>NC_138135.1:61706137-63124041 GCF_964188305.1 Podarcis bocagei
CTTATTTACATGGCAAACCGGGCCCGGGGGCTGAGGGGCGTTTTAAGCGCTTCGTGGGTTGCCGGCCGCGCGTGCGCAGCGGCTTCGTTCTTCTCTATGGTTCGCGGCCCCCAGACGTTACCAACGGAGCCAGGCGCACGCGCAATGTGCTAAACTGAAGCTCCGCGGCGCCGGGCAACGCGAGCCGCGTTTCTGAGGCTTGGGCGGGGGAAGTAACGGTTGGAAGGGAGGTTTGAGTTCCTCCCGCTCTCTTTTCCTTTTGGACTACAACTCCCATGATCCCTAGCTCGCGGGCCCAGCGGTGAGGGACCATGGGAAATGTAGTTATGTAGCTGGAGACCCAAGTATATGGGAAACAACTGGTTGAAATGCACAAATGAGATTCTTACTGAAATCAGTGGAACTTGCTTCTCCTGAGTAGACATACATAGGATTGTATTGGGAAATGGGTGCACAAAGACATGAATATTTATTTATCTACTTATAGATGTATACAGTTTTAATTCTGTCAGCGCTGAACTGTCCATTCTGTGCTATTCTAATATTGTTGAATATTATATTTCATTATGACTTTCTGTATTGGATAAAGCATGTGTTCTTTGCTGTGTATTTTGTTGTTGCTGAAAACCACCTTGGGTATAGTTATATTGATATATAGTATACAAATATATGTTTGTATATAGTATACAAATTAAAACTGAAATGAAAACTGTAATTTTAGTTTCTTTCCGTTTTTAGCCGTTCTTGTTTTTAATCTCGATTCAGGTAGGTAGCCGTGATTGTCTGACACAGTCAAAATAAATAAATAAAAGTCCAGTAGCACCTTAGAGACCAACCAAATTTGTTCTGGGTATGCTACTGGACTTTTTTTATTTGTTTTGAATTTGTAAGCCACCTGGAAATAATAATAATAATAATAATTATTATTATTATTATTATTATTATTATTATTATTATGTTACAAGACAGAATAGAGCAAAGAGTCCACACAAATTTTCATATTATTATTATTTATTAAATTTGTTTACTGCCTTTATCTGAAGATCTCACAGCATAAAAATACAAAATAGGGCTATCAGCCACAACTCCAAAATTTCTTTCCTGAATAGTTACAGCCAGTTCACATCTCATCAATGCATGTATGAAATTAGAATCATCATCATTATTTAATCCCAACACACACCACTTAATTATGTTCGGTCTCACCCATTAAATAGCTCTTTCTTTCCTCATCCATCTGCAGTTAGGAAAGAATTCCTAATCTACTTTGGGGGTTGCTGTTAAGAAGAGTATTTAAACGGTTGCAATTATCGTTCAATCTAATGAAAGGGGTAGAATGAAATCTGATTAACTTGCATCCAAATTCTTAGAATGTTTACTCAGACACAAGTTCTGCTAAACTCAGTTGAAGTTCCTTCTGCATAAGCATGTTTATGGCTGGGCTTGTGGAATAAAATAATTTCCCTACTTACTCTGTGTAATTTTGATAATGTATTCGGTTTGTGTAAACATGCGTAATTAAGTTGATCTAGTAATAGAATAGAATGTTGGGTTGTTTTTTTGGCTGTTCCAGGATGTTCTCCAGAATGTCAAGCTCATGGTTAGCAATAATGCCCAGATAGTCCTCAAATTCTGAACCTTCTTTTGCAAAAATTAAAATTAAAAAATACAGCTGCATATTTCTGCGTTGCAGAGGGTTGGATTAGATCAGGCATCCCCAACCTTCAGCCCTCCAGATGTTTTGGACTACAGTTCCTATCATCCCTGACCACTGTTCCTGTTAGCTAGGGATCATGGGAGTTGTAGGCCAAAAACATCTGGAGGGCCGCAGGTTGGGGATGCCTGGATTAGATGATCCTTCCAGCGCTATGATTCTATTATATTTATGAACTGCACACCTAAACACACTAGGTAGGGAGTGAATCCCATTGGACATGGACTTAAATAAGTATACAGTGAACATCCTTAGGACTGTGCTATAAACACCTTTATATAATGAAGGCTACAATCCCATACACATACCATACACTTACAGCTGGTTTTACATCTAATCTACTATGCATAGGATTATGCATCCTGGAATCAACCAAATAATATTGTTCAATGTAGTTGCACATACTGTAGTGTTTAATGTTTGTTACATTTAACTTTCAACAGAATTAACAAAATGGATGTGCTACAAAATTGCAGTCCGCTGCTAAACTATTTAAGGCTTCAATTTTATTCACACTAATCTGGAAGTAAGTCCTATTGAAGTCAATGAGGCTTTCTTTTCTGAGTAGGGTTGGATACACTGTTTACGACACTAAGAAAACCTTCATGCTTACAAAAATGTGGCAGAGTAATGATGTATTATGAAATCTTTAGGAGCTGAACTCTTATTTTTTACCCAGAATACCATATACGGCTCCAAAGAACCTAAATATTTAATATTTCTAGTCCAGGGGTAGGTAACCTAAGCCCTGTGAGCAGGATCCGGCCCAATCGCCTTCTAAATCCGGCTCGCAGACAGTCCGTGAATCAGCGTGTTTTTACATGAGTACAATATGTCCTTTTATTTAAGATGCATCTCTGGGTTGTTTGTGGGGCCTGCCTGGTGATTTTACATGAATAGAATGTGTGCTTTTATTTAAAATGCATCTCTGGGTTATTTGTGGGGCATAGGAATTTGTTCATTTTTTTTCCAAAATATAGTCCGGCCCACCACATGGTCTGAGGGACGGGGGACTGGCCCACAGCTGAAAAAGGTTGCTGGCCCCTGGTCTAGTCCTCCTTTTCTGCCAGTTAGGAATTAAATCAGTTCAGTTTCACTAAACACTGAAATTTAGTTTCATGGTCTGTGACTATAAATGCTGGGAGGTAGAGAACCTAGGGTCAAGTTATTTCTCAACTGTTATTTCATTCACCACAACTGTGAAACATAAGATTGTCAAGGAAAGTCATTGGAGGAAATGTCCTATTAAGTTTCATTCTGAAATATAGAGGCCTAGTACCATAGGTAAAAATTTCCCACATGCTTATTAGAAATCTTCTGACTGCAAACACTTGCTTAAAGCCCTCTGTCACAAAAGGTTCTACAAAATGGATTCTTTTTATATTTTGTTTGTTAAAAGAAATCTCTTGTCACTCACAGCTGCAAATGCATTCAAAAACCATTAAACCAAAAGCACGGGGGCATTTCAAATGTCCAAATTAATTTTAAAAAGTGGTGTGTGTTTTAGTGTGAGCATATGAGTTGGAGTAGTTTGTTCTGCAAAGCAAGGAAGCCTATATTGACCTAATGGTTCAGAAAACAAATAAAAAACAAGTAAATAACAAAATAAATCTATCGTAGGGAGAGGGAAACGAAATGATTTCATCAAAGAATGTGCCAAGAGTATCTGCAATAAATTCATTAGGGCATTATCTGAAGGCACATGAGCTAATCAACTTGCTCTAAGTAAAAGGTAAATGGACAGTCAAAGGCATCTAGAGGGTGTGGCACTCATCTTGCTTCAGGCTGAGGGAGCCAGCATCTGTCCACAGACAGTTTTCGGGTCATGTGGCCAGCAGGACTAAACTGCTTCTGGCACAACAGGACACTGATGGAAACCAGAGCTCATGGAAACGCTGTTTACCTTCCCACTGTAGCGGTACCTATTTATCTACTTGCACTGGCGTGCTTTCGAACTGCTAGGTTGGCAGGAGCTGGGACAGAGTAACGGGAGCTCACTGCATCGCAGGGATTCGAACCGCCAACCTTCTGATTGGCAAGCCCAAGAGGCTCAGTTTATTTAGTTTTTTTATTATTAAACAATTTCAGCATAACAAATTAACAGTCAACATAATCAATTACATTATCCCCCCCTTCCCCCCAACCCTCGCACCAAGGACTTTCCTCAGTTCCCTGCCCTGATTTCATTACAGAAATCAGAACATTGCCTTAGAATAAGAGTTGCAGCCTATTTCTGTTCTGTGAGGATGAAGCTACTTGCCTGGGTTCTTCCTTCTCTTGCCAGCCTTTGGCCCCAAAACATTTCTATGCTTTTTTAAGTATTCTTGTCAAAAAGATGCCCGAAAGTAACCATACTTTCATGTTTCTTACAGGAGTAGAACACTAAAGAAAAAATTCCTTTAATCCTGATGTTGATTTGTTCTATGATCTCAAGTGACACATATGAAGGTGCATAAATTCACATGCAGACACCTGGACAATAAAATCTGCTTTTCTGAGATGCGTACATATTATTCATTCAACATCATCACTCAAAGTCCAGTTTTTAGTGGTGTACCATACATAACAGAACATGGTTGTAGTAGCTTAATTCTAGGCAAGATTTTGAAAAGTAGGACATATGACAGCCCACTGCCTAAATGTGAGAATGCTAAAGGAACAAGCATCATTTGGCTTCTCTGTAACAAAATCCCGATAGCCATGGAAATACAGCATGTGGGCACGTGGATGATTAACCATAGCAGTCCCATAGACTGAGATTGTCCCACCCTAAAGGACATCTATTGACTTCTGTGGCATAAAGTAATATAAGGAGAGTCCTGCTCAACTAGTCAGGGTTTTTTTCCCCCAGCTGGTACTCAGTGGAACTCAGTTCTTGCACCTCACAGGTGGGTTCCAGCACCTCTCAGGTGGGCACCATACCCATTCTAAGAGAACAAGGAAGGGGTTCATGGTGAGTTCCGGCACCACTTTTTCTAGAAAAATAGCACTGACTAGAACAAAGGTCCATCTAGTTAGAATTCTGGTGTCAAATTGATTTCATGCCTTCCCTTCACTATAAAAACCTAGGGCAGGTTACAGCAAGTGAAAACACGTAGCCATGTCTAAATGTCAGAGATATTGGCTTAAAGCTGTCTGGGTCTGGACTGAGGAGGAATGGTGGGGACCGCCCCCCACTTCTCCTGAACCTTCCTGACAACAGGAGGACAGTATAGATTTAGAACAGTGGTTTGCAGAAGGGCATAGTTCAGAGGCTGCAGAGTGGAGAAGATGGGAAATATTGGAAGAGGAACATCAGGAAGAAGCACAAGGGGAGAGAGAGCTGACAGACTCAGTGTCCTTGGAAAGCATTCCTGACCCCCCCTCCCAGGACCAGGCGGGCATTGAGGGTAGTAGAACAGAAAGCTCAGAAGCAGAAAGCTCAGATTAACCAATGCAGGGGTGACAAAGAATAGGGATGACGTAGTGGGGTGGGACTTTCCTTGGAGCAATGCTATTTCTAGAGAGAGACCCCATTCCTTTGTCTCTCTCTATGATTATTGAATAAACTCTTCTCTGTTTTTCTCTGAGTCTTTTCTGCCACCATGTGAGGGATCTGATTCCCCAAAGCCTGGCAAAAGGTAGACATAATCATGCTTTACGCCGTATTAGGTTTGGGCCATTGGACTTTAGATTATTGTTCTTTCAACATATATATTTTTCATTTAAATTTGGAATGTGGACTGCTAACCCAAGTAGTAGTATCTGGCATTAGCATACGTAAAATTTACATTGCACTACAACTCTTCATGAGTCTTGGCATACTGTTAAATGTTTCCGACTATATTGTATGGCTAAAACAATTGTTTTTAAGATGCGCAAATGGTTAAAAGGGCAGAATTGGCTGGATGTGTTAACTGTTCCCTACTTTTGGAGCAGCCTTTCACTGCTTGGCACTTAGTACGCACTGCTGTTCTGCATCCTGTAGGCTGGCCAGCTGGAAAAAATTATCTTGGAAAATTGGCCATATTTTTGACACTAATAAATGACTGAGTGTTGGCACGGAGTTACAGAATGCTTCTATGGTAGGTTAAAATTATGTATAGATAGACTCTAGGTTGAGAACCTAAACGATTACAGCCATACCTCTTGTTACGTTCGGTTCAGGTTACGTCTTTTCAAGTTGTGTCTTGCGGCAACCAGAAAGGGTTACTTCCGGGTTTTGCCACTCGTGCACGCGCAGATGCGCAAAATGACGTCACACGCATGCGCAGAAGCAGACGCGGGTTGCATTCCTTTAAGGTTGCGAACGGGGCTCCGGAACGGATCCTGTTCGCAACCAGAGGTACCACTGTACAAGAAATGGAAGCCAGAGTCAACAATTGGGCAAATTAAACTTCTGGGTGCAAAAATGAACATATTTTTGGTTTTGGGTTTGTTTAGATATCTTACATATAGAAGCAGTTTAAGGGTAGCTCTTTCAGGTTAATTGATTATTATATCAATAAGCATATGCAACTGTTTGTCAAGGTGTTTCAGCAAAAATCCTAGAATTGTAGAGTTGGAAGGGACTCTGAGGACCATCTAGATTCTAGTTCAATCCCTGAAATGCAGGAATATGCAGTCATCCCATTGAACCTGCAAACCTGGCGTTATCAGCACAATGCTCTAGCCAACTGAGCTATCCAGATAGAAGTGAGCACAACGAATGCACTGACCATATCATGGTACCTTCCCGGTTCGTGAGAGCAATTTTCAGATTATGCTAAATGCATGCATAGCATGTAAAAATGCCACTTTAGCCAACTTGCTCACAGCAGCCACCATCCAGCCAAAGTCAAGGATTTTCAAGTCCCATTTAATTTCAGTTGGGGTGGCGGCAAAGTATGTGCTTTAAACTCTTCTGTTGAAATCAATGGGACTTGACAATGCTTAGCTTTGGGTCGATGGTGCCAAATGGGTATGGAATCAGAAGAGATTCTTTTGAGTTCATTAGATTTGGGATCAAGTCCTTCAGGAGAACTGGAAAACATGAATTTAAAATCTGAAAATGCTTTTTCCATCGTACACTAAGGCAGTATCAATGTCTTTGTTTAAAATGAGATATCTCCTTTGCTAAATTAATACACTTGCTAATTATCCTCCAGTTGCCTTTCTGTACTTGCCTAATTAGTTTAGCTGTGTCATCCTATTGTCAAACTCGCAAATGATTCAATTAATCTTATCTTGTCGTCCCAATAGCCCTATGCTAAAATGAACAATAGTCTAGTTTTTGTTTGTATCTATCTTTGGGTATAATAACTGCTCTGTATTCTGTTGTAATATTCCCTTGCTGAGAAGATATTTCTGTATAGTTCTTTGTACTAAAACTTTAGCTGTCTCAATAGTGACAGTAGTTTTTTTTGTTTTGTCACTGATGAAGCAGCCTGTGTCCTTAAATTGGTTACCGAAACCACTGCATGCATGCATATATATATATATATATATATATATATATATATATGAGATTGCTTCCCATTGAGCAAATGTCCCTGTGTGATGCATATCCTGGGATTACAACAACGGAACAAAGAAAACAGTTTAGAAGCAATGAATTCTTTATTTTCTTTGCAAACTCAGGAATAAATGTAGCACTGCTATATGTCAGCTAATTAAAATCAAAATGGTATTACAGAATACATTTAATATTTAAAATTCCTCTATAGTACAGTGGTGCATCCATTATAATGACAGGTGCTTATGGCACAAGACATTTAGCAAGAACATGCAGGTAGTAAAGTACAATAACTGAAAGCCCAATAATATAATGAGTAAATTCAATGAAGTGCCACTGTGTTCACGTAAAAGTAGTCTTCCACTTTCTCTGTATTTTTTTCAAGAAGGCAATTTAAATGTTACTTCCCCCCCCCCCCAAAAAAAATATGGTTGGTTTTTCACTATTTAGTTCTGGAAATTTGGTGTATCTACTTTATAACTATAGTTCAATGTTTTAAAACATATATAGCCATAAGTATCATTTGTGGCGGGCTTTTCATGTATATGTGGTTAGCAGTTGTCATGGACAGGAGCAATCCTTGTTATTCAACATGCTTCAATCAAACCAGTAGCAGAATGATTAACCTGTCAGGTGATCCTAGCAAACTGGCTTTCTTTTTATTTCAGTGGCATGAAATCAGAGATGTAAGAAGACAATGAGAAATTTGTTCTGGGGTGGCCCGATGTTCAACATATCTGAGGCCAATTTTGAGTTTTCAGTAGACAATGTCCACCCTGCTGTTGTATTTTTTTTTACCTGGCATGGGAACTGTAGAATGTCATTCCATTTTTGTGAATCATCCGAGGTACCTTCAAAAAATTCAGATACTGAATAAAAAGGTTGTTATTTGCATATATTGTCTATTCGGAAAGAAAGTGCAATTTTGAGGTGTCAAAAGCAGATAACGGAGGTTTTGAAAGTATTTTTTAATTTGCTGCATGCTAACTCCATATGGAACTCAAAAAGTTGATTTTATCTTAAGGTGGAAGGTGGCTACATTAAATCAGCGTTTACTTCTCACTACTATCTATGTGCACAGCAGCATAGCAGTCACTCTGACTGTTTACACTCCCGAAATAATTTTACTCTGAACATCTTATAATCTAAAATTTAAGCGCATTATACAGTTTAGTAGTTTAACGAGCATCAAATCCAAGCCAGCACTGAACAAGATACTTTCTAGTCACAATTACTAATACTTTCAAGACATTTAGATGATTGACTGGGCATTCAATTTTGCTGGGGGAGGAGTGGGCTGTGCTTTTTATCGGGGGCACCCATAGATACGCAATACCGGTACCTATTTTGTTGTTGTTAAACAGTGTGGCGCTTACTGTAACAACTTCCTACTGAGTACTGAAACCTATTTTTCCAGAAGAGAATATCACTGGGCATGGGAAATGCCGCCGACTTCCTAAATACATGAATGCTAACCCATAAGATCACCCTAGTACTGCTTTATGCCTAAGTATCCCATAAATCTGCTCACGTAGCATTATAATTTCTATTATTTTGGAATCCTGCACCAAGCTTTGGTTGTCAACGATCCATCAGGGGTTATAGACATAGCAAAGCAAGTTGGCATATAAACTTGTTTAACATGCAATGTTGCTCAGAGATGGAACATTAATGCAGTATGGGCTTCATAGCTAACTAATGGACATTGTGCTATCCACTCTGAGTTTTTTATTACCATTATTATTATTATTATTATTATTATTATTATTATTATTATTATTATTTACTTATGAAGTCTATAAAGTAAATGTTAGTAACCCTAACAGCCTTCACTAATGATTTTCCATTTGTGCCATTTCTAAGGCTCATTTCTAAGGGCCTTCTCGGTAGTGGCACCCGCCCTGTGGAATGCCCTCCCATCAGATGTCAAAGAAATAAACAACTATCTGACTTTTAGAAGACATCTGAAGGCAGCCCTGTTTAGGGAAGTTTTTAATATTTGATGAATTATTGTATTTTAATATTCTGCTGGAAGCTGCCCCGAGTGGCTGGGGAAACCCAGCCAGATGGATAGAGTATAAATAATAAATCATCATAGAATCATAGAATCATAGAATCATAGAATCATAGAGTTGGAAGAGACCACAAGGGCCATCGAGTCCAACCCCCTGCCAAGCAGGAAACACCATCAGATACATGTTGGAACTGTGGGATGGAAAGCCAGCTGGCTTGGCCACAGCCGGAGCGTCTCCCTTCTCAGCCTTGCCGTCCTCCTCCGATGTGCGCCTGTGACTCATGCTGCTGTATATGTAAGAGCACACATTACTCAGCAGAGTAAACACACAACAGAACCAGCTTGAGGTGTGGATACTAGACCATGTTTATTGTACATAAATCAGGACAAAGAAAACATGGCTTCGCTCCTTGTCATTCTTCTCGGAGAGAGAGAAAAACAAAAGCAATACAGAGAGGATGTTCCGCTCACAGGACTCCAGCAATCTGTGCTGGAATGTAAACAGACACGTGTCATGTAACAATCCCACATATCTGCCGTAAGGGTGGAATGAAATTCCCAACAATACAATGTGCCAACCTGAGTGCATAAAAGCAATGTGGATCTTAGACTGTTGCTTCACTGGTTTGCTGATGTTGCATGTACGTTTATGGGCTGGTAGTAACATCGTATTTTAAATGGAAACTACAGTGGTACCTTGGGTTAAATACTTAATTCGGTCCAGAGGTCTGTTCTTAACTTGAAACTGTTCTTAACCTGAAGCACCACTTTAGCTAATGGGGCCTCCTGCTGCCGCTGCGCCGCCAGAGCACGATTTCTGTTCTCATCCTGAAGCAAAGTTCTTAACCTGAAGCCCTATTTCTGGGTTAGTGGAGTCTGTAACCTGAAGTGCATGTAACCTGAAGCGTATGTAACCCGAGGGACCACTGTATGTAAGTAAGGCTGAGGTCCCATGCACACTTAGCTAGGAGTGAATCCCACTGAATTCAATGAGCTTCCGAATAGCCATCCACTGTCAAAGTTTTTAGCAGGTTCACTACACAGATTAAGCACCTCACCCACAATTCATAATATGAATGAAGCTTGTATGTCTCCATTTGGGCAGGTCTTGGTTGGCAAGAAATGTGTTGCTGTTCTTGTAAAGGAGGACGATCCACCTAAATATTATTGTGGCTCTGCTCTGATGGGTTTTCCAACTCCAGACTGTCAAACATATGTAGTCCTCGTTCTCAAAGGGTCTTCACGGCTGTGACATTTTATCTCGGTAAAGATAATAGTTACGCTGGGTCGGCCACGTTTGTTAAAATTCTGTCTTCGGCTATGTCCTTGAAAGAAGCCAGCTGGGAATCTGATGAAACTGCAAAGGTTTTAGAGTTCTTCAAAGCAGAATTCACTTGAAAGGTTTGCTTAGGGAGGAGGTCAGCGGAGCACTGCTATGGCTTGATGACCTTATCGGTGGGGATTCTCCATGCTTCTGCATGAACTATGTTGCTTAGGGTTGCTTGGGTGTGATTAGGGCTGGCACCCTTCTAGAATGAGGAATCATTCACTTTATATGACAGGCAGGAATCAAGAGTGGATGCATTCCTTAGAACCATATCTCCAAGCTGAGAGAAATCCCAGAGCTGTTAAAAGGTATATAAAATGTGTCATTGCCATAAATTTGGCACAGCATGCATTCCTAGTGCATTGTGCCAAGATGAAGTGATGCTTGATGTGATTATGATAGACCCATGGCCTTCAATATTTCTCTGATGAAAAGAGGGACGTCCTATTCCACAACAACAACAACAACTTTATTATTTATACCCTACCCATCTGACTGGGCTGCCCCAGCCACTCTGGGTGGCTTCCAACATATAAAAAACATAAAACATTAAGAAACTTCCTTATACAGGGCTGCCTTCAGATGACTTGGTGGTCTGATAACTCCACACCCTCCAACATTTCTCCTATGAAAATAGGGATGTCCTAAGGAAAAGAGGGACATTCCAGGATCAAATGAGAAACCGGGACAGCTTCTGTAAATCCGGGGAGGTCTGTAGACCTATGTTGTTTTCTGAAAAATATTAAGTATTATTTATTGAATTTATATACCGCAGGTATATATTTTATAAGGGCAGATAATGCAAAGCAAGTATGGACCAGGACAAAACTAAAAGTTTCCAAACAGAAAGGTAGAGCTGTTACAAAAAAATGTCGACCCCAAGTTGCGTCACTCCAGCAGCCTACTGCATAACATCTGGTAGAACGAACCTAATATTCTTTTCAATTCCCTGCTCCCATTCAACATCACAGGCTGTCGCTGAGCATAATGACATCAAGACATGCAATATACTGTACCCAACGGTGACAGTGTGACTCAACACAGGGTTGCCATTTTCAGTAGCATCCCAGTTTGAGTATATGAAACTATCTTATAACTGAATTGGGTGACAGTGGTACCTGTTGGGATACTGCCAGGGAGATTAAGGCCATCATGGCTCCACGTCGCCTCCGGATGATCCATCGATCTCCCGTAGATACAGTATCAGTCAATTAGCGACACAAGCCTTGGAATGTGGCATGTTATTTCTGCGGCTCGTGTCGCTAATTGACTGATACTGTAACTACGGGAGATCGATGGATCGTCCGGAGGCGACATGGAGTCATGATGGCCTTTGTCTCCCTTGCAGTATCCCAACAGTACCCTGGTTCTCAAACTCCTTGGTACTCAAACACCTTGGTTCTCAAACGCCAAAAACCCGGAAGTAAGTGTTCTGGTTTTCAAACGTTTTTCAGAAGCTGAACGTCCGATGCAGCTGTTGGCTATAGTTTCTGGAGCGCTTGCACCGATCAGAAGCTGTGCTTTGGTTTTCAAACATTTTGGAAGTCAAACAGACTTCCAGAATGGATTAAGTTTGGCACTTTTGTTTTTGCTATTTGTTTTGCATTTTTGTTTTTGAGGCTTTTTTTTGTTAATTTGTTTTTGTGACTGTGCGGAACCCAGTTCAGCTACTGATTGATTGATTGATTGATTGATTGTGTGACTGCGGAAATGGATTAAAGCCCCCCCGTCCAAACAATGACTATCATCAATGCAGGTGAGAAAAAAAAATGTAATTTTTATTTTTATCATTTATAATACTGTCTTATTTATTTTATAGTACAGTAAATTGATTATTGCTTTCATTTTATGGCTCAATGGTCTCGTTAAATTCATGTTAAATTGCTGTTTTAGGGGTTGTTTTTAAAAGTTTGGAACGGATTAATCCGTTTTGCATTACTTTCTATGGGAAAGCGCGCCTTGGTTTTGGAATGCTTTGGTTTTTGAAAGGACTTCCAGAACAGCTTAAGTTTGAGAACCAAGGTACCACTGTACTGGTACATTTGGATCAGTGTTATCGACTTGGACTGGCAGTGGCTCTCCTTTTAATTAGATATGAACCTAGTCAAAAAAAAAAGGCATTTTAACACCTCTCCTCTCTTCCCCTTTGCAATGTTTAGTTACATATTTAGTGCTGTTCATATCATAAACACATATACCAGCTGTGGAATCTCTGGTTCTGGAGACTTTCCCAAACTTGTGTCTGAGAATCTTCCAGAAGCAGTATCTGTCTTTTAAATATTCCAGCTGGCTTTTGGTTACCATGGACTATGTGTGATGAAAATGCAGGTTTTTGGTTTTTATTTAACCCCCCCCCAAAAAAAATACTTATATAAAACATAAATTAGGTACACACATGTATAGGTAGATAAATATACATTATTGAAAGTGGACGAAGGAACCATATCATTCTTGTTTAAAGGCATAAATTAAGATGATTAAATTCTTCAAGGAGCAAGAGATGAACAATAAGGAGTTAGGGATATCGATCATTTAAGAAGTAGAATCCCCATAGTAGAGTTTTAATATTTTATAAACCTGGCATGAAAGCTAAAAGATGTTAACAGCTGGTGGGCCTTGTGAGACCTCAAAGCTGAACTAAAAGTCTGACCGAGATAATACATTTCCTTTAAATCAATGTAAAAGTAATTACAGTCTCCTTAACTACATTTAAAAAGCCTCCACCAAGATTCAGAGAAGGAAGATTACATCTACCTTGGCTGCAGAGCAGGGGCATGAGACAGAAAATGGGCTGATTATGTAGTTTTGTCCTTGATTATGTAGTTCTGTCCTTCCTTGGAAAGGTGCTGGGGCTGAATCAAAAGTTCATGGTTCTAAAATGCCCGATGACTTCTGTGAACGTCTCTTCTCATATAAAGATTCACCAAGCTTCCATAGTCAATTGTTAGACTTGGATTACTGCATTCAGAACCCATGCTTACCCATCGCCAAGACCATCTGACAAGTGACTACAAGGTCACCTCATGCATTAAACATTTCTACACAAAAGTCACTTCCTGTGTGGAAATCTATAAAAATTGGTAATAATAATACCCCAGCCACTCTGGGCAACTCCCAACAGAATATTAAAACACGATAAAACATCAAACATTAAAATCTTCTCTAAACAGGGCTGCCTTCAGATGACTTCTAAAAGTCAGATACTTGTTTATTTCCTTGACATCTGATGGGATGGCGTTCCACAGGGCGGGTACCACCACCGAGAAGACCCTCTGCCTGGTTCCCTGTAACCTCACAATGAGGGAACCGCCAGAAGGCCCCCGGAGCTGGACCTCAGTGGCTGGGCTGAATGATGGGATGGAGATGCTCCTTCAGGTATACTGGGCCAAGGCTGTTTAGGGCTTTAAAGGTCAGCACCAACACTGTGAATTGTGTTTTGGCGGCCAGGGCTGATGGAAGTTTCGTCCTCTGAAGGCACCGATTGGCTAAGCTTGGTTGCATCAACTTGAATGTTGAAGACCTTAAGTCTAATTGACTTGACCTATTATATGATATGCCTTAAGGCTTGAGGTGTGTCATAGAATAGGTCAACCTAATAAACAGAGTTTTCCTATAAAACCAAAGTGACAGTGAGGGTGCCTTTTGCCTGTGATCTGCGGGATTTTTGCAAAGGTTGAACTGCACCCAGCAGCAGTTTTTGAGAAGCAGCATTCGGAGACCAGAGCTGACAGCAGTTCTTACAACACAACCACCATTTTACCCCTGAGTAACACTGCCCAGTACATCTTCAAAGAAAGTTCTGTCAGCTTGTCAAATGTTTCCCCGAAAATGGCTTTCACATGACTTCTTTTGTCAAACAATCTGACTTTATGTGCCAGTTCAGGCTTGATAAATTTGGCAGTTTCTCTTGAGTTTTCATAGTCCATCAAATCAACGGCAATCTGCAGGAACAGCTACTTCTTAGGAAGCCCCCTGAGGAAAACGGTGGTGTTGGTAGTGTTTATAGAGGTTTGTTTTTTTAAAGGAGTGCCAGGCATTCACCTTTAGACTTAAAGAAGCAAATAGGTTAGAGGCCAACGTGCTGCACTTAGTATCAAGAGCCACTAGGGGGCTGGAGAGCCATGTCCTTTTAGTCGCAAGCTCTATCTGTCTCCTAAAGGAAAGCTTAGAGCTTCGGAGAAGTAGAATTAAAGAAATCAGTAGATGTCACCTGTGAACCAATATCAAATCATGTTCCAATATTCTGCTTAGGAGGCAGTCGGCTAATGAGAAATAGTACTTTAAAAAGCCATAACAGCTGCTAGCCCAGTGTTCTGTCTCCAGCAAGGGCAATATTCATATGCCTGAAAATGTTTATGCCATAATATCTTATTAAAGATTTTTTTAAACAAATAAGAAACCGTCCAGATTTAAAGTGATTGCTTAATTATTTAATAGAATGTAAATGCCTTTTATCTATTGTAAAAAAAAACAAAAAACAAAATTCATCGAAAATGTCTTTTTGAGGATCCGGAAGATAGGGGGAGGTTTCTCTTGAGTGTAGAAACTTATTCTCGACTGCAATGAAGAGAGGGGCCATGGCTGGACAAACAAGGCAGCAGCCTTGACTCAGCTTGCAAAGCCTGATGACTTTAAGAAAGAACCAGTTCTATGAAGATCAGACCAGTTATGCAGTAGAAAATGTTGAAGTGTATGCAGTGGCGTACTGTGGGTTACCAGTGCCCGCGGAAATGGACAGAGGCTGCATGCACATTCAACTGCCTAATGCATGGGTAGGCAAACTAAGGCCTGGGGGCTGGATCCAGCCCAGATACTGTCTGGATCTGGGCCGCAGACGGTCCGGGAATCACCGCGTGGACTGCTGTGGATCTGATCGTTCGGGCTGCACCAGCGAGCGCGTTCGGCAGCGCCTCCTCCCTCCCTCTTCCTGGCTTCTCCCTGCCTTGCCTAGAGCCAAGAGGAAGGGGGCTGGGCCTTGTTGGTGCTGACCCCTCTCCGGAGCCCTTTCACACACCGCTCATTGTCCCGCCACCACCAGCCCGTGCCACTCGCAAGACACAGGTAAGCAGCCACCGGGGCTCGTCCGGTGCTGTGGAGAAGGGAGGGGAGAGTCAGTGTGTGGGGGGGGATGCCTTACCTGAGTAGAATGTGTCCTTTTATTTAAAATGCATCTCTGGGTTATTTGTGGGAATTCGTTCATTTCCCCCCCTTCATTTTTCAAAATATAGTCTGGCCCCCCACAAGGTCTGAGGAACAGTGGACCGCCCCCCTGCTGTAAAGGTTTGCTGACCCCTGTCTAATGGCACCTGCATCACCCAGGAGATTGCAGCCTCATTCTTCGGTCCCAGCTCCTGCCCACCTAGCAGTTCAAAAGCACGTCAAAGTGCAAGTAGATAAATAGGTACCACTCTGGCAGGAAGGTAAACAGCATTTCCATGCGCTGCTCTGGTTCACCAGAAGCAGCTTAGTCATGCTGGCCACATGACCTGGAAGCTGTCTGCGGACAAACGCCAGCTCCCTCGGCCTATAGAGCGAGATGAGTGCGCAACCCCAAAGTCGTCCGTGACTGGACCTAACGGTCAGGGGTACCTTTACCTTTACCTTTTAATAGATATCTAAAGCCATTTGCAAAGAACAAAATATGTATTTTATCAAATTGTTGAACTGAAATACAATTAAGAAGAAGTATATTAATAGTGAAATGGGTGGGGGGCCATTACCTACATCATAGGACTATACAACACAAAACACTGTTGCTGTATGTAGGTTTTATTTTATTTGTTTTTTGTCTTATATTTTGGAAATGTACATCCAGTTTCTTTTTCCTTTAATTTTTTGGGGAGCCCCCAAGAGAGTGGGGCCCTAAGCTATTGCTTGTTTAGCTTATATGTAAATCCGGCACTGAGGGTAACTATGCAGAAAGTGCAGGTCCTGTAAGTAGTATTAACATGGCTGCAGTGTTGGAGAATCTGACAGCAGAGACGCTGGAGCTTACAGGAGATGCTACTCCCAAAAACAACAGTGAATTGGTGGTGCTGAGGGAAGATGAAGACTTGAACAAGCTGCTTGCGGAAAATATTACTCCTGAAGGCAGAATTATCCCCAGCTTCTTCCCAGGGAGACTGTGCTGCTTAAGAAGGCCAGAGAAGATGCTCCATCACATGAATTTTAAAACCTACTGCATTTTTTGCTGCCGTTGCAAGAATAGACTCTGCTAAAATGGTAGCATTAGTTTTGGAAGATCCAAATAGTATGTATCCTCCCTGTTGCAAAATACATTTAAATGTTCCCGGTATTATAATTTCTAAAATCATGTTTCCTTTTGTAAACTGCTCTGAGGATTTTTACAATCAAGCGGTTTATACATTTTTATGAAATAAGTAAAATACTGCAGTGTGGTGGTGTCTTGTGTGGGCTGTTAACAGATCTGCTAGAATGTCTTAGCTAAAAGACTAAATTTGGAGAATTAGCGAGATTTGGGATCTTCACTGCATATTATTAATCCAGCTGAACTTGCATGGCTTTGATAATTTTGCTTAATTTGGGGAATTTGGCATGGACCACTGTGTATGTTCTGCAGACCTAGCAATAAACCCACTGCAGCTGCTGTTGTAATACTTATTGATAAATGAGTAAAGGTTTTAAGGTTATAACATGGCAATATAAAATCATTTAGAAGCATATGACCTGGCATAAGATAGCTTCCTATGTCCCTGTGCTCCACTTGTTTTCATTGCCCCTGTATGCACAGAGTTCGGATGCATACAAGTTGTACGCACAAAGCATGCATTCTGGGGACTTAGCTACACAGCTGCAAATATAACACTTTAAGTGCATTATACAAATGTGACACTAGATGGCGATGGTGAGCTCATGGCAAATTCAATATATTGTTCAAAATGTTAGCATTTTCACAGCGGGTTTTTTATATGTTTTTAGAATCCACCTGGGACCCTGTATATGCAGCGAATGCGCAGAGAAATGATAGGATTCCCTCTATTGATACCAGGAAGGTGTCAAACGTGCAAGGTTCTCAGCATGTACTCAAAACATTTTTGTTTAAACAGACTTTCCTGAAATGTTGCCCAGCCGTGCACCTTTGACTCCGAACTTATTATTCTGATGTTTTATTTTACTTTTAGGATAGGTTATGCTTTTATACCGTTCATCACTTTGTTGTTTGTATTTATTTATTATAAGCAATATGCACTTTTGTATATATTAAAAAAACAATGTACCATTCCACTTTGGTTTCACAAATTCATTCCAGGAGTGTGAAAAGAACATCTGAGCAATAAGGCTAGCGTCTTCTTTTTTTGTTTGACTTTGTCATTTTAAACTGCTTTCAGTGTCAAACCAAGTTAGCGAACTCTTCATTAAAAGGAGAAGTCCTTTCCACACATGGCTCTCGTCCATCCTGTTATTAGCAGCAATGTAAGCTAGTGAGCTCTTGAACAGGCCTACAGAGAAATGTCATTTGATAGCCATAAAAACCAACAAAGTTCCTGAAGGATTTGCAGCCCTGTGAAGGCCGGAAATGTGACTTGCAATTTTGGGCCCAATTGCTTCTCCCCAAGAGCCGGAGCATTAGCCAGCATGTTTGGCATTACTGTGTCAATTATGTGTCAAGAAGCCCAAATGTCACACAAAATCCTTTTTCTCTCGTTAGCTGCTGTGCAAATGTTATTTCAGCCATTTTGACTTCTGCCACCATCGCTGACATTTTCTTCTGCAGCGCAGAGCGGCTCCCCGCTTTCACAAATCCAGCCTGCTCCTGCTCAAAATATTTCACAGGAAGTTGGGAATCAATTTCTGCCGCGTCCCCCAGCAGCTCTGTAAATACCAAAAGCTTGACATTCTGTCCTTGCGATGGAAAGCAGAACAAAATGACAGAATTCTTCTTGGTTCGTGGCACCCGCTACAATGGGAAGTGACTTGTTCACAAAGGTTTCAACCGTTCCCTCCGAGACCCCAATCCAAGCGGTCTGCTTCGCATATTTTTCAGACATAGGATGACTCCTGAGAGCTGCCTGTTTTTTCTGAATGGATAATACCAACGTGGCTGCTCTGTAGAAAGAAGTCTCAAGTGAGAAGATGTAGGACAGGGGTAGGCAACCTAAGGCCCGGGGGCCGGATGCGGCCCATTCACCTTCTAAATCCGGCCTGCAGATGGTCCAGGAATCAGTGTGTTTTTACATGAGTAGAATGTGTGCTTTTATTTAAAATGCATCTCTGGGTTATTTGTGGGGCATAGGAATTCGATCATTTTCCCCCTTCAAACTATAGTCTGGCCCCCCACATGGTCTGAGGGACCGTGGACCGGCCCAAGGCTGAAAAAGGTTGCTGACCCCTGATGTAGGACAAGCCAGAAATCAGTTCCAAAGAGCAAATCAGACCTGAAGGGCAAGGCAGGAGTCAGGATCGATGCACAAGCCAGAAGACAGAACCAAAGAATAAACAAGGATACAAGAATCTGCCAGAATTCAGGAAGACCATGTTTCTCAAGCAAAAAGCAAGGCTGAACTGGAACAGGAAGAATTTTGTGCCTAGATAGGTGTGGATAACCTCAGGTTTGGGGCCCCAACATGCAGTGGTGTGCTGGGGGGGGGGTGTCACAGGGGCAGTTGCCCTGGGTGCAAAATTCGTAGGGGCACAACCTACGCTATACCACTGGGCCGCAGCAATCCCAAAGGTTCTGCAAAACTTGGAGGAAGGTGGCTTCTTTTTCCTGGCCTGACAATATGTGGTGTGCACAGTGCATCGATCTCCTGGGCAAGCAGGGAGCAGGGGGCTGGCCAGGCCCTCCCCTGTCAGAGCGGAGCCCCCTCTCACTGTCTGCCCCCTTCAATGCCTCAGGTCCACATTTTTCGCTCGCAGGCTACACACACCACACGTGTTTCATGCCATGGCTGACATTACTACCAGGTGCAATGGGTTGCTGCTGTGCTGGACGGCCCCCTTGGGGATGGAGGTGGCCGGGGCCCTTGTAGCACCACAGAGCCCCCAGCCCAGGCCCTTGTATGGGAGCAGGCAGCCACAGGCACAGAGTGGCACTGCTGGAGCACCTGGTGCAGACAAAGAGATTACCATGCGGGTCTTGGCTGGCAGTACACCAGTTCCTGGGCCAGACCAGCAGAGCTTCCTTTGGGTGTGTTACGGAGAAATGAAATGGATGGTGTTGGGTGAGCCGCAGAACAGAAGGGCTGCTGGAGTCTGCATCTGGCACCTCCCGGGAGGGCCTGCATCTCAGAAGTTGCTCTAAAAATGGAAGAGAAGGACCCACAGCAACATGTTAGCCCCCTTCCCCATGGGGAGGCCGCAGCTTTTTTGTGCCTTGCCCCGGACACTGGCAACCCACACTATGCCATTGCTAATGTGGCCCTCCAAGCATCTCTATATGGCCCCTGGGACTCTCCCCAAGCCACACTTCTCACTGGCCTAGCTTCACATCATTTCTGATGTATCACATCCTTCTTGAGTGCTTCTGTCTGTCTGGAAAGTGTCATTGAACGCTGATAATTATCTCTGATGAAAATAGAGATGTCCTATTCCACAACAACAACAATTTTATTATTTACATCCCACCCATCTGATTGGGTTGCCCCAGCCACTCTGGGCAGCTTGCAACATATATAAATACATAATAAAACATTAAACATTTAGAAACTTCCATATGCAGGGTTGCCTTCAGATATCTTTCAAAGTTTGTACAGTGGTACCTCGGTTTACGAACTTGATCTGTTCCCGAAGTCCGTACTTAAACCGAAACCGTTCTTAAACTGAGGCACACTTTCCCTAATGAGTTCTCCCGCTGCCGGTGCCCTTCCACAGTTTGGCTTCTGTTCATAGACCAAGGTAAAGTTCTCAAACCAAGACACTACTTCCAGTTTTGCAGAGTTCATAAACCAAATTGTTTGTAAACAGGGCTGTTCTTAAACAGAGGTACCACTGTATAGTTACTCATCTCCTTGGCTTGGGGGTCGCGTAATTCCATATCCTCCAAAATTTATCTAATGAAACTAGGGATGTCCTAAGGAAAATCCGGACATTCTGAAATCAAATCAGAAAACAGGACAACTTCTGTACATCTGGGGCTGTCCCTGGAAAATAGGGACACTTGGAGGGTCTGGGAAGACATCTTCTCTAGAAGTAAGCCCCACTAAATTTGAAAACATACACAGAAACTTTATGTTGGCATGGTCAAACATGGCCTCATTCTTCCAGACACGTTTCCCCATGTATGAGGCTTTGCTCCAACTTTGAAATGATAGCTGAGAGCCTCAGATTTGTGACAGAAATATCACCTTGGAGATTGAACAAGGCCTAGTATATAGACCTCTAAATTGAATTATTTGGTTACCTCTGTTCCAGGCCATCTTGTCTGTTGAACCATGTGTGACGTTTTAAAGAAAGCAAAAGTTGTATAACAGCGAGGTAGTCACATTCAGCAATTTCTTTCAGGCTCCATATTTTTCCCTGGAATCCACTACAAAGAGCTTTGTTCTGGAGGTCACCTTTCTCCCTTCTTTCATCCGGTTACACCTGAAACCGCACAGGTGCTTCTGCACCTTATTTAGGATTCAGTTCTGTCAGAGGCACAGAAGGCGGCAAGTTCAGAAGCGATGCTATGAAAATCACATACTGTTGACCTGAATGACATCTGAAAAGGATTTCTTAAAGACTGTTACATCAAATAACATTACAGAATGGCATTAGGCCATAGCCTTGCAAGAGCACTCCATTACATAAGTAATCCTAATAACCCGCATTGGACTGTTAATGAGACTGACATCCACGTCTACGAATCTTTACAGTGTGGTGCATTGGTTACTGTGTCAAACTAGGGCTGGATCTACACAGACCTGTTTAACGTTATTTCCCCCTATTAGGACATTACAGTGGTATCTCGGGTTACATATGCTTCAGGTTACATGTGCTTCAGGTTACAGACTCCGCTAACCCAGAAATAGTGCTTCAGGTTAAGAACTTTGCTTCAGGATGAGAACAGAAATCGGGCTCCGGTGGCGTGTCGGCAGCGGGAGGCCCCATTAGCTAAAGTGGTGCTTCAGGTTAAGAACAGTTTCAGGTTAAGTACGGACCTCCAGAACGAATTAAGTACTTAACCAGAGGTACCACTGTATTAGATATGTTGTTCTAAAACGTCACAGGACATATTTGTTAATTAAAACTTTTTTACATTGGCTTCTTTTTTGGTCAAATGCCAGTAATACCTGGTTATACCATTTCCCCCAAATGCTGTTTCTTTCCCTGCTGCTTGTTCAGCTCTGCCCTCTGGTATCATGTTTATCTTCCCACCACAGTGGTACTTATTTATCTACTTGCACTGGTGTGCTTTCGAACTGCTAGGTTGGCAGGAGCTGGGACCGAGCAACGGGGATTCAAACTGATGACCTTCTGATCGGCAAGCCCAAGAGGCGCAGTGGTTTAGACCACAATGCCTCCTGCATCCCTGTCCTATGTTATCTGCACCCCTCAAATACCATTGGAGTGGGGTCTGAGTTTGAATACAGTAAAAAAAGGAAAAACGCTACATTGGGACATATAAGTGGAGTTTCACCTATATAACGGCATAAAACGATTAAAACTTAAGCAATAAAAAGAAAAGGCAATAACGCATTATGAACGTAAAAACTAGGACCTGTGTCAAAACCATTCCTTAACCCTCCCTTAATATTAAAAACCATGAGTGTAGATCTGTACTAGGACTGTGGAGAAATAGGTTCAAATCACTACTCTGTGACGAAGCTCTTTGGGTGACCTTGGGTCAGTTATGATACATAAGCTAAGCCTCCCTCACTGGGTTGTTGTGGAGACAAAATGGAGGAGGGGAGGATCAGATATGCTGTTTTGATCTCCTTGGAGGAAAGGCGAGATGTAAATGTCAGGTGGTGACAATAATAATGAGGGTGGAAAATGGCAATATTCAGAAATAAGACGAAAGCTTGCAATGTCTTTCATCAACCCAAATTAATAAACGTAGAAGCTAGGAAAGCCTTGAATTAAAAACTATATATTATATTACCACAGGAGTGTGGCTTGTAGTTATTACAAAAGGGAGACAGAGAAGGAGTCACTCTCAGGTCTCATTTAAAAACAGAAGCCAGCAGCCTGACCTCTGTGTCCCAGAAATTTTTATGTAAGAAAGACTGGAGATATCCCTTCTGAATTTTACTTCAGGTTTTAAAATTTTAATTTACAGCTCTCTTGTCATTAAATTGCATTTCCCCCCCGAAAGGAACAGATAAGGATTTTTATGAAACAGCAGAGGTGACTTATAAGCAGCTAACCCTTCTAACCTACTTTGATGTTGTTTTATTTTACTGTCCTGGGTTTCCCGGAGGTAGAATAATTGGTAGGAGAAATTCAGAAGTCGACTGATTCTTTTCAAGGCACATGGGATGACACTCACTGGACCTGTAGCTTTTCTCGTGATGGTTCAGTATATGTGAAAATAATCCTCTGTGGCAGTATTAAGCACTAAGGGGAGAGCAAAATAATATGTAAATGGTCCCGCACTCCCTGTTATAGGGGCAGTAGCTTCTGGCTATACATAAAACAGTCGCTGTGATACTACACTTTTAAGAAGAAGAAGAAACTGGAGGCCATTTTGTTGCTTTGGATAGTGGCTCCTTTAATTTATACCACTGAAACTCCCAAGTACGGATGCTCAAGGAATTCAGGCTGCATACACATCATACATTTAAAGCACATTTCCCCATCCCAAAGCATCCTGGGAGCCGAAGTTTACGTACCAAAGAGTAATTAATTAACAACAACGAACACAAATTTTGTCTGCAGTTTTTACTATTACAGTGGTACCTCGGGTTAAGTACTTAATTTGTTCCGGAGGTCCGTTCTTAACCTGAAACTGTTCTTAACCTGAAGCACCACTTTAGCCTATGGGGCCTGCTGCTGCCGCAGCGCCGCCGGAGCACAATTTCTGTTCTCATCCTGAAGCAAAGTTCATAACCTGAAGCACTATTTCTGAGTTAGCAGAGTCTGTAACCTGAAGCGTATGTAACCTGAGGTACCACTGTATACACTCTTCTGCAAGCAATTGTCCCTGATAGAATGCATTTTCTGTTATTTTCACTAATATATCCATTTTGGTGCACACTTTACTCCAGTATATATGCATTTTTGTACATATGCTTTAGCTGCTGCATTGCAAAATTCGCAGAGGTGCGGATTTTCAAAGGATGGCTGTGTTTCGTATTGTTTTGGACTGTGCGAATTAGGTAAATTTATCTTTAAACGTGAATGGAATCAATCTTTCCTCTATTCCTAGTTCAGAACCATACAACGTTTTATATACAAGTAGTATAACCATGTATCTAAAGGGGGAAAGCTAAAGGACCCCTGGACGGTTAAGTCTAGTCAAAGGCGACTATGGGGTTGCGGCACTCATCTCGCTTTCAGGCTGAAGGAGCCAGTGTTTGTCCACAGACAGCAACGTCCACAGCTTTCGAATTGCTAGGTTGGCAGGAGCTGGGACAGAGCAATGTTAGCTCACCCCGTTGTGGGGATTTGAACTGTCAACCTTTTGATTGGCAAGCCCAAGAGGCTCAGTGGTTCAGACCACAGCTCCACCCATGTCCCTTACAACCATGCATCTACCTGAATAGGAATATTAGAATCGTAGAGTTGGAAGGGACTCCCTGCCCCAGGGTCATCTAGTTCAACTCCTGCAATGCAGGAATCTCAACTAAAGCATCCAAGACAGATGGCCATCCAAGCTCTGCTTAAAAAGTAGGAAGGTGGCAGCCAGCAGCCAAGGACAACAAACTAGCAGCAATGTTTTGCACTCGTTTAACCTCTGCACTACATTCAAAGGCAGCCACTCATAAACGACATTACAGTACTGAAGCCCAAAAGTTATCAGTGTGTGGACCATGATCACCAAGCTATCCCTGTCTAAGAACAAGTGTACAGTGGTGCCTCGCAAGATGAAATTAATTCGTTCCGCAAGTTTTTTCTTCTTGCGAGTTTTTCGTCTTGCGAAGCACGGTTTCCCATAGGAATGCATTGAAAATCAATCAGTGCGTTCCTATGGAAACCGCCTTCAGACCAGGTCCGGGGACAGTCTGTCCCCCGACCTCTTCTGAAGGCTGGGGGGGGGGGACAAGGGCTTTTCTTCCCACCGCCAGCCTTCAGAAGGCTGTTCTGAAGGCTGGCGGTGGGAAGAAAAGCCCTTTTCCCCACCTCCCGCCCTGCAAGCTCCGGGGACAGGAGCGCTTTGCTGCCGACCGCCAGCATTTTAAAAGCCCCCGCTGTCCCGGGGCGATTTTAAAATGCTGGCGGGCGGCAGCGAAGCCTCCGCTGTCCCGGGGCGATTTTAAAATGTTGGCGGGCGGCAGCGAAGGTTTCCACTGTCCCGGGAAGGCAGGCGGGGGAGGAGCAAAGACTTTTGCCCCCCGCCGGCCTTCAGAAGAGGTCCAGGACCTCTTCTGAAGGCCGGCGATAGGCGAAAGTCTTTGCTCCTGACCGCCAGCATTTTAAAAGAGGTCCCCGGAGATTTCCCTATGGGCTTTCTTCTTGCGAAGCAAGCCCATAGGGAAATTCATCTTGCGGAACGACTCAAAAACAGAAAACTCTTTCGTCTTGCAAGTTTTTCGTTTTGCGAGGCATTCGTCTTGCGAGGCACCACTGTATCTGATACAAGTGTATCTAGTAAAGGCATTCCTGGGCAAAGAAGACACCTGAGAAGACACAAAGTTCAAGGAGTGCCCACAAGCTAGCTCCATGCTGATTCCTTCAAAGGGTGTGCAACCCCATCCCGAACGACTGACCAATCTCCCAAACCTCAGAAGCACCCACAGGGCCTCAGTTTTCTTAGGATTCAGCTTCAGCCTATTGGCTCTGATACAGCCCATTACGGAGGGACATGGGTGGTGCTGTCGTCTAAACCACTGAGCCTCTGGGGCTTGCTGATCGGAAGGTCGGCGGTTCGAATCCGTGTGATGGGGTGAGCTCCCATTGTTCTGACCCAGCCAAACTAGCAGTTTGATAGCACACCAGTGCAAGTAGATAAATAGGTACTGCTGTGATGGGAAGCTAAATGGCATTTCCGTGAGCTCTGGCTTCTGTCACGGTGTCCCGTTGTGCCAGAAGTGGTTTAGTCATGCTGGCCGTGAGACCTGGAAAGCTGTCTGTGGACAAACGCTGGTTTCCTTTGCCTGAAAGTGAGATGAGCGCCACAACCCCATAATCAACTTTGACTGGACTTAACCATCCAGGGGTCCTTTACTTTTTGTTTTTTACCTTACCTATTGGCTCTGATACAGTCCATTACTGAGTCCATTTGACTAATGATAATGATCTTATCACAAATTGGTTTGGAGCATGTTCCAGAACATTTGGATTAATTCACAAGATTGCTTCAACATATGCACATCTACTCAAAAAGTTATTTCCCTTGCGTTGATTTCTTTCTTAAAAGTCACGAGAATCCAATCTTTCTCTACCATAGAAACCTGACTGCCTCTCGTGTGCTTCCCTTTCATGCAGTTTCCAAGTGTTTATATATCCAGGCACTTCTTTTGAAATCACATCTGCTCAGAGCTATACAATTGACTTCAATTTTGCTGGGAGAGATTGTGGAATAAACACGGACCAACTCTGAGGTTAAAGATATGTTATTTTATGTGCTCTTCGTAACATCCTGCAGATGCCACTATACTGATCACCAAAGCTCAAATTCACATATTCTTTGAAATGTACTAAAATGTGGGTTAAGCCAGGGGTATTGTGCATCTGAATGCTAATTTTTCAGTATTCAAAGGCAGCTTAGCACACCATCAACTTTCAGGGCACATCTACACTTATAGATCCAAACTGGTTTTTAATACCCTGTTCCCTGCAGAGAACTTTGTAGTTCTATGAAAAGAAGAAGAAGAGGAAGAGTTTGGATTTGATATCCCGCTTTATCACTACCCAAAGGAGTCTCAAAGCGGCTAACGTTCTCCTTTCCCTGCCTCCCCCACAACAAGCACTCTGTGAGGTGAGTGAGGCTGAGAGACTTCAAAGAAGTGTGACTAGCCCAAGGTCATCCAGCAGCTGCATGTGGAGGAGCAGGGAAGCGAACCCGGTTCACCAGATTACGAGACGACCGCTCTTAACCACTACACCACACTGGCTTAGGGATATCTCTAGCTAACAGAATTCTCAGTACCTTCACTGAGCAACAATTCCCAGAATTCTTGGGGGGAACGACATGGAAGTTTAAGTGAGATCAAACTGATACAGATTTGTGGAACAGAGATCACTGTCGTGTTGAGCTATTAAAATATCTGTACACGTTATAAGAATTAGGCTAAGACATACGTCGCAGCAGCTACCGCTTTGTTGCGTGCCCAAAATCAGTTTCATGAATCCAGTTCTTCCAGTGTTGTGTTGTGTTAATTGACATTCAAACAAACTGAGAGATATCTGTCCAAAACCAAAGCACCCATTTCTTTCCTTATGATGCTTAAGTCAATTTATTCCTTAAACTGGAGTATCGGAACAAATGGGGTTATTCTGGCATCCTTCTAAGACTATGGGCAGCTGAAAGATGTCTTGCGCTGTCTTTTCTTGTGACCTATAAAACAATCCTCAGCGGTTCAGAGGAATACAAACCCTGTGTGCTTTGCAATAAATAGATACATCCATCTGTGTAATAGGTTTTTTCCCCACCCTATCTTGGTCTCACACCACCTGTCTGGTATTTAAAAGGGAAGATCCATCCGAAAGAAAGAGACAAGCTGTGAAAAGTGAAGTGTAGATGGGTTCAGGCATGACCCAAGACCGCATACAATGTACACATACATAACAAAAAGTACACCAAAATCATTGAAATAATTACTGGGATGACTATTAAATAGCAAGGAACATAAATTTTCTTTGTGATTTGACAAATGAAAAGAATGCAGGCTGTATCACACAAAAGTACCAAATGAGATGCCTTACACCATCAGATACAGAACATGGTGCATTTTAAAAAGTGTGTGTGAAGGAGGTGGTGTAAAAATTCCATTAAATAAATAAATAAATAAATAAATAAATATAAAAATAATATAATCGACCACAGCTGCTGTCCCCTCCCCAGCTTCCCTCTCTCTGCTGGGAAGACCCTTCTTTGCCACCCTTGCCACCAGGAACTATAGCTTACGGGGCACAATACTTGCCTTGCCCGGGCACTAGCAGCCCACGCCACACCACTGGGTCAAGGATACCCAATGTAGTGCTTTCCATATGATGTTGGACTACAACTTTCATCTTCCCTGACCATTGGCCATGCTGTGTCGGCCTGACAGGCGTTAGAGTCCATTAATATATGGAAGAAGAAGAAGAGTTTGGATTTGATATCCCGCTTTATCACTACCCAAAGGAGTCTCAAAGCGGCTAACATTCTCCTTTCCCTTCCTCCCCCACAACAAACATTCTGTGAGGTGAGTGAGGCTGAGAGACTTCAGAGAAGTGTGACTAGCCCAAGGTCACCCAGCAGCTGCAGGTGGAGGAGCGGGGAATCGAACCCGGTCCCCCAGATTACAAGACTACCGCTCTTAACCACTACACCACACTGGCTCTTCACATAAGGCATCTCTAGCACGTTGGCAATCGTTGGTCAAAGGAATGCGTTCCGAATTGAAGGTGCAATACGGAGAGCCTGTGCTTAGCTCTTATAGCTTTTAAGGGCATGTAAGCATGCATTAGTACATATAGGATATATTAGTATATATAGGATTGTGACTTTAGAAGGCAAGTTATGGAGAGAAATAGTCTCTCGTGTAATCAAAACGGCTCTGACCATCTACCAATTGGGCATGCCTTTTAGTAACATATATTTTACTAGGCTTTAAGCATCTCTCAGCCTATCAGCATTTTTCTAAAAGTGCAAAATAACCAAGAATGTGCCTGCCAAAATCTGAAAATATGTAAACAATAGGCAACTTTACCTGCATGAAGTGAATGAGATAAGCTTAATGTATTCTAATGCAACATAACCTTTTTGAGCTGATGCCACATCTGAATCTAATGCTTACTGACAGACTCCATTTGGGTGATTATTTTTAAAAGGTCTGTTTCTCTTCATTTTATTAGTGCGTGATAAAAGCCAAGACCCAAGGCATCCAATTTCTCAGCTAAATGATGAAATGCGGTAGTTACTGAAAGATAACGAAATGAAAAAGATGGGGGAAAGAAATGATATTATGTTTCTATGTCCATGGGTTTGTTTTTTAAAAATTCTTCTAGAAAACAGAAAAGGCTCTTCTGTATGCCTCTCTATGTAATTGTGACAACTTTGTTCTCAATAGCACTTTAGCTTTAGAAGGCAAGCTTGGTGCTTCTTGCTTTTCTGCACATGAAGCGTATGTGCTATGTGCATACAGATGTCTTGTCCAGGCACAATGAAATAGATGTCCACTGCCATCTTAGGTACAGATTCCCTGATCCCTCTCCTCTCCTGGGCTAAAAGAAACAGCATTGCAGGCCAACATTAACAGCCCTGCATTGTCAACAACCCCTCAACCCCTTTCCAGATCCTGAATTCACTAGTCAATGTACACATACCATTCAACATTTCTCCAATGAAAACAGGGCCATCCTATTTAATAATAATAATAGGGACGCGGGTGGTGCTGTGGGTTAAACCACAGAGCCTAGGGCTTGCCAAACAGAAGGTCGGCGGTTCGAATCCACACGACAGGGTGAGCTCCCGTTGCTCGGTCCCAGCTCCTGCCCACCTAGCAGTTTGAAAGCAAGTAGATAAATAGGTACCGCTCTGGTGGGAAGGTAAACAATGTTTCTGTGTGCTGCTCTGGTTTGCCAGAAGCGGCTTTGTCATGCTGGCCACATGACCCAGAATCTGTCTGCAAACAAACACCGGCTCCCTTGGCCTATAGAGCAAGGTGAGAGCGCAACCCCAGAGTCGTCCGTGACTGGACCTAACGGTCAGGGGTCCCTTCACCTTTTTATATAATAATAATAATAATAATAATAATAATAATAATAATAATAATAATAATAATAATATCATCTCACCCACCTGGCTGGGTGGGCCTAGTCAGTCTGGGTGGCTTCCGACATACAGTGGTGCCCTGCAAGACGAATGCCTCGCAAGACGGAAAACTCGCTAGACGAAAGAGTTTTCCGTTTTGGAGGTGCTTCGCAAAACGAATCTCCTATGGGCTTGCTTCGCAAGACGAAAATGTCTTGCGAGTTCCTGCGGTTTTTTTCCCCTTCCCCCCCTTTTTCTAGGCCGCTAAGCCGCTTATCCATTTATCCGCTAAGCCGATAAGCCGCTAAAAGCCGCTAATAGCGCTAATCCGCTAATCCGTCAATGGGCTTGCTTCGCAAGACGAAAAAACCGCTAGACGAAAAGACTCACAGAATGGATTCTTTTCGTCTTGCGAGGCACCACTGTATATAAAAACAATAAAACATTAAACATAAAAAAACCCTTCACTATACAGGTTTGCCTTCAGATGGCTTGGTGGTCTGATAACTCCACACCTCCCAACATTTCTCTGATGGAAACACAGACGTCTTAAGCAAAAGTGGGATGTTTCAGCATCAAATAAGAAACTAGGACAGATTCTGTAAACCCAGCACTGGAAAATAGCAACACTTGGAAGGTCTGCGTACTACTGACACAACACAGTTTCAGTAAATGCGAAAGGGAAAATGAACCCAGGTTGACCCACACAATGCTTTTGAAGCACATTTAACGCATATTTAAAGCACACAGCTTCCCTCCAAAATCCCGGGCACTGCAGTTCAAGGGAGCTGGGAATTGTAGCTCTGTGAGGGCAGATTACAATTCCCATGATTCATTGGGAAAGCCATGTGCTTTAAATGGGCCTTAAATGTTCAGTGTGGATCTGAGCTTTGCCTTGTTTCAAATTCGTTGGTGGTCAGCTGACTTTACAGGAGTTGTTGATAAGATTCCTACTTCAAGATATAGGTGCATACAGGGAACAGCATTCTCACAGGTCTGTTACGGTAGTACTTCAGAAGGCAGTGGTGAGGATCTCTAGTTTGAACGCTGTCCAGGAGATGTGGCACGGGTACCAGTGTGGTGTGGCACTTAGAAGTTTGCCTTTGGAGACAGAAGATACAGGTTCTGGTCCCCTAGAGCTGGTGGACATCTGCTCCAGCAAGCCCAATGGGCACCAGTCAGTGACTGCATTAAATTATATCTCCCCCCCCCTCTTTCTGTGCACACATATGCAAAGGGTTCTTGAATTTGTTCAACAGCAGAATTTAAAACCTTGCCCAGCTCCTACCTCTGCTGAAATCTGAAGCAACATCAGGCTTCTATCATCTGCAAAAAACAATAGCTATTATAGAGTCGTGTGTGTGTGTTTTAACTTTCCATATCAAATTCCAGCCTATAGCTACCGTATTTTTCGCACCATAGGGCGCACCGGACCATAGGGCGCACCCAGTTTTTAGGGGGGGAATTCAAGAAAAAAAATCTTTTTCCCCCCCGCAGCCCCAAAGAGCAGCGTACAGGCTGCACACAACCTCTCCCTGCCGGAGGGGTTGCGTGCAGCTATGGATCAAGCCAAGGCAGCGAGCGGGATGGATCCCGCTCGCTGTTTTGGCTTCCCCTTTAGCCCCGTGCAGCCTCTCCTTGGCGGAGGGGCTGCACAGGGCTTTCCTGGCTTTACTGGGAGGTGGGGGGATTCCCTCACCTCTCCCCAAAGCCCGCAGAAGCCGTGCAAACCCTTTAAAGAGATCACGGCTTCTCCTGGCTTTCCTGGGAGGCGGGGGATTCCCCCACCTCCCGCAAAACCGGCAGAAGCCGCGCGCCTTTTAAAAGGGCTGCACGGCTTCTCCTGGCTTTCCTGGGAGGCGGGGGGATTCCCCCACCTCCCGCAAAACCGGCAGAAGCCACGCGCCTTTTAAAAGGGCTGCACGGCTTCTCCTGGCTTTCCTGGGAGGCGGGGGATTCCCCCGCCTCCCGCAAAACCAGGCTCCCCCCGCCTTCTAACCAAGTCGGGGGACAGCGGCAAAGGCGCGCTGCGCCCCTGCCGCTGTCCCCCGAGTTTGCGGGGCTGGCGACGGGGAGGAGCAGGCTTCTCCCCCCGCCAGCCTTCTAGACAAGTCGGGGGACAGCGGCAAAGGCGCGCTGCGCCTCTCCCGCTGTCTCCCGAGTTTGCGGGGCTGGCGACGGGGAGGAGCAGGCTTCTCCCCCCGCCAGCCTTCTAGCCAAGTCGGGGGACAGCGGCAAAGGCGCGCTGCGCCCCTGCCGCTGTCTCCCGAGTTTGCGGGGCTGGCGACGGGGAGGAGCAGGCTTCTCCCCCCGCCAGCCTTCTAGCCAAGTCGGGGGACAGCGGCAAAGGCGCGCTGCGCCCCTGCCGCTGTCCCCCGAGTTTGCGGGGCTGGCGACGGGGAGGAGCAGGCTTCTCCCCCCGCCAGCCTTCTAGCCAAGTCGGGGGACAGCGGCAAAGGCGCGCTGCGCCCCTGCCGCTGTCTCCCGAGTTTGCGGGGCTGGCGAGGGGGAGGAGCAGGCTCCCCCCCGCCAGCCTTCTAACCAAGTCGGGGGACAGCGGGAAGGGCGCAATGCGCCTCTCCCGCTGTCCCCCGAGCTTGTGGGGCTGGCGGTGGGGCTCTCCAGACTTCAGCGAAAGCCTGCATTCGCACCATAGGACGCACACACATTTCCCCTTCATTTTTGGAGGGGAAAAAGTGCGTCCTATAGTGCGAAAAATACGGTACTTTAAACCTTTGGCCAGTCACAGACTCACAAGAGACACTGGCCAATGCGGAAATCGTTTTGAAGCGCTGTGACACCATTGCCCAGTCATGGTGTCATCGAGATCAAAATGAAACCAACCTATGAATTTGGATTGACTATTTTCTGCCATTATCCGTTTCCTTTTGTGCCTGAAGATTACCATCTCGGCCGTCTGCCCTCTCTACCCACGGTATGTGTTGATTAAATTTGCCATGCAACACAGCCATGCGGGGAGAAATTGAGTTTCTAAATGAGAGCATAAATGTCCTTGCATCTCTGAATTTAAAACTTATCCTTTTTGTTATTTCAAATAATAAATGTAGGAGAGAGTTATTTTCGTGAAACGTTCACTAAATCCCCCTTTTAAAAAAAGTGATTTAAAGAAAGCTCTTTCAGTCTCTTCCAATGCCCTGTTTCCAAGTGCCTATAAAAGCACAGTTGTAATGATCATCAACCCCTGCCTTCTGCTTTGTCTGAGAATGTGTGGCTTCCCTTAGCCCTTCTCACGGCGTGAGTTCAGAGAGAATATTCAAACCAATAAGAAATGGAAATGATACACAGGCAGAAGTGTTGCCAACCACTTAAGAAATGTATGAGGGGGAAGTATGATCAACATAAAAGCAGACGGTGTGAAATTTGTGTATTTGCTCTTTGCCTGTGAACAAATAAACCCAATCACACAAACTCACCCTAAAGCCTGTTCAGTCCTTCTATTAACTTTGCAAACAGTTAGATTTTTTAAAAAATAAAAATAATATAATCTGTAAACATTACTGCCATGCTGCGTGCTTGCCAGCATCTCTCAATGTTCCTTCTCCATTATTATTGGCTGCCTCCAGGCTGCTGCTGTTTTTCAGGGGGGGATTCAATAACATGTCAGAAGTTTAGGCTTGTGCAATTGAAGTGGATGTAAGTGTTCTCTCGCCCTAGCACAACAAGCCCACTTTTAAATAACAAAACTGATTTGATGTGGCTTAGCAAAGAGCAACTTCTTCAGGATCAACATAGGTGTGTGACAACATTATGATAGCTTCCACTTATTCCCCTTCCCACTCCAAACTAAATACAGTGGTACCTCAGGTTAAGAACTTAATTCATTCTGGACGTCTGTTCTTAACCTGAAACTGTTCTTAACCTGAGGTACCACTTTAGCTAATGGGGCCTCCTGCTGCCGCCATGTGATTTCTGTTCTCATCCTGAAGAAAAGTTCTTAACCCGAGGTACTATTTCTGGGTCAAACAATGCCTAACCGCAACCCTAACAAAGTTGTGACGATTGCTACGAGGTAGGCGGAAGCCAAGTGGCCGGTGCCAATTTGCCAAGTGGAAAAATTTCTACCAGGCCCCTCGGACAACCAAGGCAACCAACCAAAGTCCATAGCAAGGCCAGTGCCTAACCTGCAAATAGGGAGGGAGGGTGGGTGATTGAGGAAGCGAGGCAAGAGGAAGTCCTCCGGCTCGTTCCTCGGTTTAAACTACCCTGGCCACACCCGTCCGGCCAGTGGATTGGCTGGCCGGGCTCTGACGTGGCCGGGATCCCCCGGGCAACGGGGGACAAAGTCCCCTGCCCCCGATGGGGAGTAGGTGGCCACACGTTCCACCACAACTCCTCCCCACTGGGAAGTGGAGCAGATTTGCTGTACCCATCCTTGGCATGGGCACTGAGGGTTTAAAGCCACTCCCGAGTTAAGGAGGGGGGGTTGCGGGCTCACGCCCCCATCCCCATTCTCGCGGGGCTAGCGCAGCCCCGCGGGATTTAGTGATTCCATTATTCATGCCCGGCAGCGCCAGCCAATGGGCGGGCGCGGGGTGCGGGTCCAGTGGAGGGCACTTAAGGTCAGGGCAGCCTGGGCTTGCCCCTTTTCCTCCGCTTCACCAGCCGCAGTTTCCCACCCACCTGCCCTTTAGGTGTGCTTTGGACTTTGCTATGGGCTTCGGCTGGTCGCCGCAAGGGGCCTGGTAGGAATTTTTCCATTTGGCTAATTGGCTGAATTTTGAAGCCACTTGGTTTTTTCGCCTACCTCGTAGCAAAACGTCACAACTTCTTGGTTTTGGCTGTTAGGCATTGGCTGGGGTATTGTCATGCAAATGTGGTCGGGGGGAGGTTCGCCATCACCTCCCCCAATCCTTGAAGGGTAGTTCGTTAAAGGACTCCGGGGGGCGTCGCCTCGTCCAAAACCTACGGAGGCTAGGGCCTAAAGCGCGCCCCCGAACGGTAACCCCTTGGGGAGCGCCCAGGGATGTGCATCTTGGGGGGCTCCCCCTGTTGGTGCTTAACCCTTCCCGGTTAGACCGGATAGTCTGTTAGGGCCAATGCCTAAGGCTAATACCGCTCTTACCTGTAATCAATAAAGTTGTGGCCATTTTACGCCCATTAACCTAAATTCTGGTGTCCGTGTCTTCATTTATTCCATCTGGGGTGGGGGCGGGTATCGCCACGCAAAGCACGAAGGCACATGAGGGACTCAGCAAATCTGTTCATTTTGACGATGATCTTTCTGTAGAGACTGGTACATTTTTGTGAGTGCAGCTGCATCAGCAGGTCTGACAACACACAGGATTGCCTTTGTTTCCACCCCCCTTTCTTCATCCGACATAAACCGCAAAGTCAAACACCTTCACCTGATACTTCGAGAGACAGAGACTGCTAATTACTATCTTTAGGACCACAGGTATCCAACTGCTGACTCCTCAACAGCTGTAAGGTCCTGGGGTCAGATTTGCTGGGTCCCTCATGCGCCTTCATGCAGAGTGGGATACGTAAAATATTGGAGTGAAATGTCCTACACTCCCTCATAAGTGTCAAAGCCTCTCTTTATAATTAAGCCCAACGGTGTCCCTACTGAGCTCTCCCCCTCCCTTTTTTACATAAAAAATATGTTTGGGTTAAAGCGAATATTTATTATTCGTTTTTTATGTGTGTGTGTGTGACAGAAGGGAGTGCTGTTTGATTTTCCTCTTGGCTGACAACTTTAAAAGGGGAAAGTGAATTCGCTAATCCCCACAACTCCTTTCCTTAATATCCTGTGTTTCAAATAAAAGCACTTGATCCTTGTTATTTCTAACAACAGCCTTCCTTGGAGACGCCGGCATTTGCACATTATAATGACTTGCGAGCAGTGGAGTCACTCATCTTCAGTCTACAAAATAAAATGGAAAAGTCAGACAGGAACTGAAGGGAGAAAAAACAGATATAAATATGAGCCAAACTTGGGAACGTGTGTTTGCTTTCAGTCAAAAGGTTTCCAAATATTGCCTTCCCCTAAGGAAAGAGGTGAGGAAGGGAGACAAAGAGTAATGTTTGCGAGAGAGTTCTTCATACAAACCATGGGTTCAAGCCACACGTTGGGCTATGATTCTATGAGAGAGAAAGAGACAGACAGACAGACAGACAGACAGAGACAAGAGAGAGATTAAACCTCTCAAATAGGCCCCAAATCAACCTTGATTTGTTCAAAGCAAAGCCAAAAGTTAATGAAATAATTCAAGTAGCTTGAAGTAAATGCAATTCCTCACATTGTAGGAATTGATTTGGTGTTCTGAAGGGCAGCTTTCTCTCTCAGCAATAAATTTCACCTGAAACTTGCAAATTCGGTTCGTACAGCAAGAATAATCCCAGAAACTATTTGCATGGACTGGACTGGTAAGGGTGGGGGCGGATAAGTTTTTAAAAGTGCCACAATGTCTCATTTTAAATGAAGAACAGAAGACAGAGGACCAGAGCCAGGATTTCATGCCAACACTTTCATTAACACCGGCTAATGAGAGTCAGTATGGTACAGAAGCTGACAACATCACAGGGAAATCTCACCTATACCAATGGCTATGAGTGAGTACTTTGAACCCAGATGGGGCATAATTCAGCCCTACTTTGGCCAATTTTATTTCAAGCACCACCAATGACAATAGGACAGTGGTGCATGTTGTGCTCGTGTCGAGTTTGCAGGCTTCCCACATGCATCTATGTAGTTGGCCACTGTGGAAAACAGGATAGTGGTCTAGTTGGGCCATTGCTCCTGTGATTCTCCTGCACCCTAGCCTTGCTGTAGGTCACTGTCACCTTCCCTTATCCCCACTGTGTCCCTCTAAACATGGCTGTAATAAGCCCCTTGGTATAACAGCTCTGAGTTCTCTGAGTGGCAGGTAGATGATTGAGCTTTACCAGTAGTCAATCTGCAGATCCTCCAAATGTCCCTATTTTGCAGGGACAGTCTTGGATTTACAGATTTACAGAAGCTGTCCCAGTTTCTGATTTGATCCCAGAATGTCCTGCTTTTCCTTAGGATGTCCTTATTTCCATCGGAGAAATGTCGGAAGGTATGGAGTTATGTGACCCCTTATGCCAAAGAGACAAGTAACTATACAGGAGACATCTGAAGGCAGCCCTACATAGTATTATGTTTTTATATACAGTATGATGGAAGCCACCCAGAGTGGCTGGGGCAACCCAATCAGATGAGTGGGGTATAAATAACAAAACTTATTATCATGGAAAAGGGCACCCCTATTTTCATTGAAAATGTATACCTGAAGGAGCGTATCCACACCCATCATTCAGCCTGGACACTGAGGTCCAGCTCCAAGGGCCTTCTGGCGGTTCCCTCACTGTGAGAAGTGAGGTTACAGGGAACCAGGCAGAGGGTAGTGGCTCCCGCCCTGTGGAACGCCCTCCCATCAGATGTCAAGGAAATAAACAGCTATCTGACTTTTAGAAGACATCTGAAGGCAGCCCTGTTCAGAGAAGTTTTGAAAGTTTGATGTTTTATCGTGTTTTTAATATTCTGTTGGGAGCCGCCCAGAGTGGCTGGGGAAATCCAGCCAGATGGGCGGGGTATAAATAATAAAGTATTGTTATTGTTATTAGAGAAATGTTGGAGGGTAGGGGTCAGCAAAGGTTTCTGACTCACAAATGTTTAACAACAGAAAGAAAAGTGAGTGTCCTAATGCCAATGTTAAGCTACTGAAATGACCAGAGCTGACTTGGGATGGGCTTTGTGTGAAAGAATTGTGGCCCAGTTCAGTTCTAGGTCCAAAAACAAATTCTTAAGCACAGAAAGGTGTCCAGAGACACTGCTCTCATTAATTCCAACTGAATGTCTTTTTCACCTGGCTCTGGTGTGTTGTGTGTGTGCGCACATGTTTTAAATAAATCTTGGGGGTCCTAGTAAAAAAAAATGAAATAAAGGAGAGACAACAAGCTTGCAGTCTACCTATTGCAGCTCTGTTGCAAATGATGTCGGATTGCTTGAACCACATATCTTGTAACTTGCAGCTTTTACATGAAGCTTAAAACAAAGCTTTTGCCTCGAAACAATCCTAGAAGTTAAGCTCAGCAAAAAGACAGCAACTTGTCTGAGACCACCCAATGAACATCGTAACAGAACAGGAATTAGACATGGGATCTCTAATATCCAAGCCCGACATTCTAGTCAAAGAGGCAGAATAAGAGAGATTCAGAATTTGCTGCAAGAAACATGCTGTGTCGAATAGCTCTGAGCCATTTTTGCCTCCTCGATTTCTGGGGGAAATGGAAATCAGCCGTTGACCTTGCCTCTTCAGCCGGTTGTCAGAGTTCCCAGCAGCAACCAGTGGAAATGGAATCTGGCTTAGTATTTCCCTGGTGAGTTAATTAGTCGATGGCAGTTTGCAGGTCCTTTCCCCTCTGTCTTTATTCATATTCCAGTGTAACTTTTTGTGGCAAGGCAACATGGCTTTCACGGCTGAGACACGAAATTGGGCAGCCTATTACAGTGGTCTCAGTGGGACGGCTTGCATTCAGATAGCTACCTGATTGAATAGGAATACTTGCGCCCTTAAATAACTTGGGCATTTTGGAAATCTTTCCCTTCGGATGTGGTTTAGTGCAGCCAATGTTTACTGGCCAGGATAATAAATCCAGCCCATAGTTTAACCAATGCTACCGTAAGCTGTTTCTTTCAGGGTGCCTGCAGAGAACAGGCCTGTACAAAACAGAATCTCCGCTACCTTATTTACAGCACTTCCTTGCCGCTTTTTCTGGCTATGAATGCTGAGGCGCAACTCAAGGTTTGGAAATGGGCATGATTTAAATCAGCAAGTAAAAGGGCCAATTTAAATCAAGTTGCCCATATGTCCTAAACCAGGGGTCAGCAAGGTTTATCTTGCCTGGCCTGGATTGGTCCCACGGAGATCCCTCCGTGGGCCGGATCATGCCCACGATTTTCGGCATCTGCACGCATGCAGATGCGATTGTTGGCGCCGTGGAAGCGAGTCCCTGTGCTGCGCTGGTTTAGCGCAGCGCACGAACGGGCAACTCAGTTTGGGGGCGGCTTGTGGGCCAGTCAAATGACCTCTGTGGGCCGCTTGTGACCAATGGGCCTTAGGTTGCTGACCCCTGTCCTAAACAATGGTGCCAATCTGTCCACTGTTTCATAAGGCCTCAATTCTACCACACTATACATTTCCCATGCCTCTTCTTCTTTAACTAAATAGCAAATATAGCCAACATGGTGCCCTCCAAGTGAGCTTGAGCTACAAATAAGTTTGAGAGGGGACCCTCCTAAACCCTAGGAATGGATAAATGGTAGGATTTTGATTATTTGGGATGTGAAGGGAGGAATACAAGCTGCAGAGGAATTCCTGAGCCAACCTATGCAAAATAACCCAGCCAAGCTAGGACCATTAAAAAAATAATACAGGACAATTTTAGGGTCATTAGCAACACAGGAGAACTGTCCTTACCTTCTACCCTTAGGTGTGAACAGAGACTGCAGATTTGGAAGATTGCCAGGGTAACTGGGTGTGAGGTGACAGGAGAACAGTCTTTAGCAAGGCGTGCTAAAGAAGGAGAGAAGAAAGGGAGAGCTCCATCTTGGGCAGGTTGGCTGAAGGTAGTCTGGGAGAGTTGCCTTTGACTCCAGGAAGTTGCCCACTGAAAATTTTCGCCTTCTTTTCAGCGTTCCTCTTTTCTACTTCACTCTGGACATGCATCTTCCCACATGAGCTGTTATGGCTTGGTCTCTCCCACAAACACGAGACGACTCTGGCTGTTAATTATTTCAGATTTATTGCTAAAACAACAAACTAGGACGGAGCTCCTCTACTCATCGTCCTCCCCAGAAGATGGAGTTGCCCGGACTGAGCTCCTCCCCCTTCCCCAACACGGAAGCCCCCACCTTCTTTTCCTGTATCTTTTGCGCGTCTCTGCCACTTTTGAGATCCTATGAGATTTGGGAGACAGTGCTTCCTGTATTCCAACGTCTGACTCACTGTTAGAGCTCTCACGCAGCAGCCTGTCACTCTGGCCTTGTCTTTCGTCTCCCCTTTGTTCAGAGCTCAGATTACAGCTGCTCTCCCCCTCCTCTTCCGCTTTTAACTGTTCTCTCTCTGTGTCTGCTTCCTCTCCTCCTGTCAGCATCTGAGCTTCGCTGACATGAGCCATGTGGAACCACACAAGTCTTTCATGACCCTGAATGACTCATTTTTTTCTTGGTGAGATTGCAACGCAAGATCATGGTCCCCAAAATGGCCTCCGTCCTCTGGTGAGAAAAAAATGGGATGTCCCAGTTTTACCCGGACAGTTGAGGTGTATGCTGTAGCTCAGTAGCAGAACAACAGTTTTACATGCAGAAGGTCGCTAGTTCAATTCCTGGCATTTCCAAGAAAGACTGAGAATGTGCTTTGCCCCAAATCCTGGAGAGCTACTGCCATTATGTATAAGGCAACTTCTCATGTTCCGATGACCTTTATGGTCTGGCAATGCCTTTCTTCTGTTTTATTCCTTACATATTTGGCTAGGTGTTCATAGTTCCTGTGGACCCTGATGCCCCCTTCTACCAGCTTCTTGGATCTGCAACCTTGGGTGCAGATGCTGTTGCAACCCAGCTCCTACCTTAACCCCCTTAACCAGCAGGGCCAGTGGTTAAGGATGGGAAATCCAATGACTTCTAGAGGACCATGGGTTCATCACAAGTTTCATAGTGCTGTATTGCCTTGGACCTTCATGGAAGTAATGCAGAGCAAGTGTTCCGTAATGACTGGGACGAAAACATCAAATGAATTTTCATTCCAGAACAGAGCAGCAAATTTGATGCAAAGTGATTCAACTATGTATACATTTGAGGGGGAGGAGGACAAATGGCTAACCAACAGTGCACGTTTATTACAAACAAGTCCTGGCAAGCCTAGTAATATCCTCAACAAATTACTGATTTATTTGATAACTGGAGCTGAGTGGCTCAATAACGGCCTTCCAGCACGGCATTTGATAGTGTGCCATATAGTAAATTTATAAATACCAGCCGAATAAAAATACTTTAGCATAGATTAGAAATTGATCTTGTGCACTATGGAGGGAGAGTGTTAATGGGAAAAGACCTCCAAACCTACCCAGGGATCAATCCTGGGAATGGCATTTTCTCTAGCGGCCAAAGGAAGTGTAGAAATGGTGCACTGAAATAGGATAAATGAAAGGGACTGGCTAGATGAAGAAGGAATGGTGCAAGGCTAAGCTGGGGATCAGGGAAGCATCAGAGTGGGAAGGCCCCCAAGCCAGGAGAATGGTGGTGGGATGCAGGAGACAGGTCAGAGGAAGAAGGAGGTGCAGACGGGTTGGAGGCTGCGCAAGCAACAGGTTTGAGGAAGCAGAGGAGGAGGCTGAGGCTGTGATGGATCCACAGCAACCTGCCAGTTCCACTCTTGTCCTCTTCCCTCCTCCCTTGTCTCCAAGAATGAGGAGGGCGATGCATTTAGCAGAACCAAAGGAGTTTGTGACTGTGGGGATTGCAGCTGGCTGGGGAGGAGCTTTAGGAGGAAGTGGGAGCCTCAGATCCCCAGTTCTGGCAACTGCTTCACAGGCGAGACCTGTCCGTGAAGTTCTCTGCTTGTGTTTTGTCTCTGTGAATAAAGAATCAACTCTCCAGCTGCCTCTTCTGACTCCGGTTCTGGACTGCTCTCTGCCACAGACCTTTCCTGCTCATGAAACCCTGCTACCTCTTCAGCTTCCACCACCTCCTCCTGTCAGTCTGCTCCCTCTTCTCCCTCTGACCGCTCATCATTGTCCCACCACCAATCCCCTGGCTCTGAGCTGTCTTCGCTTTGGAGTTCCCCTGCTTCTGCCTCTCGCCATCCTTCTGCATCCAGCCAGTCCATTACAGTGGTACCTTGGGCTAAGAACTTAATTCATTCCGGAGGTCCGTTCTTAACCTGAAACTGTTCTTAACCTGAAGCACCACTTTAGCTAATGGGGCCTCCCGCTGCCACCATGCAATTTCTGTTCTCATCCTGAATCAAAGTTCTTAACCCGAGGTACTATTTCTGGGTTAGCGGAGTCTGTAACCTGAAGCATCTGTAACCTGTGTTGGAAAAATGCCCGGGAAGGCCACCACCTTCCCAAGACACCGGGGCATCTCTCCGATGGTCACTCTCTGGCTGTAAATCTTCCTTAGTCCAGAGAGACCCCTCCCTCCTGAGAGGAAGTGACCCCTCCCTCCTGAGAGGAACACGCTTGTCTTCTGGCATCTGATAGCAAAAGAAAGAGACAATCAGTAGCTCTAAACTACTTTATTTACAGTCTATATACAAAGAACCCATCAGCATGTCTGTGCTCTCTAAGCAGCAGTGTGCTGGTCCCGGGGGGTTACCATGCAGCATGGTCCGAGGCTGAAGCGGGGTCCAAGGTAGGGAGTTGGGCGTGGTCAGGAACTCTGCAGAAAGCAGGACAAGCTGCTGGCAGGGACAGGTTACCAATGATGTTGCTCCCACAACCTGGGACTGGGCTGGCTGGCTTTTATCTCCTCTGATGCATAGGGAGGCCCCGGTCCACAGGTGACTCACCTCTCCTGGCCTGGAGGCGAGCACTCCTCCTGTGAGAACTTAGTTCCCTCCGCCTCTCTGCCCTGAGCCTCTGCAGCTCAGGAGAGGCTGGAGGGTTACTGGACCCAGAGGCAACCTCACCTTCCCCTGACAGGGCTGGGAGAGGAGCACCTGCAGGCAATGGGTCCTTGATCACCTCCAGAGACAGAGCGGATTCAGCTGGTGTCTGCTCCTGAGGATCCAGCACAGGTGGGGGGCCTTCAGATTCAAGCCCCTGCCGGCCCTGGAGGCGGGGACTCCTGTGCAGGCTGGGATTCCTCCAGTTCATCCTCTGAATCAGATTCCCAGGCCATCACAAGCAGTACAGAAGAGCATCACACACAAAAGTGAAACCAAACTCTCCAACAATACTCCAACAGTACTAAAACTTCCTGGGTCTCACACTCTCAGACACTCACAAGATATAAACAACCATAGTGCTACTACTGAGCAGCATGGGTGGATAAAAATCCTAACAACCTGAAGCGTCTGTAACCCGAGGTACCACTGTACACTAATGGACCATCCGCCATTAACTCGATGACCTACCAGGTCTCCTCTAACTGGAGGATTTCTTAGATCATGCTATCTGGCAAACAGAATACCTGGAATACTCTTTTTAAAAACTCATCGCTGGCATCATCTTTCGTTACTCAAGTCACCTTTCCCATGGAGGGGCTGAGTTCTCTTAGTTGTGGTTCGAGGGCCCAACCCCCGCTTGGTGGAATAAAGACACGTTGACACAGAATATAAGGTTAATGGACAAGAAAAGGCCACAACTTCATTGATTGCAGCAAGTGAGAAGATATTGGCTTAGGCATTGGACCATGGAAGATTTGACTCCACCCACTCAAAGAGGGGTGAGTCTGAAGAGGGGTTTAACCACCAGTAGGGGGAGCCTGTTGATGCTAATACAACTATAAGCTCTCCCCTGATGTCACAGAGGGTCGTGCCATGGCCCCCCGCCACACAGGCATCGGACAGGATCCACGACCGCCGGATTCCTTTAACGGAATACCCAAATTTGAAGGGGTAGGCGATGGCTACACCTTGCCCTTCCACACACCAACAACACATTCCAATGCCTAACCACCCAATACCAGGAAAGTTGTGACGATTGCTATGAGGGAGGTGAAAAAACCAAAAGGCCTAATGCCAGTTGGAAAAATTCCTACCAGGCCCCCTGGGCAACCTGGGCGACCAACCATAGGTCCATAGCAAGGTCAAGAGAAAAGCTAAGCCCTAAGGGAGTGGTGGGTGGGTGACTCACGAACTCACGACGAGAAGGTGAGCAAATGGGCTGAATGGCTGGCGTGGCTGCATCTTGAGCAGCAAACCACGCCCCACCAAGCTGCCTGATTGGGTGCTCAACCAGGAGGCGTGGCGTGACGCGGGAGTCATCTCCCACCCACAACACCTCCCCTCCGGAAGGAGGAGAGGCCTTCTCTAACCCATTCCAATACCATCTTGCAGGAGACTGTAAAAGAACATACCTAAAATACACCCATCCACACGCCTATGCTGTCACCAGCACCAATCATCACAGCAAGACAAAGGCTTTGCAGGGAAAATAGACTGTGAGCGTTGGTATATCTACCTCGGAAAGAGCAATAGATAAAGAGCAATTGGACTTCACAATGGCACTTTGCTGCGAGCCATTCATTTCTAGCCCCACAGCTCGGAAAGACAAAGGAAGAAACCTATAAGGAAAAGCAACAATAGTATTACCTTACCCTGATCTGAAGAGGAGGAGGAGAGGAGGCTCATGGGAGGCATCAGCATAGTCTATAAATACAGTCAAGGTAACAGTAAAAGAATGAATGATTGGGATTTATTCAGTCTCAGAAGGATGTATGACAAGATGCAATGGCCTGGAGCTACAGAAGGAAAGGATTCGGGTAGCTATTAAGAAGAAGAAAAGTCTTTAATGATTACAGCAATTGGGACAGTGTATGGATCTGTCTAGGGAGACATTTAAGGCTCCATCACTGACAGGTATATTCAAGCATCTATTGGCTAGCGCCTAAGGAATAGTGATGCTAAATGTATACTGTCAGTCGAGCTATCCAAGTGGTTTTGGGTATGACTGTATGATTCTGAAGTTATGGCTCCAATCTACTCAGAAGAAGAGAACAAGCGCTGGCTTGGAAAAGAATAATTCCCTCATACAGTCTGGGCCCAGGCATTTGAAATCAATTTATAGTCATTTCAGGAGAATAATAAGGGTTTGACATCTAGGGGAGAAACCATGTTTCTCTCTTTTGAATAAAATGATTGGACTAAAAGAAGAAGTCACACCCAAACTTTGCCCAGAACTTGACCTGATTCTTAATTTAGAATAAGCAACATCAAGCAATTTCATCTCTTAAGAAAATATATAACAATGATAACCAGAACAAATGGATTTGGAGTACCAAAGAACATATATTGATTCATGATTTTGGATGAATATAAAAAAAGCATCTCAGTGCTTTCTGAACACATAAAATAAAAATCCTTCTTATGCCATACTGAAAAATAAGCTGGAAAACACATTATAGCCAAAGCTCTCCCTGCAGAGTACAGCACCATTTTTGTTCTGGTAAGAAAAACGATCCTGAAATTACTACAAGTAACACCCAGCCATTTTGTATTTAGAGCCTTCAACCTAGATCTGTGCTAATAGTTGTACCTATCAAATTGTGGTCCAAAATAGGGATGCGCTTGCATTTAGCTATTATGGTGGAACTCAGGGCCAAAATAGATTTAACGTTAATACACTGACCTAGTTTTTCTTTAATAAATAGCAACTGGGCACAAATGTCCGCATGCACATACAATCGCACATGGATCTGGATCATGACTTCTGCAACTTCCACTTAATAAAGGACAAGAATCACACAAGGGTCACTCATTTGACATGCAAATGCATATGATACGGTACCTACATTTTGTCTGCTGCTGCTTGTAGAATTCCACTGTATTGTGACTGCAAAATACTTTGGCCATTTGTCATGGTAGTACAGTGATACCTTGGTTCTCAAACTTAATCCATTCCAGAAGTCCGTTCCAAAACCAAAGCGTTCCAAAACCAAGGCACGCTATCCCATAGAAAACAACCCCTAAAACAGAAATTTACCATGGATTTTACTATCTAACAAGACCATTGATCCATAAAATGAAAGCAATAATCAATGTACTGTACTATAAAATAAATAAGACAGTATTGTAGATGATAAAAATTAAAATTAATTTTCCCCCTACCTGCACTGATGATAGTCATTGTTTGGATGTGGGGGCTTTTAGCCATTTCCGCAGTCGCACAATCAATCAATCAATCCGTAGCTGAACTGGGTTCCACACAGTCACAAAAACAAATTAACTGAAAAAGCCTCAGAAACATAAAATAAATAGCAAAAACAAAAGTGCCAAACTTAATCCATTCCGGAAGTTCTTTTGACTTCCAAAATGTTCAAAAACCAAGGCACAGCTTCTGATTGGTGCAGGCACCCTGGAAACATTAGCTGACAGCTGCATCGGATGTTCAGCTTCTGAAAAACGTTTGAAAACCGGAACACTTACTTCCGTGTTTTTGGCATTTGGGAACCAAGGCGTTTGGGAATCAAGGTACCACTGTATATGACAGAAATAGAAACCATATTAAGGATGCTTGAGTAACGAATATTCTTCCTAAGGCATAAGATGGGAAGAGCAAGTGTCATCCACTATTGGCTGACTTGCAGCATGGCTTGAGTTTTGCAGATCCTGAAACAGGCATCACCAACCACCCAGTGTTCTGTTAATAAACTGCATTTCATTCTACATACTGTGCATCTCTATTCATGCCAGAACATAATCTTTCATTTTCATTTCAGAACATGAGCAGTCGTCTAAGGTAAAAGCAGAGATTTCCTTTCAAGAACATGAATGACCAGCATTCAAGGTTAGCCTCCTCCTTGAAGCAACTTTCTTATTTTAAATTAAAATAAGTGCCATCAACAAAGAACTTTTGTGACTGCCAAAGTCTATTGAGCTCTAATATTTGCATGGAAGGCTGGTGGTTCTAAGCTCTTTTTCACCTGGCTTGGAGAGCAAATGATCAACATTTGATCGATTCTAACCAATACCATGCCTTCTCTCTTTCCTCTTACTAGTCACAGAGTAAGAAGACAGAATACCTGTTTAGGGAAAGATGATTTTTTTAAAAAATAAATAAATGAAAAGGTAAGTGTATTTGACTGATAAAAGCACACATGTAGTCTTCTGCACAAGTTCTCTACAATTTTTTTTCAGTCCTTGGATCCAGTTTTACCTCTGGTCTGCAACATGAGACACATTGCCTTTGGACCTTATGGTGAAGGATGGGTTAGAAATCTTATAATATAAATAAAAATATGTACCTCCCTGTTCTATTAGGCCTTTCTAGGCACTATAAGAGCTGAGCATGAATATGCATGGTGGTGGGGAGTGTCGTGGTGGTGGTCCTACATGTAGGGGCTTTAGGAAAATCTTATACCAAGTCAGAGTGTTGGTCCATCTCACTTGGTTGTGTCTTCGGGCTTCAGCCGGTGGTCCTTCTGCATCTTATCTGGAGATGCTGAGGACTGAAAATAGGACCTGTTGCATGTAAGGCATGGTTGGTGACCTACAGCCCTTCCCCAAATGAGATATACATACGTAAGCCTGATCGGTAATTCTAAGGGCCAAACTAGATGTGACATAGAAGAAAACATGGAGTGTCTTCTGATTGCCAAGAAGACACTTAATATGGTTGTAGGAACAGGGTGTATACTTAACTAGTTTATCCAAAACTCACCTTCCTCAAGATGCTTTCCTCCAAACAGGGAAGGAGATATACAAGGTGTGACCAGAAAGTTCGGTGAATGGTCACAAAAATCAGACAGAGAGAAATATTCGAACATACATACCTTACAGGCCTTCAAAGCAAGCTCCCTCTGCTACAATGCACCATTGACAATGTTCGCAGAACTGTTGGAAGCTTCTGGAGAAGCCCTCTTTTTGTACTGCTTTCAGTTCCCTCGTCACAGCATCTTGGACATGCGAAATGTTGGAAAATCTGTGCCCTTTTCAGTGCAGATTTCAGTTTTGGAACATCAAATGTGTGGCTGTGTGCAGCCCCCCGGATCCCAGTGCGATTCCTGATAGTTTGGGCTGGCTTCATCCTCCCCAGGCTGGATACCTGGAGGTCTCTGCCTACCTCAGCCAATTGCCCAATCCTGCCTGGGGAGGCATTGCCAGGGGATTGGCCAGGTAAAAGGAGGGACCGTCCTGCCCACACAACAGAAGGTGAATCTTACCTGTGAAGTGGCAGTCAGCTCCAGAGCTTCTCCCTAAATCCGGTGGGGCCAGATCGGGAGAATATGGAGGGCGGGACAACTCAGTAACCTCAGTAACGATTTCACACAGAATATGCAATTCTTCCGCCATCATTCGGATGGACAAACGCCAATCTGCATCAATAACTCACGAACTTGGTTGACATTTGACACCGTTCTGCTCATCGATGGTCTGCCAGACCAAGGGTCATCTTTGATGGTTTGCCGCCCTTCATGGAATGCTTAAGCCACTCATACACCATCTTTCGATTTACAGCTTCATCTCTGTACACAATTGTGAGCATTTCATGGGTTTCTGATGCTGATTTTATATTCGGATGTTTCTCGCTGTCTGATTTCTGTGACCATTCACCGAACATTCCGGTCACACCTTGCATATGCATGTGTATATGTATGTGACATTTATGGTCAGACTACTTTATTCCTTCAACTTTCAACCTTCCTTCTTTCTATTTAATTGGCTCCCTGGTCTAAGTGCTGCGTCACAAAAAACAGAATAAACTGTAACTGGCCCTGGGTTCCTGCTGTAGTCACTGCTCAAGATGCTTCTGCTGCCGACCTCTCTGCTGATCACATGCAATTTGTCTGATTTATGCCAGTTGCTTCATTTCCTTGGCATGCATTCCCAGCATGCGACTGTTTTGCTAGCTCCTTTGCCAAGTGTGTGGCTTGCTGCAATAACACATTTACTGACAAATTAATATTTTCTCTTGGCTCGAGTCTTATGTTTATTTTGTTCAGCACGTCAGTTTCTCATTCACAGAGCTGTCGTATTCCTAATCAATTGACTTCCAATCGTGAATTTTGCACAGACTTAAAGAGGCGAGGGGTGGGCAGGAGAAAGCATGAATACTAAAGTAAAAGGGTTAATGCCATACGGAGTTTCCCCCGCCCTTCCTATCCTGTATAGTCAAAAATTTCCAACCTTCTGGCTGATACTTTATTAGCTTTCTTCAAATGGCTTACTCTTAAGTGTGTGAGGGATGAAATGCTCTGGCAATTTGATATTATTATTTTTGCCACTTTTCTGTAATCAACGTCTTTCAGCGATCTCAGTATTTCTCTTGGAGGTTCTTTCTGCATGTAGACACATCAAAGGATATAGCTATTCTCACACCCTCAATAGATAATTGTTGGAGAGCAGCATGAAGAGGAAGAAAAAGATCCCTGCAGCTGCTTACCGTGATTGCATTGCTTTTATTGTACCATTTCAGTAATTCAGCAGGCTTCTACACACAAAGAACTTAACTCCAGGAACACACAGTAGGTTACCTATGATTGTGCAGTTTTAGAAGGTCTAGAGTATACAAGCCTAACTAGATAATATAGAACCAATGTGGCATAGTGGTTAGAGCAGGAGTAGGCAACCTAAGGCCCGTGGGCCGGATCCGGCCCAATCACCTTCTCAATCTGGCCCACAGACGGTCCAGGAATCAGCATGTTTTTACATGAGTAGAATGTGTCCTTTTATTTAAAATGAATCTCTGGGTTATTTGTGGGGTGTAGGAATTCGTTCACTCCCCCAAAAAATATAGTCCAGCCTTCCACATGGTCTGAGGGACAGTGGACCAGCCCCCTGCTGAAAAAGGTTGCTGACCCCTGGATTAGAGTGTCGGACTAGGACCTGGGAGACCAGGGTTCAATCTCCCATTCAGCTACAAAACTCCCTGCTTGACTTTGGGCCTGTCATTGCCTCTCAGCCTAACCTACACCACAGGGTTTTGGTGGGGATAAAATGAGGAGGAAGAAAACCATGGAAGCTACCTTGAGCTCCTTGGAGGAAAAGGTGCACCAGAAATGCAATCATTAAATGATATAATTTATGCACTTGATCAAGAATTACTCATAGAGCAGCCCCACTGAACTCAACCAAATGGTGTCTGTCTGCCAATGGAATGGGCATCCACACAACGGGACTTATCTTCCTTTCCTCTCCTCTGCCGTACTCATGAGCCCCCAAAAACTGCTCCAGAGGATTGTCCCATCGCATGAGAGGAATTCGGCTAGTGTGACATTGGAATGGAAGTCATTCAATGGGATTCCAGTTAGTCATGGCTGGACTAACTTTGGTCTATTCCAAAGAGAATAAGTATGACTCCAAACCAATACCCTTAAGCGCCCTGATTCAGAAATAGGTTTCTGTGCTTCCACCATGGACCTTGACTGGTATCTCCATAGATAATGGGGCATTGTGTGGTAAAGAATGACAACAACAATAATAGTCAGGACAACAACAACAACAACAACAACAATTTATTTATACTCTACCCTTCTGGCTGGGTTTCTCCAGCCACTCTGGGCAGCTTCCAACAGAATACTAAAAACATGATAAAAGATCAAACATTAAAAACTTCCCTAAACAGGGCTGCTTTCAGATGTCTTCTAAAAGTGAGATAGCTGTTTATTTCCTTGACATCTGATGGGAGGGCATTCCACAGGGTGGGTGCCACCACCCAGAAGGTCCTCTGCCTGGTTCCCTGTAACCTCACTTTTCACAGTGAGGGAACCGCCAGAAGGCCCTCGGAGCTAGACCTCAGTGTCTAGGCTGAATGATGGGGGTGGAGACGCTCCTTCCGGTATACTGGGCCGAGGCCATTTAGAGCTTTCTTAGGTTAGCACCAACACTTTGAATTGTGCTCAGAAACGTACTGGGAGCCAATGTAGATCTTTCAGGACCGGTGCTATATGGATCCATTTTCCATGTGTGTGTTCCACATGTACAGGGTCCACACTGCAAGGTCCTACGGCTTTCCATAAAGCTTCTCCTGGAGGTTGGAGAACCCTCTAGAGTAGCATCCATTCTCATATGATGGTGTTGTGGCTGGAAAGAAGAATTGGCAAATGTGGAGCTCAACCTACAATAATTATAATAATTATCCCAGGAGACAGTAAACTACAGTTCTGTGCATCTGGCATGAAACAATAGTCCTGAGCCTCTGCAGGAGAAGCCATGACTTGAGCATAATTGATAGTGACAAAACTCTTCTGTTCCAGCAAACCTTCTCAATTGCTGGTTCTAACCTTCCATTCCTTCTTAAGGGTATGTTTGTTTGATAACTGGCTGGTTGATAAGAGCCCATTAACAGCTAAATCCAGATTTGGAGAGGGTTTGGTTTCAGCTGTTATTTTAGGATTGATTCCTGCACTGGGACTGTTAACATTTTCTGAATCTCCCAATCCAGAGATTTGCAGTTGTCTCCCTTTACAAGCCATTCATAGACTTTGGGAAGTTGGGTCAAAAGTTGCCTTGGACACCAGAAAGAGTTCAGGTGTGGCAAGCCTTTTAGAAGATAAGTATTTTTCAGAATGTGGTAAATGGAGGTATTTTTACAAGATGCTTCTATCTTTTGACTATTTAGGGAAAGTGTCAGCTTTTGGTGTCTTTTTCAGCTCATATTTAAGGAAAGTGAAGGAATGAATAAACATGCTTGTGGAAATTGTTCATCATTTGAACCCTGTTAGAAGGTATGGTTGACTTAGCGCTACTTTGGAGAGAAGTCTGGCTGCCTAGCTGTGGAAGAAAAGAAAAGAAAAGATCATAGAAAGGCCAGTGAAAAAAATATTATTGGGGGAAACCTACTAATTAATGCTGCAGACACGACCGCAGAAAATTATTAGCATCTACACAACAAATACAAGCAGATCAACAGGGTAGCATTTTGCCTTAGGTGTTTGCAATAGCATTATCAACAGAATAATCAATACTTCTTATTTTGAAACATGCTTTTTGTTTAATTTGTCACTACATGCAGTTAGTCTGTAATGATGAAAGGGCAATAATCCAGTAATAACAACATGGCAGTGCTAACAAAAATCAATAGACTAAATTCACATTTCCTGCAGTAGGGTACCAGACTGCAAACCTGCAGGCGCTAATATGCTAATGTTACTCCCAGTATAGTAACTAGTAATCTGAAATTAATTGTCAAGACACCATGGTGTCTGCCTGAGGGCAGCGGGATCTACATCAATTCACTTCAGCATTCCTCTCTATGGGAGCTGTGGGAGTTTCCTGGCAGAGATCTTTCTGCAAAAGTGTGGGGTTCCGACAGATCAGTGACAGTTTCCGTGAATGCCCTTCCAACATCTTCATTTTTCCCCTCAGGTGCGCCATTTCTATTCACACATGTCTTTCGGCGATGGATTAAAGGCAAGGTAAGCCCTGCACTGAGGCACATCGTGAAACTCTCCAGAGCTTTCAGACTCATTTGGCACATTTGTCTGCTGTTGTGATGTCACCAGCATATGCAGACTTTGATGGCTTGAATTGCTCGTCTTTTGTCTGAGGCAACCAAGATGGTCATTGGAGTTTTCCTCTGGACTGGGTTGCAATTTGAGTCAAAACTACTCCCTCCTATCTGCCCATTTATCCATAAATTTATCTCCACCTCCATCATTCTGCCCGGACGCTGAGGTCCAGCGCTGAGGGCCTTCTGGCGGTTCCCTCATTGCGAGAAGCAAAGCTACAGGGAACCAGGCAGAGGGCCTTCTCGGTAGTGGCGCCCGCCCTGTGGAACGCCCTTCCAGCAGATGTCAAAGCGATAAACAACTACCTGACATTCAGAAGACATCTTAAGCCAGCCCTGTTCAGGGAAGTTTTTAACATGTGATATTTTAATGTATTTTTGGTTTTTATGGAAGCCGCCCAGAGTGGCTGGGGAGGCCCAGCCAGATGGGCGGGGTATAAATAATAAATTATTATTATTATTATTATTATTATTATTATTATTATTATTATTATTATTATTATTATTATTTGGCCAGTGGCTGGAAGACTACCAAGTCTGGGGCTAGAGGCAGGGAATTCTTGTTTCTTCTGCATCATTTTGGCCTATAAGTGGTATATAAATTAATAAATTCATAATAAATTAATAAATCACTGGTGCCAGAGTCCCTGGAGAATTGTAGGAATGCCAGGTGTTATATGAATACCAAACTCCCTGGAGATGTGATGTTGCAGGAATTATGCCTAGATTGTCAGGGGCTAGGGGGAGTCTGAAGTGGATTTGGAGTTGGGCCAAGAATTAACTGATCTACAAATTTTGATTGATTGCCCCAAAATTCAGTTTGCAAACTCAACCTCCATCTGTCAATAAATCGCCATCTTTGCCCACTGCTTCAGGGAGCTTCTGGGGCTGCCTCACGACATGGGGCTCCTCCTCCAGCTTCTTCGTGGCCTTCTCAAACTTGAATGTGCCCTAGGAGGCCACTCAAAGAGGTCCTGGAAGAACTTCTCCTGCCAGGCCAAGTGGGAATCCTGGAAGGAAACAAGGAACGATGTTATTTGAGCACAGGGGCTCAGCACTAGCTTCCAACAGCTTGATGGGCTTCTGCCCTGATCCAGCAAGCTCTTCTTAGGTTCTCTGAACTGTATATGTTTCACCAGGAGAGAACCATATAACTGTGTTTCAACTTTGGTTTCAAAATCAATTTGGGTAGCTACTATAGGCCAGAAGGGACACGGGTGGTGCTGTGGGTTAAACCACTGAGCCTAGGGCTTGCCAATCAGGAGGTAGGTGGTTCGAATCCCCACAATGGGGTGAGCTCCCGTTGCTTGGTCCCTGCTCCTGCCAACCTAGCAGTTCAAAAGCACATCAAAGTGCAAATAGATAAATAGGTACCGCTCCGGTGGGAAGGTAAACGGCGTTTCCATGTGCTGCTCTGGTTCACCAGAAGCGGCTTAGTCATGCTGGCCACATGACCTGGAAGCTGTACGCCGGCTCCCTTGGCCAATAAAGCGAGATGAGTGCCACAACCCCATAGTCGGCCGTGACTGGACCTAATGGTCAGGGGTCCCTTTACCTTTACCTTCCACATGAAAATGAAGCCATGTTGTCTGAAAAACTACACCTACTAATTTTCCATATCATTTGCACCTTAAGAAAAAACCCAGTATTTTAGTTACTTCCCTGTCTTTACAAGATATATGCCTACGCACTTGGTGACCACTTCGTATATTGTAGAAATCAGTCTCTTAAGCTTAAGCCAAGAAATAGTATTCTTTATGAAATTGAATATCAATATACGTATCAAGGCTTTGAGATTAGACCACTGAAGAAGCTTGGAAAACTACCTTGGGAGTGTGCTATCTGCAAGTCCCAGTAAAAGGGCCCCATCGGGGGTGAACAGCAGCCTTACTTGGACTGCCAGGGCGAAACAGGTGCAAAATGCCGGCACCCTGTCTACAACTTCATTAACATCCATCTACAACTTCACTAGCATCTCTCAGTATTGTGAACAACACCAAACTTACCCTTTGTTGGTATCTTCATGAACTTACCTACAAAGATAAAGAAAACAAAAGACTGAGTTAAGCATTTGAAAAATCCATTGAAACCAGACATTATAAGTTCATCTTAGGTTGGGTAGTTTGTAAGTCTCTGTGGCTTTGCACAAGGTTTCGTACCGTATTTTTCGCTCTATAGGACGCACTTTTTCCCCTTCAAAAATTAAGGGGAAATGTGTGTGCATCCTATGGAGTGAATGCAGGCTCCTTGGCTTCAGGGATAGCAGTGCGAAGCCTCCAAAGCACAGAGGGAGCGCTCCCTCCATGCTCCTGAGGCTACGCGTTGCTTTCACTGAAGCCTGGAGAGCGAGAGGGGTCGGTGCGCACCGACCCCTCTCGCTCTCCAGGCTTCAGGGATAGCCGCCTGAAACCTTTGGAGTGCAGCGGGACCTCGCGCTGCGTTCCAAAGGCTTCAGGTTCCTTTTGTTGAAGCTGGGAGAGCAAGACTCTCCCGCTTCAGCAGAGAGGGAGAGCTGCGCAGCGCTCCTTCAGCGAAGTGGGAAGAGAAATGGAAGGGGCTCCGTTTCTCCTGCCGCTTCGCTGAGGGGGCGCTGAGCAGAGAGGGGGAGAAATTTTTTTCTTGTTCTCCCCCTCTAAAACAAGGTGCGTCCTATGGTTGGGTGCGTCCTATAGAGCGAAAAATACGGTATATTTCTTTCAGAAGATTGATAAAGAATGTATAATTATTTTGGTAATTATTGTGTGTATATTAGTCGCCAACGTGTTGCATGAGTCGTACTACTTCTGTCAGCAACACAGGTTGCATTTTTCTAACTTTTTGTGCTATAGCTACCATGGCTGGGGCTGATCGGAATTTTAGTCCAAAATATCTGCATGGTATCATCTTGGTGAAAACTGTCCAAAGTCATGTTACCTTAGATTTTTTTTTAGTCTTCAGATTGCCACAGAACTCACCCTTGTTTTTGCTAAATATTTGCATCCTAATTTGAATTCAGCATCTCCCATGGGATAAAGATGCAAAAGGGGAGGCAAAATTATGAGAATTATTAGTATTCTGCATGGCCTCTGGAAAGGTCAGCTCTAAAACACTTGTCAGGGAAAGATCAATTTTTCATTATATTCCCCCAATGATTTGAAGACTCTTCTTCCTAGTCTATGAACCAATCATCTTTTTATTAGGTACCAGAAGATGGAGCTCTATTAATAAGCCTTCTTTGCTGAATGGCATTCAGGAAAAAAAATGCAGACAAATTACAGCCGAAGACTTGGAAATACTAAAGAATTGCTTTGTTTCCCCCTGGAGCTGAAAATATTGAAAGCCGGTCACAGTTACTTAGGCTTACTCTAAATTCAAGAAAACAGTTTGAACATGCTCAGTGTGAGAGGCTATATATCATTTTTAATTTTATCCTATTGATTCTTTCTTTTCCCTGCCATGGAATTCTATAGCACTGCTCATTTTTTGCCTACATTTCAGGTGTAGGACACAGTTAGATCAAGAAATCTATTCTGAATTTTAAAGGAAGTTTTAGAGCTCAGGATCTACAGTATGCTAAATCTCCAGTATGCTGCTACAGCCAGCTCAGATCGTATACATGTTTCCAGATGCTAGTTCTCAAATCCAGGAGGAACTCATGTAGAAATCATAAACAAAAATAGAAGGACTCCCGGCAGAATATTTTTCCACCCCCATGTTGTAGGAATGAGGGCTCATGGGAACTTGGGGGTGGGATTCCTTAGGGTGGGCAGACTTTGCAAGCCTGATGATGTCACTGGGAGCACAATGAGGTCCAAAGTGGGTTCAGAAGTCAGCGAAATCTTTACTATCTCCATGCTATACTAACATGTACGGTAAAAGGTAAAGGACCCCTGGACAGTTAAGTCCAGTCCAAGGTACGGTTACCAGATGTCTCCGTTTCCTGGGGACAGTCCCCAGATTTACAAATCAGTCCCCATACAAAATCCATTGAAGTTGAAAAGTGTGCCTGGATTCATTGAAAAAAATCTGGTAGTCCAAGGTGACTACGGGGTTGCAGCGCCCATCTCACTTTCAGGCCGAGGGAGCTGGCGTTTGTCCACAGACAGCTTTTCTGGGTCATGTGGCCAGCCTGACTGAACTGCTTCTGGTGCAGCAGAACACTGTGATGGAAACCAGAGTGCACAGAAATGCCGTTTACCTTCCCACCGTGGCAGTACCTATTTATCTACTTGCACTGGTGTGCTTTCAAACTGCTAGGTTGGCAGGAGCTGGGACAGAGCAACAGGAGCTCATCCTGTCATGGGGATTTGAACCACCGACCTTCCGATCAGGAAGCCCAAGAGGCTCAGTGGTTTAAACCACAGCCATAGGCGCCGACTCCATGGGGCTTGAGGGGGCTCGAGCCCCCTCAAAAATTTTTTTGGGGGGGCTCAGCCCCCCCAACAATCTCGGGCGGGCGCCCTTCCAGCAGAGCGCCGCCGCCGTCCCCCGTCTCCTCCCAGCCTGCTCCTTCGCCAGCCAGCCAGCCGCGCGCCCTAATCGGAGAGCCCCGGCCAAGGCACTGCCGGAAATCCCGCGAGAACAGGGGAATCCCGACTGGCCACACCTCCCAGCCAGCCAATCGGCTGGCTGGGGGGGCGTGGCTTGCCCGATTTAGGGCCGGAGCCACTTTATTTGCATATTCATGAGCTTATTTATTATTCATGAGCTTTCCCGGGCCCCCCCAATATTTTTTCTAAGTCCGCGTCCCTGACCACAGCGCCACCCGCGTCCCCTATAACATGTATACTAACATGCAAGCAGAAGTTGGATTGCCATTTTCCATGTACGATCCAGTTGAGATTTCTGCATTGCAGGGTTTTGGATGAGATGAATTCTTGGGCTCTCTTCCAGCTCTACAGTTCTATGATTCTATGTTATAGGGTTGAGCCAAATGTTCAGTCTTCCAGCTTAAATTCTGACAGGACCAAAAAGTGGTCTGAAAACCAGGAGGAATTGGGTAGAGGGCAGTAAATTACTTGAAAATTTAGGTGGGATGGCAGCATTTTGTCTTTTTTCCTCTCCAGAATGCTCTAGGCATGGCCTTGTTCCACAACAGTGGATCCCACCATGGGCCCTTTCTCCCAGAAAGGCCTGGAACAACACCATATTGAGGGCAATCTAGGAAAAATATGTCAGTCACTGGCTAGAAACCAGTGACATTATCCTGCCCTCACTAGTCAAAATGTCCCCCATGCAGGCCATTTTGACTAAGTCCCCTAATGAGTGTCAGTAATATCAGTTTTCTGAGGTGCAGTGACTAGCGCAGTGTTGTGGTGATGTGAGGAAATCACCCTAATTTTATTCCATATTCTGGCATGGTGACCAGTCTTGTGAGTGCACTGATGCATCTTCTGCATAAAATTTAATTGTGGGTTGCTATTTCTTTGGCAGTCTCCATGTTGGCATATTCTCAAGATACCACATTGACAATGTGATAGCATAATGGTTCCGTCACATCACATTGTCCCAGAAATATGTAGCTCACCTGTGGTATTGTGGGCAAATCACTAGCATACTAAAGTTTCAGTGAGACATTTAATTTTCTACTTGTACAATTAAATGACCTTTTCTGTGTCCTAATGCCAAATATTATCAATGGTATCACTCTCAAAGATTGAAGTGTTGAATAATTAAAACCTGATGTGGTTGTATATATCATTCATATTGATGATATTGGGAATGAATAAATAATACACTGCAGAACTGTTAAAGCAATACATCATTTAAATAGACTCTAGCTGTGTAGATCAGGAGGGGAGACCTGTGACCCTGTAGAAGTTGTTGAACTCAACTCCTATCATTAAACACCATTAAACAAGATAAGTGGTATGGGATTATGGGAATTGTAGTGCAGTAATGAATGGAGGCCCATAGGTTGCCCATCCTTGCAGTAGATTATGTACTTAATTTAGACATTGTCCCCTTTCCCTTGTGATATACTTTATATATATTCATTACTTTATGCCTTTATCTATGCTATTATATTCACCAACCAACTTGCAAACAAATGAATATTCTTCCTCATACTGTATAACACCATTTCTTCTTTCTTAGCTGTTATTAATTTGCAAATTATTATTAATAATTGACTAATTGTTATTAATTTGGGTTTTATGGTGACAAGGAATTATCCAGCCTCGAGGAAATGGAGGCATTAATGGATAAGAATTCCTACTCTCACAAAGAAAGGCCATCTCCTGATTTTGTTATAATTAAAAATGAATGTGTTTAGAAAGGGACTGGCCATCCATTCTTCCTGATATATGGAGAAATATTATAATAATATGTGCAGTTATGAAGCTAAACTTCCATTGTCTGCAATAAAATGGGTCTTTCCCTGTAGGTTGGACTACATTCAAACAATATTCTTCATTATAATATCTTTAAAATGTGGAAGTCTTAGAATAATAGAATTGGAATGGACTATGAGTGTCATCTATGTGATGCCCAATATCTGCTATGTGATGCCCATCACTGCTTGGGCATTCTAATTGAAACTGAGACTAAGAATTGGGACTGGTTTCGAAGCGATTCAGTTTCACTTGTCTCACTGGTCCTCAGAAAAGCACAGTGTATGAACCACGAGTGACTGCTTTGCAGATCAAATCCACCTGAATAATATCATGGCCATAAAGGTAAAAAGGTAAAGGACCCCTGGACAGTTAAGTCCAGTCAAAGGCAACTATGGGGCTCCAGCGCTCATCTTGCTTTCAGGCTGAGGGAGCCGGCGTTTGTCCACAGACAGTTTTCCAGGTCATGTGGCCAGCATGACTAAACCGCTTCTGGCACATGGAGTACCGTGATGTTTAGCAGAGGCAGATAGCTGATTAGCAGAGCACCTGATTTGCATTCAGAAGCTCCCAGGTTGAATCCTTGAGCTTTCTGGGTAGGGCAGGGAAGAACTTCCTGCCCCAAACCTTGGAGACCTGTTGAGACAATACTGAGCTAGATGAACCAGGTTAGTGGACTAGGGGGACTAAGCTAGTTCCCTATAAGTTCCCCAGGGGCCACCTTCCCAAAGCCTGGGAAGCTTCTGCCTGGCTTAGAGAAGGAGGCACGATGCTCACGCACATTACGTCAGGACGTCCCTCTGCCCAATCGCCCTCACAAGCTGGTGCCTCTGGCCCTAACTGTGCCCCTACGAAAAATTTCACCACACGTCACCGCCCAGATGGACCAATCTGATTCAGTATAAAGTACAGTGGTACCTCAGGTTGCATACGCTTCAGGTAACATACACTTCAGGTTACAGACTCCACTAACCCAGAAATAGTACCTCAGGTTAAGAACTTTGCTTCAGGATGAGAACAGGGGTGCGGCAGCAGCAGGAGGCCCCATTAGCTAAAGTGGTGCTTCAGGTTAAGAACAGTTTCAGGTTAAGAGCGGTCCTCCGGATCAAATTAAGTACTTAACCCGAGGTACCATTGTAGCTTCCTATATTCCTACCCACGACACTGTCTGCCAGAAATAAAATTTGTTCACCAAGTAAAAATGTAACAATCCAGTCCCTCTCTCCAGTTCCCTGCATGTGAACAATGGCATTTACATGCACACAAGAGGGCTTTCATCCCAGCGCACACCGTGTCTCCACATTGCCCAGCTGTGTGTGCAGAACTGTGTGCACAGAAATAGGTCTGCAGGCACATTGATCTATGTAAAGGAGGGCCTCAGGAAGGCGGATTTGTGTGCACAAAAGAACAAAGGAGCCAATGTATTTTACATTACAATGTATTTTACACCAGCATCCTTTTGGAAGGGTAACAAAGAAAGTGTTCTCTAACAACCTCCTCTGTGCCCATGACAGCTATCACTCATAGAAATTCTATATCTCTCATATTGTGGGAGCAATACGGCACACTGCCAGCACTTGAATTTCACACATCTTTTACGGATGGAATTGAATATGCCAAGGAGTGCAATAATGCGACGTACAATGCTGTCAATTTACTTCCCCCTTCCGCTTTGCTTTCCCCCTTCCTTTTCACTCCCCTGACTGCAGGTCTCATGTTTTTTTAGTGTGTAGCAGCAGAACTGAATCCATTCTGGAGTGTACTTACTTAATAGTAAGTGGATTTGATGGACAGAGCCTGAGAGTGCAGAATGAATCCAAATGCTCTACCTCAGTGAGCGAGGCTATATCATCATGATGACAAGAAGGCTGGACATACGATTGCCTCTGGCTGTTATGAGTTCTGGATCTCATATTTGTGCTGAGGTGTTGCCTTTAAGGCTGCAAAACTTGTTGCATATAACCTTTTAGCAATTATCCAACAGATGCAATTTATTGTGGCCTATCAAGTTCTGTGTCGATGTATTATTATTACCGTAAGTGTTGTGTTGATGAGAAGAAAGGGAAAGAGTTCTAAAGTAGGGTTACCAGATGTCCCTGGTTCCTGGGGACAGTCCCCAGATTTGCAAATCTGTCCCCGGACAAATTCCGTCCCCAGAATGTCCCCAGATTTGCAAATCTGTCCCTGGAAAACGTGGCAGTGGCAGCCTCAGCAGCCCGGAGCCAGCCTGGTAGTGCAGTTGGCTCTGGCTGGCTTCAGGAGCTGCTCGCTGCCATGGTGCCTGCCATTTTTCCTCGCTGGAAGTCCCCATATGATGTGTCTTGTGCCATCTCCTGCCCCCTTCCGCCTTTGTTTTGACTGATTGGCTTGGGAGTTGTGGGCGGCCATTGCCCAGTTTTAAAAAAACTCTGTGCATTTATGTTTCACAGGCTGTGAAAGAAGGGCTTTGCACCTTTATACAATATGCATGTATGCTTGGGCCCAGGGTCTTTTGCCTCACCATTCCTACTACTGACTCCCTGTTGCTACTCAGCTTCAAAAAAAATATATGTCCCCGGATTCATTGAAAAAATCTGGTAACCATATTCTAAAGTCTATGCAAAAGTTAGATTCGAAAGTGGTGGGAACAACTGGCAACATAATTTGAAGAAGAACTAATTGGCAGGACTTTCTGGCGTGAACAGCGGCTGTTAAAAGAAAATGTGACACTCACTTTGAAAGCGTTATAGACTCCCCCCTCCCCAATAAGCAACGTGTTACATTTCTTGTCTACTGGATGTCTAGTGACTGATGAAGATTGCAGTTTCTAAGGACTGTTTACACCACAGGCATGTAACACATTCCTATGCATCAGAGCCGGTCCAAGTCATTTTGGCACCTGAGATGGACCTCAAAATGGTGTCGCCCTCCTGACCAGGGAAGAAGGGGCGAGGGAAGATCCACATCAGGAACAAGTGGGGGAGATGGGGAGAAAGATCAACATTTCTCATCTGTTGTTTCCCCCATGCAGATCTATAATTCCCTGCACCCTTAAATTAAATGTATGGTTTCCCATACCATCTGCCTCAAATGTGTGTGGGGGGGACATCCATCCATAAATGCTCTTAAATGGCTTTGCTGCTGTTTAATTTGAAATCTTTCTGAAATCAGAACTTAGAAATTGTCTGTCCACAAACCACCCAGGGCCTTTGCTGATATCCACTGATACCTAAAATGAGGTCCTGCAAAGAATGTTGATTACCGGGAGAGATATTTCCTTGGATTAAGAATGTATGCAAAGGTCAGTCAATCAATCCTTTTTACAGTACAGTGGTACCTCGGGTTACAGACACTTCAGTTTACAGACTCCGCTAACCCAGAAATAGTACTTTAGGTTAAGAACTTTGCTTCAGGATGAGAACAGAAATCGTGCTCCGGTGGCGCGGCAGCAGTGGGAGGTACCATTAGCTAAAGTGGTACCTCAGGTTAAGAACAGTTTCAGGTTAAGAACAGACCTCCAGAACGAATTAAGTTCTTAACCCGAGGTACCATTGTATCTGAATGCTTCCTTTCTAAAGTTAAAACCATGCTCAAGGTGGCTTACAACATAAAAAAGCATAACTACAAACATAACAAGTGCAGTTATAAACATCAAAAAGTGCATCTTATAGGGCGAAAAATACGGTACACAACCAAATTGAACAATTTACCCATAAAGCATAAGATCCAAAATAAAAATTGAAAAAATAACATCAACAACAACCACCCACCAACAAAACCCCCTAAACAATACCCCAGCCCAAGAAATGTGTTTATAATGAACAGATTTTGGTTATCAAGATATTCCCAACTGCTATTTGCAGATTAGGGAACATGTCATTAAGCAACACATCTTTATTCCATGCCTTGTGGCGATATTTTAAAATAATAATTTATTTGTGTGTTTGTGCATGCCCCATTATCTAATTCTTTTCATCCTTTATGAAAAAGATGATTCTGAAAGAAAGAAAAGAAAAGAAAAGAAAAGAAAAGAAAAGAAAGAAAGAAAGAAAGAAAGAAAGAAAGAAAGAAAGAAAGAAAGAATAGAGCTTCTTATTTCCTTTCCTCTAGTTTGGCTTCTTAAACATTTTAATTCCAAGGTTTCTTTCCCCCAAAAAATAAATGTGCAGATTATCAGAACCAGAAGGGGATTGATTTTTGTCATTCATTTGTCATTAGAAGTAAAGATTCAGGCTGAAAGAAGGGAATAGGGAGGTCAACGTCTCCTGTTGTGTGACTGACAGAATTTGAGTGGTGAGAGAAAAACACTTTCTGTGGGAAGTCAGCAGAGAAAAGGGTGGTTCAGCAACAGTGGGACTAGAGCATAGATGAGGATTCCTCAGTTGTATTCATAGCAGCCGGCACGAAAACAACTCTGTTTCTTTGCAGAATACTCCTTTTTCCTCCCCAAAGAAGTTCAGTCTTTCCCCCCCACTCCACAATTCCTCCCCTTCCTGCATAGCTGATTCAATATCTATTGAAGTCAATGAAGAATGACTTGGGTCCCTCAGTGTGAGAGAAACTTTTCTCCTGACAGCCTTTGGAGTAACAAAGCACCTCTCTACTTCTAAGCGACAGATCTATAGTTAGCTATTGACAATGCTCATTTGACCTCTACGATTCAAAAGAACTCTTTCCAAATCGTTCACGTCTCAATAATCCACTACTTTAGATTTCTCTCATACAGTGGTGTTGCCCTAAACTAAGAGACTCACGTGTAACATTTTAAGAAAAGGGCTTTGCTAGCAATGAAACTTAATTTAGTTTCCTGAAACAGAGGTCAGCAGCCTTCATTTGCACAATCTGTAAACGAGATCCTGCCCATCCTATAATCCTACAGACCAGCCTTCCCCAACCTGGTGCCCTCTATATGTATTGGATAACAACTTTGATCAGCTCCAGGCAACATGGCATGTGGTCAGGGATGACATACCCTCCAACATTTCTTTCATGAAAATAGGAATATTCTATTTCATAATAATAATAATTTTACTATTTATACCCCGCCCATCTGACTGGGTTGCCCTAGCCCAGGGGTCTGCAACCCGCGGCTCCGGAGCCGCATGTGGCTCTTTTACACCTTTGCCGCAGCTCTGGGGTGGATACTAGCGAGGGGAGGAGGCGCATTGTGCGCCCCGACACTCCCCACTGTGGCGGGCGCTGTACTGGCTGTGACATCGCATGGGGGCGGTGCGTGCGTTAGTCACGCACCGTCCCGACGTCACCTTCCCGCCCGCCCGCTACATTGTAAGGGGCATGTACGCTGGTCACTGCATTGAAAGGGGGCATGTATGCTGGTCACTGTTTTGAAGGGGAGTGAAGAACACACACACACAAAAAGGTAACTTGTTAATTTAATGTTTATTTCTATGAGGAGGAGTAATTCTGATGGGTCAAACAAAGAAATAATAAAAAGTGACAAAAAAGTTATTTTTATAATGACAAGTTTTGCGGCTCCCAGTTTTTTTTCCTTCGGAAACGGGTCCAAGTGGCTCTTTTTGTCTTAAAGGTTGCAGACCCCTGCCCTAGCCACTCTGGGTGGCTTACAACACATAATAATAATAAAACATTAAACATTAAAAAACTTCACTATACAGGGCTGCCTTTAGATGGCTCGGTGGTCTGCTAACTCCACACTCTCCAACTTTTCTCTGATGAAAACAGGGGCATCCTAAGGAAAAGCAGGACATTCCAGGATCAAATCAGAAGCTGGGATGGCTTCTGTAAATCCAGAACCATCTCTGGAAAATAGGGATACTTGGAGGTTCTGAGGTGATGGGTGTTCCATTAGTGTACAAAAGCTCTTGAGATACCCAGCATTTCCTCCCCTTGCCTGATGAAGAGTTTGGACTGGTTGCTGCTGTTGTTTTTTATTAACTTAAATGTGTGCAGAACTTGATTATTATTCTTCACACTTCATGGAATACAGTTAGTACAGCTCCTAGAGTATGTGGCGGTGGCTAACCCTGAAACTGCAGCTAATCCAGAATGAGGCAGCTAGACTGGTGACTGGGAGTGGCTGCCGAGACCACATAACACCAGTCTTGAAAGATCTACAGTACATTGGCTCCCAGTACGTTTCCGAGCACAATTCAAAGTGTTGGTGCTGACTTTGAAAGCCCTAAACGGCCTCGGCCTAGTATACCTGAAGGAGCGTCTCCACCCCCATCATTCTACCTGGACACTGAGGTCCAGTGCCAAGGACCTTCTGGCGGTTCCCTCACTGCGAGAAGCCTTCTCAGTAGTGGCACCTGCCCTGTGGAACGCCCTCCCACCAGATGTCAAGAGAAAAACAACTACCAGACTTTTAGAAGACATCTGAAGGCAGCCCTGTTTAGGGAAGCTTTTAGTGTTTAGCAGACTATTGTATTTTAGTATTTTGTTGGAAGCCGCCCAGAGTTGCTGGGGAAACCCAGCCAGATGGGCGGGGTATAAATAATATATTATTATTGTTGTTGTTGTTTTGTTGTTGTTTTCATTAGACAAATTCAGTGCTATTTTTCTAGAAAAAGAGGTGCCAGAACACACTGTGAATGTATCACTTGTTCTCTTAGAATGGCAATGGCACCCACCTGAGAGGTGCCGGAACGGAGTTCCAGTTGGAAAAAAAGCCCTGGACAAATTCATGGGATATCATTTTCTGCTACTCACGATGGCTCTATGGAACTTCCAAATGCAGAGCTAGTATACCACTGAATATCAGTTGTTGGGGAGCATCAGTGGGACAGGACTGCTGTCTTCCCTCCTTCCTGGGCTTCCTGGAAGTTGACCCCTGTTGTAAGCAGAACCTTGGACTTTGGTGAACCTCTAGTCTGATCCAGCAAGACTCTTCTTATCTGCTTATATCCTTTTGTGATGCAGTGGCTCAGGGAAGAGCTGTGGCATAATGCAGTTGAAATCTGGTTATTGGTTAAGACCAGCGGCTGACGAAAACTCTTTGGGAACATAAAATATGGAAAGAGACTTGGGGAACAGAAAAGAGACATAAAATTTTAGAGCAGGATGTAATAGTAGAACTCCTGGTCCTTCCTGATTCAGTCAATTTCTTTTTTTAACAATCTCATTCCAGCATGATTTCCATGGCCCATTAGTTTCATCCTTAGCAAACTACAGTGGTAATGAGAAAGGATAGAGATTTTTCTCCTTCTGCATATGCTCATTTGACTTTATTTCCCCTTTCTAATGTAGCAATCTCGCCCCTTTTTGGGGGTGGGGGTACGGCAGCGGTTCGTAATTATCGTTGTATGGTTTTTATATCCTACTAACTACAGAACAACACAGTATTCATCGGATAATGTTCTCATCCTGTAGTTTGCGGGAGTCCATGGACTGCATCGATAATGATATCAATAATGATATGCTGCAGGTAATGTACAGATTACAGGGTTCTTTTTTGGAAGGTTTCCTTTTTTTGGAGGATTGTGCCAATTGTTACAATGCAGTGGTCTCAATCCTATCAAGGTTTGACAAAAACATTCAGGCCTGGCTTATTATGTGAAGACCAATCCGAAAAGTTTAGACAGAAACCACAGAATCATAGATTGTAGATCATTGTGGCGTTTGTCCGTTCGTTGTACAGGGGGAGAGAGAAAGGGTTAAAAATGTAGACCAATAGGAAAGCCGGAGGCGGAGCCTACCTGTTTATAAAAGGGCTTAGCCTGAGGTTTGAGTTAGTTGATGGTGGGTAGTTGGTTAGTTTTAGTGGGTTGGTTGGTTGGGAAAGGCAGTTGGAAAAGCAGTTGGCAGGCAGTTGGAAGTAGAGAGACAGTTAGTGCAGTTGGCTCTTGTGTGAGGGGAGGTAAAAGAGATGGAACAGGATAAAATAAGACTAAGAAGGTAAAGAGTAACAATGTTTAAATGCAGTTAAACTTTGTTTGTGTCTGAAATAAACTACACTCTTCTTTGTTAACTTAAGAACCTGACTGAGACTAAGTGATTTTACCAGGGAGGACCTGGTTGGTGGCAGCGGATTAGTGGTGTACGGCTCAATAGTCTGTGAGACGACTGGGGGCTCCGTACGAACACCACAGTCATCGAGTGCAATCGCCTTCAATGGAGGAGGAGGAGTTTGGATTTGATATCCCGCCTTTCACTCCCCTTCAGGAGTCTCAAAGCGGCTAACATTCTCCTTTCCCTTCCTCCCCCACAACAAACACTCTGTGAGGTGAGTGGGGCTGAGAGACTTCACAGAAGTGTGACTGGCCCAAGGTCACCCAGCAGCTGCATGTGGAGGAGCGGGGACGCGAACCCGGTTTCCCAGATTACGTGACTACCGCTCTTAACCACTACACCACACTGGCTCTCAACTAAACTAAAATGAAGAAATCTCAACTAAAGCATCCATGACAGATGGCTTCCAACCTCTGCTTATAAACCTCTCAGGAAGGAGACTCCACCACCTCCCGAGGGACTCCATTCCTACTGTCAGTAAGACCTTCCTGATGTTTAGTCGGAATCTCCTTTCTTGTAACTTGAATCCAGTGTGGCGATCACACAGGGTCCCCGGACCTTTCACCGTCTATTGATCCCTGTGCCACCACTTTATTTCTCGCTGGCACCACCCAGGCCCTACCTGGTACAATACTGAGTCCAGCCAGGGTTAAATTGGAACACAAACTTCTGTTTATTTATTGCAGTTTAACAAGTGTGTGGTTTCATAAACGGTATCGGTCAATTACAATCATGGGGTACCTATCCAGACCTATAACTTCCACTACCTACTCTCACTCACTAAACCACCTCTCAGATATTTACTTGTCTTCCTAGCCCCTAACTATTCCTGACTCAGCTTATTTCTCTACACTAACTCAACCTACCCACAGACTCTATCCCAATTCACTCCCACTCCAACCAACTCCCAACGAACTCCCCCCTTTGCCCCTCCCAGAGCTGGTTTTATAGTCCCTCTGACTCCACCCCCCTGGGTCCTGATTGGGTAACCTGTTTAACTATTTCACCTCCAGCACTCTCATATGTTGACATCACATCCAGTGGTTTGGGTCCCCTAGCTTCCAGAGCAGGAGAAAACAAGCTTGATCCATCTTCCATGTGACAGCCCTTTAGATATTTGAAGATGGCTATCATGTCTCCTCTCAGTCTCTTCTTTCCCAGGTTGTGAACCCCGGCTGCGCTGGTCCAAGTCCAACCTGTGACATAACCATATGTGCTTCTGCTCCCTCCTACAACTTCTAGAGTGGGACTGCCTTAAGCATGGTGTGTTCTCAGTGAAATCCTTACAGCCTGGTTTGCACTGCAACAGTTCTGGGGGTCTCTCTTCTTCCATCCTACCCAGTGGAGTAAAATGTCTCTGCATTTCTTTTAAATTCCCTGGTTTAAAGATCTAGTTTATCAGGAACGGAGAATACAAATGGCATTTCAGCATTGCTAAGCATTGAGGGTAAATCCAAGTCACAGTGATGCAGTTAGAAAGAGTATTGATTTAGCTTAAGGGAATCACTTGGCAACCAAATATACAAGAAAGAAAGTTACTGTATTCCTGTAAACAAAAAAACACACAGACTTTTGTTGGCTTCATTTGATAAAAGGGACAATGTTCATACCAGCAGTTTCAGGATACTATAAGATAATTGTCTATTTTCTGGTTAGGGTCTAGAAGGTCAACCACTTACCTTTATGCCCAATGCTTGTTCTTAGAGGCAACAAAAGATGAGAAAGCAATATCTCATTACAGTAGCTTTCCATTCAAGCAGGACCTGCTAAAGAACCAGATTCCTGTCCTTTAACAGGGAAACCAATTGGGTAGATGAAAGATGAATCATTAACCCAGCTGAATCCAAAACTGGTTATTAAATCTCATTGAAATGAGGAACACTGACGTAGGTAGGAATCACTCCACCAACACTGATTTCTCATTTTCCCCAGTCTTAAATTCAGTTCTCCCCCCCATTTCTGCATCAGTTTGAAAACACTTCTTTAAACCTGCTTGAAAATTTATATGCATTTATTTTAGCATTCCTCTTTTTTGCAAGCAAATTTTCTCTACTATAATGTTATTTTCATCAATTTACGTATTTTATGCTCAAACTTCCTCAATATAAGAGCTGCATCTCAAATATTCTACAAATATTTGTAAAAATGCAGATATCAAATGAGACCTGTGTTTTGGTTTGGTAATTAAGGAGGTGAACTGGGTTAATTCCTGCTCTGAAGTAATAGTCCTGGTGTCAGGTAGCAAAGTTTTAGTTGTTGTGCTGTGCGCTGCATTCTTCATTTTAGAACTGTGAATCGTATCATTGGAAATGTTGGGCTTCAGGCTTGATCAGATCTTTTATTTGATAACTGAATACTGCACCAACTTATTTGTCTACCCTGAAAAACAAACAAATAGGGAGCAGATCACCTGCTATTTGCATTTCTAGGAAATTTGAAACACAGTATTAAGGAGAAAGGATTGATCAAAGTTCAGTTTTATTGCTTCAATCTTCTCCCTTCTTTCATTATGTTTTAATGAGATGAGCTTTTCAAAAGTGATTTCACAGCCTTGAGTAATGTGCCTCCAAGATTTTCTCCTGGATTCCAAAAGGAATAAATATAACATCTAAGAATAAACCTAGCAGCATACAGTTCATGGGCAACAGATAATCAAAGCATGACGGAGTGAATAGAATGGACTTCTTCTTTGGATGCTCTGCAAACAGCACCTTTACTCTGGACAGTTATCAAAAATCAAGTAAGAAATCAGATGAATCATTACACTTAAGTCTGAGCTTTCATGCTTAGAGAGCATTGGGATCCAGACATTGTCTACTCAGCTAAATAATTACAATGGAACCTCTATTCACGTACGGAATCCGTTCCAGAGGTCCGTTCGTGAATCGATCTGGGTCGCTAGTAGAAGCGCCGTTCTGCGCATTCAGCGACAGCACCGTTTTGTGCATGTGTAGACGGAAGAAGCAGCTTCTGCCATAGCTGTCAACGTTTCCCTTTTTTAAAGGGAAATTCCCTCATTCCGAATAGGATTCCTTGCAAGAAAAGGGAAAAATTGACAGCTATGGCTTCTATGCATGCACGAATCGCTGCAAACCTGGTATTTACTTCCGGGTTTGCCGTGGTCGTGAGTCAAATTGTTCACGAGTAGGGGCGGTGGTAAGTTAAGGTTCTACTGTAATAGAAAAATAAGCTTATTACTGAGCTAGATTTACCAGTGGTCTGATGTTTTATAACACAGCTTTCTATCTTCTAGAACACAGTGGCACTTACAATGGTACCTTGGGTTACATAAGCTTCAGGTTACAGACTCCGCTAACCCAGAAATAGTGCTTCAGGTTAAGACCTTTGCTTCAGGATGAGAACAGAAATCGTGCTCCAGCGGCGCGGCGGCAGCGGGAGGCCCCATTAGCTAAAGTGGTGCTTCAGGTTAAGAACAATTTCAGGTTAAGAATGGACCTCCGGAACGAATTAAGTACTTAACCTGAGGTACCACTGTACTTACAAATACGCACACAAAGGAAGGTGTTTTCTACCAAGCCAGGCTATTGGTCCTTCTACCTCAGTATGGGCTATGCAGCCAGGAGAGGCAGGTGGTGCAGGATGAAGATCTTGACTCCCAATGTCACTACTGTGAGGGTTTAGGCAATAAGGAGGTTGGTTCTGTATGGGGGCCTCAGCAGGAATGGCTCCATGGAGGAACCTGTACAGTGTTGATCTCCTCACTGCCTAACTCCTCACTTTTTTCCTCGCACTAAGCATCAGCAGTGATTGGGATTGCAAATCACAGAGCATATCGGTTTTCTTCTTCCACGTGAATCTGGCCAGTTCTCATAAATCTGTTCTAAATGTTCTGAACATCTGAAGGCAGATGTCAGGGGCTGGACTGAGGAGGAATGGTGGGAGTTGTCCCCCCACCTTCTCCTGAACCTTCCCAAGGGCAGGAGGACAGTATTGATTTAGCACAGTGGTTTGCAGAAGGGCATAGTCCAGAGGGGGAAAGCTGGGAAATACTGGGTGAGGAACAGCTAGAAGAGGAAACACCAGGAGAGAGACAACTGGCAGATTCAGTTTCCTTGGACAGCATTCCTGACCCCCCCCCTTCACCTAAGAATAGACGGGCTTTGAGAGTGATAGAACAGAGAGCTCAGTGGCAACAACCTCAGATTACCTGACGTAGGAGTGATGTAGATTAATGGGGATGGAGGGGGCAAACCTTTACTGGGAGCAATGCCATTTCTAGAGAGATATGCATTCCTTTGCCTCTTGCTGTGATTATGAAAGAAACTGACTGGTAAGAATGTTCCTTTCATTTGATCTGCTTATTTACTGCCACTGGGGGAGAGATCTGGTTCTCTGAAACCTGACAGCAGCCTTGTATAAGGACATTTTTTAATGTGTAATGTTTTATTACATTTTTATATATTGTCATCATCATCATCATCATCAAACCTTTATTGGCATCACTTACAAACATTCAGAAAATAGGCCAGTGCAATCTCATCACCATTTAAACAGTACAGTCATTTGCCAAAGAGAAGAAGAGGCGAGCAATCTATTTCAGTTTTTATATATGTTGGAAACTGTCCAGAGTAACTGGGGCAACCCAGTTGGATGGGCAAAGTACAATTATTATTATTATTATTATTATTATTATTATTATTATTATTATTATTATTATTATTACAGCTGCTGTAATCATTCAAGCACCCATTCAATTGTGCCATATTCAGTCCACGCAAAGTTCTTTTCCAGAAGCAAAACTGATGGATTTTGAAGCCCAAAATGCATGGACTTCTTTTCAGTGCACAGTGAAGTTCCACTACTTGAAATTCTTCTGTTCTGCGTATTTTCCTGCACTTCCAAGTCTCTTATGTGTGGCTTGTTCAGCAAGTCTTTATTGTTCTGCTTTTACCATCACAAAGGAATTACATGAAACTAAAATATAAAACAAAATCGTAAATCTCCTGCTGCAATAAAACATAGAGCATAAAGGGAGCTTCACCACCATAAAGCAGAGAGATAGTAATTTTGAAATAAAAGTCATCAAACATATTCAGCAAACTCTTTACGCATAATTCTTAAAATGACCAATAGCAGGTCTTTATGCATAAATCACCAAATATAAGAAGTCTGATCTCTCTAATATTTTTGCAATACAGGGAAACAAAGCTTTGCTTTAATTAAAGATAATCCCCCCTAGTCAATGAAATCAGTATTTTCTTTTGACGGGGCATTTAAAACTGCTTCGTTTTCATGTAGAACATGATGCAATGACCCTGTGCTCTAAGCACACAGTACATCCATGCTCATATGTGTGTGGGGTGGGTGGGGAAATAACTGAAGCTTCACTGACTACAACCCCATATGCCACATCATATGTCCTCCCTAAACATCCCCTGATCCTCAAAAATGATTTTCAGAGAGTGTTGGTGTTGTTGTTTAGTCATTTAGTCGTGTCCGACTCTTCGTGACCCCATGGACCAGAGCACGCCAGGCACTCCTGTCTTCCACTGCCTCCCACAGTTTGGTCAAACTCATGTTGGTCGCTTCTGTAACACTGTCCAACCATCTCGTCCTCTGTCGTCCCCTTCTCCTTGTGCCCTCCATCTTTCCCAACATCAGGGTCTTTTCCAGGGAGTCTTCTCTTCTCATGAGGTGGCCAAAGTATTGGAGCCTCAGCTTCACGATCTGTCCTTCCAGTGAGCACTCAGGGCTTATTTCTCTAAAAAGGGATAGGTTTGATCTTCTTGCAGTCCACGGGACTCTCATGAACACTCCCTGTGCTCTTCCCAGGGCTGGAGAGGGGTTAGTTTAAGCTCCAGTTTGCTAGTAAAACTGAATTACTGTGTCATGAAATGATACATGTCAAAAAAGTGTGGCACCAACCTGAAAAGTTTGGAAAGCTCTGGTGGAGGGGGAGAGACAAGCCCAGGTGCAGATGTGGGTTCAGCTCATAAGGATCTTAGCACCTGAACATGATTTCTGTCCAAAAAGGTAGTACTGTAGATTTTTCCGTTTTTCATTCAAAACAGCAGCAAATTCAGTCTGGCAATCTCAGTACTGTCAGCAGCATATAGAAGGTCTCAGAGAGGCTCTCAGAATGTGTTCGTTCTCTCTCTCACTCTCTCTTGATTAATCCTATTTCATAGGATCCATTTAAAACCAGAAGTATGGGATCTACTCATCACTAAATTTCACTGTTAAACTACCTGTCATGGGGTATATAATTGCAAATGTCCCTTAGAATGAGCATTTGGTTTCAACCAGCTTTCTTTTCCGTGAACACTCTCTCAAACCAACGCAGAATTGGCTTATACTATAAACCTTCCATTGAGCACTGTAATTTTATGCAATATTTCTATCAAGGAAGCACAAAGGCAACCGGAAGACTACAGAAGCAAATGCCATCTTTGTCATACGTTCATTGAGGAACCGTTCCACTTCAAAATGCGCCTTTGTTTGAAAGTGCCTTTGTGTCAAACAGTTAAAATCTCCCTGCAATCCAGAAGGCAAACACTGCTTTCTTTTCATATAAAAAAATGAGATAATATTTTACAGCCTACTCTAAATGTTGACTGATTGTGGTGTTAAAGAGCATAGACTCTTACAACCATAGAATTGTAGAGTTGGAAGGGAAACTGAGGGTCATCTTGTCCAACCTTCTGCTATGCAGGAATCTACACTAAAGCATCCATGACCTCTGCTTAAAAAGATTCAAGGAAGGAGTGTCTACCATTTTCTGAGGGAGTCCATTCCACAGCTTTTAATGTCAGAAAGTCCTTCCTAATGTTTAGTTGGAATCTCTTTTCTTGTAACTTGAAGCTATTGGTTCAGCTCCTAGCCTCTGGAGCAGGAGAAAACATGCTTGCTCCATCTTCCTTGTGACAGCCCTTGAGATATTTGAAGATGGCTATCATATCTCCTCTCAGTCTCCTCTTTTCTTGACTAAACATACCCAACTCCCTCAACTGTTCCTCATAAGGCTTGGTTTCCAGACCCTTGATCCTCTTGGTCACACTCCTCTGCACATGTTCCAGCTTGTCAATATCCTAAACTGTGGTGCCAAGAACCAAACACAATACAGTGGTACCTCGGGTTACAGACGCTTCAGGTTACAGATGCTTCAGGTTACAGACTCCGCTAACCCAGAAATAGTACCTCAGGTTAAGAACATTGCTTCAGGATGAGAACAGAAATTGCGCGGTGGCAGCGCGGCGGCAGCGGGAGGCCCCATTAGCTAAAGTGGTACCTCAGGTTAAGAACAATTTCAGGTTAAGAATGGACCTCCAGAACAAATTAAGTTCTTAACCCGAGGTACCACTGTACTCTTGGTGTGGTCTGACCATGGTAGAATAGAGTGGTACAATGACCTCCCTTGATCTGGACACTATACTTCTGCAGCCCAGAATAACATTAGCTTTTTCTTTTTTGCTGCTGTTGCTGCAGCATCAACATCACACTGTTTACTCATGTTAAGCTTGTGTTCTACTAAGACTCCTATATTCTTTTCACATGCACTATTGGACGTGTGTGCCATATTCAGAATGAATAAAAGTGATGCCAGAACAAGCTCCCAGTACATTTCTGAGCACAACTCAAAGTGTTGGTGCTGACCTTTAAAGCCCTAAACGGCTTCGGTCCAGTATACCTGAAGGAGTGTCTCCACCCCCATCTTTCTGCCCAGACACTGAGGTCCAGCTCTGAGGGCCTTCTGGCGGTTTCCTTACTGCAAGAAGTGAGGTTACAGGTAACCAGGCAGAGGGCCTTCTCAGTAGTGGCGCCCGCCCTGTGCAATGCCCTCCCACCAGATGTCAAGGAAATAAACCACTATCTGTCTTTTAGAAGACATCTTCCCTCTTTAGGGAAGTTTTTACTGTCTGATGTTTTATCACATCATCATCATCATCATCATTAACTGTGTTGGGAGCTGCCCAGAGTGGCTGGGGAAACCCAGACAGATGAGCAGGGTATTTAATAATAATAATAATAATAATAATAATAATAATAATAATAATAATAATAATAATAAGTTTTTTTTAAAGGAAATAAATATTGGCCAATGAATCAAGCAAAAAAACTGTGGAAAGTGTTACAAAATGAGGCTCTAATTAGATTGCCATCTTGTCCTGTGTTTATTGGTTAGTCATAAATCTCAAACATATATGTTTACTCATGCTTACAAATGCATTTTATGGTTGCCACGTGTCCTTTTTATCCAGGACATGTCCTCTTTTCCAGGGGTAAAATGTCTGTCTGGGTGGATTTTTAACATTTACCAAAATGTCTCTGGCTATTCTTGCTTTCCTCTTCTCTTCTTCTGCCCCTCTCAGCAATATATCACAGCTTCTATAGCCTACATATAGTAGGGCTGTTTAAAATGAGAGTTGTTATAGCGTCTTCTTTTTTGCTCTCCAAAATACGGCAACCCTAGCATATGCCCCAAATCACCCAGTCTCACTAGGTTACTAGTGTTCTAATTTTAGAACCAGCCCTAACCTTAGTGAGAGTGAAGTGACTGCCTCAGGTGTTGGACACCAGGGCATGGTGAGTGGTGGTGAAGTGTTGGGAGACAGAGCCAATTGAGAGTGTTGCCCTATTAAGCATGTTCTCATTAAAAGAGAGCACGTGTTGTGGTGGGGGCCAGACAAGACACCCCGCTGTTGCTAGACATGTTTGGGATGGTTGGCCCTGGCAGGGATTGGTAGCCTGAGTTGCTGGGGTAATTTTGATGTTGCCAATTTGGGGGTGGGAACAGAGGTTTTTTAAGCAGTGCACACAGCGATCTGCTTTCTCTTTCACTGTGTGCACCCGATCACCCTCCCTCCCTCCCTTGATTTGGGTCTTATGCATTGACCTTGCTATGCCTGTCACGGGGTTGTCTGCCGTTTGGCAGACTGGCTGGTGCCATTTGGTTTTTGCCTACTGCGTAGCAAATCGTTACAACTTGTAAGATTGCGGTTAGGCATTGGTTAAAATTGGTCGGAGGAGGGGTAAGGATTGGCTGGGCCTGCTGCAAGGGAATTCCGTTAAAGGAATTCAGGGGCTTGCCATCCTTTCGTCCAAACCCCTGGAATCGGGTTTGGGCCACGTAAGCCCCTGGGAGCATGCGGGGAGAAGCTGAGGGCCTGTGTCACAGCTCCAGTTCTCCCCAATATTGTTTCCCTTCACTGACTTTTGCTGGAATCCAGAAGTCAGTTCTGTCCACAAGGCGGGGGGACAGATAGTCCTAACCAATGCCTAAGCAACCACTCACATCCATGTATGCTAATAAAGTTGTGGCCAAAATTATGCCAAAAACCTTAAACAAAAATTCTGTGTGATGTGTGAGTTATTGGGGTAGGGGTGTCTTGGGGACCTCAACACACAACCAGTACTGCAGTAAAATTCAGCTGCAAATCTCGTTGTCTTCAGTACATTGAAAGGGTGGCGGTAGTCTTGCCTTTCCCTCAGGCAGCAAAGGTTCTTAAGAATGACACCTGATTAATTCCACTTACAGCTGTGAATGTGATTGGAACTTTCTCTGCTTTTGAGTTGTTGTAGGGAGTTTTGCACTCAACAGACATGACCGCTGGAGTGGATATCCGCCCCACAATGGGAAACTACTTCAGTCTCCATTTGGTCAACTCCTATTCTCAAGGCACTATGGTTTATCCTGCCGGCAAGTGAGATTTCTGATGTATTTTCCTTGTTTGTTTTCCAAAAATAAGTCATCAGTTGAAGCTACAGATCACAGCCCTGGAAGAAAGCTGGTGGCCATATGGTATTTGCTTTGACCATCTGTAAACGGAGCTTGCTATTTAGACAAGTAAGCAAATGAGAACAGGCCAGAGACGGAACAGACCTAATAATAACCGGAGAAGCTTACTCACCCGTTTATCCATCCTTCTGCCATTAAAACAACAAAATCAGTTCCAGGAAAGAGAAATGAACTACTGAATGGAGAAAAGGGATGTAAATACAGCACAGACCTAGAGATTCACAGTACAGATCCCCTGGTATATGTATTGAGTGTGGCATAGCTTGTTTACAAAGCTATTGTATTACCAACCTTACTGTATGCTTGTGAAACACGGACCACTTATAAACGCCATCTCCAACTCCTCAAAAGATTCCATCAACGCTGTCTCTGAAATTTTTTACACATCACTTGGGAAGACAGGGGAACTAATATCAGTGTACTGGAAGAAGCAAAGATCACCAGTGTTGAAGCAATGATTCTTCAACATCAACTTCATTGGACTGGTCATGTTGTGCGGATGCCTGATGATCGTCTTCCAAAGCAACCACTCTATTCCGAACTTAAAATTGAGAGCGTAATGCTGGTGGTCAACAAAAGAGGTTTAAAGAGTGTCTCAAGGCAAATCTTTAAAAATGTAGTATAAACACTGACAACTGGGAAACACTGGCCTGCGATTGCTCCAGTTGGAGAACAGCTTTTACCAAAGGTGTCATGGGCTTTGAAGACACTCAAACTCAGGATGCAAAGGAGAATGGCAATGATTCCCACCTGGGAGGTGCCAGAATCGAGTTCCGGTGAATTCCGGCTGATTGCCACACTGGATTCAGTGTTCCCTCCCTGCCAGCTGCTGAGGTAATTTGGCCTTTGGGCTGCAAAAGCTCCACAACCCCATTACGAAACAATTCAGCATTATACAAAATTTTCTTTTCAATAATTGCTTGTTTTAAAAGCATGTACAGATAGTGAATCAGTACTTAACCTTTGCGGGTATATCTAATAACATGTCAATTTGTGTTTATCGTGTGGACAGCAGACGGAGAAATGAAGAGAAAGGCAGAGGAAAGGAAATTTCCTGCTTTGAAAACAAAAGCATCCCTTAATTAGAACTCAAGCGGAGTCTAAAAATCAGAGCGAGTGTCAGTTTCTAAGGCCGCTCTCACAATCTGCTCTCTTTCTTGCCAAAAGTGCTACACTGGAAATTTGCTAATAATTCATAAATAGATAAGAGGGGATTTATTGGAGGGAAAAAGAAATCTAAGATTAATGGTGGGGGCACTAAGACTCTGAGCCAGCTGCCATTGACTCCAAGAGAAATATATCCACTTGCCCTAAGTGAAATTGTTTATACCTCTGGGAATGGCAGAGGTTAATGAGCCCTGGGAGAAAAAGGAAGCCATGCTTTGCATATAAACAGGATGAAAACTGACAGAAAGAAAGAAGTGAACACTCTGATTTCTCTGGTTAATAAAATGTAGTTGCAAGATGGACCATTACCTCTGAACAGATGATGCAGGTAATGACAGCTTGTTTTGTTTTTTACCTATAAAATGAAATGTGCCATAAATCCATCAGTCCTATCCTTTCAGGGCTGGCTAACCTATGGTCCTCCAGACTTGGAATCCCATCAACCCTGCCATTGGCCATACTTCAAGCTGCATCTGGAAGGTCGCAGGTTAGCCACTCCTGCATTTTACTCTCATGAAAAGCATTTCCTATTCAAAACATGCGCATACACCACAGTAGCTCTCTAGGGCCTCAGGTCTCTTCTGTCACTTGCAGAATGAACTTTCTACCTGGAGACGCTCGCGACTGAAATTAGGACTTTTTGTATGCAAAGCATGTTCCTAACCACACAGCTTCCAGCCTTCCCCTTTTCAACAGTGTGACATCTTCACACCCGTACAAGATTCTTGGGGAAATGGAGGGGATGCGCCAGTTACAGCTACCAACATTTTCCCCAATGCTCAGTTAATGTAGGCACCTTTGTACCCTTCCCCGAAACAGAAGGCCTTATCTCATAGCCATTGGAAGGCATGGTGTTGTTGTTGCTTAGTCGTTTAGTCATGTCCAACTCTTCGTGACCCCATGGACCAGAGCACGCCAGGCACTCCTGTCTTCCCCTGCCTCCTGCAGTTTGGTCAAACTCATGCTGGTAGCTTCGAGAACACTATCCAACCATCCATCTTTCCCAACGTCAGGGTCTTTTCCAGGGAGTCTTCTCTTCTCATGAGGTGGCCAAAGTATTGGAGCCTCAGCTTCACAATCTGTCCTTCCAGTGAGCACTCGGGGCTGATTTCCTTCAGAATGGAAAGGTTTGATCTTCTTGCAGTCCATGGGACTCTCAAGAGTCTCCTCCAGCACCATAATTCAAAAGCATCAATTCTTTGGCCATCAGCCTTCTTTATGGTCCAGCTTTCACTTCCATACATCACTACTGGGAAAACTCCTTCATGGATCGCTGCCTTGTCGTAGCGAAGGGGCGTGAATAACTCAGAGAAGCTATGAACTATGCCGAGCAGGGCACCCAAGATGAACAGGTCATAGTGGAGAGTTTTGACCAAACGTGATCCACCTGGAGGAGGAACCGGCCAGCCACTCCAGTATCCCTGCAAAGAAAACTCCATGGACAAAGACAACAGGAAGGCATGGTAGTCAGAAGAAAATTCCCAAGTGGAGAGTTCACTCCTGTAAGGGGGAAAATGGACTTTTGGACATTTGTTCAATGTAGAAGGAACATGCCTTGGCTGGTGGGAGGCATCTTGGTGGCTGCCCCTGTCTTTGACCAATACACGTTCATTGAGGAACACAGGAACCTGTGTTCTACTGAATTGGACCGTTGATCCATTTAGCTCAGTATTGTCCCTGATTGGCAGGGACTCTCTAGGATTTTAGACAAGGCGGTACTTGGCGATGCTGTGCATTGAAACTTCTGTTCTCCTGGTTTCACTATTAGAACTGAAATAAACCTCATAATGTGAAATACAAAGAGAATTTCTGGATAAAGAAAATAATAAAAAGTAAAATGTATAATGTGATTAATCTAACCAATGGTAGTTGTAAATGAATACAGTCAGACAATAAGAATTTCATATACAGGAGGATTTATTTGGCTATAGACAAATACGAAAGAAGAACAATAATATACAAAATGGATGAAAACAATGTGAAAAATTTAGATGTGATATAAAAACCCAGAAGAAGGAAGGAAGGAAGTCGGCTCTTAGGAGCAAATATAAATGTAAAATGTAATACAATATGTGTATGTGGAGTATGTAAATGACAATCAATAAAGAATATTGCATTTTCTGCAGATGCTCTACCATTGAGCTGCAGCACATGACAAGAGACTGTGTGCGCTTACGTCTTTGGCTTGCTTCAGATATCAAAACAAGCATACACAGAGAGAGGGGGGAGTTTGTCACATGAGCATTCGTCCGAAAAGGGCTAAAGTTTCAACAGGAGAGAAAACTTCTGCAAAACTAGCATTTTTCTCTCAGGAGATTACTGGGTGTGAGAGCTTCAGCGCCTCAGAACAAGCATATGAGTCAGCTGTGACTGTCTGGTGCTACTCTACGGTCAGAAAGCCATATCATATTATGTCTCCGTTCAGCATGACACAAATGAAAACAGACAAAGGACAAAATGGATAAAAAAGCACCTGAGGGAGTCAATTATGAACACAAAAGATTTTGCAATGGTTCTTTTTTTAATCAACAATAGCAATTGCAGAAATACTAGACACATATTGGAGGGGGGGGGCCTTTTCTCCCAGCTCTACCATAAAAGTCCCCAAAAGAGAGTGCCTTTGATGGACATTGCCTTCTCTACTTCATTCCATTGTACTGTTTCTTATTTAGTGACTGCCATTATTCTAAAGGCTTCTCTATTTATTTGTGCAGGTTCTGTCACAAAAACGTATTTTCTGCAATAATTGAAATGCTCTGTATACTACAATCCTTGCTTTTCTTTCTGCTGTTTTATTTTCTTTTGCAAGCAAGGAGAAAGCAACCCCCCCCCCCCGATTGTTCCAGAAATATGTGGTTATTATGTGTACTCTCAGTACTCTTGAGAATTGTTGCAATGTAAAGAGGGAGCTCTTCCCAAATCATTTTGCTAAGCTCTCTTCTACATCCCAGCAACTAAAAAGTTATAATGGAATAGTCAAAAAAGTATTTAGAACATGAAATGTTGATTTACCTTGATATGGTGGTGTAACAAATGAAACGGCACTTTCTTTCTAATTTTTTAAACTTAAATATCTTAGGAGAGTGATATGCCTTTCACAAATCTTCTAAATTCTCTTTTTTGAAGCATGAAAAGAATAAAGCCTAAAGCATTTCTAAGTTCAGTTACTTGAACTTCAAAGTGAGACTTCTTTTTTTAAAAAAACAACCTACTTTTAAAATGACCAAAATACTGCAAAGCACCAGAGATCCTGAAAGGAGAAGCACCATGCTTCAGCGACAGGGCTGAGGGGGAAATTTGATTCAATTTGCATCTAAAGGTGAACCTACCCGATTCAGACTTTTTAAAAGCATACAAGTGAAACACGGCTGCCCTTTGAAATTCACACTTCTCTGAATTTTTCAGTGAAGTTCTCCAGCCAAGCAGTGTGCAGAAAAATCAATGTACAGAGGTGAAGTACACACAAAAATGCATATATAAAATGCATTATATTGGATAAATTCTTTGGCAGACGGTATATTAGACATCTGAAGGCAGCCCTGTTTAGGGAAGCGTTTAATGTTTAACAGACTATTGTATTTTAATATTTTGTTGGAAGCCACCCAGAGTGGCTGGGGAAACCCAGCCAGATGGACGGGGTATAAATAAATAAATAAATAAATAAATAAATAAATTAGTATTAGTATTAGTATTAGTATATTAGGCACACAGCTATGTATAGTAAGAAAAATTCACACTAAGATGCTGATGAATTTTCATGTGGACCTTTTTTATTTAAAAAAAGGCAAACTGATGTGGAAATGTATAAGAACTGAAGATTGGAAAAACAAGACACTTTTCTCTATCTATTTTCTCCATGCCAGGGTTACCAACTTGAATAAAATGGGGGGGGGTATGTTCTGTCCTGCATAATCAATCACAAGTTGCAGCACATGTGCACCATTTGAATGGCAATGCCAATCAACTTTGGGAGGGGCTGACCCCCTCAAACATATTATTCCGGGGGGGGGGGGCTGAAGAGGCATCGGCCCTTTGGCGTTGGCTCCTATGCTCCACACTGTGCCATATTTTATAAGCTCCTTTCATGTCACCTTTTACATTTTCTCTAAACTAAAGAAGAAGAAGAAGAGTTTGGATTTGATATCCCGCCTTTCATACCCTTTAAGGCGTATCAAAGCGACTAATATTCTCCTTTCCCTTCCTCCCCCACAACAACACTCTGTGAGGTGAGTCAAGAAGTGTGACTAGGCCAAGGTCACCCAGCAGCTGCATGTGGAGGAGCAGAGACGCGAACCCAGTTCCCCAGATTACAAGTCCACCGCTCTTAACCACTACAGAGTCTTAACCACTAAAGAGTCCCAAATGCATCAACCTTTTCTCATAGGGTGGGTTGTGGCACCCCTTTGATCATTTCAGTTGTGACCATCCATACTTGGGTTCAGCAAAGTGGCTGGCTCATGTGCCTTCAAACCACCCCTTGTGTGCAATTTTGTAATCCATGTATTAAGGAAATTTCCTATTTTTCCAACTGAAAAAGTAAACTCAAAGCAAATCCTATGTACATGTGCCTGAAAATTACAGCCACAAAACTTCTGGAATCTCAAATTTTGGTCTGTGGCTATTTATGAAAAAAGGGCTAACTCCTAAAAATATTATTTTAATCATTTTCATTTAATGAAAGAATCTCTAAACCTTGCCTTTACACGAACGTGGCTTTCAGGGCAGAATAGCTAGCAATGTCAAATATCAACACAACATCAACATTTATGTGAGCCAGCCGTAAATGTCTGGTCTAAAACAAAGTATAATGGCAGAAGCATTTCTGATATTTACCAATAAGTCTCAAGGCCAACTAACCGAGTGCCTTTGGTATGTAAACAGATATCACCCTCATTTTCATGCCATGGGTGTAAACATCCAAAACAATTGGCACCGTTAGTGCATATTCAGAGTTTAATGACATCAACCCAATACTTGGTCTTCATGAACAACAGTCCTTGCTTCCTGATACAGTGGTACCTCTGGTTGCACACGGGATACATTCTGGAGCTCCGATTGGATCACGAGGAATTAGCAACCAGAGGTGCCTGTTCTGCGCATGTGCGCGGCAAGGTAAAGCACTTCTGCGCATGCATGCATGCATGGCGAAACTTGGAAAAATACTTCTGGCTTTGATGCGTTCGCATCCTGCAGGATATGCAACAAGAGGTGTGCGTATCCAGAGGTACCACTGTAGTCTCCCTTCAGTCCATTTTTAAGCCCACTGCACACATTATGGACATGCAATCACTGTCGACATGCAGAGGGCCGGGAGGCCAGCTGGCTAGCCCCAGCTGGGCCGTCTCTTTCCAGCTACCCCGCTGCGAAGACCCATCGGCCTCTGCTCCAACATAAATCAGCGACCCAGGCTTCAGAGCCAGGGCACACTATCAGCAGATCGAACTGCACACACAGAATAGGCGTGAGGCTTGTGAAAGCATACTACAACTACATATTTATTAATCATAAATCAGGACAAAGAAACATGTTCTCTCTCTCTCCTTCTTCTCAGAGAGCCAGGGAAAAGCAAAAGCCATACACACAACGGAAGTTCCCAGCAAGCTGTGCTGGAATATAAACAGACATGTAACACTCAACAGTTCCGTGTCTGCTCCTTAAGGTGGAATGGAAATCTCAATAATCACTGGGGAGCAGAGCTGCACTCGCGGACTTGCCCTACCACTGAGGACTTTGCACATCTGCCTCCAGAGGTCTGTGCATTCACATGATGGTCCTCAGCGAAAAAGCTTATACATAAGCAACTGCTTGCACACTGACTTCAACATGACTGAGAAGCTAGCACTATTGAGCAACTCAATCATGTGCAATCACGAGCAACTGCTCAAATGATGGCTTCTTTATTACATATCGTAGTAGTTCATGGACATTTGGATAAGTTGTTGAACTACAACCCCCATCATCCCTGGCCATGCTTGCTAGGAATGATGGGAGTTGTAGTTCAGCAACATCATGAGGGCCAAGGATTCTCCACTCGTGATCTAGAGACTGCTGCCACTAATGCCATTGGACTTACTGGCTCTCGTTCTTGTTCTGGATTTAGGCAGCCAATCCAAAGTTAAGGCATCAGGATATATGAACTCAGGCATGCCACACTGTTGTTTAAGCCATGCTACCCAAATGGTACTGTGAGAACATGCATATACCAGAGGGGTTGCGTACAGGGTATTGGGGTGTACCCAGGCACACCCTCATGTCTCAAAAAGAAGGTGGCTTTGTGCAGCCTTGACATAGCTCGCTTGTTGTAGAGCAGTAGCTCCATCATGGCATTCCCTGGGAGACAACCCAAACGAAAAGTGCTGCGCCTGACTATGGCCCACACCGATACATTGTGAATTTTTGAGAAATGTTTTTGGAGGGAGCTTGTAATTTGTCATCCTAATGAAATTTGAGGAGGGGAAGTGCAGGGTCTGGAGGGTTCATGTCACTATTTGCTGGGGAATCATGCGAAGCAGTTGGAAAATATTGAATAACCCCCCCTCTTTTTAATCAAATGTGAATATCACAAATTTTCAATTCTCAGTGAATCTACTCTGTTTCCATGAAGTTGTCCAACATTTTCCTGCCAAACAAGTGCTGGCAAAATACTAGCAAAATAGATTGCAGTTTTATTCTCCTTGTTAAGAATTTTTAATGGCAAAAAATATCTGCAGGGCATAATAGGATTGATTACTGCCTTGTAAATGAGCTTTTATTTCTGTATTCTTTTTATTACACTCAGTTAGAAGAGACCCAAGATATTTGCACTCACTGAATTTGATTTACATCCTCATGCTTTTGTTTTTCTTTACTAACTCTTAATCCAAGACGCTTTGGTATTTATAATAATTTCTTCTTCTACCCTTTCATTTGCTCCACTACCAATATCACGTGCATACTCATAAATTTTAATTCAATTCCAGTTTCACATTCAACATTTTCCATAGGCACCAGTTTACCATGGCTAATAACACCTAACAATGCAATCCTATACATCTCTACTCAGATGTAAGCCCTATTGAATTTGGTGGGGCTTATGCTCAAGAAAGTGTGTGCAAGGGTGAAACCTGTGTGCTGCACACCCACACCCTGGCAGTTGCTGCGTCTTGTAAAAAGGAACATTAGCAGGTCTGGTTAAGAATTAAGAAATGGTGGTGAACTGTAAACTGAATGGATCCATTGGATTGTCCTGCCTGAAATGTACAACGCTTCTAAATGTGTGGCGAGTCCACCTCTCCCTTTGGTAGCTTCACAGATAAGAATTAATGAGCAGTTTATATTTTATAGTCCTTTTTATTCAGGCATCAGGTTGCAAGCAAAAATCCACACCCCTCCACAAGGAGAGCAGTTGGCTACTCTAATTCTTACCCCTTCCGTCTTCTGCAGCATACTAGGCACCAACAGGAAGTCCCTCCTCCTCTTTGCATCCTTTGTTCGCTAATACAGTCGGACCTCCTAGTTCATGGGGAAGAACACACTCTCTAATGGCGTCTCTGCTATCTGTCCCCTCCCTTCTGTTTCTCTTGCCATTATTTCATAGCTAGGTAACTCCTGTCTAATCTTCTCTGTGCAATGATTCTTCAACATCAACTTCGTTGGACTGGTCATGTTGTGCGGATGCCTGATTATCGTCTTTCAAAGCAACTTCTCTATTCCGAACTTAAAAATGGAAAGTGTAGTGCTGGTGGTCAACAAAAGAGGTTTAAAGACTGTCTCAAGGCAAATCTTTAAAAATGCAGTATAAACACTGACAACCGGGAAACACTGGCCTGTGAGCGCTCCAGTTGGAGAACAGCCTTTACCAAAGGTGTTATGGACTTTGAAGACACTCAAACTCAGAACGCAAGGGAGAAACATGCTAAGAGGAAGGCACACTTGGCAAATCCACACCGTGATCAACTCCCACCCGGGAACCAATGTGCCCACTGTGGAAGGACTTGTGGGTCCAGAACTGGCCTCCACAGTCACTTACAGACTCATTGTTAAAACCATGTTTATGGAAGACAATCTTACTCGGCTATGAGTGATCACAAAAGAAGAAAAGAAGAAGAAGAAGTGTCTGTGTCTGCTGAGACCTCTGGAAATGAGGAGGGCGAATCTTTCCCCTCCATCTCCTCTTCTGAGGGAAGCTGATCTACCTGAGACTGCATTTCCCCCCTCCTCTGCTTCAGACCATTCCCTGTCACCCACCATATCCTCCAACATTTCAGTGATGAAAATAAGGATTTCCTATTCCAGGCTCTTTGACATTTCTCTGATGAAAACAGGGATGTCCTATCATAACCTCCAACATTTCTACCATGCAAATTGGAACATCCCAACATTTCTCCAATGAAAGTGTTGTTGTTGTTTAGTTGTTTAGCCGTGTCCAACTCTTCATGACCCCATGGACCACAGCACGCCAGGCACTCCTGTCTTCCACTGCCTCCTGCAGTTTGGTCAAACTCATCCTGGTAGCTTCAAGAACACAAATGAAATTAGGGATGTCCTAAGAAAAATCAGGACATTCCAGGATCAAATCAGAAACTGTGAGGGTTCTGTAAATCCAGGAGAGTCCCTAGAAAATAGAGACTTTTGGAGGGTCTAACATCATGTGCTAATATTCCCATTTGTGGAGTGTTACAATACCTCCTGTCTTCATTAGGCTGTTAGTTAAGCTTTGGGATACATGTTTAGGTCTGCTTCACTCTTTGGTTGCATTGTCAGTCTAACCAATGGCAACACCCCGTTCCTACATCTATCCAGCTTTAAGTGTGTAGTGCAGATGGGGCCGTAGTGTGTATGTTTTATATGCATATGCGAAATGTATAAGATAAAAACAAAAAACCCTAAGATAGTAGGACAATTGACTCCCACATCTTCTTTACCTGGCATGGGCAGTGGTGAAGGGGAAGAACCCCCAATGAGCTCAATCGTAATTTTCCAGTTGGTTGGCAGTCATAAGAACTACTTTTTCCCCCCTGCAGTGGTCCCTATTTTTCTCACCCCACAAATATCTGGCTGAGCAATAGCGACATGCACTTGTAAATATACCGCTATCTGAAAATTCACCATGTGTTTGTGCGGTCTGAAAAATTCCGGTTTTGTTTGCTTGCTTGTCTTCAGCACCTCAAAGACATGTCTAATTATAACTCTGACACTGCTGTTTTCTATGGGTTTCTGTTTATTTTTTTGGGGGGGATGTTTCCCACTCAGATTATAACTAATGCTGAATATTGCCCTATATATTGTTTCTGGTATTTATGTAATAAATACACATCTGTTTTGCTGTTCTTGTAAAGAAAACATTTCCCCTTTCTTTCATAAGCTTCCTCTATTGAATTCTGCTTATTCATATATGTGCATATACATACATTGGATGTGCTTCCTTATAGCTCTGATTTATTTATATATGCCATCCTAACTCCCTCAGCTGCCCTCAGTCCATTGTATAAAGCTATTCATCTTTATCGTCTATGTGACAAAAGTTTTTCTTTGCTCTATTTTGGAAACATTCCTTCAAGCCCTTCACCTTTGTTTTTATATATATATATATATATATATATATATATATATATATATATATATATATATATATATATTCCCATACCCCTTTATGTCACTTTGCTTGGGGTGTTATTAATGCCTAGTATCTTAACTTGAAGTACATTTGATGTTATTTTCTCCTCAAAAATGTCCTTCTGCGCTCTCCCTCTCTCTTTTTTGGTGAGACCTACTTTGGCTTTGCTTTGCAGAACTGCTTATAGTTTCCCCCATCTCTTTTCATGCTATATTTATGCAATGCTTCCTTCTGGATCAGTTAACTTTGCTTTATGAACAGTCTATGGTAGATTTTGTTTTTGTCTGACTTACAACATACTCCCATGTTTCTATTTTAGAAATATTCAAGAGGTTCTCCCCACAGTTTCCCCTTCCCCACCTATAGGTCAGACTTTATTGGTCTATTATCAGTATTAGCAGTGGAAACTTGAACTTAGATTCAAAATATTTTTTCTTATCACTGCTTTTGTTTAATAGATTACCCTTCTGAATGAGTGTGAGTTCCTTTTTGTGCTTATTGAGTCTATTAACTTCCAACACTGGCAAGTTTCCTTTTTCTTTACTGCAAACACTGCTGTCAGCATTTTCAAAAAATTCTAATTCATATATTTATATTTCATCTCTCCCTATTATTTTATTTGCATTTCCAGGTAAAAGAAACATAAATTAACTAGGAGGAAACTAAATAGAAATATATCGATTTGAATTGAAATCTGAGAGGAAAACTGCATATTTTTGTCCTCTCAAAATTTTGGATGCTTTATGTATATTTTTCTGTTTTGTTTTATTTCTTTCCTTCAGTGTACAATATTTTTGTCTTTATTTCTTTTAAAATGCTCATCTCTGTCCCCATTTTTATTCCTCCTATGGAGAATTGTCTTATATCACTGTCACTTATCATTGCTATATTTTTGCCCTGTCTCAGCAATTGGCTTGTCATTTGGTCTGTAACACTTCTTTCTCTCATACAACAGTTGTGAACACTTAGATGTCATTTTTGCAGACAGTCACCAACTGTTTTCATTGCTCATTCTTCTCAGACTTCTACTGTATATCGATATTCTGCACACATGACATTCTGGCATTCTTCATTCTTTCTCGAGACCACATCATTTCCACACTCCCCACCTTATTTTATCAATACACAGCTTGATCCATTCCCAAACACAAACCACAGTTTTGCTTTATACTTCTCAGGTCCTTTTTTAACACCAAGAACTAGAGGTTTGCCCAGATCAGAAGATTCGGTTTGGACTTTGGTTTGAAAGATTCGGAAAACCACCTACCTTGGATCAAAGCACTTTGGCTTCAAGCCTGAGGCCGAGTCTACTTCACTATCAGGAAACAAAAACAAACTCTAAGTCTCCCCCCTCCCTTTGACAGAAGTGGATGAATGTACAGGCATGCCAGCCCCTCCAGAGTGGATCAAATTTGTCAAATCATGGGCAAATTGGTCTAAGTGTTTTTGTGTGTGCTGGGCACCCTTGAAAACAGATTTTTGTTAAAGATGCATGCTTAAAGTTGATAAGGAGAAGAGAAGAGGGGTTCACTTTTCTCCCCCAGAGGACTAGAATGGGAAAGGTCAGGTAAAATAGCTGGTCCTGTCAGTCACAATGAATTCCCCCTTTCCTCTCTGCTCATCCATTTTTAAACAACAACAACAAAACTACCCAATTTTATTAAAGGTTTCCAACATATAATACAATAAAAACCAAACAAAGCTAATGTCTAAAGAGAACAAAATACTAATAAAGAAAAGAAAATGGAGAGGAAAAACAAAGACAAAAAGAAACACACCCAAACAAACACAAAATTTTATATTCTGTCAATCTTCTATCTTAATCTTTAGTTCACAAAGATCCACATCTTCCCAGTTCCCACCTGGGACCGCTCCCATCTTTTTCAGCCCCACACTCTGAGAAAAACCACTCTACTCTGTCTCTCACACAGATCTCTTCTATCAATCTTTTCTCTGTGTGTATCTTCATATCATGTCATTCATATCATACATGCTCCAGCTTATCAACATCCTTCTTAAATTGAGGTGCCCAGAATTAGACACAGTATTTCAGGTGTTGTTTGAGCAAGACAGAATGTTGTTGTTGTTTAGTCGTTTAGTCATGTCTGACTCTTCGTGACCCCATGGACCAGAGCACGCCAGGCACTCCTGTCTTCCACTGCTTCCCACAGTTTAGTCAGGCTCATGTTTGTAGCTTCGAGAACACGGTCCAACCATCTCGTCCTCTGTCGTCCCCTTCTCCTTGTGCCCTCCATCTTTCCCAACATCAGGGTCTTTTCCAGGGAGTCTTCTCTTCTCATGAGGTGACCAAAGTATTGGAGTCTCAGCTTCAGGATCTGTCCTTCCAGTGAGCACTCAGGGCTGATTTCCTTCAGAATGGATACATTTGATCTTCTTGCAGTCCATGGGACTCTCAAGAGTCTCCTCCAGCACCATAATTCAAAAGCATCAATTATTCGGCGACTTCCGGGTTGGCGCCATCGCCGAATGGCGGACTCCCTCCAAGCTCCGAAGGGAGTCTGCTCGGCAGGGGCTGGGTCCTACCGCGCCGGCGACGCGGGGACCCTCAAAAACCACGGGCACGGAGCCCGTGGACATGGGGACCCGGCTGGCACCGCTAGCGCCCTCCTGACTCGTGAAAGAGCCTTTTTAAAGGCTTCGGATCGGGTGCCGGGGAGTGGCGTGGTGCTTTGGGTCTATCGCTTCCCCTGCCGAGCGCAGCCGCATGCCATTCGACGGAGAGCGCTGGCTTCTTCCATTTGAAATTCGGACTATCAACAACAACCCGTGAGTAATTGGGAAACCGGGTACAAAAGGAGAAAAAAAGAATTTTTTTTGGGATTCGGCACGAGCGGGGGCGATCTTAAAAGGAAGTCAACCCCCCCCTGACTGTAAACATTCTAAAACAAGGACTGGGTAACCAAGATCGATTCAGAAGTTTACCGCTGGTAAAAATCATTAATTCCACGATGCGAAATTACAAGAATTGTGCTGGAGGAGAAGAGTGGAGGGTGAGAGGGAAAAGGCAACCCCCCCTGGGAACCGGGGCAATTCGCAAAGCCTGGCGAAGAGAGACGGAGACTTTGACAGCTGTCAAAGTAGCTGTCAAAGCTTGAGAATATAAAGAGGACTTTGTTACAAGTATTTTGTTGGCTAACTCTGTTACAAATTGACATTATTTGGACATAAATTGTCGGGAAGAAAAGAAACAACAACTTGACTTTTGGATTAGAGGATACAAAGTTACTGCAATCCCCCTAGAGGGGTTTCGGGACATTACAAGTGGTCGTATGTGGAAAATTACTCTGGGCTGAGCACAGGACTTATTCTCTGGGAAAGCGGCAAAACGGAAACAGTATTTTGTCTACAGAGGTGTTTACACTAAAAGGAGACAATAGAATTTTCTATTGAAGAAAGGAAGGGACTGGACGCAAGTTTTTGTTCCTGAATAACAAACCTCTGTAGAGATACCAGAATTCGGAAAAAGAACGTTTTAGCAGCTGAACAAGATAAGAAACCTGAGAAAGTAAGGAATAAAAAGATCAAAGGACTAACTACGACACGGAAAGAACAATGGGAGGAGCAACAAAGACTAAGGAAACTAAAGGCCTCTATTTGACTGGATTTTTGAAGTTAAACATCATTAAAATAAACAAATTAAAAGAAAACCGGCAAGGCGAAACGGGGAAAAATCTGGCTATGGACTTGAGATCTCCAGGCTGATAACATATAGACTGATGGATATGGGGAACTCAAACCGGGGAAGGGAGGGGGAGTTTTGGAATCCAAAGGCTATGTAACCAACTTTTTGATTTCTTATATCTTTTGTCTTCTTCTTTTTTTATATATATAACTTTGGTATTTTAATTTAACATGTTTTTTTTAAAAAAAGGGGAAGCTCGTGGAAGGAAGTTGGGACAGATCTTGGGGGAAAAATCTTTTTATTCTTTCTGTTAAAGATGAGGAGTGATGGTAAGATTGTATAAACTTTGGCTAATGGGGTAAACATATTGGTTTTAAATTGGGAATGAGAGCTTGTGGAAGCAACTTAAGGAAAGGGGAATACAGTCGGGAGGGGAAGGAGGGAGTCGCAGAAAGAAGGTTATGAAAGTAAGGATTTAAACTTCTCTTTCTTTTTCTTTCTTTTTTTATCTTTTCTATCTTTCTTACTCTGTTATTATTGGAAATTTTAATAAATATGATTTTTTTTTAAAAAAGCATCAATTATTCGGCGATCAGCCTTCTTTATGGTCCAGCTCTCACTTCCATACATCACTACTGGGAAAACCATGGCTTTTAAGACAGAATAGAGTGGTATTATTACTACCTTTGCTCTGGACTCCTGGAGTGGAGCTGTTATACTCTGAAGAGCAAGGCAATCCGTATTTGCAGACTGCAACATGTTACTTCAGACACCCTTTTTACAACTTCTGGACAGCTGTTTTGCAGTCAGGACTGGCAAAAATCAGATACAACTTTCTGGAGGTGTAATTTGCATGCCAGCAGCTTATTAGTACCAGACCACCTTCCTTCCACGGAACCTGTGGTCAAAAACCAGACATTGTTGGATTATAACTTCCATCAGCCCCTCCCGGACCATGGCCAATGGTCAGAGATTATGGGAGTTGGAGGCCACAGATACCCCATTCCTGAAGTGAACAGACAAACCAGAGCTGTTGTTCTCCACTGAGTCACACATTATATTCTCCCTAAACTTTTGAAAGGTTTTGTCACTTCTCTTACAAAGTTCTAAACAGCCAATTTATCAACGTGGGAGGTCTTCTTTCACCTTCAAAACTTGCATAATAAGAGGAATAGTACGCCTGACCTTGCCTGCTTTTTGGTATAAAAGCTCTTCTTCACTGACGCTGAAAGTATGTGGGTTGGGTTTTTGTTTTTTTTGGATTTTTAGAAACAAAACAAAACTGAGCATTTCGATGTCCTACATGAATTGCTTTCCATAACTAAAGCTTAAGAGCTCGTTGTGTGTCTTGCTGAGAATTCTATGACTTCCCAACTTTCATTATATTTCAGATTCAAATGTGAGATGAAATGCATGTAAATTATTCCCATTTTAATGCTCGCCTTCTACAGATAAATAAAAACAGCTGAAAATGCATGGCAAGTGCACTGGCAAGGAAGACCGTGATGCAAACAACAATCAGGGACATTTTTTTTATCAGTGTAGGGATATGTAAATGAGAGTCTCCTGAACATCTCTTTTCTGCTGAGTGTAACAAGCTTTCCTCTTGATACTAAATGTCTTGTGCTCAATGTTTACATGGGAGTGTATCTGTATGCATGAGTGACCTTGGCAATGTGGCTACAGGGGTGTGACGTTAACATGTGAGAGTGCTGGAGGTGAAATAGTTAAACAGGTTACCCAATCAGGACCCAGGGGTGGAGTCAGAGGGACTATAAAACCAGCTCTGGGAGGGGCAAAGGGAGGGGTTCATTGGAAGTTGGGTGGTTGGTTGGAGTGGGAGTGAATTGGGATAGAGTCTGTGGGTAGGTTGAGTTAGTGTAGCGAAATAAGCTGAGTCAGGAATAGTAGGGGCTAGGAAGACAAGTAAAAATCTGAGAGGTGGTTTAGTGAGTGAGAGCAGGTAGCGGAAGTTATAGGTCTGGATAGGCACCCCATGTTTGTAATTGACTGATACTGTTTATGAAACCACACGCTTGTTAAACTGCAATAAATAAACAAAAGTTTATGTTCCGATTTAACCCTGACTGGACTCGGTATTGTGCCATGTAGGGCAGGGTTGTGGCAGTGAGAAATAAAGTGGTGGCACAGGGATCAATAGATGGTGAAACATCTGGAGACCCTGTGTGATCGTCACAAGGGGTTGGGGAAAACATCTGTCTGGTCGGAAGCCCACCTCCCAACAATGATGTATGCAGTGGAAATCTCATGGTTTGGCCAGAACCCTTGTGGGGGAAACCCAGCCCCTATCACCACTGCTTTGCACATGTGTTCTGACCAACTCAGTTGCTGTTGTGGCTGGATCTGAGTAAGAATGTCTGCCCAGATGGTGAGCTCAGCATGCTATGCCAGTGATGTTTCACCCCTTTGGAGGAACAGCACTTGCAAGCACAGGAACATGGTTCCAAGTCATGTTCCAAGTCCATTATCTCAGTTAAGTCACAAAGTGTGGCAGTGGCTTTCTAAGGTTTCAGCTGGGGTATCTCCCAGTCCTTCCTGGAGATCAGATGCAGAAATCTATATAGATGTGATCACTCATGGTGGAGACAACCATGGTGGCTGGACACCTAAACAATGAAAAGGGTTGAAAGTACAATTTTCATTAGACACCAGAGTCACATTGTGAGCAGCAAGACTCCTAGGAAATGTGGTTTCCCAGGGATTCTGGGTTCTGAGCAAAGACCCGGGAATACTAAACTATTACATTTCCCAGAAATCTTGGCATTCAGCAGCCAGCTGCACCTCGTATCCCAGAATCTCTGGGAACTGCTGTTTTTCGGGACTCCTGGATTCACACAATAGAAGTTCTGGGAAACTCAACCCCCTGGGTAGCCTGGCACTGGGGAAGTAGTTGTTGCAGTAAAGCCACCGCAGTCATTTGTCTTGCAGCTGTTGCAGGTAAGTTATGATGAAAGGCACCAGGGAGGGCTTGAAAGGGGATTGGGTAGCCCCAGTGGGTGTGCAGTTACAGGTAGGGACACCATTGAGAGTGCAACACACCTGGTTTGGATCAATATGGCTTCAAAATGAACTGGTGCAGTAATGTTCCATATCAAGTCCATCTTAGCTTAGCATTTCAATTCAAGCCTGAGGCAGCTCACCCCATGATTATCTGCCATAAACCAAGCATTCCTTGCACTTTTACAGCAGGGTATCTGTAGTCTCCATCTTAAATTCCCATAATATCTCCCATTTGAGATTTGCCACAGTGGAAGACAACAGATATTTCAAGGCAATTTGTCCCAATATCTGGAGTCAGTTTGCCATGAAGCATTTACCACACTGTCTTCTCACCCGCTCCCCAGGGATTATCCAGTCTCTCCTGTTTCCAGTTTGTCTTGCCACAACCTTCTCTTGCAATACATCTCTTTCTCATCTTCAACATTGTTATAAAGATATCCAAAGTATTTGAGGAAGGCAGAATAGATTATTCCATTTTGCCACGTATTATAAGGTGGGCACAAAACCTAAACAGGTTATTGATTAACTTGTAAGGAAATCAAAGCAAATGGATTTTGTTTCGTAAGAGCTTTTCTTAACTGTACATTTTGGCATACATCCTCTAATAACATTTAAACAATGGACCAAACTTTCCAAAGCTGCTGTTTTCTTTCTTCTTTCAGACCTTTATATCTTTTTGTTCTGGTTTTCCTGCTACTTAAGGGAACTAACAATTTCACATGCCTTATTTTGAATTTGCATATGAGAGATTAGTAGGCGGTGGCATAATATTTGGAAACCCTAACACAGTGGTACCTCTGGTTAGGAACTTAATTTGTTCCGGAGGTCCGTTCTTAACCTGAGGTACCACTTTAGCTAGTGGGGCCTCCCACTGCCACTGCGCCACCACCGCACAATTTCTGTTCTCATCCTGAGGTAAAGTTCTTAACCCGAGGTACTACTTTCGGGTTCGCGGAGTCTGTAACCCGAAGTGTTTGTAACCCGAGGTGTTTGTAACCCAAGGTACCACTGTAAAAGAATACTAAAAATTGTATTATCATGGAAAGATAGGATTTAAGCAGTTGGTACCAGGCTTTATTAACTAGTTAGAGATGAAACATTCTTGTGGTTGTTTGCTGGTTCTCATAGAAAACCCCAGAGGGATAACCTCAGGGCTGACCAATAAATAGTCCCCTAGTGCTTTTTCTCCTTGGGGCTTATACATATTAGATACTCTGTATGATGGATGGGAAGGAGAGGACCTGTTTCTTTACTGCTCAGTGAGAATTTTTGCCCGGGAAATGTGTCAAGAATCAAGCTACAGTTAATGTGTTTATGCAAATGAGCTTTCAGTCATATAGACATTCTCCTATGCAAGCTTTTTAATTGCTAACAAACAGACAAACCTGTAACAGAATAATTTCTGGCATGTAATTACCTTGGAGGTATGAAATGTGTAGCTGATCGTTGACTGAAAAAGAGAGAGGACTGTAGCCTAAGACACTTTCACCTAAGTGCACTTAATTGGGAGGAATCCCTAATGAGCTTGGTGGGACTTACTTCTGGTTAGACATGTATAGAACTGGATTGACATGTATAGAACTGGATTGGTCCATTTAGCTCAAGTTTGTCTACTCTGATTAGCAGGGGCTCTCAGGGTTTCAGACAATGTCTCACATTCTCAGATTCTCATCCCTTTATTGGCATATGTATAAGATTCCAGTAGGGTTCAATAAAAAACAAACTATTGACCAAACAAACAAAGAAACTGTCAGGGCCTGGATGGAAGGGAATGAGATTGAGGAGGAGGAGGAGGAATGGCGGAGGTCGCCCCCCCTTCTCCTGACACTTCCAGAGTAGAGGAAGGCAGTATTGAATTACAGCAGGGAGCTGAGGAAAGTCACAGCTCAGAGACAGACAAACAGAAGAGTTGGGAGGAGCTGAGAGAAGAGACAGAAGAGACAGAGCAGCCAGCTGACATGCCATCACTGGAGAGTATTTCTGACCCTCACTCCTTCTCCCAGAACTCAGCATTCATTGAGGGTGCAAGAGCAAAGGACCCAGAGACAATTGGTCCCTGGAGGCCACCGTAAGGGGAAGTGCTGTTGCTAGGAAGGGAGGCGGGAAGAGCTCAGTTGGAGCAACGCCATTAATCGGGAGGCAGACTGCATTCCTTTGTCTCTCATTGTGATGCTTTAACAAACCCATTAGTAAAAACTCTTCCTTGTTTTTTTCTCTGCTCCTTGCGGCCACCAGGGGAGGGAGAGAATTTCTTGGAGTCTGACACAAACAAGCAAAAAGTCCTGCATCTAACACTTAAGTTAGTGTTGTATAGCATTCACAAATCCTCACTGCCTGTTGCAGAAACCTGCAACAAGCAATATCCAAGCAATCACAATACATCCCAAAGATCTCACAAATAGTTTTATTTGGCAATGTGAAGTCATGGAACGTGGCACAGAGCTGTGGTGCGCAAGGATTTTCTTAACTTGCCTTGGTGACTTCAATATAGAAGTTGTCTGAATACTGCAAGTGGTAGGAGTTAGCCTTTGGTTTGTGCCTCATTTGCAGGCTTTTGCAAAGCACTAGTGCATTCCATTCATCTTGAAAATGATTTTTTAAAAGACATATTAAATTAGCTCCAGCTCCTCCATCAGCTAGAAGTGGGGCTGTTTCTCTCTCTGATAGTGAAGCTTATGTACATTCAGTGAGTTGCAAGCTTGCTTTTCTCTTTGGCGGATTCCATCTTCCAGCTCAGAACCCATTTTGCTTTTCCTCCCACCGGAAAAGGAACAAGAATATGATTAGATTTTGCTCTTCTGGATTGCTGAATCAGGATGATATGCCTGGAGTCTATTTCATTTCAACCCATTTTTTAAAAAATCCAGTTCCTCCACTTCAATTTAGTGGTTTCACTCTTTCAATATGCAGTTTCAAATATGTATATGGAGATATGACTTCTTTTGACTGCCAAGATGACAGTAAAGTTATTCATCATGAAATTAAGCAGCACTTGCCGTTCACAGGCATTATGATCTGGAGATGTCTTTTGAGAACAAATGGATTGAATGTCCAACACTCTAATAGATAAATATCAAGAGTGTCACTTGCGTGTGGAACAGCTGATATTGTGTGCATAGCTTGATACAGAAAAATCACGTTTGCAGACATTGATTCATCACAGTTCTTGTTCCACAAAAAAATACCCTGTAGGGGAAAAAACCCATAGAAATCAATAGCTCTATTAAAAACAAAAAGAAACCACTGGCAGGTGAGTATTCAATTTCTTTGTGTGTGAAATAAACAGAAAAGTGTGTGGAACTGAAGGTGCTAACTAGGACTGATCCAAAAAGGAACATTGCTTGGGAATGCCAAAAATGCCCTCCTTCCAATTATATTTTTGTCACTGCCTGCAAAAACATGCACCTGTTCACTCACCTTGTCCTGTTTGCTCAGCCTCACCGTATGTTAGATTTGCTCTCAATGACATCATCGGGTAGACTTTGTGTTGTAGTAATATTATCCAGGCACAGCATGGTTCCTAATTGGATGCAATTATCCATTTAACTTCAGTGACATCATTAAATAGTAGACAAATCTGACTGGCTATGTGCCAATGCCGTTCTATTCAGTATGTGATTCTTATTGGCTAGGACCACCCATCTAAGTGACTAATCCAGGAAGTAGTAATCAATAGCTAGGAGAGAAAAAAAGAGACCAAACCAGCAACATATGGGGGGGGGGGAATATGACTCCATTTTTTAAAAAGTGTATGTTCATAATCAAAGAGTTTACAGGTAACATGTTTTCTCCTATTATTTCAGTCGGAAAAGAGAGGAATATCTGTTGCAGCTCTAGTGCTAGATTCATTGTAAGAATTGTAAGGTTTATGAATTCTAGAATTGTAGAGTTGGAAGAGACCCCAAGGATAATCTAGTCCAACCCCCTGCAATGCAAGAATCTCAGCTAAAGCATCCATGACAGATGACCATCCAACTTCTGCTGAAAAACCTCCAAGGAAGGAGAGTCCACAATCCTCCAAGGGAGACTTTTCCACTGTTGAGCAACTCTCACTGACATATTTTCCCTCCTGGTGTTTAGTCAGAATCTCCTTTCTTGTAACTTGAAGCCATTGGTTCAAGTCCTATCCTCCAAGGCAGGAGAAACCAAGCTTTCTCCATGTTCCATGTGACAGCCCTTAAGAGATCTGAAGATGGTTACCATATCTCCTCTCGTTTCCTCTTTTCCAGGCTAAATATACCCAGCTGCTTCAACTGTTCCTCATAAGGCTTGGATTCCAGACCATTTATAATCTTGGTTGCTCCTCTGCTCATGAATATGTACTGTGCATGAAAATGAATCAATAATTGGTACATGTGATCTCTTTCATGGGGTCTCTGCATACGATTTCATTCATAAAAGTACAAAACTGAAAATGTGTATCAATTTCAGATGACAAAACTTTGAAAATGTGTATCAATTTTAAATTTTGCATATGAAAACAAGTAAACAAGCTTCTTAATTTTGGCTGCTCTCATCATAAGTTTGGACAAAAACAAACAATAATAAGTCAGGTCAATAATATTCTATGGGTTGCTTTTTTGTTGCTTTCCAACTTTGTCCATCAAGACAGAAAAAAACAACAACACACTTTGCACTATGACATATGAAACCCCTTAAAAGCTGAAACAAGATGTGGATTTTGTAGCCGCAAGGAATGTAACAACAATTATGGGGATACCTAGGAGTAATAGCATTAAATTGATATTAGAGAGTCAGGGGAAATTTCTTAAAAATGAGATCTGAGAAGGTTCATGCAGAAAGATATGGGAGCTGTGAAAACTTATCACACAAGTAATTCATTTTAAGCAACAAAGGATTTCCCCCAGATTTGAGGTGAGAATCATACCCAGGGAAATGAACAAAATCCCAACATTTGACTTCTTCATGGAAACCATGGGCCATTTAAAAACTAGTTCTGGGTTAAGGCAGCCTTCCGTTAATGATTATAAGTGAACCATACACAAAGTCATTATATAGGAGAACCTATTTGTGTCGTGTAAAAATATGGAAATGAGAGTTTTCAAAAGAAGGGCAAGCTAAGGGACACCTGAATAATGATTATGATGATGATGCTAGGATTGGTAGTGTAACAAAAGCACATGGAGCGTAGAACACGGACAATGAATAAGGGCTCTTGTGAAATTGTTACAGCAGCTGCAACACTTTAGGCTTTTCCCTGGTTTCACAAATGAGAGGGACTCTTCTGTCGCTTGCAAGATCAGTGCAGTCTGACCTTCTTTAAATAACAATACTGCAACAGTAAAGACTGAAAAGCTCTACAAACTGAGTAAGTGGGAAGGGGTATCTGTACACTTAAAAGTCACATGCAACGTTGAAGTCCTGTTACAGTGATATCAGGAATTATGCCACTAATAATTCCTCACCTGAAGGAATGTGGGATGGTTTCTCACCAATGCCTTCAAATGAATCCCCTGCCTTGTATTTTATTTCATGCTCCAGCCCAACTACAGACAGGACCTGAGGCAACTGTGGATCTCTTCTTGAACTCTTCATTTGCAGCCCTTATCCAGCTTGTGCCCCAGTAGCTGCCTCCTTCTGTAAGCCCCAGTCATCATCCTGGAGAGGAAAAAAACCCCACTAAGCGGGGTTACTATATTTCCACACTGATCCTGTCCTCCTTGTCTCCTATCCTTTCTGCTGTTGCTCAGGCTTTGCCCGAGGCCAGGGAGGAGAGAAGTTGCTTCAAGCAGTGAAGCAGTTCAGACGTCATTGGCTTTTAGACAGCCCTGATCCAAGCAGAATAGCCTCACAGGCATCTAGCTAGGTACTTTGAGGGCAGATCCTACCTGGCTCAATATCCTCTCTCTAGTCCTGTGTCCTGGGAGAGATGAGGTGGGTGAGTCTGAGAGCTGTGCAGGAACTCAGTGTGGAGATGCCCAGCTCTGGAACAGGAACATTCAAAGCAGTGGCATAGTGTGGGTTGCTAGTGCCCGGGGCTGTGCAGATGGAAGGAAATGGATGGAGAATGCATGTGTATTCAGCTGCCTAATGGCATCTGTGTCACTCAGGAGATTGCAACCGCAGAGATAAGAGGAGTTGTTCCATTGTCTGGAGAGGTCATTTCCTGGTTCACATGGAGAAGCTGTACTGAGGCAGCACCAGGTGTTGAGATTTTGCACCCCTAACAATGTTGTGCCCGGGGCAACCACCCCATGGCCTCCCTATGCTACGCCACTGGTCCAAAGCAATAACTCCTTAGGATTATGGGCACTGTGTAAATTGGCTGGAGGGTCCTGCTCCTCTTTTGAAGAGGCCTCCACGTTTGAATTTGTGCAGGGCTGACGTCTGATAGACCTCTATTGCCAGTTTTGCCCAGTTCAGGTGCTGCATCAACTTGCCCAAGATATCTACCTCATTAGTCCTTCTTACTTGGATTAAAGCTGTCATGCTGACCCAAAGCTATAGTACTGAAATTCAGTTCTTATAAATTCTACTGGCCTCTCTCTTCCTGACTTTTCCCAGTGCTATCAGTTCATGATTGCTTTCTTGTTATTTGCCAGCAGTCTTTCATATTTAATACCAAAACACCCCAGTATGCAGCCAGGAAAGAAAAAAAAATCAATGATGATTATCCACTCCTTGAATATTGTGAAAAAAGGAACATCAACCTTCTAAGTAACAGTGCCTTTGAAAAACAAAAGCCACAACCCTCCTTTTGTAGATTTATTTCAGCTAAGCTTCAAAACGCTATAGGACAGAAATGAAGACAGATGGAATAATACCAGCATTTTTGACTACAGGGAGAAAGCAACAAATCCTAACACCCTGCAACAAGAACAGTTGTGATTAGAAGATATGGGCAATTAAGGAGAATTCATGGTAAATGCAGCTTTAATGAAACCATATTTGTGATGGGAGCAAGAAGCAAGATGTCCTACATACAGAAATAGTATATAAAAACCCCATTTGCTTTGATCACTATCCAAAGGAAATTATGGCCAGAAAGGATGCAGGGACTACAAATAAGCTTTAGTCAGGTGCTGTCAATTAGAAGATGTTCTAAACTACAAAAATAACCATGTACCACTGTAAAGTAGCAGGCGATTTGGTGAGAAAACAGCCAGCTCTCATCTGCTAGCATGTAAAAAGAAGACAATCTGGTATTGTAAATCAGGGCTGGCCAACTTTTGTATTCTGTGGACAAGTCTGTTGCGTGGCGAGTTCCTGCCTCCCACCAGTATAAATAAAGACACGAGACACCATAGTTAAGGTTAATGGGCTAAAATTGGCCACAACTTTATTGGTTACAGGTGATGAGCGGTATTGGCTTAGGCATTGGTCCTAATCAACTACCCGGCTTCAGACTGTCTGCCTGAGAGGCCGGGAAGGGTTAACACCAGCAGGGGGAGCCCTGCTGATGCACATCAACTAGGCACTCCCCCGGGGTCACTGCTTGGGGGGCGTGCCTTGGGCCCTGGCCTCCATAGGCTTTGGACGGGGCCACACCCCTCCGGAGTCCTTTACTGGACTACCCTTCACAACCAGGGAGGTGATGGCGCTCCTCCCCCCATCCATCTACATAAGAATACCCCGACCAATGCCTAACTGCCAAACCGTGGAAGTTGTGACAATTTGCTACGAGGTAGGTGAAAAAACCAAATGGCCGGTGCCAATTTGCCAGATGGAAAAATTCCTGCCTGGCCCCTTAACGGCGACCAACTGAAGTCCATAGCAAGGTCAAAGGAGGAACCTTAAAGGGAGGGTGGGTGGGAAATTCCCCAGCTGATCGGCAGCAAGAGAGGGAGCTCCTCTGCCATGATTGCCTTAAGTTCGGCAAGCCACACCCCCTGAGCCAGCCGATTGGCTGGCCAGGGGATGATGCGGCAGAGGATTCCCCTGTTTGCGTGGGGCTGGGAGCCAGCCTCTGCGTGAGAGTTGGGGGTGGGAAGCCCGCAACACCACCTCCTCCCTAAGGTCGGAAGTGGCTTTCTCTGTTCATCTTCTGAGGACAAGAACGAGAACAAATATCTGATGATCACCATACCCCATGTAAACCCACTCAATTGCTTTGATCTCCAGTACTGGGTGCCACATAATTCTCATCTCACATTTGTAAGAAACCCATCTTTTAGTGTGGCAGCACCTACACGTAGGGAACTCGCTGATTATTGACATCAGGCAGGCATATCTGCTGTATTCTTTCTGGTGCCTGCTTAATCCACAATATACAAAATACTGCTCCAAAATCCCACAAACCCCATTGACACAATCAAATAACAAGGGGAGCTGGACATAGGCTATGAAATTAACCCTCCCCCAATGGACCAGAATGTGGTCTAAACCTCCCTTCAAGTCCATATCAGCCAAAAGAAGGGAACTCACTCTGAAACTCACCTACAGGTGGTACTGAACACCATGGAAACTGGCGCTGATACACCCAGGAACCTCACCAAGATGTTTGAGAGGCTGCACCTCCACAGGCACATACCTCCACATGTGGTGGGAATGCCCTAAAATCCAACCATTCTGTGGTCTAAACCACTGAGCCTCTTGGACTTGCCGATCAGAAGGTAGAGGTTCAAATCCACACAACGGTGTGAGCTCCTGTTGCTCTGTCCCAGCTCCTGTCTACCTAGCAGTTCGAAAGCATGCCAGTGCAAGTAGATAAATAGGTACCACTGTTGTGGGAAGGTATAAACAGCATTTCCATGCGCTCTGGTTTCCGTCATGGTGTTTTGTTGTGCCAGAAGCAGTTTAGTCATGCTGGCCACATGACCCAGAAAAGCTGTCTGTGGACAAACGCCGGCTCACTCAGCCTGAAGCGAGATGAGCGCCGCAACCCCATAGTCACCTTTGACTGGACTTAACCGTTCAGGGGTCCTTTACCTTTTTTACCTTTAACCTACAAGAGATATGCAAAATAACTAAACAGGTATTAGCACTCACCCCAGAATTGGCCCTACTAAACGTCTTCCAAGATCATAACAACCACTCATACTATACTGAACTTATAACCCACCTACTTTCAGCAGCCAGAAGCCTCATAGCCAGACACTGGAGGGAAATGTCAGGAGTAAACATGAACTAGTGCTATCAAATTGTATGGGAAACAGCCTTGCTAGAAAAGGTAACCGATAAACTGAAACTGACACAGAGACAAATAGAAGAGGATGCCTTCATCCCAGTATGGCTCCCCTTTATCACATACACAGCCCAACAAGAATCTGCCGACAGCATACCTGACCCAACCATCCCTCCTTCCCTCACAAATGCAAACAAGCCCCACTGCAGCCAACCACAGACAACCGACTACACCCTGCCCCTAATACATCTCATTACCAAGGAAACATAATAAATAGAAAGCGAACCTACCCAGTTGACACTGACACAAAACCCCACACATACTGTACACTATACAAAAGAATCTCACCCCCATTCTGCTCTTCTTCCCCAATCTTATACTGTGTCTCAAAACAAATGTAACTGATTTGCAAGATAGACTGTATAACCTGAAAAAAGAAAATTTTAAAAAATGAATTTTTTATTATTATTTTTAGAAGAAAAAAAATTTGGTTTAAGCAAGGCCAAGTAGACCTGTAGAAGCTATTTGCATTCTAATCCATTTTGTAGCTCGTTGTTGTTGTGTAACGTATCAGGAGGCCAAATTCTGCGTAGCAGCAATTAAAAGTACGACATATAATGTGACTAGCACTCAGGAGTAGTACAGTGGTACCTCGGGTCACAGGCGCTTCGGGTTACAGACTCCGCTAACCCAGAAATAGTACCTCAGGTTAAGAACTTTGCTTCAGGATGAGAACAGAAATTGCACCATGGTGGCGCAGCGGCAGCGAGAGGCCCCATTAGCTAAAGTGGTACCTCAGGTTAAGAACAGTTTCATTTTAAGAACGGACCTCCAGAACGAATTAAGTTCTTAACCAGAGGTACAACTGTATATCGAGCGATGGTCATCCCTAGATCATAAGGGCTCCCCTCTGATGGATAAATGTCCAACTAGAACTGCTTTTTGATGTATATGTAATTTTATTTATTTTAATTTGTTCTGAGATTTTAAACTTTGTAATTGGTGACTTTTTTCCTGATACCCATCACTGATTGCAATAAAAATACTTTACTTTCTAATTCTGCCCCCTCCCACTATTTTTAAATACTTGTTTTTAACTGAAATGTTGGAGTGTGATAGGATGTCGCTATTATTGGAGAAATGTTGGAAGGTATGGAGTTATGTGACTCTTGATCCAAGAAGATAAGTAGCTATACAACCTTTAGAAGACATCTGAAGGCAGCCCTGTATAGGGAAGTTTTTTTTTAATGATTAATGTTTTATTATGTTTTTATATATGCTGGAAGCTGCCAGGAGTGGCTAGGGCAACTAAGTCAGATGGGCAGGTTATAAATAGCATAACAACAACAACAACAATAATAATAGAATAGGATGTCCCTATTTTCATCAGAGAAATACTGGAGGGTATGGGATTATGCAGCGGAATAATCATCTATCCCCCTACCACTTTGATGTGTGTGTGTTCAGTAGCTGTTGCACCCATGTACACTTACATCGCCAAAAAAAATTAGCGTGGCATTGGACTCTGGTAATAAACCGTGTTATTTTCACCTAAAACACTTTTGCTCACATGGCTGGTTTTCCCAAGGTACATGTTAGCTAAGGGTTGTAAGTGAAATGTCCATTCCGCAGCACAACCTTTGCTCTATAAATGCAAAGACTGCCCTGCTTAGACAAAGCCATGCTGTTTTAATGCTGCTGCAAGGTAGAATTTATTTTCTACCTGCTTAAAGTGTATCCATTGCCCTCGGAAAAATGTATGTGGCAAACAGCATTACGGACTTTTTTAGCTGATGCTAGGAAGTGCTATAATGGGAAAGTTTGGCAGATTAATTTTCATTTGTGTCGAATGCTAGGCCCATTTTGCGGCTCAAATGAAGCATTTCCGATGGAGTTTTTATCTGAGATATGCCAAACTTGCAATGCACGAGGGGGAAAAAATGGTATTATGGTGCTATTGAAATCCAAAACTTTTATCTCGCTTGCAATACACCTCAGAAAAGCTTGGGCACATTTGAGATATAAAAATCGCTTATTAAATCTACTTGTCCATATCTCTTTATACTGTTGCCTTTTGAGAGATACTTTGAAGTGTGTGTGTTTTTTATATTGTAAATGCAGGTTTATTGCTAGAGAACGGTGCAATGGAAGCGCAGCAATGAAGGTTGAAATCCTCTTATTTATTTCCCACAGCGCAAGCCGTAGCAGTTCATGGTCTGCTGTGATGAGCTCTTAATGGGCTTCAGTCATAACTGTGAGATATCGGCTGTAAAGTGCACATCGGCTGTGATGTCTGTTCTGACTTCTTTAAGAAAAACTGTAGAACTAAGCAATTGTCAGGATATTGCTTGTGATATGGACTTTTTGTTCAGTACTGGAATGTGATCACTTTGGCAACTCATTTAACACACAATGCCGTGGCCTTCAAAAGTGCAATTGCATCACACAATTGGTGCTCGCTGTGAGTGCGATTGATAGGAACCAAACTTCCTTGGGCTCCAACTAGGCAGGGGATTTCATACTTTCTATGAGTTGGGAAGACTTTTCTCATGCAATGGGAAGTTGTCATTGCACACACATGGCTCACTGAAGAGTGTGGGGCAGTCTCTGCATTCACAGATCTCTGTAGCAGCATTGGTGCGCCCTTCAAAATAAAACTAGCGCCACCAATTCGAGAAAATGTGCATGTACCAATTCAAGAAAACGTACCCTTGCTTGCCGTCCCATCAGATACTGCTAAAATGACTTGCTTCCAAAAGATTTCTTCCCCATTCTCCTTTGCAAATGTCGGCATCAACTATTGTTTGGTGTTCTCTGAATACTTGAATATTCTACCTTTCCCCCTCATTTGCATGTCGAGGTGCCCAACCCACCCCAAATAAAACACAATTCACACAGAATTTTTGTTTAAGGTTTTTGGCATAAATTTTCGCCACAACTTTATTAAAATACCAAAAATGTGAGTGGTTGCTTAGGCATCGGTTGCGACTATCTGACCCTGAACGGGGACAGACTGACATTCGCACGCACGCAAAGTCAGAAAGGGAAAACATTTTGGGGAGAAAGATGGAACTGGGTACCATGCCCTCACCTCTCCTCAAATGCTCCCAGGGGCTCTTGTGTCGCCCTAGCCCCTTGACAGGGGTTCAGACAAAAGCATGGCGAGCCCCTGGATTCCTTTAACGGATTACCCTTGCAGCAGCAGCATTGGAGGGGCAGGCACAGCCAATCCATACCCCTCCACCAACCAATTCATAAAACCAATGCCTAACCGCAACCTTACAAGTTGTGACAATTTGCTACGCAGTAGGCAAAAACCAAATGGCACCAGCCAATCAGCCAGATGGACAAAATTCCTACCGGGCCCGTGCCCCAAAAGCAGACGACCTCATGACAGGCATAGCAAGGTCAAGCGAACAACCCTAAATATAGGGAGGGAGGGCGGGTGATCCGATGCGCTCAGTGAAAAGAGGAAGCTCAATGCTGCAGCAGGGAATATATAGCTTATGGCTGTCAATCACAAAATGGCAACATCAAAATCTCCCCACCGACAAGAGGAGCCCAGTCGCAATGGTGGCCACTATCTCTTACCTGCACAGCAACAGTGGGATGTCTTGTTAGACCCCACCGCAACACGTGCTCTCCATGAAGGACAACGCGCTTTGTCTTTGACACTCAATTCTTGCTTCCCTAGTTGGTACCCAGAAGTTCATGTAAACCGTCCCAGACTCTGCAATCATCATCTTCATGTGCCTTCTTCATGTGAGGTCCGGAGGGTGGCAACATGAAAATGGGCCTTCTCTGTAGTGGCTCCCTGTTTGTGGGATGCTCTTGGTGCCTTCATTATATATTTTTAGGCTCCCGGCGAATAAGTTCCTCTTCCTCCAGGCCTTGGGTTGATTAAACTTCTACAGCCTTTTAAATGTGTTTGTGGGAAGGGAGGGTTATTGTTTTGCTGTTTTGCTTTAAATTGTTTTTACTTGTTTTTATCCTGTATTTTATTTTGTGAACCGCCTGATATCTTACAAAGAAGGGTGGTATATAAATGTAATAAATAAATCATAAATAAAACAATAAATTAAAAGCAAGAGACATTTTTGCCAATGTGACTTGTTTTCTCTTTGAGACCTGAGTCCGTGTCAGTTGCTCTGTTAGGCTGTAATTTGATATTCCTGCATTGCAGGGGTTGGACTAGATGCCCCTTGGGGTCCCTTCCAAGTAAATTTTATGATTCTATGACATTGCACAAACAGGGGGCTCAGCTCTAAAGCTGCAAATGAAACGCTGTAAATGTGTTGTAACGTGCAGTATATAAATGTGACACTAGATGGCGAAAGTGAGCTATGCCAAATTCAATGTATTTTTCGAAACTTTTTTTATTTTAAAGCATTTTCATAGCATTTTTTATATGTGCATAGATTCCACCAGGGTTTCCAATCAGTTGCTGTTTGCAATTCATTTTTGACCCATTCCACACTATATGTCCCCACCTTTTCCCTTTTTAATTTTTTTTTTAAGATCTTTATTGAAACTTAACATATATACATAATAACCAAAATTCCCAATGATTCCCTCACATAAAATATAATATCTAAATTACAACAGCTGCATAATTATACACTTAATTATAAAACCCACCACCCACCCTCTCCTTCCCTCCACAGCAATTCAACTTCTTTATATTTCTTTCTACCTTTCCCCCCTTGCATTCTATAATAAATTATTTTTGTTAAATTCTGATTTTTCCTTCTTTCTTTATTGGTTTGTTATTGCTTACATTTTTTATTCTAAGCCTATTAACATGTCATTTTTAGAACAATATTTTGACATATAATCTTCGAAATACTTCCATTCCATTCTTAAATTTTGATTTGATTGATATCTTATAACTGAAGTTAATTTTGCCAATTCTATATACTCACTTAATTTACAAATCCACTCTTCCTTTGTTGGTGTGTCCTGAGATTTCCATTTAGTGGCAGTTACTACGCTGGCAGCTGTTGCTGCATATAAAAAGATTGGTGTTTTTTTCATATGTGATATGTCTTTACCCACCAACAATAACAGATAAGCTTCAAGATTTTTTATCAAGGTTTTTTTTAAGTATTTTCTTAAATTCCTTTTTCCATTCCATTGTGCTTAAAGCCAAAGTAGACATGAAGCTGTATCTGCTTAACTGTTTTTTCCCTTGTAAAAAAGACCACTGGAATGGAGACCTGAGCTAAATAGGGACCATGGAACAGGAAGAGGGAAGTTTCAACTCTTTGCAATCAGGTAAATAGGGTTAGGACCGCAGCCTTAGAAGGAGAGAATATAGTCACTATAGTTGCACTGCTGTCAATTAGATCAGCACCCAGTCTGCTGACACTTGTATTCCCGGCTCTGTATTTTAAAAGTATTCAATAAAACTGAGAGATCAGAAAAAGCAGAGAGCTAAGCTTTGCAACCATATTCACGTGGAGTTAATGGAATGGAACTGTGAGCAAGGACTATATCAGCCACTGCATAAACAAAAAAACAGTATCAATCTTACATATGCCATAGTGTTTTGTTTTTAAAAATAGAAAAATTGTGCGTATCTCTGTGCAGATGACTCTTGACATTATTATTTTTATCCACCAGAGTGTAGGACCTGAACCAATGGATTCAAATTACAAGAAACTAGACTCGGCCTAAACATTTGGAATACCTCTCTGACAGTAAGAGGTGTTCAAAGGTGGAAGGATCTCCCTTGGGACAGGGGGAACTCTCCTTCTTTGGAGGTTTTTAAGAAGAGGTTGGATTTTTTTGTTTTGTTTTGTTTAAAAGTCTATAAGGATTGGAGAATCTTTAAAGAATACTTAGAAAACTACGGTATAAAAGGAAACATCTTGGCAGAATTAGACTGATCCTTGTATTGTATAAATATAAGTTCGTAGGGAGCTAAAAAGAAACTACCGTATTTTTTGCACCATAACACTCACTTTTTTCCTCCTAAAAAGTAAGGGGAAATGTCTGTGCGTGTTATGGAGGGAATGCCTACGGGTGGCATGCCTACGGATTTTCCTCCTCTAGAAACTACATGCGTGTTATGGTCAGGTGCGTGTTATAGAGCGAAAAATACGGTATATAAGAAATATGTAACTGTGCGGTATAAGGTAATGGATAGACAAAGTACAGTGAGATTAATTGGAAACCATTTTTATTTTTTTCCCCTCTATAAGTTACGGCCACAGTCCTGTATACCTGAAGGAGCATCTCTACCCCCATTGTTCAGCCTGGACACTGAGGTCCAGCTCCGAGGGCCTTCTGGCGGTTCCCACATTGTGAGAAGTGAGGTTACAGGGAAACAGACAGAGGGCCTTCTTGGTAGTGGCACTCGGCCTGTGGAACACCCTCTCATCAGATGCCAAGGAAATAAACAACTATCTGACTTTTAGAAGACATCTGAAGGCAGACCCATTGAGGAAAGTTTTTAATATTTAATGCTGTATTGTTTTTAACACTTGATTGGGAGCCACCCAAGTTGCTGGGGAAACTCAGCCAGATGGGTGGGGTATAAATAATAAAGTATTATTATTATTATTATTATTATTATTATTATTATTATTATTATTATTATTATTATTATCAATACCAGGAGTATAAATAATGTTAGTTATATTAATCTTGTTGTTTCTTATATTGTGGTTGTTTGTTTTATTCTTCTATTATTTGTTTGCTTGATTGTATGTTTGTTTAGTTGTTTGTTCATCTGTTTTCTCATAAATGTTTTTGTTTTAAATCAATAACGATATAGTTTTTTTAAAAATAAAAAAATAAAAAAGAAGAGGTTGGATGGCCATCTGTCGTGGATGCTTTAGCTGTTGTGGGGGGTTGGGCCCAATTACCCTCGGGGTCCCTTTCACCTCTACAATTGTATAGTAATCTTGATTATTTGAGTGCTGGTTCTTACGTAGCCAAAATACTCTTGTGATAGTGGTATCAGCCAGTGGAATTAGCAGCCCTGGGGGAGCCCCAAGGTTTGTAGATGTACCTTAAAAAAAGTAAAGAATAATAAACCTAAGAAGGAGATTCCTTTTTTAAAAAAAGATATTTATTAAAGTTTCAGCATATTACAAAAATAAGAGAAAAAAGTAAATGAAAAGAAAAAAAACCAAAAATAAAAATACAAAGTAAGAACAGTTAAAAACAAATCAGTCTTTCCATATCTTATCTTTCATTTGCTTGTTTCCCTGACCTCCTCACACCTCCCTTTTTTGTATTCCAGTTCAATTAGTTAATTCAGCAAATCCTTTCCCTCTTTGATTTTATCTTAATCTTTTATCTTAATATATTATAACTTTAGGTTATCACCTGTTAACAATCCATTTTTACATATTCCTTTATAATATTGCTGCTAAAAACCACTTAACTTCGATCCAACATCATTCTAACATTCATTAATTTTGCAGTATTTCTGTAGATAATCTTTAAATTTCTTCCAATCTTCTTCCACCGACTCTTCTCCCTGGCCTCGGATTCTGCCAGTCATTTCCGCCAGTTCCATGTAGTCCATCACCTTCATCTGCCATTCTTCCAGAGTGGGTAAATCTTGTGTCTTCCAATATTTTGCAATAAGTATCCTTGCTGTTGTAGTAGCATACATAAAGAAAGTTCTATCCTTCTTTAACACCAATTGGCCAACCATGCCCAGGAGAAAGGCCTCTGGTTTCTTCAGAAAGGTATATTTAAATACCTTTTTCATTTCATTATAAATCATCTCCCAGAAAGCCTTAATCCTTTGGCACGTCCACCAAAGGTGAAAGAATGTACCTTCAGTTTCTTTACATTTCCAACATTTATTATCGGGCAAATGATAGATTTTTGCAAGCTTGACTGGTGTCATGTACCACCTGTATATCATTTTCATAATATTCTCTCTTAAGGCATTACATGCCATAAACGTCATACCTGTGGTCCATAACTGTTCCCAGTCAGCCTTCATTATGTTGTGTCCAACATCTTGTGCCCATTTAATCATAGCAGATTTCACCGTTTCATCCTGAGTATTCCATTTCAACAGCAAGTTATACATCTTTGACAAAATCTTGGTTTTGGGGTCTAACAGTTCTGTTTCCAATTTTGATTTTTCCACCTGGAAGCCAATTTTCTTGTCCAAATTATATGCCTCCATTATCTGATAATAATGAAGCCAATCTCGCACTTTATTTTTTAGTTTTTCAAAACTCTGCAATTTCAATTTATCTCCCTCTTGTTCCAAAATTTCCCAATATTTCGGCCATTTGGCCTCCATATTGAGCTTTTTCTGAGCCTTCGCTTCCATCGGTGACAACCACCTTGGGGTTTTATTTTCAAGTAGGTCCTTATATCTTATCCAGACATTAAACAATGCTTTCCTGACAATATGGTTTTTAAATGCTTTATGTGCTTTGACCTTATCATACCACAAATATGCCTGCCATCCAAATACATTATTAAAACCTTCTAAATCCAAAATGTCTGTGTTTTCAAGAAGCAGCCATTCTTTCTGCCAGCAAAAAGCTGCTGATTCATAATAAAGTTTAAGGTCTGGCAGGGCAAATCCACCTCTTTCCTTTGCATCCGTTAGTATTTTAAATTTTATTCTAGGCTTCTTGCCCTGCCAGACAAATCTAGAAATATCTCTCTGCCACCTCTTGAAACAATCCATTTTATCCAAATTTGCAATGTTTGAAATAGAAACAACATTCTAGGCAATACATTCATTTTTATCACAGCAATACGGCCTAGCAGTGAAAGCTTCAAATTTGACCAGATTTCTAAATCTTTTTTCACTTCAGTCCAGCATTTTTCATAGTTGTCTTTAAATAGATTCCCATTTTTAGCTGTCATGTTGATCCCCAGGTATTTCACTTTCTTAACCACTGTTAAGCCTGTCTCGTTCTGAAACCTCTCTCTCAATCGCTGTTAAATTTTTCTCTAAAACCTTTGTTTTTAACTTATTCAGTTTAAATCCTGCAACATGACCAAATTCTTGGATCAGTTCCAAAACTCTTTTAGTACTAGATTCTGGCTCCTGTAATGTCAACACTAAGTCATCTGCAAATGCTCTCAATTTGTACTGTTTAGCTCCGACTTGTATACCTTTAACCAATTGGTCCCTTCTAATCATATTAAGCAGGACCTCCAGGACCGATATAAAAAGCAATGGGGAGATTGGGCAACCTTGTCGTGTCCCTTTTTCTATCTTGAATTCCTCCACCACATTATTAACAATTAATTTAGCCTTTTGTTCTGAATAGATTGCACTTATACCGTTTCCAAAGCCTTGACCTACCCCCATCCCCTGTAGATTCTTCTTCATAAAACTCCAAGAAATGTTGTCAAAAGCTTTCTCCGCGTCCACAAATACCAAAACTGCCTTGGTATTAATATTCACTTGTAATTTTTCTAAAATATTGATTATGTTTCTCATATTATCAGACAAGTGTCTACCCGGGAGAAAGCCTGCTTGATCTTTATGAATCTCTTCCACTAACACTTTTTTTAGTCTTTTAGCCAAAATGTCTGCAAAAATTTTATAATCCACATTAAGCAGTGATATGGGGCGGTAGTTCTTAAGCTGCGTCTTTTCAGTCTCTGTTTTCAGTATAAGTGTGATAAACGCTTCCTTCCATGACTCTGGTGCCCTTTTTCCATCCATTATTTCATTACAGACTTCCTTTAAAGGTTGTACTAACCATTCTTTTAAAGATCTATAATATCTAGAAGTCAGTCCATCCGGTCCTGGAGATTTACCTAATCGCATATTCTGAAGGGCACCTTCTACCTCCTGTTCAGTTATTTTATAGTTCAGCATTACCGTATTTTTCGCCCTATAAGACGCACTTTTTCCCCTCCAAAAATGAAGGGGAAATCTGGGTGCATCCTATGGGGCGAATGCAGGCTTTCGCTGAAGCCTGGAGAGTGAGAGGGGTCCGTGCGCACCGACCCCTCTCGCTCTCCAGGCTTCAGGAAGCTATCCCAAGTCTTGCAAGCCCGGCGGGATGTCCCGCGGGCTCGCAAGGCTTGCGGGCAGCAGCCTGCACCCAAAAGCTGGGGACAGCGGGGAGGCGCAGAGCCGCCACCCCGCTATTCCCCGACTTGATCTGGAGGCTGGCGGGGGGAGAAGCAAGCCTGCTTCTCCTCCCTGCCAGCCCCACAAGCTCGGGGGATAGGGGGATGGCGAAGCGCCGCCATCCCGCTATTCCCCGACCTGATCTGGAGGCTGGGGGTGGGAGAAGCAAGCCTGCTTCTCCCCCCCGCCAGCCCCACAAGCTCGGGGGATAGGGGGATGGCGAAGCGCCGCCATCCCGCTATTCCCCGACCTGATCTGGAGGCTGGGGGTGGGAGAAGCAAGCCTGCTTCTCCCCCCCCCCGCCAGCCCCACAACCTCCAGATCAGGTTGGGGAATAGCGGGATGGCAGCGCTCCGCCATCCCGCTATTCCCCAACCTGATCTGGAGGCTGGGGGTGGGAGAAGCAAGCCTGCTTCTCCCCCCCACCATCCCCACAACCTCCAGATCAGGTCGGGGAATAGCGGGATGGCGGCGCTCCGCCATCCCGCTATTCCCCAACCTGATCTGGAGGCTGGGGGTGGGAGAAGCAAGCCTGCTTCTCCCCCCCTGCCAGCCCCACAACCTCCAGATCAGGTCGGGGAATAGCGGGATGGCAGCGCTCCGCCATCCCGCTATTCCCCGACCTGATCTGGAGGCTGGGGGTGGGAGAAGCAAGCCTGCTTCTCCCCCCCCCACCAGCCCCACAACCTCCAGATCAGGTCGGGGAATAGCGGGGTGGCAGCGCTCCGCCATCCCGCTATTCCCCAACCTGATCTGGAGGCTGGGGGTGGGAGAAGCAAGCCTGCTCCTCCCTCCCACCAGCCCCACAACCTCCAGATCAGTTCGGGGAATAGCGGGATGGCAGCGCTCCGCCATCCCGCTATTCCCCGACCTGATCTGGAGGCTGGGGGTGGGAGAAGCAAGCCTGCTTCTCCCCCCCACCAGCCCCACAACCTCCAGATCAGGTCGGGGAATAGCGGGATGGCAGCGCTCCGCCATCCCGCTATTCCCCAACCTGATCTGGAGGCTGGGGGTGGGAGAAGCAAGCCTGCTTCTCTCCCCCCCCCCACCAGCCCCACAAGCTCGGGGGATAGCGGGCCAAGCTGTCCCTGAAGGCAGAAGATGGAGACGGAGCACTCCATCTCCCTCTTCTAGCTTGGGGATGGCTGCGCAAACCTGGGGGGAAATCAAATTTTTTCCTTTGATTTCCCCCCTCAAAAAATAGGTGCGTCCTATGGGCCGGTGCGTCCTATAGGGCGAAAAATACGGTAATTTATTTTCTTGAGAGATTTTTTGTAATCCATTTATTTTCAAAAATCGATCTACATCAATTTCTTTCTGTGGCCCTTGTGTATATAGTTGTTTAAAATACCTCTGGAAACAGTTTCTAATCTCGACTGGGTTCTGTATGTTCTTTCCTTCCACTTCTAAATTTATAATAGTATTTAGTTTTTGTCTTTTTTTCATTTGCCAGGCCAACAATTTCCCACATTTATTAGCCGACTCAAATGTCTTTTGTCTCATTTGTTTAATTTTCCATTCTATCTCCTGATTCATCATTTTCATATATTGTACTTGATATAACTTTATTTCTCTCAAGATCTCTTGCAACTTTGGTTTTGTTCTCAATTTCTTTTCACTTTCCTCTCCTCTTCAAGTCCACTGGCCACAAAATGCTAACCACCAGGGGAGGCAATGGAAAATTGGGTGGGAAGAGGAATGGGAAATCCAGAAAGGTAGCATGAGAGGGAGCCACAAAGGCCAGAGGGTGATGATCTAAAACGAGGAGACTCTTGTTCTTCTGTTAAAAGGTAAAAAAAGGTAAAGAACCCCTGGACGGTTAAGTCCAGTCAAAGGAGACTATGGGGTTGTGGCACTCATCTGGCTTTCAGACTGAGGGAGCCGGTGTTTGTCCACAGACAGCTTTCCAGGTCATGTGGCCAGCATGACTAAATCGCTTCAGGCAAAACCAGAGCAGCGCATGAAAACACCATTTACCTTCCTGCTGCAGTGGTACCTATTTATCTACTTGCACTGACGTGCTTTCAAACTGCTTGGTTGGGAGGAGCTGGGACAGAGCAATGGGAGCTCACCGCATCATGGGGATTCGAACTGCCGACCTTCTGATTGGCAAGCCCAAGAGGCTCAGTGGTTTAGACCACAGCGCCACCCCATCTTCTGGAGGTTCTCTGCATTATGCCTTGGAAAAAATGGGGTTCTGCATTGCAAGGAGAGCCCTGCGTGAGTAGAAGCCGGCTTCCTGCTTCAGACAGTAAAGGGAAGTCTTCTTTCTGCACATCTCTTTCTACACAAAACTGCTCCATTTTGGGGAAGTTTTGCTCCTCTTTTCTCTTGCTTTCTGAGAAGTCTTGCTCTAGGTTTTTCCCTGCTTTTGCACACACTGTGCGAACCTGCTCTTCACGCCTAGCTGACTACAGAACCTAATTACATTGTTACATGCCATGATCAATCATTAAGTAACAGACATCCCAAGCTCATGGAAAACAAACTGTACTTGCTCTCCATGCCTAGCTGACCGCATATACAGAACCCGGTTGTTATATTGTTTGTGCCAATTAATCCCTAGTTACAATTCAAGTAGGAGGCTTCATGCCTGTCTAGTTCTTAGCTCAGATTCTCAGCCTCTCCCCATCAATGATAAATGATCACATGTAATCCCCACCTTTCAGATGTAATTCCCGCCTTAGTACTTATGTTAACCAATTACAAGTTTCTGTGTGTATGTATCAACCAATCAACCACAGGCCCACCTGGGGCAATGCTTGCAATATTCAATAAAATAGGCTCTCAGGGCCCGCCCTGACAGACGCCTCATGTTACACCTGCCTCTCTCGTCTCCCATGATTTTTCATTTCTACATCTGGTGACCCCGACGTGCCAGATCCCTTGCGCAGCCGAAGCAGTCAGCCAGCCTCATACTTCACTCGACTGGAGAAGTCTTAGCCGGCTACACCGTGAGTATGGGGGGGGAGCTTACAAAGTCCCAGAAAGTGCATGCTACTGAACTGCTTCATTTAGTCAGAATGAGAGGTGCAGGTGCTCATGTTTCTTTAAAGGAAATTGAACGTTTGTTATGTGAGATTGCATTCCAATGCCCCTGGTACCCTGAGGCAGGTTCCTTGGGGGTAGAGACCTGGCAAAAGATTGGAAAGACCTTTTTTGCAGAGCCCAGGGCTCCTATCCACTGTCTGCTAACTTGGCAGAAGTGCGCAGATGCCGTGGCAAAATTTGGACCTCAGGCGTCCCAGGCGTCTCCCTCGGCCCCTGCATCTCTGTCTGTTGGAGACAACCCCCCTCCTTATCCTAAGCTTTTGCCTCCTGCACAATCCTGCCAATCCCTCCCTCCTTTGCCTGCTTCCAACCCATCCACCCCCCCTTCCACCCCTCCTGCATCTGCTCATACAGGAGCTATTCCTCAGCCCACACCCATTCCCCCTTCCCTCCCTCCTGCATCTGCTCATACAGGAGCTATGAACCAGCCCACCCCCATCCCCCCTTCCCTCCCTCCTGTGTTTCCTTTGCATGCATCCGCTTCTTCAGAAGCTGTGTCTCAGCCAACATCCACTTCCCCCCCACTTTCTTCCCTCCCTCCTTCCACCCTTCCCTTGCCTGCCTCAGCTCCTGCCTGTTTCACGGGAGCTGTCCGTGTTGCACTTTCTCAAGCTAGGCAGAAAGGGCTCCTATCCTTAGAGGAAGAATCTGAGTGGGCTGGGGTGTTGCCATCTGCTTTCCCTATTTCTTATGCAAACCCAGGCACAGCACAACAACAGGTGCTATATGAAACCCTTTCTTATTCTGTAATGCGAGAATTAAGAAGGGCCATTGTTGATTCTGGTCTCAAATCCTCATATGTAACAGGAATGCTGGAGGGAATAGCAACTGCTTCAACTGCAATTGCCCAGGTCATTTTGCTAAACAATGCAGAGCCCCTGGCAGGGGTGCAAACAGGAATGGTGATGCCAATGAGGCTAAGCCTTCCAAGAAATGCCCAAAGTGCGGTAAAGGCTATCATTGGGCAAATCAGTGCAGGAGTTCGGGAAACTCCTTAGGGGCCCCACAGGACAAATAGGGAGCCCTCCGCCGTTAGTCTCCACTATTAAAACCATCTCAAAGGATACACGCTCTGATTTCACCATCAACTTAATTAATCAAAAAACTAAAGACACTGTTTTACCTGGTGAAATTGTGCTTATGACCACCCAATTACCTCCTAAAGTCGCAGGTTTAATTTTACCCAAATTTTCTGCGGCCAAAGAAGGAATCCAGGTTATTCCAGGAGTTCTGGATCCTTTATCCCACTCTTGATATCGCCGCTCTGTGAAATTGACTAACGATTGTGATGCTTTTGTCTCCTTTTTCAGTAGGTCTGAATATATCTCTTTAGTTGTTTCTCTCCTAGGAGTCCCTGGATTGGCTGTACAGAATCGTATGAACATTAATTCTTTAGCTTGTTCTGCAGAAGAAGCCCTGAATTTTACTTCACAAGCTTCTCACCTTTTGAATAAAGAACAGAGTGAATTTCACTATGGACTTTTACAAAATCGTTCTGCTATCACTATTTGCTGATGCTTCATCATTATGGATGTGAATCATTATGGACTGCAAAATCTTACACACCACATTACACAAGATATGCCCTTGTCATTATATGCATCTTAATTTTGTTATGTTGCTTCCTTCAATGCGTTCCTGGCCTCATATGTCTTTTCTCTCGGCTTCTCTCTCCCCCTCAACCACCTAATAAACTCCTTGCTGCCTACTTTGCGAAATGGCAACACCAACAGTAAACCTAAGGTGAGATGTGGACGGGCTTATTTTGGGCATGCGTTGGCAAACCACGTATCCCGAAATATTTTTGTCCCATCGACCCTGGCGAACTTATTTTGGGCATTTGTTGGCACACCACTAATCCTGAAATATTTTTGCCTTATCTACCCAGAATGCCTCGCAAACAAGAAAAGAAAGGGGGAGATAAAGGGAAGTCTTCTTTCTGCACATCTCTTTCTACACAAAACTGCTCCATTTTGGGGAAGTTTTGCTCCTCTTTTCTCTTGCTTTCTGAGAAGTCTTGCTCTAGGTTTTTCCCTGCTTTTGCACACACTGTGCGAACCTGCTCTTCACGCCTAGCTGACTACAGAACCTAATTACATTGTTACATGCCATGATCAATCATTAAGTAACAGACATCCCAAGCTCATGGAAAACAAACTGTACTTGCTCTCCATGCCTAGCTGACCGCATATACAGAACCCGGTTGTTATATTGTTTGTGCCAATTAATCCCTAGTTACAATTCAAGTAGGAGGCTTCATGCCTGTCTAGTTCTTAGCTCAGATTCTCAGCCTCTCCCCATCAATGATAAATGATCACATGTAATCCCCACCTTTCAGATGTAATTCCCGCCTTAGTACTTATGTTAACCAATTACAAGTTTCTGTGTGTATGTATCAACCAATCAACCACAGGCCCACCTGGGGCAATGCTTGCAATATTCAATAAAATAGGCTCTCAGGGCCCGCCCTGACAGACGCCTCATGTTACACCTGCCTCTCTCGTCTCCCATGATTTTTCATTTCTACATCTGATAAAGGGAAGTCTTCTTTCTGCACATCTCTTTCTACACAAAACTGCTCCATTTTGGGGAAGTTTTGCTCCTCTTTTCTCTTGCTTTCTGAGAAGTCTTGCTCTAGGTTTTTCCCTGCTTTTGCACACACTGTGCGAACCTGCTCTTCACGCCTAGCTGACTACAGAACCTAATTACATTGTTACATGCCATGATCAATCATTAAGTAACAGACATCCCAAGCTCATGGAAAACAAACTGTACTTGCTCTCCATGCCTAGCTGACCGCATATACAGAACCCGGTTGTTATATTGTTTGTGCCAATTAATCCCTAGTTACAATTCAAGTAGGAGGCTTCATGCCTGTCTAGTTCTTAGCTCAGATTCTCAGCCTCTCCCCATCAATGATAAATGATCACATGTAATCCCCACCTTTCAGATGTAATTCCCGCCTTAGTACTTATGTTAACCAATTACAAGTTTCTGTGTGTATGTATCAACCAATCAACCACAGGCCCACCTGGGGCAATGCTTGCAATATTCAATAAAATAGGCTCTCAGGGCCCGCCCTGACAGATGCCTAGCTACACCTGCCTCTCTCGTCTCCCATGATTTTTCATTTCTACAAGACAGTCACCCGGAGGTTAGTGGGGGGATAAGGGTTGAGTAGCATACTTGTTTTTATACACCATGTCAGGGAACTGACATCGGAGCTAGAGGCGGAGGGAAGGCTCTCACATGATGCTGGAGAAGGGCCCAGCAGGGAGAGAGGCAGCTCCGCAGATGGGGAAGCAAATCAATGCAACACCAGGGATATAGAGGGGCTGATGGGGGAATCGGCGAGAGGGCTCCAGGACTCTTCACCGGACACCAGCGGGGAGAGCATGGGTCCTCCGCTACCCACGCCCACCCTGCGCAGAAGACTTCCGCGCAGAGAGAGTAGGAGGAGACTGGGTGTCAAACAACTTTTATGTTGGAAAAGATTTAAGAAACACCCACTGACGTATTCTGCTAGCGACTGAGGCAGCCACGAAGTGAAGGGCTGCCCAGACTGAGAGGTTTAGCAAGGCAACAAAGCCTGGAGAGGCGGCAACTTACACACGAGCAACCCATACACATTACACACCATAACAACTGAGAGTTTCCCATGATAAAGGTTTAAGCCATTGTGCTTCTTCTGTGTGAAATTATTACACTAATTAACTATGTGGTCCAGAAGTCCCAGAAGTCCATCTAAGCCAGAATTAGACCAGACAAAAAGATGCAAAAATTGACTTTTCCTGTTGATCGAACCAAAACAACTGTGTATATTGCTGGGAGAGAGATTCAGGTGCTATCAGCCCTGTGATATACATTTTATTGGATATTATTGATGCCACTTAGATTATGGAAATAATATATATATTCCAGATTGAATGCCTAACCTTGGTGAATGAATGGAGCTGTCAGCCAAGCACTACAAGAACTGGAAAGGGGTTGGGAATTAAATAAATGTTTCACAGATGACTTATCAAGCATCATTTGTTTTAGGCAGAAACAGCTTTAGCCATGAAAAATTCTTCATAATGTAAACTGCCATCACTTGGTAAATTACAGGGAAATCTACAGAGTTTAACAAATTTATATTCTGTTTTTGTATGGCAATTTGTCACTGTTTTGTTTCACTTAGGGAAATGCAGAAAAATGTACATTTGGTGAGAAATGAGAAGCAGCATTGTTAAACATCTGTCAGTTTTGCATCTGCTAAAGGTACAATGCTCCAATCAGCTTTGGACCAGGAGCACAAACCAGGTGAAAAGTGAGCTGTGTCAAAGACTGGAGAGGAACTCTCTTGCGTAATACTCTACGCTGGTTGGCATGAACTGCTGTAGCCAAAATCAAAGCAAAGGCAGGTTGACCTTTACAGAGTGCCTTCATCCACCCCAAAATGCAGAGATAAGCGAGATGGTGGAAAAAGCAGCAACATGCATTGACCACCCCGGAAAAATGCTACAGAAATGCCAGAGAATAATAATACAAACCTATAATGTTTTAGGGACACGGGTGGCGCTGTGGATTAAACCACAGAGCCTAGGACTTGCCGATCAGAAGGTCGGCGGTTCGAATCCCCGTGACGGGGTGAGCTCCTGTTGCTCGGTCCCAGCTCCTGCCAACCTAGCAGTTCAAAAGCATGTCAAAAGTGCAAGTAGATAAATAGGTACCGCTGCGGTGGGAAGGTAAACGACGTTTCCGTGTGCTGCTCTAGTTCGCCAGAAGCAGCTTAGTTATGCTGGCCACATGACCCGGAAGCTGTACGCCGGCTCCCTCGGCCAATAAAGCAAGATGAGCGCCACAACCCCAGAGTCGGTCACGACTGGTCAGGGGTCAGGGGTCCCTTTACCTTTATAATGTTTTAACTGTGTTTTTAGTTTTCTTAAATAAATGCAATTTAAGTGCCAATACTTCAGAACACTGTGCGGCATATTTAAAATAATACACAATCCATAAAGGGGCGCGGGTGGCACTGTGGTCTAAACCACAGAGCCTTGGGCTTGCCGATCGAAAGGTCGGCGGTTCGAATCCCCACGATGGGGTGAGCTCCTGTTGCTCGGCCCCTGCTCCTGCCAACCTAGCAGTTCGAAAGCATGTCAAAGTGCAAGTAGATAAATAGGTACTGCTCCGGTGGGAAGGTAAACAATGTTGCTGTGTGCTGCTCTGGTTTGCCAGAAGTGGCTTAGTCATGCTAGCCATAAGACCCGGAAGCTGTCTGTGGACAAATGCCAGTTCTCTCAGCCAGTAAGGTGAGATGAGCGCCGCAACCCCAGAGTGGTCCGCAACTGGACTTAATGGTCAGGGGTCCATTTACCTTTACCTTTACAATCCATAAAAGCTCAATATGAACCCAAACAACCCTTACTGACACTGAGTTGCAGGAGGGGAAGATTCCTTGGTTGAATAACCACCCTGTCCTCTGTATGGGGAAGGTCCTAAATCCAATCTTTGGCATCTCTTGTTAGGACTGGAAATATCTCATTTGAAACTCAGGAGGGTTGCTGCCAACCAGTGTGGACAATACTGGCCTAGATAGACCACTGGCCCTGCCTCAAGTTAATGTGGCTTCTTCTGGATCCATTCCCAACATTCACGTTTTAGGTGTGGGAATCTGCATGAGTGGGCGTCACACGGAAAATATCGATTTCAGTGGAAAGCAAACGCCCACTTCCTTCAGCTCATCTCCCAGAAGGATTGTTTATTTCTGTGACAACTAATCACTTGAACATGCCCAGCTCTTTTGCTATGCAAAGAGTCCGCTTTTCTCAATAAAAGGCAAGGTGACAGGCTATCTGAGGTCCAGCGCCGAGGGTCTTCTGGCGGTTCCCTCGCTGCGAGAAGCCAAGTTACAGGGAATGAGGCAGAGGGCCTTCTCGGTAGTGGCACCCGCCCTGTGGAACGTCCTCCCACCAGATGTCAAAGAGAAAAATAACTACCAAACTTTTAGAAGACATCTGAAGGCAGCCCCGTTTAGGGAAGCTTTTAATGCTTAATAGGTTATTGTATTTTAGTGTTTGCTGGGGAAACCCAGCCAGATGGGCGGGGTATAAATTATATATATATATATATATATATATATATATATATATATATATATATATATGGAGGTTTTGGTGTCTTCGGGTGTCTTCCCGTGTAAGAGTTGGGGTGTCTAGGCGACGTTTCGACGAGGTCTCACTCGTCATCTTCAGGCTGGTGCTTTCGGCTTCTTGTTACTGGAACAGAGCTCTGTTCCAGTAACAAGAAGCCGAAAGCACCAGCCTGAAGATGACGAGTGAGACCTCGTCGAAACGTCGCCTAGACACCCCAACTCTTACACGGGAAGACACCCGAAGACACCAAAACCTGCATTCCTGTACCCGTGAAAATCTACGAAAGCAAATATATATATATATATATATATATATATATATATATAAAATTTTATCTGCTTAAGAAAAGAAATTGGTTCAATCTGCCCCCCTCCGAGCCCTCTACTTCTGAGGACTCAAACAGTTGTCACTAGGTTGGCAAAGCTCCCCAGAGGAGAGCAGTCTAACTCCAATACTATAACTAAAACTTTATTCATAACATTGATATGCCAGTTGTCTTCCAAGAAAGCCAAGACATTTGACTTCCATTCTTAGGTTTCTCACCCTTGATAAAAGGCAAATACTACCGCTGAGTAGAATCGAAGGAATAACTCCGGGTGTTGTTTTAAGAACAATTGCAACATCTTCTGCTGTAATGGACAAAAATCACCTGTTCTGGGCTTCCTGTTTCCTGTGCGCCAGGGAATGGATGCCTCTCCCAACACTGTAGATACAGACGGACAGAGATAATCAGAAAATTATGGGGGAATTTCAATTTTGTTTAAATTGCTTGTTCTGAGGAAACATTTTTCCTCCTGTCTCCTCTACTTGCTGTCATCGACTATCATTAGCCACCAGACCAGCACGTCTCATCAACAGATATGCTGTCTTCTTGTAAATTCCCTCAAGGATTTCCTGGCCGCAACTTCTGTCATTCTTCACTGGGATCAGCCAAATCAGTACTTTGAAACTGGCAAATGTCGTTTGAAACCTAGCTCTTTTCCCAAAACCTCTTGCTCTGCAGCTCATCGTGAAAGATTAAAGCAATTACTCTGAGTGCGGTTTATAGGACTATATATATATGCATGTATGTATATGCGCCTGACTAAAGGCTCCGTAAAAGAAATCCCACATAGACCCTATAGTGGGAAGATGGTATTGCTTTTGGGAAAGCAGAGCTGAGGAATGAATTTGGTTTACAATGCATGGCTTGTAAAAACTGAGCAGTAAGAGAGCTCGGAAAACGAGAATGCAACCCTGAAAACAAGGGCGACTTCCACTATGTTTGCTTTCCATTGAAATGGGTAATTTGTCTGCAGGTTCCACTAGTGGGTGCCCACACCAAACACATGGATGTGAAGAATGGAGCCACAGGAAGACAAAGGAACTTGGAACAGGGCCAGCGGTATGCCAAGGTCATGTGGAGCAATGCAGAGAGGGTCTATGGAGGAGCTGTAATGTGGAGGTCATTTGAAATAGCCACCAAGGGTAGCTGTAGTATGAGGAACCTCTGAAAAGCCCTTCAGTTTTTCCTTAAAATGCTGGATGCAGGTGGCGCTGTGGTCCAAACCACTGAGCCTCTTGGGCTTGCCAATCAGAAGGTTGGCGGTTCAAATCTGCATGACAGGGTGAGCTCCCATTGCTCTGTCCCAGCTCCTGCCAACCTAGCAGTTTGAAAGCATGCCAGTGCAAGTAGATAAATAGGTACTGCTGTGGTGGGAAGGTAAATGGTGTTTCCATGTGCTCTGGCTTCCGTCATGGTGTCCCTTTGCACCAGAAGCGGTTTAGTCATGCTGGCCACATGACCCGGAAAGCTGTCTATGGACAAACGCTGGCTCCCTCAGCCTGAAAGTGAGATGAGCACCACAATCCCATAGTCACCTTTGACTGGACTTAACCGTCCAGGGGTCCTTTACCTTTTACCTTTACCTATTCCCTTAATTGTGTCTTCACATTCTGCATTCCCATTCTCTCTGCTTATTATACATTATCTGATTCAGAGGTGTATTTCACATGAACCCTGTATTTCAATTAGTTCTGGAAAAGTCCTTTTTTAAATACCCAATTTATTTGGTCAAGGTGAGGCATGCATTCCTCTAAGAGTTCAGATTTATTCAGCCCCCCTAGAACAAGCAAATTAACCTGATTTAAGGTCAGTCCAAACTTCATGATCGTTGTAGTAAATATTTCTTTTGTGGGATTTAATATTTTAGACCGGCAAACAGGTCAGTTTAAATAGGTCAGTGCATGGTGTCTGCATTATTGCTTATTCCTCTTTTTCACGCCTGCTGTCAGTTCCTCATAAAAATTCATCAAATTCAATGACTTTTGCGAAGGAGGGGTGGCAGTGAAAGTGAGCTAAACCAAAGGAGAAGAATCTGCTTGTAAATGAACTGGTCATATTATGTAAGCGTCAGTTGGATTTTTATTGTGTTATGTAAAGCACTCCTAGTAGCAACAGGTGCCTGCTATAGGAATAAAATGTCATTCTTATAAATAATAAGTGTACACTGCAAAGAAAAAGAAATAATGCGGAAAGCAATGCATAAAAAAGCAGAACGCAACACATAAAAATGAAGGTTTTCATTTAATATCTACCAGGAGTTTAAGATGTATTTATTTGTATGCTGTGCGTACAATCATAGTAGCTTCTAAGCAGTTTACATGCATCAATAGGGTGTGCCATTTAATGGGATAAAACTTAATTTTTGCAAATTTCCTCAGTGAGGGATCTTAAAAGTATGTTTTTGGGTGTGAGGACTTGAAATCTGCTATTATTTTTGTGACTGGACAACGTTTAGCTTGGTAAGTCTACGTTTGATGAAGAAGCACATAAACTGCTTTTGGAAAGCCAAAGAATTTTAATTTTACCTTCTGAAAATGTCAGGAAATGCTGAATAACAATGACAGTAATAAATAATATTAATATATAATATAACTGCAAGTACTTGGCAATCATTTTTAATGACTTCTATGCAATTTCACAGACATTTTACTTACCAAGCAAAACTAAATTATATTAATTGAACCATAACATTTTCTGAATCCCCAAGTGATGTTACAACCTTTTAGCACCTCTCATTTTTGGAATTTGCATGTTGGGTACAATGGCTACACCTAATAGGTCTTGCACACGGATAACGCTAATTCTTATCCATGTGTTATATTCCTCTTCTTCTTTTTTTTGCACCAGTGAAATAAACAGTTCAGAAATGAAAATATAACCAAAGCTCATTTTGAACACTCTGCATGTGATGACAAAGTAAAGCAGTACTTAGAAAAAAAAAATTATATACCGGAGTCACTATTTGACTGTTTGGATACCTCTGAAAATGCCTGCTTCTACACACACAAGGAAAATTGAGATAATGACACTATGTCATACCTAATATCTAGTGCTCGCTTCTGAATTGCTTCATTTAGCTGAATTTATGTCAGATCCTCAATGCTACATTATCACAGTTTTATTCTGCCATACCCTGCTTTGTGATCTCTCTGTCACAGCTTTTTAGATTCAACGCCTAATAGAGTCCCCACCTGCTCCCTGCAATACAGACGGCTTAAAGCCCACGGAAGCAGTGATGTTTCTGCTCTATAGGCTTGATGATGTCAGAATGCCTTTCAACCGATGTCAGCGACTGGGCTCTATAACTGGTTCTGCCCTGACTGGGCTAGGCGACTGGAGCACTTTCAGAGACCTTCCAATCCTGGAAAGCAGATCTCAGTGCACTGGACCCACAACTGTGCATTGTGAGCACCAGACTCATACAGAGTATGAATAACGCAGAAGCTTGTTGTGAAGCATAACTTCTTTTATTGCTAACAGCTACTACAAACTAACTGGCTTGCATGAGTGTTACAGCTCCCACTCAGCCATCTAGTCACTACATAGATAAGACTCTCTCCACACACAGAGTCAGGCAGGAGCAGAAGAGTAGAAGAGCAGTTTCCGCCCACTCCTTTCTCAAAACATCAGATCAGGAGATTCTGTCAATGGGAGGGGTGAAAATATCAACAGATAGTCTGACTGTGGCTATACTCATTCATGAGAAGGGCGTTGAGAGGAAACCCCAATGCAGATTCCAGTCCTGCTGCCTCGCAAGGCATCTTTGGGAGAAGAAACGACTAAGGAGTAAACCCTACAGAAATCTGGAGTGGTCTCTCTAAAGTGGTTGGATGGTGCCTTGTAAGCCTCCTTTTGGCAACTCCTGCAGCCAAGCTGGTGCCAAACGTGGACCACATCAGCAAGTCTTGTCATCTGGGGTGCCAAAGGCCTGTAGACACACAGCCCAAGCTTGCGTCCCTGAAGAGGTCACTTTGGTGTTGCTAAACGGCTTTGGCCCTGTATACCTGAAGGAGCGTCTCCACCCCCATCGTTCAGCCTGGACCCTGAGGGCCTTCTGGCAGTTCCCTCACTGAGAGTAGTGATGTTACTGTCAGGATTTACGACAGGGGTTGGCAAAGTTTTTGTGGCTTGGGCCGGTTCATGGTTCCGCAGACACTGCAGTGGGCCGGAGTGCATCCGTGCACACTCACACATGCACAAACGCTCTTTCTGGTGCGCAGGAGGCGTGCGCAGCATCCCATTGGCTGCAGGAGCTTTCCTGCTCTGCGCCAGTTTAGCGTGGCGCATGGGAGCCGACCAAGCGGGCGGTGGAGGTCCATGCGCAGGTTAAATGACCCCCACGGGCCGCTTGTGGCCCATGGGCCTTAGGTTGCTGACCCCTGATTTACCATCTCCCTTTCACACCAAGAGAAAGCAGGCTGGCCTTTAAAGCCCTAAACGGCCTCGGTCCAGTATACTGTACCTGAAGGAGCATCTCCACCCCCGTCGTTCAGCCCGGACACTGAGGTCTAGCACCGAGGGCCTTCTGGCGGTTCCCTCACTGCGAGAAGCCAAGTTACAGGGAACCAGGCAGAGGGCCTTCTTGGTAGTGGCACCCGCCCTGTGGAACGCCCTCCCACCAGATGTCAAAGAGAACAACAACTACCAGACTTTTAGAAGACATCTGAAGGCAGCCCTGTTTAGGGAAGCTTTTAATGTTTAACGGACTACTGTATTTTAATACTTTGTTGGAAGCCACCCAGAGTGGCTGGGGAAACCCAGCCAGATGGGCAGGGTATGGGCAGGGGACTGGGAGGGATAAACGCCCAATGCCTGAGCCAAGGTCTACCCACATCTGAAACATAATAAAGCTGTGACCAATTTTAATCCCATAGCACATTGTCTTGAGTCATTATTCCACATGGGGGCCGCCCAGGGTTTGGGGGACTCCTCCTGTCCATGCAATGGTTGTCGTCTGCTGTTCAGGGATACAGATAGGAAGTTCCACACAGAGTGTAAGAACTAGGCAGAGGCCCTTGTTTTCCTCATGTTATTTTGTAAATAGCAATTTCCACCCCATTTTTTGGCACATGCTCAATGATCATTACAGTGCCGTACGGTCAGGATAAAAAGTACACAAATAATAACTGAAATACAAAGACAGACACTTTCAAAGAACATCAAGGAAAACCGTCTAAAAACCAAAAGGCGACATGGCAAGCACATAAAAAACATAGTTAAAATGATATTGTGTGATAGGTTGGTGAAATAAATAGGCACCCTGTCTCTGCTGTTCACGTATGCAGTAACTATATATTAGTTGTGTCATAAAATATGTTGTGTACAAACTACATGGCAGATTTTGAGGCACTGATTGTTCTCAGTGGAAGACAAAGGCTCCCCACTGCCAGGGATGTCAGAGAATTCTGACGAAAACAGAAACGGGAGCAGAAATTGCTGAAGTTTGCTTATTTGTCCCATATCCAGGAGACATGATGGGAGTTTGCTGTTTCTGTTGCTTTCGGTACACAAACAACACATAAATGATTATGTACCTCCACCGTTGGATTGTATTTCCTTTGCATTGAAATGAATGGGGTGGAATAAATATATAAGTCGTGTAACATACAGTGAAACCACTGCTATTTTTCAAGAAAAAGAGGTGCCAGAACTCACCAGAACGCTTCCCTGGTTCTTTTATAATGGCAATGGTGCCCACCTGAGAAGTGCCAAAACTAAATTCCAGTGAATTCTGGCTGGGGGATAAAGCTCTGGATGGAAAACATAGTTTTGGGTGGAAGATGAACTGTATTGGAGCAAAATAATAATAACTGATGCCTTCTTATATCACTATTCTCTGTAGGCATCCATCCTCATCATGCAATGGACTGGGAGAATTAGCAACAGTAGGAGGGCTAGTAGGTAGCTATGCAGCCCCACATCTCTGCTTTTCCCCTGTGGCTTCTCTTCACTCTAGTAACAAATGTCGAGAGCTACAGCCTGCCTAAAAGTCTACGCAAAACCGAAATGGGAGAGGAAAATAAAGCGGTCTTCCAAGCAATAAGGTGGTCTGTTTACCTCAGGGATTTCTGAAAGCCCCAGGACCGATCATTATAAAATATGAGAAAAGCCCTCTAAGCATGTCAGAAGCCATTGAGTATATGTTTGGCTTTTCACAAATCCACCTTTCTTCCAACATGGCTGCCCAACAGAAAGGAGAAATGAAAAACAGCCTGTCATCCTAACGAGGATGTTGTGAGTCAAGGCTAAGATACCCCCCCCCCATATTTTTTTTTCATTTGCAGAGCACCATCCATCTATCAAGGAGTGGGGAGGGAGTGGAGAGACAGCTTGGAAGGTTTGTGTTTAACTGTTCTCGTCATGTAGTACCTGGTTCTATAGCAAAAATACAGCATGTGGCAGAGCACAGCAATTAATTTTGATGCAATTAGGTGTTTAAACAAATAGACTTCATTTGCATATCTTCCCAGTTAGTGGGCTTACTGTATGTTCTAATACTTCTTAAGTGTGTTCTGATGTGAGATGTGTACACTATTGTACATGGGCTGTGATTGCATACCCTCCAACATTTCTCTGATAAAATAGGGACTAATAATAATAATAATAATAATAATAATAATAATAATAATAATAATTTGTTATTTATAGCCCATCCATCTGGCTGGGTTGCCCCAGCCACTCTGGCTGGCTCCTAACAGAATATTAAAAACACGATAAAACATCAAACATTAAAAACGTCCCTAAACAGGGCTGCCTTCAGATGTCTTCTAAAAGTCAGATAGTTGTCTATTTCCTTGACATCTAATGGGAGGGTGTTCCACAGGGCGGGTGCCACTACCGAGAAGGCCCTCCATAATAATAATAATTTTATTATTTATATCCCGCTCATCTGATTGGGTTGCCCCAGTCATGCTGGGTGGTTTCTAACATATATAAAAGTGTATTAAAACTTTAAATATTTTTTAAAAAATCCTTATACAAGGCTGCCTTCAGGTGTCTTCTAAAGGTTGCACTGTATATTTACTTAACTCCTTGGCTCAGGGGTTGCATAACTCGGTCGCTGCCAACATTTCTCCAATGGAAATAGAAACATCCTACCATAACTAAAACATTTTTGATGAAAATAATGACAATGATAATATTTATACTCTGCCCACCTGGCTGGGTTTACCCAGCCACTCTGGGCAGCTTACAGTGCATAAAAAACATAGTAAGACCTCAAACATTAAAAACGTCCCTAAACAGGGCTGCCTTCAGATGTTTTCTAAAAGTCAGATAGTTGTTCATTTCCTTAACATCTGGTGGGAGGGCATTCCACAGGGCAGGCGCCACCGCTGATACATCCCTCTGTAACTTCTTCGTCTTGCAGTGGGGAAACCATCAGAAGACCCTTGGAGGAGGACTTCAGTATCCTAAATAGGGACGTCCTAAGGAAAAGTGGGACATTCTGGGATCAAATCAGAAGCTGGGATGGCTTCTGTGAATCCAGGACTGTCCCTGGAAAATAGGGACACTTGGGTGATCAGGTTTCACAGTCAGAGCTATTTCCCCTCCAGACATTCAGTATCGACGGATAGTATTCAAACACACAGAAGGGGAAGGAACAGCATATTCTACCTTGAACTTTTTGCATTTATTCAAACATCTGCAGGATGACCTGTCAGGATGCTGTCAGTGGCTCCTGGCTGGTTGCCCAGGAAAGCATAAAGACAAAGAAAAGTTTCTTACATTCCTTTTTTATTTCAATCTTTACAGAGAGAGGATATAGAACCCAGCCTCTTGGATAATGGCGTTGTCCTGAGTGAATCTCCACCCCCCCTTTCTCTCCCGCTTCCTCATTCGTCACTTCTATGGGTGCAGCTACGTGCCTTCTGTCTTTGAGCTCTTTTCTCTCCTACTTTTAAGGCTGGCCGGGTTCTGGGAGATGGAGGGTCTGGAATGTTTTCTAGTGACAACTTGTCAGCCAGGTGTTGCTCTGGCTCTCCCATGATTTCCCAACATTCCCCCTTATCTGGCTCTGGCCTGCGACCTCCCTCAACCCCCTGTTGTATATAGTATTTTGTCTATACTATCTTCCTCTTCCTTCTCCCTGGAAGGGTCAGGATTGTGAGGTGGTCTCCACCATTCCTTCTCTGCCCAGTCCCTGACATGACCCCATGTACAGAGCTGTATGTGTAGAGACTTTACAACTTTACACCTATAGAACACAGTATAGTTCTCTACCTCTCTCGATATGCATGTCCAGTATCCACAGATGCTGTTGCCGTAAATGGATTCCTAAGTACACATTGCCTTTCTTTTAAACGCTTTCACACACAATGTATGTTGACATATCTTTTTTTTGTCCTTTAAAACCTAATATGCACATCTTTCCAAGAAAGATCACCCGGGAGACAATAGAAGTCGTTTCCAATAAATCAGCAATGTTCTTTTTAAAAAGAAGAATCCTTCTAAACAGAAGGAAATTCAGTCTCTGAGAACGCACACCCCAAAACAAAGCCATCTCATGCTGTGTGATAATCATCACCGTTTCCAGGAGGATTCCTTCTCCCCACACATTATAAGAGAATTAGAAACCCTATTACAAAGCAATAAGGCCCGGAAGCCATTATGTATTTCTGGCTTGCCATATTTCTCTCATTCTTCATAAGAGCAGCACAGAGAATTGCTCCCTCCTGAACCTCACAGAGGATCTGCAGTAGGTGAAGCAATTCGAAAGCGAATTTTGTCTCTCAAATAATGTCTTTTTGTGTGTAATTACCTTCTTTGCTGTTAATGCTGCTGCTTTACAGATCTGCAGAGCAATGGCATTTGGAATACTGAGTTATTGTAAATTCTTCTCAGGCTAGAACCACTGAAACTAATGAACCTAAGTTAGTCGCCCCCATAAGCTTCACCGGGCTCATTCTGAGCAGGACTAGCATAAACTCACCTCAAAAAGGATATTGTAGAGTTGGAAAGGGTTCAGAAAAGGGCAGCTGAAATTATCAAGGGGGTGGAGGAACTCCCCTGTGAGAAGAAGTTGGAGCATTTGATGCTTTTTCAGTTTGGAAAAAATGTGGTATGAGGTGACATGAGAGAAGTGATTAAAATGGGGCACGTAATACTAAAACTCATGGAAATTTGATGAAGCTGAATGTTGGAGGGCAGACAAGAGAAGGGCCTTCTTCACACAGCACTTAATCAAGCTAAAAAAAAGAGAGAAAAGCTATGGAATTTTCCACCAACTTGGATGACCTTGAAAAGAGGATCTGACAAATTCATGGAGGTAAAGGTTATCAATGGTTGCTATAGTTATGACGACTATGTTCTGCCTGTGAATACCAGAAACTCTAGTGCCTGAGAGCTGCTTTGGGGCTTCTCACAAGCATCTGGTTTGCCACTGTGAGAACAGGATCCTGCACTATATATAGGCCATTGGCCCGATCAAGCAGATTCTCCTTATGCTCTTAAATGACATTTTGAGGGGGGAATACAGAAATCCCAGGTCAAGCCGGCTGACTACAACTGCCCTGACGTGGTTTTTCAGTTATGCGACCCACTGTTTAGAATGCATTGGTAAAACTTGCCTTTGCTAGACACTAGAAATCAGAAGATACAGTGGTACCTCGGGTTAAGTACTTAATTCGTTCTGGAGGTCCGTTCTTAACCTGAAACTAATTTTAACCTGAGGTACCACTTTAGCTGATGGAGCCTCCTGCTGCCACCGCGCTGCTGAATCACGATTTCTGTTCTCATCCTGAAGCAAAGTTCTTAACCCGAGGTATTATTTCTGGGTTAACGGAGTCTGTAACCAGAAGCGTATGTAACCTGAGGTACCACTGTAGACCAACAGTGGGAAAGTAGACTACTTCTTGCAGGGGAGCTGGCTCCTGAGGACTGAACCCTTTTGGGCTTCCCTATATTTTGGGGGGTAGGGCCCCCCAATGTCATCATCATCATCAATTGTTACTTATACCCCACACATCTTGCTGGGCTTCCCCAACCACTCTGGGTGGCTCCCAACAAAATATTAAAAACACAATAAAAGATCAAACATTAAAAACTTCCCTAAACAGGGCTGCCTTCAGATGTCTTCCAAAAGTCAGATAGTTGTTTATTTCCTTGACATCTAATGGGAGGGCGTTCCACAGGCTGGGTGCCACTACTGAGAAGGCCCTCCATATTAATAATAATTTTATAATTTATATCCCACCCATCTGATTGGGTTGCCCCAGTCACTCTGGGTGGCTTCCACAGGGCGGGCACCACTACCGAGAAGGCCCTCTGCCTGGTTCCCTGTAACCTCACTTCTCGCAGTGAGGGAACTGCCAGAAGGCCCTCAGAGCTGGGCCTCAGTGTCTGGGCTGAACGATGGCGGGGGAGACGCTCCTTCAGGTATACCGGAGCATTGAGGTGAAGTGTGGTGCCAAGCTTGGAGTTGAGCATGGCATGGCTCCAACAGTCAGCTCTTTCTCCTCCTCCTCCTCCTGCCATTAAGGGAAGGAGGCTGAAGCAGCCTCCCACTGGTGGCAGTGCAAAGAGGAGGAAGAGGAGGAACCACCGGCCATTGAGCTATGTGGCCACTGTGATCAGCTCCTCCTGAGGTCCTGACATTACGTGTGCAACCTTGCCCCCCTCCCCGTCGCCCTAGCAAGCTGGCACCTCTGACTTCTTGTGTACCCATAGTTCTTTCTGATGGGTGGCTCTGTTTTGTTTTGTTTGTGGTGTCGACACAAACAGTGTGGTGTAGTGGTTAAGAGCGGTAGTCTCATAATCTGGGGAACCGGGTTCGCGTCTCCGCTCCTCCACATGCAGCTGCTGGGTGACCTTGGGCCAGTCACACCTCTTTGAAGTCTCTCAGCCCCACTCACCTCACAGAGTGTTTGTTGTGGGGGAGGAAGGGAAAGGAGAATGTTAGCCGCTTTGAGACTCCTTAAAGGGAGTGAAAGGCGGGATATCAAATCCAAACTCCTCTTCTTCTTCTTCTTCTTCTTGCTGTTGTTGCTGTCAAGTTTTCATATTCAGAGCTCCACATTGATTCTATGTAGACAAACTCGTAATAGTCTGATTATGTAGTGGACCACAAACAGAGAACAGGATGAACTCTGTGTGAGATGTCAGGTTGATTCGACAAATAGTTATTAATAAAACAGCCAGTCATAAGGCTCAGCTGTGTGCATCAAGCCAACTGAAGTTATTCTGCAGAGCTAAATGCAGAGGCCACTAATTTGATTATGGTGCTTCTTGCTGTTATTACTTATGGGGAGCTCTGCTCCTGTCTCAGTGCACTGCCATTTTGAAATACCACTGAAATATGTCTCGCTTAAAGACGCATGGGCGTTTTCTGCTAAGCTTGTTTGGGTATCAAATGGTTTTAAAACTCCCTATAGAAATTAAATGCCCCGTTTGGCTGTCAGAAAAAGCACTCATTTGAAACATCAAGCCAAGTGAATGATTTCTGGGAATTTAAGATATTCTTTCCATTTCTTAATGGGGAACATGTGGGAGATGGTAAATTATTTTAAAAAATCTAATTTCCAAAGCAGATCAGAAACACTTTTGGATACTCAGAATGAAAAAGCACAATTTAATTCAGTTTCCATTGGCTTCAGGGCTGACCTTAGAGATTTGGGTCAGATGCAAAAAAGAAAGAAAGAAAGAAAGAAAGAAAGAAAGAAAGAAAGAAAGAAAGAACTACTTTTTGCATTTTATTGCTATACTACACTTTGTGGTTCTGAACCTGGAAGTCTCCTTTCACTGACTGAGATTTTTCTGAGCCCTGATGTCTTGGCCAAGAATAGTATGTACTGGGATCCAATGGTGAAATGATGGTGAGATTGCTTTAATTGCTTTCAATGCAATAACATTTTTGCAAGTAACATTATCAAAAGCAGTAGGGCTTGGAATGCATCACTTCTGAATATTGTTAACATAGCAAAACACCCATTTTTAAACTGAATGCATGCTCAATCTACTGTAAGTTTCATATTTGAAATGACAGGTGTAGAAAATGCCCAGTGAACTCAGCGAGCAATTTAGGGCAGTTTACATCTTTGGTTAAAAATACCTTTCCGGACTAATTATGTACTCATGAGTTTATAAGAAAACTACATGTCTCAAATGGATGATGACCCCAAACTTTTTTTTATTTCTTGAAACCTTTTATATTCATGGTGTATATGCTGTAATTAAAAAGAAATCTGCAGGGTGATTGTGTGTGTGTTTTGGGGGAAGGGTGGAAAGATGATAAAAGGAGGAAAGGATTAATTGGGGAACAAATAACCTTATTTAATGAAAATGCTAATGAGTCCCTAATTTAGTACATTTTTTTCCTGGAGGTTCAGGTACAATTAGCCATATTACCTATGCATCCTAATTATAAATGATCCAGTCTACCTGAGATGTACGTGTGAGACAGAATATGGTTCAAGGTTCCTAAATATCTCTGCATGGATAGCTTCAGGCTTATAGGAAGCTATTCCTTTTTTTAAAAAAAATAATTTTAATTGAATGGTTTTATGTTACAAAAAACAATACAGCCATACTAGCACTAAATATAATTAAGAAATAAAAATTACATACATCAATATTTAGTTTGTTATTTGTTATTTACCACCTTATTTCCTCCCAAACATTGCATACAACAACACACATACCATATGTGCAGACACCCACACACCCACACCTGCACAGAAAATGATAATAATGAAAGTAAATATTTTCCCCCTTTTATCTTCCAAAATCTTTTCTTCAAATTTTACTTCATGTCAAGTCCCTTTGCATATATTTTATCTTATATTTGAATTTCCACAAAACAATAAACCTTTCTATATAATTTTTCTAATACATTCTGAAAACATAATAAATCCTTAATTGTTGTCCACCTCCTTTTAGTTCCTTTATCACTCGAATGCTAGCATGGAAACTATTCCTATGGCAATGTAACTTCAGTGAGTAGTTTTGAATCAACCTTCGAGACATCATTTTATTATGGGTACAGAGTTAAGGTGGTGCTCTGACTCAAACAGTTGTCTACTGGAGAAAGGACTCTAGTGCAGGAGGGACACTGTTGAGGGCCTTGGTTCCAGGTGTGTGAAATACCAATCAATTCCACAGCTAGGATCTAGTCTGCAGGGTTAGGTCAAGCTATGGTCAAATTTTGGAAAGGCAGATCAGGGGAAAGCAGTCAGATTCTAATATACAGGGTCAGGTGCAGGAAGAAAGTCAGGTTCCAGGGGTGCAAGGAGTGCAGGGCACCCGGGCGCCAAATTCTGGGGGGTGCCAGGTGCTAAGCTCTTAACCTATCTACCTGCTAAGAAATAATAAATAATTTTAATCAAGCTAGAAAAACTATATATATATATATATATATGTATTACAGTATACTTACTGTTTCACTAAAGGACTTTTGACTTTGTGTGCTCATTTACCAAAGACACACCGCTTGTCCTTCACAACAGTGGTGCTTGTCATTCTCAACGGTGCCATGAACACAGCACGAACTCTTACTTTAGAATATTATGTTACGTATTATGTTATGTACTGTATTGAGCTGCTATGTGGCAGCGGCGTCAGCGGCACCTTTGACACGACTGATCTCGCTACCAATGTTTCTCCTAAGTAGGTGCCTAAACAATACTTGTAAGTTTAAGTGTGGTGGTGTTGTATACTTAGGTATAAGTGTGTTGTACATAAATGCACCAATAAAAAAGTTTCTTTTTCCTCCCTTCTTTCGTAAACAAGAGATCAGGTGTAAGCGTGGTGTCTGCCATAAGCATAACAAAAGTTAATTTGGGGGCTAAACTAAATTTGGGGGCGCTGGGTGGATTTTGCACCCCGGTGTCGCATATGCTAAAGACTCCTCTGCAGGCGATGACTCCTAGGGGCAGTTTCAGCCCCTGAATATATACCGTATTGGCCCAAATATAAGCTGCGCTTTTCTCCCAAATTCTGACTGTGAAAAGTTAAAGTGCAGCTTATATTCATGACCTTATAGTAAGCAGCCAGGAGCGCAGGGCAAACAGCGCCGGGAGTGAAGTGGTGCCTTTGCTGTGCATAGTCCCTTGTCCTCTCTCCCAAGGCAGGAAGAGAGAGAGCGAGGAAGGCAGGGGAAAGGCTGCCAGCAACGCAAGGCGTGCCCCCTCCCAGTATGGAGTGGGCAGCTTATATTCAGGTATTTTTCTTTCTTTATTTCTCCTCCCCTCCAATTTTAAGGGTGTGGTTTATATTTGGGCCAATACAGTATATATTTAGGGGAGGGTCTCAATATTTTTCAATTTCGTTGTTCTGTATAGGACAATGGCAGTAAAGATTATCATATCGTATCATATCGTATTCAGATGTGTGTCATCAGGTGTGTGACATCAGGACATCGTGCGACATCATCAGTATGTCGTGCAACATTATGGCGGCCCCTTCTGTTCTCTGGAGAAGTGGGAACCTCTAACAGGAACATGGTCATGCAAACTCGAGTTGTCATAGAGCAGGGGTCAGCAACCTTTTTCAGCCGTGGCCCGGTCCACCGTCCCTCAGACCATGTGGTGGGCTGGACTATATTTTTTGGGGGGGAATGAACAAATTCCTATGCCCCACAAATAACCCACAGATGCATTTTAAATAAAAGCACACATTCTAGTCATGTAAAAACACCAGGCAGGCCCCACAAATAACCCAGAGATGCATTTTAAATAAAAGGACACATTCTACTCATGTAAAAACTCACTGATTCCTGGACCGTCTGCGTGCCGGATTGAGAAGGCGATTGCACTTGGGTGTGCTTTCGAACTGCTAGGTTGGCAGGAGCAGGGACCGAGCAACGGGAGCTCACTCTGTCGTGGGGATTCAAACCGCTGACCTTCTGATCGGCAAGCCCTAGGCTCTGTGGTTTAGACCACAGCGCCATTATGAAACAACCATTATGAAGCTATTAGAAGGCAATTTTTGTGCACATTTCTTTGACCACTTCACCTTGGACTTTCTGAAATGCTTTTACTACGAAGCAGAAAATTAAGCATTTATTAGCTGGTTGAGAACGTAACATCCTAGGGTAATCAGTCTCAGAACAGTGTTGTGTCACAAGATCATCCATTATGCCTCACAGAGCTTTTGGAAAATCATGGGTTCCTAATGCATTCTTTATCCCATCTACAGGCTTTACATCATTTATTTTTGGGCTCATCTTTCATACTGCTGCCCCCTTAGCTCTTCTGGATTATTTTCGGATGAAAAATACTACAGATATATTTTGTTGAGTAGTGCCTTTCCTGATGCATATACAACCAGTTGCAATGATTTGCAGTCTAGTTCTGCTGTTCTCTTATAGCCACAGTTCCCACAACTCAGCTGGCCATATGTATTTACATCACAGACTGATGCAATTGGCTGCTTATATATAGCAAAGATTGATTTGATTCTCATGGTCTTCTCTGATGGAAGTTACAACATGAAAGAAGGCAATGGGAAATTTGAGTTCTATCATCATTAATGTTGTTCTTAATTTCTTACCTGACCCTCACCTGACTCAGGGCAGGTTACAAAAATGCAAAGTTAAAATCATTTTAAAAGATTTACGACTAAAAGAATAGAGAACGTCCTAAAATATATATCTGTATCTAATTTCTCAAGTGTCAGAGGTTAGGGTAATGAGATGTATATTCAGCATGTGATGGAAGCCACACAGTGAAAGTGTCAGATGCATGTCTGTGGGGATTGAATTCCACATTTTAGGAGCCATCACAAAGAAATCTTCTCTCCTGAGCTCCCCCCCCCAAAAAAAAACCATCAAAGGGTGTAGGAAATACTAAGAGGAACCCCTTTCCTGATCTTAACACCTGAGAGGGTCTGTATGGAAGAAGGTGGCCTTTCAGATAATTGGGGTCTAAAGTGTTTAGGTTTTAGGACTAATGTAAGTGTCTTGAGTATTCAGGGCCCAGTTTATCCATTATGTGAGTTTGAAACAGTGGTACAATAAAAACACAACATCCAGAAGGTAGATGTGTAGTATCAGGAACAAACAACCTTAAATGCCACAAACAGCCATTCAGGCTGCAGCCCTATGCATAAATTTTGTTGGGTTGGATTCAGATGGAGACTGCATACAAATCATACATTTAAAGAAGAAGAAGAAGAAGAGTTTGGATTTGATATCCCGCCTTTCACTCCCCTTCAGGAGTCTCAAAGCGGCTAACATTCTCCTTTCCCTTCCTCCCCCACAACAAACACTCTGTGAGGTGAGTGGGGCTGAGAGACTTCACAGAAATGTGACTGGCCCAAGGTCACCCAGCAGCTGCATGTGGAGGAGCGGGGACGCGAACCCGGTTTCCCAGATTACGTGACTACCGCTCTTAACCACTACACCACACATTTAAAGCACATAATTCTTCCCCCAAAGAATCCTGGGAACTGGGTTGACTCACAGAGCTGCAGTTCTTAACAAAGGAGAGCTCAGAAGACTATCTGAGAGAAATCACGTGTTTTTAATGTGTGGTGTAGCCTGAGCTAGCAGAGCTCAGCTCCCACTGTAATCAATGGGACTTCGCTTTATTACTAACTTTTCACATTGATTTCAATGGGGCCCAAGTTCAATTAACTTCCTCTGGATCCATCCCACTGGGATTAGTGGAGTTTGCTTCTGAATAAGTGTGCATAGTTTGCAATGTTCATTTGTTTCTGCACATACATCTCTGCTTGTAGAAATGACCGACCATCTCTTGGTCCTATAGAATTCGTTTCCAAAGAAAATTAAATGTAAAGGTAAAGGGACCCCTGACTGTTAAGTCCAGTCGCGGATGACTCTGGGGTTGCAACGCTCATCTCGCTCTATAGGCCAAGGGAGCCGGCGTTTGTCCGCAAACAACTTCTGGGTCATGTGGCCAGCATGACTAAGCCACTTCTGGCAGACCAGAGCCGCACATGGAAACGCCATTTACCTTCCTGACAGAGCGGTACCTATTTATCTGCCTGCACTTTTGACATGCTTTCGAACTGCTAGGTTGGCAGGAGCAGGGACTGAGCAATGGGAGCTCACATTGTCGCAGGGATTCAAACCACCGACCTTCTGATCGGCAAGCCCTAGAACACAGTGCCACTCACGTCCAAAGAAAAAGATGGCACAATTACACACAGCTCATTAGTACTTTCTTTTTGCAAAAACGCACAAGAAACTTTCCCAGACAGATTTGCAAACTCAGTAAAATAAAGCATTGTGCTTTATACCAATTCATTTTCTATGGCATTAACAACATTGTGCAACAAACAGTGTCGTTCCCCATATATATTGTAATGCATACAAACGACCCTCTGATGACTTCTTCTGAAGTTTCTGCAGCACAGGGCTAACTGGGATATAAAAGGAAATCATGCATAGGCAGCATAATGGATTAATCATTAGCACGGGGTGAATCATCACTCTATGGGGGAAAAAGTTATCTTGGTTGGTGTGCTCTACGCTGCAACCGATAAGTTCAAGGGAATGGCTGTGTGCTAAGCCAATGAAAATTAAGGGCAGAAGATGCCACTGGAAAGCCTACTTTTGAATCTTTACTAAAAAGGAAAAAAAAGATAAAAGAATAATTATTCTTTTAACTAATGTTAAGCCAGGTTGCCTACTGGAAAGCGTTGCTTAAAAGGTCTGACTGAATCAATGCATTCTTGGAGCAGGGCTTTTCTTTAATGCATGCTGGTGTGTGCCACATGGATTCATCATGCACATTGACATGCTGAGTGGGATTCTGGGTTGTGCAGAACTTTCATCATTGCTTCAGGAGCTGTTTCAACACCTTTAATTGACCATTAATTATTTTATGGCACAAAGGCAAGCCTCTTTGTTTAGAAGCAGATACTACTACTACTACTACTACTACTACTACTACTACTACTACTACTAATTTATTTATATCCCGCCCTCCCCAGCCGAAGCCGGGCTCAGAGCGGCTAACAACATCAAAATGATACAACATTCTAAAATCATTTCATTATAAAATCAATTCAAATCAGATTAATGGCAACCATTGGGCTAGAGTTCTGTGAGGATTGCCAAAGGAGGGGGTCAGGCTGTGTCCTGTCCAAAGGCCTGGTGGAATAGCTCTGTCTTGAAGGCCCTGTGGAAAGATGTCAAGTCCTGCAGGGCCCTAGTCTCTTGTGACAGAGTGTTCCACCAGATCAGAGCCACAGCTAAAAAAGCCCTGGCTCTGACTGAGGCCAGCCTAACCTCTCTGTGGCCCGGGACCTCCAAGATGTTTTTGTTTGAAGACCGTAAGGTCCTCTGTGGGACATACCAGGAGAGGCGGTCCCGTATTTATGAGGGTCGTATACACACACACACACAGCAGGATTATGGACTGAACCAGGGGCTTCTCCACCTCCTGGCAAATGACCTATCTGCTAAGCTACAGTGGAGTGGCTCCATCCAACTTGCAAGCCATTTCTGAGTACTGTTTCTCTTAATTCTCCTACGTTTGCTGCCACCACCTCTGCTCACTTCTCTTCCTCCATCCTGCCCATCTCCTCCTATGCAGCCAGGGGCTGATTCAGAGGCTGGAGGCTGCAACCAAGCTACATCATCTATCACTTGCTGGATCATCACCTTGTCGTGGTAGGTGGGCTTGCATGTTCCTATGACCCTTGTGAGCGAAGCTGTCGGGAGTCTCGTACTTCCAGCAGAGTCACCCAAGGCAGTAAGGTTAAAGGGGAGGAGCTAGACAAAGAAGGATCCAAAAAGTCCCCAAAGGCAAAACAGGCGGAAGATAACAAGCAGTATGTTACAATGGCTGTGAAGGCAGATGAAGGCTACAGCAGATAAGAGTCTACTGATTGTTGTGATATACTCCTGCCATCGAAAATGAGCTTACTCTTGGTCACCATGCACTGATCTACACACATAAAACAAATTTATGCACAGGCGTCTTCCAAAAACCCATCCCAAACCCAATCCTGCATGGAAACCTATGTCCCCACTATGGAAGGATGTCTGGATCCAGAATTGGCCTCCACAGTCACTTATGGGCTCGCCTTTAAAACCGTGTTTATGGAAGACAACCTTGCTCAGCTATGCGCAATTGCTAAAGAAGAAGAAGACATCATCTTTGGTCCGGCTGTGTTTACACCAAGATGTGTTAGATCTAGTGAAGTGCAGTAGTTGAGGCTGTTCCTGACTACGTCCCAGCAGTTAGGCAGAGGTGGTCTGTTGCCTGATGTGCCAAACTGTGATCCAACCCACAATGATTTGTATTATATTGTTTGTGCTAAGTCGTGTCCTCCATCATGGAAGGCAAGTGTTGTGGTGAGATCACCACAAACTGCCTCCCTGTTGTGGGGTGGGACCGTTTTGGCCACAACACCCTATTGGTTGCCCCTCTATTGCTGGGGTAGAAATTTGGTTAGTTGGGTTGGCTATTGGCTGCTGAGGAGCTACTTAAGCTGCTGCACATCACTGGAGAGTTTCACTTTCTTGCGACGGGCAGCGGATCACCCGCCATCCCCAATATTTAGGGTTGTTCTTTGGCCTTGCTATGCCTGCCTAGGGGTCGTCTGTTTTGGAGCAGGGGTCTGGTAGGAATTTTGCCATTTGGCTGATTGGCTGGTGCCACATAGTTTTTGCCTACCGTGTAGCAAATCTTCACAACTTTGTAAGGTTGGCGGTTAGGCGTTTGGTTCAATGTTTTGGGGAGGGGACGTGGTTGGCTGTGGCTGCCTCCCCCATTGCTGCTGCTAGGGAATTCCATTAAAGGAATCCAGGAGCTCACCTTGCCTTTGTCCGAACCCTGTCAAGGGGTTAGGGCCATGCCAGAGCCCCTGGGAGCATCTGGGGTGAGCTGCGAGATCGAAATCAGCTTCTCGTTCCCCCAGGATGCTTTCCCTTACTGACATAGGGTGGTGCCCAGTGTCAGTTTGGTTCCTGCCACTGTGCAGGTTCAGGTAGTTTGGAACCAATGCCTAAGCAACCACTCACATGCTGTAATCAATAAAGTTGTGGCCAAAATTTAATGCCAAAAACCTTGAACTAAAATCTGTGTCTTTTGTGTCTTCATTTGGGGGTGGTTTTGGGGATCTTCACATGCACGTGGCATGGACCAGCTGAGAGCATCCTGTTGCGGTCCTCTGCCTTAATTCCATGCTGCAGACACACCCTTCCCTTCCCTTTCATTATAATATAATAATAATTTGTTATTTGTACCCTGCCCATCTGGCTGGGCTTCTCCAGCCACTCTGGGCAGCTTCCAACAAAGATCAAAAATACATTAAAATGTCACACTTTAAAAAGTTCCTTGAACAGGGCTGCCTTCAGATGTCTTCTAAATGTCAGGTAGTTGTTTATCTCTTCGACATCTGGTGGGAGGGCATTCCACAGGGCGGGCGCCACCACCGAGAAGGCCCTCTGCTTGGTTCCCTGTAGCTTTGCTTCTCGCAGTGAGGGAACTGCCAGAAGGCGCTCGGCACTGGACCTCAGTTTCCGGGCAGAACGATGGGGGTGGAGACGCTTCTTCAGGTAAACATAGAATGTTAAGCAGGATGTTGACCAACCGTGGAAGCACCCCCTCATTTCCCTGTCTAGGACCACCTCACCCCCCCCCCCCAAGCAACGAGGGCAGAAGCGGCAATTGCATTTCACATGAATCATATTTTGATTTACGAAGCAATTTTCTTTTAAAGTTTACAACCATAAGAAATATTGGTCTTTGAAGGCAGAGCCATGATTAAGATGCACTGGTGCCATTTATATAGACAATTAATGATTCCCATTTTGTGTTATTCCTCCAGAATTATTATTTTTAATAAAACATAACCTGTACAAATAAATATCTTTAGGATATGTCACTTAATGTTAAAAGCAACGGAATTGAATAATTGGATGCTGTAATTAATCAAAATGCTATTAGCTTCAGAATGCATAGAGTTATTGCCTGAATGCCTGTAATTCTTCAGCACAATTTTTAGTTTTATTTGGAGCAGGTTATACACCCCACCACACACAAACACCATATTATCAGCTGACACTTGAAAAACTGAAATGTTGTGAAGACCAAAGAATAAAACATCAGCTATTGATTTCAAACTAGAAACCTGAAAGCCAGAGGCCACTCTCCTATTTCAGGGAAAAAGAGCGAAATGAATGAAGCATAACAAGGGATATTGACTTCGTGACTGGTCTGCAGGCCATGAGAGCCCAGTGGCTTTTAATTCAAGCCCCAGTGCCATTGGTTCTATTGGCATCTAATCACAGTTCCGCAAAGAAGCAAGAATTCGGTTTTAACAGGTGTACATCAGTTGTTAGGGGAATACCGAAGTCACCGAAGGTGAAATGAAGCTGCACTATGCATTAGATTCTTTAAAAGAAGAAACTTTCTTGATGTAAAGCTTCAAACACTATGTCTTGGATGTTTTTATCAGTTTCAGCTGGTATGTCACCTGTGGCTATTCCTGGACTCTCCAAAGTTTCTCTGTTTTCCAGGGACAGTCCTGAATTTACAGAAGCCATCCTGGTTTCTGATTTGATCCCAGAATGACCTGCTTTTCCTTAAAGGTAAAGGGACCCTTGACCATTAGGTCCAGTCGCGGACGACTCTGGGGTTGCAGCACTCATCTCGCTTTATTGGCCGAGAGAGCCAACGTACAGCTTCCAAGTCATGTGGCCAGCATGACTAATGCTTTTCCTTAGGACATCCCTATTTTCTTTGGAGAAATGTTGGATGGGATACCTTGGCAACTGTAGTACAGGCATTGGGCCAGTCTTGGAATATTGCAATGCACTCTTTCTGGGGTTTCCCTTGAGCTTGAAAATGCCAATTAGTGCATAATGTTGCAGCACAGTCACTGACAGGAGTGAGAGGCTATCAGTGTATTGCAGCTCTGCTTAAAAGTCCACACTGACTGCTGATTTGTTATGGGGCCAAAGTGTTATTATTAGTATATAAACCTTCCGCCAGATCAGAAGCAGTTTACGTCAAGGATCGCCTTACCCTATATACAGTGGTACCTCGGGTTACATACACTTCAGGTTACATACGCTTCAGGTTACACACTCCACTAACCCAGAAATAGTGCTTCAGGTTAAGAACTTTGCTTCAGGATGAGAACAGAAATCGTGCTCCGGCTGCGCGGCAGCATCAGGAGGCCCCATTAGCTAAAGTGGTGCTTCAGGTTAAGAACAGTTTCAGGTTAAGTACGGACCTCCGGAACGAATTAAGTACTTAACCCGAGGTACCACTGTATGTCCATTTGACATGCAGAAGCGAAACTTTTACACGTACTACATAATAATTTTTACTACATAATGATGTTACACGTACTACGGTTGGCACTTACAGAACAGAAACTGAATACGTAGATTGCAGTAGTGAAGGTGAGATATGAACAGCGCATTGGCAAAAGTGCACAAGGGGGAAAGAGAGCCGTATTTTGTGATGCTGTAAAGGGAGAACTGAACTTGGGGGCCAAAAGGAGAGAGAAGAGTTAAAGAGAAAACCAGGGCTTTGCACCTGATCAGCAGTGTGGATAGCGACATTACAGTGAACACAGGCACAAGCTGCCTCCACACTTGTCCAAGTGTTTCACTTGAAAGAGTGCACACAGCTGGATCTCTACAGCTCACCTATTGTATGCACAGGTAGAGAGATTGTACACTCATTGAATGTTACATGTTACATTTACAAATCAGCTACATGTGTACCCAGGTACACAGATTCTATACTTGCTGAATGCAATGTTTGAACACATCTATTGTCGATAGATAAAGAGATGGGCGCATACATATTTTACAATGCAGTCTGGTCAGTAAACGTCAAGGCGTGATGCTTTTATGCAGAATAGGAATGTATACACAGTGGCAGCACTGAAAAAAAGTATTCAGAAGGAGGTACAGGATGAGCAAAATGCATTTTGTGTGTGTGTGAGAGGGGAGGGTTTGAGCTTTCCCCCCACATTAGATTTCCAAAAAGAGAAATGAAGACGTTTTTGACATCAACACCCCTATTCTCATTGTTTTCTCTGAAGTGAATCCTTTTGAATTTGGCTACGTTAATCCTTTTTGAATTTGGCATGCTTAGGTTTGCACTCATATTCTAATTCAAAGTTCATGGTTCAGTTCATATATGCTTCTGAAAAGTGCCTCCCTTTCAAGTCACTGCTGGATTCTAGCAACAGGGAGGCAGGCAGTGAGCTACTTGTCTGGGGTTAGTTGTCCTCTTGTCCCTTTCTGGTACCACTTATGCATATACAAGATAAGAAGCAAATGATTCAGTCTCCACAGTCACTATCATTATGCTGTCTTTTGAAAAAAAAAATCTATGCCATTTTAACACCTGTAATAGTTTCCAGAGACTGCTATTGTGAACAGGCCATTCTGTTCTTATCTTTCATACATTTCGGTTTTGCATAAAAATGTCACAGACCTACCGTAATCCATTGCATTTTATAGCCCTTTGCCTCTGTGTTTACAAAAGAAAGACTGCTCTTACATAATACTACTTTTGTATCACCTACCCCTTTCTTTCCATGGATATTTCCATCTTCCTACATGCTGGCATCACATGTTCAGAGCATTTATCTGTGGAAACAGATATGCTGTTTTCACAATGTAAATCCAAAATCATTGTTCAGCATCACATGGAACTTAATTACCTGTGACAAGTTTAAATGCACATTTTTATCCGATTTACAACAAAGCACCTCTCTTATCAGTAAAATGCAGATCTGAATCTCTGTTGTACATTGAATGCACAATTGGATTTATTTGCCACCGTCTTGTAGAGACTGGACCTACCTGGAGGTACAAGGGAGTGAATCTGGAACAGAGCCATACTCTCCTCCACTTGGTCCTTGCTGATCAAATTGTCCATCCATGACATAAGGAAGTAGCAAACTGAATCAGAGTAATGGCTTATCTAGGACTGCCTTTCTAGAACATTCCGTGATGATGATGACGTGTGCAGGTTAGCAAACAAAAGAAAAATGGTTGGTGCCTGCTCTTTAAAACACAGGACTTGCACATAAAGATCATCAGTAGCAGAGTATGAATCTCATTGTAGGCAGATTTAGTGAAGCATAGGAACAGGCTTTTAAACCTTCTTTTAATGTCTACCAGCTACTTGAGGCAACTGGTCCCCTTTACCACTCCTGCAGAGAAACAGTCTACACACTGAAGTAAGTTTAAAATATACTTTACTTACAGCCATGCATTGTCCTCAGCAGCAAATGCAGGTACGGTAAATGTTTGTAGTTGAAAAATACAGCAAGGGCAGCCTTAGACATATGTCTGAGGCAGAGAGATATGTTGAGGCATGCCTACCTCCTACAGGCAGAGAGAGAGAGAGAGAGAGAGAGAGAGAAGAACAGGAAATAAGCCTTACTTCCTCCCTCTCAGGAGAAGAAGGGATGTGACATCAGTAAACCTACTCTAGCAATTCAGAAGTCTGTGGTCCTTAACCCCTTCACATACTAACTAGCATTGTTAGGGTTGACTGCAAATCTCTCACACATGTCAAAAGCCCATTCAAGCTGGATTTTCAGCCCGTGGCACTGACTTTCTCATGGCCTGCTGTGCTCATGTGTCGGGGTGGCTAAAAGCTGCCATGAGCTTACTCAGAAGTGTAGCTTAAATGGCTGAGACAAATAAGCCTTCCCTATCAGCACAGTGTCTTCGTTTACCCATACTTAATAACGTAAGGCCACAACCGATGGGGCACAATTAGCAATCAACCACTTAAAACCTCCTCAGCCCATTGAATCGGAATCATTTAATGTTCCAGAACATATCCCCTTTCTTGACACAAGCTGAACTAATCTCATAACAGACTGGTGAATGGTTTGATGAGTACATTCGCCATAGGTGCATCTCAATAGCTGCTTAAATATTGATCAAGATGGCCGGAACTTGGTCCAAACCATCAGCATCTTCCTTTAATTGCAGCGCTGCACTTTCTACCAATAACGGCTCTGAAAGTGAGATAATGCCTAATAGTGGTGCTGGGAAACATCTCTCGTTCTAATGAAGGGTCTGCAGACGAGATAAGCTAAATCTTTTCTCTCTCCCCCCCCCCCTTTAACACCATTCCTGGCAATAATAATAACCACAAATCCCCGATGTATGTTGAATCAGATTTAATTTGTACTAAACTGAAATAAAAACTATTTACCATTGCCCCCTAATGAGTGCAATTTCCTTGCAAACTGTTACTTAACAGACATTGCGCACTGTACCTTTCTAAGCCTGCCTTCGCTGCATTTCCCAGCTTTTGAAGCCCACGGGCTCTCCGTGTGCATTTCTAATAACTAAATACAAAAAAGGGGATTTATTTATTTTTCAAAATGAAGAAACAAATATGAAAGACAAGAGCTGCCAGGTGTTGTTATTTTCTTCACCCCCCAATCTTGGGTGGAAGAGCACTCTATTTATTTTCCTGCCCTGCACTCAGTTCGCAATATGTGCTACTAGCAACCAGATTACAGAACACTACATATCACTCCCATCTCCCCCGTAGTGCCACATAATTCTATCAGGGTATTTGCACCAAACATGTGAGCCATCAGACGGCTGTTAAACTGCTCATTTGCAGGGAGAGCCAAAATAGCGCCATTATGATTCCAAGTCGCTGATCTCTTTGCTGCCAGATGGTGCACAAATTGATCCGATCCCGGCGTTACAGATGTCACAAAGGCCTCACTTCCTTCGCATTAGGAAGCCACATCCTTGCTGGGGATGCAGCTTCAGAGGCCTCCCACACTTCATCTTGAATTCACCCATCAATATATATTGAACTCCAGTCCCGCAAAAAACAACAACACCACCCTGCCCTCGTTAGCAAATCAAATGAGCGTCTTTTTGTCATCACATGAATGCCTGGCTTCGGAGCCAGCAATAAAGCATGTATAATAACGGAGGCTATGTGTGAGTGAATGCACATTGGAAATTAGATTAGCTGCCTTGCTCCTTCAATGATGGCAAGGCGAATTAGGCAGAGATGGCTTTGTGGAATCCGCTCCTCTTGGGCTTTGCCTCCAGCTGCAAACATTTGTTCACCGCGTAGGAACACTGAACTAATCATGCCAAATGGACCAGGATAAAAGATCAACACATTCACTTCTAATTGCTGGCCATGCACGCTCTCCTCATTGCCCGTGCTCATGGTTTCCATGACTTTTAAAGCTTTGTTGAGTAGCTACTGGGGAAAATTTAAGAAGGAAGGAGACAGCATTAAATAATCAGGCCCATTCTAGTCCAGCATCCTGTTCTCACAGTGGCCAACCAGATGCCTGGTGAGAAACCAGTAAACAGAACATGAGTCCAAGTGCTCTGTCCTTTCCTGTGGTTTCCAGCAACTGCTACTTCCAAATGTGGAGGTAGAGCAGTGGCGTAGCGTGGGTTGTCAGCACCCGGGGCAAGGCAAGTAATTTGCGCCCCCTAACCCGTGGATTTGCGCCCCCCTAACCCTAACCCCCAGATGTTGTGCACGGTGCAGCCGGCCCCCCTGCACCCCCCACGCTATGCCACTGGCGAGCACCTCCTAAGCATGTGCAGAGCGCCTCCCTCCGCCCCCGCCACGCGGAGCTCAGCCTGCGCGTGGGCAGGCCCTTTGCGTCATGCGCGCTTGGCAATCCCCGGCACCTCTCCTCTCCTCTCTCTCTCCCTGGAGAAATGAAGCAGTGACCCGACAAGGAGTAGTGAAGGATGGGCGTGTTTCGTCCCTGATCCGGATGAGATCAAGGCGCCGGCAACGGGAAGGAGGCAGGGGAGAAGCAGGAGCAGGCCAGCCGGGGCTGCTCCAGACCCCCCCCCATCTCTCCCATCCCCGCTGGAGGGGTCATGGAGGCATTGAGCCCAGGAGGCGGGTAGCCAGCCAGGGCGCACCTACCCAACCTCGCAGCGCCCAGGCGCGCTGGTCTCTCCAGCTTCCTCCCAGCCGGGCTAGCGGCTCCACCTCTTCCTTTGCCTCTTTGAGCCGCTTAATTCCCAGCAAGCGATTAGCAGGCTCGGATCGGATCCTGCGGCAGGCGGCGCCTCCACCTCCTCCTCCTCCCGGCTTTGCTGCAGCTGCTGCGCGGCTCTTTTCCCTCCACCGACGGTGCGCTGCGCCTTGGAGGGGTTCCCGCTTCCTCGAGGGGAGCCGGCCAAACGGAGACGACGACCCCCCACCCCAAACAAGCCTCGATTGCTTGTCCCTTCCCTCTGGACTCGCGCCCCCCCAGATGTTGCGGCCGGTGCGGCCGGCACCCCTGGCACCCCCCACGCTATGCCACTGAGGTAGAGCATTGGGTGTAGCTATTGATGTAAGGGATATTAAGAGATGCTTCTTCCCCCTAAAGCTGAAGTCTGTTATGGTATATCACCCCAGTAAAATTGGCAAAAAATGTATAAATTAAGTAGGAAACTCTGTTGGAAATGCACTTTAAAAGAAGGGGATCTCCACCATATGTGGTGGAATTGTGAGAAGATTAAAAAATTCTGGGATCTAATATATAATGAATTAAAGAAACTCTTTAAGTACACATTTCCGAAAAAGCCGGAGGCTATGTTATTGGGCATAATAGGGGAGGAAATAAAAAAAGGAGAGCGAATTCTATTTCGATACGCTACAGCAGAAGCCAGGATTCTTGTTGCTCAAAAATGGAAATTACAAGAAACCCCAACAGTAGCTGACTGGCAGGTTAAACTCTTCGAGTACATAGAATTGGCCAAAATGACCTACAAAATACGAGATCAAAAAGGGTCAAAGTTTGAGGAAGAATGGGGCAAATTTGTTGCGTATATTAAGATAAACTGCAGAAGCTTAAAAACTGTAGCGGGTTTGACATAATTCATGTGATGTGCACAGAAGGGGTGTAAGAATCTGCAGGAGAAGATCTGTATTAAGAAAGCCGATGTGGGGGAGGAGGGAAGTCAGGACGTAAATATGCGTTTTGTAAAGAAGACGGCACAAAATGTTGACTTTAAAAGATTGCTTTATTTATTATTTTTCTTCTTTTTTTTCTTTTTTAATTTTCATTTGTTTGTGAAAATCAATAAAAAGCATTTTTCTTATAAAAAGCTGAAGTCTGTTGGACTGAAGCTTAAGAGAAGTAGGGTTTTTCTTTTCTTTTCTTTTTTCTTTAGCAGAATTTAGCAGCTGGGGGGAGGTGGGAGACTCTGTGCAACAGGACGTTCTGCTTAAAAAGAGTTTTGATATTTCAAATCAAGTGTGGGAAACCTTTGCCCTTCCAGATGCTGCTGAACAATAACTCCCATCAGACCTAGAGAGCATGGGCAATGGCCAGGGATGATGGAAGATGGAGCCCAGCAAACATAAGGCAGGTCAAAGTTACATCACCCCTGTTTTAAATGCTATATTTCATGACAGAGGTACTCTGATGCACTAAAGCAGGCTTCCTCAACCTCGGCCCTCCAGATGTTTTGAGACTGCAATTCCCAGCATCCCTGACCACTGGTCCTGTTAGCTAGGGATCATGGGAGTTGTAGGCCAGAAACATCTGGAGGGCCGAGGTTGAGGAAGCCTGCACTAAGGGAATGCCCGCATAAATGAGACAACAATGTTGGGGAGACAGTGAGGATGTGTACACTAAAATGTGCCTCCACAAACACTTAAGTGAATTGTAATGTTCATGTTCAGAGAGGAGCATTGCATTCTCAGTGGAGCTTTCTGGCATTGAAGTGTTTAGGCTAGGAGCGTGTCATTGTGTGTATACAGTGGTACCTCGGGTTACATACACTTCAGGTTACAGACGCTTCAGGTTACAGCCTCCACTAACCCAGAAATAGTACCTTGGGTTAAGAACTTTGCTTCAGGATGAGAACAGAAATCGTGCTCCGGCAGCGCGGCAGCAGTGGGAGGCCCCATTAGCTAAAGTGGTGCTTCAGGTTAAGAACAGTTTCAGGTTAAGAACGGACCTCCGGAACGAATTAAGTACGTAACCAGAGGTACCACTGTACATGTAATGATATCTGCAAGTAATATAATAAACTGTGAAACTGAGTTGCACTTCTGACAGCCAAACAGCCACCTCTCTCCCTGTTTCACTTTTCTCAAACTTACCTGACAGCGGGGCAGACATGGCAATGATAATGGTAGCAAAGTTTACTGACATCCCTTCTTTCTTCCCAGTCCCAGCACACCATTTTTGCTGTTCTGTGTTGGTGGCAGGCGCCCAAGTGCATGAATTCCTGTGAAACTGAATTTCCCCAGGACCCTGTTGCACAATTCTAGATACCTGAAAGAAGGAAGGAGAGAGTTTTAAAGACTGTCTCAAGGCAAATCTTAAAAAATGTAGTATAAACACCGACAACTGGGAAACACTGGCCTGCGAGTGCTCCAATTGGAGAACAGCCTTTACCAAAGGCTTCAAAGATACTCGAACTCAGGACGCAAGGGAGAAACGTGCTAAGTGGAAGGCATGCTTGGCAAATCCACAACATGATCAACTCCCACATGGAAACCAATGTCCCCACTGTGGAAGGATGTGTGGATTCAGAATTGGCCTCCACAGTCACTTACAGACTCATTGTTAAAACCGTGTTTATGGAAGACAATCTTACTCAGCTACGAGTGATCGCTAAAGAAAGAAGAAAGATAGAAACTTCCAGAAAAAGAGGAGGGGAGGAGAGAGGGGAAAGGGTGGAGAGAGAAAGAGATGGAGACAGAGAGGTGGTTAGTGGAGTAGGTGTCACTCATATAACTTCCCAACATGGTTCTTGCTAGTAACGGACAAAGTAGCGGCAGGGTGGTTAGTGTGGTGTGGGTGCAGTGGCAGGCATGGACATAACCAGGATTTTTTTTGGGGGGGGAAGGCTTTATGGGGGGCAGAGCTGAGTTATCTGTGACACAATTGGTCAGTTAGTTAAGTATTTTCATTTATTTACTTGATTTAGGAGACGCAGCTGCCCCTCTGCCCCCTGGCTACGCCCATGATGACAGGAGTGTCACATTTGTTCTACTGCTGTGTGTGCTGGTCCGGGGGGGGGTACCATACAGCATGGTCTAAGTCTGGTCCTAGGTTGAGGGTAAGGAGGCTATCCGTCAGGGGCGAAGCAAAGGTCCAAAGCGAGGAGTCGGGCATGGTCAGGAACTCAGGAGAGCAGGTCAGGGTGCTGGCAGGAACAGGCTACCAACGATGTTGCTCCCGAAACCTGGGACTGGGCTGACTGGCCTTTATCTCCTCTGAGGCATAGGGTGGCCCCGGCCCACAGGTGACTCGCCTCTCCTGGCCTGGAGGCGAGCACTCCTCCTGCGAGAACTTAGTTCCCTCCGCCTCTCTGCCCTGAGCCTCTGCAGCTCAGGAGAGGCTGGAGGGTTACCGGACCCAGAGGCAACCTCACCTTCCCCTGACAGGGCTGGGAGAGGAGCACCTGCAGGCAATGGGTCCTCGATCACCTCCGGAGCCAGAGCCGATTCAGCTGGTGTCTGCTCCTGAGGATCCGGCACAGGTGAGGGCCCTTCAGGTTCAAGCCCCTGCCCTAGCTCAGCCGGCCCTGGAGGCGGGGAATCCTGTGCAGGCTGGGATTCCTCAGGTTCAGCCTCTGAATTGGATTCCCAGGCCATCACACTGTGCCTGCATTGCACCAACATTCCCACAATTTTGTTCCTCCCATTCTCATTTACTGGCAGCAACCTCCACATTGGGAAGCCAGGTGACAAAGGGCACTCTCTTCTGCTGACCACTACTTGGAGAGAGAGAGCTCTTTCCATTATTGCTACTGCCCCTCCTCCTCTAGCTGTGGCCCTTGCGAGTGCTCAAAAAGATTCAAGCTTTGCTTTTTCACCACTCACAAAGAAAGATCACACAAAAAAGGACAAGAGGAAATTGAGATGCATCAAGGGGAATTCACCCGTCACTAATACAGGCTGAGGTTATGCATACAGCCCCAATGCTAGGTGTATACCACAGGAACAAGCCTGGTGATATAAAAATTTGGTCCCATCATCTAAGCATGGATGCGAGCTCTGTTTAGGCTTCAGAGAAGATCTCCCCAGCAAAGCCAGTAAAATTGTGCCTGACACTGACAGCAACTTCTTTTCCACTTGAAAATTATTTATGCCTTTGATTAATAAGCTACATTTCTGCAGCTCTAAATTTGAATTATTGCATTGTTGTTCTGTGATTCTTCAGCCTATTATATTAATTTTTCAAAGGTATTAGAATTTAGTGTGCTGGGTCACATTAGCTCTTAGTCTTTTTCCTAGACTTTTAATTAACTTATCGCTTGTGAGCAAGTTAGGATTTACAATGTTATGGGCTGATTTAGATAGTGTCAGTAAAGACAGAGCTGGGCAATATTTCCTGCTCTTCTACGTGTGTCACAGCCAAAAGTAATTCATTGATATAGTTACCTGGAGAACTAACAGGCTGCGCAGAGGCAGAAGAATGACGGAGCAGGACCATCAAAGAGGATCGGCCATAAATGTCATTGCTGAAAGCAAATCCTACTATCCTATAACTTGAGATGGCTTGACCAATATAGTTCCACTCGGTGTCATTTTCTCATATACCGTATTTTTCGCTCTATAGGACGCACTTTTTCTCCACCAAAAATTAAGGGGAAATGTTTGTGCTATGGAGCGAATGCAGGCTCCTTGGCTTCAGCGAAAGCAACGCGAAGCCTCCAAAGCACAGAGGGAGCACTCCCTCCGCACTCCGGAGGCTACGCGTTGCTTTCGCTGAAGCCTGGAGAGCGACAGGGATCGGTGTGCACCGACCCCTCTCGCTCTCCAGGCTTCAGGGATAGCCGCCTGAAGCCTTTGGAGTGCAGTGGGACCCCACTGCGCTCCAAAGGGTTCAGGATCCTTTTGCTGAAGCTGGGAGAGCAAGACTCTCCTGGCTTCAGCGAAAGGAACCCGAAGACTTGGGTAGGAAGCGCGAGGTCCCACTGCGCTCCAAAGGCTTCGGGTGGCTATCACTGAAGCCTTTGGAGCTCAGCGCGAGGTCCTGCTGTGCTCCAAAGGCTTCGGGTTCCTTTTGCTTAAGCTGGGAGAGCAAGGCTGCGTAGCACTCCCTCTAACTATTCTGGCTTTTGGATGGCCCCGCGAAGCCTCCGCAGGATAAAGGCTCCCTGTACCCTGCAGAGGCTTCGCGCAAAGCTAGACCAGCTATCCCAGCAGCTATCCCAGAAGCCAGATCCCTCTTGCTGTTCTGGCTTCTGGGATTCAAAATCCCCCCCCCTTGTTTCCTCCCCCCCAAACTAGGTGCGTCCTATCATCTGGTGCGTCCTATAGAGTGAAAAATACGGTAGTCATTCATAAATCCCTTCCATTCTATTTCCATATATGCAAATGCATGCAACATGAAAATTCATATTAAGAACAATATTCTTGTAATTAATAGTAATTTATACATTCATTATTATTTTTTTAAATGTTAGAATCATTGAAATGTTGAGTTGGAAGGGACCCTGAGGATCATCTAGTCAAACTTCCCAACAAGAAGAACTACCGATGAAAGAAGAATGGCAGGCAAATTTAATGAACTACGCAGAATTAGATAAAATGACAGGAAGGATTCGAAACCTGCAGGATCAGAGATTCTCAGAGGACTGGAGTAAATATGTGAACTATTTGAAAAGCAACTGTAATCAACAGATTATGCTAGTAGGACTGCAAGAAGTTTTGTAAGGAGGGCTAGGTGAAATATTGCAGAGAAAGCATGAAGAGAATTATTAGTGAAGGACTATTAAAAGTAATAGTGAAACTAATGAAATCCAGTGATAAAAACTGAAAAATCTTCAAAAGTGGTTGATGTAAGTCCAAAACATTGTATAAGATAAGAAAATATGTTGTATGTTTTTTGGAAATTTTATGTAAAAATTAATAAAAATATATTTTTTAAAAATCTAGTCAAACTTCCTGCAATCCAGGACTATGCAGCTGTCCCATACAGGGATTGAACCTGCAACCTTGGCATTATTAGCACCACACTCTAACCAACTGAGCTATATTGACCTGGGTCACTCCAGTCCTTGTTTATGGAGAAGGGCCAAAAGTCAGAAAGATCCAGATTCAATCCCTGGAATCCTCAGGTAGGTTTGGGGGAGACCCAACCTGAAAATCTGGAGAGTCACTGCTGGCCAGCATGGACAATATTGAACAAACTGGACCAACAGTCTGCATCAAGCAACTTCCCTTGCTACGCAAAGAACAGATGCGTAGGCTTCTGTAGATGCTTTAGGCTTAATTTGTGCATATATAAGTTGACATTCCAGACCCAAGATTTAGCTCCTTGGTGTTCACGATAGTGATGCTATCCTGAAAAATACTGTATTTATTGCAATAACAGAGTAGTCAAAGAATGCACACAATCCACCATATGGAGAAGATGGGATCCATTGGCACTGCACAGTGTCCATATAATTGTGGTGGGGTAGGAGCAGAAGGGGAAGAAATGGAGGCAGTGAGAGATTTTACTTTCTTGGGCTCCATGATCACTGCAGATGGTGACAGCAGTCACGAAATTAAAAGACGCCTGCTTCTTGGGAGAAAAGCGATGACAAACCTAGACAGCATCTTTAAAAGCAGAGACATCACCTTGCCAACAAAGGTCCGTATAGTTAAAGCTATGGTTTTCCCAGTAGTGATGTATGGAAGTGAGAGCTGGACCATAAAGAAGGCTGATCGCCGAAGAATGGATGCTTTTGAATTATGGTACTAGAGAAGACTCTTGAGAGTCCCATGGACTGCAAGAAGATCAAACCTATCCATTCTGAAGGAAATCAGCCCTGAGTGCTCATTGGAAGGACAGATTGTGAAGCTGAGGCTCCAATACTTTGGCCACCTCATGAGAAGAGAAGACTCCCTGGAAAAGACCCTGATGTTGGGAAAGATGGAGGGCACAAGGAGAAGGGAACGGCAGAGGAAGAGATGGTTGGACGGTGTTCTCGAAGCTACAAACATGAGTCTGACCAAACTGTGTGAAGCAGTGGAAGACAGGAGTGCCTGGTGTGCCCTGGTCCATGGGGTCACAAAGAGTTGGACATGACTAAACAACTAAACAACAACAACAACATGGTGGCATTATTGGGCAGGAACAGGAAATTACCTGTCTCACTTTCCCCTTCTGATTTGTGCAGAACTCCTGAAAGGAACTGCTAGTGCTGGACTGTCTTTTTTGCCTAGAAAGCTGTAGGTTGGACTTCATTTCTCATTGGAGTTGATTTGAGAAGATTGGCAGTTGTGCCTTTGGAAGCTTTTATCTGCCATCTTATCAGCGGTGGTATTGTAGTTATAAATCATTTAAAAGCTTAAAGACTTCGCTGAGAAGTTCATAGTGTTACCTCCAAAGTTTGCCTAAAGCAAAATTCAAGGCAAATGTGGAGGTGAAAACATCTAAGCTATTGCTTGGGAAGCTAAAAGTGTTTTGATAAGACTAGGGACATTTCTCAGAGGACTTTCACGCCAGAAGCTCTTTAAGTACATAGGTAGATGTATGGAAGTTTCTCCAGTTAGTTCTTTACATCAGGTATGGGGAACCTTTGGTAAGGGATGGTGTTGCTGAACTCCAGCTCCCTCATCCTCCTTGAGTTTGTTCTCATGCTCCCAAAATCAAAATATGACCACCACCACTCCAGTACTAGATGTTCTCCATTGGGGCTGGGAGAAGGCGATTCCACCAATGAGATTGCAACAAGGAGCGGCAGACGTCTATCTGGTGGGTGAACTGGGTAAAAATTGGAGATGGCCAGAAATGGTCATCTCACCCAGAGTCACCTAAGCTGGTCCCATCAAATGAAACCACCATTGCTTCAAGCCAGAGCTCTGCAGCTTGTTTTTAAACATCATGTGTTGACTAATCCCTTTAACACGGCACAGTTTGAGGTAGATTGTACCTGTAGCAAGTTCAAAACTCACCCAGGTCATGGGGGCGGGGGTGGGGAATGGCTTCCTGAATCCTCTCTGGGAAATCCCCAATGCAATGTCACTCCCTGCCCCCCAGAAGCATGTTTTCCGTTACTTGCACCAACCACCGAAATAAGAAGATTTGTCAATGTGATTCACTTCTGCACAACTAAGCTTTGACTAAATCTATAGTGAAGCTTTGGAAGCGTGAACGTTTAAGATATAACCCTTCCATCATTTTGCCCAATGCATGGGCAATCTCTTCCATTTTTCTAACACCTCCTTTAGACTTACAACCCATCTGTAAACATTTTTTCAAACCTAAATAAAACACCCTTATAACCATTTCTTCCTGCTGCTTAAAATCAATGTGTTTAACTTTTTTTTATCTTCCATGCTACATAGCTTATCTTTTAAATCTTTGTTGATCCTCCGTAGTTCATAAAAACTGTTACTGTTCATAGTGAGGGATGGGGATTTACTGTACATAGGGTTACATGAATTCAGAATGCCATCAAGACCTTAGCTCATATTTCTTCATACTTTTTACTCTACTCAAGTGTTAGTCGTGCATGTGTTGAATTTCTTGCACAGCCTGAAGTAGGAATTGCCACTTCCAAAATCTCTGTATCAGCACTCCAGCCCTCATGAAGACTCATGATGCCTTCCCTTGTCTGCAACATTGTAATGGCAGCAGGTGTCTTGCTGTGAAGAATAGCAGCAGCAGTAAATAGGTGGGGTTTGGTTTATAATGTTTTCCTCCCTCCTTGTATTATCCTTCTGTATTATAGTGTAATCACTGCTTCCCCGATATGCTCTGATTCCTCTCTATGTGGATGGATTGCTAGGTTGTTGTCTGGGAAGAAAACTAGCAATATCTGCACCTTGTGGGAGATGGCTATTACTGATTACCTGCCATAATATCTAGCACTGGCAAAATAGCTGCGAGGTTGACTTCATATATCTGGAGATGCTGCAGATGCAAGATCTGGGGGGGAAATAAGAGAGAGAGAGAATCAAATCCCAAAGAGAATTATTATGGAGACAGTTGCAAGACGTCATTACTTTTTGGCTGCAATTTCCAATAGTTTCCAATGCCCAAAGGAGTTATTATAGCACTCAAATCAAGCTTACAAAGCATGGGTGGATTCATTCTGTTGTAATCCACAATCTAGTTGCACTTCAACATTGTTTGTTCATCTATCACAATTCTAGCCCTGATTAAATATCACTGAAATTATTGAATGAGTATGGCAATTTATTAAGTGTGGTTTTATATTTGGTGCAATCATTTTAAAAAGACATGCAGCCACCAAATATCAGTTAGTTGAGTTGTGCATGGCTCTGTTGAAAACTTGTCATATTAGCTAGTGGGATAAGTTTAAACTGCTAGTTTGGATGTATAAAACTATAGGTAAAAAAGGTAAAGGACCCCAAGACAGTTAAGTCCAGTCAAAGGTAACTATGATGTCGTGGCGCTCATCTCACTTTCAGGCTGAGGGAGCCGGCATTTGTCCACAGACAGCTTTCCAGGTCATGTGGCCAGCCTGACTAAACCGCTTCTGGTACAACAGAACACCATGATGGAAGCCAGAGCACATGGAAATGCTGTTTACCTTCCCATCACAGCGGTACCTATTTATCTACTTGCACTGGTGTGCTTTCGAACTACTAGGTTGGCAGGAGCTGGGACAAAACAGGAGCTCACCCCGTTGCGGGGATTCAAACCGCTGACCTTCTGATTGGCAACTCCAAGAGGCTCAGTGATTTAGACCACAGCGCCACCCGAGTCCCTATATAGTTTGGGATCAGAACACCTCAAAGCTCATTTCACCCCTTATATAACCAGTGCAATACATGATACACTTAGTTGCAGAATATAGTAAAAATAACAAGAAATAGAGGGGGGAAATAACAATCCCCTGATTCATAAGGCTTAAAAATAAGATGCAAAAATGCCACCCCATGTTTATATATAAAAAACGTAAGCCCAACAGCAAAAATAACTTACCTCCTAAATTAAATCTTGACCCCCCCAAAAAAGCCCTTAAGCAACACTCCACCCTGATAGTTTCCAGGCACCCTGAGCAGTGCTTTCCCTGACTCACAGCAAAATGGTCTCTGTAATATTCAGCATTGAAAGCTTTTGTAACCAGGATCAGTCAGGCTCCTGCCCTCCCGGGCCAGGTATGAATAGGCCAGCAAAGCAGGAAGTTGATCTTGCAGCTCTCACAGCCAAGAAGGGGAGAGATGCCAGATTTTGCCCATATCAAAATTTAAAGCAAATTTCAAGGTACCCCCCCCCCAAGAAACAAAACACCTGGGATGGGTTTTAAGGGAAGGCAAAGTAATTTTGTCAACTTTGTGGCTTTGCAGAGAGCTGGATAACTGCCACTCATCCTCTATTAGCCTCAGCTGTGAAATTGGCAAGAAACAGAGTAAATTCTTGGGCATAAAAATGGGGTGGGGGGGAGGGAAATCCTGCTGAGTTTTTGACATTTTCCTGAAAAGAGTGACCCTAGAGAGTCAATCTATGGGGGGCTGGGAGTATCACCGTTTGCACCTAATCCAACGCACGTGTTTCACTGACATGCTCAACTTCCTAATTTGTATTAATTAAATATGTTACACTGTATAATTAATGCAAGCTAATTTCTGGTACAGTGGTTTCTTTGAAATCTTCCATGCCGCTATTGTTCACTGCGTAAAAGCGTAGGAGTAATAGATGTGCTAACCATGATATTTGAATAACTTAAGGAAAGAAAGATGTTGAAATCGCAGACAATCGTCTCTGTTGTTCTCGCCATACTAGCTTTTCGTTCCTGCAGTTTAGGGATTTGTGAGATAAAAGCTTGTTTCATGTTAAGTAAATATGTGAAAAAGCAAGGGGGGAGAAATAGGTCAAAAAAGTGGAGTTAAGTGTGTGGCAAGGGGATTTTGAAATAGAAGCAAGAGAGAGAGATTGAAGAGCTAATGCCGAGTGAGATTCATTCATTCATAATCACCGTATTTTTCGCTCTATAAGACGCACCTGGCCATAAGACGCACCTAGTTTTTAGAGGAGAAAAACAAGAAAAAAATAAAATTCTGAATCAAATGTTGTTGAAGAGGCTTTGCGCGACCATCCCTGAAGCCAGAACAGCAACAGGGATTGCTGCGCAGCTCTCCCTCTTGCTGTTCTGGCTTCTGGGACAGCTGTGCAGCCTGCATTCGCCCCATAAGACGCACACACATTTTCCCTTACTTTTTAGGAGGGAAAAAGTGCGTCATATAGAGCGAAAAATGCGGTATATTTGTATGCCACTTTTGCACAAAAAGAATCATGCTCGAAGTGGCTTGCATAAAAGAAAACGGGAAGAAGGCATCTTAAAATTGAACAGTGCAAAAACAATTTCATTATAACTTAATAGACTAACAGCACAATGGCTTACAAAGTACAAAGCAACAACCTTTCAACACTTTAAATGTAGCAAGGTTACACTGAAAACACAAAAATAACAAAGGCTGTAAGAATTGTGGAGAGTTTTTGACCCTCAAAGCAGTGTTGGACCTCAACTCCTATCAGCCCCAGGCAGCATGGCCAATGAGCAGGGAAGATGGGAAATAGCAACATGGAGGGTGTGTGTGTGTCATACCTTTTTGGCACATCATGTTCCCCTTGAACTACCATCTAATCTAAATTCTCTCCCTCCCGCCCTCCGCCCTGGCATCATTGGAGATGCATTTTCAGATAGCTTTAAAAATCCCAACCCAAAACCCCTCATTTTGCCCACTCTGCAGTACCGCTTCTCATACGCTGAGATCAATCTAATTGAAATGGTCATCTGCAGGTTTGAACAATTCACTCTGTCTTTCCCAAGTCATTAATGAATATGGTAAAAAGTGCAGGTCCTAATTTCAATCCTCGGGGCTCTTTTGTGTCCTAGAAATTTTAAATCAATTAAAATTAAATTAATGCTAAGACTAAAGCTAATCTACATTTAATGGGCACCCCATTAATAATATTATACCTTAATGATCGTCACCTTTATCATACATTAGCACAGATTTCATGAGGGCACCAAGATTCTATTTTTCTCAGGGTGGTGAACGTCTTGAAGCTTTGACACTTCTTAATTTTAAAAGCCGTTTAATAACATCTGTTAGTTGTCCTTTCCTTCCACTGCTGCCATTAACCGTCTACATAGCTTTTTGCAGTCTGATGGGACCGAAATTCGGAAACTGTAATGTGAATGAGTGGGAGCGGATGTGATGGGGAGTTACGCTGCAATCCTAACCCCAGTTATCTGGGAGTAAGTCCCACTGAATTAAATAGGACTTACGTCTGGGTAAGAACGATTACAGCCTTAGCTAATTCTTTTCTATCAGATGAGCATATCTTCACCCACCCAGTCCAAGTGTGGGTGCAACACCAATGGTTGTGGATTCTCACAAGATTCCACCCCACTGGCACATTCACAGGCACTCCACAGGCAGCACAAAGGAATACTGCAAGCAGTGGTATAGCGTGGGTTGCCAGTACCCGGGGCCATGCAGAGGGGGTGGGGGGTGGGATGGTGTGAAACGGATGGAATACACAAGCATGTTAAACTGCCTAATGGCATCCAGGGGATCACAGCCACTGAGATAAAAATAGAAGAGTGGTTCTGCTGTCTGGAGAGGTTACTTCTTGGGTTGCATGGAGAAGCCATTTTCAATGCAACCAAAGTGCACAGCTGTATTGAGGCAGCCCCAGGTGGTGAAATTTTGCACCCCTAAAAATTTTGCCCCTGGGGCAACTGCCCCTTTGGACCCCCACACTATGCCACTGATCGTAAAGGATGGGAGATCCATCCATGCATAGTGCCATCTAATTCTATACCTCTGCACCATTCAAGTAACTTCAGACAGAGCCAAAGCCATTTGCATGGTGTGTCTCTAGGGAGAGATGGATCTGGGAGGTTCTCACACACCAATTTTCTGCAATGGTCTCTTGGGCAGCCTCTGGGTGTCTAAGCATGTGCCTGCATGGAGGAAAGGAATCAGGGCTTGCATTGAGCCAGCTTGTGTCTATATTCAGTGGCAAAGTTTTCATCGGTGGTTGCAAGAACCAATGATCCCTATATTCTGAACAAAATGCTTGTTTAACCTGGAGGCAGGCTGTATGAATTGTGTATTGCTTTGTAACGATTTGTTGGGTCTCTGGATCATAATAAAGATTGTTGTTGTTGTGACTTGCGATCTCGGTCACACGCAGTCTGTAGTCCGCTGGCAGTAGGAGTACAATACGGGCATGTCTTTAAGTTAACATCTTACATTAAAAACCTGACAGTACCAAATTATCGACGGCTTTTCACCAAAGCCAGACTAAACGTCTTTTCTTCTGCAGTGTTGGATGGCAGGTTGAGAGGAGTTCCCTACCAGGACAGACTTTGCTCATGTGCTCAAGACATTGATTCCATAAAACATATTTTGTTGCACTGTGCGAAATATGAGCAGGCCAGGGCTGAACTGATATTACCCTTGCTGGTACCTTTCCCGGGAAAATCAGAGGCTCACTATGTCAGGTTCCTATTGGAAGACTGGACAAATGCTAGAACATTAGCAGTGGCCAAGTTTTTATCGGTGGTTGCAAGAACCAATGATCCCTATATTCTGAACGAAATGCTTGTTTAACCTGGAGGTAGGCTGTATGAATTGTGCATTGCTTTGTAATGATTTGTTGGGTCTCTGGACCGTAATAAAGGGAAAAAATATATTCAGAAGGGATATACTCCTCAGAGTGTGGAACTGGGTTGGCCAAAAAACAGGTGCTCTCAAGGAAAACTCACATGTGCACTGAACAAGAGAAGAGAGTGGGAAATCTCTGGAATTTCCGTTCGCCTCTTTGGAGATATTTATAAAGCTACACTTTGGTTTTAAATGTTGCAAGGGCCTCTTTTGGAAACACTACACACATTAGGTATGCCATGTTTATGCTTCCTTGAGTTCTTTCAACAGGTTCGCTGTATCAAACTGACACATTGATGTGCCTTTCTCATGCTTAACTCACTCCTCTTTCTTCTCTCCTTTACATGGCCCACAGTGTTCCATGCACAAAAATATTGATATGTTTTCCTTTGAAAAAGCTCGTGTCTGGCATCCCAACGTCCCATTGTTGAATTATAGATAGTTTATGGATTTTCCTGGCATCTCACCTGAGGCTGTGATCTTGTCTGTTCTCGCACAAAGTTAAACACCGTTGTTACTTACTATTTGACTTATTTGCCAGCTGCTCTCAGCCGCATAATGTTGGGAAGTGGTGGGGGAGTATTTGGATAAAATATTTCTGAAGGCAACTGTAATGGGAAATGGGGTTGCTTGTGCGTAAACTGCAAACTGCTCCAAGCTAGCTGTGTAGCTAAAACTTTCCCCGGTTGACAGCCCTTGAAACGCGGCTGTCTTAGTCACTGGCAGAATCGGTCAGTGGGCGGGACCTAAATTTCTTCCAACATAAAAGTTGCTTGACACCAAGTCTCCTCCTAGATTCTCTGCGTGAAAGCCTTCTGCGCAGCGTGGGCGTGCCAAGCGGAGGTCCTGTGCTCTCTCCGCTGATTTCACTGGAAGAGTCTCTGAGCCTCCCCTCCACCTTGCTCCCGGCTTCCCCTTTCTCCCTGGTGTCCCCTGGATTTCTTTCCCCTGTGGGAACCCTCTCTCTCTCCTTGCTAGTTCCCTCCCCTGCATCGCTGGAGCGACTTTCCTCTCCTCTTCCCTCTAATGGCAGTTCCCTGACATCCACCTCCCTCCCAGGGCCCTCCCCCTCTTCCCTCCGTTCCTCGGACGGCGACGTGGGAAACCCCTGGAAGGAGCTCTCCCCTTCCTCGGAGGATTCAAACACCGCTCTCCATCTGTTGCTATCTCCTTCCGCTGCCCAATCTCCCCAGTCTGATTCCTCTTCCTCGGCTTCCCCTCCTTCCTCCTCTTCTGAGGCTGGCCACCCCTCAAACTCTTCTTCATCCTCCGTGGTGCCAAATTGCTCTCTCCAGAACCTGCCAAAGGGTTTGGGCTTCCTTGGGAACCTGCTATGAAACTCCTCCTGCAGATACTCATCCCTGATCTCTTCCGCAGGAACCCAAGCGTTTTCCGACTCTGGTTCCCCTTCCCAGGCCACCAAATATTCCACCCTTCTCCCTCTCCACCTAGAATCGAGGATTTCTGCTGCCTGCCCACTGAATTCCCTTTCCTCCACCTGTGGATGCCTGGGGATTTCTCTTTCTCCTCCCTGCCATTCCCACCCCTCCCGGTACGGTGAGAGCAAGGACCTGTGGAACACCGGGTGTAGCTTCATGTTGGTGGGCAATCTCAGCCTAAAGGTTACCGGGTTTACCTGCTGCGTTACTTCAAAGGGTCCCAGCCGTCTCGGCTGTAATTTCCTACACCCCCCTTTGAAGGGTAACCCTTTGGTTGACAACCACGCCTGATCTCCCACTCTTATAGTCTCCCCTTCTCTCCGGTGCTTGTCTGCCTGCCTCTTGTATACTTCTTTAGCTCTCTCCAGGTTAACCTTAAGTTGTTGGTGTAAAGCTTCCATTTCTTCCACAAATTGTTCAGCCGCCGGCGCACTCCACCTCCCCTCCCCCTCCCCTGGGAAGGCCCTGGGGTGACACCCGTAATTGGCCATGAAGGGACTCATCCCCGTGGACACATGTTCAGCATTATTGTATGCAAATTCGGCCAGCGCTAGCTTTTCCACCCAATCGTTTCCCCTTTCATTGACGTAGCACCGAAGATACTGCTGAAGTACGCTATTAGCTCTTTCTGCTTGTCCGTTGGTTTCCGGATGTCTGGCTGCCGAGAAGCTCACTTTGATGTCCCGCAGACTGATGAGCTTCTTCCAGAACCTGGAAGTAAATTGTCTGCCTCTATCGGACAAAACCCTCAAGGGAGCGCCATGCAACCTGAAAACGTGATCTATAAACAGCCTAGCTGTCTCCTCTGCTGTCACTGCATGCGAGCAAGCAATAAAATGGCACATTTTGGTCATCAAGTCCACTACCACCATGACTGCTGTTTTCCCCCTGGACTTGGGTAAATCGGTCATAAAATCTATGGATACCACCTCCCATGGCCTTTCCGGGATGGATAAGGGCTCCAGTAACCCCGGGGGTGGTGCCCTCTCCCCTTTAGCCCTCTGGCAGTGCTGGCACCCCCGTACGTATTCTCAAACATCTTCCCTCACTCTTGGCCACCAGAACTGCCTGGTGACTAGTAACATGGTCTTGTGTTGACCAAAATGTCCCGCCGTGGGGTTATCATGGAGTTGTTTGAGTACTTTTCTCCTCAAGTCCCCTTCTGGTATGTACAATGCTCCCTTATAGTATAGCGCCCCTCCTTTTCCTCAAAACCCCCTGACTTTCTTCTGCGTCTCGTATCTCCCTGATTTTAGTCTGTGCATACTCGTCATTCCTCGTCAACCCGGTTAATTCTTGTCTCCCTATCAACACTCCCCCACACACCCATCGGTCCTCAGGTATCACATGTCGTGCTTCTGGCTCTCCCTCTCCCTCCAAGTACTCTGGTTTACGGGAGAGGGCGTCTGCCCTGACGTTTTCTTTTCCGGGCACATACTGAATTTCAAAGCAAAACTTGGAAAACTCCTGTGCCCATCGCACCTGTCTTTGGTTGAGAACTCGAGCAGTCCTCCAATATTCCAGGTTTTTGTGGTCCTGGATCTTGTGCTTCGCGCCTATCAGGAAATGTCTCCAATGTCGAAAGGCTTCATGAATTGCCAGTAATTCCCGGTCATACACTGTGTAATTCTGCTCCGACTTGTTCAGTTTCCTAGAAAAAAAAGCACACGGCTTCCACTCTGATCGATTTCCTGGCTGGAGCAGCACGGCCCCGATAGCTCTGTCTGACGCGTCTGTCTCCACCCTCCTAGGCTTTTGCAGATCCACATGTAAGAGTTGCTCCTCCGAAGCAAACACCCTCTTTAGCTTTTCAAAAGACTCCTGCGCTGCTGCTGTCCATTCGAACTTCTTCTTGCTGCTGAGACAATCAGTTATGGGTGCCGTCAGGTGGGCGAAGTTCTTGATGAACTTTCTATAGAAGTTGCCAAACCCCAGGAACCTCTGCACGTCCTTCCGGGTCTTAGGAACCTTCCATTCTAGTACTGCCTGCACCTTGCCTGGGTCCATTGCCAGACCTTTGTCTGACAACCTGTAGCCCAGGAACTCCACCTCTCTGGCATGGAATTGGCATTTCTCCAATTTGACCAACAGCTGATGCTCCTGCAGCCTTTTCAGCACTTCCCTGACTTCTTTCACATGCTGCTCCTCGTTCTCTGAGTAGATAAGCACGTCGTCCAGGAAGGCCACGCAATTCTTGTACAGCAGGGACCCCAGCACGTGGTGCATGAATGCTTGAAATGTGCTGGATCCTGATTGTAATCCGAAGGGCATAACGAGATACTCAAAGGCTCCCAGAGGGGTGAACATCGTGGTTTTCCATTCATCCCCCTCCCTCATCCTTATCAAATTGTATGCCCCTCGAAGGTCCAACTTGGTAAAAACCTTCCCTTTCCTTACCCTGGCCAAAATGTCATCAATCCTGGGCATTGGGAAGGTCACTGGTTCTGACACCCGGTTGACGGACCTATAATCTATGATTAAGCGGGGTTCCTTGGAGTCTCTTTTGTCTACAAAGAACACTGGACTGCCCCCCACTGCCCTTGATTCACGTATAAAGCCCCTCTTCAGATTCTTGTCAATGAACTTCCGCAACTCCTGCATCTCCCTGTCTGACATGGCGTACAGCTTACCCACTGGTAACTGAGCCCCTGGGAGTAGGTTGATCTGACAGTCAAAGGGCCGGTGAGGGGGCAGTCTATCCGCCTCTCTCTCGCTGAAGACTTCCTCCAGGTCTGCATACTGAGGTGGTACTCTCCCCTTTTCTCCCACCACCATCCCTGCCACCCTGGCTACTGCCATCCTCGGGGTTTCCCCTTTGTGGCAGTGCTCTACGCAGTGAGCTGACCCAAAAGTAACTGTTCACTGGTGCCACCCCACTACGGGATCGTGCAGGGCTAGCCAGCTCATTCCCAGTATGATTGGTGGCCCTGCTAATGTGGCAACGTGAAAGGCAATTGTCTCAGTGTGTCTGGAGACCCTCATTTTCATGGGAGGGGTCTGGTGGGTCACTCCCCCCCCCCAAGAGTTCTCTCCCATCAATGGTAGTTACTTGCAGGGGGTGTTCGAGAGGCACCACCTGGAGTTGGTGTTCTAGTGCAAAATCTCTGCTAAAGAAATTGCAAGAGCTGCCAGAATCCAGCAATGCCTTCACCTTAATAGGGTGTCCGTTTGGGAGCTCTAGCACCACCTCTATGGCTATGGCTGCCCGGGGGGGGTCTGGTTTGGGCACCTTCACTGGTTGCTCGCCTGGCTGCTGTGCCCGCTCTCCTGCAGCCAAGCCTTGCCATTTCCCTGCTCCTGCTCTTCCCCAGCGGCCCCCACCATCCCTGGCCACGCCTTTCTCTGAGGGCAGACTCTGACAAAATGTCCCGACTGTAGGCAGAGAAAACACTTCCTGGTCGTTTTCCCCTCTTTCTTGCGAACCTCGCCGGAGTTTGAAACCCCGCGCGCGCACATTCCTCCAATTTCCATTGGTTCCGCGGGCGGCGCGGGCGGTGCCGGTGGCTCAGGCATGTCTGGAATGCGATTGTCATGCCAACGCTCCGCTCTCCCTTCCCGCCGTTCCAGAGCACGCGCCTCTTGGCGTACTCCCACAGCAAGCGCCATTTTAGTCAGTTGGTCCATCGATTGCGGGTGGGGCGAGCGGGAAAGTTCATCTTTTACCCAAGAGGATAAGCCCTCCTCAAATAGCATTTGTACTGGTTCGGAATCCAGTTCCCACCCGAGTTTGTGGATTAGCATTGCAAATCGTGACCAGTACTCTCTCACTGATTGGTTCCCTTGTTTGCACGTCATCAGCTCTTTGCGTGTCACGCTTTGCTCCACATCACTTGAAAACATGTGGTCCATCGCGCTAAAAAAATTCCTCAAGTCCTTTAAGGCGGCATTCTCCGATGCCATTAAGGGCCTAATCCATTCTCTGCCCCCCCCCCTTCCAGGTGCCCTATCACAAAAGCGACCCTTCCCCCATCATCTTCAAAATCCCCATATTGCAAGTCCAGCGCATATTACACTTCTGTCTTAAATGCATTATAGTCTCTGGGGTTGCCTGAAAACTTCTGTACAAGTCCCGGTACCTTCCTTGCGATGGGGGTGGGCTTTCCCCCAGCATCCTGAGTCCTCCTTTCATCCAGCCGCGCCGCTAGTATAGCCAGTTGCTGCTCCAACTCTCTGTTTCTCTCTTCGAGTGTTGGTTCCTTCCTGGCCCCTTCTCCGGCGCCTGCCCCTCCAGTTTGACTCATGACGCTGTCTCTGCTGCTCTCCGCACAAGCAACAAAGGACTGACGGATTGCTGTAATGGGAAATGGGGTTGCTTGTGCGTAAACTGCAAACTGCTCCAAGCTAGCTGTGTAGCTAAAACTTTCCCCGGTTGACAGCCCTTGAAACGCGGCTGTCTTAGTCATTGGCAGAATCCGTCAGTGGGCGGGACCTAAATTTCTTCAAATATAAAAGTTGCTTGACACTAAGTCTCCTCCTAGATTCTCTACGTGAAAGCCTTCTGCGCAGCGTGGGCGTGCCAAGCGGAGGTCCTGTGCTCTCTCCGCTGATTTCACTGGAAGAGTCTCTGAGCCTCCCCTCCACCTTGCTACCGGCTTCCCCTTTCTCCCTGGTGTCCCCTGGATTTCTTTCCCCTGTGGGAACCCTCTCTCTCTCCTTGCTAGTTCCCTCCCCTGCATCGCTGGAGCGACTTTCCTCTCCTCTTCCCTCTGATGGCAGTTCCCTGACAGTAACCAAGGTACAGTAGGAAAACACACTAGATGTTTTGCTTGACATTGCAATCCTATACTCGGATCTGTGCACAGTTACTGGGAACATATGATCGCAACCTCAGTCTTTCATCCTCCACCAGATCTTTTGCTCTAGCTGTAAGTAGAGGTAGAAGGATCTGCCAATTTCAGTTATCCCCATTTCTCATCATTCAGTCTTAAATTCAGTTCTCTACATTGCTGTAGCAATTTGGATTTATTTTTTTTAAGTGTCCTCACAGAAATGCACCAGTGTTTTAGTGTGAATTTCTCCCAACATGGAGGGAGGGCAGTTTTGACTAATGCACACATCTACCCCTGATTTGTGTTTCTGTATGTTGTTTTCACTAATCTATTCTTTTTAATTCACACTTTCCCCTATTGCAGTCATACCTTGGGTTACAGATGCTTCAGGTTGTGCGATTTCAGGTTGCACACTGCACCGAACCTGGTAGTACTGGAACAAGTTGCTTCTGGGTTTCGGCACTTGTGCATGTGCAGAAGCGCCAAATCACGACTCGCACGTGCGCAGACGCAGCTCTGTGGGTTGTGGACACTGCTGGTTGCAAACGTGCCTCCCGCACAGATCACGTTCGCAACCTGAGCATCCACCATATAGGCATTTTGGTAAACATTTGCTCTTTGGAAAACTGCACCACAAAATTCAGGTAAGTGCAATTTTTGAAGGATGCATCTGTTTCAGTTCACATATTGTTCCAGAAAGAGCAAATTCAACAGGGCAAGGGGAGAGAGAGGGCAATGGGTCTCCCTGAAGCCAACTCTGGGAAAGGGCAATGCTTCCACTTCTGGGAAATGATATATAATGAGATGAAAAAGATGTTGAAATATACATTTATTAAGAAACCAGAAGCATTTTTACTTGGCATTGTAGGAGATGATATAAATAGACAGGATTGTAAGTTGTTTTTATATGCAATGATGGCAGCAAGAATATTATTGGCACAAAAATGGAAACAAGAATTACTGATGAAAGAAGAATGGAGGATGAAACTGATGGACTATGCAGAGCTAGATAAACTAACAGGAAGGATTTGAAACCTGCGGGACCAGAGATTCTCAGAAGACTGGAGTAAATATACGAACTATTTGAAAAGTAATTGCAATGAACAGATTACACTAGTAGGATTGCAAGACGTTTTGTAAGGAGGATTATTTGAAATATTGCAAAAAAAAGACTATGAAGATAATTATCAATTAAGAGTAATAGAAAAACTAGGAAATGCAGAATAAGTGATAAAAAACGGGAAATCACCTGAGGAGCTGATGGAAGTCAAAAATATTGTATAAGATATATAAGAAATTATGTTATATGAATGTTGGAAACAATATGTTAAAAAACTAATTATATATATATATATATATATATATATATATATATATATATATATATGTCAGGGGTTCAGGAGCAGAGGCACAGGAAAGGGAGGAAACAGAGAGCGAGGGGGAGGAATCCGAAGGAAATATGAGCGATGACAGCGGCCTGAGATCTCCGAGTCTTTCCAGTGAATCGGAAGATTCACAGAAAGGGGCGCCAGTGGTCAGAGCAAGGGGAGCGCCTAGGGGGACACACCAGGAAGAAGGGACCAGAGGAGACTCAGAGAGCAGCAGTTGGAAATCGGGACCAGCTTCCCCACCAGAGCACAGTAGGGGGGAGGGGTCGCAGGCATCGGGAGCTGGCGGCTCGCCGCAAGCGGGAAGGCAGGAGTTAGGATTGGCCACACCTCCATCGGGGAGCGAGGAAATGGTCAAGAGGAAGGTCGAAGGCTGCGCGCGCGCGCCAAGTTCAAATGCACAGGAAGGCGGCACAGTAAGCAGTCCGGATAGGGAGCCAGGTCCTAAAGCCCGCCGCAAAGAGGGAGCAGAGTCCGGGGGGTCGGCGTCAGAAGAGTCCAGGAAGGAAGAGACCACGGGGGGTAGAGGGACCCAGAGGAGGAAGGGAAGAAGGAAGAGGTGGAGTAAGGCTAGAGTATTAAGTTGGTGTACAGGAGGCGGAGACTCAGACGGAGCTTCGCCGGTCTAGCTTCTAAGACGTAGAGCTGCACGCTGCGGCTTGAAAATGGAACTTGTAACTCAATAAAGACTTTTGTACAGTAATACCGGCTAGCGTGGTCCTCTGTGAGCTGGGACCTGGAAGCAGCTCTGACAATATATATATATATATATAGAGAGAGAGAGAGAGAGAGAAAGGGCAGTGCTTCCTGTGCTCAGTTTGGCATTTTGTAGGTTAAAATGGGTGCCTAGCAAAGGGTGCTTGGTTGCTCACCACTGGCTCAACTCTTGGCTTCTGATTCTTCCTCTTGGCTCACCTCTGACAACTGCCAACAGCTTAACCTTTGCCAAAACATGAAAGACCTACATATTTATATATAATATATTCAAGGTTTAGAAAACAATACCTAAATTGTGTGGTCTTTCAGAGAGAGATTTCCCCCCCTTCTTTATTCATGAATTCAGACAGAGAGAAAGATAAAGGGAGGGAGGGAGGGAGGCTACTTCCATTGCCTCAGATTAATTAATTAAAAATCTGGCACTGCAAAGAATAGGATGGAAATTGGAGACACAAATAAATAGGCCACAAATAGCAATGTTTTGATCCTGCAAATCAGTGAATCATCATAACCTTCTTTACGATTCACCCATGAAGTATTCATTCCAGAATGAGCACCTGCAATTCAGAAGCCCTTGTGAGAAGAAATATGCCAGATGGGGGGATTTTTTTTTTTTTAAGGAGTCCTTGGTTTCAGTGGGATCTGAATTCTCATCCATTTAAAATGGCAATGTCTTGGAGCTTTCCTCCTTACAGCACTGAAGAGAAAATAGAAAAATGTCTGTGAGAGAAAATGAGCCGCTCATATTATTGCATTTGCATATGAGGAAAATGTTAATACTCTATTATCTCCTCTTCCCTCTGAATCTGTGGAAATTCCATAAATCAGATTACTTTCTCTAATCTGTGTTAGCAGGAGGCTTTAAGGAAAATAGATAAAACAAGGGTCTTAAAGTACCTCCTTCGTGTGGTCCTGAATTCTTAAAGCAAGTGCTCTCCAGCCAGCGATCAACTCAGTGAAAACTTGACAGAATATATATATATATATATATATATATATATATATATATATATATATATTTGCTTTCGTAGATTTTCACGGGTACAGGAATGCAGGTTTTGGTGTCTTCGGGTGTCTTCCCGTGTAAGAGTTGGGGTGTCTAGGCGACGTTTCGACGAGGTCTCACTCGTCATCTTCAGGCTGGTGCTTTCGGCTTCTTGTTACTGGAACAGAGCAGGATCTCAGTGTTTGAGTTCCTATAAATACTGTTGAGGGGGTGTGGTGTATAGCCTCCAACGTTCTGGGCAGAGAGGAAGTTTCCAGGTTAGTGTGCCTTTTCTTCTTTTGTTCATAAATTACTTGAGGGATATCTTGAGTGATTTCTTGAGTGATATTCTGAGTACCACTTAGGAGGGTCATTAGGTGTGGATTAGTTGCTAAAGCTTTCGTGTCTTGACCTCTTGAGCTTGTGAAGAGTTTTTTCTGAGAAGATGGCTGTACTGCACTTAGTTGTGCTCTGGCTTGGCTTCGTGTATAGGGGCGAGCTGTGGTTTTGTGCCCTGTGCCAGCCAGATCTGTGTAGGGATTGCAGGGGGGTGCAGCATCCGGAGGTGCCACTATGGTTTGGCTACTGGATGGTGTCTGTAATTTATCTGTGGAGAGGGTCTGGGTTTGGGTCTGGTGTGGTTGATTGGAGATGGCGTTCTGTGTGCCTCTGGTTCTGGTGTCGGTTTTTGTGGGGAGGGCTAATTTCCAGATGTCTGGCAGGCGGGACGTGTCGTCACGCTTGTTCATGTTGTGAGGGTGTTTCTCTATCTCGATGGCTTCCATGATTATTCTCTTGTGGTGATGTTCCATGTTAAAGAGCAATTTGGAATCTGCAAAATTAATTTCGTGTCCTGTTTCTTTCATGTGTTGGTAAAGAGAGGAAGTTTTTTCTTCTTTTTTGACGGCATTCTTGTGTTCTGCGATACGTGCATTTATTCGTCTGTTTGTTTGTCCAATGTACGTGGCTGGGCAGACTTTGCAGGGTATTTCATAGACCCCTTGGTTTTCTAATTGGATTTTATCTTTGGGGTTTCTGAGGATATTGGCTATTTTTTGGTTGGTGCAAAAGGCTGTTTTGATATTGTGTTTATGGAGGATTTTGCTGATTTTATCTGTAGTGCCCTTGATATAAGGAAGGAGGGCCATGCCATTGTTTTCTTCTGTGTCTTGGTTTTTGGGGGGTGTTTCTTTTTGGATTAGCTTCGTAACCCTGTTTTGCTGGTATCCGTTGGCGATTAACACATTTGAGAGATTCTGTAACTCAGTTGTCAAGTGGTCTTTGTCAGCCAGGCGTTTGGTTCTGGAGATGAGAGTCTTGGCTACGGAGTTTATTTGTGCAGGGTGGTGGTGTGATTGTGCATGTAAGTAGCGGTTGGTGTGTGTTTTTTTCCGGTAGATAGTGTGTCCTAGGGAGCCATCAGGTTTTTTGTAGATTAGGACGTCAAGGAAGGGAAGTTGGTTATTGGCTTCTATTTCCATAGTGAATTGTATTTTGGGGTGTAGGCTGTTGAGATGTGTGAGGAAGCTATCTAGTTTTTCCTTCCCGTGTGGCCAAATTACAAAGGTGTCGTCAACATATCTGAGCCAAAGTTTGGGTTTGTGTTCTGACTTGTCTAAAGCATTGGTTTCAAAGTGTTCCATGTACAGATTTGCGATGACCGGTGAGAGGGGTGATCCCATAGGTGCTCCTTCTATCTGTTTGTATCTTTGTCCATTGTGGATGAAGTACGTGTTGGTTAGGCAGTGGTTGGTCAGGTCCAGGATGTATTCGGGGGGATTGTATTTGTTTTGAATGGCTGTCAAGGCTTCATTAATGGGCACTTGTGTGAAGAGAGATACAACATCGAAGCTCACAAGTAGGTCATCGGGATGTAGGTTTTGCTTCTTTATTGTTTCTATGAACTGGAAGGAGTTTGTAACGTGTGAAGCGATAGATTCTGCATAGGGCTGAAGTTGCTTAGCGAGAAATTTAGCGAGATTTTGTAGAGGTGAGCCTATGGAGCTGACTATTGGTCTGAGTAGTGTTCCTTCTTTGTGTATCTTGGGGAGACCGTAGAGTTTGGGGCATCTGGATGATTTTTCTCTGGGGATGATTCTTAGCTGGATTTCTTCACTGATAGGAGAGGCTTTTATTTTGGATTTGGTGGTCTACAAAATCTCTACAAAATCTCGCTAAATTTCTCGCTAAGCAACTTCAGCCCTATGCAGAATCTATCGCTTCACACGTTACAAACTCCTTCCAGTTCATAGAAACAATAAAGAAGCAAAACCTACATCCCGATGACCTACTTGTGAGCTTCGATGTTGTATCTCTCTTCACACAAGTGCCCATTAATGAAGCCTTGACAGCCATTCAAAACAAATACAATCCCCCCGAATACATCCTGGACCTGACCAACCACTGCCTAACCAACACGTACTTCATCCACAATGGACAAAGATACAAACAGATAGAAGGAGCACCTATGGGATCACCCCTCTCACCGGTCATCGCAAATCTGTACATGGAACACTTTGAAACCAATGCTTTAGACAAGTCAGAACACAAACCCAAACTTTGGCTCAGATATGTTGACGACACCTTTGTAATTTGGCCACACGGGAAGGAAAAACTAGATAGCTTCCTCACACATCTCAACAGCCTACACCCCAAAATACAATTCACTATGGAAATAGAAGCCAATAACCAACTTCCCTTCCTTGACGTCCTAATCTACAAAAAACCTGATGGCTCCCTAGGACACACTATCTACCGGAAAAAAACACACACCAACCGCTACTTACATGCACAATCACACCACCACCCTGCACAAATAAACTCCGTAGCCAAGACTCTCATCTCCAGAACCAAACGCCTGGCTGACAAAGACCACTTGACAACTGAGTTACAGAATCTCTCAAATGTGTTAATCGCCAACGGATACCAGCAAAACAGGGTTACGAAGCTAATCCAAAAAGAAACACCCCCCAAAAACCAAGACACAGAAGAAAACAATGGCATGGCCCTCCTTCCTTATATCAAGGGCACTACAGATAAAATCAGCAAAATCCTCCATAAACACAATATCAAAACAGCCTTTTGCACCAACCAAAAAATAGCCAATATCCTCAGAAACCCCAAAGATAAAATCCAATTAGAAAACCAAGGGGTCTATGAAATACCCTGCAAAGTCTGCCCAGCCACGTACATTGGACAAACAAACAGACGAATAAATGCACGTATCGCAGAACACAAGAATGCCGTCAAAAAAGAAGAAAAAACTTCCTCTCTTTACCAACACATGAAAGAAACAGGACACGAAATTAATTTTGCAGATTCCAAATTGCTCTTTAACATGGAACATCACCACAAGAGAATAATCATGGAAGCCATCGAGATAGAGAAACACCCTCACAACATGAACAAGCGTGACGACACGTCCCGCCTGCCAGACATCTGGAAATTAGCCCTCCCCACAAAAACCGACACCAGAACCAGAGGCACACAGAACGCCATCTCCAATCAACCACACCAGACCCAAACCCAGACCCTCTCCACAGATAAATTACAGACACCATCCAGTAGCCAAACCATAGTGGCACCTCCGGATGCTGCACCCCCCTGCAATCCCTACACAGATCTGGCTGGCACAGGGCACAAAACCACAGCTCGCCCCTATACACGAAGCCAAGCCAGAGCACAACTAAGTGCAGTACAGCCATCTTCTCAGAAAAAACTCTTCACAAGCTCAAGAGGTCAAGACACGAAAGCTTTAGCAACTAATCCACACCTAATGACCCTCCTAAGTGGTACTCAGAATATCACTCAAGAAATCACTCAAGATATCCCTCAAGTAATTTATGAACAAAAGAAGAAAAGGCGCACTAACCTGGAAACTTCCTCTCTGCCCAGAACGTTGGAGGCTATACACCACACCCCCTCAACAGTATTTATAGGAACTCAAACACTGAGATCCTGCTCTGTTCCAGTAACAAGAAGCCGAAAGCACCAGCCTGAAGATGACGAGTGAGACCTCGTCGAAACGTCGCCTAGACACCCCAACTCTTACACGGGAAGACACCCGAAGACACCAAAACCTGCATATATATATATATATATATATATATATATATATATATATATATGCATGCTCTTAGCAATCAAATGAACATATCAGAGATTTTTGCAATCTGCAAGCACTTCAAATCTGTACAAAGGGATTAATGTCTTTATTTTTATGGACTTCGTTGAAACCAAGGGAGCTTCTTTTAATATTCCCAAACACTCCTTCTTCCTTCCTTTTCCCCAATTATTTGCTCAACTTTGACAATCTGTGTCACAACCAGCTATAACTGCTACTTCGATGGTCTTCGAAAATGATTAAATAATACTTGTGGGGGAAATGTAAATTGCGATTTGATAAAGGCATTGTCCTCTGTTTTCATCTCCTCTTTCAGATACAAGGAAATGGACACACATTGTAAGCGGAGGGAAGATCAAACTCTTAAATCTACAATTTTCTTGTCATCTCTCGCACAAATGAATCTTCGAAACATATTAGTCATCTGACTCATCCGGCTTCCCTCCTTGGGAAGAGGAGGGAAGCTTTTATCAACATATTTGTCTTTCTAAAAAGGAATGTTTGCCATTTTAAATGTGGTTTTTAGAAAACAGAAGTTTTGAATAGATTCATAGTTGGTGGTACTGAACTCCTCCCTGAATGCACACAATGGAATGTAAAATTCATTTAAAGAAATTAACAGTCCAAAACATTTCCCCCCAACTTTATTGGTAGAAAGGATATGTCGATTATGGCCACCTTTGTAGCTTCTGTTCAGTTATGAACCTCTGGCCTTGCTCTTGTACTTTGAAATTTGACTTCTGGGCCCTGTGCTTCACATGTCAGATGAATAGGTGGCATAACTGTGAAGAGAATGTGTCCCCTTCAAGTTCTGTTTTATTTATTTTTTAAAATCAAACCTTATTTCCTTTAAGCATATTTCTAGCAGCCTTTGCCCAGGGAAAAGCTTAATTTGGCATGCAGAACATGACCCGTTTTATCAGGCACAGTTAAATACAACGAATAATCCGTTTTTTAAAAGTGTGATTGTTCTTTTCTTACCCTCATTTCTGACTTACTCTGCCTTGAGCATAATACAAGATCATAATTATTGTTAACAGCAAAGTCAGGATTTTCCAAAACATAGCTTTGGCACTTCTGAGCTTCAGACTTTTTACAATATTAATTAAGACTTTCATCTGTAACCTCCTGGGTTCAGGTCTCTTGCTCTGACTGAAACTAGGTTAGCAGTAATGAAATTTTGGTCGGTAATTTCATCTTTGAAGCATCCCGGCTTTTTAATAAAGCAGTGATTCACCAATGGTGGGTTGAGAAGGAACAGTCAGGCACATACAGCTTTATCAGTCTAACCCAGGATTCTAGTGCCCCTGGGGAAAGGATGCAAGCCCTTGGGGTATACAGAGGAACAATGTAGAAACCAGGTGCTAGGGGGCGGAAGCGGGTGGCACTGTGGTCTAAACTACTGAGCCTCCTGGGCTTACCGATCGGAAGGTTGGCGGTTCGAATCCCCATGACGGGGTGAGCGCCTGTTGCTCTGTCCCAGCTCCTGCCAACCTAGCAGTTCAAAAGCACACCAGTGCAAGTAGATAAATAGGTACCACTGCGGAGGGAAGGTAAACAGCATTTCTGTGCGTTCTGGTCTCCGTCACGGTGTTCTGTCGCACCAGAAGCAGTTTAGTCAGGCTGGCCACATGACCTGGAAAGCTGTCTGTGGACAAACGCCGGCTCCCTCAACCTGAAAGCGAGATGAGCGCCACAACCCCATAGTCACCTTTGACTGGACAAAGGGATCTTCTGAACACAGGACAGAAGAACCCTCTTCATATTGTCCATAAATATTCTCCTTAGAAGACCAGCAGAATGTGTTAAAGAATAAATTAGAATGAAAACAGAGATTTTAAAAATTAATTTGCTTGGCAATATTATTTTATACTTGTGGGCAAGGTTGATAACTCGTTAATTTGCTGTTTTACATTCTATTGACTATTTTTTTAAAAATTTTGTATTCTGTGTTGTGCACTGCTTTGGCTAAAATGTGTCATAAAAATACATTTTACCTTACTAAGATGTGAAGGGGAGACTGCTTGCTTGCTTGTTTTTTTTAAAAAATATGTAATGTTCTTAGCTTTTTTCTGTAGTTGTTGATTCCATTTCCTTCTAATTTTGAGACAGCAGAATGAACATTCTGATGTGCATGTTTAAGATAGCATTCTGCACCTCAATCAGAAAACACAGCTTGACCTTTGCACCAGCATTCAAGACAGCCGATATAGATGCAAAATACGACACAATGCCTCATTTAAAAAGAAAGTCTTCAATGCATGTCGGTTAAATTATGAGTGCATGGTGATATAAGTGTCTGTGTCTGGACCTGGCTTAGTTACCTACTGGGGTGTTTTTGCATCCAGATAGGTCCAGATTTTATGACTGAGACATTGAAAACTCATTGCCAGAATGATTTTCATTCCCATAATGAGATGCGGTAATTATCACTTGGCCAAAACTAATTCTCACTGGTGAACCAATTAAGACCATGTTTAATCGACTCATATGCGAACCTGTGCCTGGTAGAATATTTCATACGGTAAATCCCAGCCACATGGTACACTGTTGACAAGCATCGTGATGTAGAGAGTCACCATATGGAAGCCTTTGGCAACAGTTGCATGGGAGCTTTGTAGCACAATCCTAGCCTACTGTACTTACAAGTCAGTCCTATTGTGTTCAGTGGAACTTATGCCCAGGTAAGGTAAAGGTAAAGGGACCCCAGACCATTAGGTCCAGTCGCGGATGACTCGGGGTTGTGGCGCTCATCTCGCTTTATTGGCCAAGGGAGCCGGCGTACAGCTTCCGGGTCATGTGGCCAGCATGACTAAGTCGCTTCTGGAGCACCAGAGCAGCGCACAGAAACACCGTTTACCTTCCCGCCGGAGCGGTACCTTTTTATCTACTTGCAATGGTGTGCTTTCAAACTGCTAGGTCGGCAGGAGCAGGGACCGAGCAATCGGAGCTCACCCCGTCACAGGGATTTGAACCGCCGACCTTCTGATTGGCAAGCCCTAGGCTCTGTGGTTTAACCCACAGCGCCACCCGCGTCCCTTTAGGTATGGACAAATTTGCCAATCACAGTTTCTCATTTTCCCCATTGTTCAGTTCACCACATTTCCATTCCACCTCAGTTTGTTTTTTGTAACCAACATAAAATTTCCTCCCCGAAATTCATCCACATTCAGCATGCATTTCTCCTCAAAGGCAATTTTTAAGCATTTCCCCCCTAATATAATGTGTTTCTTTATGCTACTTTCACCAATACATTGATTTTTATGCACACTTTCCCCTATCACAGTTTTGTAGTTATCATTGGGTTGGAGAACTGAATAATAATAATAATAATAATAATAATAATAATAATAATAATAATAATAATAATAATAATAATAATTATTTATACCCCACCCATGTGGCTGTGTTTCTCCAGCTCCTATCAGAATATTAAAAACATGATAAAACATCAAACATTAAAAACTTCCCTATATAGGGCTGCCTTCAGATGTCTTCTAAAAGTCTGGTAGTTGTTGTTCTCTTTGACATCTGGTGGGAGGGCATTCCACAGGGAAGGCGCCACTACCGAGAAGGCCCTCTGCCTGGTTCCCTGTAACTTGGCTTCTCACAGTGAGGGAACCGCCAGAAGGCCCTCGGTGCTGGACCTCAGCATCCGGGTAGAACGATGGGGGTGGAGACGCTCCTTCAGATATACTGGACCGAGGCCGTTTAGGGCTTTAAAAGTTAGCACCAACACTTTGAAGTGTGCTCAGAAATGTGCTCGGAAACGCATTGCAACATTCAGAGGCGTGTGAATTTTAAAGCCTAGTTGCATTTTGGTGCATGAGCTGTTTGGGGCAGTTAGAATCAGGAAGGGTGGGATGAAAGGGTGAGCCAAGCTGAATTTGCTCCCTGTCCCCTATACTGTAAGTGGGTATAGGATTGCAGCCTTAATGTTTGTGTTTTCACTGTGGCATTTGGTCTGGAATAGCAATTTGGAGACAATTACCAGCTTGCCATAAAAGGGCATGCTGTGCCACACTTTGCATTGTCCAACTGCCGCTGTTCTCTCTGCACCCTCAAATTTGTCGGCCTCTGTCTTTCTGATAATGGAGTGACAGAATCGCAAGCATGGTATTTTCAAGGCTCTGTTGCCATGACAATAAAGAGGGGGGAAAATTCTCTGCAATCTTATGAAAATATTAAGAATCAGAAGTGCAAGTGCCTCCTTGGAAATGTAGGTTATTTAAATTTCAATGGCCCAGTTAATATGTTAACGTTGCATTGCTAAAACTGTGTCCATGTGGCTTGAAACTGTGCAACACTGGTGACCTGTGAGCAAGGTGAGTTTCTTCTCAGGTCACTATTGTGATTCTCAAAAATTGCTACAGGAAGGAAGGATGGATATGACTCAGCCGGTCGAAAGAGTTCGTCTGTAAAGATCTTAGTAGACTATAAGTGGACACATTTCACACACTGTAATGGAAATTTATTGTTATGTACTGAGTTGAATAGGATCCAAAATGCAGCAGTCTGATTGGTCCTAGAACAATAGGATTCAGAATGCAGCAGTCTGATTGGTCCTAGAACAATGCAGCAATATGATTGGTCAGCAGGAGCCACCCAATCCGACTCCAGATGGATGTGAATCCACAACCTGATTGGCCTACAGGAGAATTCCGGAATTAGCCAATCACGTGCAGCCCATTGTGTAAATAATGTATATAAGCAGATACTTTGAGGGGACTTTCATTCCTCCTCACCACTATGAGCTGAATAAAGAGCATGAAATCCACTCTCGACTCTGAGTATATTTCAGTTATGATGCTCTTCCAGCTTGCTTGATTTCAAGGCTTGCCATACCAAAATGACAATCTAATAGCTCCAATTAATATCAGGACCGTTAAAGTAAAACAGATGGGCTAGGCTGCAATCCCAAACCAACTTACCTGTATGAAGTCATATAGGTAAAAGTGTACTCAGGACCATCTGAGCAGACAGGTACTATTGAATTATACAGAGCATGTGCTTCTCCAGTGCTTATATTATAGAGACATCCGTATTAGTCTCATCTCCCCACTCCTCCATAAGTACCCAGGGCGCATGGGGCTGTGGTCTAAACCACTCAGCCTCTTGGGCTTGCCGATCAGAAGCTTGGCAGTTTGAATCCGCACAACAGGGTGAGCTCCTGTTGTTCTGTCCCAGCTCCTGCCAACCTAGCAGTTCAAAAGCACACCAGTGTAAGTAGATAAATAGGTACCCCTGTGGCGGGAAGGTAAACGGCGTTTCTCTGTGCTCTAGTTTCCATCACGGTGTTTCTGTTGCACCAGAAGCGGTTTAGTCATGCTGGCCACATGATCTGGAAAGCTGTCTGTGGACAAACGCTGACTCCCTTGGCCTGAAGCGAGATGAATGCTGCACCCCATAGTCGCCTTTGACTGGACTTAACAGTCCAGGTGTTCTTTACCTTACCTGACTCAGGGCGCACAGGACAATTCTATACCTCCCTCGTGCTTTCAGATAACAACCCTGCTACAACATGCAATGTTGCCAGGTTATTCATATCAGTATTCAAAATTTGTTGGTTGGTGACCTGTGCCACAAACTAGATTTAATGAACACTCCTATCAGAGTGTTTTGTAAATTGATAGTCATAGCCTTTGATATGCTCACCTTTTATGATCTTCCACATCCGTTTAATGCTCCTAACCCTTCTTTTAGGTTTTTAAAGCTTCTTTTAGACTCTTATAGTCTTTTATATATACCTTCTGTTTTAATAATTTTAGCTTTCCAAAAAGGTTTTACAGATTTTAAATGATTATACCCCACCTTACTTATGCTGGTCTATGACCATAATAAAGATTTGATTGATGATTGATTGAGTTATAGTTATTATGCCATAATTCAACACCATAAAATCCAACCCATGCAAGAATATCTTCCAGAAAAAATATTCAGGCTTTGGCTTTGGCAAATATGCAGGGGGGGGGGGAGGTAGGTTGGGCTATGTGAAAGCCTCTCGATGTGCCCTGACAGCACAAACTTAACAGAGAGATGGCGTAATCTAGGGCAGGAAGGGTAGGCCTGTGCCCCTTCAGATGTTGCACTTCAAGTCCCATCATCCCAAGCCAGCAAGGTCCATGAGAAGGGATGGTGGCAATTGTAGTCCAATAACTTCTGTAGGGCCACAGGTGACCCACCCCGATCTAGAGACCTCACTTATCACACTGAATCACAAGAGCTTAAACCCCCAAAGTCCACAAATTCCCGCACTCTCTTCACTCTTGCACTTGTCTCCTCTCTTTTCCACATTGTTCAGGAGGAGGCCCCAAGCCTCTTGAGAGCCTTTCTGGATTCATAGCAGGAGGCAGGAGAAAGTTATGTCTAGGTAACTCTTCTCCTTTGGACTTCCATTAAGTTAGTTCATTTTAGGATCCAAGTCTTTTGTAAATTCAACATCATAAGACACTCCCTTTTCTAAACAAAATTAAAAAATTCCTTCCAACTAAATTCCTTCCAAAAAAATTCCTTGGAGACCAACTAAGTTTGTTATTGGTATGAGCTTTCGTGTGCATGCACACTTCTTCAGATACACTGAAAAAGAAGCCACCAGACCCTTATATATAGTGAGAGAGTGGGGAGGGGTATTACTCAGAAGGGTGGTGGGAATGGGTGATTGGCTGATCGGTGTGGTAAACCTGTTGATGATTGTTAATGACTGCAATTTGTCTTACAGGAAAATGCAAGGGGTGAGATGTCTAAAAATAGTTATACAGTGGTGCCCCGCAAGACGAATGCCTCGCAAGACGAAAAACCCACTAGACGAAAGGGTTTTCCGTTTTTCGATGCGCTTCGCAAGACAAATTTCCCTATGGGCTTGCTTCACAAGACGAAAACGTCTTGCGAGTCTTGCGATTTTTTTCACTTCCCCCTTTTTTCTAAGCCGCTAAGCCGCTAATAGCCTTTTAGCCGCTAAGCCGCTAAGCCTTTAATAGCCGCTAAACCGCTAATAGCGCTAATCCACTAATAGGGTTGCTTCGCAAGACGGAAAAACCGCTAGACGAAGAGACTCGCGGAACGGATTATTTTCGTCTTGCGAGGCACCCACTGTATCATGTATAATGAGATAAGAATCCAATGTCTCTGTTCAGACCAGGTCTCTCCATGGTTTTAAGTTTGGTAATAAGTTGCAATTCAGCAACTTCTCTTTCCAGTCTATTTCTGAAATTCTTTTGTAATAAGACAGCTACTTTGAGATCTTGTATAGAATATCCTGGGAGATTGAAGTGTTCTCCTACTGGTTTCTCTGTCTAGTGATTCCTGATATCAGATTTATGTCCATTTATCCTTTGGCGTAGGGTTTGGCCTGTTTCTGAAAACATGGAATCTTTCCTCAAGTCAGGCCCTTGCTTCAGCATTATTTTGGACATCTGATCTCTGGAGTCCCTCATAGATTTTTAGATAAGGGTTGATAACTCTTGGAAGAAGAAATCTGGCTCCAGGTGATGGGAGAGACAATATCAAGACAAGTCCAGTGACGAAAATAAGGGACAGAGTGAAATAACTCATGGGGAACCCAGTAGAGGGGGTCGAAATCAATTTTTTCCTTTACCTAAAATCTACTGCTTTGGAAATTCATTTGCTACTCACCACATCCGAACAAGCAAACAAACATATGAAGTAAGACAACTCTGAACCCACCCAAGCCTGTCCCCCCCCCCCCGATATGTTGGCAACCACAGCCTGCATTTGTGGCCCCAATTTTCTTTAAATGGAGTAGAAAGAGAAAGAGTCTGCCTACACAGCTCCTAATAGCCTAACCTTCCTTTATCACAGCCACTAGGCTTGCTAATGATATCTATCTAGCTGTCCATTATTTCAGTAAGGCTTTTTAATGCTCTGTTGCATTTCAAGTTCCGTCCCACTGAATAGTTGTATTTCAGTTTATTTTGCCTGAGCTACATTTGCTTGCATTTTTAAAGGATGAGCGATTCTCAATTTGTTACTTCCAGTACATATTTAAATTATGGTCCATTTAGTTCTCGTTGCGCATATATATATATATATATATATATATATATATATATATATATATATTCAGTGCCGCACAAATGGTTCTGTACCTTTTGAGAACATTCTTAATTGTTTCTTTCTCCCCGACTAATTATAATTTTAACAGAGGCACTCTGCATCATTGATCCTCCGCAAATGTCACTGCTCACTTCGCGGGCTCTGAATTAGGACGACAGACTTCTAAGATGCCCTAAATCAGTTCCTTCTTCCAGATCCAGCTCAGGGGTATTACAGGAGTCTGTGCATCTAAGAAGATGACAAGTGCAGAAAGTTTATGTGAGCTCGTGAACTTGATTCCACCATCTCCTTGCACATCACCTTTCGGCTCTCTAAGCAGAGAGCCAGTATGCCCTGCCGCCACTTAGTCACTGTGTTAAAGTGATGAAATATGCAGCTAGCTTGGGAATCACAGGTGAAGCCTCTTTCCTGCATGGAACAACTCCACAGCAGGCTAATAATAATAATAATAATAATAATAATAATAATAATAATTTATTTATACCTCACCCTTCTGGCTGGGTTTCCCCCGCCACTCTGGGCGGCTCCCAACAGAATATTTAAAGCACAACTAAACATCAAACATCAAAAACTTCCCTCAACAGGGCTGCCTTCAGGTGTCTTCTGAAAGTCAGATAATTTATTTCCTTGACATCTGGTGGGAGGGTGTTCCACAGGGCAGCACTGGTGGAGGAAGAGGGGGTGCGGGGAGCGCACCACCCCTGGCACCACAATCCTGGTAGGGTGCCATCGCAGCTGCCCCCCACGCTGGGCACCACACCCCCTAGGACATGTGCCACCCCACCCCCAGGACACGTGTCAGCCATGCCCCCGCCTGCTCTCTGCCCCCGGAGAGGGCTGCCTCCAGATTTCTTCCAAAAGTCAGATAGTTGTTTGTTTCCTTGACATCTGATGGGAGGACGTTCCACAGGGCGGGTGCCACTACCGAGAAGGCCCTCTGCCTGGTTCCCTGTAACCTTACTTCTTGCAGCGAGGGAACCACCCGAAGGCCCTCAGAGCTGGACCTCAATGTCCGGGCTGAATGATGGGGGTGGAGACAATGCAGCTTCATGACCTTGTGGAAGATTAATTTTAGATGATGATGATGATGATTTAAAGGTATTATAAGATTGCTCTGGAAGTCCTTACTCAACTCCCTTACCGCTTTTCACCTGAAGCTTAGAGTAATTGTTCAATCACTATACTTGGGACATTAAAGTTGATGGTTTATATCCAAGACACAGGCACACAGCTTCACCCAAGCCCATAAACATTTATTACCTCCCAAAATAGGACAGTGATGGTGATAACTAAAAAAAGAGGCCTGCTGGATTAGCTCAATAGCCCATCTAATCCAACTTTCTGTTCTCACAATGGCCTATGGGAAACCAGCGAGACGGATCTGAGTTAAAGCCAACAAGGCTGGTAGCCAACATTGCTTCCTGTTGGAGAACATTCCATAGACTAACTGTGGGATTCATGAAAAAGTACTCCCTCCCCCGTCCTCAGTCTTGCAATATTCAGCTTCACTGGATGTTCATGAATTCTAGTGTTATGAGAGGAGAAGAACTTTTCTCTACCCACTTCCACCAGTCAGACCCTAGATCCAAATACGAAAACTGGGGCACAAGACTGTGAGAACAGTCTTGGCCTACTGTGGGAACAGTGAACGCTTTCTGTTCTTATGCCTTAATACTGGTTTTTAATTTTAATTTTAAGAGTTTGAGGACCCCCGCTGACAGTTGCAGCTTGGCACCAGCATACAGGTAGCTTCTCTCTCTTATTTATTGTTCAAATTCACTCAGACCCCCATTGAAGTTCCTGAACGAAAAAGAATATCGTAGTCTCTAACTGACGACTTCATTTTCTGCTTTAGAATATTTCATCTGTCTGGAGCCAAAGGCACCTCATAAGTGCGTGCAATTTCAACTGTTTTTAACCTCAGCGCTCAAAAATCTTCCTTTTTGTCAGGCCCATAACCAAATCTCAAAGACAGCCTCTTTTTGATTTAATATTGTATCAGAAGTCCTTCCACTTATGCGGCGCAAGTATTCCTAAATGGGCCTATCTGAAAAGCACATTTTGACAATAGATTGATCCCAATTGCATTTTAAATTGTCGGGGTAGGTGATGTAGGCTTAAAAATTATAAAGACTCTCATTGCACGCTCACCAAATAGAGTCAGTGCTTCAGGCATTTTAGCTTGCGTGAAAATGGTATCTGTTTGCTGAATGCTTTTCATAATAGAATGCTGAGTCGTGGTAACACAAAAGAAAAGGAAACATATGGAGAACAATAAAAAAGAAGCTCATAATAAGATCAAAGCATTTTTTGCAAAAAAACTTCCACCTCACAGAAGGGAAATATTATGTAAAGCCTGACCTCTTTTTCATTCCGTGCATATTTTGTTTTGTTTCGTGTGGCAGTTTATTAGCAGCTTTTTAATTTTTAGACAATTTGCTGGGAAACTTTTGAAACAATTACCATGCCATCAAATCGAAGTGTGCTGTTATCTCTTTTCTCTCTTTCCTTGTGTTTAATTTCTTTTCTTGGCTGGACAAATTATCCGCTGGTCCCCTGAAGCCAACTATAATAATTTTCACTGACTGTCGTAATGGGGCCAAAACTGATTAAATGGAGGCTACCCTCTTTCTCAACTCAGCCAAAAAGCTGCCTTTCAGAGGCCTCCCCCCCCCCACCCCCACCTTTCAGTAAATGAGAATTTTGTGATCTGAGCTTTGTCTTCCTGTCAAAAGCTATACGGGCAGAATAATTATCTTCAGAGCTGCTAATGGATGCTTGGGTCAAGACACCGACTTGAAACAAGCTACAGCGGAAAGTGTGTCTGAGGAGAAAGAATCTTTGTATCTATTTAATCTTGTTTGGAAGGTTAGCTGCTTAGTACGATAAAGGATTGCAGTGTGTACAAAGCAGATATGTTAAGGACCAAGACCTTCTGCATAAATGGGGCTTCTGAGAAAGGGAAAAAAAATGGGAAAAGATGCAGTGCAACCCTACACAGGTCTATCAAGAAATAAATCCCATTGAGTTAAGGACTGCAGCCTTCAGCTCATTGTGTGTTAGGAAGACATTTTGGTGCCTAGTTCTTTATTTATTTTAGGTTGAATCAATATAGTTGAGTTCAGCGGGTCTACTCTAAATGCGATGAAGTCTGGATCCAACCTTTTATGTATTTATTTACATATTATTTCCCATCACATATCTGGAGCTCAGAGCTATAATGAGAGCTGTTGCTTCAGCAAGGAGAGACTGAGCAGTTCCATCCCTTCCTGTCTCTCAATCAGGCCCTGATCCACATCAGTGTTGACATTTCCATTCCACCTTAAGGAGCAGACGTGTGGAATTGTTGCGTGTCACTTGTCTGTTTACATTCCAGCACAGCTTGCTGGGAACTTCTGTTGTGTATAGCTTTTGTTTTTCCTGTTCTCTCTGAGATGATGAGAGAGAGAGAGACGACATGTCCTTTGTCCTGATTTATGATTAATAAATCTGTAGTTGTAGTATGCTTTCACAAGCCTCACGCCTATTCTGTGTGCACAGTTCGATCTGCTGATAGTGTGCCCTGGCTTTGAAGCCCAGGTCGCTGATTTACATTGGAGCAGAGATGATGGTCTTCACAGTGGGACGGCTAGAAGGGAACAGGCCAGCATGGGCTAGCCAGCTGGCCTCCCGGTCCTCTGCTTGTCAACAGTAAGTGTTTCCAGGAACTCCCCACCCCCACCCCATCCATGAGTAGCCTCACTAACAGCTAGGCAGGCACTTCAATGGTGGCTCTGAAGTTCCTACCTGGGTCACCATCTCCTCTAGTCCTGTGGTTTTGGAGGAGATGAATGGTGGTGATCTCAGAGCTGTGTGGGAAGCCAGGTCACTGGTATGGGGACCTCTAGTCCTGGGGAAGAAATGTCCAGATTTGATCCTCATGATCATTGGCCGATGGAGAACTGCCAATTTCCCACACAGGCATCTGGTTGGCCACTGTGAAAAGAGGATGCTCACTAAATGGGCCATTGGCCTCATCCGGCAGTCTCTTATGTTTTGTTTTTGTTGTTGTGAATCCAGCTCCCCTTGTCCCCATGTACAAAAACTTGACAAATGTTTTTGGTATAGTTCTGAAAATTCCTCGGGGTGAAATCACTTTTTTGCTGAACTTCTCACTCCTCTCAATATTATAATAATAGAATAATAATTTATTATTTGTAACCCGCCCATCTGGCTGGGTTTCCCCAGCCACTCTGGGCGTCTTCCAACAAAGATTAAAAATACATTAAAATGTCACACATTAAAAACTTCCCTGAACAGGGCTGCCTTCAGATGTCTTCTAAATGTCAGGTAGTTGTTTATCTCTTTGACATCCACAAGGCGGGCACCACTACCGAGAAGGCCCTCTGCCTGGTTCCCTGTAGCTTTGCTTCTCGCAATGAGGGAACTGCCAGAAGGCCCTCAGCGCTGGATCTCAGTGTCCGGGCAGAACGATGGGGGTGGAGACGCTCCTTCAGGTATACTGAAGATATATTCTGGGATGGATATGCATCCCCTTGTCTCCAAAAACAAAAACTTGACGTGTTTTTGGTATAGTTCTGAAAACTCCTCAGGGTGAAATCTCCTTATTGCTGAACTTCCCACTCCTCTCAATATTCTGGGATGGATCTGCATTGTTTTTAGCGATGCAGAGTATTTTGAATCATGTCTCTGGCAGCATCCCTTGAAATTCCTAATTTCACCGGAAGAGAAATCTCCCCACCCCACAATTCACTTTGGTTGCGGGTGGTGGGTCTTTCATATAAACAGGGACTGAAGACACCTCTGCTGTTAAGTCACAGGGTCCTGGCAGAGAAGCAATTTTTTTGAAAGCAGTATGCGTGCTTCTGAAGCTTAGCTGGTGTGGGATCAAACTTTGCAGGATGTGTGTGGGCATTCTGCTGGGAACATGTCTTGCTTCAGGGTGTATAGTATATACTCCCTCTATTCACTGTCAAACCACTGCTGGCCATATCTCAAGAATGCTGACGGATGAATACAAGTCAGCATCCATAACGATCAGTGTTATTTTACTTCTTTTTAAAGTAGTATGTGCGATTTCTGCTCCTGCTGGGCTCAGGGTGTCACTTGAGTTTAGACACATATTAAATATGGGTGTTTGTTTTTTAAAAAACAACTCCGTGATGCAGAAATACATTTTGTACTACCAGCTTGCAAAAAGCTTTCCTGGCTCCCTATGTAGCAGAAGTAGGCAACATAATCCATTATTTTATTTCCACCACCAGGGTGAGAGTGGAGGAGTCACACATGAGCTAAGGAAAGGTGAATACGCCTAAATAAATATAGCAGGTGAAGCCTCTCAAAAACAAAGAGGGAAAGAGAGAGAGGCTTAGAATTTGGTGTTGTTGATTTTTTTAAAAAAGGACAGACCATATGGCCTGTTTGTAGAGACGTACAAGGTCTCGCTGTGTTTTGCTTACAGCAAATAGTAACTGTTGTGTTTTGTGCAATGCCAGATGTCTAGTTAATCAGATAGCCTAATTTTTCTTAATAGGGCCAGACTAAAAATGGACAAATCCATGAAATATGACATCCTTTACAGAATAAGCGACCTAGGCCTTCCTATTGTGCCAGCTAAATATATTGTATTTCATTTGTATTTCATGCAAACACACATACAGTGGTGCCTCGCAAGACGAAATTAATTCGTTCCGCGAGTCTTTTCGTCTAGCGAATTTTTTGTCTTGCGAAGCACGGTGTCGGAAAAGTTTTGGAAAAGCTTCAAAAATCACCAAAAACCTCAAAAAAGGCTACCACACCGTGTTCTATGAGTTGCTCAGCGAAGTCAAGTCGCAACTGTATTAATGGTGTTAAGAAAAAGGAAACAAACTTGCAAGACGTTTTCGTCTTGCGAAGCAAGCCCATAGGGAAATTCGTCTTGGGAAGCAGCTCAAAAACCGCAAAACCCTTTCGTCTAGCGAGGCATTTGTCTTGCGGGGCACCACTGTAATTGACTACCTCATATTCTTTACCTGTGCAAAAAAGTCAAGGTGGCATAGCAGTTAGTGTGTTAGACTAGGACTTTGGAGAACAGGGCTCAAATCTCCAGCTGGCCATGAAGCTCACTGGGTGACCGTTGGCAGGGCATTAAATCTCAGCCTAATCTACCTCACATAAATTTGAAAGTGTTACTTGAAGCTTACCTTCAGTCCTGCTTCTGGATTTTCAGCAAAGGAACAACCATGTATGTTCCCAGTTTAGCTCTCCAATGTTCCTCTAAAGCCGCTACTTACCTGCTGCACACCTGATGTCATGTACGCCCAGTTTGGTCCGTGGTCCACAGGTTCCTCACCCCTTGTGTATCCAGACTGTACACTCATTGACCTTTGCATGCCAAGAATTGTATGAGGGAGTAATATTTATTTATTTATTTATTTATTTATTTATTTATGTCCCGCCCATCTGGCTGGGTTTCCCCAGCCATTCTGGGCGGCTTCCAAGCAAAATATAAAAATACAATAATTCATCAAATATTAAAAGCTTCCCTAAACAGGGCTGCCTTCAGATGTCTTCTAAAAGTCAGAGAGTTGTTTATTTCTTTGACATCTGGTGGGAGGGTGTTCCACAGGGCGGGTGCCAGTACCGAGAAGGCCCTCTGCCTGATTCCCTGTAACTTGGTTTCTCACAGCGAGAGAACCCCCAGAAGGCCCTCGGCGCTGGACCTCAGTGTCTGGGCTGAATGATGGGGGCAGATAAGCTCCTTCAGGTAATACGGATACACAAATGTACTGAGTGTACACTTGTTGAATGTAATGTATGAACATCCCTAAGCAAAAATCTACACATGCGGAAACTGGGTCCAATATTTGGGGCTGTAAACTTGAAGAAAACATAATGTACCTTACTAAAAACTAGGGTTGTCATACGTCTGGAATTTCCCAGACATACATGGAATACTGCAGTCGAAAGCAGCATCCGGATGGAAATCGGTTAAATGTCCTGGAAAATCTGGACATATGGCAACCCATGTCGGCAGTGTCATTTTTGCCAATTTCCCTCAGAAATAGCAACAAAAGAGGGTCCAAATTCATTGTTATTTTGCAAAAAATAAAATAAAAAAGCTCAAGAACTTTGGCGAAAAGAAAAAAGAAACATTTCAAGATAAACTTACTGTGATTTACAATAGCCTAGCCCATAAATCAAAAATCTCCAGCAGCATTGGGACATTACACACACACACACACACGAATGACATGACAAAGATTAAGTTCTGTTTCTAAAAAAAAAAATAACAATCCTGTATTTTTCTTTATAATATAAATTAAATGTACTTGTGATGTGTGGCCTCCTGCAGCTTTTTTAAAGAGATAGAATAATATGTAGATGCATACATGCATATAGTGGTGCTGTCATTTGTACAGAGTATGATGCTTGAATGAAAAATGCAAGTTATACAGCTGTGGATGCTCAATTTGTAGCCTGCCTCCAAGTAAATAAATCTCTTAAGCAACACCTTTCCATACCCCAGGCTGGAATCAGATAGAAATAAAGAATCTATTGGTGCTATCTGAGGCACACTCTTTTTACTAGTCATTTTAAATATTCCTTTTTTAAAAAATATAATTTTTATTAATTTTCCAATAAAAAATTATACAAAAAAAAACCCCCAAAACAAAAAAAACATCACCAACATCCTCTTTTTGGACTTCCATCAGCATGTCTGATAATTCTCCGCTTTGCTCACTTCTTCCACATTTCTCAATTTAATATTGCACTACATATTGCAGTACTCCAAATGTCATAGACCAAATGGAGCAAACAGCATGCAGACCTAGTGGTGGGAGGAAAAAATCCTTAAATAAGAGTCACAGGGGAATGATTAATGGACTTCAATGTCTGTACACTAATGCGCAAAGCATGGGAAATAAACAAGATGAGCTTGAGCTCTTGGTACAGCAAACTAAATATGACATAATAGGCATCACTGAAACCTGGTGGGGTAAGTCCCACGATTGGAATGTAATAATGGAGGGATACAATCTATTTCAGAGAAACAGACCAGACAAGAAAGGAGGAGGAGTGGCGTTATATGTCAGGGATGTGTATACCTGTGAAGAGAGCCAAGATTTAGAACCTCAAAGCCAAAGTGAGAGCATTTGGGTCAAAATTAAGGGAGAGAAGAATAACAGTGACCTCATTGTGGGAGTTTACTATAGATCCCCAAGCCAAACGGAGGACATAGATGATGCCTTCCTGGAACAGATGGCCAAGCATGCAAAAGGAAGGGAGATAGTAGTAATGGGGGACTTCAATTACCCGGATATTTGTTGGATGTCAAACTCAGCCAAGAGCATAAGGTCAAACAGATTCCTCACTGGCCTTGCAGACAACTTCATTGTCCAGAAAGTGGGAGAAGCAACAAGAGGAACAGCCATTTTAGATCTGGTCCTAACCAATGTTGATGAGCTGGTTAGTGGGGTAGAAGTGGAAGGATCATTAGGCGCGAGTGATCATGCTCTTCTGAAGTTTACTATACAGCGGAAAGGAGCAGCCAAGCATACTAGGACTCAATTTCTTGACTTTAAGAAAGCCGACTTCATAAAACTTAGGGAAGTGCTGGGTGAGATCCCATGGACAGTAATACTAAAAGGAAAGGGAGTTCATGATGGCTGGGAGTTTGTTAAGAGGGAGATAGTAAAAGCACAATGTCAGGCAATACCAATGAGACGGAAACATGGAAGGTGCCTAAAGAAGCCAGGGTGGCTATCTAAAGAACTTTTAACTGAGCTAAGCTTAAAAAAGGATGTGTACAAAAAATGGGAAAGGGGGGAAACCACCAAAGAGGAATTCAAAAAAATAGCCAGCACGTGTAGACACAAAGTCAGAAAAGCTAAAGCACAGAATGAACTCAGGCTTGCTAGAGAGGTTAAAAGCAACAAAAAAGGCTTTTATGGGTATGTTCATAGCAAAAGGAAGAACAAAGAAACATTGGGGTCACTCAGAGGAGAAGATGGTGAAATGCAAACAGGGGACACAGAAAGGGCTGAACTCCTCAATGCCTTCTTTGCCTCAGTCTTCTCCGATAAAGAAAACAATGCCCGACCTGAAGAATTTGGAGCAAATGATTCAGCAAAGGAAACACAGCCCAGAATAACTAAGGACATAGTACAAGAATACTTGGCTAGTTTAGATGTATTCAAGTCTCCAGCGCCAGATGAACTGCATCCAAGAGTATTAAAAGAACTGGCAGATGTGATCTCAGAACCACTGGCAGTCATCTTTGAGAATTCCTGGAGAACAGGCGAAGTCCCGGCAGACTGGAGGAGGAGGAGGAGGAGGAGGAGTTTGGATTTGATATCCCGCCTTTCACTCCCCTTCAGGAGTCTCAAAGCGGCTAACATTCTCCTTTCCCTTCCTCCCCCACAACAAACACTCTGTGAGGTGAGTGGGGCTGAGAGACTTCAAAGAAGTGTGACTAGCCCAAGATCACCCAACAGCTGCATGTGGAGGAGCGGAGACGCGAACCCGGTTTTCCCAGATTACGAGACTACCGCTCTTGAGGGCAAATGTTGTCCCTATTTTCAAAAAGGGGAAAAGAGAGGACCCAAATAATTACCGCCCAGTCAGTCTGACATCAATACCAGGGAAGATTCTGGAGCAGATCATTAAGCAAACAGTCTGTGAGCACCTAGAAAGGAATGCTGTGATCACCAATAGTCAGCATGGATTTCTGAAAAATAAGTCATGTCAGACTAACCTGATCTCGTTTTTTGACAGAATTACAAGCCTGGTAGATGAAGGGAACGCAGTGGATCTTGCCTACCTTGATTTCAGCAAGGCATTTGACAAGGTGCCCCATGATATTCTTGTAAAGAAGCTGGTAAAATGCGGTCTTGACTATGCTACCACTCAGTGGATTTGTAACTGGCTGACTGACCAAACCCAAAGGGTGCTCATCAATGGTTCCTCTTCATCCTGGAGAAGAGTGACTAGTGGGGTGCCACAGGGTTCTGTCTTAGGCCCGGTCTTATTCAACATCTTTATCAACGGCTTGGATGATGGACTCAAGGGCATCCTGATCAAATTTGCAGATGACACCAAATTGGGAGGGGTGGCTAACACCCCAGAGGACAGGATCACACTTCAAAACGACCTTGACAGATTAGAGAACTGGGCAAAATAAACAAGATGAATTTTAACAGGGAGAAATGTAAAGTATTGCACTTGGGCAAAATAAAAAAAATTAAAAAAAATGAGAGGCACAAATACAAGATGGGTGACACCTGGCTTGAGAGCAGTACATGTGAAAAGGATCTAGGAGTCTTGGTTGACCACAAACTTGACATGAGCCAACAGTGTGACGTGGCAGCTAAAAAAGCCAATGCAATTCTGGGCTGCATCAATAGGAGTATAGCATCTAGATCAAGGGAAGTAATAGTGCCACTGTATTCTGCTCTGGTCAGACCTCACCTGGAGTACTGTGTCCAGTTCTGGGCACCACAGTTCACGAAGGACACTGACAAACTGGAACGTGTCCAGGGAGGGCAACCAAAATGGTCAAAGGCCTGGAAACGATGCCTTATGAGGAACGGCTAAGGGACCTGGGCATGTTTAGCCTGGAGAAGAGGAGGTTAAGGGGTGATATGATAGCCATGTTCAAATATATAAAAGGATGTCACATAGAGGAGGGAGAAAGGTTGTTTTCTGCTGCTCCAGAGAAGCGGACACAGAGCAATGGATCCAAACTACAAGAAAGAAGATTGCGTGTTGAGTTCCGCAGTGCCACCCCCCCAAAAAATTCACACAGCACACGTTAATTTTTTGTTTAAGGTTTTTGGCATAATTTTGGCCACAACTTTATTTAAATACAGAAAATGTGAGTGGTTGCTTAGGCATTGGTTATGACTATGTCCTTGCCCCCCCAAGGACAGCGCTGGCACTTCCGGACACCACCGGAAGCCAGCGTGGGAAACAAGTATTGGGGAGAAATGAGGCTGGGTAAATGCAGTCCAACACCTCTCACCCTCATGTTCCGGTGGGGTCTTGCCCGGCCCAAGTCCGGCTCCACGGACAAGGACGAAAGGATGGCAAGCCCCTGGATTCCTTTAACGGAATTCCCATTCGCATCATTTGGAGGGATAGGCACCTTACCCCTCCAAGCACCAATTTAACCAATGCCTAACCGCCAACCTTACAAGTTGTGACGATTTGCTACGCAGTAGGCAAAAACCAAGTGGCAAGAGCCAATCAGCCAAATGGCAAAATTCCTACCAGGCCCCCGCTCAAAGGCGAACGACCCCATGACAGGCATAGCAAGGTCAAATGAACCCAAGAACCACCCTATAAAAGGGAGGGGGGCGGGTGATCCGATGCAAAACGGCCAAGAGGAAGTCCCCTAGTCTAGCTCCTCAATTTATAGACTCTAAACCCCTCCTCCAATTTTGCAACACCCAAATTTCCCCAGCGACCCAATTAACCCTTTCATCTTGGGTTCCCAAAATTGCCTAGTCATGATGGTGGCCTGCTCCCCAACCGCAACACGTGCTCTCTGCTAGTGAGAACACGCTTTGCGTGTTGAGTTCCGCAGTGCCACCCCCCAAAAAAATTCACACAGCAATCGTTAATTTTTTGTTTAAGGTTTTTGGCATAATTTTGGCCACAACTTTATTTAAATACAGAAAATGTGAGTGGTTGCTTAGGCATTGGTTATGACTATGTCCTTGCCCCCCCAAGGACAGCGCTGGCACTTCCGGACACCACCGGAAGCCAGCGTGGGAAACAAGTATTGGGGAGAAATGAGGCTGGGTAAATGCAGTCCAACACCTCTCACCCTCATGTTCCGGTGGGGTCTTGCCCGGCCCAAGTCCGGCTCCACGGACAAGGACGAAAGGATGGCAAGCCCCTGGATTCCTTTAACGGAATTCCCATTCGCATCATTTGGAGGGATAGGCACCTTACCCCTCCAAGCACCAATTTAACCAATGCCTAACCGCCATGGAGCCCACGGCTCCCCGCCAAACCACTCACAGCCCCAGCCAAGACCTCAGCTTGGCCACCACCGCACCTAGCCAAGCTTCATTACCCGAAGCAGAAAGGTGCACGCCATCATCTCGGAATAAATCTGGCCTCTGAGAAGAAATCTCAGGATGAAAAATCACATCGCCGCCGAACTCCAAGACCTTTCTCGTCACTGCGGAGTTGATGCGGCCCCTGGCTCTCTCAATGGCGGCTGGGCAACGACTGCCCCTCCAAGCGCGCCGTTGTAGCAGCCTTGACCCAAAAATTTTCGCTACTGGCATCAGAGCCCGCAGCGTCTCCAAGTCCGCTAAAATTGCAGCACGCAGGGAAAAACAGTCCGTAGAAACCAGGTCGTTCTCACCCAGCTGCACCACAATGGCCGATGGGGGTCCTTCCCTTAGCAACTGTCTCCGGATCCGAGGCAGGAGCTCCGGCCAGCGCATTCCCCGTCTGGACAGCCAAGACAACTGAATATGTGGAGGAAGGCCAAGACCTGTACCCTTTTCCGACTGTCGTGCTGCTACACCAGCCCAGTGGATGATGCTGAGCGCCACCATCCAGATGCGGACAGCTGCTAAACCTGAGATAAATAATAATAATAATAATAAAAAAACAATGTAAGAAACCATGATAGCGAACATAACCTCTGAACGCACCCGATTTCCAGCGGCCCAAATCCTTTATTTTGGCGGCTGACAAGCCCCAGTGAGCTGCCGTCGAGGCAGCCCCAATCCTAAATGAATGGGGAGCAAAATCACCAGCTGTGCCGCCACAAGCCAGAATCGCCTTCCGCATCACCTTCGAAATTGGTGCCTGCTAGGCATTGGTTCCTGACTAGCTGCACCCGACCTCAGCAGGGCAGCACTGACGACTGGGCCCCACCATATCGTCAGTACCAGCAAACATTGTGGGGGAGCAATGAATCCCAAGGCAATCGCATCCCGCCAGGTGTTGTTCCCCATAGGGGAAAGATGCACCCCATCTGCCCTAAAGGGGGCAACTGCCTTGAAGAAAAATAGCAGGGTGCAATATTACAGAACCCACCTAAAGCAAGGACCTATTTTATTTTATTTGTTATTTTATTTACTTTATTTATTTTATTCTATTGTCCACCGCCTTATTAACATGCTTTCTGGCCTGCTCGGTGGTAGTTTGTCTAGGCATTGGTTCCTGACTAGCTGCACCTGACCTCGGCAGGGCAGCACTGACAACTGGGCCCCACCATATTGTCAGTACAAATAAACAGCGTGGGGGAGCAATGAACCAGGATCAGACTCAAGCTCACCCCCAAATGCTCCCAGGAACTCTTGCGTGGCCCTAGCCCTCGAAAGGGGGTGACAAAAGCATGGCGAATCCTTGGATTCCCTTGAATGGAATATCTTTGCACATTGGAGGGGACAGGTGCTCCAACCCCCCCTCCAGACCACCTTGAACCAATGCATTAAATTATTTTGAGTCCAGGGAGAGCTGCCATCAACTCAATCCAAGCCCTCTTGCATGCAGGAATGCAAACTTATGCTGGAGGAAGACAGCAAACATTCTCGCCCAGCTGTACCACCAGCACTGCGGGAGGACCTGCACAGGTCACACCCGACCACACCAAAGGAAGGATCTCCTCCCAAGCATTCCCCATCTGGACATCCGGTATATGTTCACTTGGGCAGGAAGACTGAGATGGCGCCCCAGTCCAAACTCGTCAACATGCTTGCCAGCCTAGTGTACAATGCTGTGGCCCAAATGTGCACAGCTGCTCCTATGAAAAGAGGAAATAACAGACAAGCATCAGCACAGACATCATTGTGACACTTCCTGATATAACCCTTGTCAGCGTCAGACTTCCAATGACCCGTATTCACAATCCTGTCTACTGCCAGGCCCCCAGTGTGCAGCCTTTGCAGCAGCACCTAATCGTAAGGAATGAGGCGTGTTCAGCGGTAAGCAAGCCGCAGGCCGTAATAACTGGTGCACAACGTGAGCACATTGATGCCTGGCTAACAGGAACCCATTTTCATGCACTAGGAGCGGGCCAGCCCCCCAGGGAATAAAAAGCCAAATATTCTGTTATCCATAACCGGGCAAGGGCCCTCCTCACCTGTGGCGGGAAGCCTGATTGTGGCACTCCTGCCCACTAAGTCTGTTTTTGGAGTTCCCAACTCTAATGACAAGCTCCAAAGGATGAGGAAAAGTCCTGAAGCAATAAGCCTCCAGACTCTCAGCCCCGTACTGGCTCCAACAACCATTTCCCAAACCCTCAGTGCGAAAATGCAATGGACTACTGAAAGGAGTCTTGCATTGATCTTAACCAGCAGACAAGTTTTAACTTGTTGCAGATACTGCATAGGTAAAATTGACCGACTTCCTGCCCACTGTCCTATGAGGTTGGAGCCTATTCCAACCTTCCAAGGCCCTGCGCACTACAAACTTTATGCAAGGGTCTCTGAAAATTAAAGCTTCAGTGTAACAGACATTGCAGCGGACTGAATTCTTATAGTTATAACAGCACGCCCAATCTGCAGCAGGTGGACCAAATACTGCAGGATCTGCTCAGAGGATGGGGGCCAATTCATCTGAATGGCCGAGGACTGCCAGCTTAAGGCTAAGAAATCCATCCTTCCCATAAGAGGTAAAAGCAGAAGGGGAAATGGAAGCTGCCGCTCTCTGTAATTACTAATTGTTGTCAAAATGCCACAGGTGGTCTGGAAAAGTCTGGCAATAGCTGAGTCTGGAGCCCAGGATCTGAAGCGCTTCATCTGAAAGTGGGATAGAGTCTCAGCGACATTGTTAGAGGATCCCGTAATTTGGAGAGTAGAAAGCACAATATTAAACCTTAAGCGGCGCAGCTCGAAAGTATGAGCAGGGCGGCAGAGACTGTGCTAGAGCGTGAGGACTGTTTTGCCAAGATGCTCACCACTACCTGGTTATCAAACCAAAAGCCGATCCGATGGTCACTGAACTCCTCGGGCCACATGTGAACTGCTACTACAATGGGGAAAACTCAAGAAAAGTTATGTCACATGATTGCCTCACCACACCGGGCTTGAGGCCCTAGCTTTGCACACCAGCAACCCTTGAATTAAAACCAAAGGGCAAAGATCCAGCAGCACCAGCATGAAAATCCCTGTGCGGGTTCAAGGTATCCTGCCATGGCGAACTACTATTGCATACATGCAGGAATTGCTACCATCGCCTGAATATCTGCCTTCACCACACTTGGTAGGCGTACACAAAGGTAAGGGGACCTCAGGCAGCCTGGCCTAGTGGGAAGATTAATTAAGTGACCCAGCAAGATCGGATCTGATGAAGCATCACTTGCTACAGAGGAAGGATTACAAAATAACTTCCTTCAAGGCAGACAGCTTCTCCATAGGCAAGTGGTATGTTGTAGCAACGATATCCAACTGGATCCCTAAATAAAATGGGAATATTGGGCAAAAAGTATTGAGCTATTGCTTGCCAGCTTCCAGCCCCCGCTTGGGCAGGGGGCATCTTGTGCTGCCATCATGATATGTAAATTTACAGGGCCGACGCTGGCCAGAACCCCTAAAGAAGTCCCGACAAAGCTGCCACCGAGCCAGCTTCCTTTTCAGACACACACTCTGTGCAATGCAAAACAAAACAAAAAGAAAACAAAAACAAAACACACACTCCGTGCAGTGCACACACTCTCCATGCAATGCAACTACACACTCCGTGCAATGCAACTACACACTCCGTGCAATGCAAAAAACATGCTCTGTGCAATGCAACTACACACTCCGTGCAATGCACGCACAAACCCTCCGTGCAATGCAACTACACACTCCGTTCAATGCAACTACACACTCCGTGCAATACAAAACACACTCCCTGCAATGCACATACTCCATGCAATGCAACTACATTCCATGCAATGCAACTACACACTCCGTGCACTGCACACACCCTCCGTTCAATGCAACTATGTACCCCGTGCAATGCACACACACTCTGTGCAATGCAAAAAACACTCTCTGCAATGCAACTACACCCTCCATGCAATGCACACACCCTCCGTGCAATGCACACACCTTCCGTGCAATGCAACAACCCACTTCGTGCAATGCAGCAACCCACTTCGTACAATGCAACAACACACTTCGTGCAATACAACACACTTTGTGCAATGCAACTACACACTCCGTGCAATGCACACACACCCTCCGTGCAATGCACACACCCTCCGTGCAATGCAACTGCAAATCTCTCACGCAATGCAATGCAATTGCAGCCCATGCAGCGCCGTGCTCTGCAACGCACAGAGCAAACTGCAATGCAGGCACACAAAGGTGCTTTCTCCCAGTTGCATGTTGCAAACGTGGCGCCCGTTACATCCCTCGCAGTGAGGTAACCACCAAAAGGACCTAAGTGTCCAGGTAGAGCAATGGGGGAGCATGCAGCTGTCCCATACAGGGACCAATCCTGAAACCTAGGCATTACCGGCACTATGCGCTGACCCAGTGAAACCAAAGCTTCATGGACCACATGGGGACACTATTCAGGCTGGAAACGCTTCCAGGCCATCGAATTCTAGGGCAAACCCCTAGGATCACCTGCTAGGCCAGGCATAAATGTTTCCAGTGAAATAGCAGAGTTGAGGTAGCCCACAGCTTGTCCAGGTACCCCTGCTTGCCCTTTTAGAGGGAAGCGCCCCTTCAAGAAACCCAAAGTTCTTCTATCACAAATGGGCCAAACTACCCAGCAACAGAATAGCCCAAAAGGAGCAGTTTGTTTGTTTTGTTATGACAATGGCTAAGAGGGGGATATGAACCCTGTCTCCCGGGTCCTAGTCCTACACTTTAGCCACTAAGCCACAATGGCTCATCTCTAAAATGGCAGTCGCCACTATCAGGGCAAAACAAACTTAAAGAAAATAAACTCATTCAGAAACAGCATAGTTCAAGAGCATATACAGAGTGCTCATAGTCCTTGGAGGCACAGGGAGCCTCTGGGGCCCTCTGTCTGCCTCAGATATAGATTAGCAGCAACTGGGCCTGCAAGCAGATACATTCCTATAGCGAGCAATGTCATAACAATATTAAAGGAACTCAAATTAGTGCTCCCACCCAAGGCTAGCTTAAAATTTGGCCAACAGCGCTGCACACACTCAAAATAAAGCCAATCTCCGGGGATACTATAAACGAAAGTGATACCAGCTAATCTGGGAACAGCCCTGACTAGCCCCACAATTTCAACAAGAGAAATGGGGGAAACCTTTTTGCGAAAGAAAGCCCCTAACGGGGGCTCTCTCTCCCTATTGGGAAAGGCAAGCCACAGATACAGGGAGAATCTTCCCACAGGGCAGGGTAAGGGGTGGGGTGGGGTGGGAAATCAAACAGGAAAAGGGGGGAATTAAATTATTTAAGGGACTAGAGAGGATTAAAAAGAAAGGGGAAATAAAGAAATAAAGAAATGTAACCAGACAATGAGAAGATTGTCCAAGTGCTCCATGTGATCCGATGCAAAACGGCCAAGAGGAAGTCCCCTAGTCTAGCTCCTCAATTTATAGACTCTAAACCCCTCCTCCAATTTTGCAACACCCAAATTTCCCCAGCGACCCAATTAACCCTTTCATCTTGGGTTCCCAAAATTGCCTAGTCATGATGGTGGCCTGCTCCCCAACCGCAACACGTGCTCTCTGCTAGTGAGAACACGCTTTCCACCTAAACATTAGGAAGAACTTCCTGACAGTAAGAGCTGTTTGACAGTGGAATTTGCTGCCAAGGAGTGTGGTGGAGTCTCCTACTTTGGAGGTCTTTAAGCAGAGGCTTGACAACCATATGTCAGGAGTGCTCTGATGGTGTTTCCTGCTTGGCAGGGGGTTGGACTTGATGGCCCTTGTGGTCTCTTCCAACTCTATGATTCTATGATTCTATGATTCTACATTAATATCTTATTTTGCCTTATTTTTTAAACAATATTTCTACTATACATTCTCACAGAACTTCCTGAAAACTTACAAACGTTATCTGATCATCACATATACTTTTCATATAATCTGTAAATTTGTTCCAGTCTTCAGTGAATTTCTAGTCTCGTCGGTTCCGGATCCTCCCTGTTAATTTATCAAGCTCTGCATAGTCCATTAATTTCACTCTCCATTCTTCAATCATAGGCAATTCTTCTTGTTTCCATTTTTGGGCCAACAAGATTCTTGCTGCTGTTAAAGATTCCAGTTACTATTGGGAAAACATGTAGTTTAGCAGCACAGCCTGCACCTTGCGAGCAGAAAGTTCAATCTCAAGTGTCTCTAGGCAGGAAAGGCTGAAAATGGGAGCTGAACAGGAAGAGCAAACAGAAGAAGAAGAAGAGTTTGGATTTGATATGCATTGTGGATTTTGGAGGGGTTTTTACTGATAACTTTTGCAGATGCCATAGGAGGTTCTGGTGTGCATATTGGATGCCTGAAAGTTTTACATTCCCAACGCCTACCTTAGAATCACGAAAACCTTAAGTAGGAATACGCCAGGCGGAAACAGTGTCCGGGCAACACCTTTTTGAAACATGGCGACCCTACCTTAAAGGAACAAAGATTCGAAATGGGACTCTCAAGGTGGCATCCATCTTCTGAAAATTACATTGCAAGAAAATAAATTCCAGGTTCAATTCTAAGCAATGATTAGTTCCTCTTTTCTGAGACCTTAAAAGGTAAAGGACCCTTGACAGTTAAGTCCAGTCACAGACAACTCTGGGGTTGTGGCGCGCATCTCGCTTTACAGGCCGAGGGAGCCGGCGTTTGTCTGCTTCCGCCGACAGTATTTCCGGGTCATGTGGCCAGCAAACCAGAGCAGTGCATGGAAGCGCCATTTACCTTCCTGCCGGAGTGGTACCTATTTATCTACTTGCACTTTTTTTGTGTGCTTTTGGCAGGAGCTGGGACCGAACAACGGGAGTTCACCCCATCGCAGGGATTCAAACCACCGACCTTCTGATCAGGAAGCCCAAGAGGCTCAGTGGTTTATACCACAGCATCCCCTCTGAGACCTTACTACTGCTAAAAAAAGATGATTAAAATATATTTACAGGAGTGGGGAAGTGGCTACTGTTCCTTTGCTGATGGTGTGCATTTCTCAAGGAGATGATGCAAAAATATTTGACATGTTGACAAACCTACCCCCTTTCATGAATACCACCCATACTGTGTCCCAGCTAGGCTGGGCATTACAATGTTTTTTTTTTTTTTTTAATTGTCAAATAATTCTGTGTACATTGCGGCAGCCTTTGGCTATGCACAATAAAGCTGACTGAGACTGAGACAATGTAAGGCAATATGGCCGAGCAATTTGAAATTACATATTTCAAATGCAGAACAGAAATGTCACCTTGATTTTGTAAAACTCCCCTCTCCACTTAACAAAGCAGGGAATGTTTGAGTGGTTAGATTTGCACCTGCAGTAATGCTATATCTTACAATTTCTTGAAAGTTTTTGAAAGCCTATGAGAGACGCTTTCATTTGGGGCTTGTCTTGTCATTGCATGTTGGCACAAAGATCTGGAAAAGCCACACAAGAGGAGGGTACCTTAGGACATCTTCCCCGGGTTTTAATTGAAGCTTGGGCACCCAGGAAGACTGATAACCTTTGGGCTGGATCTACACAGAAGGGGAAAAAAAACGCTATAAACTAGTCCTAAATTAAATCGTTATAACAGGAAAAAACACACTATGTAAAATCTCATGGGAAGGTTTTGTGCTCTACAGTGCCATCTGGTGTAGCTTGTTTATAATGCATTCAAAACACTGTTTCTTTAATAATGTTGTTGAGTCCTAGAATGCATTTTTTAAACTCGTTGATTGATAGAGAATGGATGAGGGAAATGCAAAAGAAACTTTCAACACAGTCCTAATCTGCATACTTATATAAACATTGTGTGTGTATGTGTGTGTGTTATTATATATATATGGGTCCAAATGCAGAGAACATTTAATATTTTCTTAGAAGGAGTAGGAAATAAATATCATAATTTAAACTGTCACTTTTCCTGTGCAGGAATGATCCAGAAAATTCTTTATTTCCTACACCCTTCTAATATTTTTACAGCAGAGCATGCAAAACATGCATAACAAATGCATTGCATGGTGCAATCCTTCCTGTTTCCTACCCTTATATTTTCTCACAACAGCTTTCTTTCGACACCTGCAACCCCAACGGCACTTAAATAATGTGTGTGAAACTAGAAGAAATCCCAAGTTCTGACAACGTTAAATGGAGAATTGATTAATCTTTATGATTCCCACATAATATGCATAAAGTTATACAAGCGGAACGCAGTACATGACTTTGCATAAAGTTAGCAGTAAATTTAACTTCCTCTTTTTCTTTCCTTTTTTAAACTTTTGAAGTAATATCTCGCCCTTTTTTTCACCCTCCTGAAACATTGCCAAAGAAATCCAAGCAACTAACTGCTTTTGGGGCATTTACCATACAGCGATGCAGCTCTCATATGGGAACGCAGAGCTGACAGGAATGGGGCAGTAAATTTAACTTCCTCTTTTTCTTTCCTTTTTTAAACTTTTGAAGTAATATCTCGCCCTTTTTTTTCACCCTCCTGAAACGTTGCCAAAGAAATCCAAGCAACTAACTGCTTTTGGGGCATTTACCATACAGCGATGCAGCTCTCATATGGGAATGCAGAGCTGACAGGAATGGGGCAGCGGAGAGATTTGGTCTTTGAGATATACTGAGAGGGAAGAATTGGATTTGCAATCAGTCACACAACCAGTTAAATCAATTACAGCAGCACCAATAATACGTAGCCTGTGCTATCTTTTTGAACTCTCATTAGGAAATTTTAATTGTACTTCCAAATGCCCTGTTTTGATTCATCACGGTGGAAGACTCCTAACAGCCATCTTCTCCAATCCTTGCAAGAAAACAAATTCTGCCATGGATGCATCTTACATCTGTTGTTGTTGTTGTTGTTGTTGTTGTTGTTGTTGTTGTTGTTGTTGTTGTTGTTGTTGTTGTTGTTATGTAACATTCCATGGAGGAACTCAGGTTATTATATGTGAGAAATGCCATGTTGCATTCGATTCCTGATTGCAGTGACTCAATGGGGCACTTTGAAACAAGGCATTATGAAAGCTTATACTACAATAACATCTTGCTTCTCTCCCAGTTTTTTTATACCAATATAATCTTTCTTAGGGAAGTCAATAAGGATCTCACACACACACACAAATAACACACACACACACACACACACACACAGAGAGAGAGAGAGAGAGAGAGAGAGAGAGAGAGAGAGAGAGAGAGAGTACAGTGGTACCTTGGTTCTCAAACGCCTTGGTTCTCAAATGCAGAAAACCTGAAAGTAAGTGTTCCAGTTTTTGAACATATTTTTGGAACCCAAATGTACGATGTGGCTGTTAGCTATTGTTTCCGGGGTGCCTGCACCGATCAGAAGCTGCTCCTTGGTTTCTGAACATTTCAGAAGTAAAATGGACTTCTGGAACGGATTAAGTTTGGCGCTTTTGTTTTTGCTATTTATTTTGCGTTTTTGTTTTTGAGACTTTTTTGGTTAATTTGTTTTTGTGACTGTGTGGAACCCAGTTCAGAATGATTGCATGACTGTGGACATGGATAAATCGATGACTATCATCAGTGAGGGCAAGAAAAAATAATAATTTTAATTTTTATATTCTACAATACTGTCTTATTTATTTTATAGTACAGTACATTGATTATTGCTTTCATTTTATGGATCAGTAGTCTCAATAGATAGTAAAATTCATGTTAAACTGCTGTTTTTAAAAGTCTGAACAGATTAATCCATTTTGCATTACTTTCTATGGGAAAGCGAGCCTTGGTATTGGAACACTTTGATTTTGGAACAGACTTCCGGAAGGGATTAAGTTTGAGAACCATGCTACCACTGTACTCAAAGTGCAAGTTTTGGCTGCTCACAGTTCTCAGTTTATTGTGGGACAAGCCTGTTCTACTCCGAAATACTCACTAATTATGAGGTGTTTTGAGTTAACATCCCATTTTGGAGCCCACGTAGCACTTGTTGGTGTGTATGCTCAGAACAGATTTCTTCCTTTGACCACTTACTCAACTTCACAGAAACCACATTTCGTTCTTTTTTTTAAATGATCTGGCTCCTCCCCTTGCCACAGACCCCCCCAAAGTCACGTAGGCCTGAATGGTAGGACAGCTCTTACTGTCAGAAAGTTATTCCTGATGTTTAGTCAGAATCTCCTTTCTTTGCACCTTGTACCTTGAACCCATTGGTTCCTCCAGAGCAGCAGCAGAAGAAGAGTTTGGATTTGATATCCCGCTTTATCACTACCCGAAGGAGTCTCAAAGCGGCTAACATTCTCCTTTCCCTTCCTCCCCCACAACAAACACTCTGTGAGGTGAGTGAGGATGAGAGACTTCAGAGAAGTGTGACTAGCCCAAGGTCACCCAGCAGCTGCATGTGGAGGAGCGGGGAATCCAACCCAGTTCACCAGATTAGGAGTCCACCACTCTTAACCACTACACCACACTGGCAGGAGAAAACAAGCTTGCTCCATCTTCCATGTGACATCCCTTCGAATATTTGAATATGGCTATCGTATTTCCTCTCATTCTACTCTTTTCCAGGCTATACATCCCCAGCTCCTTCAACCATTCCTCATAAAGCTTGGTTTCTAGATCATCTTTGTTGCCTTCCTCTGCACACATTCCAGCTTGTCAGCATCCTTCTTAAACTGTGCTTCCCACAGTTACCATAGATCTTACTACAGATCTCCATATGATGCTATAAAGATGATCACCCATACCTGTATGAAAGAAGAACCACACTGCAAAGTCATACCTTCCATTTCATTGCCCCAGGCCAAAATTCCAAAAATTTATTTCTTTCTCTGAATTAAAATTGTGACGCCCAGAACTGGCATGTGTCTGCGTTGGGGAAAATGGAAGGCCTTTATAAAAGGAAATGAAGCAAACAAAGATAGTTGGGAAGTGAATAAAGGGCTTATGTAGGAGTTCGATACACTTACAGTATTGTGTGGACACAGGGGTATGTTAGCTAAATCGAGCCATTCTGTAAGTGCAAGTCCCATTCAACCTGATATGCTTTGTATGGCATAAACATGCAAAATGGGCATATATGTAAACTTCTGGGATTTGGCACACCCAGTTCCAAAAGAATCTCAGAGAAGAGTAGAAGTGATTGCTCTTGTGTTTGGATGGATGTGCTTGGGGCTACCTTTGAAGGTGACTAATCCAGAATGCAGCAGCTGGGAGCGGTCACCAATACCGTATAACACAAGTCCAGAAAGACCTACATTGGTTCCCAGTACATTTCCGAACACAATTCAAAGTGTTGGTGCTGACCTTTAAAGCCCTAAACTGCCTCAGCCCAGCATACGTGAAGGAGTGTCTCCACCCCCATTGTTCAGCCCAGACACTGAGGTCCAGCTCTGAGGGCCTTCTGGTGGTTCTCTCCCTGCAAGAAGTGAGGTTATAGGGAACCAGGCAGAGGGCCTTCTCGGTAGTGGCACCCGCCCTGTGGAACACCCTCCCATCAGATGTCAAGGAAATAAACAACTATTTGACTTTTAGAAGACATCTGAAAGCAGCCCTGTTTAGGGAAGTTTTTAATGTTTGCTCTTTTATTGCATTTTTAGTATTCAGTTGGGAGCTGCCCAGAGTGGCTGGGGAAACCCAGCCAGATGGGTGGGGTATAAATAATATATTATTATTATTATAATTCTTGTTGTTGTTGTTGTTGTTGTTGTTGTTGTTGTTGTTGTTAAACACAGCATACCTACATTTGATTAATATTCAAATCAGTCTTAAATTATGCGTGTAGTTCATATACAGTGGTACCTTGGGTTAAGAACTTAATTTGTTCTGAAGGTCTGTTCTTACCCTGAAACTGTTCTTAACCTGAGGTACCACTTTCGCTAATGGGGCCTCCCGCTACCGCCGCACCACGGGAGCACAATTTCTGTTCTCATCCTGAAGCAAAGTTCTTAACCCGAGGTACTATTTCTGGGTTGGCGGAGTCTGTAACCTGAAGCGTCTGTAACCCGAGGTACCACTATATTATGGAGTACAGGAGTCAGGAAGGCAAGGGAGCCATCACCTTTCCTGTGTTTCAGATCTCAAGTCATTATTCTCTGGAAGCATCTATTTCCCTTGTCGGGTTGGAGATCTCTGGGTTTTAAAATGCATTCCCCAGTGGTGCACTTCACTGAAGATTATTTTCAGTCTGCATATATGCTATTGCTTACATTGTCACAAAGTAGTAGAGTTGCAATATTAAGACTAAAGAGCGAGTCAAGTAAAATAATGCCAAGAGATAGAAAATAAAATGCATGGAAAAAGAGGGCTTGTCAAAGATGATATAGGGTCTAAGTCAACAGCCCAGAGAAAAGAATGGGAGGCACTTTTATGCTGAAGAACCTTAGGGAGGAATCAATCAAGGTCGCTTGGATGCTAGAGGACAGTGCAGCAGATCTGATAATAGGGATGACTGAGGAATGTGCCAAATGGTGAGAATGCTCTTTCTAATCGACCAGCACTTAAGAGTGTAGGAGCAGCTCTTATTGCTGATACTAGTATTACTAAACCTGGTTTTGAATTGTACAAGCATCAGGTTACTAAAATTTTTTTGCAAAGCCTTCTGGAATGGGCGATGTCACTCTACTTCAGAACAGGAGAATAGTCTTATAGATATGAATCAGTGTCCAAAACCAACAGAGCAAAACAAGTGCTGGGTGCCTGGAATGCAATCATAACTTGTTCAGTATTCAAAAAGGTGAGAAGTTAGAAAGAAAGTAGCTATAGATGCATCTTGAGGCCATGTAGCAACAGTGGCGTAGCGTGGGTTGTCAGCACCCGGGGCAAGGCAAGTAATTTGCGCCCCCTAACCTGTGGATTTGCGCCCCCTAACCCTAACCCCCAGATGTTGCGCCCGGTGCGGCCGGCCCCCCCTGCACCCCCCACGCTACACCACTGTATAGCAAAGTTTAAATCTGGCTTCATTCCTCATTCTGTTCCTATAGGGCTGCCATGTTTCAATAAGTAAAAATCAGGAAATAACAGTTGTTGAAAAAGTTGTTTAGCTTTTTTCGGGGAAAAGAACCTCAAAGTTCACACTTCCTGGTTCTGTTGTTGGCAAAAACCCAGACATTTGGCCATTTTTTCAAAATTTCCCCTGACGCTAATTTTGCCGTTTGAACCCCGGAAATGTCCAGGAAAATCCAGATGTATGGGACAGTTTTCCTTATCTTTAAAGATTGGAATACATCTCAGCAGATTTCATTTATTGTTGGCCATTGAGACTGTGTTATTTTTTCCTTAATAGAGTACATTTATTGTTGAAAACTAAAACACAATAATTCTCTTAAGAATTAAGGTTGCAACTCACTTACCTGGGCATAAGCCCTGTTGAATTTAATTTGACTTAGTTGTGAGTATTCATGGTTAGGATTGTGTTTGATGGCAGGAGAAGGACAAATCATTACATGGAATGAGAGAGGGGGATGTGGGAGGGCATGCGAATCCTGCACACCCAGCTTTCTTAACCATTTCCTACCCATTTTATAGGGTCACTGTGAACATCTTCACTTGTCAAGTGAGGAGCAGAAATAAATGTGCGGCAAGAAGAATACTGGTCTGGCTACACAGTAAATATCAAGATTACCCACAAATAATATAATACAATGCAAACTTTTCCAGCTTAATAATACTTGGAGAAATTACTCAGAGATTGAACTACCTGTGGTAGCTATTCTAATATACATTTGGATGATTATATGAGTACATATTTGCCATGTGGGGAGATGAAGCAATATATCCAGTCTTTTGGTTATGGCTCAGCTTTTTCATCAGCTGAAATAGAGAATCAAAGAAAGGGAGAAAATGAAACATAAAAGCGAGTCCACTTCTCTTTGAATCATTAAGTGCAGATGCAGAGCTCGTATACAGCAACAGATGGCCAACCTCTACAAACAAATTAGCCTGTAGACAACCATTTTCAAATTCAATTAAATGTGAATCAAAATATTAATTAGGGTTTAAAAGCAGAAGCTTAAACACAATAAATAACATAGCATTGGAGCGCTGTGAAATCCAATTGCCGAGCTCCAGTCGCTTTGCAATGGGTGAGTTTTCCAAAGTCTTCTTGGCTTCAGCTCAGAAATGATCTGAGTTCTTCTCATTAAACATGCTAAGAATCAGGATCATTTCCATCAGCCAATTGGGGGTTTCAGAAAAATGCTCCTGCCCAACCCTACCAGCTGCCAAAGCCTTCTCTGCAAACCCTAGCTCCCCAAAGGTCATTTCCCCATTCCTTTTGTTGTTTACCTGTCAAGTGACAGCAGAAACAACATTTCAAAAGGAATAGAGAGATTGCAGGGGCAGTGGTGTAGCGTGGGTTGTCAGCACCCGGGGCAAGGCAAGTAATTTGCGCCCCCTAACCCGTGGATTTGCGCCCCCTAACCTGTGGATTTGCGCCCCCTAACCCTAACCCCCAGATGTTGCGCCCGGTGCGGCCGGCCCCCCCTGCACCCCCCACGCTACGCCACTGTGCAGGGGTAGATACAAAGGTAACATTAGAGCTTGCTCCAGTTGAACTCCCCTCCACAAGGCCAATTGACACCATTTGCCCTGTGAGAAGGAAGAAGAGCGCAAGGAGATGGGCAAAGACAACATCTGGGCCTACCCCAGTCAGACTGACCCCATCCCATCGCAGGGCCAAAGGACACCATCTGCTGTGCAGGAAGGAACATCTGACACCAGCTCATGCTTCATTGGGACTGGTTGTTTTGTGAGCGTGTGGCTCTTAGTGTACCTGTTGTGTCTCATAAATGTTGTTAATTAGCACTTTTGGGGACTCTTGCTGACAAGCAGGATCTAAATCTACTAAATAAATTTCCAAGGAATTAGGAGACTAGGGGTGGGGGGCAGCCCCAAAAGTACAGGGATGTTGCGCTGTTCTCTTCCTCATGTTTGTCAACGTAACAGGGCAAATAGCAGCACACTGGACACAAATCCCGGAAGGCCATAGGACAGGTAGCCAGTGGAATAGTGGGGGGGGGGCACAGGGGCGGTTGCCCCAGCTGCAAAATTGTTAGGGGCACAAAATTTCAACACACAATGCTGCATGCTTCCATTGCTGGGCTCTGTTGAAAACGGGCTCTCCATACAAACCAGGAAGTGACCTCTCCAGACAATGGAATGACTCTTCTTTTCTTATCTCTGTGGCTGGGTGATGTAGACGCCATTAGGCAGTTGAATGTGCATGAGTACTCCATTCATTTCCCTCCCACCCACCCACGCCTCCATGTGGCCCCGGGCACTGGCAACCCATGCTATGTCACTGGATTTAGCTGTTTCAGTGGCTGCTGCAATGGTTTAACAAAACTGAATTTTAATCTCGTCAGGAGAACTTTGCTGGCATCGCTACAATCACATGCTTATTGACAGAATTGCATTAAAGGTGAACTGCCCTGTGTGAACTGATTTGTATGAAGAATGAAGTGAACTTCAGCCATTGGCTGGAGGTCAGCTTCTCAACTGGACCAAAAGCAGCCAAAGGCAAGAGGCAGGGAACATTGTCATAGCAGACCAAGTCTGCCTTACTACTCAAGCGAAGCCTTGCTCAAATCAAAGAGCTAGCTTGGAAGGAAAGTTTTCGAATGGCCTCCTGTGTTTCCAGTGGCTTGTGAGATAAGCACACCATCTTCAAGCTGTGGGGGGGGGGGTCACCTGATAGCACTCAGATGAGAGCACTGGTGTCTCAGGAAGTATGGAGCTAGCTTCTGGAAGTCCTGCTTTGAACAACTCCAGAGGCTATGCACAAATATGTTCTTCTCTACATGGTAAGAATTCCATCTCAAACAAATAAGTAGCAGGGGCTTTATAGGGCCCATAACTGCTGAGAGCCACATTGTAACTGTTAATCTTGGTGCTTATCTCTGCTTGTCCAGATCAGGAGATTAGCCAAGCTGCATTAGAGGTACAGCACATACTAGGGATTATTCTGGGATTGTTACATGTGGTTTTACCTTCCCCTGTCCTTTTCCAGGCACTTCTTCAGGTTAGCCACTTTAGTGCTACACCACATAACTAGTTGGCACCTACATAGAGCCACATTATACAAAAGTTTTAATGTATTCCCAACTAAATGAAGGCAGTGATTTCTCTTTGTTCAGGGTGCTCCAGCAGAATCTAATAAATGCTTCCTGAATACTATATTTTAGTCAAGAACAAATCAGACGTGTTTCCCAAGACTAATGGTTCATTAAGCACTACATTAATTTGCAGAAGGGTAAATGGCAGTTTCCTCTGGAGTAGAGGCACAAACTATGATGTCTTGGCCACATTCCCAAGTGGTAATTACAGCCTTCCTAACTTCATTCTCTGTACTGATTACATGGCTGTGCGAGAGTGCGTGTGTATTATGGTTTTGCACCGACCATGCAATTTGGCTTGGGCTTCAATTTGACGATTTTTATGAAAGCTCACTGGCTCAGAGCCCTTCAGCATCTGCCCAATTCGTCTCGGAGAGGTCTGAGTTTTGCTTGGTCACCTCAACCCTTGATCATATGGAAGGGGGAAAACTGCTCAATATCTTTCACCCCTTCTGACAGAAGTAACCCCACCAGAATAAATAATACCTGTATAAATCACAGAGATTTCATAGATTTCATAGAATGGTAGAGTTGGAAGGGACCACGAAGGTCCATCTACCCACCCAATAAATGGCCAAGAAAGGAAGTTTAGTTTTAACACCGATGCGGGGACTTCCTTTATAATTTCATTTTATTGGTTATTTTTCAAATCAACCTAAATGTAAATTTGAGGTCTGGATATATGTTGTAATGAATGCTGGCCTGGACGTATCTTTTATCAGGCAAATTGCTTGTAAAAAGGAAAGGGGGGGGGCTGTAGCTTGAAAGATAGATTCAGAGGCAGAGAGAAAGAGCTTATGGCTGGAAGGCATCCCGGGGTGATGGAATTTCTCTTTGAAGATTTGTAATGGGGCAGTAGATTTGCTATGCTGTGTTTACTGTGCTGTGTTTACTTCTATACGTATTTGCAAATCAAATCAAATATTACAGAAACAGCATACATCTCCAGCAATCTGGAAGAAGGGCTATAGCTCAAGAGCGAAGCATCTGCTATGCCTGCAGAAGATTCTCCCCAGCATCTCTACATAGGCCTACATAGCACTCAGTATAGATCAGAGGTAACAAATGTGTGGCTCTCCAAGTATTTGGCAGCATGGCCAAAAGTCAGAGATGATGGCAGATGATAGGATATGGAATCCAATGACTTCTGGAGGACCACAAGTTCAGACCTTCAAAGTGTCCCCATTTTCCAAGAACAGTCCCAGATTTTCAGAAGCCATCTTGGTTTCTGATTTTATTCCAGGATGTTCCGTTTTTCCTTAAAGGTAAAGGGACCCCTGACCATTAGGTCCAGTCGTGAATGACTCTGGAGTTGCGGCACTTATCTCGCTTTATTGGCCAAGGGAGCCGGCGTACAGCTTCAGGGTCATGCGGCCAGCATGACTAAGCCACTTCTGGCAAACCAGAGCAGCGCACGGAAACGCCGTTTACCTTCCCGCCAGAGTAGTACCTATTTATCTACTTGCACTTTGATGTGCTTTCGAACTGCTAGGTTGGCAGGAGCAGGGACCGAGCAACGGGAACTCACCCCGTAGTGGGGATTCGAACCGCCGACCTTCTGATCAGCAAACCCTAGGCTCTGTGGTTCCGCTTTTCCTTAGGGCATCCCTATTTTCATCGGAGAAATGTTGGAGGTTATGCAAGTTAGCTAATTGTCTGGCTCATGTAGCTTTCTCTATTCCTACAATCTCTCCTTCTAGAGAAATCACACCTGAGTAAGCACTTCCCCTGGAAGCTCTCATCATTTGGGGAAATGGAGAGCATGTAACAAGATTATATAGTGCAATAAATGCCACATTATAGTGTAATGAGGTTGGGGAAGAGCTTTAACTTAGTGCCAAGGTGTCTGCTTTGCATACACTCAGGTTCAATCCCTGGTATCTCCGTGTAAGGGCAAGAAATATCTCCTGTCTGAAGCCCTGTAGAACTGCTGCCTATCATTGTGTAGGCCAATGATCTGACTCAATAGAAGACATCTTTCCATGTTCCAATGGAGTACATATGAGGCATAGAGTAGATCTTGCAAATAGAAATGTTAATTCCAGGCAGAGGGCCTTCTCAGTTGTGGCGCCCGCCCTGTGGAACACCCTCCCACCAGATGTCAAGGAAATAAACAGCTATCTGACTTTTGGAAGACATCTGAAGGCAGCCCTGTTTAGGGAAGTTTTGAATGTTTTTATGGATTTTTAATATTTTGTTGGAAGCCACCCAGAGTGGCTGGGGAAACCCAGCCAGATGGTGGGAAGTAAATAATAAATTGTTGTTGTTGTTGTTGATTCTACCATATTTTCATGCTGAAATATACTGGTTCACCTCAGCTCTAAATTGTGCCATGATCTGAAATGTTAAGCACAGGTTTTGCACTGCACCTTGACTGAAAGTGATATTTTTAGAACAATGTTTTACATATCTCTAGATGAAGGAGTTGTTGTTGTTTAAAACATCATTCCACTGATGCTTTGCTTCTCTCTTCAGTTAAATTGAACCACATTTTCTTGAGTGCAACGGTTAAACTGTACAATTATTCAAACTGGGTTTTGTGATAATCAGGTAGAAAATCTGTAATTGATTTGTATTTGGTTTACAGACTCCAAATAAACCCACTGCATTCTCTCGGTGTCTTTCTGCCTCACATTTTGTGTGTGCATTTTCTCCAGCCATTAAATAGCCTATTGCACTTAAGTGGAAAATCAATAGGAAGCCAGAGGAAGAAACACAAACCAGGTGGAAGACAGAGCTGTGGAATCAATTTATGCAGCAATCTTTTCCCCTTCTTGTAGAGATGCAGGGATAGGAATGTCAGAGCGCGTTGGAAAGATCTTCAGAGATGCCTATACTTCCTTTTAATCCAACTAGCAAATGAAGGCACAGCATAGTCCTCTGTGTGTTTTACTCAGAATTAAGCTCCCACAATTAAATAGGGCTTGCTTCTAGGCAGAGGTGTGTGTTTGTGTGTGTATTTCAAGGACTGTAGCTGGGACTTAGCTAGATTGGTGAAGAGAAAGCATTTTGTATGCGTTGTATATGCGATATAACACTGTGATGCCAGATGGCGCTGTGGAGTCCCCACTTTCCCTACTGGATTTCCCTGTATGAGTTTGCAACGTGCTTAATCCACTCCACTTCCCAGTGGGGAGGGGTTGTGGTGGACCACGTGGCCACCCATTCCCCCCGGTTCCCAGCCATGTCATTCGCCTGCCAGCCAATCCGCTGGCCTGGGGGGCGTGGCCGGGCCCCATTTAAACTGAGGCGCAAGCCAGGGAGCTTCCTCTTGGCTCACTTCCTCGTTCTCCCGTCCTCCCTCCCTATTTTCAGGTTTCGAATTTGGCATTGCTATGGACCTCGGTTGGTCGCCGTTGAGGGGCCTGGTAGGAATTTTTCCACTTGGCAAATTGACATGGGCCATTTGGTTTTCGCCTACCTCATAGCAATCATCACAGCCTTGTAAGGTTTGGCAGCTTGGCATTGGTTGATCTTATGGTGGGGGAGGTGAGGTGTGGCTATCACCTGCCCTCCAAGCCTAAGGGTGTTCCGTTAAAGGAATCCGGAGGTATGGATCTTGTCCGGGGCTGGGCTAGGGCCATGCCATGACCCCATTGGGAAACCTGGGAGAGCTCAAGTTGGTTTGCATCGATGGGGCTCACCCTACCAGTGGTTGACCCTTACTGGACTCCCTGAATGACAGGCAGGAGTCAGATATGTCACCTCCCTTGTAATGTGTAGGTTTGTCCTTGGTACAATCCTTACTAAAGAAGTTTGCCAGGAGTCAGCAAAAGTTTTCAGCAGGGGGCCGGTCCAGTGTCCCTCACACCTTGTGGGGGGCCAGACTATATTTTGAAGGGGAAAAAATGAATGAATTCCTATGCCCCACAAATAACCCAGAGATGCATTTTAAATAAAATGACACATTCTACTCATGTAAAAACACCAGGCAGGCCCCACATATAACCCAGAGATGCATTTTAAATAAAATGACACATTCTACTCATGTAAAAACACCAGGCAGGCCCCACATATAACCCAGAGATGCATTTTAAATAAAATGACACATTCTACTCATGTAAAAACATGCTGATTCCCGGACTGTCCGCGGGCCAGATTTAGAAGGCGATTGGGCCAGATCCAGCCCCCGGGCCTTAGTTTGCCTACCCATGGTTTGAACTCACAATTCTTTAATTTGGGGTGATGAAATTCAGTGCTGCCATTCCATTCAGGGAACAGCTTTTGATTCAATGGAGGCATCACATAATGTAGAAAGAGAGGAGGTGATTTTCCCCAGTCCTCCTTTACTACAACTCCACTGTTCATCCTGAAAATCAGTTACAGAGGATTGAGGGACCCTCCAAAACAGTATAAAAGGGGTTCTGGGGTCTGCAGAGGGAAGGGAAGATAGGTAGTCTCATCTCCTCTTATGTTAGCTAGAGATGGGGGAGAAATTCAATTTTCTTTTTTATTTTAATAACGAATGATTGTATTTGTGCTTCTCGAACCAATATGGTAGCCAAAACACAATTATTTTTATATATGTACACTTCTCCAATTTTTGCAAGGTAGTTCTCCAAACAACCGAAGTCTGCAAAAATGCATACATGAAAGTAAAGTGGGGATGAAAATGCATACATTAGTAAAAATAACATATAAATATGCATTACATTAAGTAAAATTGCTTGTGATTACTGTCAAAAGTGCATACAAAAATTTGTGTAAGGAGAAATGTAAACACTAAAACCCCCAATTTTCATGAGGGTTTAGAAAAACAAACACGGTTTTCAAATCACTGTAGAAATGTGGAGAAATGGATTTAAGATGGGGAAATAAGAAACTGAGATCAGCAGACTTGTCTACCCCTAATGTCAGCATAAATACCTTTACTGGATCAGAAACCATTCCACAAATGGGATGGCAGCATTTGATTTCACAGGTTGAGCCAATTTCATTCAGCTAGGTTGAAAAATGTGTCAGACATTATGGATGAAGTTGTGGGATCTGCATGACGCAAAATATATGTGCAGGAAGCTTTCAGAATTGTATTTGATTTGGAATTCTACCTGACTATTTCTGGGGAAAGAGTCCTCCGTGTGGAATTTCTTCCATGTAATCACAGGTTTGTAGGTTATGACTGAGGAAAGTTTGCTATAAGAAAGGCTATTTCCCCGGTCCCTTTCAAGCTAAGCGAAATTGTCTAGAGAAAAGTTTTGCCTGCTTCTTTGAAAATTGTTCTAATTTTCATTTCTATCTCTCGAATGTAAGAAATTGCATAAGCGGTCAGGAGCAAATGACACACAGAAGTGGCCTGAGTGAAAAAGCTTTATTATTTTAATGGCAGCTATACTGATGTGGGCATCCACACCAAAAAAGCGTTATTCAGTGATCGCTTACATGGCAGTAATCTCTCGAAAGTCAACTGAAGTAAAAGTAATCTAGCTAGACAAGCATAAATACTGATTTGAAGTGGCCCTTAAGAATGTTGTGTATGCAATAGGGTTATTAGACATACTTCAATCCTCCATGATTTTTCTTCTAGAGATTATGCCCTCCACAGAAATAAATGGGCACAGGGGCAAGATCCAATATTTTGTTGAAAGGTAGGTCACCCAGGGCTGTACCAGTGCATTCGTCAACAAGCAATAATGAAAGATCGTATTCCTGTCTGCATCACCATGAGGAATGTGGGAAGTGTTTCTTTTATTGCAGTTACTGGAAAATTTAGGTTTCAGGTCATAGCACAGCTGATCTTAAGACTTAGGGGTAATTCACATTTTGCTTCCTGTGAGACCTAACTGCAAAATAATGCACAGTGTATCATTTGTGAACGACGCGTGCACATTGAAATTGTAGCTTTCCTCTGCAATAAATATGCAGAGAGGAGGCCGAGTCTTTTTGTATTCATTATACTGCAGGGGAAAGTGGTCATTTAAAAGTTACATTTGATGCTCAGCATGTGGACTTTTTATTCAGACATCCATATGTGAATACATGAACTGAAGTCTGAATCAGCTCAAAGATTCAAGGTGGTGACTCTCAATATTTTGGATTCCACCTTTCTTCTGTACGTTTCTCCTGCTTCCCCCCATAAATGCTGGACAACGTGCACAAATGTGTTATGTATTTATCAGCACACAATTTGCTTTGTTTTTCTTACTAGTTCCCAGAATTGCTCTTCTTAATATCTTACAGCCCATTGTATAATTGTGAGCGGTTTTTGCATACTCTGAATTTTTTTATACATAACTTGGGAAGACAGGCGAATTAATGCCAGTGTACTGGAAGAAGCAAAGATCACCAATGTCAAAGCAATGATTCTTCAACACCAACTTTGTTGGACTGGTCATGTTGTGTGGATGCCTGTTTATCATCTTCCAAAGCAACTACTCTATTCCGAACTTAAAAATGGAAAGCGTAATGCTGGTGGTCAACAAAAGAGGTCCAAAGACTCTCTCAAGGCAAATCTTTAAAAATATAATATAAACACTGACAACTGGGAAACACTGGCCTGCGAACGCTCCAACTGGAGAACAGCCTTTACCAAAGGTGTCATGGGTTTTGAAGACACTCAAACTCAGGACAAAAGGGAGAAATGTGCTAAGAGGAAGGCAAGTTTAGCAAACCCTCATCGTGATCACCTCCCTCCCAGAAGCCTATGTCCCCACTGTGGAAGTACGTGTGGATCCAGAATTGGCCTCCACAGTCACTTACGGACTCACTGTTTATGGAAGAGAATCTTACTCGGCTACAAGTGATCACCAAAGAATAATAATAATTGTGAGTGGTCTTTACATACTGCACAATGAGCATTATTGAATGTGCAGTGGTATCTTGGGTTACAGATGCTTCAGGTTACAGACGCTTCAGGTTACAGACTCCGCTAACCCAGAAATAGTATCTCGGGTTAAGAACTTTGCTTCAGGATGAGAACAGAAATCCCGCGGTGGCAGCGGGAGGCCCCATTAGCTAAAGTGGTGCTTCAGGTTAAGAACAGTTTCAGGTTAAGAACGGATCTCCGGAACGAATTAAGTTCTTAACCAGAGGTACCACTGTATATTCATAATTTGTGCATTGCTTCCCCACTCCTCTCTCTGCTCTGGCATTTGGTTGTTAGCAGTATCGAGTCTGAATCATTCTATTCTACAACAAACACTCCCCTGGCTTTGATCTTAGGCCAGAGATGGGGAATTAGTGACCCTCGACATGCTGGTCAACAAGTCTCTTTATCACTGACCATTAGCCATGTCACTTGGGTCTGATGTGATTTACAGTCCAACAGCATCTCTGGAGGGCTATAAGTCTCCTGCTGCTGTCTTTGGCACTTTAGTTTGGGCCCTAGAATTTCTTCCTCCCTTAACAAGGTAGCCATCATCTATCATGGAATCCTTGTTGTTTATCCCCAAGAGTTGCCTGCAGATGCCAGTGATATTCACCTTCCTAGGTTCTCCTCTCAATTATTACAGCAGATATTTCAGGCTGTGCTTCTTCATGTGTCATGATGATGCTTAATGTACTGTCTGTGCAATGCTTATGTGCGTGTCAACTTGTGTGTTTGTGTGTGTCATGCTTGTGTCCTATTCAACAACACCACCCCACAGCAGAAACAGAACCAAAAAAATTTACGTGTGCACATTTCACATATACATGATTCTGGCCATCATGAAATACTTTTTTATGCCATTCTGATTTTAAAATAAATACTGATTTTTAAAAATATTGCCTGTACATCACATTTGGGAAAGGTCTCTGCGTTCAAAAAGAATATTCTTATTGTAACAGAGGTAAATGGTAAAATGTACAGTCTTGATATACTGTTATGGTGATGGGGTCAATGTTGAAGTTGATTGTGTGTTTCTATTTAATAACCTCAGCTAAATCCCAAGAAAAGTCCAATATATGTAGAACCAGAGAGATTTGGATACTTTGCTGCTTTTCTAAATTGCGACAGCTTTCCCTATATCAGCCAAAAGCAAGCTGCAGTGAACTTTGGCTCCAGGATAATTGCTTTTGTTAAGCTTTAAGATGTCTACAAACTTGAAAATATTTTTTTAAAAAATGTTTTCTTTCACATGGAAAAACATAAAGTGATATCAGTCAGTTTAGTCCAATTTATTTTGATAAGTATGATGTGTTTCAGACTACAGTACATAAAATACTACAGAATTTGGAACAGACCTGTCTGAAGCTCAAAGGAATTCTGTTTTGAAATCTGCTTTGCCCCAAATAGTTTTCTATAAAAAATTACCCAGCTGCCCCTTTATATTCCAGCCAGTTGGGTGGGTGTAGTCATTTATTCAGTGTTATAAATTGTTTGCCTTAAGTAATGCGCTCAAGATGTATGGAAGTGAGAGCTGAACCATAAAGAAGGCTGCCCGCTGAAGAATTGATGCTTTTGAATTATGGTGCTGGAGGAAACTCTTGAGAGTCCCATGGACTGCAAGAAGATCAAATCTATCCATTCTGAAGGAAATCAGCCCTGAGTGCTCACTGGAAGGACAGATCCTGAAGCTGAGGCTCCAATATTTTGGCCATGAGAAGAGAAGACTCTCTGGAAAAGACCCTGATGTTGGGAAAGATGGAGGGCACAAGGAGAAGGGGACGACAGAGGATGAGATGGTTGGACAGTGTTCTCGAAGCTACCAGCATGAGTTTGACCAAACTGTGGGAGGCAGTGGAAGACAGGAGTGCCTGGCGTGCTCTGGTCCATGGGGTCATGAAGAGTCGGACATGACTAAACAACTAAACAACAACAATGGGCTCAAAGCCTTTGGGCATCAGCCTCACTGCAAAAAGTGTTCTGTAGTTGTCTCAGACTGTACCAATATGACTGTATCTGTGCATGCCTTTGGATGACCAAAAGTAGCTTGTTGACTCCCAAATATGACATTTATAATGTCTTTAAAAGGATCAGTAACAGCACTGATGCTGAATGAGGTAGGGACCTCATACATGCATTTTTGGAGGATGCAAACCATAAGCACACATTTCTGAGTCGTATTGTCCCAGAGGACACCCAGCTCAAAAATCTCAACCCAAACTTCAATTTTCAAAGTGAACTACTGTTTGTCAGAGCTGTCCTGGGACATTTCCATGCAAGCTGTTTACTGAGCATTCATTCAAGTTTGCACAAAAATTTGCATGATGCTTATGCAACAGCGGCTGTTGGTTGAGCATTCATCTTGAATGTGCACTCCATTGACTCCCGACACAGACAAATGCAACATATTGATTGCTTTGTGTGGAGGTTATGCAGCTTCCCATTAACTGATTGGAAGCAACCATGCTTATGAACACCAGTTGCTGGAAACCACAGTGGATTTCCCACTGGCATCTGGTTGGCCAATGTGAGGACAGGATGTTGAACTAGATGGACCATTGAAGTGATTCATCAGGCTCCTCTGATGTTCTGATGATTGCTATCCCTCCTTTGAGTGCATTTTCTTACTGCAAAAGACTACCAGGAGGGATGGGGAAGGGCAAGGCAGCAGTGAGGTTGGTGTGGTGCAAACACACTGGCGGAGCTAATCTGGCACTCCAGCTGGTGTGCTTGCACTGCACCAACCTAATCATGTCCTCTGCTCTCGGTAGACTATAGCAATGCTGGTGACCTGCCCTGCCCTGGCAACTGCTACTGCTTTGTTGGACGTCCATGTTTTCCGGCTAATGTAGCCTATGTGAAGGGATGTAGAGAAACCAAAGGAGAGAAGACATCAAGAAGAGGAAAAAAGAAGGGATGAAATCTGGAAAATGCACAACAGTCATAATAATAATAATAATAATAATAATAATAATAATAATAATAATAATAATTATTTTGTTATTTATACTCCACCCATCTGGCTGGGTTTCCCCAGCCACTCTGGGCAGCTCTCAACAGAATAATAAAAACACAAGAAAACATCAAACATTAAAAACTTCTCTAAACAGGGCTGCCTTCAGAAGTCTTCTAAAAGTCAGATAGTTGTTTATTTCCTTGACATCTGATGAGAAGGTGTTCCACAGGGTGGGTGCCACTACCGAGAAGGCCTTCTGCCTGGTTCCCTTTAACCTCACTTCTTGCAGTGAGGGAACCACCAGAAGGCCCTCGGAGATGGACGTCAGCTGGGCGATGGGGGTGGAGACGCTCCATCAGGTATACTGGGCTGAGGCTGTGTAGGGCTTTAAAGGTCAGCACCAACACTTTGAATTGTGTTTGGAAATGTACTGGGAGTTAATGAAGGTCTTTCAGGACCAGTGTTATATGGTTTCAGCGGCCACTCCCAGTCACCAGTCTAGCTGCCAACTGGCCAACAATCTAGATGTTGTGGTTCCCCAATAAAAGGTTCTGGTAGATGGTGTACATGATTCTAAAATGTAGTATATCATTTTATTCCACACTTGTTAAGATGACAGACTTTCCTCCTGAACTGAAGAGCAGTTTGTGCTCTCCCTTACTTTTTTTTGTTTAAAAAATCTTCCTGGCAGCTCAGAGAAAAAGCTTCCCTTGACATGTGGCTAATGAACGAACATAAATGTTATTCCTGCTGAAAAGAAAAGGGATTGGAGGGAATCTAAAATATTAGAGCAATAAGAGCCAAATCAAATATTTAAAGTAATATGACAGTTTCCCAAGGAGTTGTAAAGTTGCCCACGTTTTAAACAATTCTTGGGGTGCGTGATTCATGTTAAATAGACAAGCAGGAAAGGAATCACAGCACCGTTAAAACAAACCCCAACTTTTAAGAAATAAATTCATCTTGAACTTTTGCTCAAACTCTATTCCTGTCAAGGATGGGCCATAGATATATTCAAACTGTCTTACCTTATTAAAGCAAAGCCTAATTTGTCCTGTATTATATTTCCATCAGAAGCCTGTTAGATGCCACACATTGCTTGAAACATTTTTTTTTATTAAGTTTTGGAAAAATCTGTGTCAACCTTGAGAAAATGTTTGGGGAGGGGGGCAGTTCACACACACATGTACATAGGAACACAGGAAGCTGTCTTACACCAAGTTAGGCCATTGATCCATCTAGTTCAGTATTGCCAGCACTGACTGGCAGAGGTCTCCAGGGTTTCAGACAAAGGTCTCTCTCAGCCTCACCTAGAGATTGATCCTGGAACTTTTTCACATGCAAAGCATAGAATCATAGAGTTGGAAGGAACCATAAGGTTTATCCAGTGCAGGAATCTTTCACCCAACATGGGTCTTGAACCCACAGCCCTGAGATTAAGAGTCTCTACCAATTTAGCTATCCCTCTATGCTACGGAGCTACAGCCGTTCCTCATAGCCACTTCCTTGCTCAACACTTCATGACTTGCAGGTGAAATGAAAACATTCATTACATTCCCACAGGAGCCCATGACAGGGGCAGTGAGTGGCAGGAAGCCCCTGGATGACTGTAACAGCCATCAATCCCACGAGCTAGACTGAGAGTTGCAGGAAGAAATGGAGAAGTTTGAAGAGTGCAGGGACTTCCTTGTTCCTCTCTTTCAGGGGACTGCCATCGGAACAGGGGAAGGAGGCAGGGGGCCCGATAGGATACAGAGAGCCTCCGAAGCTCCTGAGGAGCAGCTCCTCATCCAGCGGTGGGAAAAGCCACACCTCCAGTGGAGAAGAGAGAGAAGGGGCCAGCCAAGCGAGGAAAGGGCTTGAGGATGCTGCTGAGAGCCCCAGTGCCTCACCTCGTTAGGCTGGCCAGGAGGGACCCACGCCCCTTCTGTCACCCAGCTTGCACAGAGGGGTGAAATTCAAGGAGGGGAGGAGGAGGCTTGGGGTGCCGAAGTTCATATGTTGGGGGAGAAGCCGGAAGGGGTCACTCTCGGATTCTGCAAGTGACTAAGACGTACATGAACTTTGTAGGTCTGCACTGTAAATAGTTTGCACAATAAAACCTGTAAAAGACAGTCCTGCCTGGTTACTCATGAGCAACCACCAGCAGCATTTGACACTCTCTGTTGGTCCGTGTCCAAGAAGAATCAAGCCCAATTTAGCCCAGCATCCTGTTCTCACAGTGGCCAATGAAATGCCTGTGGGACCAGTTACAGATAGGTAGCCGTGTTGGTCTGCCATAGTCAAAATAAAAAAATTCCTTCCAGTAGCACCTTAAAGACCAACTAAGTTAGTTCTTGGTATGAGCTTTCGTGTGCATGCACACTTCTTCAGATATAGAAGGATCTGGCAACTTCTGTTTCAGTGTATCTGAAGAAGTGTGCATGCACACGAAAGCTCATACCAAGAACTAACTTAGTTGGTCTTTAAGGTGCTACTGGAAGAATTTTTTTTATTATGCCTGTGGGAAGTCGACATGGTGTATATTTAATGTTGTGAACTGTTCCGAGATCTGTGGGATGCCCTCCCTTCAGATGTCAAGGAAATAAAGAATTACACAGTTTTAAAAAGACATCTGAAGGCAGCCCTGTATTGGGAGGTTTTTAATGCTTGATGTTTTTATTATGTTTTTAGATATGCTGTTGTGTAAGCCATCCGGGGTGGCTAGGGAAACCCAGCCAGATGGGTGGGGAATAAATAATTAAATTGTTGTTGTTGTTTAGTAAAGGTAAAGGGACCCGTGACTGTTAGGTCCATTCACGGACGACTCTGGGGTTGCGGTGCTCGCTTTATTGGCCGAGGGAGCCGGTGTACAGCTTCCGGGTCATGTGGCCAGCATGACTATGCCGCTTCTGGCGAACCAGGGCAGCGCACGGAAACGCCGTTTACCTTCCCGCCGGAGCGGTACCCATTTATCTACTTGCACTTTGACATGCTTTCGAATTGCTAGGTTGGCAGGAGTAGGGACCGAGCAACGGGAGCTCACCCCGTCGTGGGGATTCGAACCGCCAACCTTCTGATCAGCAAGTCCTAGGCTCTGTGGTTTAACCCACAGCGCCACCCACATCCCTGTTGTTTAGGGTGGTATACAAATTTAATAAATAAATAAAAATGGCTTGGAGAACATAGAAAGGCTATAACTCCCTAAACTAGCCTACTGCCCTCTGATGCAGTGGAATGTTTTACCTTATAGCATTGTTTACAGATAAGTCGGCAATTAATCTCCCCCACCCCCAGGTATACAATATTTGGAATCATTATTTCACCACTTTGGGGGATTCTGCTGTGAAACTGAAGCATTTGCACAGCATTTCAAAGTGTAAGCCCATATTCGAAAGTTCTTTTAAATTGAAACAGCAGTAGCAATGAAGAACAGCTTTCATATATGAAACAGGCAAGTAAACAGCACATCAGTAATCTCAATTTCAAGAGTGGAATGCTGACCTGACAACACAAACCTATGCATGTCTACTCAGCTTATGCTCCATTGGGAACTCATAAGGCTTTACTTCTCTAAGTAAACATGCTTAGGCTTCCACTGCACATTAGAATTTTCCCCTGGGCTAGTCTCACAAAAGCAACATCCATCAGTGTTTACCTTTCAGGAATGTGTGTGAGGACATGGCTAAGGCTGCTTGAGAAATTTGTTAAGTCTGTATCCGAAAGTGCATGTTCCAAAGTGGAATGCACCTCCCAGGCTAATGCACAACTCTAAATGTTCTCGTTTGGAATCTGCTCTGCACCTAGTTTTATAAAATGCTCCAAGGGCTGCTGTGCAAGTGGCTGAACTGGAAGGGGGAGGTGCTGCAATGGACTTGTCCTCTCGGTAACAGCACTGCTGCCGCATACCAGGATGGTGTGGTGGTGGGACAGGGTGCCAGCCTGGTCAGGATGTTGCAGATGCACTGGTGGATCAAGTTCAGGGTTCAGACTGGTGTGTCTACCCCCATCTCCGTATGCAAGAGCAGCAATGGTGTCAGAAGGTGTTCATTTGCTGAGATTCCTGCATTGCAAGGAGTTGGGCTAGATAACCCTTGGGTCCCTTCCAACTCTAAGATTCTATGAAAGCTGATCCCTTCCCTATTGGACACTTCTTTGGTGCAGAATGATGCCACTCCTTCTATTAGGAGCACAATTCAAAGTGTTGGGGTTGACCTTTAAAGCCCTAAATGGCCTCAGCCTGGTATACCTGAAGGAGCATCTCCAACCCCATCATTCAACACTGAGGTCCAGATCCGAGGGCCTACTGGCGGTTCCATCACTGTGAGATGTGAGGTTACAGGGAACTAGGCAGAGGGCCTTCTCGGTGGTGGCGCCCACCCTGTGGAATGCCCTCCCATCAGATGTCAAAGGGATAAATAACTATCTGACATTTAGAAGACATCTGAAGGCAGCCCTGTTTAGGGAAGTTTTTAATGACTGGTGTTTTAATGCATTTTTAATCTTTGTTGGAAGCCACCCAGAGTGGTTGGGAATAATAAATAATAATAATAGTAGTAGCAGTAGCAGCAGCAGCAGCAGCAGTAATAATAATAATAATAATAATAATAATAATAATAATAATAATGATAATGATAATGATGATGATGATGTGTGGGTGGTGGTGGTTGGGAAGAGGCTGCAATGGACCATAAAACAAATGAATCTGAAAGTGGCACAAACTGGAATAGGACTGATTCCTCCATCCCTAGACATTCCACTGTTCCACCTGTCAGTTGTTCAATTGCACAAAATCCAAAATAAAATTGTTAACACTTTGCCGTTGGGGACATTTCTCCCCCACCACCCCAGAAGTGTATGGCATGCTTTCGCCAAAAATAAACTGCTTTTGATTCCCCTGAATTAACTAGGTGCTTCACTTTCCTGTTGAAATAATGGGACTAAAAGTGCTTAAGGAACCTATTTCTGTTCCTTTGTCCTTGCACAGAGTGTGTTCTATGCAGTTAACTGCGTCAGCTGATTACAGTGGTACCTCGAGTTAAGAACTTGGAGGTCCGTTCTTAACCTGAAACTGCTCTTAACCTGAGGTACCACTTTAGCTAATGGGACTTCCCGCTGCCTCCGCGCAATTTCTGCTCTCATCCTGAAGCAAAGTTCTTAACCCGAGGTACTATTTTTGGGTTAGCGGAGTCTGTAACCTGAAGCGTCTGTAACCTGAAGCATCTGTAACCTGAGGTACCACTGTATAGTTAATAATCTGAAGATAGTAATGTAACATAAGAGGTCAAATGCATATTTCTTTAGACTACTGGCTGATTAAACTAGCTCTTGTTGGCGACGTTATAACAGTGTGTCTGCTTTCCACACATTTTTGCTCTCAAAGAGAAATGTTAAAGTTCATTTTTATTCCTTCCCATTGTAGTGGGTGGGGACAAAATATTATGGTTCGGATCCAGAGTGTTCCTTTCATGAACAAAAGGACTCCTTGGTGGTAGGGACTGAGATTCAGAGGGTTGCTCAGCTCTCTGTAGTAGCTTTTCAGGGGACACAGGTGGGTTGCAAGGAAAAAGAGAAATGGGGGGGGGAATGACTTGCCCCCATCCTTCATGTGAGCATCCTGTGAGCAGACTACAGCTTATGGGAAGTCTGGATTGCAACCCAATGAGAAAAAGCCCACGGTTAAGAAATACTGTACCTTTCAAGAGAACCATAGTCAATAAAACAATGTCTGAATGACGGATCCGAGGTCTCAAAAAGAGACAAAGAGGAGATCTCAAGTGTCTGACCATTTTTTGGCCCTCCCGTTCCCATGTATGAATTCCCCTTTTGTTCATTTGCTCGGCTTTCAGAAATAACTCTGAATACAGGCTTTGGCCTAAAGCTGCTCCCTTGTCTGGTTCTTACACTTTATTTCTGTAAAAGAAAAAAGGGAGAGGAAAAACTTATCAGACAGCTGCAGCAGTTCAGCTTGCAGAAATGAATAATGTCATTTTCAAGGTAGGTATGCAGCTGTCTTGCTGTCACTTAAAGTTTTTAAAGACAAGTCTAATTAAATGTCTACCTAAAAGGCTGACAGAATAATTCGGAGCATGCTAATGAAATTTGTCACAAGGCAGAAAAAAATGTACAAAGTGTGCTGGTGAACATTGCTCCTGGGTAACCTAACAATCAGAAGGCATTGCTGTACTCCAATCTCTCTCTCTCTCTCTCTCTCTCTCTCCAGATACAGACACAGATACACAAATGCTTTTTTGACCTAGGTACTAGTATAGCTCTTATTATTATTATTATTTATTAAAGTTTCAAAGAAAAGATTACATAAATAAAAAGAGAAAAAAGAAAAAGAAATAAAAAGAAAAAAATACAAAATACAGAAAAAGATAAAAAACACTTAAAAAAACAAACATCAATCTTTCCATGCCTTACATTTCATTTCTTTACTTCCCTGACCTCCTGACACCTCCCTTTTTTGTATTCCAGTTCTGTTGGTTAATTCAGCAATTCCTTTCCCTCTTTGTTTTTGTCTTAATCCTTTAACTTAATATATTATAACTTTGAATTTTCACCTGTTAACAATCCATTTTTACATACACCTTTATAACATTACTGCTAAAACCACTTAACTTCATTCTGACATCATTCTAACATTCATTAATTTTGCAATATTTCTGTAAATAGTCTTTAAATTTCTTCCAATCTTCTTCCACCGACTCTTCTCCCCAGTCTCGGATTCTGCCAGTCATTTCCGCCAGTTCCATATAGTCCATCACCTTCATCTTCCATTCTTCCAGAGTGGGTAAATCTTGTGTCGTACAATACTTTGCAATAAGTATTCTTGCTGCTGTTGTGGCATACATAAAGAAAGTTCTGTCCCTCTTTGGCACCAATTGGCCAACCATGCCCAGGAGAAAGGCCTCTGGTTTCTTCAGGAAGGTATATTTATATATCTTTTTCATTTCGTTATAGATCATCTCCCAGAAAGCCTTAATCCTTGGGCATGTCCACCAAAGATGAAAGAATGTACCTTCAGTTTCTTTACATTTCCAACATTTATTATCGGGCAAATGATAGATTTTTGCAAGCTTGACTGGTGTCATGTACCACATGTATATCATTTTCATAATATTCTCTCTTAAGGCATTACATGCCGTAAACTTCATACCTGTGGTCCATAACTTTTCCCAGTCAGCCATCATTATGTTATGTCCAACATCTTGTGCCCATTTAATCATAGCAGATTTGGCCGTTTCATCCTGAGTATTCCATTTCAACAGCAAGTTATACATCTTTGACAAAATCTTAGTTTTGGGTTCTAACAGTTCTGTTTCTAATTTTGATTTTTCCACCTGGAAGCCAATTTTCTTGTCCAAATTGTATGCCTCCATTATCTGATAATAATGAAGCCAATCTCACACTTTGTTTTTTAGTTTCTCAAAACTCTGCAGTTTCAATCTATCTCCCTCTTGTTCCAGAATTTCCCAATATTTCGGCCATTTGGCCTCCATGTTGAGCTTTTTCTGAGCTTTCGCTTCCATCGGTGACAGCCACCTTGGGGTTTTATTTTCCAATAGGTCCTTATATCTTATCCAGACATTAAACAATGCTTTCCTGACAATATGATTTTTAAATGCTTTATGTGCTTTGACCTTATCATACCACAAATATGCATGCCATCCAAATACATTATTAAAACCTTCTAAATCCAAAATGTCTGTGTTTTCAAGAAGCAGCCATTCTTTCAGCCAGCAAAAAGCTGCTGATTCATAATAAAGTTTAAGGTCTGGCAGGGCAAATCCACCTCTTTCCTTTACATCCGTTAGTATTTTAAATTTTATTCTAGGCTTCTTACCCTGCCAGACAAATCTAGAAATATCTCTCTGCCACTTCTTGAAGCAATCCATTTTGTCCAAAATTTGCAATGTTTGAAACAGAAACAACATTCTAGGCAATACATTCATTTTTATCGCAGCAATACGGCCTAGCAGTGAAAGCTTCAAATTTGACCAAATTTCTAAATCTTTTTTCACTTCATAATTTTTCATAATTGTCTTTAAATAGATTCCCATTTTTAGCTGTCATGTTAATCCCCAGGTATTTCACTTTCTTAACCACTGTTAAACCTGTCTCATTCTGAAACCTCTCTCTCTCAGTCACTGTTAAGTTTTTCTCTAAGACCTTTGTTTTTAACTTATTCAGTTTAAATCCTGCAACCTGACCAGATTCTTGAATCAGTTCCAAAACCATTTTAGTACTAGATTCTGGCTCCTGTAATGTCAATACTAAATCATCTGCAAATGCTCTCAATTTGTACTGTTTAGCTCCGATTTGTATACCTTTAATCAATTGCTCCCTATTAATCATATTCAGCAGGACCTCCAGGACCGATAAAAAAAGCAATGGGGAGATTGGGCAACCTTGTCGTGTCCCTTTTTCTATCTTAAATTCCTCCGTCACCACGTTATTTACAATTAATTTAGCCTTTTGTTCTGAATAAATTGCACTTATACCATTTTCAAAACCTTGGCCTACCCCCACCCCCTGTAGGTTCTTCTTCATGAAACTCCAAGAGATGTTGTCAAAAGCTTTCTCCGCGTCCACAAATATCAAAACTGCCTTAGTATTTACTTGTAATTTTTCTAAGATATTGATTATGTTTCTCACATTATCACATTATTAGTATAGCTCTAATTAAACTATATTTTAGTTTTACTTCTCCACCATTCCCACAGCCTAACTGAGCATCCCTCAAGAATGTAAACTATCTAGGGCACATCTGAAAGAACTGGTTCTAAGGAGCAATGCACATGAAACATGGCGCCTTTAGAGGCTGTTTTACATTTGCTTTAAAGAAAAATGTATTTGAAAGCTCAATTGCATGATGCTTATTTGACAAGATAAAATGCCTAAACATGTTTCATCAAAAGTGAAATGTGAAATATATATTAAACGATTAAAATTATTGAAATATTAATTGTTGGCATACTTTGCGGGATCCATAGTTATTATTAACATTAACATTATTTCTTGCTTGTTGTGTTTCAGGAACAAATTTCAAGGACCGGGGGTCAGATAACAATCTGGCTCTAGCTATGGGGCCACCCATATCTATGTAAAGGATACAGGTGGTGCTGTGGTCTAAATCACTGAGCCTATTGGGCTTGCCGATCAGAAGGTCAGCAGTTTGAATCCCTGTGACGGGGTGAGCTCCCGTTGCTCTGCCCCAGCTCCTCCTAACCTAGCAGTTTGAAAGCACACCAGTGCAAGTAGATAAATAGGTACTGCAGTGGTGGGAAGGTAAATAGCATTTCCATGCGCTCTGGTTTCCGCCATGGTGTTCCATTGCACCGGAAGTGATTTAATCATGCTGGCCACATGACTCGAAAAGCTGTCTGTGGACAAACACTGGCTCTCTCCACCTGAAAGCAAGATGAGAGCCACAACCCCATAGTCACCTTTGACTGGACTTAACCGTCCAGGAGTCCTTTACCTTTTTTACCTATCTATGTAAACAACATGGCACCATTGCATTATGAATCATAGTTGCAGCTGGACATCAGATGTGGATAGAGATTTTGGAGTATCAGAGTGTGTACAATACTTGCCTTCAGTGGCGTAGCGTGGGGGGTGCAGGGGGGGCCGGCCGCACTGGGCGCAACATCTGGGGGGGGGGGGCGCTCGCACTCGCAGTGCTAAAATCAGTGCTAAAATCCACGGGTTAGGGGGCGCAAATTACTTGCCTTGCCCCGGGTGCTGACAACCCACGCTACGCCACTGCTTGCCTTGGAGACTATATACAGACCAGGCAAAAGTTGTCTGACTTGACAAACTTGTTGTCAATCTCTATTCTATACAAGAAGGTTAAATTAGAAGGAAGTCGTGGGGTCGATGGTGGGAGAAGTGTTTTTTGTGACTCTGCAGTCTAGCGATAACACAACGGCTACAGGATATAAGCTACTTAGCGATGAAAAACTAAGAGCAGGTAAATGGAGTCTTACCCTAGCTAGTGCTTGGAGAGTTATTTAAAAGAAACCAGTGGCAAATTTAACAGCTCAGATTACTAGGAGGATTACTAAGGGAACAGCTCTACATTGTCAGCATTTTGACAAAGTTCACCTCAAATTCCCCTGAAACCCTCATGGGCCAAGAGATTCTTTTGCATAGAAAATAATTTTTTTCCCAAAGAAAAGAAGATGCTGATAACTTGGGAAGGCTTTAAATCCAGCCCTGAAGTATGGAGTTTGCATTGACTGTAAAAGCTCTGTTGCTTATCTAAAGGAATACCACCGGATTTGTGAAAGCTTTTGCACAAAATGCCTTTGGGAATTTTACACCGCACTTCGTTTAACTGGGTTATAATTGCTAATACCCTGAAACAAAAGGCTTAATGTAAAACTTGAACTGTTGCTACCAGACAAATGAAAGTGTCATTGAGGGCATGCAAATTGCAATTATATAGGCTTTAAATTTTAAAGAAGACAAATAATGGCTACATTGCAGAAAAATCACATTATTAACACCTTGGCATTCGCCGATTTGATTACCTCCTGAAATTACACATGTACATTTAACTCAAACACTTAAATGCTCACATGTCCGTAACTCACGTTGTAACTGTTACCATTCTGAAAAGCGCAATTCGGAAAAGTACCAGTATGGGTCATAAATAATTTCATTGCTGAACAAGATAATGGAAGCACAAAACCCAAATGCAAGTTGATAGGTGTCATTTAACAAAGCAGCGCAAATGATACATTCACAAAGTCTGAGTAAAACACTCATTTCTCTGCAGAATCCACAAGGAAGCATTGATAATTTCAAGTTAGGAGCACCAGAAAACTTATTTCCTTGAGTCAGAGATAGTAACTGCATTCTCTCAATCCTCCTGCAATAAATAAACAGAGTGAAAATGATAATACTCCAGCTTGGGTTTCCCCAGCCACTCTGGGCAGCTTCCAACAAAGATTAAAAATACATTAAAATGTCACACATTAAAAACTTCCCTAAACAGTGTTGCCTTCAGGTGTCTTCTAAAAGTCAGATAGTTGCTTATTTCTTTGACATCTGATGGGAGGGCGTTCCACAGGGTGGGTGCCACTACTGAGAAGGCCCTCTTCCTGGCTCCCTGTAGCTTCACTTCTTGCAGTGAGGGAGCCGCCAAAAGGCCCTCGGAGCTGGACCTCAGTGTCCGGACAGAACGATGGGGGTGCAGATGTTCCTTCAGGTATACTGGGCCAAGGCCGTTTAGGGCTTTAAAGGTCAGCACCAACACTTTGAATTGTGCTTGGAAATATACTGGGAGCCAATGCAGATCTTTCAGGACTGATGTTATATGGTCTCCCTCACTTATTCCTTATGACAGGTTAGTTGGTGGCATTACATGGCATTGCACTGGGTGGGTGAGGGACTCCATCTGAGGTGGTATTTGCCTGTGCGTGTCCCCCCCCCTTGGAATCCTTCGCACAGGACAATTGATGGTAAATGGCACTGTAACATTAGGTTGGGGCAGGGGGGGAATGAATATCTGAGGATGTTTTCATCTGCCCCTGTCTTTAAGAACTGTTAGATTGTTTCTAAAAAAATCTCCAGCTTGGCTTCTGAAAGTCCAGAGGGGTGGGAAGGGGCCTAGTGCCATAGGACGTTGTCTTATACCAAGTCTGCCTGCCTCAGGAGTGTCTACTCTGATGTCATTAACTGTCAGGACAATGGGGAGGATGAAGAGGAGGAAAAGGTGAGGGGTGCAGCTGGGATTGGGACACAGTGGGGCAAACAGGGGATGGAGAAGTAAGTACTCACAGGGTGACAAGGGATGGGGTCAGTGCATAGGAGCAAGACCAGCAAGACATATCACCAGAACCCGAAGGACCTCTGTCTCCACAAACATGGCGGGCTCTGAGGCATAGGGGGCAGGGTGCTCCAGGAGGCTGAGGCAGGCAAGGGCCCACAGCCCAGCTCCCTAGCTGGCCAGGTGGGGTTCACTAGCTCTGGGAGAACCCTGATTCCTCAGCTGGAGTAGCCTTGGAACAGTTGAGGGTCACCTGCTCATCAAGCGCATATGCTGCAATCAGCATGGAAAGTACAAAAGGGAAGCAGACTGAGATGCTCTGTCTGCTCAGCTGCCCATGTTGATGGACCTCAGCTTGGATGCTACAGGAGCTCTGTGGGACTGGGCTTTGGTATGGACTTTGGACATGTGGATTGAGCCTCGGACTGCGGACTCGACATACTGATTTGCTGGTCTAAACAAAGGCTACAGGAGGGGCCGTTTCCCTTGAGGAATAAAGGACATTCTGGATTATCATATGCGTAAGAGTTGTGCTGTGGGAATTCATGAAAGAAAGCAAAAAAGAGAACATTTGGAGGGCCCCACTGAGATAATATGCTTGTATCAGAGACACGAGGTTGACTGAATCTGAAAGTGAGTTCTGACCGACCCCTTATTTTGTTCATGGTATGAATACCTAGCAACAGGATAACCCTGGAGTAGTTGGTGTCTGAAATAATTGGGGCTGTTCTTGACATCGGAGCCATTCTGTGCTGCTGTCCTTCAACCTCTTTGTTCTTATACATTTACGAACATTTGTAATTCTCTCTTTCTTTTTTTAAAAAAGCCATTTTCTCTGTTCTGAAAAAAGCCATTCTGTTTGCTTCCACAGGAAGCAGCCTCTTAGACGCAATCTTGTACCTCGTATCTGAAATGGCACCATTTTAGTAGGCTGCAACTTCCCTAACTGAACAAATAGATGTACAGATTAAGATGCTTTATACAAAAGAACAACAACAACAACAACATGAGCCCACAGTTACATCAGTACCTGGTCTCCTTAGACAGCTGACAGGGCCCTAGTGCTCTGACAGGGCAGATTGCTGAAAACTGCCTCAAGCCACCGTTAAGCCCACAAAGTTGACTAGATCTGATGACCATTTAAGTTCCCCATAATGCCCTGGAACAGAGGTTCCCAAACTTCTTTGGCCCACCACTCCCTTTTCAAAAAAGAAACCTCAGTGCCCCCTGGAAATCTACCTTCTTTCAGGGAACAAACAGAAAGATGCACTGACAAATTTGCATTCTTTTACGTATCTCTAGTTCTACCCACATCCTACAACATAGTAAAGAACGATGTTGTAAATAAGACACCTTGAAGCTGGGAATTATAAAATTGGGGCAGACTCAGTCCAATCCGCCCCGGTGGTGGAGCTGGTGCCACAGCCCTCCTGTCATTGGCCAAAAGGGCAGGCAAATTGTGATCTACTTCCTGGGCCTGGGTGAAGCCGAAAAGGGTTCACCCAAGCCCAGAAAAACTCCTAACTTCCAGCACAACTGCCGGATCCAGGGGAGGCATTGTCACCATCCCGCAACAGTGCCTGACCTGGTGGTAAGCATCCTTACACAACAGGTGAAATAGCTATGAATGGCTTTTCAAAATTCAATGCCCTCCAATTGCACCTGCGGCTCATAGCTGTCAACCTTCCACTTTTTGTGGGAAATTCCCTTATTCCAGCGCCGTTTCCTGCTGCTTCCCACTGCTATCCTGGATTGTTAGATATCCCTTAGACTGTCCCCGGGACAGGTGAGGCTGCTGATCTCTTATTTTCAAATCTGAAAGTTGACTGCTATGCTGAGGCTACTGTGGATCATTCCAGCACTCCCCAGTATCACCCACTTTGGGAAACACTGTGCTAGAGCAATGCTACATTGGGGAAATTGTTTTTTTTTAAAAAAATCAGTAGATTGGTTGTAAGTAGGAAAGCAGGCAGGTGGAGACTGGCTGAGGGCAGAATGAGGTTGCTGGCGCTGTACTTGCCCTAATGAAAAATTCTCCACGGATAGTTTCCAAGTCCATGAATTGGATTGTTGGCCTGTTCTAGACAGAGTTGTGCATGGTCTGAAGGAGTAGGTAGTCTGGGTTTCAGATATTTCTTTGAGATCCTCTTTCTATACCACCCAACCCAGAATAGAGTCCTTCTCATTGTCCCACCAGGTGGTTGTATGAGTGGTGGCAACATGGGATTGAGTCATCTGTGTGATGACACAATGACTGTGAAGTTATTTCTTCCTTTAGGTGCAGACTTTAGGTGCAAATGTCTCAACTTTGATGGGATTCAAACACCAGGATAAAACACATCTAGAGCAGCCTTATTAATTTACACTGTATCTTTTTGCAACAGACATACTGAGTGGTTTCCACCATGTTCATTTCAGTATTCGTAATGTTCCATCTTACTTCATCATCTCTCACACCCCTCCCTTAGCTCAGGCGACTGCCAGAGCCCCAAGATTCCCTGACTTTAACTGAGACATCCTGTTGAATCCTTTCTTCCTGAAACAGGAAATTCAGGAGCCCTCTCATCAGGCTCATGCTCACATAACAGATTTCTCCTCTAGACCCCATTCCTGAATCAAAAGAGCTGGCTTCATTCCTGGAGTTGAATGGCGCAAGTTCAAGGTTTTCATGTCCCCATTTCTTTCTCATCTTCCCAGCAGTCATTGTGTTCTGAGTCCTCCTTGAAGCTGTCCTTTCCGGTAAATGTAAGTACGGCACCAGTTTGCTGTGAGCACCTAACTCTGACCCTGAGCTACTTGTGTTAACCTCCGCTTGGCTCAAAGACACAGCAGCATAAACACCAGCAACTTCTGCCCTGTTATAATCACAGAAATCATATTTTCAGTGTTTTAGATATTAAGACTAGAATGAAGACTGAGAGACAATATCACTAATCAGAATAGGCAGGATTGATCTACAGGGGCCAATGGCTTTATTCGCCTTGTGTTAATATCTTCATAGATTCATTTTTAAAACAGACAATATTTTATGGAAGAGGTAGAACTCCAACATGTTAGGTGGGTGTAATATCTCACATTGAAATTATAGAAATACTCATTTATCGTCTTGGATGTTCTGAAAGAAAGTGAGTCTCTAAGAGGTGCTGTGCTTTCCTGCTTTAAAAATATTCTTTGCAAAATGCCCCCTTTTAGAAGAAAAAAGAACACGGTGTGCAATTTAATGCTTTTTAATCATTTCTGCTGAGTTTCAGGTCACTATTATGCTTTGGCAGTGTGTTAATCATACTGGAACTATAATGAGCTCCTGTATATGCTTCAGCTTTGACTGTGGACATGTAAATTACAAAGACAAATAGACATGAGCAGAATTTTTTTTATCATCCAACTTACTCCATCTCCCTGAGTTGTTTCAAAATGGAATAGGGCAGGTGCTATGTAAAGGCTGACCCACAGCCATTGTGTTTCTACAGCACTGCGAAATCAGCAATGGCTTTTTGCCTCTTACAAAGTCATGCAAGAGTACCAAGGCCAGAACTACAGCTGAGTTGTGTTTCCCGCGTTTGAACTCATTCAAGGACAGACTGCAGTGTAAGAGAGGCTGATAAAGGGAAGAGACCAAATGAAGAGGTATGAATACGGCACATCAAACAATGCAATGTGAAAAATTGGACGGCTCAAAAGCATGAAGTTGGCTAGTAAAGTATGCCAAGGCTCTCGGTGGTTAGCAAGAAAGAGAACAAAGGAAGGTGTTCAGCAATCTGTCAAAATAAAAGGAAAACTTCAACCATGTTGCTAGAGAAGTTACAGTTACAGTTAAGATAAAATCTAAGCTGAGTGTAACTATAAGCAGGTCTCACTCAATTTAAGGTGATAAGGTAGGAAGGAAGGACTACTAAATCCTGTCCTTGTTAAAACGAATGGTGCATTTTATACACTGTTTAAAAAGTTGGGTGTCTCCCCCTCTCTCTGCTAAGTGGTGGCAAGAGCCCATGGGATTCCAGGCACTCGCCCAGATTCTGTGTTCCTTTGGAGAATCAAGACAAGGTGGAGATTGTCGTAGCTTTAAGAAATATGGTTTATCCACCTATTAACACCTTCCGTCTGTGTGAAATGAGTCCAGATCTTACAGCATGGTCATTTAAAGAGGGGCTTGTCCCCTACAGCAGTGTGGCCATGATTTCCAAGGCACCTCTCCCAGCCTGCCTTCAGCCAGCCAGCCCAAGATGGATCCCAGTCTTTCTTCTTCCTCCTTCCCAGAACACCTTGATTAAAAACTCTTTACCTGTCACCTCAAACACATACCCCACCACCTTGGCAACATCCGTCTCCCCGGGCCAAAGGATTCCTCTCAGATGACCCGTCAAGCCCTTTTGTCAAGTGAAAAGATTTGCTCCTCACTAGGTCAGCCAGTCTGGATTGCATAAGCCAGTTCAGGGATTCCCTGTCTGGCAGAACTTGTAAGGTAAAGGTAAAGAGACCCCTGACCATTAGGTCCAGTCGTGACCAACTCTGGGGTTGCGGCGCTCATCTCGCTTTATTGGCTGAGGGAGCCAGCGTATAGCTTTCGGGTCATGTGGCCAGCATGACTAAGCCGCTTCTGGTGAACCAGAGCAGTGGACAGAAACACTGTTTACCTTCCCGCCACAGCGGTACCTATTTATCTACTTGCACTTTGATGTGCTTTCGAACTGCTAGGTGGGCAGGAGCAGGGACCAAGCAATGGGAGCTCACTCCGTCACGGGGATTCGAACCACCGACCATCTGATCGGCAAGTCCTAGGCTCTGTGGTTTAACCCACAGCGCCACCCGCGTCCCGGCAGAACAAAATCTTGCCATTTTTTTAATTTCTAGGGTTTAGGGGAGACATTATAATGGAATGAAGATCACCCTCTTCAGTCACCTGGCCAGAGGTGGGAAGGCAGTTGATTAGGAGCTTAGATCTGCTTAGCAGTGGGCATAGGCTCCTGGTAGGGTAGGTAGGTTTTACTGAATATGTGACAGACAAAGGAGCGCATATCAGAAACATAGCGGAGTTATATTGTGTGACCAGAAGGCGACAGCCCCAGGGAGCATTAGGAAGGAATAAAGACTCTGACAACGTGTTATGGTATTAAAATTAGGCCACAACTTTATTAAACTTCTGAATGTAGGAAGACCTTGGCTTAGGCCTTGGGTGTGTATCCCTCCCAGCTCCCCAGCCATGGGAACTGGGGCACATCAGGATGAATGGGATATGTGGGTGCACTTCAAGACGTATGTGTAGCAGACAACTGACCCCAAATAACCACACGCAGGGTAGTTCACTGACAGCCTTTCGGTGTATGGCCAGTGACACCCATTATATAATCCCTTTTAAGAGGAGACCCTGGAATCAACGCCGCAGGGTGGTGAGTCACCACTTCACACACACACCCCATTATAGGGAAGAAAAAAGGATTCCACCCAAGGCCATAACCGCCAAAGTTGTGATGAATTGCTACGGGGAAGACAAAACCTGCCAATGCAGGAAAATTCCTTACCGGTCCTTCAATGGTAACCAGTCAAAGACTGCAGCAGCGCCCCCTGAACAGGAAGAAAAAGTTAACCTGCAAACAAGAAAACATCAAACTAAGGGAGGGGAGGGTGGTGAATCTCCTGAGCCGACTGCCTGGCTACTGTCGGCTCCACCCCCTATATATAAATGGGACTGGCCCCACCTCGCAGCAATGAAACTTGACTTCTGAGGCTGGGTGTGAACCTCCAAATAATAACACTGAGAAGCAGGCCAGTCCGTGTTTGCCAGTAAGTTCCCTGGGAACTGTAGCACCACGCTTGATCCCGCAAAGGGCACCCACAATGTAAAGTGTGGGTGCTCATTATTGACATCCCTAAGCTTTGCCCCTTTTCAAACAGACACACCTTACAAACCCTGAAGGAGGTCCTCCTCACAAAGAAAGGGGCAGTAAGACCATGCTGCTTCCACTCCCTCCAGAGACCTAAAACTGCCTTCTCTATGCCTGCACATTGAGTGTGAATGTCAAAGAATCAGAAGCTTTTGCCACAGGCCTCTTCCTAGACGGATAGTCTAGGATGCTGAGTAGTCGGCGTTCTAGATCCCACAGGCACCAAGGCCCTTGCCCTTTCGCAGACATCTATGGATGTCAGCAGTGGGGCGAGGAAGCTTTACAGTGGTACCTCAGGTTACATACGCTTCAGGTTACATACACTTCAGGTTACAGACTCTGCTAACCCAGAAATAATACCTCGGATTAAGAACTTTGCTTCAGGATGAGAACAGAAATCGTGCGGCGGTGGCGCGGCAGCAGCAGCAGCAGGAGGCCCCATTAGCTAAAGTGGTGCTTCAGGTTAAGAACAGTTTCAGGTTAAGAACGGACCTCCGGAATGAATTAAGTACATAACCAGAGGTACCACTGTATATGCATGAAACCCATCAAGCAATTAACATGTGAAGCGGGCTTCCAACTTGCATTCAAGATATACAACAAATATTTCTCTTCTGTGCGCAAATTCAGACACACAGCTGGATCTAGGTACTCAGAAATTTTCATTTCATCTCTATTGTGCGTATTTTATAATGCCCTGAATATGAATTATGTAATAATATGTTCCACATTTCATAAGCCTTCTCAGTGTCGTCATTGCCCGTTTTCCAACAGTGTGGCTTACAGGAAGCTGAAATCTCTGCGGATGTACTCAACAGTTAGCTGGTTATTATTATTTTTTTAGCTGACATTATACAGCCAATGTTCCATATGTGCTTCCTCCCCAGCATCTTCCCCTTATCTCAATAAGCACTAGATTGCACTGCTACTGTCTTCTTTTTAGCCTAGAGAGTGGAATTCGCTTAATAATCTTATTTGTTTGTTTTCTCAGGCTATAATGGTTCATTATCTAAAGGACTTTCTACTATTTTTGCGTGAGACAAAGTAGCTCATATTGGGTACACCATCATTAATTTCTACTGAGATCCATGAATTTAACATTAAATCTACTATGGGGAAAATATATTTTGAATGCACAGTGCTATGGAAAGGTCCCTCTTACCTCTTCGTTTTTATTAGTTAATTTGTTTGTTTTTACGCTGGTGTATGGAGTTTGGTTTGTCACAAATTAAAGCCAAGCACATTTTTTCACCAGGTACAGTGGTACCTCTGGTTAAGAACTTAATTCGTTCCGGAGGTCCGTTCTTAACCTGAAACTGTTCTTAACCTGAGGTACCACTTTAGCTAATGGGGCCTCCTGCTGCTGCCATGGTGCCGCCGCGTGATTTCTGTTCTCATCCTGAAGCAAAGTTCTTAACCCAAGGTACTATTTCTGGGTTAGCGGAGTCTGTAACCTGAAGCGTCTGTAACCTGAAGCGTCTGTAACCCGAGGTACCACGGTATAGCAGAACCTATACAGCCTGCACCACGTTCCATCCTATCTGGGCCAGCCAGATAGGTGACTACTTCAGGCATCAGAGGAAGGGAATTTTAAGCAGTCCCCCTCCAGTCATTCCCCCTGAGCCCCCAATTTTCATTGAATCATAGAACTGTAGAGTTGGAAGGGACCCCAAGGGTCATTTACCTCAACCCCCTGCAATGCAGGAATCTCATCTAATGCATCCATGACAGATGGCCATCCAACCTCTGCTTAAAGACCTCCAAGGAAGGAGAATCCACAGCCTCCCATAGGGGATTGTTCCACTTCTGTCAGAAAGTTATTCCTGATGTTTAGTCAGAATCTCCTTTCTTTGTACCTTGAAGCCATTGGTTTGAGTCCTATCCTCCAGAGCAGAAGAAAACTAGCTTGCTCCATCTTCCCTGTGACAGTCCTTGAGATATTTGAAGATGGCTATCGTATTTCCAACAAAGGTTCGTATAGTTAAAGCTATGGTTTTCCCAGTAGTGATGCATGGAAGTGAGAGCTGGACCATAAAGAAGGCTGATCGCCAAAGAATTGATGCTTTTGAATTATGGTGTTGGAGGAGACTCTTGAGAGTCCCATGGACTGAAAGAAGATCAAACCTCTCTATTCTTATGGAAATCAGCCCTGAGTGTTCACTGGAAGGACAGATCATGAAGCTGAGGCTCCAATACTTTGGCCACCTCATGAGAAGAGAAGACTCCCTGGAAAAGACCCTGATGTTGGGAAAGATGGAGGGCACAAGGAGAAGGGGATGACAGTGGACGAGATGGTTGGACAGTCTTCTCGAAGCTACTGGCATGTGTTTGACCAAACTGCAGGAGGCAGTGGAAGACAGGAGTGCCTGGCGTGCTCTGGTCCATGGATTCACGAAGTTGGACACGACTAAACAACAACAACAATCGTATTTCCTCTCAGTCTCTTTTCCAGGCTAAACACCCCCAGCTCCTTCAACCATTCCTCAAAAAGCTTGGTTTCTAGACCCTTGGTCATCTTGGCTGCCTCCCTCTGCACACGTTCCAGCTTGTCAACATCCTTCGTAAATTGTGGTGCCCAGAATTGGACTCAGTATTCTAGTTGTGGCCTGACCAAGGCAGAATAGAGTGGTGCTATGACTTCCCTTGATCTGGACACTATACTTCTGTTAATGCAGCCTAGAATTTTATTTCCATTCTTCTAGGCTGACAGCAGTGCTTTCTTTTTTTGTAGCAAGATGTTGGAGTGTAAAACTGTCTGCACATCATGCCTTTTCCTGCAGCCCCTAAGCCAGCCTGTTGCCCTGAAGAATTCTTTTCTTTGCCAGAGTTGATGCAAGCTTCAACTGCCACTCCAGCTGGCTTCGGTAAATGGTAAGAGTGGGGCTGACATCTTGATATTTCCTTTGGGCAGCAAAGTTTCTTGGGCAGATGTGCAAACAATAGACACCAGGCTCAACAATATCTGTTTCTCCCCCTACCCTTATTGTTAGAATCATAGAATCATAGAATCATAGAGTTGGAAGAGACCACAAGGGCCATCGAGTCTAACCCCCTGCCAAGCAAAAAACACCATCAGAGCACTCCTGACATATGGTTGTCAAGCCTCTGCTTAAAGACCTCCAAAGAAGGAGACTCCAGCACACTCCTTGGCAGCAAATTCCACTGTCGAACAGCTCTTACTGTCAGGAAGTTCTTCCTAATGTTTAGGTGGAATCTTCTTTTCTTTGTTTTGATTATGAAGACTCCTGATTAAACACAAAAGCTTGCTCAGTTTTTGGTGAGCCTTATTGGGACCTAACAAAGGAATTCTGGTAATGTTGCTTTAAATTCAGAACTGGAAAAACTGCATTAATGCAATCCATAGACTTGCTGTTTGCTCTTCAATGACAGTAGATTAGAAAAGTTGTAGGGTGTTTTCTTTTTATTGGGGGTGGGTATCCAGAGATTAAGAAGCATAATATTTGCTTATATAATATGTGTGTTTTAATATTCTTGAGTAAAAAAGAGAAAAAAGGAAAACAGGGAAGGGGTGGAACATCAATAAAATGAGGAACATACATATGAGGCAACTAAAGAGCTTTTCTTTAAAACTTTTCTGGCTATATTCATCACTCACTGTCATTCTAACTGTGTTTGCAAAGATCCCTCTGGGTTGTATTGAGATATTTAGTTATTTACTCTGCGGCATTTCAAAACCGCTTAGCAGTCTTGTATAAGAATGGAAAAGTTTTGCGTCTGTCACTTCTGAGTTCCACATTGCAAAGGTGTGTGAAAATGCACTTGTCTGGCAGGGAAGAGACAGGCAGCGGCCAAGAAGAAACAGGAATCTTTCCAAGGAGGTAAATCACAGAGTTGGCTTTCTGAATAAAGACCATTTAGGCAGGGAGAGCCAAATTTGATTTAGAATAATGTGAGTTATATTTACAACTCAAATGGGCTATGAATTCTAGCAAAGAATTGGATAAACCAGCAGAAACCAACATGGCGACCTCCATATTTTGTGGACTACAGTTCCCATGAACTGCAGCCAGCAATGGATCATGAAATTTGTAGTTCATCATTTGGAGGTCACCATATTGACTACCCCAGGGATTTTGGAAAGGGACTCACTGTTGTTCTAAAAGAACATCTGCTCACTAAGAATCTAGGGATGTGTAGATATCAATGAAAATCTTTTGACTTTGCTTGAAATTTTCCCATTGCTCCGCTAGCATAAATACAAGACAGGTTGTGGGGGGGGAACTGGGCGGCTTAGAAATACTTTACCTGATGCAGAAATGACTTCAAAGCAATCCATTAAAATGGCACACAGGTGTTATTCTCCACCAGACGGAAGGGAACTGGAACAACCTCTCTCTGACTGTACAAAAACTCTCTCCTGAGTCTCCACTGGACTAGGCCCATGAACCCCCCCTCTGACTCTGAATCTCCATCTCCGGCCCACCTAAAATCCCCTCAAGAAATGGAATTGTGGATTTGTCCCACTTCTGAAGCCCACTTCTACACTATACTTCCGTACATATCTTCTCTTCCCTTGCCTGCAAAAGAAAAGGCATCAGCCATGAGCTAGACAGAATATTATCGTGCGACATGCATTTTACATCTGGTTATTAAATGAAATGTGTTCTACTAGCATTGTTCTTTGCGGATCCTCCTAAGACAGCTTTTGCAAGGAAGAGCTGTATGGACACAGCTGCAGACGAAATGTTTGCAATTTGCAACACCCTATCTTGTACCAGATGTTTTCGTGTTAGGCAGCAATACACAGATAATACACTATCCCCAACTATACCAGATACAGCCTGCATTTTAATAGACAGTTTTCTACAGGATGATAAAAAAATATATATGTCAAGGATGAATCTGGAGTGCTTTGTACTTCAAGCTTTTCAATATCCCCAAGTCAGAGTTATAGTACTAGCTCAAATTGCATGTTGCTGAGCACACTTTATAATACTTTTCATTGATAGATTTGAAAAGAAGAAAGGTTGTTCTTGTGGTTCTTTTGGTTTCCACCTGCTTCACTCCCAGTTGCATTATTAGTTATGACAGGATATATGATATAATAGATCCTACATCATAAGTTGAAGGTAGGAGATGGTGTATAAAACAGCAGTGCTACATTCTGAAAATGCCTCAACGTTTATTTGGTGAAATGATTAAGTGCTTTGATGCTTATCTATGGCACTAAACAATCCGAAGGCCATCATTTCCAGCACTGGAAGTGGAAGCGTCTCTCGTAAGTAATAGATAATGGTAACCTCATTAGTACTATCGTTAAAAGGGATTTCATGGAATCAAAGTTTCCTCACCATTCTAGGTCAGCTGTACTAGAGGGAACAGAAACGAAGCCACTTGATATGTCATTGTGTGGGATCTGCTGCACATGGCAAACCATAAGATGCACATTTGACACATGGGAAAAAACAAGAAATACCAAAGGGTTCTCTCTCTTTTGTCTTTTCCATTAGATGATTCCCATTTTATATGTGTATTTACACCTATGGCACATAATAATAAGAAGAAGAAGAAGAAATTTTTATTTATACCCCGCCCTTCCTGGTTCAAAAACTGGGTTCAGGGCAGCTAACAACAAATTTAAAACAGTTAATTGTAAAAGCAGCGTAAAATACAGTATTAAAACATGAATAACAATAAAATTCAAAGTTCAGAGATCAATTTAGGGGAAATCCATCTAATAAGCATTACATTAGATAATCCCAGGGCTAGCTGGCTGAATTTGTCCTACTTTGGCCAGCGAGGAGGCCAGGGGAGAATTAGCTGTGGGGTCTCAGAGCGGGTAATCTTCATAAAAGGGGAGGGGTAGGGAAGAGAGGGGAAATAAAAGATCAGGCTGAATTCAAATTAAAGGCCAGGCGGAATAGCTCTGTCTTACAGGCCCGATGGAAGGAGGTTAAATCCTGAAGGGCCCTAGTCTCATGGGACAGAGCATTCCACCAGGTCGGAGCCATCACTGAAAAGGCCCTGGCCCTGGTGGATAGCCTGACTTCCTTAGGGCCCGGGACCTCTAAACTATGGTTATTCATGGACCTTAAGGTCCTCTGCGGGGCATACCAGGAGAGGCGGTCCCATAAATACGAGGGCCCTAAGCCACATGCCATACATGTGATCACAGTTAAAAATCTAGATTGATGGTCCTCAAACTACCACAGTAACAGTGTCGTATTGGCATCCATCTGTCTTGAGAGACAATGGAATTTGCCTCCAGGGGTGAAGTCAAACCACCGCTTTAGCGGCACTGAAGTGACCTCCTTGGGAGTGCAAGCCTGGGAAGTGTGCATGGAGGTCTTGGGTTGCCCAGACAACAAAACCTTCCTCTCTGCCTCACTGATGTGGTCCAGAAGACAGCAGAGCAATACATTTGGCACTAGCTTGGCTGCAAGAGTTGCTGGAAGCAGATGTCCAACCATCTTAGGGACTCCACTCCAGATTTGCGTAGGGTTTCCTCCTTAGCCTTTTCTTCTCCTGAAGATATCCTACAAGGCAGTGGAGGTTTAGGATCAGAGTTTTCCTCCTCTAGAAGGGCTACCTTTCTGGGTTGATGACCCCCATCTGCCCCTCACTTCCCTCTATAGCACTTGTAGAAACCGCCTTCTTGACCATTGGACCCAAAATTGGTCTCTTCCGCTCAGTCCACCAGAGCCTCTCTTCACATGCAAAGGAAGTCCCTAACTCACTAGGGTTTGAGACCCATCGGCTACCCTAACCTGGTTTAGACGCCCAATCGAAGTCATTTCTGAGGTGTGGCTGATGTTGCATGCTGAAAGCTTCTAGGAGCCACTGGTGATAGCTGAGTGCATGGTGGGGACCAAAGGGGACCAAACTATTCTAGAAGGAGCACAACATATTCCTCACCAGTGGTACTCCCCCTCTCTTGACACCCCATACACTCCACTCCATTAATAGCTAACTGAACAATTGCCATGGCACAGCTCAGAAGCGGCAGTGCTTAATCTTACACAGGCTTCAGCTATTACCAAGTGTGGAGAAACACCTGATATACTCTACTCCTTAATATGTGATTTTCCTCCTGTATCCTTTTTGCAATATGAATATGAAAAGTTCCTGTAATTGACCATATTTGGTTGAGAGAACTCCAATAACACTTTTAATCTAAAAGTGTGCTTCACAGAATTTCTGGGCATTGCTACTTATTCAGCCTTAGGATTGCTTTTCTTTCCTTATATTTAAGCACATAAAAATATTAAAAGACCTTTGGAGCATAGTCTTTGTTTGCCAAGCTCTGATGAAAGAAATAAACCTGCCAAACAATTAAAATTGTTATTCAAGAAGATTAGGCTCTTTTCTTCTTTTCATAAGTTCCATTGCCTGCTTTAGATTGGCTTACCCTTTAGTTTTTATAGATAGTTCTTTCGCCTGTTATAATTAAATGTATCATTTATTGCCATATCTGTTCCTGTTCCTGTTTGGGGAACATTAAAATTTACATTTTGCACTTCTTTGATGAGAACCCTGCCTAATAACAGTGGCACAAGCTCATTAAGGTGTCTATGCCTCTGATATGAAATGAGTCACACTTTGAGGTACAGCTATGGGGGAAATGATACTGGTTTTCAATTCCAAAACAAGGACTGCAGAAATGAAAGTCTGCCATTTAATTTTTAAGTTTGGGTACAATGATTGTGGTTCTTCCCAGTAGGAGTTTTGATGATGATGATGATGATGATGATGATGATGATGATAAACCAACTCTGGGTGACTCCCAACAGAATGTTAAAAATGCAACAAAGCATCAAACATTAAAAACTCCCCTAAACAGGGCTGCCTTCAGATGTCTTCTAAAAGTCAGATAGTTGTTTATTTCCTTGACATGTGATGGGAGGGTGTTCCACAGGGTGGGCGTCACTACCAAGAAGGCCCTCTGCCTGGTCCCCTGTAACTTCTTGCAGTGAGGGAACAACCAGAAGACCTTCGGTGCTGGACCTGAGTGTCCGGGCTGAACGATGGGGGTGGAGATGCTCCTTCAGGTATACTGAGCCGAGGCCGTTTAGGGCTTTAAAGGTCAGCACCAACACTTTGAATTGTGCTCGGAAACGTGCTGGGAGCCAATGTAGGTCTTTCAGGACTGGTGTTATATGGTCTCGGCGGCCGCTCCCAGTCATAATGAGATGGTAGGTCACAAAGATAAGAAAACACATAGCAAGCTACCTTGGCCCTATTCAGTTGTTTTTGTGCTTCAAGGGAGAGCAGAGATGTACTTGTACACTCCATGCATTCCACAAGAAGGTTGCATACCTTCCATGCACCATACCTGTGCACTTCCAGGCTCCTGAATCACTCCAGCAGGCTCACCACTGAAGACTTTTTCCATCCTATGTGTGAATCCCTGTATGCAATTCTAATTATGCATTGAACACACAAGCATGGTGCTCTTGTTTTTCTGTATCCATCAAATCAGATTATGCCTTGGTATTCATCCAATTAAATTGTTGTTTATTGTTATTGATCTATTGTCCTCCCTTCCTCCCAAAGGAGCCCAAGGTGGTGTAAATTTATGTATCATCCCTGAGACTGATGGGTCTTCTAAACCTTACTCTCCATTGTATCCACAAAAATTAATTGGGGAGGACAAAAGCACCCACACATTCCAGTTAACAGTGCTGGGAGAGAGGCATTTTCTCCACCCCATGCTTTCCTGGGTATCTATGGTCTCTGCCCTGCCCTGCCCTGCCACACACCTTGTTTGTCCCATGATTCCCATTGTATCTGCCCCAAAACAGTAATGTCTGCCCTTGTGGAAGAACCACTGCAGCTGTCATTCTGAAATCTGGCCTGCTTCATCTCCTCAGAAGCAGTTACCATGCCTGCAAATTGCATCAAATTTTAAAGGTGCCAGTACAACCCTTCCCCACCCAGGATGTTAAAAAAGAGGTAAAGTAAAGGACCCTTGGACAGTTAAGTCCAGTCAAAGGTGACAATGGGGTTGCGGCACTCATCTCGCTTTCAGGCCAAGGGAGCTGGCGTTTGTCCACAGACAGCTGTCTGGGTCATGTGACCAGCATGACTAAACTGCTTCCGGCACAATGGAAACGCTGTGATGGAAACTAGAGTGCACAGAAATGCCGTTTACCTTCCTGCCACAGTGGTACCTATTTATCTACTTGCACTGGTATGCTTTTGAACTGCTTAGGTTGGCAGGAGCTAGGACACAGCAATGGGAGCTCACCCCATTGCAGGATTCGAACCGCCAACCTTCTGATCGGCAAGCCCAAGAGGCTCAGTGGTTTAGACCACAGCGCCACCTGCGTCCAGAATGTATGCACTTCCTGTTTGGTAGGCATACTCCAATGAGAAAGTGCTGTCATACTTGTAAATTTCATCTACTTCTGTGAAAAAAGTGGGCAGTGGTGGTGGTTACAGCTATTTTAACTTGTACATTAGAGTGAATTATGGGGTAGATGGGACAAAGGTAGCATTTTCAAAGATCAAATTTGACCCCAAATAGCAAATCAAATTGGAACGGTGCAGAGTTGCTCTGAAACAGCTCAGACTGCTTCTCAAAGCAACAGATACAGATGCAAGTCAAATCTTGTGGCCAGTGTACAGCCCGTTGTAGCCATGGGTCCTGTGGTGAATTCTCCTTTAAAGCCAATCTATGTCCTGATCCAAGCCAGATTGCTGCTTGTTTATATTTTAAAACAAGAAGCATCAGAAGGATATTGTCGGGGACGTTGCTGAAGAGGGCTGGTGGGAGACACACCCTCCCCCTGCTCTGGATCCAGATCCTGAATCTTCCCAGGAGCAGTGGGACAGTATAGATTTGGAACAGTGGTTCGCAGAGGGACATAGTTCAGAAGACAAAAGTTGGGATGAACTCGGTGGTGAACAGCTAGGAGAAGAAGAACCGGGAGAGAGAGAGTTCTGGTTCACTGGAAAGTGTCCAGCTGATCAATCCAAGATCACAGAGAGTAGATAAGGCAGCTGCAAAGAAGGCACAGTGGTTGCAAGATCAGGTTGGAAGACGAGGAAGTGACTTGGGGGGAAGTGGGGGGGGGAAACCTTAATTGGGAGCACCTTTACTCCGAGAATGGACTCTTTGTTCTTTCGCTGTGTGTGACGTTAACATATGAGAGAGTGCTGGAAGTGAAATAGTTAAACAGGTTGCCCAGTCAGGACCCAGGGGGGTGGAGTCAGAGGGACTACAAAACCAGCTCTGGGAGGGGCAAAAGAGAAATTTCATTGAGGAGTTCGTTGGGAGTTGGGTGGTTGGTTGAAGTGGGAGTGAACTGGGCTAGAGTTGTGGGTAGGTTGAGTTAATGTAATGAAATAGGCTGAGTCAGGAACTGTTAGGGGTTAGGTAGACAAGTAAATATCTGAGAGGTGGTTTAGTGAGTGAGAGCAGGTAGTGGAAGTTATAGATAGGGATAGGTACCCCGTGAATGTAATTGACTGATACTGTTTATGAAACCACATGCTTGTTAAACTGCAATAAATAAACAAAAGTTTATGTTCCAATTTAACCCTGACTGGACTCAGTATTGTCCCAGGTAGGGCCTGGTTGGTGGCAGCAAGAAATAAAGTGGTGGCACAGGGATCAATAGATGGTGAAACATCCAGGGACCCTGTGTAATCACCACACTGTGATCATAAAATCTCTTTAAAAGGGAGGGAGGAAGCCACTTCCCTGAAGCCTGTCAGATATGCATGCATTCATGACAGACAATGTGAGTGTTTTGTAAAGATGTATCTGTAGACAAGTCCTGAGAAGTAGCCCATTTCCCAAGAAACACACAAGGATGATTCAAAGTAAACTGGAACAATGATTTCTGGTTTGCTTTCGGGGCAGAACAGGGTACCCAAATTATGTTTTCAAAAGCTGCTGTATGCATTAATTTCCAGACCTGCCATGTCTTGGTATCAAGTGCTCTGGAATAATTCAAATGCCCAAATTAAAGTGCCTATTTTCAAAATTCTGAAGATTATTAGGATTGGCAGTTGGATCTTACGTCCATGCTGGCAAATGGACAGTCTCCTTTACGTCAGCTGAGGACACAGGCTAGCATAGGGGGCACAGACCCTGGCTGCCTGGTGCGTACATCTGACTCCCACTATCGGGGGGAAATGGTGGGCAAGCACAGGAGGAAAGGTTGGGGGCTGCTGCCACTGTCCCACTGCATCTACCACCTGAGGCAGATCTGCACCTACTGTACATCCACCTTTCTCATCCTGACTTGTAGCAGGACTGGCCTCCCTATTTGCCTGTCAGAATTTCTCCCTGTTCAGTTTTGTGCCATCTCTTTTAGGGTTACGTTGGCTGGTCTCTGAAAAGTTGGCCAATGCATAGGCATGGCAATGGCAGCTACGGCAGTATTTACATTGTACTTTGCTGGGAGATAATGTGTCCCGAATGGTTTAGATAATAACTTTTATGGGTCCAGCTGTCACGTTATGGTGGCAAGCTTGCAAGCTGCACCGGGGGAGGGGAATATTCTGTGCAGCTGAAAAACTTGAAATGGCACCAACCTAGCTGGCTTTTATAAGAGTTACAATCTAAAGCAGTGGTTCCCAACGGTTTTTCCCCCACTTGAAAATTGCTGAGGGTCTTCGCACACCACTTTTCTGCCTTTCGTAGCAATTATGATGCACTGTGCTACATTCTGTATGATTTCCAATTGCATTTTCATTGCTTCTTTTATTTGTTGTTACTTCTTCCGTTCCTCTCCGCCTGTCTTTCTGGTTCCTAATCCTTCCCACTCCTTTCAAGTCACTTCCTCTTGCTCTGTATTTTTTTGCTCCTAATCCTCTTCCTTTCAAGTGCTTCCTCCTCTCTCTCTCTCTCTCTCTCTCTCTCTCTCTCTCTCTCACACACACACACACACACACACACACACACACATCACTTCTGCTCCATCCTGCCACAACTCCTTTCATTCTTTAGACTTGCTGGAGACTATCCAAATGAAGTTCATGGACCACTCGTGGTCCGTGGACCACAGTTTGGGAACCTCTGATCTAAGAAATACAATATTGGAAGAAGAATGTAAGGAAAGTCTGCTGGGTCAGTTTTCACAGGAGTCAACGAGATGATGACCATGGGACACCAGTAAGCAGAACCTGAATACAGCAGTGCTTTTCCCACCTGCAATTTCCAGAGCAACTGGCAATTTTATTTATTGTTATTTACTGAATTTATATTCCGCCCTATACCCGGGAGTCTCAGGGCAGTCCACAGAATAAAATCAAGTTTTAAAACCACAAAATACATAATAATAATAATAATAATAATAATAATAATAATAATAATAATAATAATAAAACAACCTAATAGCCCCCCAACACATTTTAAAAGGGCATAGGATGTCAATCAGATCAACCAAAGGCCTGGTTAAAAAGGAACGTTTTTGCCTGGCGCCTAAAGGTGTATAATGAAGGCACCAGGCAAACTTCCCTGGGGAGAGTATTCCACAGACGGGGAGCCACTGCAGAGAAGGCCTGTTCTCATGTTGCCACTCTCCGTATCTCGTGAGGAGGAGGCACACAAAGAAGGGCCTCAGAAGATGATCTTAGGGTCCGGATAATCAGAACAACTGTCAACAGTGGCTGTAGAGAATTTAATGTCCCCTTTTTCCAGGACATGCCCTCCTTTTCAGGGGTAACATTTCTGTCCTGGTGGATTTTTAAAAATCTGCCAAAATATCTCTGGCTATACTTTCTGGATGAGACATAGACATAACTGGTGGCTGAAGACATGCTTTTTCCTTTCTCTTCTCCTGCCCTACTCAGCAATATATCACAGCTTCTATAGCCTACATATAATAGGGGTATTTAAAATTAGAGTCATCATAGCGTCTTCTTTTTTGCTGTTCAAAATATGGCAGCCCTAACAGCCCTTACACTATCCAACGGACAGCCCATTCCCTACCACACACATAGACCTACCATCCAATTACCTTCCTTTTCTGCCCTAAAATTGGGGAAAGGATAAATTTCGTGTGTGATTTGATCTGTTTTCCTTATATTGAACAATATGTCAGTGTTGTCAACCTTAATCTATTCCATCCCTTACCATTATAGGAGATTTATCTCAATTTATTACCAAGATTTTCTGTGTGACCCAGCAATATCGCCATCAGATTCAATAGAGCGTGTCCTCCCTAAAAGAGGGCACATGTTGCGGTGAGACCTGGAGACTGATCACCTGTGTTGTGGGTGGGTAAGACTGGTCAGCCACAACACCCGAATGGTTGGTCCCTTGATGTTGGGTTCAATCTGGACAATGGAGGGCAGCCCAAAAGGATTGAGGGACCTATTTATGCCCATGCACGTGACCCAGAGCTTCCTCTTTTGGCGCGTGTATTCAGAACAACCGCCCACCTCTCCCTACTTTTAGGGCTTTGCGCTTGACCTTGCTATGCCATCGTGTGTCGTCTGTCGTTGGGACAGGGGCACGGCAGGAATTTTCCCCACTTGGCTGATTGGCTGCTGCCATTTGGGTTTCGCCTGCCGCGTAGCAAATCGTCACAACTTGTAAGGTTGCGGATAGGCTCTGGTTCAGGTGACAGGGATGGGAGAACGCTCTTGCCATCTCTAAGTGAAGGGTATTCCGTTAAAGGAATCAAGGGAATCAACTGGTTTGGTCAACCCCTGTGAGGGGGTTGTGTCCACGCCTGAGTCCAGGGGGGCATCTGGGTGGTGAACATTGTCTGTTCCCGGCTTTTCGCCTACCCAGGTGTTCACCCTTGGCTAACCTATGCTGGTGCCCTGGGTCAGCACTGCCTGCAAGGGTGCAGGGAGCTAGTCGAACCAGAGCCTATGCAACCACTCACCTTCTGTAATCAATAAAGTTGTGGCCTAAATTCTGCCAAAAACCAAAACCAAAATTTGAGTCAAGTGTGAATTTATTTAGCGGGGAGGTCTCTGGGTCTGAAGGGACACGGGTGGCGCTGTGGGTTAAACCACAGAGCCTAGGACTTGCCGATCAGACGGTCGGCGGTTCGAATCCCCGCAACGTGGTGAGCTCCCGTTGCTCGGTCCCTGCTCCTGCCAACCTAGCAGTTCGAAAGCACATCAAAGTGCGAGTAGATAAATAGGTACTGCTCCGGCGGGAAGGTAAACGGCATTTCCGTGCGCTGCTCTGGTTCGCCAGAAGCAGCTTAGTCATGCTGGTCACATGACCCAGAAGCTGTACACCGGCTCCCTCGGCCAATAAAGCGAGATGAGTGCCGCAACCCCAGAGTCGGTCACGACTGGACCTAATGTTCAGGGGTCCCTTTACCTTACTCTGGGTCTGATCACGCAATACTCCTTTCCCATTTATAGTCTTAATGATTGTCATGCCTTGTATCTGATAGTTCTTAATTCCTGGGCAAAACTAACAAATATGGAGGAACCCTGCTTAAATACTAACAGATCTCCAGCTATCAGTTCACCCCACATCTGTTAGCATCCCTGGAGTATGAAAAAAGTGTCCTGTGCAATTTAAAACTTGACATCATACCAGCACAGATGGTTTTAGGAAACCCACTGGCTTTTATCACCTACCAACTTTAGGTGCAGACTTTCCTGGGCTCACCATGGCAACTGCTTCCAGAATCCCTTCTGGTGTTCAGCGGCAGGCAGTACCTTTCCTGTCAGTCAGAACCAGACACACTACACTAAGCAGCCATCTAGCCATCATTTGACTACAAGAATGTATTTGATACTCTTTTAAAATTAGGGGTTGCTGATTGCCAGGGATTTCATTCTTCGAGTGGGAGAAGAGGTTATCGAACTGAGTGTAATGTGGAGAGACATGATTTGGGAGAGATCAATGAACTCATTCAGCCGAGCTCACTTTGTCCTTGTGAAGATTTTATGCTAACCTCCTCCATCACAGTCTGGGAAACTGTAGCTGGAGGTCTGCAGAACATCACCCCAGGAGTGGCTGCATTTATATCTATTTTTAAATGGAAGGATGGAGGGAGGGGAGAGCGTTCTCAATTATACAAGTCTCAAGAGTGCTGGTATTCATTAGAAGGGCTAACTTCTTCTGTCTTTGCCGTGAGTATCTAAAAATACTCGTGTGGCTGGTTCACAAATAAGCCAAATGACATAAGAGATGTAGTCTGTGCAGAACCCAATTAGCAAACAGTTTGATGTGTAGCAGAGCGTCAGGAAGCCGAGCCAGAAAATGAGTTGCAGGAACAGATGGAGCGGCGATTCGCGTATGTTGTAAAGACGATCATCGCAAGGAAAACATGAATGGAAATAACAGCAGTGAATGTCAAGCTAAACAAACTCAACCAAACAGCAGTGAGTTTCAGACAGAGCATTTCTGAATACAGGAAAGTGTGCAGAAAGAACAATGGAAGAGTGTGCAATATCATGAATATGAATGATTCTGTAGCATCAGGCACTCATACCAGTATCCAGGGGAAATTGGATTAGTTGCTTGACTCAAAAGTGAAGATGTTGTGCCATTTGCTGATGTTTATGCATGCCATTGGTGGGACATGGGTGGCGTTGTGGGTTAAACCACAGAGCCTAGGACTTGCCGATTGGAAGGTCGGCGGTTCGAATCCCCGTAATGGGGTGAGCTCCTGTTGCTCGGTCCCTGCTCCTGCCCACCTAGCAGTTCGAAAGCAAGTCAAAGTGCAAGTAGATAAATAGGTACCGCTCCGGCGGGAAGGTAAACAGTGTTTCCGTGCGCTGCTCTGGTTCGCCAGAAGCGGCTTAGTCATGCTGGCCACATGACCCGGAAGCTGTACGCTGACTCCCTCGGCCAATAATGCCAGATGAGCGCCGCAACCCCAGAGTCGTCCACGACTGGAACTAATGGTCAGGGGCCCCTTTCCCTTTATGGGAAATGAGGGGGGTTTTTTTGGGGGGGGGTTCAAATTAAATAGACTCAATAAGTAGGACATGTTTGTTAAGCCACCACACAATTCTAGATAAAAAGCTATTGATTGAATAATAACATACCATATATACTCAAGTATAAGTTGACTTTTTCAACACATTTTTTTAATGCTGAAAAAGCCCCCCTCGGCTTATACTTGAGTGCCGGACTCGGAAGCTTGAGTGCGGGACTCCCTCGGCCAATAAAGCGAGATGAGTGCCACAACCGCAGAGTTGGTCACGGCTGGACCTAATGGTCAGGGGTCCCTTTACCTTTACCTTTATGCATGTCATTATTTTTGGTGTGCTTAGACCAGAGGTTCCCAAAGTATTGTCCATAGATCACCAATGGTCCCTGAGCTTCATTCAGGTGGTCCTCAGCAAGTCTGTAAAGAGCAGCAGCAGGATGTGATATGTGGGGAGGTGAGAGAGAAAAGGCACTTAAGAGGAGCAGGGAGGATTAGGAGCACAAAAATACAGAGCAGGAGAAAGTGACTTGAAAGGAGTCATAACATTCACAATACAGGTACATACACTTCCCCAAGCATTTCAGCAAAACAAAATGTACTCTCTCTGACCCTGTGGAGTCAGAGTTAGCTCTCTGGTTCTATTTTCATGTGAATACTTTGATTTTATATGATTTTAACACTTTAGTGTGGCTTTCCCCTCTGCAAACTGCTTTTGGATCCTAGTCCATAAAGTGGTTCATGAATTATTTTAATCTTTATAAACAAATAGCTCATGATAAGCAGACCTTTAAAAAGCAGGCACTTTTAAAATTCCATGCTTTTAGTTCTTAGAACTATTTTGCCTTCTCCTTGCTCGTGTTTAAGTGCTGCCTACTGATTTAATGCTGCAGTAGGATCTTACACTGTGTTTTATTAATTTTGTGCTGGTGTCACTTTTATATATGGGATATTTTTAGGACTGTTGATGATATTTGCATTTTATTGATTTTTAAATTATAAGCTGCCCAGAGGACAGAGTTGATTGGGTGGTAAAGAAAAGCCTAGATGATTAAATGAACCTTGCCATGTGAGCAACATTGTCAAGTCTACCTATATTTCTTTTCTTTTAAATCCTTTGGGCATGTGTGCAAAATATGGCTCTGGATAAGTATTGGCTCATCAGAACTCTGTAATTCAAATAAAATATTGATTTGATATGCTTGACATTGGCCCTAGGCATGTCAGGAGGTATCTTCTCGCCCTTCAGGACTTTACAGGTTCCTACATCAACTTAAATTGTCCCCCTGGGCCAATAGGAAGCTGCTGGGAAACCTGGTATGACTCAAGTTGATTCAAATCTCTTCACTTCGTGTCATGAGTGTCAAAATCTGCTTCCAGTTTTCAGCTTTATTTATGCTGTGAACATATTCTCATTGCTTCAACCATTGCTGTTCCTCTTTGCCTTCACTGTCACCTGCCTCATTTGCTCACCTTGCTTGATTTCATCATGGCAATTTTAAGGATGATGTCCATGTGAAGACATCATGGCTGCTTGTAATCATGTGGGCAGAAGGAGCAGCCTATTCATTCAAAAAACACATGAATGGGATTCATTAGCATCCTGGTTCACCTCGTTTCCCTGTCCAGCCTGATCCGAATTTCTTGTAATTCTGCTGCTTCACCCCACTGCCAGGTTTTGTTCTATAGCTGGGAGCTCTGGCCTTGTTTACAGGGTTGCACATTCTGTCTGAAGTTAACATATCCTGGTATCATGCATCCTCATGTGGATCTCTCTGATACTTGGAAGTGCTTGCCAGTGATTTCTAGAGACTATTGCTAAAAACAATCGTTTCTATTTCCTTTGCCAGCCACCTCTAAAATAGAGAATGAGAGGTATTTCAGCTAACCATTCTCCTCCAATTTATAAGAAATGTAAGACCATTCAAAAATTATTCACAAAACCAGCGTAGAACAATTTTTGAATTGTTCTTCTGCAGTGTCTCTCCTGATTTGAACCTACCTGGACTCTTAGATCTTCACCTGTGGGAGGCTTAGAGTGTGAGAACAACATATAGGGCCTTTCCAGTTGTCTCCCTCTCTGTAGAATGCTCTGCCCAGTGAGGTCCACCTGTCCCTTTCATTAACATATTTTTGGTGTCAGGTAAAGGTTGACCTTTCCCCCCAGGACTTTGATGGCCTGAGCTGATGAGAAGAAATGCCATGGTGCATCTGCACTAGTGAATCTGTACGCTTTCACCTGCTCCAGCCACAATAAACCACATCTCTCCTGTATTGGTCTCTACAGCCACAGGAGGCACTGTAAGTCGCCAATGGTTTGACTTTACCCCCAATGTTTCACTTTCCATTGTCTCTTCGGACAGACAGACGCCAACATGATAGCAGAGTCATCTTGTTCTTTGACAGAATATATAATTTACAATTAAATTATGACATAATATACCGTATGGATATTGTTACAGGAATCTTCTTAGACATACAGTGGTACCTTGGGATGCGAACGGGATCTGTTCAAGAGCCCCGTTCGCATCCTGAATAGAACGTAAGATGTGACAGCGCGTCTGTGCGTGCGTGGGTCGCGTTTCGTCACTTCTGCGCATGCACATGACGTCATTTTGACCGTCTGTGCATGCGTGAGCAGCAAAACCCAGATGTAACGCGCTCCGTTACTTCCAGGTTGCCGCTGAGCGCAACCCAAAAATACTTATCCTGAAGCATATTTATCCCGAGGTATGACTGTATTCAAATGGAACACATTAAATGTTATTAGGAGGTTTCTGATGGATTTCATGCTCCACTGTAAAGGTAAAGGATCCCTGGATGGTTAAGTCCAGTCAAAGATGACTATGGGGTTGTGGCGCTCATCTCGCTTTCAGGTCGAGGGAGCTGGTGTTTGTCCAGAGACAGCTTTCTGGGTCATGTGGCCAGCATGACTAAACCGCTTCTGGCGCAACGGGACACCATGATGAGTGCCAGAGCACACAGAAACACTGTTTACCTTCCCACCACAGCGGTACTTATTTACTTGCACTGGTATGCTTTTGAACTGCTAGGTTGACAGAAGCTGGGACAGAGCAACAGGAGTTGACCCCGTCACGTGGACTTGAACTGCTCACCTTCTGATCGGCAAGCCCAAGAGGCTCAGAGGTTTAGACCACAGCACCACCTGTGTCCCTTGCTCCACTTTATAGTTAGCTTGTGGTGTAAAATCCGTTCCGGTTATTTCTACTGACCTCCTGCTTTCTAGAGGTCTACATTCCCCTTCTTGCAATACTCCACTCCAACAGAGGACTGAATAATATTAAATTTCATCATGTTGAAAGCAACTAATTATGATTCCGATCTCTCTGGGTCACCCACGGTTTGCATAAGTCCTCCAGTGTCCATGTCTGCTGCCCCTCCAATTTAGCTGTCACTGGCAAATTTAATCAGAGGTGATTTTCTACCTTCCATTAATGGGAGAAAAAAACCTTCAAATAACGTTCTGTGTGCTGGCCCCCAAAGCGCACCACAGAGAACTTACCATAAATGATTATTCTGTACCTGTCACTTTTTAATCCACACCATGATATTTTTATCTGCTTTGGACTTAGTCAAGTGTTAAAAATGAGAGGTACAGTATCAAATGCCTCGCCACGTTCTAAATATATCCACCGAAAAGAAAGTATCAGCCACAAAGAGTCTTGAACTCTCAATCTCCTGCTCCAAAGTCAGAGGCCCTATCGATTAGTCATCAGACAGTGCACACTAGGGGCATAATCCTGCAACCCTTCTGAAAGGGCTGCTATTGAAGTCATTTGTTAGAAGGCGATGTTACTTCCCAGAAGACCCAGGCTATTTTCTTTTTATAATACAGTGCAGTCAAATTTCTTCCAAGCTTCACATGCATCTTTTTTGGGGGGAGGCTTAAAAAAGTGAATCCTCCACCAAACATTAGGGAATAGTAAGAAGGCAGAGGATCAGACCATGGCTCAACATAACTCCAAATCTTCCAGCAGCTGTCAGAGCACTCGGGACACAACAGAGTGGCGTACCAAAGTACAAGTTCTAATGAAGTATGCCATTATGCATGCCATCTGCTTAACCTTTCACAGATAAAGGCTCCTACGACTAATAATAGTGGCATGGTTCAAAATCAGAAGAGACTACTGTATATAGAAATGGAAGTTTATGGGCCAAATTCTGCAGGGTTTATGGTGAGCTTCACCTGAGTTGTAATTTCAAAGCCAGTCTCAAATGGCAGGGCAGTTACCAAAGTAGCCCTGCCTTCCAAAATGGAAAGACAAAGAACTAAAGAAGAATGGCTAGTAAAATTAAAGGATTGTGCTGAAATGGCCAAATTTGCTGTAAAACTAAGAGATCAAATGATGGGCTGTTTATGGAAAATCAGAGGCCTTTTTGGATTACCTGTCAAAGTATTTTAGCGATATGAAATTGTGAGCAGTATTTGATATATGAGCAATGGGGGGGGATGATGACAAGATGGAGTTTAGTAACAAGTACAGTGGTACCTCTGATTATGAACTTAATTCATTCCAGAGGTCTGTTCTTAAGCTGAAACCGTTCTTATCCTGAGGTGCGCTTTCGCTAATGGGGCCTCCTACTGCATGTGCGCCTCTAGCGCACAATTTCCACTCACATCCTGGGGCAAAGTTCACAACCAGGAGCAGCTACTTCCAGGTTAGCAGAGTTCATAACCAGAAGAGTGCATAACCAGAAGCATTCGTAACCAGAGGTACCACTGTACAGTCGTACCTTGGCTCCCGAACCCCTTGGGAGTCAAACCTTCCAGCTCCTGAATGATTGAAAACTGGAAATGAGTGTTCCGGGTTTTGAACTTTTTTTTTGGAAGCCGAGAGTCCTGCGTGGCTTCCGCTATTGTTTCCAGCATGCCTGTGAAATTGGAAACCAGTAGTGTAGCTTTGCCCTTCTTCTATCTCTGAGCTGCAACCTTCTGCAAACCGCCATTGTAAATCTATACTGTCCTCTTCTTCTCGGGAAGGTTCAGGAGAAGGGGGAGGCAGTCTCCACCATTCCTCCTGCGATGTCCAGTCCCTGACACCATCACATGGAATATATTAACTTGGCTGAAGATAAATAAAATAACTATGAGATAAATGCAGGTATTCAGAGGCTATGAAAGGCAATACAGTGGTACCTCTGGTTATGTATTTAATTTGTTCTGGAGGTCTGTTCTTAAGCTGAAACTGTTCTTAACCTGAAGCACCACTTTAGCTAATGGGGCCTCCTGCTGCCGCCGTGCCGCTGGAACACAATTTCTGTTCTCATCCTGAAGCAAAGTTCTTAACCCGAGGTACTATTTCTGGGGTAGCGGAGTCTGTAACCTGAAGTGTATGTAACCTGAAGCGTATGTAACCTGAGGTACCACTGTATAGCCATTATAACTAGTCACAATTTATAGCCTTCTTGTCCACAAAATTTTCTAACTCCATTTCTAAACTGATTCAACCTTTGCTCCAAGTATATAAGAACCCCTACTGCTCAGCTGTCTAATAGATGGTGTTTGCAGACTACCAATTCACAATGGATTTTAGCATGGATTTACTCTAAGAATAAAGATGAATCAGCCAGATCCTCCTTTAATGCTATGTCTAGCCTGCAAAGGACTGGAGAAGGTTCATAGCTCTTTCTCCAAAGGGACATTGGGCATGCCAAGTGTCCTTTTTGCTATTCTGGATCACATAATTTTTCAGAAGACCAAACTGGGACAGGGGACTGTTGGTACAGAGAGAAAAAAGTGAAACAGCGGAACAGTGAAAAATTGAAAACAACAACAACTATTATGTGAAGGCAATAGAGGTTACTTGCTTCCATAGTGTAACATAGATTTATTGTGATGTTGAGAAGGAAGTGAACAGATCACACTGTTGACCAACTTTTTCTTCAAAGTATCTGGTGGCAGCTTTCAGTGTGGTGTAAGCGATACCATACACTGCCAGGCATTGTAGAATACACTTCAGTCATGCAATAATCTTCCAGCCATTGTAGAATTGACATTTATCAAAGGAGAACAGAAAAATTGAGCTGAAACTCGTCTTTATTGTATTAAATTGAAAGCATTAAAATATCAATTTTGGTGACATTTTTATGATGAACAAAATATAGCTAAGTACACACAAGTTGTTCTCATTTATTACTTGCCGAAAAACACAGCATTTACTTGGTTTCCTGATAGTAAACGGGGAGAGGTGCAATATTTATGCCATATAGCTAGACTAGTACATTCAACAAATAATCTAGCAAAATTTGCACTAGATTATTGCAAGATGCTGTGAATTTGGCTGCCTTTGGAAATGTCTCTTGGTGCAAAATGCAATGGATGGACTCTTAAATCACATGGGCCATAGCTTACAACCGTCAAGGATGTCCCTATTTTCATAAGAGAAATGTTGGAGGTTATGCAGTGTATCTTCACTGACTTCCTTAGAAGTGCTGGTTGCAATCTTTCCAAGCCCTTTACTGCTCCAAGTGGACCTACGCTAGGCATAGGCAAACTCGGCCCTCCAGATGTTTTGGGACTACAACTCCCATCATCCCTACCTCATATGACCAGTGGTCAGGGATGATGGGAGTTGTAGTCCCAAAACATCTGGAGGGCCGAGTTTGCCTATGCCTGTCCTACATCCATATGGGTCAACCTAATAGTTAAAATATTTGAGGGCTTCTCTCCAGAGATTAGATAGGTGGAGACTGGGGACAGGGCCTTTGGCATATTGTTGTCTCAGTTCCCCAGGGATATTTGACTGGAGTCAGTTTTGCTGAGAACGGTTGGCACTGTGGGTTAAACCACAGAGCCTAGGACTTGCTGATCAGAAGGTTGGCGGTTCGAATCCCTGTGACAGGGTGAGCTCCCATTGCTCTGTCCCAGCTCCTGCCAACCTAGCAGTTCGAAAGCATGTCAAAGTGCAAGTAGATAAATAGGTACTGCTCTGGCGGGAAGGTAAACGGCATTTACGTGTGCTGCTCTGGTTCACTAGAAGTGGCTTAGTCATGCTGGCCACATGACCCAGAAGCTGCACGCCGGCTCCCTCGGCCAATAATGCGAGATGAGCACCGCAATCCCAGAGTCGGTCACGACTGGACCTAATGGTCAGGGGTCCCTTTACCTTTTTAGATGCCACATGGACATGCCTTTATTTGCCTGGGATTTTAATGAATAACCCCCCCCCCAATAATGGTGATTTTACTGCTGCTTATGATCTTTATCTGCTTTATTTTTCTTTTCTTTTCACTGATGTTTTTCTTAACATTTTCATGATGTTTCATACTGACCTTTTAATTGGTGGCTGCCTTGAGAATTTCATAAACTAAAAGACAGGTCATCAATATCTTAAATGTATATATTATAAATAAACATTATTGTGGGTGGGTGGGAAGTGGGGGCATCAGAAATCTCCAGCAGTCTCTACTCAGGAAGAAATAGGCCCTATAGCAACTGCCTCTGAAGGTTCCTACCACTTTGGGAAGTTGAAAAGTCTTTCCCCCCAAAATTATATTCTGTCACAGATGACACCATGTTGCTAATCTATATAACCTGGATCACAGGCTGCCGTACTTGAGAGAGGGGCAGGGATGTTTGCATATGTATACAATCATTTCCTAACCTGTCAAGCCTTTTTTATTTTATTTTATTTTATATATTTATATTCCACATAATATTAAGATAGTCTCTATAAATAGTTTGCAAAACAAGAAATACCATATGTATGTATAACGACCAACAAAACGGAAAAACTACGGTAAAATAGAAAACTACAAGGCAATATAAAACAATCAAATCCCCAAAGAGTGAAAACATACAGCACACATTGAAAAGATCATTTTAATTAATTAAAAAGGGGTCCAACAGAGCTGGTTTTTCCACACTTATGAGGAATTAGACCTCTTTTAGCATGCCCCCAATTGCTGCTCTCTAAATGTATGAGCTGGCATGAATTCTATTAAACCAGTAACAGGAGCAAATATTTGACGGCTTCAGACACCTTCCTGTGTATTCACCTTTCAGAATGTTTAAAAGATGCTTTGCTTAGATGCCTCCAAGATAGGCCGGTTCAGGTGTAGATTTATCTACAGCTGTCTTCGTTTGGGTACATATCTCAAACCGCATTCACATTTAAATGCATGCTATCTAGATGCCATTATCATTTTTCGACAGCTTAAGAGGACAGAGCTGACACTTCCTTTATCCCAAGGAATGTATTCAGCTTAGGATATTTCCTTCAGTTTGAGGCAGTGCATTCTCTCTGGCTGTAGAATAGCCGTTTAAAAGAATTTCTGAAGAGCACGATGGAATTCTACACCAACTAAAGAACCATTTCTTTCCATGAAAATGAAAATGTAATCGGGCTAAGAGCTTTTGCCCCCTTCCACTGGAATGGCTTTCTGCCATGGCATCATTCTTTCCTTTTAAAACAACGTTTTGCATACCTCAGGCTCTCTCTCTGCTCAATGGGAAAACATTAAATAAAGAATGAAAAGACTGGTCTTTTTTAAAATTCATCAGGGTTGCTGTGAGTCACAATACAAAGAGAACCATTTCCACTATTCTCAAGGAAATATATAGTCCATACAAATAAATAAATAAATAAATAAATAAATAAATAAATAATAACCTAAATTTTAAAGTCTCTGGTGTCTGGATTAGCTGATGAAGCCAAGGAACTGCTGTTCTTGTTGTCGTTCCACCCATCAGGAATGGCTTAACAGTTGTGACAGAGCCACTGTGGTAGCTTTTTGGCAGACTGGTCACTGTTGCTTACCAGGAGGGAGATGTGCTGGGACAAGATTGTGGCATGGTGCATATGCACTGGTAGAAGCACCAGATTGTCAGGATGCTGTCAGTGGCTCCCAGCTGGTTCCCCAGGAGAGTATAAAGACAATGAAAAGTTTCTCACAGTCCTTTTTTATTTCAATCTTTACAGAGATAGGCTATAGAACCCAGCCTCTAGGATAATGGCATTCTTCTGAGTGAATCTCCACCCCCCTTCTCTCCCACTTTCTCATTCGTCATTCTCATCGTCTTCTCTATGGGTGCGGCTATGTGTCCTCTGTCTTTGAGCTCTTTGCTCTCCTACTTTTAAGGCTCACCAGATTCTGGGAGATGGAGGGTCTGGAATGCTTTCTAGTGACAACTTGTCAGTTAGGTGATGCTCTGGCTCTCCCATGATTTCCCAACATTCCCCCTTGTGGTGATCACACAGCGTCCCTGGACGTTTAACGGTCTATTGATCCCAGTGCCACCACTGTGCTCGCTTCCCCGCTGCCACCAACCCGTTACTCTCGGGTACACACTGAGTCCAGACAGTTTTTAAAATTGAGCCAAATAAACAAGTTTATTTTAACAAGTTTATGGTTTCTCAGATAATATTCTTGTCAGTTTCTTAACTTTAGTTTCTTTACCGGCCTATACCTTCCTAATACCTTCTGACTGATTATATCAACTTTTTGACTGACTCCTCTTAACAGATTCTCTCACTCTCCTACATCAGACTAGCCCAACCCACAGACTTATCCTCTCCGTCTCCTCTCTAACTCCAGACTGACTTCTTAACAACTCTAACTCTAAAACTCCTCCCCTTGGGTTCCTATTGGTTAGTCATTTTACAATTAGTTAACCCTTTCCTTATGAATCCAGTATGATGCCACACACCTAGGAGGGCAAATGCCACACCCCTCATCTGCCTCTGGCCTGCAACCTCCCTCAAACCACTGTAGTAAATCTATACTGTCTTCCCTCTTCCTCCTCCCTGGAAGGGTTAGGATGGGGAGGCGGTCTCCACCATTTCTCTGCCCAGTCCCTGACACAGATTGACTCCACCGTGCATTTGCACTGCACAAACATGCCCATTAACCAGCAATCTAGTGTAGCAGCTCCCTCCACTTCTGTTGACCATCATTTTGTCATCCTCTCACTTGCTGATGATGACTTAGTGATGTTTAATGGGTACCTCATAGACCATGTTTCTGCTGATATTTCTGAGCTCTTGGTATCTCCAACTGGTCTTCTTATTGCACACGCCATTTGTTCCTTTGTGGGAGCAACCTAGGAATAAACCTATTCCACCTGGATTTCACAATCCTCTCATAGGGTTTTGCCTTTTCCAGGACACGTCCTCTTTTTCAGGGGTATAATTTACGTCTGGGTGGATTTTTTTAATATACAATTTGCCAACATGTTTCTAGCTATACTTTCTGGATGAGACATAGACATAACTGGTGGCTGAAGACTTGCTTTCCTCTTCTCTTCTCCTGCCCCCCTCAGCAACATATCACAGCTTCCACAGCCTACATACAGTAGGGAATATTTAAAATGAGAGTCGTCATAGTGTCCTCTTTTTAGTTCTTCAAAATATGGCAACCCAGCCCAGTAAGGATTTGGGTAAGAGAGAGAGATGGCTGGGAGAGAGGGTTTGGTCATTTTGATAACTGTGAATCATCCTCAAAAGTGAATTGAACCACAAGTGGAAATTTTATTTTCTTAATTACAGAGATGGACTTACAGGGGAACAAATGTGAAAGTGACAATGCCAGAATTGTGAATAAACAAATGTAATAATGATGTAGACTGGAAATGGACCAATTTGGCTGTCCCTTACTGGTGGCACTAGTATCAATCCCCACCCAGATTCTTTAGCAGAGCATTCAAGTAATTGCAGCTCTTTACTTCTAAGTTCAGGAAAGACTTTCATCTTTCTCTCTTACTCGGTTGTTATCAAATAGCCATTTTTCGTTTTACAAGCGTAAATATGGAAGAAAATTATGAAGGATTCTGTAATTCATGCAATGCAAGAAAATCACGGGGTTCTGATTTTTATTCAAGCCATCTTCTAACTCTCTTGTTCCCAGCATTCACCGTGCCCCTGCATCTTATTCATACTTTTTTTAAAAAAAGGAAGAAAAATCATTAGGAAGCTGCCAGCTGAAAAGCACCACGTGAAGCTCTATTGTCAAGATATTCTTATGAACTATGTGCACACAGTTGATCCTCCACTTACACTGCGGGAGGTAGGAGAGATGAATGAAGTTATTAAGGATTTTGGACCAGCTACATCAACATATTGTCAGCACTTAATGCTCAGCAAATTAGTCACACTTTCTATTTAATTGCTGATGTTTCATAAAAGTTTACCATGTAAATCCATGTGTATTATCATTACAGAATTGTAGGCAATTTCGTATTAGTACTGTATTCTCATTAATCACCATTCTTAATTGAGGATTATGATTTGCTGGAATTTAAATACTACTTGGAGGTGGGGGAGGGCATTAAACAGGCACATTAGAACAAAGTCTGAAATATTACTTTCTGATGTCAAAGCTTAGATTAGCATTCAGGTAAAGAGGTATTAAATGTCCCACTATGGAACAGGACAGAGATCTAGTGTCAACTCTTTTCCTACCCAATGTACAAAATCCTTTCTTGAGTGGAGCCTTTTAAAGTGCTGAATTTGCACTACTCATAGTCACCACAGACCTTTTGCTCACTTTCTTCTGCATTTTACCTTGTAGATGAACCTGGTTACTTCGCGATTTCATTTCTCAAGGTCTGTCCACGCTTTCTGGCAAAGTGAAGGCGGATTTATTTATTACTAGCAGCTTCGTACTTAGGACCACTCAGGAATTCTAAAATACAAAATACAAAGAAAGAAAGAGAAGAAAACCAGTGCAGTTTTGAAATCAGTGGTTCTAACCAGTGCAGTTTTGAAAAGTTTCGTCCGCCATCTTGATTCAAAATGGCACCCGGTTATTATCTGAACATAGATTGAAACCCGATTCTCGATCTCAGGACCTAAAAAATCATCTCATCCCTTATATACCCTGCCACTCACTGGACTCTGTAGGAGAGGCCTCCTGCAGATACCATCCTATTGACATACCCATTATGCACACTACAGTGGTACCTCGGGTTACAAACACCTCAGGTTACAAACACTTCAGGTTACAGACTCCTCTAACCCAGAAGTAGTACCTCAGGTTAAGAACTTTACCTCAGTATGAGAACAGAAATTGTGCGGCGGCAGCGCAGCGGCAGCGAGAGGCCCTATTAGCTAAAGTGGTTCCTCAGGTTAAGAACAGTTTCAGGTTATGAACGGACCTCCAGAACGTATTAAGGACTTTCAGGACAAGGGAGCTGGCGTTTGTCCACAGAGAGCTTTCTGGGTCATGTGCCCAGCATGACTAAACTGCTTCTGGTGCAACGGGACACTGTGATGGAAACCAGAATGCACGGAAATGTTGTTTACCTTCCCGCCACAGAGTTACCTATTTATTTACTTGTGCTGGTGTGATTTTGAACTGCTAGGAGCTGGGACAGAGCAACGGGAGCTCACGCCATTGTAGGGATGCGAACCGCCGACCTTCTGATTGGCAAGCCCAAGAAGCTCAGTGGGTTTAGACTACAGCGCAGCCCGCATCCCTATAGGTATAGGTATGGGTGGAATTCACAAAGGTTCATACTGAGGCAGAGAAAGAAAAAAGCCCATGTGTAAAATAAGTAAGAGTGCAGGTCTGGATTCAGCCTCTCTTATATCAAAATTCAAGACGTCTCCTAATAGGCAGTCTAATGACATAGTTTTCTTTCATGACAGGCACTCCTCTGTCCATTTGTGATAGAATACAAACCACTTTATTACAGGTACTTTGAAAGCTAGCCGAGCATGCAGGTATCCATGGATGCCAATATTTTGTTGCAGAAATGTGAGCCTTAGCATTTGTGAAGAGCTAGCATGAACACAGTAAATTGGACTCTCTCTGCCTAGCACATGAACAGGAATGCATACAGATACTGTTAATTCTTCCCCCCACCCCTTTTTCCTTTTCCCCTCTTTTTTGGTTTCTTACTATGAGGTAAAGATTATGCATTCACTCACACCCCACCCAGTGCAAACGGAATCTGAAAGGATAAAACTCCTGATTGGCATTAGAAATTCTTCATTCCTGAGACTATTTAGAATGCAGCTAACATTTTAGTTACATTTTAACTTCTTTGTGGTAATTTCTTCAGTGGTTTATTAAACTTATTTGCATGAGAAGGAAAGGCAATAAACTAAATAATCAGGTTCTTTCTGCAAGATAGCGGAGAAACTTAGACTTTATAGATGCATTATCATCGATGTTTTCCACAGTCATTTCATCTCAGCTTTTTACAGCCTATACGAAACGGTTCCTACCTGTCTGAGCTGCTGAAGAATTGAAAATTATATACACATTTTAGCTATAAGTTGTGGCCTTAATTTCATCCAGTTGCTATGCCTTGGCCACCCCATCTTAAAATTCAAAGCTCAGCACAGATATAAAATATGATATTGTCTATTTTATCTTTATTAAGAATGTATTAGTCTTCATGACACACACTATATTTATCCCTATTACCAAAAGTATTAATTGAACAACAGAATTGGTAAATTTAAATTAGAGTGGCAAGGAGAGAGGCTGATGCCCCACCTACATTCTACAGTGGAAACAGTATCATACCACTTTAAACAGGCATGGCTTCCGCCCGAAGAATCTCAGGGACAGTAGCTTGTTAAGGGCGATGAGTGTTGTTCAGAACTCTGATTTTCCCCTCACAGAATTGCAGTTCTCAGAGTTGTTTCACAGTTAATCCCACTTCCCGGGGAACTCTGGGAATTGTAGCTCCATGAGGGGAACAGAGGTCTCCTAGCAGCTCTAAGCTCCAATTCCCAGGATTCCTTGGGACCTGCTCAACAGAATGAAGATGGCGGGCCGGGGAGCAAATGCAGCCGGGCTGATTGCATTTTGATGCAAGTGTAGCTATATGTAAAAGGTAAATGGACCCCTGACCATTAGGTCCAGTCGTGACCAACTCTGGGGTTGCGGCACTCATCTCGCTTTATTAGCCAAGGGAGTCGGCGTACAGCTTCCGGGTCATGTGGCCAGCATGACTAAGCCGCTTCTGGTGAACCAGAGCAGCGCATGGAAACACCATTTACCTTCCCACTGGAGCGGTACCCAGTGGCGTAGCGTGGGGGGTGCAAGGGGAGCCGGCCGCACCGGGCGCAACATCTGGGGGGGGCACGCTCACCGCCTCCGGAGTTGCTGAAGAGCCTCGGGCGCAGGCTGTAGCAGAGCCCCATGTCTCGGGGAACCGACGAGCTGGCAGCGGCTCGCAGCGCTCGCAGCGGTCCCTGCGCGTCAGGCAGCCCCTCCTCACAGCCCCGCCGCCGCTGCTGCAGGGCCATGTTGCATTTTCCTCGCCTCTCTGCCCTCCTCCTCCTCCGGGCAAGCAGCGTCGTTTGGGCGGCAGCGCCAGTGGCAACTCGCCTCAGATCACCTTGCCCCAGGTTAGGGGGCGCAAATTACTTGCCTTGCCCCGGGTGCTGACAACCCACGCTACGCCGCTGGTGGTACCTATTTATCTACTTGCACTTTGTGCTTTCAAACTGCTAGCTTGGCAGGAGCAGGGACCGAGCAACGGGAGTTCACCCCGTGGCGGGGATTAGAACCGCCGACCTTCTGATCGGCAAGTCCTAGGCTCTGTGGTTTAACCCACAGCGCCATCCGCGTCCCTTCCAATGATCATAGGGATGTCCTATTCCAGAATTATTATTATTAAATTGTTATTATTACTATTATTATTATTATTATTATTATTATTATTATTATTATTATTAACTATTTATGCCCCTGTCCATCTGACTAGGTTGCTGCAGCCACTCTGGGAAGCTCCCATCATATATAAAGCATAGTAAAACATTAAACATTAAAAAACAAACAAACCACCCTTTCCTATACAGGGCTGACTTCAGGTGACTCAGGGGTCAGATAACTGCATACCCTCCAGCATTTCTCTGTTGAAAATAGGGATGTCCTACCATAGCCTCCAACATTTCTCTGATGAAAATAGGGACATTCTAAGTAAAAAAAAAACACACAGAACATTCTGGGATCAAATAAGAAAGCAGTACAGCTTCTGTAAATCCAGGACTGTCCCTGGAAAATAGGGATACTTGAAGGGCAGGAATTAGAGTGAGAATGCTGAAAACTAGGGCCTGGTTAGAAGTACAGTGGAGTTTAAAAATCTTTATTGGTTTCCACAAAGAGGCAAGCGTGCATTTTTGTTTTATGAATAGATATCCAGCTGTAGGTGTTGTGGAATGGGTGCTGACTAAGAGATGGAGAGGATCTGTTGCTGTTTTAAGGTCAGAGGCCAAATCAAGCTATAAATTGTTTTCTTCCAGAAGCTAAGACTTTGTGGGCTTATTCTGCTTTCAGCGTGATCATTGCTTCAGCACTGAGCAATAAAACATCATCTTTGGGACCAGAGCACTGACATGGCACTCGTATTTTGCACGGGAGTTTGCTCTTTGGAGTATCAATTTCTTCTTTATTAAAGGGCAGAAGGGGGGAAATGGTGGCGCCTTTCATCTTCCGAAACATTATATTTCCCATGCAATTTCTTGCTGCCTGCAGGAAGAAAAAATCCCCCTCATTGTTCAGTCACTTGAAAAACTGTGTAGGTAGCCTTAGGTTAGGAGGGATTGAAATTAGGAAGAGGATAACACATTAAAAGTGCCCACTGATCTGCTGCTGCTCTCGACTAATTTGTAAAGTTTGAAATGGGTATTTTTTCATAATGGCAAGAGGATTTCAAGGTCACGGGTAGAAGCTCCTTGCTTGAACACGAGCCAGGTGGCATTTGAGAACAGTTATAAATAAATGCTTAGGAAAATGGGATGAATCCGTTATCCATTTTGGAGAATAGAAAGCTGAGAAGTATATTTGGAAAGCTGAACGGGTTGGCAGGCAGATTACCCACAGAACTACATAAATAATACAGGATGTAAACTTGAAAAGAGGTTTAATTTGATCAATGTAAGGCTAGGTCCTCTTATAAATCATGGTGCTGTGGTCTAAACCACTGGGCCTCTTGAGCTTGCAGATCAGAAGGTTGGCAGTTCGAATCCCCGCAACGGAGTGAGCTCCCATTGTTCTGTCCCAGCTCCTGCCAACCTAGCAGTTCAAAAGCACACCAAAGCTGGTAGATAAATAGGTACCACTGTGACGGGAAGTTAAATGACATTTCCGTGTGCTCTGGTTTCTGTCACGGTGTTCCGTTGCGCCAGAAGCGGTTTAGTCCTGCTCGCCACATGACCTGGAAAGCTGTCTGTGGACAAACGCTGGCTCCCTCGTCCTGAAAGCGAGATGAGTGCCACGACCCTATAGTCATCTTTGACTGGACTTTACTGCCCATGGGTCCTTTACCTTTTTTAAAAAAAATAAATAAATGATCATGTACTTTAAATAGTGGATTTCTTTCCTTGAGTTGAGATCTGTGGCCAGCATATGGGTCTGCCCCACTCCTCCATCATGTGTTCAGTGATTGCACAAGGGAATCTTGTCTAAGAAGGACTTGATTCTCCCCACCTCACCCAGGGCTGTCTTTAGCATATGTGCCACTGGGGTGCAAAGATCCGCCCATGGCCACCCTCCATTCAAAAATTGATAAATTATATTTAATCTGGTCCGCAGAGCACCCCCAAATTTAGTTTAGCCCCCAAATTAACCTCTGCGCCATTGGACGAGGCCAACAATGCCCCACCACCACCCCTTGCCTGCCCTGATGCCTCCTGCCCCACAGACTCACGCGACACTGGCAGTGGCAGCCACCTAGCCTTACCCTGTTGCCAGTGGCCCCAAGGTCAGTGCACTCCACCGCCAGACACCGGGCCTGAGGGAAGCATCTTCCTGCTCCAGCCCTGCCAGTAAAAGGCAACAATCTCCCGAGTTTCTCTTTTGAGGGGGAGGCCAAACTTCTAAGGGGGTTGGGAACCCAGCGGGGTTTGTCTTGTCAAGACCTCGTGGCAGCAACATTGCATTCTCTTGTGTTGCCGCCCGAGGGTTGCCTTTGCAGTTTTCTTATTTGCTCCTCTCAGCGGCGGGCGCCCAGCACCCCCCAGAATTCGGCACCTGGGTGCCCCGCCCGCCTTGCACCCCCGGGTAAAGATGGCCCTGACCCCACCCCACATTCAGTTGTGTACAGTGGTACCTCAGGTTACAGATGCTTCAGGTTACATACGCTTCAGGTTACAGACTCCGCTAACCCAGAAATATTACCTCAGGTTAAGAGCTTTGCTTCAGGATGAGAACAGAAATCATGCGGCGGCAGTGGGAGGCCCCATTAGCTAAAGTGGTACCTCAGGTTAAGAACAGTTTCAGGTTAAAAACGGACCTCCAGAACGAATTAAGTTCTTAACCCCAGGTACCACCGGATATAGAATAGCTGTGCATGCTGGAATGGACCAGCCAAAATGTTGGCTGTGGGCCTCTGGTTTCAACATTATTACTAGTAGTGGGACTCCTAATTGTGTGTAGGACCTCCTGACAATATCATTCCCTTCAACTGATGTCGCACAGCGGCCAAACCAGAATTTATCCCTAATAAGTCTTTTAGTTTTGCCTGTTCAGCAGAACAACAATCGGAGTCTCTTGTGAAGATATTAATGACATATGGATGAATATCTAGCGAGGAGGTAGATATTTCCACCCTCCCCACTTCCCCAGGCTTAGGATAATGCGGCAACTTCTAAAGTCAGAGATTACAGATTTTCTGAATTATTAAGGAACTTCATCAGTACAAGTGTAGCGTTGTTCAAACACACTGACAATAAGCATTCCCTGTTTTTTATTATTTCCATTTCAATTAGCTTTGCAGCTTGCTTGCTTGCTTTTTAGTGAGATGTGCATTTCTGCTGTATTTCTAAGACACAAAATGAATGAATTAAGGAGATGCTTGGGTTTCATATTGGGTCGGGGATTTGCATACCAAAAAGCCTCCTCAAATAAACTCCCTTTCATACCAGTGCGTAGCAATTATTTTTTATCCACACAATTGTCCTTTAAAGGGGGGAGGGGGGACTGTCCGGCTCCATATCTCATTGTTTTGAATCAGATGAGACACACATTGTGACTCTGCTATATCATGGCACTATAGACTGTTTCTCCTGCCAACCTAGCAGTTCGAAAGCACATCAAAGTGCAAGTAGATAAATAGGTACTGCTCTGGCGGGAAGGTAAACGGTGTTTCCGTGTGCTGCTCTGGTTTGCCAGAAGCAGCTTGGTCATGCTGGCCACATGACCTGGAAGCTGTCTGCGGACAAATGCCGGCTCCCTCGGCCAATAAAGTGAGATGAGCGCCGCAACCCCAGAGTCGGTCACGACTGGACCTAATGGTCAGGGTTCCCTTCACCTTTTATAGACTGTTTATCTGTGCATGTCTTTCTTGTTCTATGGTACATACTGGAGGTCCATTAATATGGCTTAGTTACTCTGTAATACCATGGGTAGGCAAACTAAGGCCCTGGGTCCAGATCCGGCCCAATTGCCTTCTAAATCCAGCCCGTGGATGGTCCGGGAATCAGCATGTTTTTACATGAGTAGAATGTGTCCTTTTATTTAAAATTTATCTCTGGGTTATTTGCGGGGCATAGGAATTTGTTCTTTCCCCCCCTTTCTTTCCAAAATATAGTCCGCCCCCCCACAAGGTCTGAGGGACAGTGGAACTGCCACCTGCTGAAAAAGTTTGCTGACCCCTGCTGTAAAGCTATTGGATGTCAATGATTTATTTTTATTTTTATTCATTTTTGTAAATAAACCCTATATGGTTAAAGTGAGACAAAAGCTTGCATTATTCTTCATCTTACAGTGCAACTAAAGTGTGAAGCACTTTACATCTGGAAAGCCTGATCCACAAACAAACAAACAAACAAACAAACAAACAAACAAACAGAAACCTCTGGTTCTAGGAAGTGGAAGGGGCAAGCAGAATAGAAAATGGAAGAATGGTATAAAGAGGTGTGGGATATAGCCATTCATGATAAATTAACATGTGTCATTAAGGTAAAATGGGGAATAGGCAGGAGAAATGATTTCAAGGAGATATTGAAGGTGTTTGTAGAATTTGACCTGTTAAAACGGAAAGGGGTCAAACCATCGCAAGAGGTGTTGAAATTTTGGGAGGTTGGATAGTTACAATGGAATGGTCTTGGAGGTGGGGTGCACATTTTTATTCTTATTTATTTATTTATGATTATTACTTTGTCAAAAAAAGAGAAACCTCTGGCTAAAGAATTTCATATATGCTGCAGGGTGCTGTAGGGATATTTTATGCCTTTGCTCCCATTCCTGTGGGTAACATGGTGACTGCATTGTTCTGTCATCAAATCCCTGACTTCAACAATATTTGTTGGCATCCTGACATAACACCAGTCCATATGATTGGAACAGTGACAACTCTCTCTCTCTCTCTCTCTCTCTCTCTCTCTCTCTCTCTCTCTCTCTCTCTCTCTGTGTGTGTGTGTGTGTGTAATACATTATATAATTTTTATTAGATTTTATAAAGAGAGATACAAAGATTATTATCAATTATCCTTTTTGTCCAGACTAAAATGTTAATCTTGATGAAATAAAAACATAGAACGAGAGGAAAAGAAAGAAAAAAGACGGGAAAAGAGAAAGCAGGAGAGAAAAAGAGAGAGATAGAAGAAGGATTAAATGAGAGAGAAGATAAGAAACTAAGTAACTTCTGATTCTTTGTCAGTTATATAAAAACCTTATTCAATGCATCCACTCCAATATAACACTGAGCACAACTACTTTCTATAAACCAACATTATCTTCAACCTTCAAACCCAAATGTCATTATTTCATTTTCTTTTCCACGCAAAACGTCTATGAGAGACTTCTAATCTTCAGTAAATGTTGACAATGATTTTTCTCCGATTAAACATGTCAATTTTGCCATCTCAGCTAAGTCTAATCATTTTAACAACCATTCCTCCATCGTTGGCAATGATGAGTCTTTCCACCTTTGTGTGTAGAAAAGTTTGAGACCAGTCGGCTACCCTCACCTGCTTTAACCAGCCAGTCATTATTTTTACTCTTCACCTCTTAAAGCAGGCATGGAGAACTCGGGGAACCTCAGGACAAACACCCCCCTGAGGCACACTCTTCATGAAGCCCTACTTTGCACCTTCCATGAGTATTTTGCCAGGCTCGAATCATCCTTGCTGATTGATTAATAATAATAATAATAATAATAATAATAATAATAATAATAATAAATTGTATTTATATCCCACCCTCCCCCGCCGAAGCCAGGCTCAGGACGGTTAACAACAATAAAATATTGTTTCAGTCGTTAAGAGTCGTCAACAGGCTCATCTCAGCTATCTGCCAATCTCCCATTCCCACCACCCTTCTGAGTAATACCCCTCCCCACCTTCTCACTATATAGAAGGATCTGGCAACTTCTGTTTCAGTGTATCTGAAGAAGTGTGCATGCACACGAAAGCTCATACCAAGAACTAACTTAGTTGGTCTTTGAGGTGCTACTGGAAGGATTTTTTTTATTTTAACAATAAAATAATACAACATTCTAAAATCATTTCATTATAAAATTAATTCAAATCAAATTGATGGCAACCATTGGGCTAGAGTTCTGTGAAGATTGCCCAAGGAGGGAGTCCGTCTGTGCCCTGGCCAAAGGCCTGGTGGAACAGCTCTGTCTTGCAGGCCCTGCGGAAAGCTGTCAAGCCCCGCAGGGCCCTAGTCTCTTGTGACAGAGCGTTCCACCAGATCAGAGCCACAGCTGAAAAAGCCCTGGCTCTAGTTGAGGCCAGCCTAACCTCTCTGTGGCCTGGGACCTTCAAGATGTTTTTGTTTGAAGATCGTAAGGTCCTCTGTGGGACATACCAGGAGAGGCGGTCCCATAGGTACGAGGGTCCTAGGCGGTATAGGGCTTTAAAGGTTAAAACCAGCATCTTGAACCTGATCCTGTACTCCACTGGGAGCCAGTGCAGCTGGTATAGCACTGGGTGAATGTGATCTCGCAGCGAGGACCCCGTAAGGAGTCTCGCTGCAGCATTCTGCACCCACTGGAGTTTCTGGGTCAGCTTCAAGGGCAGCCCCACGTAGAGCGAGTTACAATAATCCAGTCTGGAGGTGACCGTCGCGTGGATCACAGTGGCTAGGTCAGGGCGAGAGAGGTAAGGAGCCGACTGCTTAGCTTGGCAGAGATGAAAAAATGCCGCCTTTGTTATAGCTGCAATCTGAGCCTCCATGGAAAGATAGATAAACTTTATTCGCATTAGCCAACGGCCATAGCAACATAAAACAAGCAATATATACAATTAAAAAGACAACAATGGGTAAAAAGGGCATTCAAACGACCAAGATTATAGTTCAGATAGTGGCCCTTAATCCCATTGCACCCTCGATAAACCTAGCAGCCTTGCTGTTGTCTGATCATTTTGGTCTGATAAAAGAAAGAACAATGTGGCCACAGATGGGCAGCCTGCGATGGTATGTAAGAGTGGGGTGATGATCTCATTCCTCAGATCTTTATAAAGGGGACAGGACAGGAGAACATGAGCCTTGTTGATGCTTCATACTTGGTTGGATGAACAGCAGGGAGGAGTGTGTGACTGAAGAAACTATTTTTGTGCACAGAGATAAAAAACCAAACCTCCATTTTTCTCTCTAGTCCCACTCACCTCTGAAATTTGGCCCTTGGAAACTATCACCCACCCCCCAACCCCGTCTTGAAACTGCTTTCATGTCAGGATCTAAAGCTCGTTACCATTTAGTCTGCATCAGGCACAGAGTCCTTTCTCCATATCTTTTATTATAAAATTGTACAGACTAGAGTGGTTCTTCGGGTTACATATGCTTCAGGTTACATATGCTTCAGGTTACAGACTCCGCTAACCCAGAAATATTACCTCGGGTTAAGAACTTTGCTTCAGGATGAGAACAGAAATCGTACTCCAGTGGCGCGGCAGCAGCAGGAGGCTCCATTAGCCAAAGTGGTGCTTCAGGTTAAGAACAGTTTCAGGTTAAGAACGGACCTCCGGAATGAATTAAGTACTTAACCTGAGGTAGCACTGTATAGGTTCCCATGGATTGCAAGAAGATCAAACCTATCCATTCTTAAATCAGCCCTGAGTGCTCACTGGAGGGACAGATCCTGAAGCTGAGGCTCCAGTACTTTGGCCACCTCATGAGAAGAGAAGACTCCCTGGAAAAGACCCTGATGTTGGGAAACATTGAGGGCACAAGGAGAAGGGGACAACAGAGGACGAGATGGTTGGACAGTGTTCTCAAAGCTACCAGCATGAGTTTGACCAAACTGCGGGAGGCAGTGGGAGACAGAAGTGCCTGGCGTGCTCTGGTCCATGGGGTCACAAAGAGTCGGACACGACTAAACGACTAAACAACAACATAGGTTCAGATGTCTTCTGAAAACAACATGTCTTCAGATGTTCTTGATCTTTCAGATAGCTGATTCCTGTGATTAGCCACACCACCAATCTCTCTGCCCTTATCAAATGATCCCTTGATGGTTTCTAGATATCATATAATGGTAAAGATCTCTACTTCCTATTCTAACTCTCATGTTCATCATGCACTTCCAGGGATGTGTGGCTGTGAAGAGAGGCTCAAGAAAATGTTTTGAAATTGTTGAACCAAAATCTAGCATGGTTGTCTGTGTTCAGGTAAAATATAAATTTTCAATGCTGTAATAAAACTTTCAAAGCATCACAGCGTTATTTGGTGGAATATCACATTTGCTGTACAACGGAATGCATAGCTTTGCCACTGAGCTATTGAGAACGTGAATGAGTGGATTAAGTATGTCACATCCAATAGATTTATATTTAGCCTTCCTGTCTAAAGTTCCAAAATGAATGTTCTGGAATTGATTTGAATGAAGAGTTGGAATAAGCATTGGTACTATTATCCTTTTTTGTAACATTCTTTCAAATCAAGGACAAGACAGATACCAGTGCTTAGCCACAAGAATCTTTAATGGAAATCAATTGGTTCTTTTCTGTTAAAGATCACCCACATAGAACTTTTCAACAAACGTAGTTAGCACATAATTATGAGTTTGGCATCCATGTCCTAAAGATGGCAGAACAAAATTCACCTTTGGTCTCTTAGTGATTTATTCCATTTTTAGCCATTTCTTGATACCTATGGTAAGAAGAGCTTTAGTCCAAAACACCATCTCCACTGTAGCTACAATTACTGGGATGGACCATAGCCTATTGCCAGAGCATCTGTTTTGCATGCAAAACAGTTCTAATCAGGTGTACTCTAAATGGCCTCGGCCCAGCATACCTGAAGGAGTGTCTCCACCCCCATCGTTCGGCCCGGACCCTGAGGTCCAGCTCCAAGGGCCTTCTGGTGGTTCCCTCACTGCGAGAAGCGAAGTTACAGGGAGCCAGGCAGAGGGCCTTCTCAGTAGTGGAACGCCCTCTCATCAGATGTCAAATAAATAAACAACGATTGGACTTTTAGAAGACAACTGAAGGTAGGAAATATTCTCTATATCAGAAAAATAGAACTAAAAGCATTTGGATTTCATTTTGATTGGAGAACTTATCTCCATGTAGGAAAAAGCAAAGGTATGAAGCATACCCCTCAACTGTCCCAGTTTTGGGTGCTGTCTTCTTGCACAAGACTGTGGCCCCGAAAGACAAACATTTTTTGGCACCATGCTCTAGAATGGGTCATGTGTCTTGTGTGGGAGTGCAGCCCACGCATCCCAGTTTTCCTCTGGAACATGTTGGAAGAGATGATGAATTGGTGCTGCTACTGAGGAATGTTTCAGGTTTTATATACAGTGGACGTTCAGGTTGCGAACACGATCCGTGCAGGAGGCACATTCGCAACCTGCAGTCCCGTGTCTGCACACGCGCCAGTTGCAATTTGGCGCTTCTGTGCATGCGCGAGTGCCGAAACCTGGAAGCAACCTGTTCCGGTACTTCCGGGTTTTGGCATGTCTGTAACCCAAAAATATGCAACCTGAAGCATCTGTAACCCGAGGTATGACTGTAGTTGCAAACATGTGCTGTACTTCTGACAGTCAGTTCTGGGGAATAAACAACACAGAACAGATATTCTACCATAAGTTATACTTTGGTTTTTGAATGCCTTGTGACTCGAACTTTTTGGCTCCCAAATGCCACAAACCCGGAAGCAGGGGTGTATGAAGGGGGCGGAGGGTGTGGACTGCCCTGGGCACTGCCCTGGGGGGTGACAAGATGGCCTCCCCCCAGCTGTAGAGTGGTGGAGGGCGCGCATGCTTTCAGTGTGGGCACCGCTCGCGGCGCATCCACACGGCGTCTGTACAGGCTGCCGCTCGCATGGCGACTGTATGGGCTGCAGCATGTGCGCAGTCCATACGGACATCACACATGCGTCACCAGGCAGTTCACCCCGTCCCTTGGTGTCCCACCCCGGGTAATGGAGAGGCTTCCTTCATCACTGCCCGGAAGTGAGTGTTCTTTTGCGAACGTTCTATGGAACCTGAACATCCAACGCAGTTCCACGGCTTCTGATTGGCTGCAGGAGCTTCCTGCAGCCAATCAGAAGCCGCACCTTGGTTTCCAAACGTTCTGGAAGTTGAATGGACTTCCAGAACTGATTCTGTTCCACCTCCGAGGTACGACTGTACATTGCTTGTTTCCTTCCTAGAAGCATCTGGATACATTGTTTGATACAGCACTCTCAATCTTCATGTGTTGTGTGTTAGGGAGGTTTACCTTTAAATATGAACTCCATCAAATATATCCTCTGTCATCTCTTTCTTGTTTTAGGAAGTACAAATTAAATTTGCCTTTAAATGGGAACTGATCCAAAATTGTCCAATCATCTCACATTATCCTTATTTTTCTATCTGTACCATCTTCTGCCTTTGTTGCCCTCTCCTTTGTTGAAATTTATATTGTTAGCTCCTTTAGGCAGGCCTGGTCTTTCTGGCTGATGGTTTTGATGCCATTGCTACTCGTTCATACTGCAATGTGTTGAAGGGAGCTGACATCTGAAGATCCTATAGTAGTTACTCCAACCTTCTGTCTTTCTCAGGGGTAAGAAAATGAGTAAAGCGGATCACTTCCAGAGTCAGAATGTGGAACAGCAGAGAATTGTAGCAACCTGGTGTTGCTCCTATAATCTAAAGCCTTGATAAAATGATTCCTCCTAGGCCAGGTAGCAACTGGAATTCAGTCACATCTCTATTCAAGAAGTATTTTTTAGACCCACTCCACAAACATTAATCCACCTGGGGTTTTTACAAAGATGACACAGTAGATTTTCATTTGCTCTCTTCCTAATCTCCTTTGATGGAAAGTGTATGGCCTTTGGCATTGAGTTCATTCTGTATCAGGGAAAGAAAACATGCTTGCATGATTGTACTCATCTGATGACTAGATGCCGAACTAGGATAACACCGGACCAGATTGCTTTTTGTTTGTTTGTGAAGACCATTCTTACAGAAAACTGCATATTTAAGAACCGATCAGGCCATGATAGAATTCTCTCTCACCTGATTTTGTGCATAGCCATTTCCTATACCAATAGCCACTAAATGTGAAAACTGCAAATATAAGTATCATCAGAATACATCTGTTCCCTCATTGTGAGAAGCAAAGCTACACAGAACCAGGCAGAGGGCCTTCTCGGTAGTGGCGCCCGCCCTGTGGAACGCCCTCCCATCAGATGTCAAAGCGATAAACAACTACCTGACATTCAGAAGACATCTTAAGGCAGCCCTGCTCAGGGAAGTTTTTAATGTGTGATATTTTAGTGTATTTTTGGTTTCTATGGAAGCCGCCCAGAGTGGCTGGGGAAACGCAGCCAGATGGGCGGGGTACAAATAAAAATATTATTATTATTATTATTATTATTATTATTATTATTATTATTATTATTATTATTATTAGATACAACAGAACTAGTCCAATCAGTTATTGAATTGCTGGAAATACTTTGAGTGATAGCTGAGCAGTCTTCATTCTCGATAAGAATGGAACACCACTTAATATGGCAATTGGAAGCACATAACTCGTCTGCTACAGGAATGTTTTTGGAGTGTGTATGTGTTTTACCAGCTCCAGACTCCTATGAACAGCATGCCTCATGAGTAACAGATAACACTGAGAACCTGGCTTAACTGACAAGCTACATAAATATATTCTGGGAATGTCAAGAAAGGAGGTTCAGAACCACCTGAGATATTTTGTGACCCTCATCAAAGCTCATATGGGCTCTCTCCAAATTCATTAGATCTTTCAGCTGAGCAGCAGTAATCATTTCACTTTAGGTGAAAATTCAATGATAACTCTATATTTAAATGTGGCGCACAAATGTCCATGCGGAATCAGTTTTGAGCAACACTGCTGTGATATAATTGCTTCTTGCACAATGGCAAATGGAGGGAGCAGATCATGGTTTGCACAATTATATAAATCAGCCCACAGCACTCCCCCATTTTTTGTATTACAGTAGTCTAAGAGCTAGTAGATACATTTAAAGAAGTAGAGAAATAAAATTTATGATTCACATTTATTTCTCCATATGAACAGGCCCCATCACAACAATTATTCCAGAACGTTACACATAATAATGATGATGATGATGATAATAATAATAATAATAATAATAATAATAATAATAATAATAATAATAGCATCTTCTTGACACATTTTCATCTTTCCTTCCTTGCAATAGAATGCTTATCTGAGATTCATGTGAACGGATCCCAAAATGTATGCATGAGAATGATCCTCCTTTACCTTGCTAACTTAGAGTGTCCTGCTTTGCAGTGAAGTCAGAGACAGATGTGTTCCCCTGATTTATGGCAGTAATTTAGCTTTGTTCTGCAACATGACTTAGAGAGTTCTGTCAGAATTATTGGTTTTATTTTCAGTTGGCTAACTTAGTTTTCATTAGGGCTCAGTGCTTAAAGGTGACCCAAAGGGTTGTTATTTTTTAGCTGCATTAATTCCAGACCCATGTCTTCAAATTGTCCGTGATGTGTTTTAAGCATCTTCTGTAAAAATGTCTGTTTGTAATACAGGGAACAGACAGTAAGGGAGCCTCCCCTCTTTTCCCTATGGAAAATAGCCATGGTGGAATAATTTCTCCTCTACTAGGTTAAGAAACTAAAGAGGCAACAACCTCCACTTCCAAAATACTGAAAAAATGTGTCTAATTTGAGGGTGCAGAGCAGGTACATTGACATTTACTGGTAGATAACTTTCAGTAGATCAGTCAGATTTTCTGACTCCTAACTGCTTAACAACAGCTGAATTCAAATGACCCCCCACTGCACAGAGACTTCTGCCCCAAATGACTAACTGTTGAAGCAAAAAAAGCTGGGAAAGCTAGAGGTATATTTTATGCATAGAAGGATGGTGAGCTCCATTCATTTCTGTGCTGAGAACAAATTTCTGGGCTCAGAATTCTTTGATTCTAACTAAATGTTTTTTGTTCCCGGCTCTGGTTGGTAGATCTGGGGTTTCTGGGAGAAAACAAATCAGAACTCCACAGCCAGATCTTTGCCCACCCCTGGTCTAAATCACAATTTAGCCAAGAAAATACACGGCTTACAAAGACCCTCTACTACATGTTTTTAAGATGTTGCTGTTGTTTTATCACTTGTTTGCCGCCCTGGCATGGCAGGCCCAAGACACTGAAAGTACTGCAGATTGCTATATGGGGATCTTTAAGTAAAATCACCTCAGCTAAAGAGAATGAACATGGATAGGTGCCTGCAATAACAATACTCTTCGGCTCCATTCTGCAGGCAGCAAAGTCACACCTCTTCTCCTTTGACTGCTGTGAAAGGAAGATAATAATAATAATAATAATTTATTATTTATACCCCGCCCATCTGGCTGGGCCTCCCCAGCCACTCTGGGCGGCTTCCATAAAAACCAAAAATACAATAAAATATCACACGTTAAAAACTTCCCTGAACAGGGCTGCCTTAAGATGTCTCCTGAATGTCAGGTAGTTGTTTATCGCTTTGACATCTGCTGGAAGGGCGTTCCACAGGGCGGGCGCCACTACTGAGAAGGCCCTCTGCCTGGTTCCCTGTAGCTTTGCTTCTCGCAATGAGGGAACCGCCAGAAGGCCCTCGGCGCTGGACCTCAGCGTCCGGGCAGAATGATGGGGGTGGAGACGCTCCTTCAGGTATACTGGACCGAGGCCGTTTAGGGCTTTAAAGGTCAGCACCAACACTTTGAATTGTGCTCGGAAACGTACTGGGAGCCAATGCAGGTCTTTCAAGACCGGTGTTATATGGTCTCGGCGGCCGCTCCCAGTCACCAGTCTAGCTGCCGCATTCTGGATTAGTTGTAGTTTCCGAGTCACCTTCAAAGGTAGCCCCACGTAGAGTGCATTGCAGTAGTCCAAGCGGGAGATAACCAGAGCATGCACCACTCTGGCGAGACAGTCCACAGGCAGATAGGGTCTCAGCCTACGTACCAGATGGAGCTGGTAAACAGCTGCCCTGGACACAGATTTGACCTGTGCCTCCATGGACAGCTGTGAGTCCAAAATGACTCCCAGGCTGCACACCTGGTCCTTCAGGGGCACAGTTACACAACAAATTCCCCTCACTAGGCTGAATATCCAGACTCAGAAAGCCAGTTAAAACACAGAAGTTATCCTTAACTGCAATGCCAAAAAAATAAAAAAAATCTTCTTTCCGATATCAGTGGGAGGATATAATAGCCATGCTGTTTTTCAGACCTAAACTTCAGAGCTGGATCAAGAAGCTTTCATTTTCTCTTGAACTGTTAACAGTTGGTAACAAAAGACCTGAAAACTCCTGCAAGATTAAATTTGTGTTAAGATGAACTGAACTATTCTGTATATCTACCCACCTGCACTGTATTATACCTTCTCTTATATTTGCTATGCCCAGATATTAGACAATCTAAATAAGTTATATATAAAGATAAATAATAATTTATTATCAATTATCTGCGGAAGGAAATCATTGTATATTATTAGTAAGCTGTTCATAATATTTGAACTTCTAGGTACTAAACACAAAACTGTTTGGTTTTTCCCTCTGAATATTTTAGCATACTACTTTCATTCCCACATCCTCACTAATCAGTCACATGTGGATGAAACTCTTTCAGGAATTACCTTGGTGTAATAGGATGAAGCAATAGATTGCCATTACTGGATATTGCATATAAAATGGGATATAAGATTTCGGCAACTATGGATGAAGACCTTGTAATGGCTAAACATAGAATTTTATTGCTACCTCATCTACTTCTTGAATTCTTCTTAGTCCCTATTGCTGCTGCTGCTGCTGTTGTTGTTAAAATTTATATACCATCTTTCATCTGAAGATCACAGGGCAGTTTACAATATAAAAACACAAAAATACATAACATAATAAAAACAAAAACAATACCCCCCCAACAGAGTTTAAAAGGTCATAGTTTGGGAAGACACAAGATTTACCCACTCTGGAAGAATGGCAGATGAAGGTGATTGACTACATGGAATTGGCAGAAATGACTGGCAGAATCTGAGACCAGGGAGAAGAGAAGGTGAAAGAAGACTGGAAGAAATTTAAAGACTATTTACAGAAATATTGTAAAATTAATGAATGCTAGAAGGATGTTGGATAGAAACTAAGGGGTTTCCAGCTGTAATGCTTTAGGAGATACGGGGGAAAAAAAGGTTTACAAATGGGTAAAAGCTTAATGCTAAGGATTTGCTGAACTAACAAATTGAAGTGGAATACAAAGAAGGGAGGTATGAGGAGGTCTGGGGAAATAAGTGTAAGGAAGATATGTTATGGAAAACTATTTGTTTTTTAACTGTTTTTATGTTGTATTTTGTATTTTGTTTCTTTTTATTTTTCATTTTCATTGTTATATTTTAAAAAAAAACTTTAATAAATATCTTTAAAAAAATAAATAAAAGGTCATAGTTTGTTCAATTACTCAAAGGCCTGGGAGAATAGGAATGTCTTTGCCTGGAGACAAAATATACCGTATTTTTCGCTCTATTGGACGCACCGGACCATAGGAGGGGAAGAACAGCAAAAAAAATTAATGAAGGCGCCAGGTGAGCCTTCATTGGAAGGGCATTCCACAAGCAGGGAACCACTGCAGAAAAGGACTGTTCTCGTGTTGCCACCCTTTGGACCTCTCACAGAGGAAGCACACAAAGAAGGGCTTCAGATGATGATCACAGTCTATTTTGTACCTTAAAACAATTAGGATATAGTCTAGTGGTGTGTGTCCTGCTTTGCATAGTTTTAAAAAACTTTGCAGCTTCACAGGAAATGGTCTAGATGAACTTTAAGTAGGGATGGATGAATCTGTCATATGGAAGATGTCAGGTGGGGGAAGGCTGACATAAAGAATAGCTTTTGTTCCAGCTTTTGATGTGGGTCACCTCAATCCTGTCAGTTTCCCCATAACTATTTGCCGCATTTCAAACCTCAACAATGCACACTTATTTGTAGAGTGTAGCTGCACTTGTAAATTTCAATAGCACACTGATTGAGGTCCCTGCAGCCTGTGTCCCCCCCCCCCACAAAGTATTTTGTTATACATCCCCTGGGGAGTTCTTGGCGGATATATTGTATTGCTTCTCTGTCACTATTTTGTAGTGAACACCACAAAATGCTCTCCAGTACTTTCCCCAATGCTACTAAGAGTCTGAATCTAATCAGAATCAGAAATATTGAAAATGAACCGCCATGGAGAAAGGAGCATATTGTTATTTCCAGAGGGTGGGAGGGAAGTCTGAGGCACAGAGGTAAATTTAAAGTTGGAAAAAATGTCTCTAACATATTTCCGATATCTAAATCTCATGTATTATGAATCTGCCATTTCATTTTCTTCCAGCAATTGTTTATGGTAGCATCAAGAAGGGCTTGCCTTAATGTCTTGGGGGGAGGGGAAGGCACAAAATGGAAGGTTCAAATAATAGTCTTGCAACCCTAATATCTGAACTGTGCAAGATTCCAGATGTTCCAGGCACTTACCCAGGGTTTGGTTTCCTCGGAATGAGAGACAGTGGAGACTGTGGTGTCTTTAGGATTTATGGTTTATTTAAACATATATACAACCTGAGCAAGGGGACACAGGTGGCACTGTGGTCTAAACCATTGAGCATCTTGGGCTTGCCAGTCAGCGGCAAAGGAGGAGGAGGAGGAAGGAGCAGCCCGAAAGGACCCTCACTCAAGTATAAGCCGAGGGGGACTTTTTCGGCATAAAAAATGTACTCGAGTATATACGGTATGTTATTATTAAAATCAATAGTTTTTTATCTAGAATTGCATGGTGGCTTAACAAACACGTCCTACTTGTTGAGTCTAACTATTTAATCTGAATCCCCCCAAACCGCCCCCCATTTCCCATAAGAAAGTATAGTGGTACCTCGGGTTACATACACTTCAGGTTACATACGCTTCAGGTTACAGACTCTGCTAACCCAGAAATAGTGCTTCAGGTTAAGAACTTTGCTTCAGGATGAGAACAGAAATCGTGCTCTGGCGGCGCGGCGGCAGCAGGAGGCCCCATTAGCTAAAGTGGTGCTTCAGGTTAAGAACAGTTTCAGGTTAAGAACGGACCTCCGAAACGAATTAAGTACTTAACCTGAGGTACCACTGTACAAAGAGCTGGTGATTTCTTCATGTCTTAAATGATCACAAATGATAAAATAGTGTGTCAAAATGAAAGCAGGCTGAAATTCTACAATTCCTTCTCTTCAAGGTTCTTGAAGCCTATTACATATTCTGCTTCTTCTATAGTGGTTCTCTGGAGTCAATGAATATTATTTCCTCTTCAGAATGGCCATGGGATGTAGTCTGCAAATTAAAACATTGCCAGAAGATCCTTTTTTTAAAAAAAAAAATCTGTTGATAAAAAGAAACACATTTTATCAGCAACATGCATCACGGTGTGTCCTGTCTAGCTTTGCAGAAGGGTATAACATCTGACAGTGACTCACAGGGTAACATAGATTAATGGATCTGGTTTTTGCACCAAGGCTGTCACAAAGGGTGCTATTACTGAAAAACACAGCTGACTCCTTTTACTCCTCTTTGTCATCATCATAGTGAGAAAGTGAGGAGGAAAAGGAAACATCTGTGACCAGATCACTAATGGACCACCAGAGCCCCTATTTATATGCTGCAGTTGTTCACTGTGGAAATGTGTTTCTGTAATGAAAGTTTATTATTTAATTTAGGAATCCTCTTTTTATTTTGTTTTGCACATATCAAAACAATCCCCAAAATTCTTCTCCCACATTTTTTCAATGAACATGGACGGAACATATGTAGAAGACTCTCCTCTCACAGTATAATTCCCTTAATGGCATCCAGTGTTTCTGGATCCAGTGTTGTGTCCAGAATAGATTCACCAGTGCTCTTTTTCTAGAACTCACCATGAATACCTCCCTTCTTCTCTTATAATGGCAATGGTGCCCACCTGAGAGGTGCCAGAACTGAGTTTTGGTGAGTTCTGACTGAAAAAAAAAAGCCCTGGGATTCACACCAAAACGAAAAAAGATGTCACTATTCCACCAGGAGTCGTCTTGGGTTGCAGTCAGTACTTACATGATAGCTAAACTATGCTGGTTTTGTGCCAAACATTCCTGTTTGGTTATATTTGCAGTAAGCAGTTAAAAAACTAGCAAGCAGAAGAAGAGGAGGAGGAGGAGGAAGAGGAAGAGGAGGAGGAGTTTGGATTTGATATCCCGCTTTATCACTAACCGAAGGAGTCTCAAAGCAGCTAACATTCTCCTTTCCCTTCCTCCCCCACAGCAAACAGTGAGGTGAGTGGGGCTAAGAGACTTCAGAGAAGTGTGACTGGCCCAAGGTCACCCAGCAGCTGCATGTGGAGGAGCGGGGAAGTGAACCTGGTTCACCAGATTACGAGTCCACCGCTCTTAACCACTACACCACGCTGGTACGAACAGGATACATGCAATATTCAGAGGCATTATGACAGTAACATGTATTGATGGCATGAGTCGATCCCAGAGAATATATAACCATTGTACCTTCTTCAGAGCATAGGGTGACATTGTTTCCCATTTTACAGAGGACAATCCTCCATTTGCAAGCATCCTCTATTTGAAAGGCTGTCCAATCCAAGTTTCACTTTAAAGATAAATAACCTTAAGAAGGGAGAACAGGGTCCCAGAATATTTCCTTCTGCTGTTACCATGCAGGCAGCTGGTACAGGTCACTGGGCCCCAGACTTTCCCAATCTGATGAGACGTACTGTCTTTCCACTTAAATTATGTGATGTGTTTCTAGAAGCTCATATTTACATATAACATAGCATGCATACATTTTACGCAGATTGGCACCCTCTTTCATCTTTGTTTGAAGTTATTCATTTCCTTTTCTTTGGCAAAGCATAAATGCCCATCCTAGAATGGCACCAGTTGCCTCTTTGCTGCTAAGTTCAGTCTGAGGTGTGGATAGCAATCTCAACACAAAATGAGACTGGCAGACAAAGTGAGCCAATGGCAGTAGCTGACAGTGTGGTGAGAGATTGCCACTCCTCTGATCTCTTGTTGATCATGTCACTGCTGCTTACTGGGAGGTAGCAGAGGAAGCATGAGGTAGGCGCAGTGTAAACACACCAGCAGAGCTAATCCAGCACTCTCGCGCTTGTACTGCACCAACCTCCTTGTTGCCTTGCCCCTCTACCTCCTGGTAAGCAGCAATGACACAACCAACTGGTGGTCAGGCAAATAGCAGTGTCCCAACATGTCTTCTGCTACTTACTAGTAGTTGATATAATCAGAGAAAGCGGCCACATACAATAGGATGGTCCATGAGAGCCCTACTTTGTATTTCTTTTCATAGAAATATTAAATCTTTATTCAAATTGACAGTTACAGACGCCATGTGATATAATTTTCCTTCTATGTATAATCTTATGAGCAAGATTTATAATTGTATATTCTTTAAATGCATTTTTTATTGTTAGCTGCTTTGGGCTTCTGTCAAGAAGAAGGAAGGGGATATAATTATATACAAATTAGCATGAATAATAAACTCTATTCATCCAGGAATGTTTCAACCTGGGCTAACACTTCTGGGCGCGATACTTGCATGCAAATGGCAAAGAGCCATCAAATTTTGATGAAACATTTAGAAACAACTCGATTAAGCTGTATGCCAATTTGAAGGGGTAGACAAGGAAAGGATCACAGCCACCTCTGAAACAAAATACCCTAAAGTAATTAGTAGCAGCTTATCTAGTGAATTGATTCGCTTCATTTTGACTCCATCCCTATTTATTTCCATCATATAGACCTTGCAGACCCGCTTAACACAAGGGTAGAGGTTATTCTTATCGCCCATATTGAGGATGAGTGACTGTGATGACCTGGGACTTGGACTCAGAACCAGAGGAGTCTCAGTCCGCACCGGATCCTCTGCCTCAGGCGGCAGCTGAACCTAGTCTGGGGGCTGATTCTGAAGAGACCCAGTCTGCACAGGTTCCCCTGCAACAAGCACCAGCTGGGCCTAGTCAGGGGCCTGAGCCTGCCCTGGCTCCAGATGCGGGGATTACCTCGTTGCCCTCAGCTGGGCAATCACTTACAGCTGCTCCACTACCAGTTGGGTCAGGAGAGGCTGAGGCAGCCTCTGGGTCTAGTAACCCATTGACATCTCCCGAGCTGCAGAGACTTAGGTCGGAGAGAAGGAGAGACCTAAGTACACGCAGGAGGAGTGCTCGCCTTCGGGTGAGACAGGGAGGTGAGTCACCGGGGTATCAGGACCGGCCGTTACCCCGACAGAGATAAAAGGCTGTCGGACCCTGCCCCAGGTTATGGAAGCAACACTGCTATTTGCGATAACCTGCCTGAGACCCTATGCCTGACCTAGCCTGGTTTCCTGCCTTGGCCCTGTGGGACTGACTCTCTGCAGAATCTTTGGATTCGGGACCAGACCTGGACCACGTTGCTTGGGTTAACCCCTGGGCCCAGCACAGTGACCACCACTCCCAAAACAAATCAAAGTAAAATTCCATCAGTCAGCCTGCACTGTATTCCACCTGAGCAGAATCATGTGACTGCCACTGAACTTAGCTGAACTTTGCTTGGAGAGTCTTTTAGCATACTACAACTGCCAAAATACATACATTTACTAGAATTGAGGTTGTCTTGAGCTTGGTTTTCACCAGCAGCAGTCAGGCCCTAAGTGGGTCACGTATAATCGACACATCCTAAAGGACCAAATATTTGGATGCTATTGTTCTTTGCCATACAAGATATTACAAAACTCCTAGTCCTACTTCTGAGTGCTTCTCTGCTTGGAAGACAAGCACTGTTAAATAACATGTCACCCTGAACACTGGAATATACCCCAGGGCATATTTATCACCTGATTCAGATCACATCATTAAGAATCTGGCCATCTGTCAGGTTTGGGAGTCAGGCTAAGATCTTCAAACTTTATGTATGATGAAATGTGAAAACCAGTGCTATTTTTTCTAGAAAAAGAAGTGCCGGAACTCAACATGAACACTTCCCTCAATCTCTTAGAATGGGAATGGCGCCCACCTATGAGGGACCAGAACTGAGTTGAAAAAAAAGCCCTGGTGATAACCATGAAAGCACACACATATAACTAGACAAAAATAATGGAAGCCATACTAAAAGGGTTGCTGAGTTGCATGCTGTTTCCTTGAACAGAGTTAATTCTACTTATAAGAGAGCCCTGTGTCTTCTGTGCTGACCTGCATCTGAGATCATGGTATCATGTGCATATACTACCACCTCATGTCCCATTCTTCTGCCATTCTTCCCCACCATTGTCCTGAATGTACCACAATTGGGAGCAGGGTCAAAGGTTTGGATCAACCCTAATTTTATTACATTGTTACTTTGTTGCAATGTGTCAAGTATTGCCCTCCTTCAATGAAATTTGTACTGCGGGTAATTTCCCCCCATGTAACACCAAATCACACATCTTATCATTAACTCGTCAGCAATAACTGAAATGATACAATATGCAAGAGTTATTTCAATTAACCTTTTTTTCTCTGTGGCTTGACAGGGCCCATTGTATCTTCTCCGAGGGCATTGTAAGCTGCTCTTTCTATGTCATGGTTTGCCGGGAATGACCCATCAGATACTAATTGGAGATCTGGAGATAATGCTACTCACTCTACGTGGGGCTGTCCTTGACACTGACCCAGAAACTTCAGCGGGTGCAGAATGCCGTGGTAAGACTCCTTACGGGGTCCTCACCATGGGATCACATTCACCCAATGCTATACCATCTGCACTGGCTCCTGGTGGAGTACAGGATCAGGTTTAAGGTGCTGGTTTTAACCTTTAAAGCCCTATACGGCCTAAGACCCTTGTACCTATGGGACTGCCTCTCCTGGTATGTCCCACAGAGGACCTTACGATCTTCAAATAAAAACATATTGGAGATCCTGGGCCACAGGGAGGTTAGACTGGCCTTGACCAGAGCCAGGGCTTTTTCAGCTGTGGCCCCAATCAGGTGGAACACTCTGTCACAAGAGACTAGGGCCCTGCGGGACTTGACATCTTTCCGCAGGACCTGCAAGACAGAGCTGTTCCGCCAGGCCTTTGGCCAAGGCACAGTCTGACCCCCTCTCTCCTTCTATAATCCTCATAAAACTCTTGCCCAATGGTTGCCATTAATTTGATTCTGAATTGATTTTATAATGTATTTTAATTAATTAACTGAGTGATTTTATGTACACTGTGCTATTTTTATTTGTTGTTAGCCGCCGGGGAGGGCAGGATATAAATAAAATTATTATTATTATCATTATTATTACTACTACTACTACTACTACTACTATTACATGTGAACTGGGTGCATCCCAGCACCAGTGAGCTGTGCCTATACATTTATAGATGAAACAGCTGCACTAATACCATTTTGAAAACTCTTTTCGGTTGACACGCTGGTCCAAATAAAATGAACGAAGCAGACTTCACTTTGAAAATAGTGCCACATCCTTTCATGTGATGCAATATTTCAGTAACACGAAAATAACTTCCTGATCCTAGATTGCTCCATATTGACCTTGTCTAATCTCCTCTCCATGTTATCCTTCAAACTCCTTTCCTCTTTATCTCTTTTTTTCTCTCTCATTTTTTATCTCCCTTTGCCAACTTTAAACATTTTCCCCATCTTCCTGTCTTATATTGAGTTAGATCATTGGTTCACCTAGCAGCAGAGTGTATGTCTGTGCTGCCCAGGGTGGGCGTGCTCCCAAGGGGGGGACTTCGGAGGGCGCTCTCCCAGGCACGGGATAGTCGCTCGGGTGCCCTGAGCCGTGTGCACACCCTCCAGCCGGGGGCAGAGCAAGCCACCTATGGCGGACATTCGGCACACCGCCCACCTACGGCTCCCAAGCCTCCCCCGAACTGTCAAAACGAAGGGGGAAGGGGGGAATGCCACAGGCAAAGCGGCACAGCTCCCCCCTTCCCCCGACAGTTTGGGGTAGGCTTGGGAGTCGTGGGCAGGTGGTGCACCGAATGTCACTCCCCTCAGTGAGGACACCTGGGGCGGTCCTCCCCCACCGCCCCCTTCCTCAGCCCCTTGGTTCATCTAGCTTGGTGGTGGCTCCTCTGACTGCCAGTGGCTCCCCAGAGAGTCAGGAAAGGGTTTCCGAGCCTCACTATATAACATGCATGGATCAGTCACCTCCCCAATGCTCTCAAAAATAATGACGCATCATCACATACTGTCACACCCACGGACAATTTCACCTCATTTTCAACACACATGGTTGTGGTGTAAGACATGATTTCCAGCTCTACATTTAAAAATGTTTAGTTTTTAAAGCAGCCTTCGGATCTCCTCTTAACTGTAAGCTTTTTACAGGAACTTGCCCACAAACATCCCCCCTCAAATGTTCCCAGTCTTTACATCATTCGCCCCCTCCCCGCAAAAACCCACATTCTTGAGTTCAAGCAGAATTGTTCAGTTGCATCCATTGGGAGAAGGCGTATTAATTTTGATGATGATGATGATGATGATTTATTTGTACCCTGCCCATCTGGCTGGGTTTCCCCAGCCACTCTGGGCGGCTCCCAACAAAGATTAAAAATACATTAAGATGTCACACATTAAAAACTTCCCTAAAGAGGGCTGCCTTCAGATGTTTTCTAAATGTCAGGTAGTTGTTTATCTCTTTGACATCTGATGGGAGGACATTCCACAGGGCGGGTGCCACCACCAAAAAGGCCTTTTGCCTGGTTCCCTGTAACTTCACTTCTCGTAGTGAGGGAACTGCCAGAAGGCCCTCGGCGCTGGACCTCAGTGTCCGGGCTGAACGATGGGGGCGGAGATGCTCCTTCAGGTATATTATTTTTGAAGAGAAATCAACCTTCCTCCAGCCAGTTCATCACACCTGAGTAGTACATGAGGGGTAGCAGTGCAGAGCAAAGTGGTCCAAGGGCTTCTTAATTTCTTATTTTCTCTGTGAAAAAGGGAACTGGGTGCTGATATCAAGAAGGTCCGCTTTCAAGTCTCCGCCAAGCAATTGATGGGGATGAGAGAAACAAGAGTTTTTAAGCTACAGCTTGGCAGCTTTTGCTTGCAAGATGTAGTTTGTTTCTCCTGTCCCCATCAAGTGAAGAATCAGCCATGGGTTTTGCAGGCAAAAGCAGCAAAGCCTCTCTTGCTGCTGTTGCATGTGAACAGCCAGAACAAGCAAGATATCTATTCCTTTGCATCAGTCAAGGTGTGTGTGTGGGATCCTGCCTTAGTGCTGGGACTGGGTGAATGAAAGAGCTCACAGCAACCACATGCACCCAAGCCCAGCACTTAGCAGGATCAATCTTCCTTCTCATTGGCTGATGAGAAGGGAGAGCAATCCTGCTTAGTGCAAGGTTCCCAAAGGGCTGTTTGAAGCAGAAGGAGGAGTGGGGGGCTTCAGTTGCTTCAAACAGCACTTTGCAAAAGCGCTGTTTGAAGCAGGTTGCATGCTTCTTCTGTGAGCAGGCAGGCAGCTGTAGGGGGGAGAGTCTTCTTCCCCACCCCTCTGCTGCCACTGCCACCAGCTGGCTTGCAGGAAAAGTGCACAAGCTGCTTCAAACAGTACTTTTGAGGAGGAGTTAATCTACATTCATCAGTAGATGAGCAGAAATTGAACCCTGCTGCCTTGGATGCACAAACCTGTTCTCTGCTAGGAACAGGGCATTCAGCCATGCTGACATGTGAGGTCTGATGATGGACAGGTGGATGTGGGTTGAGTAAAATGGTCTCATGTGCCAAATTGAACCTACTGGCAGGTCAAGACTGGCCCATGGGCAAGAGCTTCCCCACCCTTGAATTAAGGGTTGAAACCTGTATTAAATAAGTGATCAGAAGGGTGGGGAAAGGAGCCACCACATGCACCTATTTCCCCCACCCATTGCTGCTAGACTACCTCCTTTATGATAGTTTCAGATTACTCTAGGTCAGTGTTTCCCAACCTTTTTTGGGCAAAGGCACACTTGTTTCATGAAAAAAATCTCAAGGCACACCACCATTACAGCCCCGTGACGTCATCGCGCAGCGTCACGCCGGGAGGGACGCACGAAAGTGTAAGTTTAAATTTTCCCCCCTCCCCCTTGCCTTCCTTCTGTGCCAACCGCCAAAAAGCCAAGAAAAAAGCCAAGACTTTAGGGCAGCAGGTCGACACGGAAGAAGCTCCTACCTAAGGACAGGTGCGACGGCCGTGTCCTCTTCTGCCACACTTGGCAGCCCTGCCTCACGGTCGTGACTCCCACCCTGATTTCTCCCCGCAGGTCGAGCGGCACAGGCAGCCCAATGTGTCCAGCCCAGACACAAGCCCCGCTTCCCCACTCTAGATCCTGAATGCGACCAAGTGCTCTGGACTCCCGAGCAGGGTGGGAAAGAGGACTCGCATCTGGTAGCCTCCGGGCTCCTCACCTGCTCGAGGGATGGCATTGCAGGCAAGCTGCCAGCCGTCGCCATCGCCGCCCCCTCATGCGAGTGGACCTGCCCGGAGTGGTGGGCCGGGGGAGGCTCGCTCTCTGTGGGGATGTGGCCCGCATGCGCGGCCCCGCTTCCTCCTGCCCAGGGCTGAGCTCCTTACCCGCGATCTCGGTCTCGTGCACGCGGATCCCACTTATTCCGAAGCTCGCGCCACTAGCCGGGGCTCTCACACCGTGCCAGGGCGAGGCGGCGCGGCCCACTGACGTCATCGCGGCTCGCCGCCGCCCTCGACTTCCCTGTTCCCTCCCCTCCCTCGGGTCGCCGTGGTTACCGAGGACTGCAAGCTGCTCGGGCGAGCGTGGGGCATTAAGTGGGAGAAGGAAAATTAAAATTACAACTCGCCTGAAGGCCGCCTCTCCGGATATGAAGCGATCTTTCGAATTTTTTAATTTTTCCCACGGCACACCAGGCAACGTCTCGCGGCACACTAGTGTTCCGCGGAACACCGGTTGGGAAACACTGCTCTAGGTGGACATGATGTGACTGATGGTGATCCTAGGCTGCCTCAACATCCTGAATGTCCAGTTGACCCAAATTGGCCTGATTCCATTAGTTATCTGGGATTCATCCAGAGCTGGTGCACAGGCCTAGTTCAGCTAGCGCTTTGCATCGCAGCCAGAAACAAATTGGAAGCCAGCGAAAATGAGGAAGAGCTACTGCAATATGTTCTGAGAAGCAAACACCCCAAGCCACTCTGATAAGTGCATTTTGCATCAACTGCAGATTCTGAAATTTTTCCAGGGCAGCCCTTTGTGGAACACATTGCAGCAGTCCATTCTGTATGAGATCATGTATGAATGAAACTGGCCAAAGTTGCATGATCTAGTTAAATGTGCAGCTAGGTCCATGAACATGGGACGTGGGTGGCGCTGTGGTCTAAACCACTGAGCCTTGGGCTTGTCAATCAAAAGGCCACGGTTCGAATCCCTGCGACGGGGTGAGCTCCTGTTGCTCGGTCCCAGCTCCTGCCAACCTAGCAGTTCGAAAGCATACCAGTGCAAGTAGATAAATTGGTACTGCTCCAACAGGAAGGTAAACAGCGTTTCCGTGCGCTGCTTTGGTGTCGGTGTTCCGTTGCACCAGAAGTGGCTTAGTCATGCTGGCCACATGACCCGGAAAAACTGTCTGCGGAGCAGACAAATGCCGGCTCCCTTGGCCTGTAAAGTGAGATGAGTGCCGCAACCCCAGAGTCGTCCACGGCTAGACTTAATTGTCAGGGATCCCTTTACCCTTTACCTTTAGGTCCATGAGCATTCCCCAAATGCAGACCTGATCCTTCAAGCAGAGTGCAGTCCAAGCCCTGATCACCCATCCTACTGCTGACCAACAACACTTTTGTCTGGCCTGGATTAAATCACAGTTTATTAGCCCACATCCAATATTAAAGTTTCTTGGTTCATTAAATGAAATCTCTGCCTATAAAAAGTCCATGTCTTCTTTATGCATCAACATATATCCAAGGCCTTCATCTTTTAATGGTTATGTCTTCCCTCTGTTAATGTGTTTATTATGTTGTCAACATTTTGTATTTATAAAAGATCTGTACATTGGAAACAACTGCGTTTTACTATATGTATTAAACTTTACATAAACGGCTTGTTTTATGGGATGTAGTTATAGATTTGCTACTCAGTGTTGCAGAGAATCTTTGCATGGGGAGCTTGTATCCAGGCAGATTTCTCGAACGTGTTCCTTTCTTAGAAATTCTAAATGCCATGTGGTGTCAAGAGTTAAGCGCTCCAGGGCTAAAGGGAGGATTAAGATGTTGGTGTGAAATCAGCGCTGTTATAAATCACCTGCTCGCTCTGGAATTCAATATAAAAGGTTTAGGAGGGACTTACAAAACCAAAATGATGGCATTGCTGTGTCTGAGCCACATCATATTGGTCTCCCTTTGGGCCACGTAGTGTTATCCCAGGCACGCTAATAAAACATCAGTCTTTGGAATAATTGGGAATAATTCTGCCACTGCAAGTCCATGCAGACAAGTAAGGCGCAAAGGTTTCACATGCAATCATACATGTGAAGATTGAGATCTGAAGATCAAGCCCAGACTCCTACTGGCATTAGACACCCATTCTCCCCATGTGGATTTTCTGCAGCCTAAAGGTAATTTTCAGGCATTTACTAGAACATCAAAACTTTGTACCAGGGAGGAAGAGTGGATACACAAGTCCCAACATCCTTGTGCATGTCATGTACTTCCTCAGTCCCTGATTATTTCTGTGTTGAGTAGGAAGGTCTGCAGGGGACTTCTAGACATAATTACTTGAACATGAGTACAATGCAATTATTTATTATGATTATTATTTATTAAATTTGTATATGGCCCTCTACTCGCAGCTCGCAGGGCAGTTCAATGATGCCATGCATAATTGGAGACACTTTATCAGGGCTTCCAATCCCGCAAAGGATTGTGAGTAGAAGCCCTCTGCAAATCTCCCCCATTCAACACAGAGATAGTTGCAGACTGAGGCTGCACAAGCCTAGGAACATTGGGACTTTGGCCACCATCCATAAATAAAAAATAGGTCACATGGTCAAGCAAACTACTGAAAATGATTATGCCCTCTATATAATCTGTAAGTCTGTGTCTTCTCCCTGGAACTCCCCCCTTCCTTCTCCTTGTTTTCGGAACTCAGGCTTCTACTTGGCTGCTCCTCCCTCATTCTGCATTCCTGCCTAATTACCTGCTCCTATCTCTCCACGCTTGGATGTAGGTGGCACTGTGGGTTATACAACAGAGCCTAGGACTTGCCGATCAGAAGGTCGGTGGTTTGAATCCCTGCGACGGGGTGAGCTCCCGTTGCTCGGTCCCTGCTCCTGCCAACCTAGCAGTTTGAAAGCACGTCAAAGTGCAAGTAGATAAATAGGTACCGCTCCGGCGGGAAGGTAAACGGCATTTCCATGCGCTGCTCTGGTTTGCCAGAAGTGGCTTAGTCATGCTGGCTACATGACCCGGAAGCCGGCTCCCTCGGCCAATAAAGTGAGATGAGCACTGCAACCCCAGAGTCGGCCACAACTGGACCTAATGGTCAGGGGTCCCTTTACCTTTACCTTTATCTCTCCACGCTCTCCTCCTCTGTCAGCAATGGGACACAGCTGACATAGGGGTTGTTTTTAAAAGTCTGGAACGGATTAATCCATTATGCATTACTTTCTATGGGAAAGTTTGCCTTGGTTTTGGAACACTTTAGTTTTGGAACAGATTTCCAGAACGGATTAAGTTTGAGAACCAAGTTACCGCACTATCTCCAATAGTTCCATTTTTCTCTTCCTTCCCCTCTGCCTCTCTTTCTTCTACTACTGCAGGGATGGAGGGCCTGTATCAAGGCCAGATGTGGTTGGAAAACAACTCCCATCAATCCCTGCTGGCTGAAACTGATGGAAGTCAAAGTCCAGCAACATCTGCAAAGCCACGAGTTCTCCATCCCTGTCCTAAACTTAGGATGTCCTGGTGGCCTCAGAGGTAACAGCAGTAAAGCTCATTTCACTTGCAGACCTGTGAGCACATCAGTGGCTTGTTCCATCTTCCACCCAACGGCAGTGACTTTTCAGGAGAGTAGCTGCAGCAGAAGCCGGTTGATCAGAAGATCAGACTGTGCACCTTCAAGGTTCTGTGTTATGCACCCCTTGGTTCTCTTGTTTCAAATGTCTAGCAAGATTTTCATAGCTGTGGGGCAGTCCTCTCTGTTGGGTCTGTATAGTTTCAGATCACAAAACTCACTCACACTTCTCAGCCTTGCCACACAACTTCAGTCGTCATAATCTATTAATGTGTAGCCTTAGCATCCATATACTATTCCTCTATTCTTCTGTTGTGCTTTGATGACACTTTACAGCTTAACTTTCTTTTTCTGCAGACAACTATCTCATTGCTGGTCTTAAATCAAACATCAGGGCAAAGGAAAAACACTTTCCAAATTAGGAATATTTGATTGTAAAGCGCAGGTGCATGTTAGTTCAGAGAACAATCCCAAATGAATTGAGAGTGCTCCTTGATTGTAAATGGTCTGCGGTAGGCATTCTCTTCTGCGAGGTTTTTCCTTGACTAAAGTAATGCATCGATTAAAAGTCATTAAACCTGACAAAATTTGATTAAACAGACGACGGAAAAGGAGTGTGGCAGACACCATGCATAATTAAAATATTCCTCCATCTTGCACCAGAGAATCTGGCAAGAGGAAATATGAAAAATTAATTGTCTTCCCAAGCATTTAAGTGGTAGATCCTGCCGCCAAGTTCAGGGTCAACCTGAATAGAATGTGATTGAATTCAAATCCTACAATCGAGCTGGAGTTCTGCAAAAGTCATAGGAAGCAAACCATTAAAATAACAACAAACTCATCCACTGGTGATTGGGGCCCCCCAAAAAAGTATAGCGGTTTCTATCTTTGATGAACTGGCAATAGGCTTGTGTCAGGAAATATTAAGAATTCATGACCATCAGTAATTAGATCCACTTTCTTCAAGTTGTCTGCTGTAATCTCTCAATGTCTCCCGTATAAGTGAAAATGGCATACGCTGTACTATTCAGACTGCTAATGGCCTTCCTCTAGGGAAACTCTGTAACATCTTTCTAAATGTATAAGGCATCTATAGACTTTCCATATGTATAGGAGCTGTCAGGATCCATTTGAAGCAGGCCCACAATTCTGTTTTTCAAAAAAATAAAAATAAAAAATTGACAAAGGAGCTCAGAGGGCTTTAATGATTTTGCTGCATATGTTAAAGACTATGGCCAAAGCTTAAGCACTTCCAACCCTATCCTGAGTTTTGCAGCCACGTGATGACAACATTGCACTGCAATGGCAGAAAGACATGAAAATCACATTCTTCTGCATATTTCTGGTTTGTACCTAATACAATCACTTTCATCTGTTACATTCTGCCTCCCAAAATAAAAAAAAATCCTTCCTGTAGCACCTTAAAGACCAAAAAGCTTATACGAAAGCTTATACCAAGAACTAACTTAGTTGGTCTTTAAGGTGCTACAGGAAGGATTTTTTTTTTATTTTGACTATGGCAGACCAACACGGCTACCTATCTATTCTGCCTCCCATTGAGGCTGGTGGGGCAGAATACAGGGTGTTTAGACAGCAGGTGGAGCTAGAGGCAATGAGAGCCAATGCCAAGTCCTGTACAGTCGTACCTTGGTTTTTGAACAGCTTAGTTCTTGAACGTTTTGGCTTCCAAACGCGCAAGCTCAGAAGTGACTGTTCCGGTTTGCGAACTATTTTTGGAAGCTGAAGGTCCAACGGGTCCTCTGCGGCTTCCTGCAGCCAATCAGAAGCAGCATCTTGGTTTTCGAACATTTTGGAAGTCGAGCGGACTTCCAAAATGGATTCCTTTCAACCTTCCATGTACAACTGTAATTCTATAATAACCACAATAATTTTATTATTCATACCCCACCCATCTGACTGGGTTTCCCCAGCCACTCTAGTTTATTTCTAGAAATACAAATTTTATAGTTTCTAGTTTCCCAATCTCCTCTCTTTTGAGTTCTACAAGGGCAACACTGAGATTGAGGAAGAAGTGGCTGTCAGACTGGGCAACCTCCTGAACTGGATGGAATTAAGAAGGGTGGTGGTGACTGGCTGGGGCAGACTGAGGTTGATAGTGTGCCTCCCCACTTGCCCTAAGGGGCCAGCCCCCACTGACGTACATGTGTCACTCCTCTCTCTTTTGCCTCTCACCCTACTCACAACTGTCATGCATTAAGAAGATTTCCCAGAAGGAAATGCAACCTTTAGGCTGAAGAAGGTCCCCCATCCTTGGGTTACAAGGACAGCTATGATGTTGGAATATTAACATTTGCAATAAACGTCAGACAATACTTACATGCTAGATCAGTGATGGCCAAACTTGGCCCTCCAGCTGTTTTGGGACTACAGTTGCCATCATCCCTGACCACTGGTCCTGTTAGCTAGGGAAGTGATTGTTCCAGTCTATAAACGATTTTCAGAAGCCAAACATCTGGCATGGCTTCCAGGGCCTCTGATTGGCTGCAGGACGCTTCTGCAGCCAATTGGAAGCCTCACCTTGGTTTTCGAACTGTTCCGGGAGTCAAACGGACTCCCGGAACGGATTAAATTTGAAAACCAAAGTACAACTGTATGGAAAGCTACAAAACTTTGTCCAAAGTTAATGCTGCAAAAGATGGCATATTTTTAGCTCTTCTAAACTAGACACTCATCTTACTCAAGTGAGTAAGGGTAATTAATCAATAATATATCCTATCCTACCTTCAAAATCCAACCCAACAAGATAGAATGCTCCATATTGGAGTGTTCATTTTTATAGGATCAGAGTTATGGCTTCAGCTCCTTCTGTTTTACCAGCACCCATAATATGAACATAGGTAAAGGTAAAGGGACCCCTGACCATTAGGTCCAGTCGTGACCGACTCTGGGGTTGCGGCGCTCATCTCGCTTTACTGGACAAGGGAGCCGGTGTACAGCTTCCGGGTCATGTGGCCAGCATGAGTAAGCCGCTCCTGGCGAATCAGAGCAGTGCACGGAAACGCCGTTTACCTTCCCGCCGGAGCAGTACCTATTTATCTACTTGCACTTTGACGTGCTTTCAAACTGCTAGGTTGGCAGGAGCAGGGACCGAGCAATGGGAGCTCACCCCGTCGCAGGGATTCGAACCACCGACCTTCTGATCAGCAAGTCCTAGGCTCTGTGGTTTAACCCACAGCGCCACCCGCGTCCTAATATGAACATAGTCATGTTATAATTTACAATTTAGTATAAGAGGAGCCAGATGGAAACACAGATAAATAACTAGTCGAGGCTAAGGCACAGTTGGCTTGGTCAGGTTTTTCTTCCCTGTCTGTGAGGTGGACATTTTGCCAGCATAGTACTTGTTACTTCAAGGGAAAGTAGATACATATGTAAATGTGCTTAGGCCTTCCTGCTTGCGTTAAAGCCCTAGTTCCTTTACTATTTGACTCCAAAATCTGTTACAATAACAACTTGGTTGTTTGCAGGGAGCGATTCAACAGGCCCCTGACAGAACAATGAAAAATTAAACTGTTTGGCCTGTAATTTGTTGTTACCTTGGAAAGTTTGTGTGTTAGTCATCTTGCTACAGGGCAGAAGCATATTTCTGGGGAGATTAGCAAATTAATTCCAGGTTGGCAATTGAACTGAGCTGACAGAAAATGTGAAATGTTAAGGGCATTTCATGCATTTAAGAGGACAGGTAATGGCTGCCCTTGACTCTTCAAATTTTATAGGCATTATGAGTTATTCTTTTTCCCGAGAAGACAGTGGCAGAGGTTATCATCCTGTCCCTAAGCACATAAATACCCATTGTCCCAAAATGCACCAAAATAATACTCAAAATTAATTAAATGTGCTAGCATGCTAACTTTCTGTGTCACTTGTGGTTCTGTGGTTACAAAAATAAAAAATAAATACGTTGCTGGATAGTAGAGAAGCCATTTTGTGAGTCTGGCTTCTTGAGAACATATGAAACAAAAACGGCACCATGCACACTCGTGGGGGGAGGGGTATCAGTGGAATTGTCTGCAGAAATATAAATATTTTTTGACAGGGTGGATGACCCTGGGGTGGGAGAAACTCCCAAAACAGCCTCATGAGGACTAACCATGATCAGTGGCCACATAATGCTGACAGGCTCTTGGGGGTAGGGCTGAAATACCTGGTGAGGCAGGAATCAAATAGAGCATTGTGGAGGAGCAAATACTGTAGCTGACTGACTAGAATACAGAACAAGAAGACTTAACATGGCAGCATTTTCTTGGTGGGCTCACCATGGTTATGAACCTAAAATGCCATTGCAGTGGTACCTTGGGTTAAAGACACTTCAGTTTACAGACACTTCAGGTTACAGACTCCGCTAACCCAGAAATAGTACCTCAGGTTAAGAACTTTGCTTCAGGATGAGAACATAAATCGCGCAGCGGCAGCGGGGTGGCGGCAGGAGGCCCCATTAGCTAAAGTGGTGCTTCAGGTTAAGAACATTTTCAGGTTAAGAATGGACCTCCAGAATGAATTAAGTTCTTAACCTGAGGTACCACTGTACACAAATCTATGGTGTGATCACATTTTGAATACTGTGTAGGAGTACTGTCTCATAGCAGCCAACTGCTAAGGGCCAAGGTCCCGTCACCCCCTCCCCAATAAAATATTTTAGGGGGTCAGGGGTCATTAAAATTGATGGTCATTGCTATTCAAATGGGTGTGTGTGTGGTCAGTTATGTGAGTTGGGGCTTACCTGCCCTCCCCCCATATTTTGTTCAAGTTGGCCCCTTTGTCTGGTTGCCTCAACTTAGAAAAACTATTGAAGAGGTAGGAAAGGTTGAGGAAAGGGTAACCAAAATGATCAAGGGGAAGGAACAACTCCGCTATGAAGAAAGGTTGCTGTGTTTAAGTCCCAAATGGCATTGGTCCTGTATACCTGAAGGAGCATCTTCACCCTCATCATTCAACCCCAACACTGAGATCTAGTTCCAATGGCCTTCTGGCAGTTCCCTCACTGTGAGAAATGAAGTTACAGGGAACCAAGCAGAGGGCCTTCTCAGTAGTCGCACCCACCCTGTGGAACACCCTCCCATCAGAAGTCAAGGAAATATACTCTGGTTTCTCTTCAGATCGTATAAATCTTTCGCCTTTTACTAGAAGTCAAGGAAATAAACAACTATCTGATTTCTAAAAGAGATCTGAAGGCAGCCCTGTATAGAGAAGTTTTTTATGTTTGATGTCTTATTATGTTTCTGCAAATGCTGGAAGCTGCATGGAATGGCTTGGGCAACCAAGTCAGATGGGTGGGGTACTCTTCTTCTTCTTCTTCTTCTTCTTCTTCTTCTTCTTCTTCTTCTTCTTATTATTATTATTATTATTATTATTATTATTATTATTATTATTGACAAGATAGAAGTATAAAATTATGCTTGGCATGGAGAAATCGGATAGAGAAAAGTTTTTCTACCTCTCGCTCCCACAGAAGGCAGTGATGACCACCCATGTGGATGGATTTAAAAGAGGATTAGACATATTTAGGGAGGAGAGTGTCGTTGATGCCTACTAGCCATAATAGGCCACAACTCTTTGGAAAACCAGTTTCTGAAAACAACAAGAGTGTTCTTGTATTCAAATCCTTCTTGTGAGTTTCCCACAGGCATCTGATTGGCCACTGTGAGAACAAGATACTGGACTAGATCAGCCATTAGCCTGAACAGCCATTGGCCTGATTGTCTTATGTTCTTATATTATGCAAAAAGAAGACCATTGACACAGAGCCAGCCAAAGACGCAACTACCATACTCGGCATCACATCTGAGAGCTCCCAGCATGTTATGGCTATTTGTGCACAAGGAAGCTGTGCAATTTTGATCAGCGAAATGGATCAGTGTACTAGAAGTGCACGCCAGATCATAAATATTCTTGTTTGTTTGTTTTTAAAGGGATGCCCCCGGCAGAATTCTAAGTAATCCCTATTGGTGAAATGTTCGTGAGATGGCAGCCTGTGTTAATTATATGATTAGTTACTAAAGAACAAGCACATCCAACAGGTAGATCATGATCTACTGGTAGATCACTGAACATCTGTGGTAGATCACTGGCTCCCCCCAAAGAAGCTCAACAACTTTGGCTCCCTAAAAAAAGCTCAACCTGCCTGAATCCCCCAAAACAGGGCTCTCCTTCCTAAAAAAAAGCTCAACAATTTGACATGAACCCCCCCAAAGGGGGTAGATCACTGCCAGTTTATAATCTATGAGTAGATCACAGTCTCTTGGGAGTTGGCCACCCCTACTATAGAACACCCATAGAAAATAATAACAACACAAGGTCTTAAAATTCTTTTCCCCACAAGTTGACTTTGAACACGTGCAAGACCAGCCTGTCGGGCCTTGCTGAATGGTGTGTTCCTGAATTGCACATGCCTCCAACTATTGTATTCTCTTGTTTCTCACTCCACCCTGAACAAAACAACAATGGTGCTCTTCCTTTGGTTTAGGAACTCAGCTCCGGGCTTAATAAGAAACTCGGCTCTTTTATGTCAAATCTGCAAGCATATAGATCCGGTATTCTCTAGCTAGCTGTGTGCATAACTGCCGATTTTCAACTTTCTTGCAAACCAAAACCTGACATTATTATAAACACTAAACTTTAGGGCCTAAAGAGACTGATGAAGCCTACACTTGGGTTTTCCAACTGTATCGCTTCTTTAGTATGTTTTAAGTATGGACAGCCTCAAGCCAATTGATGCAATAAACTTGAGCTTTATAAGGTCCCAAGAAGACATAACCAATTTGATTTACCACTGAGGCCCTCCTTCATATCGCATGCCCTTGTTACCAGCTCAGGTGATGTAGCTTTCTAATGCACAACAAAGGAGTCAGCTGTTCATAATAGCTCTTACAAAAATTCCAAGGTCTGCAATGAAACCAATAATTGTGTTTCAAAATATTATAAAATTGGATGAAGTCAAGGGGCGTTTTATATCTCGGAGCACTTTGCTGGGGTGGCATTGACACTTTTATAATCACCCAATGCTCTCCTTTATGCATCCTCCTGCATTTTTAACAGAAGAGGTTAGCCGAACCAGAGGAGCCAGCGCTTGATTTGTGGCTTTGCCCGCGCTACATCCCATAAAAGATAATGCACTCTCAATTACCCCAGGCTCGTGTTTCATTATTTAAATGAACCAAATCATTGCTCTACCATGAGATGCTAATGCCATGCCACATGCTCCTCCTGCCATCAGGTCCCATCAGCTGGCCTGCTGCCCATTTGCAAAGCACCATAAAAGGTTCTGATGGGCACCTGGGAGCTCTCTTTGTAGCTTCTGAAGTATGGTTTTCATTTCAGCACTTCAATGTGGGCTTTAATGTTCTCTGAGCAACACTGCTGTCATGTAAATGGGCAAAAGCAATCAATGTGGATGACCAAACGTGCCTGAGGATCTGTTATTACATGGGGACTGTCACGAAATGTGTGTCTGTAGAGTGATGGCGGGGGGACAATCTAAGAAATACAGATTAAATACATATCATTATCCCGCCCCCCGTCTCTCCTTTCTCTTTTCCCCCAACCGTATAATGCATATGACAACAGTGTCTCATACCAAATGTAAACGAACTATGAAAAAGACTCTTACAAATTGAAAGCGGAGACACTATATGTACTTTCCTTTGTTTATTTGTTCGTCTGTTACACAAGGAAATATTTAATAAAAACTTTTAGAAAGTTAATTGTTCAGATATGCAAATTTTCAGAACTTAAAATTGTAATCCCTCCTTGTTTAAATAAAATTCCCAGATTATAATATTGTGGTTATGATTTAACAGATAGAAGAGTTACCCAGCTTCTAGTCTAAGATATTCCAATTAATCTGAAACCATTTAGAACTGTCAGGTGTCCATATGAAAGATGGGCATATAAATACACGTTAAGTATTGGGTTTTAAACCTGAGGATTGGAAGAGTCTCTGAATAAAACCAAGAAAAATGTCACCTTTATGCACTTCCATATTTCACTCGTCGGTGTTTTCTGGGCTGCTGTTACGTATGCCTGAGAAAACGATTGCACTGATTCATTCCCCAACCTTAATTTGTTGCAAGAGGAGCACAGTGATGGACATGAAAATGAACCCGTCAATGTTTCTTTCATATGTTGTACAGCTGATTTAAGTGAGTTTCATCAATAGAGCCCTGATGAAACTACCTTATTCACTCCTGTACAGAAAACTCATGGGAAGGTGACAAGGAGGACAAAAATTGTACCTTCATGAAAAATAGAATTTCTAACATTTTATACTGAATTAGAAATCCTATATCTTATGAAGCTATCAAACTCCCCGCCTCTCTTAGTGCGACTTAGGACAAAGAACCACACTGTGGATGTCAAACACGTTTAAAGTCGTTGACTGGCTTGAAGTGAAAGGGATGCTCATCAGCTGAAAGTGAACTACATAAGGAACACTGAGCTGACTTAAAAATAGTGAAAGGGTTCGTGGATATCTGGGGCTGACAAGCAGAGAGAGCAGGGACAGCAGCCCCATATATTTTAATATAATAATTATAATTATGCAATATCATATAAACTGTTATACAACCCATGTGCGGTTTGCACCCAAGAGGAAGGCTAGAAAGGCCTTATTTTATGGCCTTATTTTAACCAGGAGTTCCTCAGAATATTAGAGTGTACACAAGTACACACGTACTTGAATTGCGTTCACGAGCAAGGCAGAGGGCACTGATATTCAGGGAGAACTCATAGCTCAGCTATGGAAAACAGGAAGATGCGAGTCCATGCTTATTTTTAAAGAATAAAAGCCCCACTGCCCTAGTTTCCTAGGTGACTCTTCCAATGATTGTGAATTTCAGTCCCCTTCCCCACAAAAATAATAAGCAGAAAAGGCACCCAATCTCATAACCTGTTAAAGGAGACAGCCCTAGTCTGGGGCAATGTAATGAGTCTCTCTGCAGTTACTCTCTAAGGATCTTTCAGATGTACAAGTCATATTTTATATGGTGATGATTTATCATACAATGGGCCACAATATTTTTCAGTGAAATCAGTTCATGCTAGGGATGGGGGCAAAATCTGATTTTCTTTGCATCTTAATGAGAAACCACTAACCTGCTCTTCTTGAACCAATTCATGAACCCAAAGCACAGCTGTTCTTTGAAATTTGCACTTCCCTGAATTTTGCAATGCAGTTCTTCAGCGTAGCTGCAATCTATCTATCTATCTATCTATCTATCTATCTATCTATCTATCTATCTATCTATGTATATCACTTATTGAGGGAAAGTAGGCATATATATAGATGGAGACAACATACAAAAATACATTATATTAGGGGAAATTGCTTGCAGAAATGTGCACATTAGTCAAAACTGCACATGAAAATTTATCTATAAGGAGAAATTCACACACACACAATAATTTTCATAAGGGATAAAAAAAATGCAAATTGCTGTTGAAATGTGGAGACCTAAGTTTAATATTGAAAACAATGAGAAACAGAACAGAAATAGACCGCCCCTAGTTAACAAACTCATGAAGTATTGCATGTACATATGTGAACAGACTATAAATTTCAGTGAATGTGAATGTGAATGGAAGACTTAGTTTCTATAATCTAGGAAATGATCACAAAAAGGCTGGCCAGCACTGATAAGATTTTCATTTGTGCCGCTATGTTCAGTTTTGGATGGTACATTTCACAAAAAAGGATGGAAGCCTGCTGAGGGTAATATAAAAGAAATCATAGAAGGCCAAAGGAATCAGACACGCTTAGCCTACAGAAATGAACAAGGTTGAACATGTTGACAGCTTCCCAATACATAGAAGGATGTCAGAAAGACAAAGAGGAACAATGGCTCACCTTATCAACTCAGGACCAGGCCAGACCAATGCTTTCTAGTTATAGGATAGTAGATTTGGGATGGGCAGTTCTAATAATATCTTCCTTACTGTGACAACAAGCTGTTGAGGGAGACTGTGATTTTTTTTTGTTCTGGGACATTTCACACAAAAGCTGCATGGTAGCACTGTGAGAGGTAGCTGCAGTTGTTTCAACCTGTACCTCAGAACTGCCACCACAGTCTCTTTGGCCAGCAATAGAAGCAGTATTTATGGAATCAATGTTGTGGCCTCATTCTCCCACTAGAAGACTAGAAAGAAATTCATATTTCGCCCGGGTTCTGTTCCCCTGCTCACACAGCATGTGTACAGCAGTAGAAATTAGGCTTTTGGGGTCCATAGGAAGTTAATTTATACTGAATCAGACCATTAGTCCACTGAGCTCAGTATTGTCTACTCCAGGGGTAGGGAATCCATTTCAGTCCCAGAGCTGTATTCACTTCTGAAGACCTTATAACAGTGCTGGGTGGGGCCAAAAGCAAAAATGGATGGAACAATGCATGCAACTCTTACCTTCATCCAATAGGTTGCATTTCAGCCATGTACACATCAGCCATGTCTACACATACATGCACAGCCCTCTGTGTCAGTTTGCATTTCTTAGTGCACAAAGTATTGATCTGATGTATAGATATCTTTCCTGTTATGGTTGATTCAGGAGGGTTTTGGAAGCTTCTCTGTGTGAAAGAAACAAGCAGAAGGTTCATGATGTTTGGGTTATTCCTTCAGAGAAGCTTCGTACAGGGGGCCACCAGGTGACGCGTTGGAAGATGGCCGACAATAACATCTCTCTGACCCATACGAGGTACTAAGGGGCTGCTATGGGAAGTATGCAGCCTTCCTAAACTCCCCCAGGATGTGGGGGAGTACTGTCCTGCCAGCGGTGTTCACAATGCACCCCCTGAAACGAGTGATGGGGGTGCTGAACACTTGGCACAGGCCCTCGGTGAAGTCAGATCTTCCTGACGCCGATTCCAATCAGCGCGTGCTGGTTGCTGCAGCTTGGAATTATAATTGGAAACATACGTTTGGAAACGAGGCTGAAAGCACATACATCAAGTAAAGCTCGACTGATAAGGTTGCTGATTAATGGATCTCTGCGACCAGGAATGACGGACGGATAAGTAAATCTTCTGATGAATTACCATAAGGAGACTGTATGTTTGGAACAAAGGGGGGGGGGTGGAGGAAAAAACTCTTTTTTCCCCCTGCATGATGTGACATTAATAACCCTTCACCCCAGATAGAAACAAGATTGTCACGTTTCTATGAATCACAGGCAGGATTTTAAGAACTATGTGGGACGGAGTATAACAGGAAAGAAGACTGGAGAACGGTGAGAAAAGAGGAAAATTTTTATGACGCAGTTAAAAAATGGCGTCTCGCCATGACAGGTCTGCCGGAGGAAGAAGGACTGGGGGAGGAGAATCAGGATTGTTTGATGAGAAGGAATGCTGGAACATAAGTTTGACCTGACAGAACCCCCAGACTCATTTGATTTATTCGATAAGCCTGAGAAAAATAAAGGACAGATCGGAGATTAATTTTGTTTATGGAAGCGTTGTACGGAGGCTGTCCCGGATCGATATGATTTTTGGAAGAGTACAAAACCCACATAGAATGCCAGCTGTTAACCTGCTTGTGAAAATCATCAGAGATCGCAAAGAAAGGAATTTATGATAACAACAAGAAGAGAAAGGAAGTAATAAAGGATTATCCGGATCAAACTGGACAGAACTGTCTAATTAATGCAGTAAGATAAGTGATGCTGTTTTGGACTTGAGCCAAGCTTGATGTATGGGCACCCCCAACAAAATTTAAAATTTGGCTGTATAATTTGGAATCAATGTGATATGGATAATGTGATGTGATTGGCCTGTTAATATTTTTATTTTTTTAAAAAAAGAGAAGCTTCGTACAGCTGGCTTAAACTGGTTGTTATCTTTTTCTGTCACAGTCATGCTGACTATAATAGTGAGGCCAGAAGGACCCTGGGCTTCACTTTCTCTTTCTATCTCTCTTCCGTCTGGTGTGGCGTTCGGTGTATAGTGTTAAGGTTTAGTCTTATTATAAATTACTGTAAGTTTACGTTAAGTCTGCTGCAACTGGATTTCTTATGGCCAGTGCCAATCCTGAATGTATTGGATTTGTGACCATCGTGCTCATTTGCCTTTGGTAGCAGTAAAGCTCTGCTGGATGAAATACAATTGCCTCTGGTCTATTTTGGAGGAAATCCTGAAACGTGTTTAAGTTTTGACTCTGCTAACTATACGTCGGAGTTCTGCTCTGGATCAATAAAAGTAGCATTTCATGACACTCTGTACTCCATCCAGGCATACAAGGACATATTAAGAGGTAGGCAGCACAGGCCTGGTGAGGGGTGTGGCGTGGAAAAGAGTCATGTGGGCCACATAGAGTGGCTTTGAGAGCTGTATTCAGCTCTCAAAAGTTGACTAAGTTTCCCCACTCCTGGTCTACCTTGACTGGCAGTATATCTCCAGAAAGGTGTCCCCACCCCCACCCCTTCATTGAGCACAGGACCTTATGCAGACAAAGTAGGTGGTTTAAGCTGCTGACTGCTGAGCTATGGCCAAGACAAGGATGCAGTAATTAGCCTGTTTTTTTTTGTTGTGTGTGTGTGTGTGTGTGTGTGTGTGTGTGTGTGTGTGTTTGTTTGTGTGTGTAAGAGAGAGAGGAGTATTTGAAAAAAACTGCACCTGTTAAAAATGCTGAAAAATTTCACTGTGCTATACAGGACACTATACACTGGAGTGAAGGGACAGTCAAGCCAATTACATCATAGTTTCCATCAAAGCTCTTTAGTAAATCTCTAGCCTCTTGGAAATAGCAGGCCACTTATTTTAGTAGCTTCATGTAGCAAACCAATGGGGACAGCTCCTTTCAACTTGGACTTCAATGGCTGTTTTGCAGAGACCTTCTGTGGAGTGCCTAAAATAGATCCGAGAGCTCTGGCTTTAAGCAAGTGGAAGGAAAGCTTGCCTCATTCCCTGCATCTAAAAAGAAACGCAGGGGAAGAGTATTGGACTTGCGATCTCTGCTACTGTGCTGCTTCCCCTTTCAACATAGTCTGTAGCGGTAGTCTGCTCCTCAGGGCCACTAACGGCTGAACTTTATGCTTATTGAGTCTCTTGACTTTGAATCATTATCTGATTCTGGGTGGGATATTGATTTGGTCTGAACCAGCTGAGCAATATATCACCGGTCCCTTTTTGTTTACTGCCTGAAAGCACAATGGTTCTATTTATCTCTAAAGGAGGTTTTAGTCTTTGTCATAGACCTTTATCCTTTGGAGCCCACAAACACACATCTTCCTAACATGAATCCAGACTTTCAGTAGCTATCGGGGGCATTGCACTGGTGTGACACAAATGTAGTGATAGTCTTTAAGTAATTCACTTTTCTAAAAGCAGAGAAATGTATGAGATTGCAAAAGAGGCAGTGATGAGGGTGTTAAATAAGAAGTCATGATTAGAGAAGGGCTTTTGTACGAACCCCTCCATGCATTGAAAAACATTGACTAGCCCTGTCCCTTGACATCACCCCATTTCTGTGGGTTCAGCTGATGTCAGATGGAGTTCTACACACGTATGGGTAGAACTCTTCCTTGTAATGAGGAATTGAACCAAACAATCTGTGGAACGCATGGATCTTGCAGGAGTGAACAGAGCTAGTCTGCATTGCAACAGTCATGAGTGGGGCTGGACTGCATTACTCCCTCTGTGCATTCTTTCAAAGCATGGAAGAGAAGAGAAGAGTTTGGATTTGATATCCCGCTTTATCACTACCCGAAGGAGTCTCAAAACGGCTAACGTTCTCCTTTCCCTTCCTCCCCCACAACAAACACTCTGTGAGGTGAGTGGGGCTGAGAGACTTCAAAGAAGTGTGACTAGCCCAAGGTCACCCAGCAGCGGCATGTGGAGGAGCGGAGACGCGAACCCGGTTCACCAGATTACGAGTCTATCGCTCTTAACCACTACACCACACTGGAGGGTTTTATCTGAACTTCCCTACAATAGAACATCTTGAATATACATTAGGAACAAGAAAAAGATTTATAAGTTTTGGAATGCAAGTTCTGATGTTGTACTGTGGCATTACAATTAATAAGCACTGTGCATAATTTTTAAATGCATCTTATATAGTTTCAGTGAAGGGGGCTACCCATATTTTCCCTAGGTAATACAGACTCTTTAATAATCAGTTACCACTGTGTTCATTATCCTAAGTCTAGACAGGTGGAAATGCAGATCTGCAGTTTTTAGGGAGGATAAAAGTTGAGACACACTGTCAGGGGTTCAGGAGCAGAGGCAAGGGCAAGGGAGGAAACAGAGAGCGAGGGGGAGGAGGCAGAAGAAAAGATGAGTGATGACGACGACCCGAGATCTCCGAGTCTTTCCAGTGAATCAGAAGATTCACAGAAAGGAGCACCAGTGGCCAGGGCAAGGGGTCCCCTAGGGGGACACCCCAGGAAGAAGGGTCCAGAGGGGGCTCAGAGGGGAGCAATTGGAAATCGGGACCAGCGTCACCAACAGAGAGCAGGGGAGAGGAAGGGCGCCAGGTATCAAGCGCTGGCAGCTCGCAACAGGAGGGAGGGCACGAGTCAGGAGTGGCCACACCTCCATCGGGGAGCGAAGAAACGGTCAGGCGGAAAGTGGAAGGTTGGGCGCGCGCGCCAAGTTCAAATGCACAGGAAGGTGGACTTCCGGGGGCGGCGCGAAACTGTAATGGCGGTCCTCTTCGAGCTCTGAAGAGGGGCTCCGCGGAAAAGGGTCGTTCGCTGCGGCATAGCGACGACCCATCAAGATAAACCATGGGTAGAGTGAGCCCGTGGCCGTGGGACTCGGCGGGCACCAGAAGCTGCTCCGAAAACACAGAAGGGACCCCGTAAGGAGACCCGGAGTGAAGGAGGGGTAGCGGTGCTGTGAGTTCATCGCTCTTTCCGCGGAAGTGAAGCCGCGCGGCCGTTGCAGATGAGCGCTGATCCTTCTTCCTAAAACCAACATCAAACTGCAAGTAACATACCCGTGAGTAAAGGGTTTAAAATTGGCAAAGAATTTGTTAAATTTGGCTGAAAACGGGAGACGAGAAAAGGGAAGTCCGTCTTCCGACATTGCTGACAAGATCAAAGCAAAGCTTTAAAAAGCGGAAAGCGCTTGAAACGGGACTGTGGGAAGTTTTAACTTTTTCGTGCTATTAAACCTGCTCTTTTTCCTGCTGAATTGAAGGTGGAAAGGGACATTGATTAAAAGAAGGAGTGACGGGGACTTCTCTCCTACCTCCTTTTTTCTTTGGGTCGTATTTTTAAAGAGCCAGATCGTCGGGCTGCCGGAGAGGGAGACTGTGTCAAACTGCGGAAATAGTTGCAAAAACTTTGTAAGCGTAACTGATACATTTGAGCAGAAAAGACTGGACGTGATACTGTTGCAAGCACCTCTTGTGAAACTTTGCTGAACTTTAAAAGGTGCTTTGGGGAATTTTGAGTCTTTGAAGGGACTGTTGGATTATCGAATTTACTGAGTTGAAATAATTTGGAACTTTAATGGCGGATTACTTCCTTCTTTGTCTTTGAAACCTGGTGGCACTCCCCCTACAGGGCTTTCGGATTATAAAATCCTGGGAATTGACTTTTGTTTTGAATTCCACTTCACTGGTTGTTTATAACTGAATTTGTCTCTCCCATGGAACAATAGACAATCTGACCTTGAACACTGACAGATGTGTAATGAGTGGTGCAGGGAGAACAAGAGCATCTAAAGCTAAGGAATCTAAAGAGGCCAAGGAAAAAGAAAAGGAAAGAAAACCAGCACAATTTGTACAAACAACACTGACCCAAGGACGCCGATCGTCGGTCCCAGCTGTACTGGTGACCCAAAGGGAACAAGGGGAAATAACTGAGAAGGCCACTGAGGAAGATATGGCAGCAGGTGGGTCAGATACACTATTAAAACAAATATTGGAGCAATTATCAAGTTTAAACCAGAAGGTGGACGACCAGTCTCTGAAGATAGATAAAGCGACTTCCTCGATTCAAAAATTGACTGATCAAGTTTCCCAGCACACGCAAGCCATAGAGAATTTGTAAGGAGCAACAGCGGAAAATCGGGAATTAGCTGGAGAAGCAATCCAGAAAGTGGGAGCTTTACAAAAAGAAGTTGAAGAAATAAAGGGAGAAGTTAAGCCCCTGCACAAACAGGTGGGTGAACAACAAGTTTATCTGTCAATGGTGGAACTGAAAAATCGCGAGAGTAACATCAAATTGAGAGGCATCCCGGAACTCGAACAAGGAGACTTGATTGGATACTTGACACAGGAATTCTCGAAGTTCTGGGGTTTAAAGGAAGATACAGACTTCAGGATTGTCTCGGCATATAGACTGGGAAGATTGGTAAGGAAAGACAGATCCAGAGACTGTTTGATAATTTTAAGATCAAAGGAAGAGAGAGACAAGATCCTAGGTCTTCACTTCAAAAAAGCAATTGAAATACAAGACAAAAGGGTGGAAATTTATAGAGATATTCCGAGACAGTTGCTGGACCTCAGAGCCACCTATACAGAACTAGCAAAATTGCTGAGACACAACGCAATTCCCTATAGGTGGGAGTTTCCACAAGGATTATCCTTCACCTACAAAGAAAGGAAGGTTAAAATTAGAACACCTGAAGATAACCAAAAGTTCCTTCACGACCACGGAGAAGATCTCCAAAAAGGAGTGGATTGGCTTCCAGTCTTACCAGCACCAATACTGCCTGGAAGCGGGCCAACGCCTGCACCCTCGGGATCTGAGCAAAAGGAAGACACCTCATCCTAAGAACATCTTAATTAGAACAGGATGTCTCTGCAGCTACTTAGTTGGAACATAAATGGCGGGAATTCTCCGGAAAAAAGAAGGAGGATATTTCATATCCTAAAAAAAGAACAATTGGATGTAATATGCCTTCAAGAAACACATGTGACTAGGCTCCATAGGAAAGTATTAATCAATAAAAGACTTGGCCAAGAATTTATCTCATCAGACAAAGTTAAAAAAAGAGGCGTTGTAATTTATGCAAAGGAGAACCTGTCACCAAAATTTCTATTCAAAGATGATCATGGAAGAATTCTCGCAATTGAAATCCAAACACAAGGGGAAAAGATTTTGATATTAGGAGTTTATGCGCCAAATGATGGAAAATCAGAATTCTATAAGAAGCTGCATGAGACAATGATGGACTATTTGGACTATTCTAACATTATTGTGATGGTAGATATGAATGGGGTGGTGTCTACAAATATGGACAAATCCCAAAATCAAAACTTAACAACAGACGGCAGACTCCCTAAAACCTTTTTTGAAATGACAGACAATATGGACTTGATTGACATTTGGAGGACAAGGAACCCCTTGGGTAAAGAAGGAACCTTCTTCTCTGAGGCCCACTTGTCATGGACACGAATTGACCAAATTTGGATATCTAGAGGGCTGGCCCCGAAAACAAGAAAAGTGGAAATCTGCCCAAAAACCTGCTCCGACCATAATGCCTTAAAAATGGAATTGAGACTTTTCCCAACTGGATCCTTCAGATGGAGAATGAATGACACCTTGCTAAGAGATCAAGAGATTGTTAAGAAGGCCCAAAAAACGCTAAAGGACTACTTTGAAATAAATTTGAACACTACGGTGGAGAAAAGAACAATCTGGGATGCAAGTAAAGCTGTAATGAGAGGGTTTCTGATACAACAGAATACAATAAAGAGAAAATTTTGGAATGGAAAAAAGGAAAAAAATTTAGAGAAAATAAGTGAAGGAGAGAAAAAGTTGAGAACCAAACCGAAGTCAAAAGAGGTGCTAAGAGAGATCAAATTCCATCAAGCACAATATTCGAAACTGATCAATCAAGAGATTGAGTGGAAAATTAAACAAATGAAGCAGAGATCGTTTGAATCAGCAAATAAATGTGGAAAGTTGCTAGCTTGGCAGTTGAAAAAAAGACAAAAGTTAAATACGGTTACAAACTTGGAGATTCAAGGAAAAATAGTTCAGAAACCAGAAGAAATAAGAAAGTGCTTCCACAGATACTTCAAAGAGCTTTACGCACAGGGGCCTCAGAAAGAACCGGAAATAGATCAATTTTTGAGGATAAATGGACTACCTAAAATAAGCCAAGATAAAAGATCAATTCTTAACAGCAAAATAACTCAACAGGAAATTGAAGGTGCCATCCAGAACATGCAGCCGGGCAAATCTCCAGGCCCGGATGGACTTACCTCCAAATATTATAAGACTTTGAAGGACTTCTTGATACAACCGTTGTTGGAGGTTTGTAACCAGATCATGGAGGGGAGAAAGGCACCGGAAACGTGGAAAGAAGCATTCATCACATTGATTCCCAAGTCAGAAAGGGAAAAGACTCAGCTTAAGAACTACCGTCCCATCTCACTCCTGAATGTGGATTACAAAATATTTGCAGACATTTTAGCAAATAGACTTAAAAATGTACTAAATGAAGTAATTCACAAGGACCAAGCAGGCTTTCTCCCTGGTAGACATATGTCTGACAACACCAGGAACATTATTGATATATTGGAGTTGTTGCGAATTAGAAACACAAGGGCTGCTTTAATCTTTATTGATGCGGAGAAAGCATTTGACAACATTTCTTGGATGTTTATGAAGAAAAACTTGAAAGGGATGGGAGTGGGACGGGGGTTTGAAAATGGATTAGAAGCAATCTACTCAGAACAAAAAGCTAAACTGATAGTGAACAATGTGGTATCGGAGGAACTCCAAATTGAAAAAGGGACACGACAGGGGTGCCCTTTATCCCCTCTGTTATTTATTTCTGTTCTGGAGGTATTGCTGAATATGATCAGGGAGGACCAGTTGGTGCAGGGTATAGTGGTCGGAGCGAAACAATACAAACTGAAAGCTTTTGCAGATGACCTAGTCATTACAGTACAGGAGCCAGAATCTAGCACAAAAAGAGTTCTTGAACTTATTTTGGAGTTTGGTCGGGTGGCGGGATTCAAGCTAAACAAACAAAAAACTAAGGTTTTGGCCAAAAATTTGACGCCTACAGAGATAGAGGGGTACCAGAAAGAGACAGAGCTAAGTGTGGTTAAAAAAGTGAAATACCTGGGGGTATCTTTGTCCACCAAAAACTTAAATCTATTCAAAGATAATTATGAAAAATGTTGGTCGGAAATTAAAAAAGACTTGGATATTTGGTCAAGATTGAAACTTACCTTGTCAGGCCGAATCGCAGCTATAAAGATGTGTGTTTTGCCAAAAATGTTATTTTTATTTCAAACCCTCCAGGTCGTGGACAGAATGGAATGTTTTGGAAAATGGCAGAAGGATATCTCTAAGTTTGTCTGGCAGGGCAAAAAGCCCCGAATTAAATTCAAAATACTAACTGACTCAAAAGAAAGAGGGGGGTTTGCCCTGCCGGATTTAAGGTTGTACTATGAGGCTGCAGCCTTCTGCTGGCTGAAGGATTGGTTTCTGTTGGAAAACACCGATGTCCTAGATCTGGAAGGGTTTGACAATGTTTATGGTTGGCATGCATACTTGTGGTATGACAAGGCGAAGGTTCATAAACTGTTTAAAAACCATATTGTCAGAAAATCAATTTTTGCCGTCTGGATGAAGTACAAGGACTTATTAGAAAGCAAGACCCCGAGGTGGTTATCACCAGTGGAAGCCAAGATCTCTAAAAAAAGGCCCAATATGGAGGCCTACTGGCCAAAATATTGGGAATTGATTGAAAGAGTTGGAGATAATTGGAAGCTCCAAAGCCAGGACAAACTAAAAAATAAGGTGCGAGATTGGTTACATTATGCTCAAATTCAAGAGGTATTTAAAATGGATAAAAAAGTGGGTTTCCAGTTGGAGAAATCGAAACTGGAGACGGAGTTACTAGAACCAAAGACTAAGGTACTTTCGAGGATGTATGACTTGCTGCTTAAATGGAACACACAGGATGAGACAGTTAAATCTGCTATGATAAAATGGGCACAGGATGTAGGACACAACATTATGTCTGAGGACTGGGAAAGGTTATGGAACACCGGTATGAAATTCACGGCATGTAGTGCCTTGAAAGAGAACATTATGAAAATGGTATACCGGTGGTACATGACCCCAGTCAAGTTGGCTAAAATATATCATCTTTCTGATAATAAGTGTTGGAAATGCAAGGAGGCAGAAGGGACATTCTTTCACCTCTGGTGGACCTGCCTGAAAGTAAAGGCCTTTTGGGAAATGATACATAATGAGCTGAAAAAGGTATTCAGATATACCTTTTCTAAGAAACCAGAGGCCTTTCTTCTGGGCATGGTGGACCGGAAGGTGCCAAAGAAGGACAGAACCTTGTTTATGTATGCAACCACAGCAGCTAGGATTCTTATTGCAAAGTTCTGGAAGACACCAGATTTACCCACACTGGAGGACTGGCAGACGCAGCTGATGGACTACATGGAGTTGGCAGAAATGACTGGCAGAATTCGAGATCTGAGCGAAGAAACAATGGAGGAGGACTGGAAAAAATTTAAGGACTATTTGCAAAAATATTATAAGTTGTTTGAATGTTAAGATTGTGCACGATTAAGAAACGTTATGCTTCTGCAATTTATTTAAGTAAATGATAAAGTAAGTATTGATGGAAAAAAACGAGACAAATTAGAAACAAAATATTATGTTTATTAAGAGTGTTAAAACTAAATTACAAATTTTCGAAATTGGTAACATAATAAATTTAAAGGTATAATAAGATGGGAAACAAGATAACAAATTGCTGAACTGGCTAGAATAATGAATGCAATGCTGAGAGGATGTGAGGAGGTCCAAAAGCGAACTGTCGAAGGACGTTATGAAAGTTTCTTAACTTTTTCTTCTTTTTTTTATTTTTCTTCATATATAAAAAATGTTTCTTGCATGTTGCTATGTAAACAAATCTGTTAACCTATGGAAAGAAACGCAATAAAAAAATTTATAAAAAAAAAAAAAACAAATGCACAGGAAGGTGGCGCAGTAAGCAGCCCGGAAAGGGAGCCAGGTCCTAAAGCCCGGCGCAAGGAGACAGGAGGGTCCGGGGGGTCAGCGTCAGAAGAATCCCGGAAGGAAGAGACCATGGGGGGCAGAGGGACCCAGAGAAGAACGGTCAGGCGGAAAAGGTGGAGTAAGGCTAGGTTAGTAAGCTGGTGCACAGGGGGCGGAGACTCAGACGGAGCTTCGCCGGTCTAACCCTTAAGACGTAGAGCTGCGCGCAGCAGCTTGAGAATGGAAACTGTTACTCAATAAAGACTTTTACAAGTGACCGCTGGCTAGCGTGATCCTCTGTGAGCTAGGATCTGGAAGCAGCTCTGACAGTAAGCTCCGTCTCACCGTGTGGGCATCTACAGCCTCGCGGACAGGAGAGAAGGCGGGTGCCTACGACTCAGCTCACGAACGGCAGACAATATGACGGCCGAACAGCAGATAGGAGAACTCAGAGAAGCAGTGACACGACTGAATGCCGAGATACTTGCATCCAGGAAGAGAGAGGAGGACGCAGCTGCCGCCTACAGGGATCTCCAAGTCAGGTTGGAAGTGCTTACGAAGCAAGGGCAACTGACACCCAAACCGGAGGGGATTGGGTTGGGGAGAAGAACAGGCGGTCTAGTCTCTCACTTCGATGGGAATTTACAACAGTACTCCAACTTTAGAGCAGATGTACAGTGTGCACTGCAACTGCTGGACAAAGACTTTAGAGATGAGCAAGAGAAGGTGGGATTTATCATGTCCCATTTGCATGGAGAGGCTAAAGCATGGCTGCGCAATTTGTGGAGAGATAAGGATCCGGCGCTCCAAACCGCGGATGCCTTTATTAAAGCGATGGATGGCTGCTTTTTATCTAGCATAGACGTGGATCTTGCCCGGAAGGAGGTACATGGGCTGAAGCAAGGGAGGGCCAGCGTAAGACAGTACCATGCCCGCTTTTTTGCATTGGTCAGTGCCTTGGAATGGGACAGAGATTCAGCTCCAGTCAGAGACCTATTTTGGGAAGGATTGAACAGTGCGGTTAAAGACGAAATTGCAAGGGGGGAGAGACCCCGGACCACGCAGGAGGTCGTTCAGAGGGCGCTGGCGGTGGGAGTGCGGCTGGAGGAACGTCCATGGAGCAGGGACGAAGGACGTGGAGGGCGCGAACCAGCGAGAGGGTTCTCCTTCGTTCCCAGGGAAGCTGCGCGTGCGCAATCCACGCCTCCGCCAGGAGGGGGAGCAGCAACCAGAGCCACAGCACCGGGAGCAGTCAAAGCGAAGCCTCCTAGAGGGAACAGGAAGTGTTACATCTGCGAAAGCCCGCAGCACATGGCGAAAGAGTGTCCCCAGAGGATCCACAAGCTCAATGCAGCCTCTGTGACGGTGACTGCAGCTACTCAGCACGGAGACGCACAGCAGGCAAACGACGGAGTCTGGCTGGAGGCAGAGGCACTGGGGCCCAGCCAGACGAGTCAGTGAAGCAGTCCCCAGAGATTTTGCAACCCACAGACCCCCTCCCGCCCAAACCAGTTGTGCAGCTCACTGCATCGCTTCAGCTACCCAATGGCCTCACTCTAGATGTGCCAATCACCGTTGACTCAGGAAGCAATGCGGACTTTATAGGGCAGGACTTTGTCGATAAACACGCTATACAGCTGCTGCCTGCCACGCTGCCCCTGCAGGTCGTCACGGTGGATGGCAGGGAGCTGCTAGGGGGGCAGGTGGTGAAGCAAACGCCACCAATGGTGATGCGACTTGGAAATCACAGGGAAATCATCAGTTTTAATGTCACCAGACTGTCAGACACGCCTATTGTCTTGGGCATGAGTTGGCTGGACAGACACAGTCCGACGTTGGCTTGGTACCAGTGGCAGCTAGTCTTTGGCTCATCATACTGCGCTGAACACTGCATTCTGCCCCGGCAGGAGGGAGAGGAGGAGGAAGCGCAGCTGCAGCTGGGGACGCTGCGAGCAACCCCCCACAAATACGCGGGATTTTTAGAGGTCTTCTGCGAGAAGGAGGCGGACAAGCTACCCCCCCACAGATCCTATGACTGCAAGATTGACCTACTGCCAGGGGCGGCGCTGCCCAAAGGGAAGCTGTATTCCATGTCTGAGGACGAACTACAGGAACTCAAAGAGTTCATAGATCATAATTTGGAGCGCGGTTTCATCTGAGAGTCCAAGGCAGTGGGAGGCAGTCCTGTATTCTTTGTTAAGAAGAAGGACACGCCCCAAAAAAGACATGTAGTGGACTACCGGATCTTGAACAGTGTGACCAAGCCATCGGACTTCCCCATGCCCAGGATCGACGACCTCCTCGCGACGGTACGCAAGGGCCGCTTGTTCACCAAGTTGGACCTGCGTGGGGCGTACAACCTCATTCGCATGCGGGAGGGTGATGAGTGGAAGACAGCCATGTTCACGCCCCTGGGCACCTACGAATACAGAGTTATGCCTTTTGGATTGCAAAATGGCTCCCACTGCTTTCAAGCTTTCATGCATCACGTGCTGGCGGGGCTCCTCTACAAGACGTGTGTCTGCTTCTTGGATGACATCCTGATATTTTCTGAATCGCAGCAGGATCACGACAGACACGTCAAGGAAGTGCTGAGCAGACTACAGCAGCATAGGCTTTACGCCAAGCTGGAAAAGTGCCAGTTCGACGTGACGGAGGTAGATTTCCTGGGCTACAGGTTGTCAGACAAGGGGCTCGCCATGGACAGCGCCGAGGTTCGTGCAGTGTTGGACTGGAAGAGCCCGCGCAACCGGAAGGAGGTCCAGCGGTTTGTTGGCTTTGCGAACTTCTATCGCAAGTTTATCAAGGGGTTCGCTATGCAGACAGCGGCCATCACGGACACGCTCAGTTCCAAGAAAAAGAAGTTCATCTGGACGGAACAGGCGGAGCAGTCCTTTCAGGCACTCAAGCATCTCTTCACGTCGGAAGAGCAGCTGTTGCATGTCAACCCCAGCAGGCCAATGAGGGTGGAGACGGACGCATCAGACAGAGCCGTGGGAGCAGTCCTGTTGCAGCAAGACCCGCAGGGGGCTTGGAGGCCGGGAGCGTTTTACTCCAGGAAGCTCAGCAAGTCTGAACAGAACTACACCATCTGGGACAGGGAGTTGCTTGCCATTCATGCAGCATTCAAGGCGTGGAGGCACTTCCTGATCGGCGCCAAGCACACGGTGCAGGTCTGCACGGACCACAAGAATCTGGAGCACTGGCGCACAGCGCAGTTCCTGAACCAGAGGCAGATACGTTGGGCCGAATTCTTTGCAAACTTCGACTTCCGAATAGAGTATGTCCCGGGGGACACCAACGTCATGGCGGATGCCCTATCCCGTAAACCACAGTATCTGGAGGAGGCGACGCCAGCAGCTGCCATGCACATCTTCGCACCGACGGTGTGGGCGTGCGCTTCGGCTACAGTTGACCTGGATGCGGTGAGTAGAGCGTTGCAGGACGACACCTTCGCGCGAGCCAAGATGGCAGAGGCGCAAAGGGGCACGGCGGCGACCGGCGAGTTCCAAGTTCGCGATGGATTACTCCTCCGTAAAGGGGCCATCTACGTGCCGGGGGACGATCTTCGTGCCAAGGTACTGCAGCAGCTGCATGACGCACCCACTGCCGGGCACTTTGGCACGGAGAAGACGATGGAATTAGTCGCCAGGGACTTCTGGTGGCCCAGAATGAGAGGGGAGGTCGCGGACTACGTGGCGAGGTGCGACACCTGCCAGAGGGCCAAACCAGTACACAGACCGCCGGTGGGACTGCTGGAACCGGGACTGGAAAGAATGGGGGACAGGGAGCCGCAGACAGCGGATGCGTTCGCGTCGGAGTTGCAGGAGGTCCACGATCAGCTTCAACGGCACCTGGAGCTGGCTAAACACGCGTACAAGGTACAAGCGGACAGACACAGGAGGGTTGGCGAAGAGATCCATGTGGGAGACTGGGTCTGGTTAGCAGCCCATGCAGTGCCGGCCAGGTCGTTAGCGAAGAAGAAACTAGGGCATAAACAACTGGGGCCCTACCAAGTCGAAGAGCAGGTCAACCCGGTGGCTTTCAGGCTGGCGCTTCCGGAGGGCTCCAGGATGCATCCGGTGTTCCACAGATCGGTGCTCACTCCCTACAAGGCACCTCACAGATTTCAGGAACCAGGAATGGCACTGAGTCCGCTCCGAGAGGGAACCGAGCAAGGTGGAGTGGCACAGGAGGAGCCCATCAACGAAGTCACAGAGATTTTGGACTCCAGATGGGGGGAAGAGGGAGTAGAATACCTTCTCGCCAAGGAGGGCACCCCGGCCAGTGCCAACAGCTGGGTGCCGGGCTACGCTTTAGAGGAACCTCTGCTCAAAGACGAGTTTCATGCCCTCTTCCCACATAGACCCATGCCAGCAGACTTTTTCGACGACTGGCTTTTCACGCCCACGCTTTCAACCAGCACGTTCCAGGGGTTCGACTCGGACGAGGAACCGACACGAGACGCCCGTTCCCTGGAGGGGTCACCCTCGGGATCTGCCTCAGAACCCTCGTATTGGTGGGACGATAGACCAGAGGAGCAGTGGCGCAGGAAGTGGCTGGAGGGTCCAGGACGAGCAACGTTCCCAGAAGGAAACGAGGGAGAGACGGACATGGACGTATTCGGGGACGACCCGGGTTTCGAGCACGGTGGCACAGAGATGGAAGCGGAGGTGACCGTTGTCGACGAGAGCAGGGAGGAAGAACCGGAAGCCTTCAGGTGGAGGCCCGCCACGGGAAGCGAACTGTATCCGACATTCGTCCCCCTGACACGGCAGCACCCAGCTCCCGCACCGGAAGGAGGGGAGGGGGGAAGGGGGGCTTCGAGGGGGGGATGGATGTCAGGGGTTCAGGAGCAGAGGCAAGGGCAAGGGAGGAAACAGAGAGCGAGGGGGAGGAGGCAGAAGAAAAGATGAGTGATGACGACGACCCGAGATCTCCGAGTCTTTCCAGTGAATCAGAAGATTCACAGAAAGGAGCACCAGTGGCCAGGGCAAGGGGAGAGCCTAGGGGGACACCCCAGGAAGAAGGGTCCAGAGGGGGCTCAGAGGGGAGCAGTTGGAAATCGGGACCAGCGTCACCAACAGAGAGCAGGGGAGAGGAAGGGCGCCAGGTATCAAGCGCTGGCAGCTCGCAACAGGAGGGAGGGCACGAGTCAGGAGTGGCCACACCTCCATCGGGGAGCGAAGAAACGGTCAGGCGGAAAGTGGAAGGTTGGGCGCGTGCGCCAAGTTCAAATGCACAGGAAGGTGGCGCAGTAAGCAGCCCGGAAAGGGAGCCAGGTCCTAAAGCCCGGCGCAAGGAGACAGGAGGGTCCGGGGGGTCAGCGTCAGAAGAATCCCGGAAGGAAGAGACCCCGGGGGGCAGAGGGACCCAGAGGAGAACGGTCAGGCGGAAAAGGTGGAGTAAGGCTAGGTTAGTAAGCTGGTGCACAGGGGGCGGAGACTCAGACGGAGCTTCGCCGGTCTAACCCTTAAGACGTAGAGCTGCGCGCAGCAGCTTGAGAATGGAAACTGTTACTCAATAAAGACTTTTACAAGTGACCGCTGGCTAGCGTGATCCTCTGTGAGCTAGGATCTGGAAGCAGCTCTGACACACACCTTGCTTTTCAAAGCATCCAGTAGTGCTAGACAGAGCAGCCAGCTGTGGGTGGGATTCTCCAATTAAACTTATTAATATTGGGACATTCCACATGGGGGACACACAAGGATGAGCATTCTTTTTCTGCCCCCATGCCTTTCATCGTATGTGAATTGAAAGGCAGCTGGGGAGCCCCTACAAATATAGGAGACTTCAAACAGCCCTTATTCAACAGTCACAAGGCAATAGGGATAGGAGGCATAGCTAGCATGCTCATTGCCCCCTCCCCCCACCGCATGTGTGAAATTTCCTGATGGAAAGGGCGTATGTTGCACCTAGTGTAGCACATTCCGAGTGTACGGAGATCAGCTCACTATAATATCAGTTTGTGCTTCAAAGAAGCAAATCTATTTTCTGCCATTATACCAAACCTGAGAGCTATAGCTCTAGTGGAGGTGATGGTGAATGGGGATTGGAGAGCTAAGAAGAACACACAGCTAAGATAAATGTGGCTGGCCTGTGTTATGACAGTGTTTCCATAGGTGCAGCTTGAAAATATAGCTGCATTTATTTTGAGCTAGAAATATTGGGCAAGAAAGGCCCTTGTAAGCATCTTTCAAAATAATCTTGAGCTTGATAAGATAACCTCACCTGTTGCCTGATTAATGAAAGTGCAGCATAGGTGTGCTTCCCAAATTAGTCTTCCTTGAACCTAGTCAATGTCTATTGAAGTCGACAGAAAAGCTTTCATTGATCCGGTAAAGTATCGATTCAGCCCCCAAGTCTCTGGAGCGGCACTTGGCATAGTCAATGGAAAACTTAACAGACTTTAAAGCGGATGGTTGTCCATCTCTCAAGTGTAAAACCAAAATGGCTGCTTCGAAACAGGATATTTTTGAAAAGCGTTTGTGATCATCATTCAGAGTCTAATGGTATAACAGAGGCATAGATCTGAAAATGTGTGAATGTTTGTTTTGTTTTGTAGTTTCCAAAGGAAACCCACCCGTTAATGAGATGAAAAATGAAAATTGCTCTCTTATTGAAGCACTCTCTTATCCCCCCCCAAAAAAAAAGAATTTGGTGATATCAGCTACATTGGTTTCCACTAGAATAGTTGGCAAGGCACAAAACAAAATGGAGAATTAAAATTTGAATATAATGAAAACCTGGAGAATTAAAACCAACATCACAAATCAGTACAGTAAATGACACCACCCTGGCTTTATCTTTTGTTGTTGTTCTTAATTACAGCCTGATCATGAGTAGGTAGCTCAAAAGTAGAGATGGAGGAGAAATCCCTAATCAGCACTTTTCAAAACAAGATGCTAACTAAAACACCACCATCCCTCAAAATTCACACTTATCGAATTTTGCAGTGCAATTCTCTAGCCACATACTGTGTTTGAAAAAGCATGTACCAGTGAAAATGACTCACAGAAGTGCATCCCATTTGGGGGAAGTGGTTTGCAAAACTGCGAATATTTGGCCAAATTACAGACAAAAGTGTGTATATTTCAAAAAATGTGCACTAAACTGATGATGAATTTTCATTAGGACTTTTTTATATTAAAAAAATGCAAATTGAGGTAGAAATGTACGTAAAATAATGGCCACTGACATTACAAAACAGTTTTGTTGATGAAAAGTTGAGTAAAATAACAGCGATCTCTGGATCACAGGAGAATATTATTCGGAAAAAAGCTTTAATACCTTGAAGGGCAAAGTTATGTTGTTTATCTGAAGAGCACTCATGGTACAAGTAAATTGAAAAGGTAGCTGGATTTTTCATGCATATTGCTATAGCATATATATTTAGCTCCTGCTGTAGTGCTGGCTTTCCCCCCTACGCTATTGCGAATCTTGAATTAAAGATAAAAATGAGGCTCTGCATTGGGCTGGTGAAAATTGCTGGACCCTCCATCCACGGAAGCAATTTCACCTCAGTAATATACCAAAAGAAGTGTGCATTATATAGCAATGATGGTGCTGCAAATAGTCACCCTCATGGTGCTCATCTGTGTGTATCAGGCCTTAATTTCAAGTGCCATAATCGTACCATAATCTTAACAGAGTCCCATTGCTCTCATATTGAAGAAAGCAGCATTGTAAACTAGAAGCCATCAAATGTAATAAAGGAGATGAAAAAATATTTTAATCAATTTTATTTTATAATAATAATAATAGGGACGCTGGTGGTTCAGAAGGTCGGCAGTTTGAATCCCCGTGACGGGGTGAGCTCCCGTTGCTCGGTCCCTGCTCCTGCAAACCTAGCAGTTTGAAAGTGTGTCAGAGTGCAAGTAGATAAATAGGTACCGCTCCAGCGGGAAGGTAAATGGCATTTCCGTGCAATGCTCTGGTTCGCCAGAAGCGGCTTAGTCATGCTGGCCACATGATCTGGGAGCTATGCCGGCTCCCTCAGCCAATAAAGCGAGATGAGCACAGCAGCCCCAGAGTCAGTCACAACTGGAACTAATGGTCAGGGGTCCCTTTACCTTTACCAATAATAATAATAATAATAATAATAATAATAATAATAATAATAATAATAATTTATTATTTGTACCCCGCCCATCTGGCTGGGTTTCCCCAGCCACTCTGGGCGGCTTCCAACAGAACACTAAAATAAAATAACCTATTAAACATTAAAAGCTTCCCTAAACAGGGCTGCCTTCAGATGTCTTCTAAAAGTTTGGTAGTTATTTTTCTCTTTGACATCTGGTGGGAGGGCGTTCCACAGGGCGGGTGCCACTACCGAGAAGGCCCTCTGCCTGGTTCCCTGTAACTTGGCTTTTCATAGCGAGGGAACCACCAGAAGGCCCTCGGCGCTGGACCTCAGTGTCTGGGTAGAACTATGGAGGTGGAGACGCTCCTTCAGGTATACTGGTCCGAGGCCGTTTAGGGCTTTAAAGGTCAGCACCAACACTTTGAATGGTGCTCGGAAACATACTGGGAACCAGTGTAGGTCTTTCAAGACCGGTGTTATATGGTCTTGGCGGCCGCTCCCAGTCACTAGTCTAGCTGCTGCATTCTGGATTATGATTCCCCCCCCCCAAAAAAAAAAAAAACCCACAACCAAGGCACTTTAAATCAAAATTCTATCATGATGACCCGACCCATTCTCTCTTTATATATGTTCCATTTTGCTGGGTATTTGTTCAGGCACTGCATGAACCATTTGCACAGTTGCACAACTTGGATGTGTGGCTATACCGTGCTTATAAGTCTGGCAGTGGGCCAGGCATACTGATTGTCTTCCCTTTCCCCAAGAGCCACCCAACTTGCTATGCTTGTAAATTTTATTTGTTCTACTACATTAAAATCAAGTTCTTTTTATACTCGGCAAATGGATAGCGTATGATTTGCCTTATTTAATTTGTTGGAATTTATTTATATAATACACAATACTGGCATTTACTTGATATATGGAACTTTCTCTATGGTAAAAAATATACATATCTGTGATGCGGTAAAATTGTAAAACTGAGATACTATGAATCAATACATCAGTGCACTGTGTATTATGTGTGTGTATGTGTGTGTGTGTATATATATTTAAAAAAGCAAAACTGATCTGTTGCTGCGTATTTATTTAATACTTGTAAGAATATCCCACTTGTACTTTTGAATCAGAAATAAATGGAACAATGGCTTAGTGTAGATTTCGGCAGTCAGTTCCCTTTCATGAAGAATTAGGAATGGCTTGATTAAATTACTTTCTTGCTCACACTTTTGTATAGACCAAGTATCTATATCATGTCCATCAAATATCCTCCTTTTCATAGCTTAAAATGTGTTTTGATAAAGCTAAGCTGATCACTGGGATGTAAGGCACCTTAAATAATGTGTGCGCCTCACAATTACTTCCACATCAACAGAGATGCACGTAAATATATGTTTTACTTGCTCATGTGATTCTTCACATTGACCTGCGTTTACATACAATACAAGAGGATGACCAGTTCCCTTGGTGATTCCTTTTTTTGTGTTGAATATATGCCCTGGTATAATTCATGAGTCACATGGATGGATGCATTTAAATGTTGCTCACCCAGCGTGGGAGCAAGTGCAGAGACAGTAATGCACATACTCTTAGCAGTATGCGCCAAGAGAGGGGAGTCCTTCAATTTACTGGATTTGCATGACCACTTCCCACATACCCAGAGAGAGTCCATAATCCCACAAAATACATGAGTTCAGAAAGTATGCTGGCATAATTTGTCAGGAAAAAGCAGCAATGCAAAAGCCAGCTGCAGGTGTCTGGAATGCAAAACAGGATGTTGATGTGTGGGACTGTACTATTGGGATAAAGGGGCAGTCTATTCACAGTACTGAGCACCGGATGTTAGCTCAGAGTATCATCTGACCTGTACTGGAAGTACAGGGGTGGAGTTTCTAACACTACTGTTGGAGTCTGGAGAGTGCAGACACGTTTCTCTGTACTGCTGGAATGACAGGAATAAAGACATGTAAATAGATTTCTGTCTGTCTCTTTTCCCCTCCCTGAGGGAAGCAGGGAGGAGGAGGAGGGGTGTGTCCCTCTCACGTTGAGTGGGATCGCCGATAGAGACCTTGCCTGTATCCTGCCGGGAGACGCAGACGGGGAGGTCAACAAGGATCTCAAGCCGAATGCCTGGAGTGAGGCCAGTTACCTCTGACTGCGGCCTGAGTATATGACATAATTAACTAGGTGGACTTTGACTGAGGAGTCTATGAGTTAACATCCCTTATGCTTTTACCTGGCTGGAATGTGTCATTCAACTGTGATCATGCCTCTTACATGCAGAAACTTCTGAGTTCTGTGTGACTGGGATGTACAGTGGGAAGAGTCACATCCATTGTCCCAACCATGTTGGTCTTTGGCCTTCTCATCATTGCCATGTAGCCCATGGATGGTTCTCCATAAAGAAATAGGCCAAAAAATAACAATTGATTATCTGGATAACCGAAGGAGCTTCTCCATCCTCATAGTTCAGGCCGGACACTGAGGTCTAGTTATGAGGGCCTTCTTGTGGTTCCTTCATTGTGAGAAGTGAAGTTACAGGGAACCTGACAAAGGATCTTGTTGGTAGTTTGGTAGGTTTTATGGCGAAAGTCCATCTTTACACTGTAGTGCCATTACAGAGTCAATATAGTCACGAATCAAAAGTCAATGTGTATGCCAGTTCCCAGTTTTTGACTATCTCTGCTCTAACTATCTCTGCTCTAACTAACAACTAATCCAGAATGCGGCACCCAGACTGGTGACTGGGAGCGGCTGCTGAGACCACATAACACCGGTCTTGAAAGACCTACATTGGCTCCCAGTATGTTTCCGAGCACAATTTAAAGTGTTGGTGCTGACCTTTAAAGCCCTAAACGGCCTCGGCCCAGTATACTTGAAGGAGCGTCTCCACCCCCATCGTTCTGCCTGGACACTGAGGTCCAGCGCCGAGGGCCTTCTGGTGGTTCCCTCACTGCAAGAAGCCAAGTTACAGGGAACCTCCCATCAGATGTCAAAGAGATAAACAACTACCTAACATTTAGAAGACATCTGAAGGCAGCCCTCTTTAGGGAAGCTTTTGATATCTGAAAGACTATTGTATTTTAATCTTTTGTTGGAAGCCACCCAGAATGGCTGGGGAAAACCAGCCGGATGGGTGGGGTATAAACAATAACCAATAAACAAATAAACAATAAATAATTATAACTGCCAACAGCAAGTTAGACATTTCTTGCTAAACTTGATGTGTTCTCAGTGTCGCCTCTTTCCTATATAAATCACCCTCAACCGCTTTCTTACCTGGGAGTAGCAAAATGATTCTTGACAGCATCCTATGTGTAATCAAACTGCAAACCTTCAATACTCACAGTTTCTCCCTCACAATAATTGTCACCTTCTGCCACCGCCCCCCCCTTTGTTTCCATTCTTACAGTAAATTTCACAGTATTTGCATCTGCATTTCACTCATTAAAGCAAAACAAAACTCTACCACATCTCCACAGTAGGAGATGATGATTGAATAGCCTTTTGTATTCTTTGTTTTTCTATTGATATTTGCAATTGTTGCTAATTTCCTTTCTTCTTGGTGCTTGCCTGGTGAGCCCATATACCTAACATTGGATAATTCAGAGGATTTTAAATAAGGATGTGTTTTAAGACTGGGAGCGCAAGTGTTTTCATAGATGCCCCACGCATTTGGTTACAGGATTTCTTTGCTTCTCAATGAATTAAAGGGACAAAAATGCTACATCAAATTTAATACATTTGGGGACAAATTATTATTAGCAGTAGTGCTAAATTTATTGCCCACCCTGCACCAGCAGCTCCCAGGGTGGATTAGAACAATTTAAAACAATTTAAAATTCAATCTTAAAACAGATTAGAATCACAGGATAGGGTGGGCCCTGCAAACAAACATCTCAGGTGTCAAATGCCAGGGGACAGAGGTGAGTGTTCAGCGTCTGCCAAAAGCTGTATAGTGAGAAGCCAGGTGTACCTAGGGCTGCCATATGTCCAGGGTTTCCGGGACATATCTGCAATTTTGACCTTGAAAATCACGTCTGCGGAAATTTCCAGTTCACGACATAATGTCTGGGGAAACTCTGGCGTATGGCAACGCCACTTTTATTATTATTTTCAAAAAGCCCCAAAAGTGGTGAAAATAAGCTCCACAAAAGGCAGATTTTCCCAAAGGAATTAGCGCACATGTCAGGTGGTGGGAGCTGAGGCAAGAAGCAGGCAGCGGCGGCGTCTTGTAGGGAAGGGGCTTTGGGGGTGTTGGAATATTCTAGAAAGAACTTGAAATTGGTCTTGAACAGGTTGCTAGGCAACAGAACAATCTCCCCAGCAACAGGTGCCCTTTTTTAAGGGCATGTGGTCAGTGAAGGTCAGTCAGTGTGTAAATAAACAGAAGCGTAAATGAGTTGAGAGTAGATGATCACCCGCCAACATTTGACCCTGGAGGGTGAGAATAGATAGGTATGTGTCTGGTCAAGCAGTGAAAAACAGTCCCCAAACAACAACAACCATAACAATAACGACAACCATACCCTCTGTTTCTCCGGGCTGAGGGAGAGAGAAGGTGTGCCGAGCTCAACTCAACTTTCACACTTGGCTCTCTGCAGAATGTGGAACTACCAAGAGGGTCTCTCTGCTGATCTTGATACCTACGAGGTTCTCCAGGGTAGGATATAGCCTTTCAGATATGTGGGGTCTAGGCCATTTAGGACTTCAAACGCTAACACAAGCACCTTAAATTGGGTCTGGAAAACCGACAGCTAATGCAGCTGTTTTAGAACAAAGGTTATATGTGTTCCAAAGGCATCCCAAGCCAGTAATGTATACTCTGTTCTCTTGGCAAAGATAAGCTTGTGCCTAGGCTATGACCAGCACCATACAGATCAGGTCCTCCTTGCTATCTTCATCCTCAGGGGCAATCAAGATATTAATTGGTGAGGATGGTGGTCAAATTATCACACAAAGCATGATAGATCGAGCTGTCCTGGGAAAACGTTGTGTAACTGCTGGACGTGGCTTAAGGATGATGTTCTACCTATCTTTCTGAAAGACAGGTCCTTTCTGAAAGACATCTCCTTTGGATGCAGAAGGTCCCATGAGTAATCCCTGGCATCTCCAGGTAGGGTTGGGAGAGACTTTTGCTGTCAGTGTAGACAGCTAGATGGACTAATGGCTTGATTCAATATAATGTTGCTTCATATTTTCCTAAAAGTATAATCTTTAAATCAGTTTAAATACAGTGGTACCTCAGGTTAAGTACTTAATTCGTTCTTGAGGTCCGTACTTAACCTGAAACTGTTCTTAACCTGAAGTACCACTTTAGCTAATGGGGCCTCCTGCTGCTGCCGCGCCGCAGGAGCACAATTTCTGTTCTCATCCTGAAGCAAAGTTCTTAACCTGAAGCACTATTTCTGGGTTAGCGGAGTCTGTAACCTGAAGCATATGTAACCTGAAGCGTATGTAACCCGAGGTACCACGGTAGTTTCCAATTAGAGGAACAGGGTGGGTCCATCTATCAAGTGTTTGAGTCCATGGTAAAGAGATGTATCTTCGGTATTTGATAGCTATAAAATGAAGGTGCCAGACTCAACTCTATTGTTGTTTAGTCATTTAGTCGTGTCCGACTCTTCCTGACCCCATGGACCAGAGCACGCCAGGCACTCCTGTCTTCCACTGCTTCCCCCAGTTTGGTCAAACTCATGCTGGTAGCTTCGAGAACACTGTCCAACCATCTCATCCTCTGTCATCCCCTTCTCCTTGTACCCTCCATCTTTCCCAACATCAGGGTCTTTTCCAGGGAGTCTTCTCTTCTCATGAGGTGGCCAAAGTATTGGAGCCTCAGCTTCATGATCTGTCCTTCCAGTGAACACTCAGGGCTGATTTCCTTAAGAATGGATAGGTTTGATCTTCTTGCAGTCCATGGTACTCTCAAGAGTCTCCTCCAGCACCTACTTAGGGTCTAATAGATGTGTTGAAACCTCTGATAAGACGTTCTAGGGCCCAGTTGAAAACACACAAAGAGATGAAGTTAAGGAACTCCAGAGACTAAACCAATACATCTTGATTAGGTCAAATACCTTAATGAATATTCCATAGTAATGCTCACACTGCCCTATTCATTCTGGGAAGCGTTCAGTGGACTGCTCATTTCTGGCAATCAGTCATAGAGCCTTGACACTGAATTGCATTAAAGGATGGTTACCTAAACAGAGATTCTGTAGTGTTCTCAAGGTTTTTGTAAGTAGTTGAAGCCTTCAAGTATGAGCAATTCTGAGTACAGCAACAGAATGAAACAAGCTGAGGAAAATGTTAAAAGAATATTTTTGTTTTTTTAAAAAAAGGAAAGAAAAACAAAATATAACACTCAAATGGAAGTTGAAAACTATTGACAATATACTGAAATTTGCCATGCTGAACATCACCCAAATGAAGATTAATCTCTCCACCTTGCGCTGTGTTTGAGTTAAGAAAAGATTTTTTCAGGATAAAATGAAATTCTTCAGACTAAAAGTATAATATAGTTCATTGATCCTAGGACGGGACAGCAATGTATTCATGAGCTTACATTGTATTAGCATTTTCTTCTTCTCTGTACAAAGGATGCAGGACAACATCTGAAATATATATATCTCCCGATAGGAGACAGGGGCACTTTGTATCCGTCCTGCCCACGGAAAATAAAATAATGAATGATCAGAGAACATGGTGCTTTTCACGGAATACATAATTCATTTATAATTTATACTTTGATTTCCTTTGCCACTGCTTTTATTGCACAATAATATTCACTCCAGCAGACATTATTCAACAGTTGCTCATGCATGGAAAAACTAAATGATCTAAAACACTGAAGGTGTTTCCATTTCTTTCTTCCCCTCCCCCTCATAATTTGCCTTTTACAGTGGAATTTATTTTGCTTTCCTAACCACAGGTATAAAAAAGGAAAGCAATTTCAAGCAGCATAATATCTTTGCGTTAGGCCAGATCTTCTCTCCTGTCTTGATTTTTATTTAATGGTTACCAGAACAGACAAGCTTACATCTCTCCCCCCCAAAAAAAGTCCATTTGACAGCTAGTCATGTTAGCCAAGTACTTCTCTGCAGCTTTTCATCTCAACATTGATTTTCCCCACCATCCCTGTCAATGGACAGTCATTTCTGCCTCATAGCCAGAATGGATTTATCACCTTATAAATCTCCTCTGGCATTTGTTGTAGCAACAAATATACATGAAGACCGACATCAGGTGTAGCGTCCTGCCATAAGTTCTCTCTGCCAAATTTAGTATGTTCCCTTTCCTCTGGAAGCTCCCCACTTTTCTTTCCCAACATTCCAGAAGATTCTTCAAGTTGCTCTTTGTTCCATACCATACCAAGACAAAAATTTGATCAAACGCATACCCTCCAACATTTCTCCAGTGAAAATAGAGAGACCCCTTCCAGCATTTCTCCGATGAAGATAAGGATGTCCTTTGGAAAAGTGGGACATTTTGGGATCAAGTCAGAAACCAAGATGGCTTCTGTGAATCTGGGACTGTCCCTGAAAAATAGGGACACTTGGAGGGCCGGCAAACACCACTGCTTCAGTCCTCCCATCTTGCTTTGAGGTTTTGGTCAAATGAGGGGTGTCAGTTTTTGTTCTTAAAAAAACAACAACCCTGTTTATTTCTGGAAAAATAAGAATGGTGATGGCTATGGTCAAAACTGGGAGCTGGGCATGTTTAGCCTGGAGAAGAGGAGGTTAAGGGGTGATATGATAGCCATGTTCAAATATATAAAAGGATGTCACATAGAGGAGGGAGAAAGGTTGTTTTCTGCTGCTCCAGAGAAGCGGACATGGAGCAATGGATCCAAACTACAAGAAAGAAGATTCCACCTAAACATTAGGAAGAACTTCCTGACAGTAAGAGCTGTTCGACAGTGGAATTTGCTGCCAAGGAGTGTGGTGGAGTCTCCTACTTTGGAGGTCTTTAAGCAGAGGCTTGACAACCATATGTCAGGAGTGCTCTGATGGTGTTTCCTGCTTGGCAGGGGGTTGGACTCGATGGCCCTTGTGGTCTCTTCCAACTCTATGATTCTATGATTCTATGATTCTATGAAAACTCCTTTCCTACCATCTCACTGCACCACGAGCAAAATAGCAGGGCTTTTTTATTTATTTATCCAGAACTCAGAAGAACTCAGTTCCGCCACCTCTCAGGTGGGTGCCATTGCCATTATAAGAGAACAAGGGAGGTGTTCATGGTGAATTCCAGAACCTCTTTTTCTAGAAAAATACCACTGGGTGAGAGAGAGAGAGAGAGAGAGAGAGAGAGAGAGAGAGAGAGTTTCTCTGTTATCCAAGCAGACCATGCTCTGCTACACACATCACAATTTTGTCCTCTTTAGTTGTTACACCCATAAAAGGGCTACGAAACTTGAAAAAGTGTGTTATGATGGTACCTTTAGTGCCACCCTCATTGCCATGTGACTCTTTCTGACATCCCCGTGTTCTTCTGCAATGGGAAGCCTTTTCTGTTTATGGAGGTTCTCCATATAATGAAGAGCGGTGCATAACCAGCATTCTAAGTTTCACAGAGAGCCTTCACAAGTACAGAAGTCTCACTACTGCACCGTACAACATCTGGAAGGATCTGGGCATGGTGAGGCAACAAAGCAGAGAGCCAGTGGGCTTATCCCCACCATCCCCTCTCATAGGATGATCATCACATGTTTCTAAATGTCCAAGGAGAGCTTCTGTTTATGTTTTATCTTTCCTCCTCCTTTTGTTTTCTTTTTGAAATTCACTGCTGCAGAGGTGGCAACCCACGGCCCACGTGTGACTCTCAGTCTTTTAACGGCACCTTCCTTCCTTCCTTCCTTCCTTCCTTCCTTCCTTCCTTCCTTCCTTCCACCCTGCAGCAGTATCAGGACAAAGAAAGTAACTGGTCTGGCAAGTAGGTTCCTGCTCAAATTCAGAGCCCAACCACAGTGGAAGGCAGTATCCACCTGTCTCCTTGTCTCTCCTAATCTGGTATGCAGCTCTTGAGCCATGGCAAGGTATTGCACGTATGTTAGATGGCTGGCGGATGTTTGTGAGTGTCCTTTTTTTTTTTCATTCTACAACTCAGCTCTCTGGCGATCTGCCCTCTGCCTGAGCTTGCAGGACAGCCCATCCATGGTCATCATGGGGTTTTGAGGAAGTGGCTGAGAGGGCTGAAGACTTCCGAAGCAATAGTGGGAGAGACAGACAGAACCTGGTCAGAAACTGAAAATATTAAAGATTTTGTCAAGCATCCTGAAAAAGAGGCAGAAGAAGTCTCTCCCAGCCTCCAGGACAGGATTCAGGACAGCACTAATTTTGGCTCTCTGTCCAGCTGTTAAAGGCACAGAGTTTCCTGACAGGAAAACTGCTCTCTGTGGTTTATCACTTCGGTTTGACTTCACCTAATCTATTGGATTTCCTGTCCAGCTGTGAATCTCAACAACAGTTATCCCAATACTGCCTCAGTTTCTGGTTTCTATATTAAGCTTGGCAATTGACTTCTCTGCAGTTTTCTTGCCTGGCTTATACCAGGACTAAATACGACCCTGAAATATGGCAATGAGGAGAGAGGGAGGGGGATGTTGCCAAAATCACTTGATTTAAAGAGCAAGGATTTTATCTGAAGGGCTGGGGTAGGGCCTTTGACTGTATAAAAGCTCCTATCTTGCATTTATAACGGAACCTTTCCCGAGAGCATGAAGAAATAATTGGCCTTGCCAAATAAATAAGGCGTTACGTGATAAGCAATGAAATGAATGTGAGTATCTGACCATCTGAACAAATAAACTTGATTAAGAGCCTGTTGGGAGGAAGCAAAATATGTCAAGACAATATCGGCTTGGAATTCATGTCGAAAGAGCAGTTTATCTCCAGAAGAAACCTGCTGGAGGAGACACCTCTTCACACTGAAAACCTACATTGGGGAAAGAAAACAGAAAAAAAACCCAACCTCTCATATCCTGACTGCTTTGAAGCTTCCTTTGTTCATGTCCCTTCTTCTGAGACAGGCTTATGCAACGATTAGCTGTGGACTGCTAAAACAAATACTCAGAAAATCCAATTAATTAGATTTACTAATGTGCCTGGTAAGGCGTTGTGCTGTTTTCTACCCGATGCAGAGCATACCCACCGCCACTCATCCATACTGACTGCTTGTATTATCCTACAAAGCCCTAAATATTTGGGTGTTAATAATAATAGTTAATGCAATTCTTCCTTTTATTTTAAGTCCCAGGGCCTCTAGAATTAAGAGATGAGACAAAAGAATCCACATTTTCTGCAAATACTTTCTCAATGCTGCTGATGTACGCCATTTGGCAATTCTTCAGCATTTCCTTGGCAAAATACCCCCATATTCTTTGACATTGCCCTCACTCTCGCTTGCCCCTCAGTGACCAAACTGAGGGGTGAAATAGCAACGTGAAATCTCGCCTATCATTTGGGTGTAATTACTCCTCTAAGTGCTGTATTTTTCGCCCCATAAGACGCACCAGACCATAAGAAACACCTAGTTTTTGGAGGAGGAAAACAAGAAAAAAAATATTCTGAATCTCAGAAACCAGAACAGCAAGAGGGATCGCTGCACAGCGATCCCTCTTACAGTTCTGGCTTCTGGGATAGCTGTGCAGCCTGCATTCGTTCCATAAGACACACACACACATTTCCCCTTACTTTTTAGGAGGGAAAAAGTGAGTCTTATAGAGCAAAAAATACATTTGGGAAGGAAAGGAAAGCTGAAGCCATTGAATCATTGCAGCAGCTAGACTGGTGACTGGGAGCGGCCATCGAGACCATATAAAACCGGTCCTGAGAGACCTGCATTGGTTCCCAGTACGTTTCCGAGCACAATTCAAAGTGTTGGTGCTGACCTTTAAAGCCTTAAATGGCCTCGGTCCAGTATATCTGAAGGAGTGTCTCCACCCCCATCATTCAGCCCAGACACTGAGGTCCAGCGCTGAGGGCCTATTGGTTGTTCCCTCACTGCGAGAAGCCAAGCTACAGGGAACCAGGCGGAGGGCCTTCTCAGTAGTAGCACCCGCCCTGTGGAACACCCTCCCACCAGATGTCAAAGGAAAAAACAACTACCAGACTTTTAGAAGACATCTGAAGGCAGCCCTCTTTGGGGAAGCTTTTAATGTTTAACAGACCACTGTATTTTAATACTTCGTTGGAAGCCGCCCAGAGTAGCTGTGGAAACCCAGCCAGATGGGCGGGGTACAAATAAATTATTATTATTATTGAACTGTAGAGCTGGAAGGACCTCAATGATCATCTAGTAGGGCTGCCATATTTCAATAACTGAAAATCCAGACACAAAAGTTGTTGAGTCAGAAATTTACAAAAAAACAACAACAACCCTACAACATTTCCAATATGGGCTGCCATATGCCTGGGTTTTCCTGGACATTTTAACCGGTTTCCAAACATTCTGCCCAGACACCATTTTTGATGGATGAATCATGGCTATGACCCCTACAACCAAGGGAGGGGGAAGTGGCATAGAAAGAAAAGAAAAGTGAGACAATTGCCCTGACAAAAATGTTAATAAACATAGAAATCATAGAGTTGGAAGGGACCCCAAGGGTCATCTATTCCAGTCCCCTGCAATGCAGGAATCCCAACTAAAGCATCCATGACAGATGGCCACCTAACCTCTGCTTAGAAACCAAAAATGAAGGAAAGTACCACCTCTCATGGGAGTCTTCTCCACTAATCTAAGTGTTCTTTTCTTCAGAAATAGTTTCTACCAGTTCTGTGTCTAAACCTGTCCTCTGATTTCTAGAACTTTTGCTTTCTCATGAAATATATCCCTGTTTGGGAATTTGCATTTTATTTTTATTTTTTTGCAAACTTCTTGCCTTCTTATGATACGATAATCTTTATTGTCATTGTCCAATACAGAACAACAAAATTTTAAAAATCTACATCAGATATTCAAAAACCAACAAGCCTGCTATCCCAACTATCCCAGCCTGGTTAGCCCCTAACTCTGATATCGCATAACTGAATACAATATACTCCCACAGAGACTCCTTACACTGCGTTTAAAACCAAAATTGCATTTGGATAGAAACTGCTTCTCAAACGGCAAGTCCTAGTCTTTATAACCCTGTACCTTCTTCCAGAATGCAGAAGCTGAAAGAGATAATTTCCAGGGTGCGCACTATCCTGCGCTATCTCTGCAGCTTTCTTATGGCACCTGGAAGCATAGATTTGATCCAAAGTGGGAAGAATGCACCCAATTATTCTCTCCGCAGTCTTTACAATGCTGGGCAGCATTGTTTTTCCCTTGACCGTGCAGCTCCCAAACCACACACACAGACCATAAGTTAATACACTCTCAACAGTACAATGGTAAAATGCCATCAACAGGTCCTTTGAGAGATTATTTTTCCAGAGGATTCTCAGAAAATATAACCTCTGCTGTGCTGTCTTCATCAGGTCTTTGCTGTTTTCTCCCCAGGTTAGGTCATCTCTCAACTCCATTCCCAGAAATCGAAACACCGAGACCTGTTCCACACACTTCCCCTCAATAATAAGCGGCTGAATATTCAATTTACATTTCCTAAAGTCATGGATTCTGGCACCTCATCCATTGTTTGTGACCTGTTCAACTTTCACCCACTGGATTCTGTTTTACATTCATCAAAAATCCATACATTTAAGAGCTGAGAGTTTCCTCCTTATTGTAAATTTTGAATCTAAGCTAAGAATTCTATCTAGTTCTAGAGCTTCCCTTCTGGTCTCTTCATTCTTCTTTTCTCTCCCCTCAGTCTTCCCATTCTTTTTCCTCCCTCTTTCTCCTCTCTCAGAAAGATGGTTGCCATGCCGCTGATGCAACTTTCTCTTGGGAAGCCCATTGACTGAAGAGCCATTGTCATTAGAGTCATTATAGCTTCATAACTTCTGGACCGGAATGCTGTAAGTGGCCATATAAGTGTGTGAAAATTGACTTTAGTTGACAATACAGTTTTGTTGCCTGCATCCATTTTATCTTCCTGCTTTTGTGATATTTCTGTGCTAGGGACTTGGGAATAGCATAGCTGAACATCCCAGAGGCATACTCAAATTCTTCATTTCAGGTCTTGGAACATTAGCTTATTTCACAACCAGTTGCATATATATACCAGATGGCTGGGGAGAGGGCGGAGGGAGGAAATCTCTTCTTCAACTTCATCAGCTGAAAAACATTAAAAGAATGCTAAAATTTTAGCAATGCTAATTTATGTAACTCTATGTTGCCTGGCAGATGGATACCATGATCCTGTCTGAAAATAATTACGTGAGGAACTGCCAGATAATAAAATAGGAATTTAAGCCAGGAATAGGCAAAGAAGTACCCTCCAGATGATGACCCATAGCTGGGTTATAAACTAAGAGAGATTCAACACAAAAAATAAAGTTTTTATTTTCAATCTATTTAGTATTATTATTTTTTTACTTCTCCTATTCAGTCCTTAACATGATTTCAGCAAAAGCACAGGAAGGATTTTTTTTTTCAAATTATTTTTTTTGCAGGGCCCCTAACATGAAAGCTGTGCTAGCAACCAAGCTCTGTTCTTTTGTGTGCTCACTTAAATATATGGTAAGCTACTTGTACCCTTTTGCCATACTTGTAAAATTTTTTATTCCTCTTTAGCTGCTTGATTTATCTCCACAGCCACACAGATCCCCTTTATAAGAATTCCCATTGACTGAAGTGATACTTATTCATGTGAGCCAAGCTGATAAACTGCAGGCCCAGCCACTGCTGGGTGTAATGCTGTGATGATTATGACACCACAGATGTTGTTTTCTTTGAGTAGGCAAAACAGGCTTAAAAAACAAAACAAAAAAAACACGGCACAGGCCTTCCCTTTGATCCCTCCGAAGGTCCCCGCAGCCAAGTGGCAGCGATTCAACATCAACAACCACCACAAAGCAACTCTGGCTTGTCGCTTGGTGATAAATCACTCCTAATGGCCACTATTTCATCTGACTCAACTTGATCGAGAAAGGCTATCTGCTTCATATGGAACAGGATGGCAAGGTGCAGGTTTGTTTTCTGGATGACATAAAAGGTAAAGGTAAAGGGACCCCTGACCATTAGGTCCAGTCGTGACTGACTCTGGGGTTGCGGCGCTCATCTCGCTTTATTGGCTGAGGGAGCCGGCGTACAGCTTCTGGGTCATGTGGCCAGCCTCACTAAGCCACTTCTGGGGAACCAGAGCAGCGCACGGAAATGCCGTTTACCTTCCCGCCGGAGCGGTACCTATTTATCGACTTTTTCTTTGAGGTGCTTTCGAACTGCTAGGTTGGCAGGAGCAGGGACCGAGCAACGGGAGCTCACCCCGTCGCGGGGATTTGAACTGCTGACCTTCTGATCGGCAAGCCCTAGGGTCTGTGGTTTAACCCACAGCGCCCCCCGCATCCCTTTCTGGATGACATAAATGGAAGCAAATGAAGTTCATGCATACAACAGAACTTTCCTGCTATCTCCTTCCACTGCTGTGCCCCAGTGAACCCCCAGAACAGATTTGGGAGGGGGGTCATCAATTAGCAATAATCATGCCTTGGATGAACCTCATTGGCTCTGATGCCTATGGAAGACTTTCTACAAATGTTCCTGATTGGGAATTTCTCTTTCTTTCTTTCTTTCTTTCTTTCTTTCTTTCTTTCTTTCTTTGGAAAAAAGTATTGGGATAGATCTTGGGCATCCTGTAAGGGAACTACCACTAAATGAAGAAGGGGATGTGATTTTTCACCAATTCTTCCACATCCAGAGAGCCTTCTCGGTAGTGGCGCCTGCCCTGTCTGTGGAACGCCCTCCCATCAGGTGTCAAAGAAATAAACAACTATCTGACTTTTAGAAGACATCTGAAAGCAGCCCTGTTTAGGGAAGTTTTTAACGACTGATGTTTTAACACATTTTTAATCTTTGTTGGAAGCTAACTAGAGTGGCTAGGGAAACCCAGCCAGATGGGTGCGGTATAAATAATAAATTATTATAAGATTATAAGATTAATTATAAAATTATAGGATTCCCTTTACCTCCTGAAAAGCTGCTTTTTTGGGGGGGACCCTCTGTTACCTGATCTGCTTGTACGTCTTGTGAGCACATGCATGCAAACACAGATCTTTCATTTGTATTCACTGAAAAGCTAATTTGGTGAGATTAGCAATACTGTTTTGTTATTACTAATTATTTATTAAATTTGTATACCATCTTTCCTCTGAAACCCTAGGGTGGTTCACAACAGAAAAATACAAAATGAGAATACAAAATACATAATATAACGGAAACAAAAACCAACCAATACTGCTCCTCCCACAAACAATATTATCCTTGGGAACTTTACCTGAGACAACACCAAACATGCTGCGTGGTTTGTGTTGGCTTTGATTACATTGCTTACTTTGGGGGATTAAACAATTGTGTATTAGAAAACACCATCTCTGTTGTTGTTTAGGTGCTTGTTGGAAACTTTCAACAAGACTTCTAAGTAGAGATCGTTGTGCCAATTGCTATTGTATATGAAACTGATTTTATATATGATTCTGCTGTTTTTAAAATTGTTTCATATCAATTTTTGCTTTAATTTTTGTTTATACCTGCAGTTGTTTTAGCTGTTTTTATGTATGCAGTTATTTTATATGTGTTTTTATTGTAGATTGCTTCAATCTACATTGAAGCATGCAGATTCCATGGGCCTCACAGGAAGCAATTCATAAATGAAATGAAATAAGTAATAATAACATCAATGACTAAGAGCAAGACCAATAACAAGAAAGTAACATTTGTGTGCTACCTCTGGAGAGCTACAAATAAACACTCCGCAGTTGCAATGACAATATTTCTTTATGGAAGAATAATGACTTGAATGTAAGAACTTCCCAATTTAAATGATATAAAAGCAGCAAAGTGGCTTTTCAGCTTGAAGCACCACCACAGAAAAAAGACATAATATGAAGGGTTAATAATGCAGTAAATGAACTAACCCATCCATACATTGCCTGCAACATATGCTTAGTTACTATTTCAGGAACAGAGGGAAAGACTAGAGGCAGGAATTGCCTTAAGGTGAATTCTAAAGCCTCAGCTTTGCCATGGAGGAAAGTGGAAGAAACAGAAAGACAACACTATTATATGAATGAGATCATGGAAACAGAATACAGGGAGAGGTAAGGAGAGTGAGGAAGCGAGAGAATGCTAAACCCAAGTTTCCAAATTTTTCAGTGACAAGTGGAAATGCTATCACACTAAGCTTAGATACTTTGGAAAGGAGGGAATAGTTGATCAAATTAATCCTTCCACCTGTCAGAAATGTCTAATCAGAGTGGCCAGTTGTCTGATCCTGTGGCAACTTCCCCAAGTTCTTGTGAACCCATCAAATCATCGACGTTTTGAATAAAAAATTTCCCCTTCCCAAAAAATACTTGTGGGTGCCTTCCTGATTGCTTCTGAAGCAAAATAACAAATATGGCTCAGAGGGAACAGGAACAGCCAGAGAAAGGGAGAGTGTAGTGGATTTAATAAAAGTCTCTAGAAATATATAAGAGCCAAATCCCGTGGCCATCCATGGAATAGAGTTCCTGAGAAAGCAGTATAGTAGTAGTAGTAGTAGTAGTAGTAGTAGTAGTAGTAGTAAATAATAATAATATATTTATACCCCACCCATCTGGCTGGGTTTCCCCAGCCACTCTGGGAGGCTTCCAACAAAATTTTAAAATACAGTAGTCCATCAAACATTAAAAGTTTCCCTAAACAGGGCTGCCTCCTTGTTATTGTATAGAGTTGCCTCCTTGTTATGCAAAAAGTTGAATAAACCAGGCATGCAAAATTTGATCTGAATCTGAAAGGACGTTTTTCCGTAAATATCCAGGCTTGGACCAGAATGCCATTACCTAGCCAGAAACATTGGTGGTGAGTTCCTTAGTCATGCCTATTAAGTGTCATGAAGAAAGGGCTAAAGCAAAGTCAGAAGAGCGTTTCCATCTATCCAACAATCTTATTCTAATAAGGGTATCTCACCCTTGGTAATATAATAATAATAATAATAATAATAATAATAATAATAATAATAATAATAATACTCCAGTTACTCCAGCCACTCTGGGCGGCTTCCAACAAATTAAAACACAATACAACATCAAAGATTAAAAACTTCCCTGAACAGGGCTGCCTTCAGATGTCTTCTAAAAGTCAGATAGTTGTTCATTTCCTTGACATCTGGTGGGAGGGCGTTCCATCAGGGCGGGAGCGACTGCTGAGAAGGTCTCTGCTTGGTTTCCTGTAGCTTCACTTTTCACAGTGAGTGAACCACCAGAAAGCTCTCAGAGATCCATTGCCAGGTCCGGGCTGAACAATGGGCATGGAGACGTTCCTTCAGGTACACAGGGCCAAAGTCGTTTAGGGATTTAAAGGTCGGAACCTTGAATTGTGCGCAGAAACATACTGGCAAATATTTGTATAAGGATGAGCTTGGATCTTTCAAGAAGTACAATTGTATGAGTTTTATTAAGTCAGGTTATGCTTGTTCTGCCAGTGTGATATAGTGATTAAGAGCAGTAGACTCGTAATCTGGTGAACCGGGTTCGCTTCCCCGCTCCTCCACATGCAGCTGCTGGGTGACCTTGGGCCAGTCACACTTCTTTGAAGTCTCTCAGCCCCACACACCTCACAGAGTGTTTGTTGTGGGGGAGGAAGGGAAAGGAGAATGTTAGCCGTTTTGAGACTCCTTCGGATAGTGAAAAAGCAGGATATCAAATCCAAACTCTTCTTCTTGTTGCTGTCCCCATTCATCCACACAGGATGGTTTTACTAATAGCTGTTGTTTCCATTAGATGTGGCAATGAATTATAGAATTAAATAGAGCCATTTCAGCCTTCTGTTTGTGAGTGGCACATTGGGATATGCTTAAACCAGTGGTGACTTGTACCATAGGGACTTTCCCTAATTTACCACAATGTGACATAGTTGAGAGCAAAACCAAATAATGCATACGTTATGGGGCATGTGCAGAGTTCCTGATGAACTGAGTACAGTGTGGGAGAAAAGAAGGTGGGCTGCAGTGGGAATTGGCAAAAATCGCTTCTTCCAGCAGGAGCAGTCACTGCACCTGAGTCCATTCTACAAATGGAAAAAGCCATTCGTGAAAATGGCTTGCTGGACTTAATCTTCTCTGAATGAGTTTAATACATGGGTTGTTTTCCCACTATGTCATACTCAGAGTAGAACCACTGGAATCAATGAACCTGTTGGTCATGTCACATAATGCCAATGGGTTTACTCTGAGCAGGACTAGCATTGGCCACAACCCTATAGGTAGTATTCTGCTAATTTTACTCAGAGCAGATCCACTGAAATTAATACCCATGCCTAAGAAAGGTCTATTAATTTCAACAGGTCTGCTCTGATGAAACCACCCTATATTAAAGACATATTTAGAGTAACGTTATTTAGAGCAGCTGTTCCACAAAAGTTTACTTCTCGTGAAAATACTTCTCTTACTTCAGCAAGAATGCTGTTATATAGAAAATACTTTCTTGGGTTGCATTTTAATACTGGCAATATTACCATTAGGGAAATGTAAAAAAGTGTAGTAGCAAGATATTAGGCTGTGCTGTACAAAAAAGCTTCCTGTCAATCTTGTATTGACAAGTGAGATGTATTGATCAGTTAGGTCTTTGCAGAAGATTAACCTGCCAGAGCAGAGAGTAGGGGCACACAAACACATATTGCCATTCTTTTCCGAATTTATTTAACAAACTAAAATGATTAGCCTTTGAGACAAAAATCTCTCACAGTGCCTCTAAAATTGAAAATGTCTCTGTGAATTGCCGGAACAAGTATGAAAACAGTTTGACTGCTTGGCAAATTAGCTGGTAACAAATTACCGTATTTTTCCATGCATGACACGCCCCGAGTGTATAAGACGCCACCTATTTAAGGGGACTCCAAATTAAGAAAATGGAGGGAGGGTTGCCCTTTTTGGAGGGGATTGCCCACAGTTTTTTAGCTTGGGGGGGGAGGGTTTGCCTAAAATCGCTCATCTGCCTGACCAATAATGACAACTGCACGGCCACCAAATGCACCAATCGACTGCCCACTCACCGCCAGCTACCACCAATCAGCCGCACTATTGCTGCAGAGCCAGTCTATCGACAGCACCCTTGCTGCAGCCACAAATCACCCCACTCATGGCAGCAACCAATCGTTAGTCCACCCCCTACACTACCCGTGTATAAGACGGCCCCAAATTTTTAACATCATTTTTTTAAAAAAAAACACCCTCATCTTATACACGAAAAAAATACGGTAGCTACCAGAATGACCGGTGGAATTTTCAGCTGTTCCTCCTCTTCCTGGTATATTCACATTATAAATTCTTTCTTTGGAAAGCTAGCTTGAACTTGGATCCCATCAATTTTAAGGCCAAACTACACATTACATTAAGGACGCGGGTGGCACTGTGGGTTAAACCACAGAGCCTAGTACTTGCCGATCAGAAGGTCAGCAGTTCGAATCCCCATGATGGGGCGATCCCCCTTTGCTTGGTCCCTGCTCTTGCCAACCTAGCGGTTCGAAAGCACGTCAAAGTGCAAGCAGATAAATAGGTATCGCTCCGGTGGGAAGGTAAACGGCGTTTCCGTGCGCTGCTCTGGTTCGCCAGAAGCGGCTTAGTCATGCTGGCCACATGACCCAGAAGTTGTACGCTGGCTCCCTCGGCCAATAAAGCGAGATGAGCGCCGTAACCCCATAGTCGGTTATGACTGGACCTAATGGTCAGGGGTCCCTTTACCTTTACCTTTACACATTACATTGGAGCTCCAGGTTGGGAAATTCAGCTAGACGTGGATGATTCTAGAAATCTTGTGATCAGTTTAATCTGATTGAATTTCTTCTAATACCATCTCACTCCTTCTCAAGTTTGGTTAAAATATGCATATTTTAGCAAACCCTTCCATGTTACATGCATGCAACAAACAATGTACATATTCTGCCTTTTGTTTTCCAGATAATAAGAGGCTCCCTTCCTCTTTTTGCTCCCTCCACACTCCAGGCAGTGGTGTCCACCTCAGTTCCATACTCTGTCCTCTCAGCGCAAGACCAGTCTCAGTTACTGCACTTAGGATCATAAAGGTTGGTTTCAGATTTTCAGACTAAGAGACCAGTGGCGACCAGGTGAGTTTTCATTCCAAAATTATATATTTATTGATGGCATATGTGTGTGATACTGTTTTGAGCCTGGAGCAAAAACCTAGCAAAAACCCCTGCATTTTTCTTACCCTTTGAAATTGTACATATCACATGTTTCCTGGGATCAAACAAAGGTGAACAGTGATGAGCAGATCACAGCAGAGGGCCAAATTTAGGTGATACATAAACAATGGAATTTCATGGAAGCTGCTGGATGAATAAAAATGGACTCTTGTGCTGAAATAAAAATTATCCAGTCCAAAAATATGGCTCAAAACTCACACAACTTAACTTCAAAGCAACATAAAACAATAAAAATTACATTCGGTTAGTTGCATATTTCTTATGCTGATCCCAGCATAAGGCAAAATAACTTAATTACGAATATCTTGTATTGTGAGCTAAAATCAAAGCTCTGCCTCTTCTCCATTGCAGCCATTATAAGCCTCAGGCTCTTTGCTGGCGGCAGAGAGGAAACACATCCATTCTCTTCAGTAGCTTAGAACAAAGAGACACCACACCCAACATGGATGCCTACCAGATTAGCATATGCATAGACCTGTAATACTACCCTTTTCATGTGATTCTGAGATAATCACCTTGTGACTGAGCCACAAAGATAGAGTCCCATGATACAGCCCCATTATGATTAACCTGGTAGGCTCTTCTTCAACAATACAGGAACATCATATATTTCCCATCTCAATGGACATTAAACAATTATACTTAACATAGACTGTGTCCTTGAAGTCTGATGATGCCTATGCCTTGCTTGGAGGGTTGATTGAGAAGGTTGCATAAGTGTATAGAAACTAACCAACTGCACAAAGAGAAGATTTATCTTTACCACTCTGCTCATTTTTTTTGCTTCTATAATAAAAATAATAGTAAAATTTTATTTATATCCCACCCTCCCCAGCCAAAGCCGGGCTGTAGATGCTCCTACCACCAAAAAGGTTGGGCTGAAAAGGGATCCTTGCCCCATTTCGGATTTATATCTTTAACTGAAAATGATATTTATTTCAAATTCCTTTCTATTGACAGATTTGCTTCCCTTTCCCCATGTAAAAGAAAAACCTAAGCTAGATTGATATTTTTGTTCACAATGATTTCAGGACTATAATTTTCATGCATAAAGACTTTGGAGAATTAAAGGAGGGAGGGGCGAACGGTGTCTAGGCATTTTCCTGCATGTCTGAGAGAACTCTTGCTTTATTGCTTCAGCTAATGCATTAGATGTGGATACTGTTGTTGATCAAATGCTTGAAAGATACTTTGCTTATTATCGTTGTGATGAATGTTAAAAAGAAAAGTGCTGAATAAGTCTAGCAGGCCTCCAAGTGGTAATATTTCTCTCTCCTTCTGATTACTTTGAAGATATTAGAGAGGAGCTGAAAGTTCTTATGCAGGCATTGTTCGTAACCTCTGTTTTCAGGTTTTCTTTGCAGGTTCCTGTAAATATAGTTTCAAAAGTAATCCATTTATAAGCTCCCTATACAGTGGTGCCTCGCAAGATGAAAAGAATCCATTCTGTGATTCTCTTCGTCTAGCGGTTTTTTCGTCTTACGAAGCAAGCCCATTGACAGATTAGCGAATTAGCGCTATTAGCGCTTTTAGCGGCTTTTAGCAGCTTATCTGCTGATCGGATCAGCTGATAAGCAGCTTAGCGGCTTAGAAAAAAGGGGGGAAGGAAAAAAAACCCAGCAGGAACTCGCAAGACATTGTCGTCTTGCGAAGCAAGCCCATAGGAAATTCGTTTTGCGAAGCACCTCCAAAACGGAGAACTCTTTCGTCTAGCGAGTTTTCCGTCTTGCGAGGCATTCGTCTTGCGGGGCACCACTGTAATTCAATTCATCATCATCATCATCATTATTAACCTCATCATCTTTTCAAGCTGAACTGACTAGTACATAATCTTTTTTGTTCCTTATAACAGCTGAAGTCAAGTTCAGAGCCTGTGTAGTCAATAAATGGTGATCTTTGAACCATATTTTGAAGCACACACAATTCCAATCTGTTCATGAAATTGCCCCATGTTTACTAGGCACTGAGTGAATAGATGTGCCAAAGAGGAATAGGGAATATTGTGAGTGGTTTGAAGATGAATGCTAGGTATGTGATAACGTTCCAGGATTGTAAGTTTGCAGCAGCATGGAAATAACATGCGGTACAGTAATTATTGGGATCTATGCATGGTGGGTTTGTCTTAACTCATACTGGACGGGGCTCTTGCATTTTATCTGGTGCTGTGCTGAAACTTGTTTTGACATTTCTTGTTGGTTCAGTTTTATGTCACACAATCCTATAACTATATCTTTGCAAGGTTCAAAATCCTGCATAACACCCCCCCAAAAAAAAAACCCAACAACAATCAATGCAGAAAAAATGAAATGCAACATGTTCACAGAAGCACAATATGGACCACCTTCAAGAGAAGACTTGCTGGCGCAACCAAGCCTTAAGCTAATGCCTAAATTGCATTAATGATGGGGCCAGCCTAACCTCAGTAGGAAAAAGTTCCATCACCTTGACACCATAACACTTAATACAGTCTTTTCAGTTGATAGCATAGCATTACAAGGAGCTGTCCATGGTACCTTAGTTATATATTGTAAAGGTCAGGCAGGGTATAAAAGGTGAGGCAATCCTTGAAGTACGCTGCCTCCAAGTCTGAGTTATAGGGTTTTGCCAGTCTCCCTTCCTCCTTACAGCTGTCCCTCCTCCAGTGCTCTGAGAAAAGAGAGGGCAAAAAAAATAAGATAACTGACCCCAACTTTGGCTGGGGAGGGTGGGATATAAATAAAATGTTATTATTATTATTATTATACTAAGGAGGCATGGGTAGGTGTACTCAACAAGTGAGAGGCAGGGAGCTTTGGGTTGGGTGCTGTAATTTGGAAGTTATTTATTGGATTTGCAATAGTGGACTGAGGTAAGGAGAGGAAGAGAATGGAGGAGCAGTTGGTGCTTCTTTTGATTTTTGCATAACATATTTTATTATTGTATAGGATACTCCTCATGGAACAAGCCATTTTTGCATGGTGTATTGAAATGGTGTTCAGCCAATGGATGGTGGTTGGAATTTTGGGCTGGAAGGTGGGGAAGAGGGAGGTGGGGAAGAGTCATGGGATGTTGTGGTATGAGTGTGTGAATTGTTAGTTGTGTGGCTTATGGGAATGTGCTGACTGAGGATTGCCTGAGCTGAGTGAGGTGTTGTTGTGTAGGATATGGAACTGAGCCAGAAATAAGGCATGTGTCAATGTTGTTGTTGTTGTTGCTGCTGCTAGATTTATATACCGCCCTTCACTATAGGATCTCAGAGTGGCAGAGTTCACAAAATAAAATACAGGATAAACATGGTAACATGGTTTGGACGCATGCTGAAAATTTGCCTGCCTTCTGATGCCGTTGCTGATGCCAGTTATTAGACATGGCCTTTTAAAGTTACATTTTGAACTGATTGTTAAAGCTGTTGGATTTATTTTATTGCTGTTATTGTATTTTCAACAAAGCACCTTGAGATATTTCCATAATAGTCTTGAGAGAGTTTGAAAACAGGCAGTATATAAATATTTAACTAAATAATAGTAAAATAGGTAATTGGTGAATGAATATTCAGCAGAGCACTAATTTCAGCAAAGATTTCTTTCTGGTGATTTTGGTCGTGATCAGTAGCAGCTGATGTTTTTGTTTTTTTTTAAAAAAACAATCTTTTCCTGTAGCTGATTGCACTGGTAATGAAGCTAATAGGATTACTCTTAAGGGGCTCACACTGCTGTGAATGTATATGTACGAAATATAGTTCAGTGACAGAGTGTATGCTTTGCATACAGAAACTCCCAAGACCCAGTCCTTGATGTCTCCAAATAGAGATGAGAAATACTGAAACCCCTGGCCAGCTGCAACCAGGCATTGCAGACAACCTTGAGATAGGTGTGGCTTGTAGAAAGAGGCTTCCCATGTTCCTAAATGTCAGGGGTGGCAAATCTCATGCCCAAGACATGTCTAGGCCTCTCTGTTGTAGCCCCATCTGTGTCCTGTTGCTGAGCAAGCAGGGGCAAGGGTCTTTGATGAACTCTTGACTAAGAGCAGAATCCACATACAAAGTCAAGCCAATCCAGGGGTCAGGGAAAACAGATTCAAGGGTCCAGTCTCGAGGTCAGGGAATCCAGATGATTACAGAACCAAGGGTCCAGTCCAGAGGCCAGGGTGTTGTTTCCAGTATTTGACCGCTGCTGAGAGCTCTGTTCAAGAAGCCCAGAGCTGGTTCTCATCAGTGCCAGCTGGTTCTCATCCATGCCTTCTGTTCTGTGACCTTGAAGGCTGATCAGGTGCAGGTGAAGTCCCTATGCTGTCCCCCATCTTCAGACTGCTGTTCAGCAGGCAAAACTGACTCCTGGCTCATGACACTCCCTCTCTGATCCTCGGAACTCTCCCCAGGACGCACACCTCGCTGGACCTACTTTGCACCATGTGTGTTTCGGGCTGGCTGGAATGTGTCCTTGAATTTTGATAATGCCCTTCCAAATGGAGAGCCTTCCCCAGATGGAGAAGGCTGTGTGAGTATCTGTATTTTGCCTACTGTAGAAAGGCAAAATTTACATTTGTTGCTCCATCCCTTTCGCCCTGTCCAACACTGGCATGTCGCTTGAAGAAGAAGAAGAAGAAGAAGAGGAGGAGGAGGAGGAGGAGGAGGAGGAGGAGGAGTTTGGACTTGATATCTCACCTTTCACTCCTCTTAAGGAGTCTCAAAGTGACTAACCATCTCCTTTCCCTTCCTGCCCCACAACAAACACTCTGTGAGGTGAATGAGGCTGAGAGACTTCAGAGAAGTGTGACTAGCCCATGGTCACCCAGCAACTGCATATGGAGGAACAGGGAATCAAACCCAGTTCACCAGATTATGAATCTGCCGCTTTTAACCACTATACCATGCTGGCTCAGAAGGGAATCTTCTCTCAGGCTGAAAAGCTTTCCCCACCTCTGCTGTATGTGACTCCACTGCATTAATGTTGTTGTGCTAGTCAATTTCAAGGCTGGCCTGTGACCCACTGTGTTATGGGTGATGGAACTGTTAAATTCCCCTTTGACCAGAAGTGGCTTATGGTATGAAATGGAACAACTACACTAGCTTTCTGGCAGGTGGGTCACTGTTGCTTCCTGAGAGGGAGAGGGGAAGGGGGCAAAACACAAACCTCCCCAATGCCTCGCTCCTCCTCCTCTCTCTCCAAGGAAGTAGAAGTGACCTATCTGCCAGGAAGCTAATGTAGTCATTCCACCCCATACAGCGAGTCCCTTCTGCCTTTTACAAATAAATAAGAAAACTCAACATTGCTCTGGCCCTGGCTTCCATGCAAATAGCTCATTGCATTGGCAGTGGGCAGAACTGTCCTATCATATTTTGCTTTCCAGACACAAATGTTCCTTCACAGCTGTGACAGAGCAAGCCATTGTTTGCACAACTGAAACAAGAGCAGATGGTTGCCAGAATTACGTAAAGGCTTCATGGAAAGAGAATTCAAGTTGCTGTGCACATAGTGATTTCCTTTTGCTTTCTTATGGGAGAAGACATAATATTGCACTGGATAGATAATAAATTAGGTTGAGGAACTGTTGAACATATGGGTCGGGGAATTGTCTCCATAACCTTCTCCTCTTGTGTTCTGTAAGTGCTTTGATCTAAGCTCTGTTAATGTTTTATTTCCCTTCTTCGTTGTCGCTGATGGACAGCTGTTTCTCCATAAGGCCCTCTTAGCTCTAATAATCAGGATGGGGGTGTTCTGGCAGAAACCCTCTACAGCATCTGACAACGATAGCACTAAGGTTGGAACAGCTATGCAACAAACAAAATCTGTGTCACAAAATGTATCACCAGCCCATCAATAGCAATGTTAACATTAAACATTCAGATGAAATCTCTCAAAGCTTTAGATGTCACCATATGGGTTTCTAGCTATGACGTGGAGTATCAAAATAGGAACCTCGGAAAATTCATTTTCTGCCTATCAAGGTTGAGGACCTCAGGAGATTGTGGAAACTGCAACACACACACATAATGAATGCTACCTACTTAAATCCTCCTTTTGTTTACTTGTGGATAGTCCTTAGTTATTTTATTTTTCTCTTAGATATGACTGCATTTCCTGGCATACTTTTCAGCCTCTGTCATGGTTTCAAGAATTTCCATGGGGGCTGGGGGGGGGTAACAGGAGCAAGCCACTTCCCCAATATTCTCACACCCAGCAAAATATGTAAACGGATCCTAAGTATACATGCATAGGCTCATCCATTCAATTGAGAAAGCGTGTTCTCACTAGCAGAGAGCACGTGTTGCGGTTGGGGAGCAGGCCACCATCATGACTAGGCAATTTTGGGAACCCAAGATGAAAGGGTTAATTGGGTCGCTGGGGAAATTTGGGTGTTGCAAAATTGGAGGAGGGGTTTAGAGTCTATAAATTGAGGAGCTAGACTAGGGGACTTCCTCTTGGCCGTTTTGCATCGGATCACATGGAGCACTTGGACAATCTTCTCATTGTCTGGTTACATTTCTTTATTTCTTTATTTCCCCTTTCTTTTTAATCCTCTCTAGTCCCTTAAATAATTTAATTCCCCCCTTTTCCTGTTTGATTTCCCACCCCACCCCACCCCTTACCCTGCCCTATGGGAAGATTCTCCCTGTATCTGTGGCTTGCCTTTCCCAATAGGGAGAGAGAGCCCCCGTTAGGGGCTTTCTTTCGCAAAAAGGTTTCCCCCATTTCTCTTGTTGAAATTGTGGGGCTAGTCAGGGCTGTTCCCAGATTAGCTGGTATCACTTTCGTTTATAGTATCCCCGGAGATTGGCTTTATTTTGAGTGTGTGCAGCGCTGTTGGCCAAATTTTAAGCTAGCCTTGGGTGGGAGCACTAATTTGAGTTCCTTTAATATTGTTATGACATTGCTCGCTATAGGAATGTATCTGCTTGCAGGCCCAGTTGCTGCTAATCTATATCTGAGGCAGACAGAGGGCCCCAGAGGCTCCCTGTGCCTCCAAGGACTATGAGCACTCTGTATATGCTCTTGAACTATGCTGTTTCTGAATGAGTTTATTTTCTTTAAGTTTGTTTTGCCCTGATAGTGGCGACTGCCATTTTAGAGATGAGCCATTGTGGCTTAGTGGCTAAAGTGTAGGACTAGGACCCGGGAGACAGGGTTCATATCCCCCTCTTAGCCATTGTCATAACAAAACAAACAAACTGCTCCTTTTGGGCTATTCTGTTGCTGGGTAGTTTGGCCCATTTGTGATAGAAGAACTTTGGGTTTCTTGAAGGGGCGCTTCCCTCTAAAAGGGCAAGCAGGGGTACCTGGACAAGCTGTGGGCTACCTCAACTCTGCTATTTCACTGGAAACATTTATGCCTGGCCTAGCAGGTGATCCTAGGGGTTTGCCCTAGAATTCGATGGCCTGGAAGCGTTTCCAGCCTGAATAGTGTCCCCATGTGGTCCATGAAGCTTTGGTTTCACTGGGTCAGCGCATAGTGCCGGTAATGCCTAGGTTTCAGGATTGGTCCCTGTATGGGACAGCTGCATGCTCCCCCATTGCTCTACCTGGACACTTAGGTCCTTTTGGTGGTTACCTCACTGCGAGGGATGTAACGGGCGCCACGTTTGCAACATGCAACTGGGAGAAAGCACCTTTGTGTGCCTGCATTGCAGTTTGCTCTGTGCGTTGCAGAGCACGGCGCTGCACGGGCTGCAATTGCATTGCATTGCGTGAGAGATTTGCAGTTGCATTGTACGGAGGGTGTGTGCATTGCATGGAGGGTGTGTGTGCATTGCACGGAGTGTGTAGTTGCATTGCACAAAGTGTGTTGTATTGCACGAAGTGTGTTGTTGCATTGTACGAAGTGGGTTGCTGCATTGCACGAAGTGGGTTGTTGCATTGCACGGAAGGTGTGTGCATTGCACGGAGGGTGTGTGCATTGCATGGAGGGTGTAGTTGCATTGCAGAGAGTGTTTTTTGCATTGCACGGAGGGTGTGTGCAGTGCACGGAGTGTGTAGTTGCATTGCATGGAATGTAGTTGCATTGCATGGAGTATGTACATTGCAGGGAGTGTGTTTTGTATTGCACGGAGTGTGTAGTTGCATTGAACGGAGTGTGTAGTTGCATTGCACGGAGGGTTTGTGCGTGCATTGCACGGAGTGTGTAGTTGCATTGCACAGAGCATGTTTTTTGCATTGCACGGAGTGTGTAGTTGCATTGCACGGAGTGTGTAGTTGCATTGCACAGAGCATGTTTTTTGCATTGCACGGAGTGTGTAGTTGCATTGCATGGAGTGTGTAGTTGCATTGCATGGAGAGTGTGTGCACTGCACGGAGTGTGTGTTTTGTTTTTGTTTTCTTTTTGTTTTGTTTTGCATTGCACAGAGTGTGTGTCTGAAAAGGAAGCTGGCTCGGTGGCAGCTTTGTCGGGACTTCTTTAGGGGTTCTGGCCAGCGTCGGCCCTGTAAATTTACATATCATGATGGCAGCACAAGATGCCCCCTGCCCAAGCGGGGGCTGGAAGCTGGCAAGCAATAGCTCAATACTTTTTGCCCAATATTCCCATTTTATTTAGGGATCCAGTTGGATATCGTTGCTACAACATACCACTTGCCTATGGAGAAGCTGTCTGCCTTGAAGGAAGTTATTTTGTAATCCTTCCTCTGTAGCAAGTGATGCTTCATCAGATCCGATCTTGCTGGGTCACTTAATTAATCTTCCCACTAGGCCAGGCTGCCTGAGGTCCCCTTACCTTTGTGTACGCCTACCAAGTGTGGTGAAGGCAGATATTCAGGCGATGGTAGCAATTCCTGCATGTATGCAATAGTAGTTCGCCATGGCAGGATACCTTGAACCCGCACAGGGATTTTCATGCTGGTGCTGCTGGATCTTTGCCCTTTGGTTTTAATTCAAGGGTTGCTGGTGTGCAAAGCTAGGGCCTCAAGCCCGGTGTGGTGAGGCAATCATGTGACATAACTTTTCTTGAGTTTTCCCCATTGTAGTAGCAGTTCACATGTGGCCCGAGGAGTTCAGTGACCATCGGATCGGCTTTTGGTTTGATAACCAGGTAGTGGTGAGCATCTTGGCAAAACAGTCCTCACGCTCTAGCACAGTCTCTGCCGCCCTGCTCATACTTTCGAGCTGCACCGCTTAAGGTTTAATATTGTGCTTTCTACTCTCCAAATTACGGGATCCTCTAACAATGTCGCTGACACTCTATCCCACTTTCAGATGAAGCGCTTCAGATCCTGGGCTCCAGACTCAGCTATTGCCAGACTTTTCCAGACCACCTGTGGCATTTTGACAACAATTAGTAATTACAGAGAGCGACAGCTTCCATTTCCCCTTCTGCTTTTACCTCTTATGGGAAGGATGGATTTCTTAGCCTTAAGCTGGCAGTCCTCGGCCATTCAGATGAATTGGCCCCCATCCTCTGAGCAGATCCTGCAGTATTTGGTCCACCTGCTGCAGATTGGGCGTGCTGTTATAACTATAAGAATTCAGTCCGCTGCAATGTCTGTTACACTGAAGCTTTAATTTTCAGAGACCCTTGCATAAAGTTTGTAGTGCGCAGGGCCTTGGAAGGTTGGAATAGGCTCCAACCTCATAGGACAGTGGGCAGGAAGTCGGTCAATTTTACCTATGCAGTATCTGCAACAAGTTAAAACTTGTCTGCTGGTTAAGATCAATGCAAGACTCCTTTCAGTAGTCCATTGCATTTTCGCACTGAGGGTTTGGGAAATGGTTGTTGGAGCCAGTACGGGGCTGAGAGTCTGGAGGCTTATTGCTTCAGGACTTTTCCTCATCCTTTGGAGCTTGTCATTAGAGTTGGGAACTCCAAAAACAGACTTAGTGGGCAGGAGTGCCACAATCAGGCTTCCCGCCACAGGTGAGGAGGGCCCTTGCCCGGTTATGGATAACAGAATATTTGGCTTTTTATTCCCTGGGGGGCTGGCCCGCTCCTAGTGCATGAAAATGGGTTCCTGTTAGCCAGGCATCAATGTGCTCACGTTGTGCACCAGTTATTACGGCCTGCGGCTTGCTTACCGCTGAACACGCCTCATTCCTTACGATTAGGTGCTGCTGCAAAGGCTGCACACTGGGGGCCTGGCAGTAGACAGGATTGTGAATACGGGTCATTGGAAGTCTGACGCTGACAAGGGTTATATCAGGAAGTGTCACAATGATGTCTGTGCTGATGCTTGTCTGTTATTTCCTCTTTTCATAGGAGCAGCTGTGCACATTTGGGCCACAGCATTGTACACTAGGCTGGCAAGCATGTTGACGAGTTTGGACTGGGGCACCATCTCAGTCTTCCTGCCCAAGTGAACATATACCGGATGTCCAGATGGGGAATGCTTGGGAGGAGATCCTTCCTTTGGTGTGGTCGGGTGTGACCTGTGCAGGTCCTCCCGCAGTGCTGGTGGTACAGCTGGGCGAGAATGTTTGCTGTCTTCCTCCAGCATAAGTTTGCATTCCTGCATGCAAGAGGGCTTGGATTGAGTTGATGGCAGCTCTCCCTGGACTCAAAATAATTTAATGCATTGGTTCAAGGTGGTCTGGAGGGGGGGTTGGAGCACCTGTCCCCTCCAATGTGCAAAGATATTCCATTCAAGGGAATCCAAGGATTCGCCATGCTTTTGTCACCCCCTTTCGAGGGCTAGGGCCACGCAAGAGTTCCTGGGAGCATTTGGGGGTGAGCTTGAGTCTGATCCTGGTTCATTGCTCCCCCACGCTGTTTATTTGTACTGACAATATGGTGGGGCCCAGTTGTCAGTGCTGCCCTGCCGAGGTCAGGTGCAGCTAGTCAGGAACCAATGCCTAGACAAACTACCACCGAGCAGGCCAGAAAGCATGTTAATAAGGCGGTGGACAATAGAATAAAATAAATAAAGTAAATAAAATAACAAATAAAATAAAATAGGTCCTTGCTTTAGGTGGGTTCTGTAATATTGCACCCTGCTATTTTTCTTCAAGGCAGTTGCCCCCTTTAGGGCAGATGGGGTGCATCTTTCCCCTATGGGGAACAACACCTGGCGGGATGCGATTGCCTTGGGATTCATTGCTCCCCCACAATGTTTGCTGGTACTGACGATATGGTGGGGCCCAGTCGTCAGTGCTGCCCTGCTGAGGTCGGGTGCAGCTAGTCGGGAACCAATGCCTAGCAGGCACCAATTTCGAAGGTGATGCGGAAGGCGATTCTGGCTTGTGGCGGCACAGCTGGTGATTTTGCTCCCCATTCATTTAGGATTGGGGCTGCCTCGACAGCAGCTCACTGGGGCTTGTCAGCCGCCAAAATAAAGGATTTGGGCCGCTGGAAATCGGGTGCGTTCAGAGGTTATGTTCGCTAACATGGTTTCTTACATTGTTTTTTATTATTATTATTATTTATCTCAGGTTTAGCAGCTGTCCGCATCTGGATGGTGGGGCTCAGCATCATCCACTGGGCTGGTGTAGCAGCACGACAGTCGGAAAAGGGTACAGGTCTTGGCCTTCCTCCACATATTCAGTTGTCTTGGCTGTCCAGACGGGGAATGCGCTGGCTGGAGCTCCTGCCTCGGATCCGGAGACAGTTGCTAAGGGAAGGACCCCCATCGGCCATTGTGGTGCAGCTGGGTGAGAACGACCTGGTTTCTACGGACTGTTTTTCCCTGCGTGCTGCAATTTTAGCGGACTTGGAGACGCTGCGGGCTCTGATGCCAGTAGCGAAAATTTTTGGGTCAAGGCTGCTACAACGGCGCGCTTGGAGGGGCAGTCGTTGCCCAGCCGCCATTGAGAGAGCCAGGGGCCGCATCAACTCCGCAGTGACGAGAAAGGTCTTGGAGTTCGGCGGCGATGTGATTTTTCATCCTGAGATTTCTTCTCAGAGGCCAGATTTATTCCGAGATGATGGCGTGCACCTTTCTGCTTCGGGTAATGAAGCTTGGCTAGGTGCGGTGGTGGCCAAGCTGAGGTCTTGGCTGGGGCTGTGAGTGGTTTGGCGGGGAGCCGTGGGCTCCATGGCGGTTAGGCATTGGTTAAATTGGTGCTTGGAGGGGTAAGGTGCCTATCCCTCCAAATGATGCGAATGGGAATTCCGTTAAAGGAATCCAGGGGCTTGCCATCCTTTCGTCCTTGTCCGTGGAGCCGGACTTGGGCCGGGCAAGACCCCACCGGAACATGAGGGTGAGAGGTGTTGGACTGCATTTACCCAGCCTCATTTCTCCCCAATACTTGTTTCCCACGCTGGCTTCCGGTGGTGTCCGGAAGTGCCAGCGCTGTCCTTGGGGGGGCAAGGACATAGTCATAACCAATGCCTAAGCAACCACTCACATTTTCTGTATTTAAATAAAGTTGTGGCCAAAATTATGCCAAAAACCTTAAACAAAAAATTAACGTGTGCTGTGTGAATTTTTTTGGGGGGTGGCACTGCGGAACTCAACACGCAAAGCGTGTTCTCACTAGCAGAGAGCACGTGTTGCGGTTGGGGAGCAGGCCACCATCATGACTAGGCAATTTTGGGAACCCAAGATGAAAGGGTTAATTGGGTCGCTGGGGAAATTTGGGTGTTGCAAAATTGGAGGAGGGGTTTAGAGTCTATAAATTGAGGAGCTAGACTAGGGGACTTCCTCTTGGCCGTTTTGCATCGGATCACCCGCCCCCCCTCCCTTTTATAGGGTGGTTCTTGGGTTCATTTGACCTTGCTATGCCTGTCATGGGGTCGTTCGCCTTTGAGCGGGGGCCTGGTAGGAATTTTGCCATTTGGCTGATTGGCTCTTGCCACTTGGTTTTTGCCTACTGCGTAGCAAATCGTCACAACTTGTAAGGTTGGCGGTTAGGCATTGGTTAAATTGGTGCTTGGAGGGGTAAGGTGCCTATCCCTCCAAATGATGCGAATGGGAATTCCGTTAAAGGAATCCAGGGGCTTGCCATCCTTTCGTCCTTGTCCGTGGAGCCGGACTTGGGCCGGGCAAGACCCCACCGGAACATGAGGGTGAGAGGTGTTGGACTGCATTTACCCAGCCTCATTTCTCCCCAATACTTGTTTCCCACGCTGGCTTCCGGTGGTGTCCGGAAGTGCCAGCGCTGTCCTTGGGGGGGCAAGGACATAGTCATAACCAATGCCTAAGCAACCACTCACATTTTCTGTATTTAAATAAAGTTGTGGCCAAAATTATGCCAAAAACCTTAAACAAAAAATTAACGTGTGCTGTGTGAATTTTTTTGGGGGGTGGCACTGCGGAACTCAACACGCAATCCTTTTTTTAGGGCACCCAATAGTAAATATATACCTTATGGACATTCAAACTGTACATAAGCAGGAGTGATTGTAGACTACAACTCCCATACTCATTGGCCAGTGGCTGTCTTGAATTGATGGACGTTGGAATCCAATAGCATCAAAAGTGACAATGGTTTTTCATCTTTGTGTAGAGCAGGCATGGCCAAACTTGGCCCTCCAGATGTTTTGAGACTACAACTCCCACCATCCTTAGCTAACAGGACCAGTGGTCAGGGATGATGGGAATTGTAGTCCCCAAATATCTGGAGGGCCAAGTTTGGCCATGTCTGGTGCAGAGCCTGTTAACTAAACATCATTAATGGAATACCTGTAGGTTAGGAGTGAGACTGGTTCCTATAACACCCCACCCCACCTTGCCCATACATATTTACTTACTCTAAATGGGATATGAAAAGATCTATAACACCTGATGTACCCACACACCAGTGTTATGAATCCATGGGAGCCAGCACTGCTAAATCATGGGGGAAGCCATTTTTAGTGGCAGCTAAATTGCTTGTATCAATACTGCAGTCTCTTGAAGAGAGATAGAGAAACATCAGATCAAGAATAATGAAGTTCAAATGAAACTTTGAAGTTTACACGGTCTCATAAGTTAGCCATCACCTTTAAAGAAATCAAAAGTTTGTTATGAACATAATATAAAATACGATTTTAAAAGTATTATTTTTAGATTTACCTTGTAAAATGCATATACATTTTTTATTTTTATTGCATGCATGATTGCCTCATCAGAATTATCTCTAATACAGCTAGCTTCTTTTTCTCAAAAATGATCATTTTGACCTTTTATAAAGCTTTCACATGTAATTGCAGAACATCGTGATAAATATATACTATAAATACTGAAGAAACGAACTCCGGCTTATCTTATGATTGCATTAGCTGTTGCCTTCTATAGGAAGTAGATTATAAAGAGTGTCACCATTTGAATATGACATTTTCCCAATGCCTGTCTTCGCTATATCATGTTCTTTTCAGCTTGAAAATCAAATGTATTTGACATGAGGCATGTCACTTATAGGCATCAAACTACCTTTCCCCTCCTTTATCCATCACTGCCAACATGGGCAGATAACTAAAGAAGAGGAAAAAAGATCATGATAATAACCCTCTGTATTTCTATAGGAAAATATATTCATTTTCAAAAAGCTATCTGTTGCAGAGGTTACTGAGAATGGGAAACTCAATTATTTTGACTTGATTGAGACTCGCTTCAAAATCCTACAAAAAGAAAAGAGAAAAATTGGTGTCACAGATGTTGATGTAAGACACCCAGAATTGAGAGGAGTCAAATCTATGAGTTTTATTATATAAATTGCCTAAGCAGTGTAAATAAAAATAGGCCCCAGAAATATGATGATGCGGTTGATGAGAAAGAAGCATTGGGGTGTTCTTTCATTTTCTATTGTTAACACTTTCTAGTCTCTTGATTAGGGATGCAGGTGGTGCTGTGGTCTAAACTACAGAGCCTAGGGCTTGCCGATCAGAAGGTCGGTGGTTCAAATCCCCATGACGGGGTGAGCTCCCGTTGCTCGGTCCCAGCTCCTGCCCACCTAGCAGTTCGAAAGCATGTCAAAGTGCAAGTAGAAAAATAGGTACCGCTCCGGCGGGAAGGTAAAGTAAAAGGCATTTCCATGCGCTGCTCTGGTTCACCAGAAGCAGCTTAGTCATGCTGGCCACATGAACTGGAAGCTGTCGGTGGACAAACACTGGCTCCCTCTGCCTATAGAGCAAGGTGAGCACACAACCCCAGAGTCGTTCGCGACTGAACTTAACTGTCAGGAGTACCTTTACCTTTAGTCTCTTAATTGTCCTGCTTTTTCAGAGGGAGCCCACATTTCTCTTCATTCTCTCAGACGAAGGACTTGAACCCCTCATGGCTTGCCCTGTAAACATCTAGCCCAGCAGCATAAGCTCAGTCAGTTGCATTGCGTATTAGCAATTCAGCCACTCAACTCTGAAATATTGCTCTCAGCATCAGACGCTAGCATCTTCTATGTGACTAATGAACATTTAAAACAAATCACTACTGGCCCGTGATTAAAATGCCCAGTATGAATCTGTTTTCAAGATATACAGGACGTCCCAGTATATAACAATCTCTTGTTTGGCAGAGTAGCTAAATTACAGCTAGGAAGCCAGATCATGTATGATACTGACTCTTTTCTTGAAATTAAAACAGTGTCTGAACACTTGTTTAAATATTTAAAAAAAACTACTTGCAGAACATATAGCTAAAGAAGAATATATACAAAGTATTTCTATCCACATGCTTATCCAAGCATGGGCTTAGTTTTTTTTTAGTTGAAGATTACAGCGTCTTCCTTCCTATTCAATACTAATAATAATTAATAATACCCTGCCCATCTGACTGGGTGGCCCCAGCCACTCTGAGAGACTTCCAAGATATATAAATATATGTAAACATAATGAAACATTAAACATTAAAAAGTTCCTATACAGGGCTGCCTTCAGATGTCTTCTAAAGGTTGTACAGTGGTCCCTCGGGTTACATACGCTTCAGGTTACATACACTTCAGGTTACAGACTCCACTAACCCAGAAATATTGCTTCAGGTTAAGAACTTTGCTTCAGGATGAGAACAGAAATCGTGCTCTGGTGGCGCGGAGGGAGGCCCCATTAGCTAAAGTGGTGTTTCAGGTTAAGAACAGTTTCAGGTTAAGTACAGACCTCCAGAATGAATTAAATACTTAACCCGAGGTACCACTGTATAGTTAAATATCTCCTCGGCTCAGGGGTCACATAGCTCCATAACATCAAACATTTCTCTTATGAAAATAGGGACATCCTAAGGGAAAGTGGGATATTCCAGCTTCAAATCAGAAACTGGGATAGCTTCTGTAAGTCCAAGTCAGTCCTGGGAAAATAGGGACACTTGGAGGGTCTGTATATTACATATTTTAAAGAGCAAACATGTGTCCAAAACACTGCTATCACTCTTTAACACAGGAATCAGTGAAATTATAAGTAGCAAGATTTTTATTTACTTTTGAAAAAGTACAAACCTGGGTTTTTTTAAAATAACCAATGAAAACCAAATGTAAATCTACAAAACTACAGGCCAACAAAACTGTCAAACAGAAAAAAGGAAACCTATATAAAGAAACTAAGGGACGCGGGTGGCGCTGTGGGTAAAACCTCAGCGCCTAGGACTTGCTGATCATAAGGTCGGCGGTTCGAATCCCCGCGGCGGGGTGAGCTCCCGTCGTCCGGTCCCAGCTCCTGCCCACCTAGCAGTTTGAAAGCACCCCTAAGTGCAAGTAGATGAATAGGTACCACTTTATAGCGGGAAGGTAAACGGCGTTTCCGTGTGTGGCGCTGGTGCTGGCTCGCCAGTTGCAGCTTCTTCACGCTGGCCACGTGACCCGGAAGTGTCTTTGGATGGCGCCGGCTCCCGGCCTCTTGAGCGAGATGAGTGTGCAACCCTAGAGTCGGACACTACTGGCCCATACGGGCAGGGGTACCTTTACCTTTATATAAAGAAACTAAAAATATATAATTTCTTTAAGTATTGCAGAAGCATGACACCAGCCAGTGGGATTGTTAGATGACAGAGGTGTAAAAAGAACATCAAGGGAAGACGGGGAAATTGCCGAGAAGCAGAATTAATTATTTGCATCTGTCTTCACAGTAGAAGATGATGGAGAGAGATACAGACTTGAAGCAGTTGTTTTCAGGTGGTATATCTGATGAAGTGTCACAAAGAGGAAAGAAGATAAGAAGTTTAATAAAAGGTGGTGAATTAAAAAGCAATGCATTACCACAGCTGGGTGGCAGTTGCCTGGAACTTTGTAAAATGCTCAGATGTAAACTTGTAGAACCAACACATTTACCTAATACCAGCTGAAAGTGGTGCCAAGAAAGAAAGAAAGAAAGAAAGAAAGAAGGAAGGAAGGAAGGAAGGAAGGAAGGAAGGAAGGAAGGAAGGAAGGAAGGAAGGAAGGGACCGCCTAAGCTTAATCCACCTCATTTGCTGCCACCCCGCAAACTGGCTCCTGCATCAGCTACTTCCATCACCCCTGGGGCCATAGCCAATGGCAAAAAACAGATCAGCCCCTAGCACTGGTCCAACACAGAGTTTGTGGTCAGTTCTTATTTCCCCATCTTTCCACCGCCTAAGTCCTGGCCTTGCTTCTTGCTTCCTTCATTGCAGGGGTGCCAATCTGAATAAAATATGGGGGAGCAGGTAAGCCCCATCCCACATAACTGATCACATGATGCAGCACACACACACCATGTGAATGGCAATGCTCATCAACTTTTTGGGGGGTGCTGGTCCCCTCAAATATTTTATTGGGGGGTGAAGGGACCTTGGCCTCTAGGATTTGGCTCGTTGCATCATTGGGGTCTCCATTTTCTTTGAAACTCCTTTTCAAGTGTTTGCTTCTGTAGCACATGCCTTGCTGGTAATATGCTGGCGAAGCGGACTGCTGCAGCTTACAGGATTGAAGCCTCAACTCAACAGACTGAGGTTACAGTGGAACCTCGAGTTGTGGATGTAATCTGTCCAAGAGGCATGTCCACAACTCGAAGCGTTTGGATCCAGCATGATTTAGTGCTTCTGCGCATGTGTGAGCAGTGAAACCCAGAAGTAACCCATTCTGGTACTTCTGGGTCGCTGTGGGACACAAGACAAAAACACGCAACCTGAAGTGGACGCAACATGAGGTATGACTGTATACAAAAGCTTATACCCAGAACAAACTTAGTTGGTCTCTAAGGTGCTACTGGACAATTTATTATTTTTTTTAAATTTATTTCGACTGCGTCAGACCAACACGGCTACCTACCTGAATCAACAGACTGAGCTTCTGCTCAGTCTGACTATGTGTGCTGGGACCAGGAATACATAGTTAAAGCATAGTGCACGGGCTGTGAGAAAGTCCTCTTGCAAATATATTCCCTGTCTCCAGTTCCCCTTTGGGACTTCAGAACTCCACACTACTGAATCTCCCAATGTCATTTGTGGCATCTGCTGATTGACAAGTGGGTAGCTCCGCCTGCCCATCAAATTTGGCCCACAAGGCAGATTCTGATATGGATCAGGCCTGTGCAGCCAAAAAGGTTTTTTCACCCATGCTGTGGAATTAAAAACCATTCATACAGCATCATTATTTTATATGTATTTTTTGTCGCACTGCCCATCCCTACTTGAAGATGACTGAGCTTATGAAAGTGGCCACATACTGATTGCCCAGAAGTGCACAGCCAACCACTCCAATAATACAAGGAGCTAGTCAATTTGGTTACTATTTGGCCCAGGGATGAGCAAAACCTGATCAGAAATGGCTGTTGTTGTTGTTTAGTCGTTTAGTTGTGTCCGACTCTTCGTGACCCCATGGACCAGAGCACGCCAGGGACTTCTGTCTTCCACTGCCTCCCGCAGTTTGGTCAGACTCATGTTTGTAGCTTTGAGAACACTGTCCAACCATCTCGTCCTCCGTCGTCCCCTTCTCCTTGTGCCCTCCATCTTTCCCAACATCAGGGTCTTTTCCAGGGAGTCTTCTCTTCTCATGAGGTGGCCAAAGTACTGGAGCCTCAGCTTCACGATCTGGCCTTCTAGTGAGCACTCAGGGCTGATTTCCATAAGAATGGATAGGTTTGTTCTTCTTGCAGTCCATGGGACTCTCAAGAGTTTCCTCCAGCACCATAATTCAAAAGCATCAATTCTTTGGCGATCAGCCTTCTTTATGGTCCAGCTCTCACTTCCATACATCACTACTGGGAAAACCATGGCTTTAAATATACGGACCTTTGTTGGCAAGGTGATGTCTCTGCTTTTTAACAATTTGTAACAAATGGGAAAAAGCACTAACAATTGGTGCGGAAGGAGTAAAATCTGCAAGGTGGACAGCAAGGAAGGTTTATTTCCTTTCAAATGGAGCAGTTAGATGCACAGTATTGAGTTTCAGTGATGTGCTGTTGTATCTTTGGACAGTGGGTCACAGTGCTGTTCATCAGCCTCTGAAGAAGAATCTGCAAAATTACATTACACTAATGAATCTTTTTTTCCTGAGCACCGCTGAGGTTTTATTTTCTTTCCACCACCTTTTGTCCTATGATAAAATTCACCACACCATATGGCCATGCAATAGGACCTTCTTAAAATAAGCTGCCACCACATGGCAAAGGGTTATCTGCTCTTTCCAGTGGGAAGGAAGGAAGGAGACCATACTTCCTGTTCCTCTGTGCTATTTTATAAATGACTTGATGCTCCACCACAGGAAAGCAACCTGTGGCCCAGCAGATGCTGGGGCCAATGGGAGTTGAAATCCAAGAACATTTGAAGACCTCAGGTTGCCCATTCCCTGATGTATCATATACTGACAGTGGAATCTTATAATGCCTTCTCAGAAGTAAATGCCATTGAGCTCAGTGGGACTTACTCCCAAGAATATGGGACTGCAGCCTGATTCCTTTGCTGTGAGCTTTTGGAAGAATCGTGTGTCTATTTTTGCCGGGCTGTAATCCACTCTGTCAGGGACACTGGTGGCACTGTGGGTTAAAGCACAGAGCCTAGGACTTGCTGATCAGAAGGTCAGCGGTTTGATCAGATGGCGCTGATCAGAAGGTCAGCGGGTGAGCTCCTGTTGCTCGGTCCCTGCTCCTGCCAACCTAGCAGTTCGAAAGCACGTCAAAGTGCAAGTAGATAAATAGGTACCACTCTGGCGGGAAGGTACTGCTCTAGCTCGCCAGAAGCAGCTTGGTCATGCTAGCTACATGACCTGGAAGCTGAACGCTGGCTCCCTCGGCCAATAAAGTGAGATGAGCGCCACAACCCCTGAGTTGGCCACGACTGGACCTAACGGTCAGGGATCCCTTTACCTTTACCTTTTAATCCATTCTATCAGATACATTAAGGGTTATTCTGAATTATAAGTATGGGAGGGGTTGGCGGGGGGGGATATAGCACATTACTTTTTTAGGGGGAATATTGTAAAAAGTGAGGCCGGAGGAAAATGAGATTCAGAAAATACAGACTGCGATAATTGCATAATTATCACTGCCTGTACTTTTCAGCATTTTGTTTCCATCACTCTCCGTACTTTTTTTGCATGTTATTTCTTCCTGACCTCACTTTTTACAATCCCTTCCCCTGCCAACCCACCCCACCCCCATGCATCTGGTGACATCGATTGTACTTCATGAAAACTGATGCCATAATACATTTGTTCCCTTTCCCAGCAAAAACGAAAAAGAGTTTCATGGCACCTTAAAGACTACAGCTACCCCTCTGGGAATTAATTCATGTAGTATTCATCGAGTCTCTTTTTCTTTATCAAAGAAAACTAAGCAGGTGATTGTGGTGTGTCTGAATACCAGGCAATGCTCCTAAAGTAAGCTTTTCTTTCCCTTCTCCGTTTTGGTGTCTATTATTCATTCTGTCTCTCTCTCTTAAAGTGATGCTGGAAAAAAAAAGAATTTCTGTTCACTATTTAAAACTGCATTTCTTGTTAAATTATCTCAGCTGAACACATGAGAGGAACAGCAATGTGAAGATTTAGAAAGCTTTAGTGTAGTGAATGGATTACTTTTCATATAAAGAACTCCATAAATTCTGCTTGCAATCCCCTTCTTCCAGGTGCCAAGAATCCCATTGATTTTTATAAAGATGGATTACCATCCTGCAATGACTTTTCATTTTCACCATGATTTCACTAATGGCAGGACTTCCCCCTCCAACAGATAAAGAAAATGATTTAGAAACCTAATGAATAGGAATCAGATCAAGCAGCTATCCTTCTAGCCAGATTCTTGCCTGTCCTTCTCCCACCCACCTTAATCTCCAATTTAAATTGAAAGGTGTATGTTATTTAAATATATTGCCTTCCTTTTGGTAACATACACAAATCAAATACAATTGCAGCCCCTTTGCAGAGATCGCATTGTGGATTTCCAGCACACCCATAGAGAAGACTGCAGATGCACAAAGTATAACAAATTTCAGGATCTGCAAAAACAATCAACTGGATTAACAAAATCATAGTGTAGCCTTATTGGAGTTCACCGATTGGGTCTGCGTTGCTCCCGGACGGGAGGAAGGAAGTCAAATGACACCGACGTTGGTACAAAGAAAGAGTTTATTCTGCTCTCCGGATAGCAGAAGGCACTTGCGTGGTCAGTCCACAACAAGTCCAAAGAAATCAGAAGTTTAATGCAGTATATATATCCTCCAGGCACCCTCTCCCTCTTTCCCCAGGAATACAACCACGTCAGTGTATGTACGCAGGTTGGCATCACATATGTTCCTGCTCTGGTATTCTTAACCATAAAAGGGTATTCCTTCCTGTACTTCTGACCATAAAAGGATCTTCCTGTTCCTACTCTTATCTTGGAGCAAGAGGTCACCATCTCCGAGAACAAACTCTGGCGCTGTTCCCAGACTGGGTCTGTGCGTCTTTGTGGTCAGGACGTAAGATAAGGCACAGACGTGTCTTCTCTGTTCTACTGGTACAGTCAAGGCCATCCTTGCCGTCACAAACTGATAAAGGAGAGGGCTCTGAGCATTTGTTTATACAGCTGGGTTTTGGCTCAAGAGCTGAAGTTTATGCATTTTAGAAATGCTAAGAAGAAAAGGGGGGGTTCGAGTCAGTTTTAAACTGACTGCACAGGAACCCATTCCTTCAATAGGAGTCTAGGAAGGTGGGTGTCAGGGGTTCAGGAGCAGAGGCACAGGAAAGGGAGGAAACAGAAAGCGAGGGGGAGGAATCCGAAGGAAATATGAGCGATGACAGCGGCCCGAGATCTCCGAGTCTTTCCAGTGAATCGGAAGATTCACAGAAAGGGGCGCCAGTGGTCAGAGCAAGGGGGGCGCCTAGGGGGACACACCAGGAAGAAGGGACCAGAGGAGACTCAGAGAGCAGCAGTTGGAAATCGGGACCAGCTTCCCCACCAGAGCACAGTAGGGGGGAGGAGTCGCAGGCATCGGGAGCTGGCGGCTCGCCACAAGCGGGAAGGCAGGAGTTAGGATTGGCCACACCTCCATCGGGGAGCGAGGAAACGGTCAAGAGGAAGGTTGAAGGCTGCGCGTGCGCGCCAAGTTCAAATGCACAGGAAGGCGGCACAGTAAGCAGTCCGGATAGGGAGCCAGGTCCTAAAGCCCGCCGCAAAGAGGGAGCAGAGTCCGGGGGGTCGGCGTCAGAAGAGTCCAGGAAGGAAGAGACCACGGGGGGTAGAGGGACCCAGAGGAGGAAGGGAAGAAGGAAGAGGTGGAGTAAGGCTAGAGTATTAAGTTGGTGTACAGGAGGCGGAGACTCAGACGGAGCTTCGCCGGTCTAGCTTCTAAGACGTAGAGCTGCACGCTGCGGCTTGAAAATGGAACTTGTAACTCAATAAAGACTTTTGTACAGTAATACCGGCTAGCGTGGTCCTCTGTGAGCTGGGACCTGGAAGCAGCTCTGACAGTGGGTTATCCAATAATAAGGAAGGAGATGATCCTCCCCATATTCTGGGCATATGTTCAGCCAGAGTCCGTGGCCACATAGCAAAGGACTTTAAGGAATTTCTCCCTCCTTGCTACTTAAACCTTAGGTATGTTAACCTTAGCCTGACATAATGTGGAAGGATGTGTGGATCCAGAATTGGCCTCCACAGTCACTTACGGACTCACTGTTAAAGCTGTGTTTATGGCAGACAATCTTACTCGGCTACAAGTGATCGCCAAAGAAGAAGAAGACAATGGAGGCAGCAAAGTATGCCTTCACTGCTGCTAGGTGATTCCTGCGGTTACTTCAAACCTGTCATCAGTGCCAATCTGTCAGTGGAAGCTATGAATAACTTGTATATGCATATTGAATGGGTCCTCATCCCTGCAACTACCTTCCCCATACATATCTTGGTTTCTATGTGTTATTTTACTTACTTTCAGAGAGACCTTTCTGGTAATTTTCAAACTCTTGTTATTGATTTTAATTATTTGCATATGGATGGGGAAATGGTACAACATATATCATCCTCTAAATATTCCCAGCACATTTCTCCTGATTTGCAAAACACACACCAGGAGAATAGCCCCGCAGCTTCGTTAGTAGGAGATCAGTACTGTGGTTTTCCCCCTGTTTGTTTTGCATATCATAGCTGCAGTTCTTAATGATCTGGGTCTGCAGTTGTGCTAAGGCATGAGATTAAAATAAAATAAAAGCCACAACATGATTCCTTTCCATTTATTGCCAGCATCCATATGATGGCTAAAGAAGCTTAACGTCGCCGCCACTTGCTGGCAGCTAGTGATGCAGGATAATCAAAATTAGCTCCCATTCTGTTTGTTTATTAGCCACATGTGTTCATAATAACTCCTGCATCTGCAGTGATTCTGGCTGCAATCCTTTCCACAGTTGATACCCTTGTACAGCTCATTGAAGTCACTAAGATTTATGCACAGCTCACTGAAATCACTAAGATTTAGTCACAATCCTTATGTAGGATTTCCAGTTTGTTTGTAGCGATGAAAAGCTTGCATCTGGCAAAATTTACAAAAAACAAACAAACCCTTAATGCTTTGTTGTTTTAAATCACAGTTCTGTGGTCCTTTCCATGTTGGTTTCCATTGAACTAATAGGTCATGCCAAGTGATTGGTGTGAGATACGTAAATACACTGTTCCAATGTGCCGTTCTATAATGTAATATGACATTGCTATGCCACAGTGTGTTTCAGGCAAAATGCACCCATGCAAGTGTGGAAGTAAGGGTAGCAAAATCGCAGCTAAGAAGCTCGGATCATGTATATGACTGACTCCCTCCTTTGGAAATTAAGGCAATGTCCAGAGTTTAACATTCAAAAGCTTTACTTGCAGAATCTTATAGTTATAGATCAATTAAAACATACTTACAATCGCATGCTTATCCAAGCATGCTTACAGTCTCTTCTTCTAAACTTCCAAACAACTGTATCTTCCTCTCTTTCCAGAGCTCAGCACTCAGCCTTATGTATTGAGATTGGGCCGTGCACTGAGGTTAGGCAAGGCATAGGCAAACTCGGCCCTCCAGATGTTTTGGGACTACAACTCCCATGATCCCTAGCTAACAGGACCAGTGGTCAGGGATGATGGGAACTGTAGTCCCAAAACATCTGGGGGGCCAATTTTGCCTATGCCTGTGTTAGGCCATGCCTTGCAGTTCATATGAGAGATTTCCACTTTTACCTTCTCCTGCAGTTTTGCTCTCTTTCATTCACAGAAGTTGCACTCCAGCACTCTATTCAATTTAGCAGTGTTCACAGTGGATTCTAAAACACAGTCATCTTGCTTCGCACAAAATGGAAACCTCTCCTTCACAAGATATCTCCCATGTGATGAGCACAACTAGAGAACCCAATCAAATTTAAACACATAGTAATGCATACAAACATTTACAATTTCAGTGAATTAAATTCCTATACTTAACAACAAGTATTTAGTGTTGGGTGTGCAATAACACACTCAATAGGTGTGCATGACCTGTAACTTAAGTAAAGTTTAGATAGAGCTCTTGTAAGCTTCAGATCCTTGGAAGGCTAAGCTGTGGCCTTCCAGATGTTTTTGGACACCAATTCTCATCAGCCCCAGTCAACAAGACCAATGGCAAGGATACACATCGACAACAGAGTGAGGCCCCCAGGCTCCACATCTCTGCAGGAATAATTGTGATACAATTTAGTACTTTTAGAACACAAGAGAAACCATTTTACATATTGGAAACTTTTTTAAAAAAAGAATTCTTGTTTAGAAACTGGAGTTCAATGTTTTTAAAACTAATCTTTCATTAGCTGAAGTAAAACAGACAGCACGGGTTGTGGAGAACAATCTTGTCTTAATGACATACGGAGTGCATTAAGTACACAAGCCAATTACTATCTGTTACAGGCATAATAGCAAATAACAAATGAGAACATCAAGCCCTTGTAGTGCTGTAATTATCTGAATCTTTCCCGACCCATGCAAGATAAGTTACATATAATTCAGAGTTGCTTTGTTTTTCTCCTGTGCAGACAAGATTGAGGCAAGCCCAGAGGGAACAGCTGAACTAACCAAACTCACTTCGCACAAACTTCCACTGATATGAAACTCCATTGAAAGGTCAAGTTATTAACACCACAATACCATATGCATCTGCTCGGAAGTACGTCACACTGAGTTTCATAGGGTCTACTTCTAGGGAAGTGGGTTTCAGGCTGCAATCCTATGTACTTGTACATAAAAGTGGGGACGAGGAGATTTCTTTGGTGATTTTAATCCAAACCTACAGAATCTCCACTTCCTGAACCAATGCATGAACAACAACAACAACAACAAAGGTCATCCTTCAAGATATACACATCTCTGAATTTTGCAATGCAGTTATCTAACTGACAGCTGCATGCAAAAAAGGTGTAATACACATAGGAAATCATATAAGTGAAACTAAGATACAGAAATGCATTTATTGGGCAGAAGGTATATTAGGAGAAATAAGCATGAAAAGTACTTAACCAGTGGTACCTCAGGTTAAGTACTTAATTATTTCTGGAGGTCCGTACTTAACCTGAAACTGTTCTCAACCTGAAGCACCAGTTTAGCTAATGGAGCCTCCTGTTGCCGCCGCGCCGCTGAAGCACAATTTCTGTTCTCATCCTGAAGCAAAGTTCTTAACCTGAAGCACTATTTTTGGGTTAGCAGAGTCTGTAACCTGAAGCGTATGTAACCTGAAGCCTATGTAAGCTGAGGTACCACTGTACAAAGTTTTGTAGCAACAGTTTAAAATAACGTCAGAAACGAATGAACAAATATGGTAAATATGTCACAAGTTTTGAGAAATGGGGAGAAACCATAATTGACACCAACTTCAGAGTAAGTCTCATTGAACTCATTGATATTTACTTCTGATAGATAGGGTTGTATTATAAGCCATAACTTCAATGTCATTCTGGAGAAGACCTCAATGGGTTCAACTCATGAGCAAATAGACTATGGGCCACAGCTTTTTCCAGATTAAGGTTAACAATATCCATGAAATTTTTTGATTCTCTCATGTTTTTGACAAATGCATTCTTAATTGGCTTCAGGCATATTGCTCATTATTTGTGGGTGGATGGGTAAGTCTTGATATATGACAGTATTTAACTTCTGTGGCCTTTTGTGCCAACTTTTAAACTCCTGGCGAAAACGTTTCCATTTCTGTTTCTCCCTTATACTGCTTTAATGCTGTTTTGGGGGAAATTATATATTCCTTGACCAGTTTAACTTCACCTAACTGAAAGTGCTGGACACATCTATGCTTGATGCAGAATCATGATCCTCTTTCTTAGGCATATTTCTGTTCCATTTTACTGCCAAAGTAACTCAGCAGATCGCCTTTGTTAATGTGGAAATAGGAATAAAATCCCACAATGTATCCTCAGACTATTCCTCATATTACCTATAAATAATAAAGGTATCTGGGTACTCAGCAACAGTGCTACTTCCTAGTCTACAACGTTCCACAAAATACTGGAAACAGCTATACAAAACAGCATTAACACTGCTGAGCTTGCATTTTTGGGAAGAACTATTAAGCCCTCCAGGAAATTCTATAAATCACTCTGTCCACTGATACACCTACAAAAGCTGATTGCAGATGGTAATGGAGAAGTGATATGGAAAAACATTAGGGACTGCTGGGCGGGGGGGGGGGGATGATAAAAACCCTGGAGGTATCCAAGTGGGAATGTAAACAACTTTCTCCATTGTGGAACAGGAAAGGCAATTAAAAATATATTCTAGCTTATCTATATCACCTTAAGTGCAATTAACTTAGTTCAAGTTCACACACTCATATTGTTTGTGTTTATAACATCTGCAAGTGGATTCCCTATCAACAAATCAGTGTGATTCAATCTAGCCATCTCATATTAGAACAAAAAACACCCACTAATTTCAACTATTTCCAATAATAATTTTCCCCGTCCATTTTTTTCATCAAGACACCTGCCTTTTCTATATAAAGTTGGCATCTAGGGTTGAATTGAACGGTATGGGAATTGGTTTCCTTAAGTTTAACTGATAAACTGTTTCTTAAGAAAATAATCTTTACAATGTTTTGGTGTACAAAAACAACCAATATAAATACCAATTAAAATCAACCATACTTCATAATAATAATAATAATAATAATAATAATAATAATAATAATAATAATAATAATGTCAGTATAAAAATATCCATCCTGTCCAAACATAAACTCAGCATGCTCTCAGCAGTTTAGAATTTTCCTATTCATATATGACTCTCCTAGATGTATAAAGTACAATTTAAAATAATATATGATGCTATCCTTTATAGGTTCCCAAGCTCCTTCCAATTCCCTTGTTCCTGGCAGGACTAGAAATTTTGGTCCCATAACAGCAGAAAGGGAATTAAATCTCCTGTCCTCCTATATTTTGTCAAGTTATCAGATTTCACCTTTTAAAAAAACCAAACTGCATCAATATAATGCCTATGTCCCCGTAGCCATTTTTAAGGAAGGATTGGTCTTTGAAAATGTAGCAGCATTAATTCTGCATGAATATATATCCACATGAAAATTTTAAAAATAAATTCAGAATACTCAATATGCAATTTGAAACTAGCAAGCAAAGTGTGATCACAGCATGAAAAATTAAGGAACCGAGGTGCTATTTTATCCCTTTCAAGTAATTTAACATGTACTGAGGCAGTGGGGAAAATGACAAATTCCATGTTATGGATTATTAGAAATGGGACAAAAAACAAGATAGTGAGGATCATAATGTTGATGTGTGTGTGTGTGTGTGTGTGTGTGTGTGTGAGAGAGAGAGAGAGAGAGAGAGAGAGAGAGAGAGAGAAATACTATACAGTGGTACCTCGGGTTACACACGCTTAAGGTTACAGATGCTTCAGGTTACAGAGTCCACTAACTCAGAAATAGTATCTCGGGGTAAGAACTTTGCTTCAGGATGAGAACAGAAATCGCGTGGCAGCGGCAGCGGGAGGCCCCTTTAGCTAAAGTGGTGCCTCAGGTTAAGAACAGTTTCAGGTTAAGAACGAACCTCCAGAACGAATTAAGTTCTTAACCCGAGGTACCACTGTATACAGTTCTGGTTTTCTCATCTAATATTTACACGCATAAGGTCTGTATAGTTAAAGCTATGGTTTTCCCAGTAGTGATGTATGGAAGTGAGAGCTGGACCATAAAGAAGGCTGATCGCCGAAGAATTGATGCTTTTGAATTATGGTGCTGGAGGAGACTCTTGAGAGTCCCATGGACTGCAAGAAGATCAAACCCCTCCATTCTTAAGGAAATCAGCCCTGAGTGCTTACTGGAAGGCCAGATCGTGAAGCTGAGACTCCAATATTTTGGCCACCTCATGAGAAGAGAAGACTCCCTGGAAAAGACCCTGATGTTGGGAAAGATGGAGGGCACAAGGAGAAGGGGATGACAGAGGACAAGATGGTTGGATGGTGTTCTCGAAGCTGCCAACATGAGTTTGACCAAACTGTGGGAGGCAGTGGAAGACAGAAGTGCCTGGCGTGCTCTGGTCCATGGGGTCACGAAGAGTTGGACATGACTAAACCACTAAACGACTAAACAACAACAACAACATTTACACACATACATACTGCAATTTTGTTTACCTCCATGCCATAGCATACCTCCATCCCATAGTCATCTGCTTGAACACTGTAAGAACAAGATGCTGGACTAGACAGGCCAATGGCTTGAAAAGCTTTCTCTCTTGATTTTTTTGCGCACCAAACCACTGTTAAAAGCAGAGAAAAGAGGCCAAGCTCCTTAAGTATAATGGAAGGAAAAGGAAAAGGAGAAGGAAAGCTTTGAGTAACAGCACAATCCCTTGCATGTTTTCTTGGACTGTGTTCAATGAGGCTTACCTCCAAGTAAGGGTGTAAAGGATTATATACAGCTGGAAATTACTTCCAACTAATTTCTCGCTGTGCTTTGGGTCACCCTAATTTGACTAGAATGAATGTTGAAGTAAAAGATGGGGAATGGTGCTTTGCGATCCATTGTTGTCTCTGATATGTGTGCGCGCAAATGAATTAACTGAACTTAAATGCATAATTAGGCAACTAATAACACTGAAAATGCTGTTGCATGCTTAAATTGATAATTGTACCCCCAGGCACAACCAATTGTTCCTGAGCTGGCATGTATTAGTAATTTCATTGCTAATAAGTAGCAGCCACAGAAAGTCATGTAGCCCTTTAAGAAGTGAATTTGAATCACTGGGACGACTCATAGAAAAACAGCCCCTTCTGTGGGCAGTGCTGCTCTGTAATTATTATTATTATTATTATTATTATTATTATTATTATTATTATTATTATTATTAATACCCTGCCCATCTTGCTGGGTTTCCACGGCCACTCTGGGCGGCTTCCAACAAAATATTAAAATACAATAATCCGTCAAACATTAAAAACTTCCCTAAAGAGGGCTGCCTTCAGATGTCTTCTAAAAGTCTGGTAGTTGTTTATTTATTTGGCATCTGGTGGGAGGGCGTTCCACAGGGCGGGCGCCACTACCGAGAAGGCCCTCTGCCTGGTTCCCTGTAACTTGGCTTCTTGCAGTGAGGAAACCGCCAGAAGGCCCTCGGCGCTGGACCTCAGTGTCCGGGTTGAACAATGGGGGTGGAGATGCTCCTTCAGGTATACTGGACTGAGGCCACTTAGGGCTTTAAAGGTCAGCACCAACACTTTGAATTGTGCTTGGAAACGTACTGAGAGCCAATGTAGACCTTTCAAGACTGGTGTTATGTGGTCTCAGCGCCCACTCCCAGTCACCAGTCTAGCTGTCACATTCTGGATTAGTTGTAGTTTCCGGGTCACCTTCAAAGGTAGCCTCACATAGAACACATTGCAGTAGTCCAAGCAGGAGATAACCAGAGCATGCACCACTCTGGCTTGATGCCGTTCCATTTAATGTTCTGCGGACAGAACTCTGTATCATAGTTTCGTAATGAAAAAAAGAGTAGGAATTTTGAGGGCTTAGGGTTTCAGCTCAAAGCGCAGCCTATAAAGGCCCAATCGGCTGCCCTCCACCCAGATGTTCTCCATGGAAGGAGGTGTTAGCAATAGGGCACAACAGCAGCTGCAGCAGCAAGGGCAAAATGAGCACAAATGGCACCTTATTCCATTCAGTTATTATCATGTGGCTTTGAATGCTTGAACAGAGCTAGTGTAAGGAAGGAAAGGTGATGTAAGGTCAGACAAAAGTTGCTTTGTGTAGTGAGAAAGGGATGTATAGATCCAGTGCTCTTTTTTCTTTTTTAAAAAAATGTTTAGGTGTTCTCTCATTTCATAGCCGTCAACGTTTCCTCCCCTTTTTTATTATTCCAAATAGGATTCCTTGCAAGAAAAGGGAAAAGTTTACAGCTATGTCTCATTTTGACTCAAGAAAATCACCATTTTATAGTTCAAATCGAGGGAAATAAATACAGTAAATGGACTAAAGTACAAACATTCACAAAATGTTTAGGGGTATGTGTACCCCTGTATGCCCCCAGAAAAAAAAGCGCTGGATAGATCAGTCTACTTCCGGCCTGCGCCAAATTTGATGTCTTCATCCATAAGTCTGTTCCATCTTATTTCTGTATCAATCAGTGTAAATACATACTTATATAATATTTTAGTTTAGTTTTTGTTCTTTGGGGGGTTCAGAGGTTGATGAGTTCTCTAGAATTTGCTTGGGATCACCCCAGAAATCACCCGATTTTTTCTTGGGAAGGGAGAGCAGGAAAACCCAGGTAGTATTATCAAGCTGATCTAAAAATACTGAACAAACACTTCTTTCCTTAGCCATGCAGCCATGTCCTTCCTGCCCTTAATTTAAAAACAAAACACATATTTAAATATGCATTTTGTCACAAAACACATGCTTCAAGGCATATGTCCCCCCCCAATGTACACATTTCACAACATATTTTACTCCACAATACACATTTTCAATGAATTTTGGTACTTTTCTGGGCCAATAACTACATTGCAACATTTAGAAAGGTGCAATTTTTAAAAAATCTGAGGGATAATTATGTTTTTGTCTGCACATTAGATGCAAATCAGGTTGGTTCACATTGAAATTCACAGAAACCAGATTCCTCAAGCATCCCCACAATGAAACTGATATTCTCTTTGAAAGACAAATGGAAGAAAATGTGTTCCTTAAGTCTGCAGAGTGATGGATCTCATTTCTGTCATATAGTGGAAATACTTGTATGTATCAGGTGTAACATCCTTGGTATTGTACCCTAAGCAATATACAAAAAGGTTATTGAATCCATCAGTTGTGCTCTGGGTAATAATTCACAAAAGCTATTTATTTCCTTCCGTATACCCACATCATAAATTTCATCCCTATGGATTTTCTCTGCAGTTTATAGGCCAAAATCTATCATTAATGTTTAAGCAGGCTGCCCAGTGAAATTGATAGGGAACATGGATTAATAATGGATAGATATGGATTATTATTATTATCCAACTACATTATTTCCATGTTGCATGTAAGGTGTTTTCTGCGGCTCACTTTTTCAAAGACAGAAGACCTGTTTTCTCCTGACACCAATTTCCCTTAATGAAGTAATTTGGGATAGAGAGGTTGTTTACCCTATCAAACCTACCTGTCATTCCTTGTGTTTGAAAACAAGGTGGCATTTTTAGATGTCTGCAATTTTAATTAAAAGCAACTTAACTTTCAGCTAAGCAGTGCCAGCTTGTCCATTAGGACAATAAAACATTCTTAACACTAAGATCACAAAAAACAATTGCTAATGGCACAATTTTATCAGGCATCCTCTGAAACTGCTTGGAAGTGCTATAGTCCTGTTGTCTCCCTAGTTTTGTGTCTTTTGGGGTGGAAAACAAAAACAAAAACAAAACCCCAAACCCATACATCCCAATTTTTGAGAAGGGGGGCAGAGCTTGGACTTTTCCCCTTGAGAATTTGCCCAAAAGTTTGTAATGTCCCAGTCTGTGAAGTTACTCCACTGCTGCCAGCTGACTTTTCTGCCAATTTCCCCTCTTCCTGTGGTTTTCTCATACTCACCAAATTGTGGGCAAAAGAAAACTCCAGTTGAGATGCATAGTTAAAGCTCTTCCTCAAGTTTCCAGCTCACTGCAATGAAGGCCCCTCAGTGGCAATAAGAAGTATGGAAATGGGTTGGGATTTATTTATTTTTTGAAATAAGAACTAATAATAATAATAATAATAATAATAATAATAATAATAATAATAATAATAATAATAATAGGGTTTCCCCAGCCACTCTGGGTGGCTCCCAAAAGAATATTAAAAACATGATCAAACATAAAAAAAACTTCCCTCAATAGGGCTGCCTTCAGCTGTCTTCTAAAAGTTAGATACAGTGGTACCTCGGGTTAAGTACTTGATTCATTCTGGAGGTCCGTTCTTAACCTGAAACTGTTCTTAACCTGAAGCACCACTTTAGCTAATGGGACCTCCTGCTGCTGCTGCGCCGCCAGAGCAATATTTCTGTTCTCATCCTGAAGCAAAGTTCTTAACCCGAGGTACTATTTCTGGGTTAGTGGAGTCTGTAACCTGAAGTGTATGTAACCTGAAGCTTATGTAACCTGACGTACCCCTGTAGTTGTTTATTTCCATGACATCTGATGGGAGGGCGTTCCACAGGGTGGGTGCCACTACCAAGAAGGCCCTCTGCCTGGTTCCCTGTAACTTCACTTCTCACAATTAGGGAACCGCCAGAAGGCCCTTGGAGCTGGACCTCAGTGTCTGGGCTGAATGATGGCGGTGGAGATGCTCCTTCAGGTATACTGGGCCAAGGCTGTTTTTGGCTTTAATGGTCAGCACCAACACTTTGAATTGTGCTCGGAAACGTACTGGTAATTGTGTCAGAATGAATTAAACAACTACAGAAGCTTGTGGCAGCAACTGACACCTCAAGTATGCTCAGAAGTTCCACTTCTTACTGTATACACCTGAATAACAGGTGCTGGAAACTTGAAAACACGGTTGCCCTCAGGACATGTTCCCAGCCATCCTATAGACATCTGGGTGACCACTCTCAGAACAGGATGCTGCACTAAATGGGCCTTTGGCCTGATCCAGGAGACTCATCTTATGTTCCTAAGGTATATCCTTTAAATCAGAAGTGAGGACTTCTGCTTCTTGCTGAATGTGTTTTGTCCTTCTCTCACTGGGCGATAGGGACAGGTTTGTCCCCCTCCCATTTTCATGACATTCACAAACAAAGGAAGCATTGCGAACATGTGTGCTCCTTGCATTTGCACATATTTTGTGCAAACAACTTAGATTTGTTGTTGTTGTTGTTGTTGTTGTTGTTGTTGTTGTTGTTGTTGTTATTTGGTAGATGCACCCCCTTAATAATTAATTAAAAATGAAATAGAATTTGTCTAGTCAGGCATTTGATAAACTTCCTGCTCTTGTACCGAAGGCCACTGGAAGTTTCTTTATTTGTTATTGTAAATGACACTGAATATTTTACATTGTGGTGTTATTACAATATTATTTTAAATAAATAAAATTAACAGGAGCTATAGCTAGCACCATAAACGAGCTGGGCAACACACAGAGTTATTTACCAAGCACCTCTAGAACTGTTAATATGCAGAGGAATAATAATTTGGAGACTACGTTTTTAAAAAATCTAACACAAATGACAGCAAGTTAAGGAAAAATGGGTCATGTGTTTTAATTAAGCTGCTTATGAGAAAGAGGAGCAAATGTAGATTAAATGACTATTAGGGATATAGATTAGATAGATAGATAGATAGATAGATAGATAGATAGATGATAGATAGATAGATAGATAGATAGATAGATAGATAGATAGATAGATATAGATCAGGGGTCAGCAAGGTTTACCTTGCCTGGGCTGGTTCACTCCCGTGGAGATCGCTCCATGAGCCGGATTGCATCTGCACAGATGCGATTTCTGGCACCGTGGTTGCGAGTACTGACTCCGTCAGTTTAGCGCATCGCGTGGGGACTCGCTGAGCAGGCAGCTTGGTTTGGGGAGGCTCATGGGCCATTTAAACGACCCCCGTGGGCCGCTTGTGGCCCATGGGCTGCAGGTTGCCGACCTCTGATATAGATTGATGATAAAGGTAAAGGGACCCCTGACCATTAGGTCCAGTCGTGACCGACTCTGGGGTTGCAGCGCTCATCTCGCTTTATTGGCCAAGGGAGCCGGCGTACAGCTTCTGGGTCATGTGGCCAGCATGACTAAGCCACTTCTGGCAAACCAGAGCAGCACACGGAAACGCCGTTTACCTTCCCGCTGGAGCAGTACCTATTTATCTACTTGCACTTTGACGTGCTTTCAAACTGCTAGGTTGGCAGGAGCAGGGACCGAGCAACGGGAGCTCACCCTGTTGTGGGGATTCGAACCGCCGACCTTCTGATCAACAAGTCCTAGGCTCTGCGTCCCTATATATATAGATTGGTACACTATATATAGATCATACCTATATATATAGATATATATATAGATTGATACACACAAACAAACATGGGGCACCAGGTATATGGGGCGGAGGGGACTTCAGCTCCCCCAATATTTTTGGCAAGGGGAAGTGCCCCCCTCAATATTGAGGGGCTTGTTACCTCCTGCTCTTGCCAGGCACCTTCTGCATGCCCCAGCCCCAGCCTCTGCACAGCAGTGCAGGAGCCAGGTGGCAGCTGGGACAAGCGCAGAGAGTGATCTCTGCACTATCTCATCCCAGCCGCAGCCCAGAAGCCCAGAAGCTGGGCTGCGGCTGGGGCGAGTGAAGCAACCATCGCCTGCACTGTCCAAGCCTCCAGGTGTCCCGCCGGGTGGTGCCACGTGACTCATCACATGACCATGCCCCCGCAATGGGAGGGGGGCAAGTCAGCACTGCTGAACACACACACATGCGCGTGCGCGCGCACACACACACACATTTGAATTGAGTTATACACTTCTTCAGGTGTTGGGTTTAAAACAGTGATGGAAACCTGTGGCCCTTCATCTGTTGTTGGCCTCCAACTCCCATCAGCCCCAGACTATCTTCCCAGTGGTCAGGGATGATGGGAGCTGTAGTTCAAAAAACTACTGTCAGGGGTTCAGAGACAGAGGCACAGGTGAGGGGGGAGACGGAGAGTGATGGGGAAGAGTCCCAGGACAGTGAGGAAGAGGATGACAATGACTTGAGGTCTTCCATGAGTCTCTCAAGTGAATCGGAGGATTCCCAGAAGGGGGCGCCCCTAGTCAGGCCAAGGGGGGTCACAGGGGGGACCTGCCAGGAGCAGGGAAGCAGCAGGGAAACCCCGAGTGGGAGTGGGAGATCGGGGCCGGCTTCCCAGCAGGAACGAAGGGAAGAGAGTGGAGTTCCCAGTGTGACACACGGAGCGGAGCAGGAAGGAGACAGCGGAAGGAGATCAGGGCAGGACGTCCTGTCGGAAGAGGCGGAGAGTAGTACAGGGAGTAGTGTAAGTGTCAAGAGGAAGGTCAGGGGTAGCGAACGCGCGCCAAGTTCAAATGTGGAGGCGCGCGGAAATGGAGAGAGCCCGGAGGAGGAGCCTGGCCCCAAAGCACGAAGGAGGGGGGAACAGGCATCTGAGGAATCCGCTTCAGGAGAGAGCAGGAGGGAAGGAACCCAGGGGGGCAGAAAGACCCTGCGGAAAAGGAAAGACAGGAAGAGGTGGACTAGCACAAGTCTCTTAAGCTGGTGTAGGGGCGGGACCGATTCAGAGGGGACTTCAAATGTCTAGGCTAAGAGACGCGGGGCTGCGCGCCTCGGTTGTGGAACCAATAATGAACTGCAATAAACATCCTTGTATATAAGAAGAACCTGGCGTTGGTCTTTTGTGAGCTGAGACCTGAGGCAGCCCTGACAGTAAGTCCCCTCCCAAAGATACGCAAAAATTTTTTTTGCAAAGCTCACGAAGTTTGGCAGCCATGAGTATGGAGCAGCAGATAGCTGAGCTACGCAACGCAGTCTCCCAGCTTACCACTGAGGTAGCGATCTCCCAGAAGAGGGGGGAAGAGGCGGAAAAGCGGTGCCAAGATCTGCAAGCCAGGTGGGATCATGCATGCCAAGTGGGGTTCCCGGGGGCCAAAGCTGCTGGAGTAGCACTGGGCAGAAGAGGAGGCAACTTGGTAGCCCACTTCGATGGGAACCTGAAGCAGTACCCCAGTTTTAGAGCAGACGTAGAATATGCGTTGCATTTGCTTCGCGACGACTTTAAAGATGAGGAGGAGAAGGTGGGTTTCATTGTGTCCCACTTGCATGGGGAAGCGAGGGCTTGGCTGCGCAATCTGTGGCGCGAGGATTGCCCTGCTCGAAGGGACTCTGATGAATTTATCAAATGCATGGACGCTTGCTTCCACTCTAGCGTGGATGTGGATGTAGCACGCCAGCAGATGCATGGTTTAAGGCAAGGCAAGGCTTCAGTACGTCAGTACCATGCTCGCTTTTTCGCCTTGCTGAATGTGCTGCGATGGGAGAAAGATTCTCTGGCAGTCAGAGACTTGTTTTGGGAGGGGCTCTCTGGCCCTGTGAAAGACGAACTGGCAAGGGGGGACAGACCTAAGACCCTGGCAGACGTGGTGCAGCGAGCGCTTGCCATTGGAGTACGCCATGAAGAACGCCCTTGGCGCAATGAGGGGGGTAGCCAGCTTCACGCACCGTCTAGAGTGCCTCCTTTCTTTCCCAGAGATCCAGGACGTACGCGTCCCTCACCTCAGCTGCAGGCGGGGGAGGAACCGATGGAACTGGGGAGTGCAAAGGCTCAGTCAGCGGCCGGAGCCCCAGCGTCCGGAGCAGTCAAGACAAAGCCTCCTAGAGGGAACAGGAAGTGTTACATCTGTGACAGTGGGACGCACATGGCCAAAGAGTGTCCCCAGAGGCTCCGGCAGCACACTGCAGCCTTGGCAACAGTAACTGCAGCAGCACAACATGAAGAGCAGTTTCAGGGAAACGACAATGCCTGGCTGGAAGCAGAAATGCTGGGGCACAGCCAGGCGAGTCAGTAGGGCAGTCCCCAGCGCTTTTGCAGCCTACAGACCCCCTGCCACCTAAGCCAGTGGTGCAGCTCACTGCAACTCTCCAACTACCTAATGGACGCACCCTAGAAGTCCCCATTACAATTGACAGTGGGAGCAATGCAGACTTCGTGGGGGTGCACTTCGTCAAGCAGCATCACATAGAGCTCCTACCAGCCACGCTGCCTTTGAACGTCGTCACGGTGGATGGCAGGAAGTTGCTGGGTGGGCAGGTGGTGCAACAGACGCCACCCATGGTGATGCAGATTGGCAATCACCGAGAAATCATCAGTTTCAACGTCACTCGCCTGTCAGACACGCCTATAGTGTTAGGCATGAGTTGGCTGGATAGGCACAGCCCAACCATGGCGTGGTACCAGCGGCAGCTCACCTTCGGCTCGTCCTACTGCGCGCAGCATTGCATCCAGACCGGTCAAGAGGAGGAGGGCCCAGAGGAAGGGCAGCAGCTGAGGCTCAGCATGGCGCAAGCTGTACCCCTCAAGTACAAGGGGTTTTTGGAGGTTTTCTGCGAGAAGGAGGCTGACCAGTTGCCACCCCACCGGCCCTACGACTGCGCAATTGACCTCTTGCCAGGGACAACGCTACCGACTGCGAAGCTGTATTCCATGTCCGAGGACGAGCTGCAGGAGCTCAAGGAGTTCATAGCTCACAACCTGCATCGGGGATTCATCCGAGAATCGAAGGCTGTAGGGGGCAGTCCTGTGTTTTTCGTGAAGAAGAAGGACACGCCCCAAAAAAGGCTGATCGTGGACTATCGCTTCATAAACTCGAAAACAAAGCCTGCAGCTTTCCCCATGCCCAAGATTGACGACCTGCTCGGGACGGTGCGGAAAGGAAAGATCTTCACCAAGTTGGATCTCCGCGGCGCATACAATCTCATACGCGTGCAAGAGGGTGATGAGTGGAAGACGGCCATGTTCACACCGTTGGGCACCTACGAATACAGAGTTATGCCGTTTGGTCTCCAAAATGGCTCCCACTTCTTTCCAAGCACGGTGTGCTAGCGGGACTCCTCTACAAGAAGTGCGTATGTTTCCTCGACGACATTCTTATCTTCTCGGAATCGCCGGAGGCTCACGAGAGCGACGTTAAGGAAGTCCTGCAGAGGCTACGGGAGCACAGGCTCTACGCCAAACTGGAGAAGTGCCAATTCGACGTGACGGAGGTGGATTTTCTGGGCTATAGGCTGTCCGACAGGGGACTAGCCATGGACAGCGCCAAGGTCCGCGCGGTGTTGGACTGGAAGAGCCCGCGAACGCGGAAGGAGGTCCAGAGGTTCGTCGGTTTCGCCAACTTTTACCACAAGTTCATCAGGGGTTTCGCCAGGGAGACGGCAGCTATCACGGACACTCTCAGCTCCAAGAAGAAGAAGTTCACCTGGACGGACCAGGCGGAGCAGTCCTTCAGGAGACTTAAGAGTCTCTTCGCGTCCGAAGAACAGCTGCTACACGTGAATCCCGGCAGGCCCATGAGGGTGGAGACTGACACATCTGACAGAGCGGTGGGGGCCGTCCTCTTGCAGGAAGACCCGCAGGGGTACTGGAGGCCCAGTGCTTTCTACTCCCGGAAGCTCAGCAAGTCAGAACAGAACTACACCATCTGGGACAGGGAGCTGCTGGCCATCCACGCAGCTTTCAAGGCATGGAGGCACTTTCTCATCGGAGCCAAGCACACCGTGCAGGTCTGCACGGACCACAAGAACCTAGAGTACTGGCGCACGGCGAAGCTACAGAGCCAGAGGCACATACGCTGGGCGGAGTTCTTTGCGGATTTCGATTTCAGGATAGAGTACATCCCAGGCGACAACAATGTCATAGCAGATGCGCTCTCCAGGAAACCGCAGTATCTCGAGGAAGCGGCACCGGCGGCAGCCAGGCACATTTTTGCACCACAGGCGTGGGCGTGCGCTTCAGCCGCCATGGACCTGGAGGCGGTGCGGTGCGCGTTGCAGGCGGATCCGTTCGCACAGTCCAAAATGGAAGAGGTGCGGAGAGGCACGGCGAAGGACGACAAGTTCCAGATACGCGACGGCCTGCTGACCCGTAAAGGTGCTCTCTACGTTCCGGGAGACGATCTCCGCATGAAGGTTCTGCAGCAGTTGCACGACGCACCCAGCGCTGGCCACTTCGGCAAGGAAAAGATGACGGAATTAGTGGCCAGAGACTTTTGGTGGCCCCAGATGCGAGGGGAGGTCGCGGAGTACGTCGCCAGGTGTGACACATGTCAAAGGTCCAAGCCAGTGCACCAGAAGCCAGCAGGACTGCTGGAACCGCTGGAGACGCCACTGCAACCGTGGGAGCGGGTGGCGCTGGACTTTGTCACTGATCTGCCCAGTTCGCGAGGCAAGACGGCGGTGCTTGTGGTTGTAGACCTGTTCACCAAGATGGCGCATTTCATTCCTTGTGCGAAGGTGGCGACAGCGGAGCAGACCGCCAAACTGTTCATCGACCACGTGTTCAAGGTGCATGGCTTGCCACGGTCCATTCTGTCCGACAGGGGGCGCCAGTTTGTGTCCAGCTTCTGGCAGAAGCTCCTAGGGATTCTGCACATCAAAATCAACCTGTCGTCGGCGAGACATCCGCAGACCAACGGCCAAGCGGAGAGGGTCAACGCGATCATGCAGCAGTACCTGAGATGTTACGCCAATCAGCGACCCGCGGCTTGGGTGGATTACCTGCCGATGGCTGAGTTTGCCTACAACAACACGAAGCACGCGTCGACGGGGGTGACGCCGTTCTTCGCTAACAATGGACGGCATCCCAGAACCTTCCCGGGGCTCGTAACGACGGGGAAGGGGGCGCCACAGGAAGCCGACCATTTCGCAGCAGAATTGCAAGAGGTCCACGACGAGCTACGGAGACATTTGGAGCTAGCCAAACAGGCCTATAAGGTGCAGGCGGACAAACACAGGAGGGAGGGGGAAGACATCCAGGTGGGAGACTGGGTATGGTTAGCGGCCCAAGCAATGCCGGCCAAGTCGTTAGCTAAAAAGAAGCTAGGACACAGGCAACTAGGGCCGTACCAAGTTGAGGCCAGGATCAATCCTGTAGCGTTTCGACTGGCCCTCCCCGAAGGTTCCAGAATGCACCCGGTCTTCCATAGGTCGGTGCTCACCCCTTACAGGGCCCCACACAGATTTCAGGAGTCAGGGACGGCAAAAGAACCGAGCAGAGAGTCGCCCAAGAGGGGGAGGTCACCTAGGGACGAACCAATCAACGAGGTCACAGAGATTCTGGACTCGAGATGGGGGGAAGAGGGAGTAGAATATTTTCTCGCCAGGGAGGGCGCCCCGGCCAGCGCCAACAGTTGGGTGCCGGACTACGCTTTGGACGAACCCCTCCTCAAGGACGAGTTCCATGCCCTTTTCCCACACAGGCCCATGCCAGCACAGTTTTTCGACGATTGGCTTTTTACGCCCACACTTTCCGCCAGCACCTTTCGAGGGTTCTCCTCCGCAGAGGAGACGACGCCAGAGTCGAGCCCTCCAAGGGGATCATGTTCGGGGGTGGACACCGACCCTTCTTACTGGTGGGACGACCAACCAGAAGAGGACTGGCGCGCGAGGTGGCGGATGGGTCCTTGGCAAGCAGACCCCACCCAGGCAACAGGGGGAGGGGAGGACGTGAACATGGTGGGAGAGGTCCATGGGTTCGAGTACACAAACAATGAACTGGAAGCAGAGGAGATCGACGTCGACGACCTGTGTCCGGCAGCGACCTCCGCAACGACGGAGCCCCCGGAACCTGCGCCCGAGCAGCGGGAGGGGGGAAGGGGGGGCTTCGAGGGGGGGATGGATGTCAGGGGTTCAGAGACAGAGGCACAGGTGAGGGAGGAGACGGAGAGCGACGAGGAAGAATCCCAGGACAGTGAGGAAGAGGATGACAATGACTTGAGATCTTCCATGAGTCTCTCAAGTGAATCGGAGGATTCTCAGGAGGGGGCGCCCCTAGTCAGGCCAAGGGGGGTCACAGGGGGGACCTGCCAGGAGCAGGGAAGCAGCAGGGAAACCCCGAGCGGGAGTGGGAGATCGGGGCCGGCTTCCCAGCAGGAACGAAGGGAAGAGAGGGGGGTTCCCAGTGTGACACACGGAGCGGAGCAGGAAAGAGACAGGGGAAGGAGATCTGGGGAGAACGTCCTGGCGGAAGAGGCGGAGAGTAGTACAGGGAGTAGTGTAAGTGTCAAAAGGAAGGTCAGGGGTAGCGAGCGCGCGCCAAGTTCAAATGTGGAGGCGCGCGGAAATGGAGAAAGCCCGGAGGAGGAGCCCAGCCCCAAAGCACGAAGGAGGGGGGAACAGGCATCTCAGGAATCCGCTTCAGGAGAGAGCAGGAGGGAAGGAACCCAGGGGGGCAGAAAGACCCTGCGGAAAAGGAAAGACAGGAAGAGGTGGACTAGCACAAGTCTCTTAAGCTGGTGTAGGGGCGGGACCGATTCAGAGGGGACTTCTAATGTCTAGGCTAAGAGACGCGGGGCTGCGCGCCTCGGTTGTGGAACCAATAATGAACTGCAATAAACATCCTTGTATATAAGAAGAACCTGCCGTTGGTCTTTTGTGAGCTGAGACCTGAGGCAGCCCTGACAACTACATTTGGAGGTCTACACATCCTCACTTTTGGTTTAAGAGACAAATTCTGCCGCGCCGACCATAAATAACACATAACAATGATTTCAAGTTTTTCACATATCCTTGATTATCAAAAGAGCATGTCTTTGATGCTCATGTGGGACACGGGTAGCGCTGTGGGTTAAACCACAGAGCCTAGGACTTGCCGATCAGAAGGTCAGCGGTTTGAATCCCCACAATGGGGTGAGCTCCTGTTGCTCGGTCCCAGCTCCTGCCAATCTAGCAGTTCGAAAGCATGTCAAAGTGCAAGTAGATAAATAGGTACCGCTCCAGCGGGAAGGTAAACAGCATTTCCGTGCACTGCTCTGGTTCGCCAGAAGCCGCTTAGTCATGCTGGCCACATGACCCGGAAGCTATACGCTGGCTCCCTCGGCCAATAAAGCGAGATGAGCGCCGCAACCCCAGAGTCATCCAAGACTGGACCTAACAGTCAGGGCTCCCTTTACCTTTACCTTGATGCTCATGCTGAGTGTTATGCATAAGATGTGCAGCTCGCATCACTTCCGAGCCATGAATGAAACTTTATTTGCATCAGCCATCGGCCATAGCAACAAAAGAACATTGTGATATACAGAGAACAAAATAAAAAGTCAAGTATATAAAAGACAGTTTAGGGTCCTGAATGAGCAGACGAACAGCGGACCTTATTCTGATTGCCCCAGCTAAGATCCTTGCAACCTTTGCTGTCATCTGCTCCTCTTGATCTGCTGGGAGAAAAGACACTGGGGCAGTGGTTGGACAACCCAGAATGGACAATAAAAGAGGGGTGATAATCTCATTCCTCAGAATGAGAGTGAACGCGAGGAGGGCATGCGCCACTGATTAGGTACTGCCATAAGCATTTTGTGTGTGGAATCTGTTGGAATCGTTCCTCAAGTACAGTCAAGGGCAGTACATTCAGTCTTGCTAGGGTAAAGGCATGTCTATATTTTGGAATTGCTAGGTTATGCAGATAGCGTGCCAGAGAGTTGAAATGGGAAGGTGGAAAATAGTCATACCATGGGCAAAATTTCCTTATTGTGGCTAGATTGTTCTGATGCTCGATATCGTTTAGGCATTGGCAAATTAGACTGTTTGCTTTACTGTAACTTACGGTGAGTAGCTGCTGTGGGGATAAACCACAAGAGTGAAGTTTTTGATCGACAATTTTAGACCAGGCACTCCAAGCCACGCATTGAATTTTGCATACATAAAACCGTGTCTTTTAGCTGCATTGGAAGATGTAGAAATGACTTAATTGTATGTTCTCCTCCCATGTAGCTCCTTCGTAAAAAAAGAATCAATGCATTATTCAAGTGTTGCTAAATAAGGGTTTTTAATGGCTTTTGTGGGGTATGAAAATTTTATGTCTGCATAGAAGGAAAGTACAGAGAGTACAGCAAAGTGTTATGTATCCAACACACTAAGAATGCCAAGTGTCAAAAGAGCCAGAACAGAGACTCTTCTACAATCTGAATCTTAGGCCTTGTGACTGACAAGATAAAAATATATTTTTTAATTTTTTACAAAAATAATCTCTTGAGGAAAAGCAGCTATTAGTTGCAACAATGAATCAGTACATTACTAAAAGGGGTGTTGATCCTTGAATAGGAAATAAAACCTTCAATTTTCTTCAAGTCAAAGTGGCTCCAAATATTGTCTTCTAAATCAGTGGCACTACTACTAAAAATAATCTCTTTTCATTTAGGCCATCTTTTCCCATATTCAGCTGGCATATTGACAGCCATAAACCAGTAATTAAAGTCTCTATATTATTGTTCATAATTGTCTGAAATGTAGCATAGTGCCATACAAAGCAGTGCAGAAGGTGATTTTTATTTTAATGTGATCTGTAGAGCTTGAAGGATTCCTAGAGTCAGATCTTCTGTAGAAAATATTAAGACAGCATATTCACAGCATGGGATATTCTTCATGCCACGAACCCTACAATCTCATTATGCAAATGAGCCTGCTCATGTTATTACATTTCCACATTCCAAGCTCAGTAGCACAGATGTTATCCTGCAATCGCATCCAGCTCAGCTTCTTCATTTTTTGCTGCCGCCTTCAGAAAAGCCAACTTGAGGCATTATTATTTCACTCCGCTTTTAACAATCACGCAGTCTGTTCAGACTGCTTCTTTGCTGGAATGCTAAATCATTGCACATGTGACCTTTCGACATTAGGTAACAAATACTGAAATTAAACAGGATCAAGTATAGGCCTCTCTACCTGTCCTTAATTAAACAAAACCCATACAGTCGTGCTGCACTGTAATATTCCCAAATACCACAGCGAGTGAACTTGGAACTATGGGAAGAGTATGAGGGGAAAGGTATGTTGCTGCCCCACCCTGTGTTGCAATATGAGTCATGGGAAAATTGCTAACCAGAGTGTAAAAAAAGAAAGAACAAAGTCCAAAATGATGGGAGCGAGTGAAGTGTTCTCCTCACATCTATACAGCTTGTCTCTTGTAGAAGTATGCAAAACTGGGAATGACATTAGATGGAAGACTCTTTGGAAGTGAGTTGCGTAAAAAACAGAAAAGTAAAATAATTATGAGGGGAAGTTACAGAACTCTGTTGTTTGGTTGATGTTCAATTGCTTCTACAATTCTTTAACACATCATACTTGGAATTCCTTTTCTCCCCGCATCTATAAGCTTGACTTCGATAAAAAAAAATCCTCTCACAATGTAGAAATAAGCAGCACCTTGGAATGGATTATCTAAGGGTTTTTTCCCTCCTGAAAGGAGTTTTCCTGTAACAGAGAAAGCCCTTTCATCCATAGAAGGTCTCCTTTTACCAAAGGAAGACATTTTCCATTGAAGCAGAGGAGCTTTGAGATCCAACATATTGATAAGAATCTATCTCAATGAACCAACAAACACAGACAGTTTCTTCATATGGTCAATAGTTACATGTTACTGGAATTGCTTATGCCAGACTAACGCTATTGATTTGTGGCAGATTTATGGAAAACCAGCACACAAAATCACTTTTTCCAACTCATTTGTAGTTCTTAAGCACCTTTCTCACCCAATTTGCCATTTTATGAGTGCTGAGTGGATTTTATAAAACCATCTATACACCAAGTAATATTTCATTTGGAAATCTATCTTTCTAGTGGGACCCACTTGGCTGTTATCATGATAATCAGCAAATTATTTCACCCCCCATTCTGTGATCCAGAGCACTCTGTCCCCACGTTTTTATGTAGTGTAAGTATAGTTATGCAATCTCCCTTTACAATCAATTATACATGACAAATCATTGCTGAACAGACCCAAGTTTGGGTTTTATGCAGACATTGTCTTCCGGGGCACAGGGCAGATCCTGCTTTTGAGCTCTTATCTACTTTATCTTAGTCTGTAAGAAGTTCAACTCCTGAGAAAGCTAAAGGCTGGGCCTATTTACTTCATGGTAAGCTCTGAAGAAGTAATGAAAAGCTTAGGCATATTGGTGTATAATTAAGCTAGCTGATGTATTCCAAAAAACTGTTTACAGTCTTATAAAATGGTGCATATAAAAATAAATGCAAACCGATCAATTTTATGTAGGCCCTGTAAAATATACTTCTTGTCTTTCAACTTACTGGGTTGCTGGTAGCGATAGGTTTTTTTTTACTTTTTACTTTTTTGGGTAGCATATTTTACACAGGGAAAAGCTTCTTTTGCCTTTTAGAATTTTAACTTGTTTCATCGAACAGCAATAACCAGAGCCTGGTTGTTTAACAATCCATCTAGGAATAGGATTGCTGCAGCCTTTCCAAAGTAGATTGGCTTGCGTGGGGATTATATAAAAAAAAAAATGTTAATGTTAGCCTGCCAGCTATAAACAGATTTCATTATTAATTTGAAATGTCACATTATCTCAACTAAGTTATATACGTGTCATTAACTCAGAGAAGAGAAGAAACGTGCAAGTTTTACGATGCATTACCTCAAAATATTTCCACTATATACAGTGGTACCTCGGGTTAAGAACTTAATTCATTCTGGAGGTCCGTTCTTAACCTGAAACTGTTCTTAACCTGAGGTATCACTTTAGCTAATGGGGCCTCCCGCTGCCACTGCGCCGCCACCGTGCAATTTCTGTTCTCATCCTGAAGCAAAGTTCTTAACCCGAGGTACTATTTCTGGGTTAGCGGAGTCTGTAACCTGAAGTGTCTGTAACCCAAGGTACCACTGTACATAGATGGGAGCTTTGATAAATAATTTTGTTATTGGTTTGTGGGGTGCCTGGAATGCTCTCCCCAGGGAGGTTTGGTTGATGCCTTCATTATACACCTTTAGGCATCAGGCAAAACCATTCCTCTTCAACCAAACCTTTGACTGATTAAGGAGAGCTTAGGGTGGAGTTTTTGCAGTGATGTTGCAGTCTGTATAAGTCAGCAAGCTGGGGAGAGGGTCAGAGGCATGTTGGTTTTCTTTTTGAATCCAGGGCTGTGCCTATGGAGGGGTTCACAATTGGGGAGCCACCACAGAAAAGGCCTTTTCTTGTGTTGCCACCCTCCAGACCTCTTAAAGAGGAGGCACGTGAAGAAGCCCCTTAGATGATGATTGAAGGGTCTGGGGGTTATCTGGCTGTCTCCTCTCTGTGAGGTCCCATACGCTTAAGAGCAAGTTAGTAGTGAGGTTTCCTTTAACAAGAATCTCCTAGGAGCCACAGGTGAGAGCTGAGTGCAAGGTGGGCACCAAAGGTGGACAGACAACCCCAGAAAGAACACGACGTGTCCCCCATCAGAGGTACAATCCCTCCCCAAACACCCCATACACCCCAAGCAGTTTATATAAAATGCAATATATACATTAAAATTATGTAGGTTCCAAAATCTACATATAAATGAGTCAATTTCTGCTTCAGGTTGACACTTTCCACAAGTTGGAAAGGAACAGAAGCAGCAATGGAGGCCGTGCATCTAGAAACCCATACCTGGGTTTCATGTGTTTAATGCCTTAGTCCTGCCACGTTGACTAACTCCCAAGTAAGCATCATAAGATTGTAGCCCTGAGCGGTGGTTCTGATACATATCTGCTTGAAAGGAAACTCCAGTGAGTTGACTGTAACTCTTTCAAACAAGTAAGTTTGTACATATACATCTGCCTCTCTTTTTAACAAGGAGACATAATTGCAGAAGGGTTTTAAGGTAAAGCGTTGCGTTAGGTTTGTATTGCTAAGCTCTTGTCAGTATTATGCGTTTCAGGAGAGACTTGTTTTGTTCTCTTTGTTACAAAATGAACATGTAAAATATACCGTAACTTTTAAATACGGCCTGTGTTTCTCTTGACTTCATTAGAAGTGCGTGAAGTCTCATTGCTAAAGAAACTGTAAGGCTGTGTATTTTTTATAATCATTGTTTAAATGAGTGTTTAGTTTGCAAAGCAATTCCCCCCCCCTAAAAAATAAGTACAAAATATACATTTTCCTGGAGCAAATGAAAATGTCCTTAGAATATATCTCCCATCTGGGGGTTAAACTAATTAGCTGGTTTTGTAAAATGTTTTTACTCAGGAGAACACAACACATTCAGGCATCTATTCCAGAATAGTATTTAAAAAGGATTATATAATCTAGGAACAGCCGAAGAACCATTTTTTTCAGAAGGTTAGAAGGGGAATGAAATGAAGAGGAGTTGCATTATCCCATTACATTATGTAACGAGAAAAAAGTCATTATGATAAAGTGTTTTGTATGGAGGGGTGGTGTATTACTTTTGCGTGCGTGCGTGTGTGCGCGCACACACACACACACACAGATGCAGTGTATGTTATATTGTAAGAATCTAGGGTTGCTGAGCGAAAACCCAGAAACTGTACACAACAGTTGTGTCACAGGCACTTATCAGGACAGTGTCGCAGCAGGGCAGCAAGCCAAGGCAACTGAGTGCCCCAGCAGAGACAACCCAGTGTAGGCACCATTGTGCCATTGTTGTGTCTCAGCCTCACTGGTGCTGTGCCCCTGCACCATGCAGGTAAGTTAAATATACTCGGAGTCGAGAGTGGATTTCATGCTCTTTATTCAGCTCATAGTGGTGGAGAGGAATGGAAGTTCCCCCAGAATGTCTGCTTTATATACATTATTTACACAGTGGGCCCCACGTGATTGGCTAATTCTGGGATTCACCTGTAGGCCAATCAGGTTGCGGATTCATTTCCACCTGGAGCTGGATTGGGTGGCTCCTGTGGACCAATCAGACTGCTGCATTCTGGACCCTATTGTTCTAGGACCAATCAGACTGCTGCCTTTTGGATCCTATTCAACATAGTACATAACAGTAAGCCACCATGAGGCCATTTTGGGAGGGCAGCATAGCACTGCTCTGCCATGCCAGCTGCTCTTGACATTTCATTAGCTGTTCTCCCATGGAGGGATCATGGAATGGATAAACAAAGTTTCACTGGATATGTCTCTCTCCTCTTCGACTGCTGTCTTTCTGCACAGGATAAGTATGAAACAAAAACAGCCTGAATTGTTTGCAGTCCATTTTGCTGTGGAATATGTATCCAGCCCAGGTGAAGGGCCCAGGCAGTACTACAGGGGTGGAGTGGGGGACAGGAAAGGTTCGATTCTAGATCAGAACTGCCGGGGGGGGGGGGGGAGACACCCAGTGACATATTTTCAGGACCCTAGCAGACTTGGAATACTCAAGTCTCAACTGGCCATTTTCTACTACTTGGGACTATTTATCACAGGCCTCCCTCCTTTGATGAAGAGGGATGAACAATGGCTACTAGCAACAATGGCTATGTTATGCCTCCATGGTCTGAGGCAGTAATGCTTTTGAATATTTGTTGCTGGAAACCACAGGAGGGAAAAGTGCTATTATATTAAAATCCTTCTTGCTGGTTTCCCAGAGGCATCTGTTCAGCCACTGTGAGAATAGGATGTTGGACTGACTAGGAATAATATAATAATAATTTATTATTTATATCCCTCCCATCTGACTGGGTTTCCCCAGTCATTCTGGGCGGCTTCCAATTAAGTATTAAAATACAGTGGTCTGTTAAACATTAAAAGCTTCCCTAAACAGGGCTGCCTTCAGATGTCTTCTAAAAGTCTGGTACTTGTTCTTCTCTTTGACATCTGGTGGGAGGGCATTCCACAGGGCAGGTGCCACTACCGAGAAGGCCCTCTGCCTGGTTCCCTGTAACTTGGCTTCTCACAGTGAGTGAACCGCCAGAACACCTTCGGCGCTGGACCTCAGTGTCTGGGCAGAGCAATGGGGGTGGAGACGCTCCTTCAGGTATACTGGGCCGAGGCTGTTTAGGGCTTTAAAGGTCAGCATCAACACTTTGAATTGTGCTCGGAAACGTACTGGGAGCCAATGTAGATCTTTCAGGACCGGTGTTATGTGTTCTTGGCGGCCGCTCCCAGTCACCAGTCTAGCTGCCGCATTCTGGATTAGTTGTAGTTTCCAGGTCACCTTCAAAGGTAGCCCCACGTAGAGTGCATTGCAGTAGTCCAAGCGGGAGATAACCAGAGCATGCACCACTCTGGTGAGGCAGTCCGTGGGCAGGTAGGGTCTAAGCCTGTGTACCAGATGGAGCTGGTAAACAGCTGCCCTGGACACAGAATTGACCTGTGCCTCCATGGACAGCTGTGAGTCCAAAATGACGCCCAGGCTGTGCACCTGGTCCTCCAGGGACACAGTTACCCTGTAGATGGGCCATTGGCTTGATCCAGCAGGCTCTTATGTTTGTATGCTTTCTTACCTGTGTGTTGTCTACGTTGGTGAGAGGACTCAGTGGTGTATGAAGCCCTGGGGAAGAGGATGCCAGTTCCTTGATTCAATCTAACTCAAGGTCTGTAGTAGCTGGAGATCCAGGCTCAGTAGAATCATGGATGTTTGTATTGGGCTAATTTGGATCAGGGTTGAGGTTCATTACTAGCTCAGTGTTCAGCCCTGGACTCTTACCTTCTGTATCTGTGAGACAGCTGAAAGTTGGGGCTACGACCATGAGAATCAACTTCAGGAAAGAACAAGTGCGGGTACGGTAAATGAGCAATCTCTACATGCCATTTTGAAAATGCAGATGAAGAATCCGCCGGGTTTGAAAATAAAATTACTGCATATAATAGACTTCCTTCTGTCAGCTCTGGGAAAGTTGTTCTTTCAGTCACTTAAGTAAAATGCCACCCACCCACTAAAAAGACAGACTTTTCAGGGTGAACTGAAAATAAGATCCTGGCATTTAGATTTTCATATGAGAAGAGAAGCACTTAATGGCATTTCTTGCCTGTCAGAAGACTAAAACAAGCCCTTGAACTAAGCCTCAGTTTGCTTATACTTGAGCTACAAAATTATGCATCTTTTAAATGAAAAAAGTTTTGGACTTTCAGACCCAGAAGATCATCTTTTCCTCTGTTTTAATTTTTTAATATCTACATGGTGATTAAGTGATAAAATTTACATTGTTCCAACTCAACGAAACCATATATAAAGTTATAAACTAACAGATTGCCACACTGCTTAGATTCCAAGTATGTGAAATCTCTGTAATTAACCAAAACATTTGAGAGTTTTGTCAATTAGCAGCAGCAAGGAGAGAGATCAACCCACATCCAGCCACAAATTAAATTGTCTATTTTGCTAAAAAGACCCCAAACTCCCTTGGAGCGATGCCTCACTGAGCAATCACTCGCTAAGTGCCCAGTGTCTAGTGCATCATGCATGTCACCATACCCCATATGACATCAGAGCAAGTCAGCCAATGGCATCAAATGAGGCAGAGCAAGCAGTGAGAATATAAGTGATGGAGAAGATTTCAAATGTGAGAACATCAAAGAATGAGAACGTAAACCAGGACAACCAGGAAAGGAATCTGGCAACTGTTCTCTTCATTCCAGTGAGCCTTCTGGCATGTTGAAGTAAGGCAGAGGTCAGCAACCTAAGGCCCATGGGCCAGAAGCGGCCCATGAGGGTCTCTTAACAGACCCATGAGCCACCCCCGAACTGAGCCGCCTGCTTGGCGACTCCCCGCGTGCTGCGCTAAACCAGCGCAGCGCAGCACGGGGAATCTCTTCCATGGCTCCAGAAATCCCCTCTGCGCATGAACGATTTTTGGCATCTGGACATGCGCAGAAGTGATTTCCAGCACCGTGGACATGCGCAGACGTGATTTCCGGTGTCATGCTGTGCTGGTCCGGCCCACAGAGGATCTCCCCGGGAGTGATCTGGCCCATGCCCAGTATGCCTTGCTGATCCCTGATGTAAGGATGGCAAAAATGCAGCCAAGAAGCTCAAATCATATATATGACTGACACCCTTCTTTGGAAATTTAACCAATGTCCAGACTTTAACATTCAAAAACTTTACTTGCAGAATCTTATAGTTACAGAAGAATTAAAACATAATATTTACAGTCACTTGCTCATCTAAACATGGGCTTTCAGTCTCTTCTAACTTCCAAACAATTGTATTTTCCTCTCTTTCCAGAGCTCAGCACTTTGAGCCTTCTTCATCTCAATTAGGCCATGTTGTGCATCACCTATGAGAAATTTCCACATTTACCTTCTCCTGAAGCTTTGCTAGCTTGCTTTCGAGCAGAGACAAAGCACCCCAACCCTCTATTCAACTTAGCAGTGTTCACAGTGGATTCTAAAACAGTCATCTTGTTTCATATAAAAGTGAGTCTTTCCTTCACTATATGCCTTCTATGTGACCAGTGTTAGCTAATCACATGAGAACTACTGAACTCTAGAATTCAGCTACCAACCAACCAAATTTAAACATATAGCAATGAATACAAGCATTTACAATTTCAGTGAATTGAATTACTATACTTAACATGGCAGCACAGTTATATATGATTCTCTTTCTTTACGAAGCAGATAATAAGATTTATTACAAAAATATTTCCCAACTCAGTACAAATAAACATTGGCCATTAACATGCATTTCAAATACTCATCTTTATAAAATAGCTATTTCAACCACAAGCTTTCCTAAGCTTTGTAATGCTGATGTACTGGTATATCCAGTGAACTGAAAAAATCTTGCTTATATAATTAATTAATTGAAACGAGGTTTTGGAAATCTGATGTACTTCTGGCAAGTATCATTCTGCCAATAATCTATGGTGCAGCCTGGTTGAATTTATTTCTCCTGTGGAAGAAATTTGTAAATGCCAATTACAATCTGTTAAGGTGTCAGTTCAAGCTCATGTACTACAAAGCTCATTAATATCAGCCGTTTCACAGATTTTAATGAAAAGGTCCACTCTGTCAATTTCACAAAATGAGATGTTAAATCACGCTGAGAGGGAAGTAACACACATTCAACACAATATGTGAAACACCTTATCTTCGCAGATCGCTCATTGCCCGCTTGACACCCATTCTGAATGTGAGAGAATGCGAGGATTGCAGTGGGCTTGGAGAAGAAAAATAAATTTGTGTCTGCACATTCATACTCACAGAGAGGGTTGCAAAGGACAGGCTAAACTTTGCAATGGGAGATTCCACCTCCCCCCTTTTTTTCAAAAGGTCTAATTAGCATGTTGAGATTCCTTGGCAAAAGAAGGTCATGTTATGACAAATGCCTGTTATCATCGAAGGCGCATCTGTGAGACTGAGCGTCGCAGCTGTGGCTATCATAGAAAGTTGCATAATGAATGTGACTTTGTAGAACAATCTTAAAGTCAGCTTCCTGTGAACTAGCTTGATTAATGATTTTTATTGATTGGAAAAAAACACACAAAAACCGCTACTGCTATGATTCTTCTATAAGGTCATGCCATGACATTATTTTGTCTGTATCTCAATGAAAGTAAAAATAAATAAAAAGGGAATGAAGCTAACTTGTAGGAACTGCTCCCCAGAGACGGCAGCTTTCTACTTGCCATACATTGGAAGAAAACACTATCCAATCATATTCGCTCCCCCATCACATGAGGCGTTGGCCCTATTAAAACGGGGGAAGAGGCTGAGGACTGAATCGAATTGTTCTGGCACATGCAGATAGGTTATCCCAGATTCAATCCATAGTATCTCCAGTAGGGCTAGGAAAAATTATGTCTCCTTGCAGGCAGCTTCTTGTAGTCCTATATAAGGATATAGTGCATTCTGTCAGCTCATGTGTAGTGAAGTTGGGAAATCTTACCAGGTTAAAACTTTGGCTCATGCTGAAGAAGAGCATTGTGGGAGAGTCAAATATTGGAGAATTCTGGGAATGTGTATTTGCTTCTTTAAATTGCAGACTTTCTGTCTTTAAGAGTGTGAATGGGAATCTGAGGGAAAGGGAGTTTCTAGTTGATTTGTGGTTCTTAACACCTGGCTGTCCCAGACGTGGATTCAGTGTGAATGGGTTATCTTGTTAATTTACAACTCACAGAATCTGGTATTCTGTGGGAATGCTTTAATCTTCAAGGCCCCTCTGATAAACAGGATTCAGCTGTGGAGTCTACAAACAAGTTTGAGTTATGGTTCTGCCATGTAACCATTGGCGAATTGCTAATTAATCTAAAGAACTGATTGGCTTTGGAGTTTTGAATCCACATGGGTTCAAAGGGGATAAAACCTTAGGGAACCAACTTGCAATTCGATGCAGCCCATCTTACCCAGCAGACCATCTTGCCAAGCAGCAGCCGCCTCACCTACTCTACTCTAAAATGTGAGACCTTTGTCATACAGAGAGGGCCTGCCCTGATGCCGAGGGTTGCGGAATCAGCTGAGAGCGTCATGAACTGTACTAATTCTTCTTTTCGTTCTCGTTGTGAGTATGTTTTGTAGCAAGTGATAGTATACAACATTTTTGTTGCGTTCGCAAAGTAAAGGAAGGATTGAACTCTGATTAATAAGAATACACACAGAGACTTGAATCAGCAAGACTCTGGGAAGGGTGCGTATAATCGTGTCTCTCTGTGCTTGTCCGTGTGCAGCCCCTGGCCCAGGTAGTTTTATTCACAAAAGAGCTTTTTAAAGAGTGTTTGTAAGAACCAATCAGATTTCTTCTGAGCATTTCTACAAACCCACGTGGGGACAAGTTAAACTACTAAAACTAATTAAGCACAGGGTAAACAAAGAACAGAACTACAAAGAAGAGCATTTGGCAACCCCGGAGGTAATAAACAAGCAATATACATATGATAAGAAGGATGGCCAGGAGGACAGCGGATCATTATCACCTTCATGTGAGATCTGTTTCCTGGCCCTAAGATTAACATCCTAAGATTACTGTAATGGGTATGAGTTACTCGTGCGTAAACTGGTGCCTTTCTCAGTTAATTTGCCTTGTTAAAACTTTCTGACTGCGCAGGCCCTTCTCATGGTGGCTGCCTCAGTCACTGGCAGAATCCGTCAGTGGGCATTTCTTGAACCTCTTCCAACATAAAAGTTGTTTGACACCCAGTCTCCTCCTCCTCTCACTGCGCGGGAGTCTTCTGCGCAGGGAAGGCGTGGGTAGCGGAGGACCTGGGCTCTCCTCACTGATGTCCAGTGAAGAGTCCTGGAGCCCTCTCTCCACTTCCCCCATCTGCCTCCCTTTATCCCCGGTGTTGCACTGATTGGCTTCGCCCTCTACTGAGCTGTTTCTCCCCCTGCTGCTGGGTCCTTTGCCAGCATCATCTGGGAGCCTCCCCTTCGCCTCTCACTCTGATGTCAGTTCCCTGACAATTACCTATTAGAAAACTACTTCAAAGAAACTTGCCCACTATCTTTATGGCCCAGGATGCCTGCCTGGTGAAGCAACTGGCAGTGTACGTGACTTTTCAGGCAAGAGAAATGGACAGTAGAGGCAAAAGGGCATGAAAAGGGCACGAATGTAGAATCTTATGGGATTTAATCAGAAACTATTGTCAATATATCAAACCCAGTCAGCACAATGCTTTCATTGTGAACACGATGGCTTGATGTATATTTTATAATTCCTCATGGTAATCCCATCTGATCCCTACAATTTTTATTTTCTGTTTGGGATTTGTAAGAGATGTGCCAACCTTTATGTTTGAACAATCTTCTTAGAATCATAGAATCATAGAGTTGGAATAGACCACAAGGGCCATCGAATCCAACCCCCTGCCAAGCAGGAAACACCATCAGAGCACTCCTGACATATGGTTGTCAAGCCTCTGCTTAAAGACCTCCAAAGAAGGAGACTCCACCACACTCCTTGGCAGCAAATTCCACTGTCGAACAGCTCTTCCTGTCAGGAAGTTCTTCCTAATGTTTAGGTGGATAAATTTTTAATAAATTCTGGAAAGAGGACTTTTTCCTGTTTCTGTCTTTTGTGCCTTCTGCCGGGGAAGCTAAACCAGCACCTGACCACTTAGTTGCCTACCAGACCTGTTGGATTTCTGTCTGTGCCACGGTAAAGTGACGCAGGACAGGGCAGCCCGGTACCACTGAAGAGTAATCTCCTTCCTTAGGTTACTTTTCTGGACTGTTCTAAGATAAGGAAATGGTGGCAGCAAATATGGTTTCTGTTTGTTTTCTGTTCTGAAAAAAGCTTCTGCGCATCCCTCTCTCTTTCTCAGCCGGGTCTTGCCGGACTTGGAGGGGAGGTGGGGGAGTGCGCATGAATCCTGCTGTATAGGTGGAAAAGGACTTAAATCTTTGGCTTTATTGCACCTGCCAAAGTTGTTATTATGCTGAACAGGCAATCCTTTTGGTTAGGCAAATTTCCAATGAAATTATTTTTTAAAAGTGGCTAACCAAGTAAGAGTAAAAGGTAAAGGACCCCTGGATGGTAAAGTCCAGTCAAAGGCAACTAAGGGGTTGCAGTGCTCATCTCACCTTCAGGCCGAGGGAGCCAGAGTTTGTCCACAGACAGCTTTCTGGGTCATGTGGCCAGCAGGATTAAACCGCTTCTGGCACAACAGGACACCGTGACGGAAGCCAGAGCACATGGAAACACCGTTTACCTTCCTGCCACAGGGGTACCTATTTATCTACTTGCACTGGTGTGCTTTTGAACTGCTAGGTTGGCAGGAGCTGGAACAGAGCAATGGGAGCTCACTCCATTGCAGGGATTCAAACCGCCGACCTTCCGATCAGCAAGCCCAAGAGGCTGAGTGGTTTAGACCATAGTGCAGACAAATGTAGGACTTTTTTTAATAAAAAAAAAGGTTCCTGCCGCTACAGATAAGTTTCATGTTCTGGAGTGACCCCCATTCATTTCAGTGGAGCAACACTCTTGAATGAATAGTACACACTCCTCCACAAAATTTCTATCCCACTCTAATTCCCCTACAGAGAAAAAAAGTTTCCGGCAACACATGTCTCAAAGTCAATCTGGTTATTTTTCATATATCCTTCTGAGGAATAAAGAGCAGTGCAATTCTACACATGTTTACTCAGAAGCAAGTCCCATTGGATTTACTCAAAGCCAAGTAGGTTCAGGATGGAAGCATAAGAAAGCAATCCTAACCCTGGCCAGTTGTTTTTCTGGCGGGGGGCATGATGGAATGCAATAGCTTCCATGCAACTGTAGCTGCACCACTCACATTGTGTGGGGCAGAAGGCAGGGGGCAAGGGAAAGCATGTGCCGTCAAATGTCAGCCAGTGCTGGCACAGTGATCAAGCTGGTTACCATCAAGCTGCCATCATTGCAGTGGAGCTGGTTCAGGATCCAGTGGATCACTGGCCAGCTCAACCCATCCCTACACTGGAACAATCCCATCCGGGGCTTTCTTCATACTATTGATAGTGGAAATCCTGACAGTAGTCCTGTTGCCCACTTGTATCTCCAGGGGGCATAATGCAGACCTCCAGGCTGCATGAGTGATGCTTCAAGAGGGTATTTTCAATATTTCAAGGCATCGTGTTCTGGAATATCTGTCCAATCCAACTCAAAAGAACTCCATGTTAAGGGTTTCAGAACTCACAGGGTTAAAGAGTTCTGAGTGACGTCTCACATTCCTGAGGCGTGGTCACACACACTTACGGGAGTGGTTTGCTCTGTGTGTTCCAGTCTGTCTGTGTCTTGTACGCTATGCGAGAGGAAGAATGTGTGAGGTTTCGCCGGGTGTGATTTATGCTGTTATACTACATGATTAAAGGCTAAGAAGATAAGGAACGCCTTGTGTTGGTTCTGAATTATTACCCACACACTGCAATTGCTTCTAACCGCTGTGATCGCTCTGCTACCGGCCAAAGAGGAGGAAGGACGTTTGGATCAGCACGGACAGTTTGCAAGCTGCGCAACGGAAGAGTGCCGGACTCCATGTTTGGCCCTCTTGGCCGCCATACTCCAGTGAATTCTTTTGTCCATCATGGACTGCAAATTCGGCAAGCCATAGTTTTCCCTTTATGGAAATATGAATTTTTATTTAAATTATGGTAATCAGTTCCAAATTTGCATGTGTACATTTAATTAGTTTGCGTTCTGTGGGGTTTTTTGTGGGGACCCCCCCCTTCTGCAATACATAAGTAGTCATCTTATTCAGAGACCTGTGGCAACTGCCAATACTGACTTTGCCTGTACAACAAGCTGATCTTACTCAGGACCAAATAAAACTATGTGAAACTGTATATGGCCGCTGCAGAGCTGTTTGCAGAGGTGCATCTGCCATTGAATTCCCTAGAACAATGGTTTTTAACCAGTTTGGCATGGCACCCTGGGGTGCCTTGAATGATGGTCATGGGTGTCGCAGGCAACACTGGCCTCTGTCTCTCTTTCCTTCCCTCCCTCTTCTGATGGCCTCTCACGTCTCTGCATCCCAAAGGATTGCACAGCTGTTTGTTGCAGCAGCCCTGGCTACAAGCTCCCCAGAGGAATGGTGTCTCTGGCGCTGGTCAGGGGGTGCTTCCCAGGCCCTTGTGGGGCAGTGTGAGGAGGCACCTCTCTTTGGGGCAGGGAGGGCAGCTCAGAGACCAGGGGAAGCAGCTAAGACTACCCAGAACACTTCCAAGGGAAGGGGAGAAGAGAGGAGGCTAAGGGAACACTCCACAAGGGAGCGTGTTCAAAAAAGCATAAGAGGCTGCCAGCTCTACAGGCAGGGGGGTGAAATAACTGAGCTACTGAGCCCCACAGGGGTGCCACAGGAAGAATGCAGTTGGTCAAGGGAGCTGTGGACCCAAAAAGGTTGAAAACCTCTGCCCTAGAAAGTAATTGGGGCATGCAGGTGATCAGGTGAACCTTCCATGCCTTTGCTGTAGGCATTTGAGTCTCTGTGATACAAAAACATCCCTATCTGGAGACAAACAAGAAGAAGAAGAAGAAGAAGAAGAAGAAGAAGAAGAAGAAGAAGAGGAGGAGTAGTTTGGATTTGATATCCCGCCTTTCATTCCCTTTAAGGAGTCTCAAAGCGGCTAACATTCTCCTTTCCCTTCCTCCCCCACAACAAACACTCTGTGAGGTGAGTGAGGCTGAGAGACTTCAGAGAAGTGTGACTGGCCCAAGGTCACCCAGCAGCTGCATGTGGAGGAGCAGAGACGCGAACCCGGTTCACCAGATTACGAGTCCACCGCTCTTAACCACTACACCACACTGGCTCTCAACTAAAATATCTGCCCCCCAAAAATGATCTTGGGGAGAAAAGCCATTGAATGGAAGGATGACCCTGTTTCCTCCTGTGGCCTATGCTGTGATTAAAAACATCCTTACACCCACCCCATTTTGTAGGGAATTATCCAGGCCCAAGTTGCATCTTGCTGTCATCACAACCAATAGCATTCTTAAAGGCTTGACCTATAATGGTTCAGGGTATGCTACTGTTACATACATTCTAACTTGAGCCTCATTGATAAAAACAAACATTCTGAAGTAGATAGGTAGCCGTGTTGGTCTGCCATAGTCAAAATAAACATACAGCTCCCAAGTTAAAACAGTACAACGCATCATCAGAGATCTACAACCTCTCCTGGACAATGACAGTTCTCTTTCTCAAGCTCTGGGAGGAAGACCTTTCATTGCCTACAGACAGCCACCCAATCTTAAACAACTCCTAACCCACAATAATACTACAACCAGACTTAACACAGACACTGGCACCAGAGCCTGCAATAAACCCAGATGCCAACTTTGCTGCCACATACACCCGGACAACACCATTACTGGCCCCAACAACATCACACATACCATCTCGGGACTATTTAATTGCTCATCGTCCAACATTGTGTATGCCATCAAATGCCAACAGTGTCCTTCAGCTCTCTATATTGGACAAACAGGCCAAACCTTACGCCAAAGAATAAACGGACATAAATCTGACATCAAGAATCACAAAACAGAGAAACCAGTAGGAGAACACTTCAATCTCCCAGGACATTCTATACAAGATCTCAAAGTAGCTGTTTTACTACAAAGGAATTTCAGAAATAGACTGGAAAGAGAAGCTGCTGAATTACAACTCATTACCAAACTTAAAACCATGGAAAGACCTGGGCTGAACAAAGACATTGGATTCTTATCTCACTATACATGACTAAGCCATTTCTCACCCCTTGCCTTTTCCTGTAAGACCTATTACAGTTGTTAAGAGTCGTCAACAGGCTCTCTCAGCTATCTGCCTATCTCCCATTCCCACCACCCTTCTGAGTAACACCCCTCCCCACCTTCTCACTATATAGAAGGATCTGGCAACTTCTGTTTCAGTGTATCTGAAGAAGTGTGCATGCACACGAAAGCTCATACCAAGAACTAACTTAGTTGGTCTTTAAGGTGCTACTGGAAGGAATTTTTATTTTAAACATTCTGAAGTTATCCTGGGACCGTATAGATTTCTGCTTGGTTTCACTGTACTGGTTGAAAAGTACCGTGGTTGAACTTAAGATCTCAGTAAAAGGAAGCCTGAGGGAGAGAGATACAAATGGAAGGTCATAGCCATTGGCACTAATACTATAATACTCTGCAATAACCATTTATATGGCAATTTAGCATGCAAGTATCCTTAGTTGCCTTACATGAAATCAATAGAACCAGCTGTGGATTACTGCTCTGCCTAAGGAATTTCTTTGAAAAACTAGAACAAGAAGCAAAGCACAAAACAGTCCAACCCCAGGTTTACTTTGGTCCACCAAAAAGTTAGATGCTGTTTTTGCGACATTACAAAAAAGACCATCCTTTGAGGTGCACAATAGTTTGGCTGTGTATAGAATTAGTTATTTTAAAAGCTGAACTAAAGAGGAATGTTTCATGCTAGATAGCTGTTAAATAATAGCAGGCAGGTGTGCCAGGCACTGAGATTTTAAGGATGTTTGTTTTGCTGAAATGATGGATCAGTGCTTGATACTCTTTTATATTTGAATTTAAAATGCACTGGTTTATCATTACACAAAGTCACATTCTTGTTCATATCACAAGCATTGATGGAGTTGAGTATTCTACAGACTCTGTAAGCAGCATCGGAAATGTAGACTACAAAAGGGAAATGAAGTTTTACTGCATACAAATATAAATGTGTATAAACTCAATGATGATATTCTCATTATACGGTGCACTGCTTGAATTCTTTCATATATGTACAGTCAGTTAATCAAAAATACAAAGCAATCAACGTGTCCACAAGGCTACCACACACCACTTCAACCCAACTGTCCACAAGGATTCAACCACAACATGGTATAGAATTCAGTGGTGGAGGAAGGGGGCGGTCGGCCCTGGGTGCCATCTCTAAGGGGGGTGACAAGAAGGCACCCCACAGGGGGCTTGCCCCGCTGACCCCAGCTGCAGCGGTGGCAGAGGGATCCCACCTCGGTCCGTACGGCGCTCAAGCAGCGCTGCCAGCAAACCACCTCGTGGCGCATGTGTACTGTGCATGTTCAGTACGTAGCAGTGGCATGCATGCACCATACGTACAGCACATGTGCATGCACTGCCAGACAGTTTGCCCTGCCCCCGACACCCCGCACCGGGTGCTGTTTAGCTTTCCTTCGCCCCTGATAGAATTGCCAGTGCTGTATCAAAGTACAGTGGTACCTTGGTTCCCAAATGGCTTAGTTGTCGAACAAATTGGTTCCAGAACGCCACAAACCCAGAAGTGTTCCAGATTGCAAATGTTCTTTGGAAGCTGAACATCTGACGTGGCTTCCGTGGCTTCCAATTGAGTGCAGGAATCTCCTGCAGCCAATCGGAAGCCGCGCCTTTGTTTCCGAACAGTTTCAGGAATCAAATGGATTAAGTTCAAGTACCAAGGTACCACTGTATATCCTCTAATTTCTCAAAGGTTTTCATCTCCTGCAAAAAAAGAGGCATTCCATTTTTTCTGCCTCATTCTCAAGGAACTTTAGAAGTTCTTTCAAATTTCTGTGGCTGTGGAATTTTGAGGGCAACATGTTTCTTTTTCATCCCAATGAATGTTTCATCAGAACTCTGCAGCTCCCCACAGCTGCCCACACTTCCTGATCTGAAAGAAGCCCAGTGGGAGGATTTTTCTTGCGATGCCTTCCCCTGGGCTTTAGCAGAAGTGGATTCACCCAGGGAGACAGCTGAGTGCCGACTACCAGAGAGGTAAACTTTCTGAATGAGAAAAAAGACACAAACACACCTCAACCACCTCGAACATAAGCAAAGTGTGGCAAGACGCCTACAGCCTACCCATGAGAATTTCACCAAACTCCTGTCTGATAACTTTTTAATGTAATCTATCTTCTCATTAATTGATGGAGGGAGGAAAAGTGAGAAGAAACATGTGTCCAGCTGCTGTGGCTTTGCAAATAGGTCTATGCGGGTTTGTTTTTCATTGTGCCTATTTTCAAGGATTTTCAAGCATTTGGGAGAGCATTTTGTAGCAGCAGATGTGGGGTCCCAGCTTGAGCCCTTAAAACTTTAAGCAAGATAGTGCAGGTGAAAAAGGCTGTTTCCCAAAAACTGCTTTCCCCCAAATCATGTACCTCTTTGCTCCAAGTCCTCCCCCCACAAACACTCCCTGCATCTTCCATCTCCTTCATTTAATAATAATAATAATAATAATAATAATAATAATAATAATAATAATAATAATAATAAATTTTATTTATATCCCACCCTCCTCAGCCAAAGCTGGGCTCACAGCGGCTAACAACAGTAAAAATAGCACAGTTTACATAAAATCACAGTCAATTAATTGAAATATATTGTAAAATCAGTTCAGAATCAAGCTAATGGCAACCATTGGGCTAGAGTTCTATGAGGTTTACAGAAGGAGGGGGTCAGGCTGTGCCTTGGCCAAAGGCCTGGTGGAACAGCTGTCTTGCAGGCCCTGCGGAAAGATGTCAAGTCCTGCAGGGCCCTAGTCTTTTGTGACAGAGCGTTCCACAAGATCGGGGCCACGGCCGAAAAAGCCCTGGCTCTGGTTGAGGCCAGCCTAACCTCCCTGTGGCCCGGGACCTCCAAGATGTTTTTATTTGAAGACTATAAGGTCCTCCGTGGGACATACCAAGAGAGGCGGTCCCGTAGGTACGAGGGTCCTAGGCCGTATAGTGCTTTATATGGCAGTTTGTTATCAGGCGTGACTCCCGCTAATTGATTTATGGCCCTCAATTAGCTCTTCATTGCCCGGCACACTTCTCCTGCCGCATGCTCTGCTCCCAGCTCTCCGTCACGCCATAGCAGAGTTTCGCACAGCGGTGTAAACTGTCACGTGGCTTGATTCAGCTTCCAGACAAACACACAGAGAGTCCAGTTTGTCTATTTACAGCTTTTATTCCAATATTTCTCAGGAATTTCCAGGACTATTTGCAGCCATGCTAAAACTGCATCCTTTCCCCACAAAGTACAAAGTGGGACTGGCAAACTTTGCCCAAGCTCCTCCCGAGCTTCCAAAATTGACGTCAGAATGGTGTGGCATCATGGGAAGAACTTAACCTGTTAAGTTCCAACTCCAACACCCCCCTTTGCCGCACCTTCTGACAAGACCCTTTTGAGTTCAACACCTTCCCCTTTGCCTTGTGCTCCTTCCCAGCATCTTTCCCAGGCACCTGTTGAACCCTTTCAACACTCCCAGAATCACACTGTGCGAATTTTGCCCACGCACTTGTCGCTTGGTACCTTTCAGGTGGAATGCCCTTTGTTGAGCGACTAGACCTTCTGGGCACAAACTCAGATGTTACCTCTGACTCACTGCCACCAGGAACTGTGTCCTCAGCCTCACGGGATTCCCCTTCTGACTTAAAACGTTTTCGAATCCTTTCCATTACACTCACAGGAGAACTGGGCTCGCTTTTGGGTGTTCTCTTAACCTGTGGAGAAACTACAGATACCTCCTCCTGTTCCTGACTTTGGTCAGTTACCTGATCGTCATCATCAGACTCAGTTTCTTCTTCCCTTTCCTCCCCCTCAGAATCTTCCTGTTCTGAATCAGAAAGACATTCTGAAAGAACATCACGCTTGACAGCAGCGTGTGACTTTTTATTCTGCTCATAGAACTCAGCGTGTTTGCTGATCAGTAACTTACTCTGATCACCTGATGGAAATGCAAACCTCCATGCACTCGCTGTTGGCTCATACCCACAGAAGATCATTTTCCGGAACTTGGATCCATCTGGCCCCTGCAACGCAGCAGGTACTGACACAGATGCATGTGACCCAAACCTGCGCAAAAAATGAATCTGGGGTTTCCTGCCATGCAACAAACCAAACGGTGTGTCCCCTACCATGGAATTGTAGGTGCGATTCCAGGTGAAGCTCACATACTTGATTGCCTCCAGCCAAAACCTTGGAGGTAACCCAGAATCTTTCAGCAACACCTGTGCAGTTTTAACCAGAGCCTGACACCTGAGCTCTGACACTCCCCTCTGGTTGGGTGAAGTCACTGTGTGACGTATCCCTTTCTTGCGAAAGTACTTCTGCAAAGCAGAACCTGTAAACTCAGCTCCTCTGTCACTTGTGACAGCCTGCACTTTGGTGGAAAACCTTACTTCTACCTCCTCAATCCAACGTTTGATCAGCTGTGCTGCATCATCCTTGGATTTGAGACCGTGAGTCCAGGAATTCTGTGTAAAATTATCCTGCATCGAGAGCAGAAACCTTGACCCTCCCAGACTTGGTTCCTTTACCGGACCCCACAAATCTATGTGAATTTGTTCAAAAGGCCTAGTGGTTATCCTCTCAACCTTTGGATAACTGCATCCTTTTACCTTTGCCAGCTTGCACGTTTCACAACTTACAGCTTGTCCACATTCTGAAATCTTACACCCTTTAGAAACTTCTGGTAGCACCTGTAGTTCTTCTAGAGAACTATGGGCTGTTCGTGTATGCCAAGCATGAACACATTCATCATGATTGGGAATTGTAGCACGCAGTGCTTGTGCTTTTTCAACCTTCCCATCACCCTCCAGAGACGTTTTAAGAATGAAGAGATCATTCTGCCCCTTTTTAACCTTGGCAAACATCCTCCCTCCTTTGGAGATTGTGCACACATCATCCTGAAAACAAACCGTAAATCCCTTTTTCAGTAAATAAGGCACAGATAAAAGACAGTGGTGCATCCCAGGAACGGTATAACACTCCAGCGTTTCCTGCAAAATACGAAAATGCAGATTTACAACATTAGTCAAATTTCTTTTCTGTCCATTTGCAAACAGTACAGATTTCCCGGCAGGAATTGCCGTGCAGTTCCACCTCTCGACAGCAGGTGTCTCTGGAATCAAATTGCGATTAGCTGCAGAGTCAATAATAAAACTTTGCTCTGCCCTTGTCCCACGGCTGTCTTCAGCCAACGCCAAACTAGCCGTGATCTGATAAGTCTGTTCCTGGCACCTGGCACGTTTACCAGCCTCAGTCTCACGCCTGGTTGTTTTTCCAGGCCGGTTGCCATGGAAACCCGACTGGTTCCCATGAGAGTTCAGCAGTTTGACCTTGGCAACATCCTGTCTTGCCTCTCTGCTCCGGTGGGGGCAATCTCGACGCAAATGTCCCGCTGCATTACACAAGTAGCAACGACGAACTCCAGTGGAAAAACACTGCCTGGGGCTCCTCCCAGCTGGCCTCCTTCTCCTTCTTCCGGAAAAGCACTCCTTGCCAGATCCGCCCCCCTTGAACTGCCGCTTCATTCCAGCAGGTTCAGTGGAAAACTTTTCAAACTTGCCTTTGGAACTTTCCGCCCCCCCGACTTGCTCACTAGCACTCCTTGAGGCTAACTTGTCAGGAACAGGGACTGCAGCCATCTCTAGGCTCTTAGCTTCTATTTGCCCTTGGCTTCCTGCTGAGCCTTCACACAGACGTTTCAGCACACGCCAAGCCTCACACGCAGATTCAACGCCCTCCAGGTGCTGTTGCAACTTAGCATGAACACCTGCTCTTAACATGCAGACCTCAGCTCTCATAGCTTTCTCCCTCTGCATTTTCTCCTCCAGAGAAACAGACTTTAGCTTTCCTGCATCTCTGTCCACCAGTTGCACTGGTTCCCTCTGGGAAATGTCCCAAACTTCCGTGGCCATGAACCACGCCCTCACCCTTTTTGTCCAGGTATTCCACGCTTGGACGGTGAGTTCCTCAAGCTGTTCAAACGGAGCTTGAATCACCTCCTGGCCATCTGCCATCTTCCCCCGGGGCCCAGCGTACTCACGTAAACAAACCAGCCGCTCTTCAGCTCCCGGTCTAGCAGATCAGCTCCCCTGCCTCTCACAATTCCAGGCAGAACTTCAAGCTGGCATCAGCATCGTCGTCAGCTTGCCTTTCAAACGTTAGGCACAGCTCCTGCACAGCGTCTTTCAGCTTGCTTGCCTGCTTGCCTCAGATTCCTGCCTCCCGTTCTCCAAAGGCGCCCCAAGCTGTACTCACAAGATTTCCAGCTCCCCTGGCGTGGAGAAACGATTCCTCGCTGCTCTCAGCTCCTTGGCTCCACAGCAACACAGGCACTCTCTGCGTCTTGCAGCTTGCTTGTTTGCTTCTACCTCCGCCTTCTGCCGTCTCTGCTCGACACCGCAGATCAAAGCTTTCCCGGCAGACTCTCGTGACAGGTTTACAAGCGATGATTTAGGACATCCATAACCTATGGCAGTTTGTTATCAGGCGTGACTCCCGCTAATTGATTTATGGCCCTCAATTAGCTCTTCATTGCCCGGCACACTTCTCCTGCCGCATGCTCTGCTCCCAGCTCTCCGTCACGCCATAGCAGAGTTTCGCACAGCGGTGTAAACTGTCACGTGGCTTGATTCAGCTTCCAGACAAACACACAGAGAGTCCAGTTTGTCTATTTACAGCTTTTATTCCAATATTTCTCAGGAATTTCCAGGACTATTTGCAGCCATGCTAAAACTGCATCCTTTCCCCACAAAGTACAAAGTGGGACTGGCAAACTTTGCCCAAGCTCCTCCCGAGCTTCCAAAATTGACGTCAGAATGGTGTGGCATCATGGGAAGAACTTAACCTGTTAAGTTCCAACTCCAACACTTTAAAGGTTAAAACCAGCACCTTATGTTGGTGCAGTGTGTCTCTTTATAATCACCATCACCCTGACATTCCCCTTCTGACACACCCATCTCTGCATCCGGGCAACCTCCGAAACGGACAACACAGTCTCTAGCTGCTGGAAGAGGAAAGCCCAGGCTTATGTCTAGCCATTGGGGTCACTTCCAACTTTACTATTTTAAGATTCTATGTCACTGTGTGGAGGTGGGTAGATGGCTAGATCTTACATGAGCAAGCAAGAGAAGAAGAACCAACATGAACTTCAGGAGAAAAACGACTTCTTGAAACCAGTAGAATACAAAATCGAATACATCGAATACAGAAATAAATCTTGGGCCTATTGAAATTCGCCATAACCTTCCTTGGGTTTTCATTATCCTGGGTATGACATGGGGATAATAAGGATTAGGCTCACAAATTAATTGAAAAATTAAGCAAACAACAACAAAAAATGGAAAGCATTTTGGACCCACTGGGTCAAATTCAACTAAATGAACTATTTCCTTGGTCCCTGAATTTTGGGTGGAATTCCACCTAGTGCTAAGGAAATCAGTGCAAGCATTGCTGTTTGCCAGATGGAATGATCTCCCCTTTGTTCTGTTCTGGGTGGGTCTCTCAATACGCTTTTCGGCAGGGGGGGGGGTCAGTGTGTGGTGGTGGGAAGCCTTGTTGTACTATCAGGAATCTTTGTGCTGGCTTCTGCGAGTGGAATAGGTTAGTGAATGTGGTCCAAAGCCTACATTTATAAGCATACCTTCAAGCAAGTAGGTCCCACGGTTAGGCTCACGCCGTGAAATGGTAGTTATATCAGCATCATGTTCATTATCATAAGCCACAATATGGTCAGCATTTACCCTTTAGAATCACATTTTGTCTGTCTCCCGCGTAATATTTAATATTCACCGAGCAACACTTTGATATTCTTATTAAATGGAGCAGCCAGATACAGTTAGAGAAAGGGCATATGCATAAGGGAGCTATCAACAGCCTTTTGTGAACAACTGAAAAACCAATTAATTTGACACTTCTTTTACTTCTACTGTGTAGTTATCCAGACAAGAATAGACAGTATATTCAGGACATCGTAAAGATTAAATATTCCCAAACAGGTTCTGCTACTGTCTTCACAAAAGGATTTAAGATATGTTTGGCATTTCCAGTTAATTGTTTATGTAAATCAAAATAAAAGGAGGCTAAACTCTTGAAGAACTTCATTGTTTGGCTTACTGTAGTCAAACAGGATTTTTACAAATACTGATGGATTCCTCATTTGTCACACTTCACACAGTATTTTAGCTAATGATCTAATTCCCTCCTCACCATTTCTATCTGTTTCTGATATGCCACTGTAGATTGAATGGCAGATGTGGTTCAATGGAATGAATTTCTGCATTCAGTGAAAGGTATGGATTTATTTTTTCTGCTACTGATGCTCACATGCGTAGTTCCTCTTTCATACATTTCACAATTCACCTGATAGTCTTGCTTGTTTTAACTGCATTATTTAGCTCCCTTTCAGAATAGAGTAAAACTTATTTACACTCTTGAATTTACCTTAATGCTGCCAGTGTTTTCAAATGTACACAATTTCCCCCATATATTCAATAAACATTTTCCAGTCTTCTCTAAATGTATGTTCTTCTTGTTCTCTTATTTTATATGTTAAGTCCACAAGCTGCACATATTCCATCAGCTTAAGTTGCCATTTTTCTTTAGTTGGGACCTCGCTCGTTTTCCATTTTTGGGCTAACAAAACATGGGCCGCAGTAGTGGCATGCATAAATAACCTTTTTTGACACCTGGGAATTTCCGTCTGAATTATCCCCAACAAAAAGGACTCTGGTTGTTGTTTTTTTGAAAGGTGCTTTTAAACATTTTTTTCAATTCATTATGGATTATTTCCCAATACACTTTTACAATTCCACCACATATGAAAGAAGGTTCCCTCAACTTCATTGCATCTCCAGCACTTATCTGATTCAGTCTTATACATCTTACCAAGCCTGAGTTCTCAACACATAGAAGGGGAATGGAGATAGAAGAAATGGACACACTGTTTTGACCAAGATGAATGACTGAACAGGACTTTTAAGTGTTAACCCCTATTTGAAAATGAAAGCTAGAAATTATCTGGGCATTAGTCATACCCATCAGTAAATTGCTTTTAGATATAATAAAAGTACCTGGGGAAAATAAGTTTTTTTCCAGGTCAAAAAATATATGATGTGTTGAGTGCAATTAATCTTCATTCAGTCGTGCTTTCACAACAGTGTGAAAAAACCTGGTGTTCCTGAAAGTTCAAAAGATAACAAGTACTTCTCACTCTTAATGAATTACAAGAGATATTGGCAAAATATGTGTCTAGCAGCAGTTGTCAGAAGCAATTTCTTTCAAACACATTTTGCAGTTTAATCATGCCGCAATGTGTGCCTGAACTTTTAAACTTCTGGACCAACTAATATGAGCATGGCTTTCTATAATAAGAATATTTCAGGGGGAGGGGGGAAGAAACTAGAGCAAGATTAATTGTCACACATTAAGTCAGTGAATGGTACTTATGTCTCATTCATTAGTGTAGGTCTCAGAGTCCTTCAGGGAGTATCAAATCATCCCACAATAACCCCCAGTAATGAATCTGCACTCAGTGATCTGATTTAACCAAAGCGCTTCATATCAGTTAATCGACATGAATATCTTGACATTTGCAAGGAGCAATTATGCAAGACAGCCTTCGACATGAAATCACACAATGGGCCACTAGCTGGTACCAATTTCTGCTCGTGCAGTGTTGGAGATCTCCCTCCTCTTGGCACCTATCAAAGTCCTCTCCAGTCCTGATGTTAATTGCCACATGCAGGGGATGAGCAAATCTCATGGATATGGTCGCTGGGGAGGGAGTGATTAAACCTCCCCTCCCTGTGATCTCAATAACAATGCCTCCCCATTACAAACTATCACGTTCCATGAGTTGGTGACAAAAGGATGGTGAAGTTGAGTGAGGTAGCATGCACAGAGTTATTGGATCTCACCCATGGAAGTGGCTGTAAGGCCCCATCTTCACTATGCAGTTGCCCAGGCAGGTGCCTTATGTGACCCATGAGAGCAGCAAAATAACCAGACTGTACAACGGGACGCGGGTGGCGCTGTGGGTTAAACCACAGAGCCTAGGACTTGCCGATCAGAAGGTCAGCGGTTCGAATCCCCATGACGGGGTGAGCTCCTGTTGCTCGGTCCCTGCTCCTGCCAATCTAGCAGTTGGAAAGCACATCAAAGTGCAAGTAGATAAATAGGGACCGCTCCAGCGGGAAGGTAAACAGCATTTCTGTGTGCTGCTCTGGTTTGCCAGAAGCGGCTTAGTCATGCTGGCCACATGACCTGGAAGCTCCCTTGGCCAATAAAGCGAGATGAGCACTGCAACCCCAGAGTCGGTCACAACTGGACCTAATGGTCAGGGGTGCCTTTACTTTTACCTCACAACGGTGCTGGGATACAATTAGGCCAAATCTTTATTGATGGCAGCAGGCAGGGCAAAGGTTGGCATGGCATTGGGTCCCAGGATTAGTTCATCATTCCACAAGTCCCACGTTGATGGAATGGATCCACTGGGTTTGGATCACTTCAAACCTGTATGACGAACGTCAGCCAGTGTTGAACCTTGCCTTGGTGCTAGCCAAGGAAGCAAGGTCTCACTGGGGGACGAGGGTGCAGATTCCAACCAGGCATATACAAAACCCACGTTTGGGTTTCTGGTGGTCAATCCTCCCCTCAGGTCCCTTATGGGGCCCCCCCTATACTTTGTTGATCCTGCCCAATGCTATTTCTGCACTCAGACAAACAATGTTCTTCTACCTAACAAAGGAAAGCCATAATTTCACTGAGGGAAAGGCAAAAGAAATCCCAACCAAGTGCCAATCAGGTTGAGAGAAATTTCCGGCCCTTTCAAACAATGACCCAAAATTACTCAGTGTAGGCTCTAACCTGACAGTGGGCGGGTGGGAAGCTCTCAAAGCAAAATGGCTGTGAGATCCAAGGAAAGGAGCCTTATATAGGCTTTCCCCTCCCCTCTTCAGCAAGGGCTCATGGGACAGCTTTTTCCCATGAGCCCATCACACAGAGAAGATACTGGGGAAAACCTTGCCCAGTATTTTGCTGCAATCTATGGGCCACAGGGTTGCCAGGAAAAGGTGCACCATGCTTATTGGGCATGGAACAGGACTTAAAGCAGTGTTATACAGTCATGGCTTTCCCAAAAAAATCCAAGGAACTGTTAGGATACCCCTATTCCCCTCAAAGAGCTACAGTTCACAGTTCCCTGGGAAGAGGGGTTGATTGTTGAACTACTGTGGGACTAGAAAATGACCCTCCTCTTGGTTTACTGCCAGACAGGATGGAACAAAAGGGAAAACAAAATTTTGGATTATTAGTCCAAAATTAGTCCAAACATGTGTTTTCTTTGCTCATTTCTATTGGATGGAGAAGATATTCTCAAGGGAACAGAGGGCTAGGGCTTTGTTCTTTTCCATATGGGTGGGACTCATGATTAGATCCTAATATTCAGCATGGTGTAGTGGTTAAGAGCGGTGGACTCATAATCTGGTGTACCGGGTTCGCTTCCCCGCTCCTCCACATGCAGCTGCTGGGTGACCTTGGGCTAGTCACACTTCTCTGAAGTCTCTCAGCTTCACTCACCTCACAGAGTGTTTATTGTGGGGGAGGAAGGGAAAGGAGATTGTTTGAGACTCCTTAAGGGGAGTGAAAAGTGGGATATCAAGTCCAAACCTTCTTCCCTCCTCCTCCTTCTTCTTCTTCTTCTTCTTCTTCTTCTTCTTCTTCTTCTTCTTCTTCTTCTCTTTTTACCTAGACTGGGAAAACACGGATCGTATTTTAAACCTCTGAAAAATTATACATAAAATACAGTGAAATATTTCATTAAGAAAGATATATTCTGTAAACAATTTACTGCTGGTTATTTAGGCTATCTTTCACTGAAGTTTTTTTAAAGAAAAAAAATGGAATAAAACCCCCCTTCCCTTTCCTGCTTCCCCCTCCTTTGATTCCATGGTGCTTTCACATATAAAGCACTTATCTGTCAGCATTCAAAAGTCACAGAGGTATTACAGGATCTAGCACTGGGAGATAAGATGTGACATTTAGGATATACAGGGAGAAACATGCTACCCATCCCCTTTCCTCCCACCCTAGCATTTACAGCAATAGCACAATGGCAAAATGGTAAATCAGTGGTAAATGAAATGAAGAAAAGGCAAATATTCAGCCCTGATGCTCAAAGGCTGAACCCTTCTATTAGCTACCACTTTACTGTATGTCCTGCATTTCAACAGGCAGAAGTAAATGGGCACAAACTTTGTATTTATGTCTCATTTTTCTCAGTTCTCCATTAGGCGAAGGACTAGGGCTCCGTGGTTAAGTGCCTCCTTTGCATGCAGGTTCAGTTCCTAGTATCTCAGGGTAAGGTTGGGGAAGGCTGTCTTTCTGAAATCCTGGACAGCTGCTGCCAGTTAGTTTAGAAAATAATGAGCTATATGGACCAAGGGTCTGGCTTGGTATAAGGCAGCTTCCTATATGCTTATGTGAATATTGCATTATTCAATCAATATATTCCGTTATTTGCAGTTCGTTCAGAATGCAGCTGATGTCTACAGACACTGTATGTTTTCTCTTCAAAGATGGACATTCATGACTTATCAGACCCTGAAATCTGCGAGGCCACACAGGAAGGCTCCATAACTGAACTATGGGCTAATAACGAAGCTGTGCTTATTACCAAATGATTCATCTTTTTTTTTTCCAGAGCAGGCATTGCCCTTTTGTTCCGACATCCAATATAATTAAATTTATGAGTAAATAAGCTTATTCAAGGCTTAATTAAAATGCAGGCATGCCCTCTGTCTCATTTATTCAATGTAAGTAGGTTATTAATTATCCAGTTAGAAAACAACTTAATGGCTACTGCTCTCTTTCAAAGTTAGCAGTTAGTACAAACAAGTGGGACCCACAACAAAGGTCTGGGGATTTTTGTCCTCCTTTTCAGGGTTCAAACCAACCAACCAGCTACAGCTTCCCACTGGATCCTACATAAGCTCCTAACACCTCAAACAGACCAATTTATTTTCCCCTGCTCCTGATTTTCCCTTTTTCTTTTCAGATCCTAATCTTTCTTATTTAGTCAAAGGTCATCAGTTGTGCAAAAAATTCTGGAGTGTCACTCAAAACACTGTTAAACCAAAATTAGCATAATCTTCTGAAATATCCAATATAATATAAAAACTACTCATTCCAAAAGAGGCAGCTAGAGAGAGAGAACTGCAACTAGGAAACCAGCTAGGTCAAATATAATCCTGTGTGTCTGGTTGGTTGACAAGAAGACAAATATATCCTCTCCTACCCAATTCTTTTGACTATACTCTTGAGCAGTGCTTTTTTTCTGGGGAAACTCAAGGGTATGCAGTACCAGCACCTTTTTTCTAAAAGAAAAGGTAAAAAGGTAAAGGTAAAGGACCCCTAGATGATTAAGTCCAGTGAAAGGCGACTATGGGGTTGTGGCGCTCATCTCGCTTTCAGGCCAAGGGAGCCGGCGTTTGTCCACAGACAGCTTTCCGTGTCATGTGGCCAACATGACTAAACCGCTTCTGGTGCAACAGGACTCCATGACAAAAGCTAGATCTCATGGAAATGACTTTTACCTCCCCCTATTTATTTGCTTGCACTGGCATGCTTTCGAACTGCTTAGGTTGACAGGAGCTGGGACACGGCAATGGGAGCTCACCTCGTAGTGCGGATATGAACCGTTGACCTTCTGATTGGCAGGCCCAAGAGGCTCAGTGGTTTAGACCACAGCACCACCTGCATCCCTCTAGAAGAAAAACACTGGTCTTGAGCAACTATATAACGGAATTGCAACACTCTAGGCTTGTTCACGTGTTGCACTGAACACAAGTGCAAGCTGGCTCTACAAATGTACATCTGTATGACTGAAAGAATGTACAGTTGCTTATTTGTACTGCTCAACTATTGCAGCCAGTGTGGTGTAGTAGTTAAGAGCAGTGGACTTGTAATCTGGTGAACCAGGTTCGCTTCCCTGCTCCTCCACATGCAGCTGCTGGGTGACCTTGGGCTGGTCACACATCTCTGAAGTCTCTCAGCCTCACTCACCTCAAAGAATGTTTGTTGCAGGGGAAGAAGGGAAAGGAGATTGTTAGCCACTTTGAGATTCCTTAGGGTAGTGATAAAGCAGGATATCAAATCCAAACTCCTCCTCCTCCTCCTCCCCCTCCTCCTCCTCCCCCTCCTCCTCCTCCTCCTCCCCCTCCTCCTCCTCCTCCTCCTCCTCCTCCTCCTCCTCCTCCTCCTCCTCTTCTTCTTCTTCTTCTTCTTCTTCTTCTTCTTCTTCTTCTTCTTCAACAGCTACATAGACTATAAATTCATTGAGCCACCCTTACATATTTAAGGGTTTCTGCAGCTGGTTGTCCACACTGACACAAGTGCTTCTCCAGAGGAATCCCTCTAAACCAGCCTAACACAACTACAAGAGGGCGAAGAGAGCCCCTGATATCCTGAGTTCAAGGGAGATGCTCTCTGAGCATTAATCTCTGCCAAGAACTTGCGAAAATCCAAACCCCAAATATGCTGCTTTACCAGGTTGAAAGCTTTCTTTTCTCCCTGCATTGAGCAAAAAATAAAATAAAATATCAGATAAAATCTTATCACAGCTATTCATTTATGAACTGATTTAATCCAGCCACTAACTGGAACACGCTTTTCAAACTGACATCTACATCCTATAGCTCCTGAGGACAAGTGAGTTGTCCCCACTGGGCTATTTTCTGTCATTCTCTTTCTTTCTTCAGCTCAGAAGCGGCTTAGTCATGCTGGCCACATGACCCAGAAGCTTTCTGAGGACAAACGCCGGTTCCCTCGGCCTATCGAGTGAGAGGAGCATGCAACCCCAGAGTCGTCTTCAACTGGACCTAGCAGTCAGGGGTACCTTTACCTTTACCAAAGCATTTATTTCTGTGTGTCCCAGTCCTTTCCCAAACTAATATGAACTAATCACTTCAGTTTGCTATTAAAAGGAACCAGTGAGGCACTGCAACAACATGTTGCAGCGTGGAATGCTTCTGTTGAGTATTCCACCCCCTCCCTTCCCTGCATTTCCTACCTGGGTGTTCCTGTCCCCCTCCAAAAAAACCAAAGTCAGTCATCATTGCAACTGTGCATGCTCAGGCCCCATATAACTTTGGACTGCCAGTTCTTCAATTTTTTCATTGATTTCTATGAGCAACTATCACTTTCTGTCCATGGGCAAATTTTAAAATACCATGTGAATCAGGATATGACCAGTCTAAACAATTAGATGACTCTCTTACCCCTTTTATATCAATGTATCTCTTCCTCCAACTTCCATTTCCAGCCACTCCATCCCATTCCTCCTTCTAGAGAGCCAGTGTGGTGTAGTTGTTAAGAGTGGTAGTCTCGTAATCTGGGGAACCGGGTTTGCGTCTCTGCTCCTCCACATGCAGCTGCTGGGTGACCTTGGGCTAGTCACACTTCTCTGAAGTCTCTCAGCCCCACTCACCTCACAGAGTGTTGTGGGGGAGGAAGGGAAAGGAGATTGTTAGCCGCTTTGAGACTCCTTAAAGGGAGTGAAAGGCGGGATATCAAATCCAAACTCTTCTTCTTCTTCTACCTGGTTTTCATTTTTTCCTCCCTCTTGGTGGTCAATAAACCATTTTATTGACACGACGCATGCTGTGCATTCACTTCCTGCTTGGAGAGGGTGTTAAATGATTACTATTATTTTGTATTTCTGAAAATGTCACGGTTCTTCTAAATTTGCTGATATACCCTTGCATGTGACTGTGGCAGTTTCGGCTACAGAAGCAACAGCACACCAGGCATTGAATCAGAATGAGACTATTTATTTATTTTATTTTAAAGCATTTCTGAACTACATAACATTTAAAAAATCTTTAAGTGGAATACAAAGATATGCCATAAAAACAATAAAACAGTATCATAAAAACAGAGGTACAACATAAAAATCAGTAAAGCAATATTATAAAAACCGAATTTCAGTAATAACAGGGTTCATACTTATGGATCAGGGAGAGCCTGGGCAAAAAATATGTCTCTATAAGACATCTGATATAGTGGAGGGCATTTTATAATGCAGGGCCAATATAGGATGGTGTGTTTTGTGAGTTCAATATACCACAACATTATGGAGGAAAATGTAAGTGAAACATAATGAATGTGGTCTTTACTTCCATCTTGAGATTCCTATCAATATCATAGCTATCTTCAGGCATTAGGAAGAGAGCTTTTGGGCCATAGCTCAATGATATACAGTGGTGCCTCGCAAGACGAAATTAATCCGTTCTACGAGCCTCTTCGTCTAGTGTTTTTTTCGTCTTGCGAAGCAACCCTATTAGCGGCTTAGCGGATTAGCGCTATTAGCGGTTTAGCGGCTATTAAAGGCTTAGTGGCTATTAAAGGCTTAGCTGCTATTAAAGGCTTAGCGGATTAGCGGCTAAAAGGCTATTAGCGGCTATTAAAGGCTTAGCGGATTAGCGGCTAAAAGGCTATTAGCGGCTTAGCAGCTTAGAAAAAGGGGGGGAAAGCGAAAAAAAATTGGAACACTTGCAAGACGTTTTCGTCTTGCAAAGCAAGCCCATAGGGAAAATCGTCTTGCGAAGCAGCTCAGAAACGGAAAACCCTTTCGTCTAGCGGGTTTTCCGTCTTGCGAGGCATTCGTCTTGCGGGACACCACTGTAAAACCTGCTTTGAATGTAGAAATTTATAGGTTAAATCCCTGGCATTTCCAGGTTAAGCTGGAAGAGATGTCCACTGACAGTGGGCACACATCTACCAAGCCTTCTGCCAGCAGGATGCTTGGACTCTTAGCTTCCTTTCTGTTTTGAAAAGTAAGTCAACTGGACATCTCTAAATACTGAGCCCCATGAGCCAATGACCTGACTCGGTATACCACAGTTTCCTATGTTATTGAGCATGGGAGGAAGTAGTGGCAACTGTCCACAGCAATCTGCAGAGGCTCCTCATGTAGTTTTTGAGCACTGATTATGTAGGGTTCAAAAATGTTTGGGGAAGCCTCCATGGATGTGGAAGTCTCCCTGGTGCAGACAGTTTCCATTCATGAAGCGGCAGAGAGGCACTGACCTAGCTGACTTGTCTCTGCTGCCCTTCCTCAAACATTCACATAACCTTCTTCATAATTCTGGAACAAGACTCTTGTCATTCTAACATATTATTATTATTATTATTATTATTATTATTATTATTATTATTATTATTTATACCCTGCCCATCTGGCTGGGTTTCCTCAGCCGCACTGGGCAGCTCCCAACAGAATACAGTGGTACCTCGGGTTACAAACACCTTAGGTTACAAACACTTTGGGTTACAGACTCCTCTAACCCAGAAGTAGTACCTTGGGTTAAAAACTTTACCTCAGGATGAGAACAGAAATCGCGTGGCGGTGGCACGGCAATAGCCCCATTAGCCATAGCTGTCAACGTTTCCCTTTTTTTAAGGGAAATTCCCTTATTCCGAATAGGATTCCTCGCAAGAAACAGGAAAAGTTGACAGCTATGCCATTAGCTAAAGTGGCACCTCAGGTTAAGAATGGTTTCAGGTTAAGAATGGACCTCTGGAATGAATTAAGTTCATAACCAGAGGTATCACTGTATTAGAAACACAATAAAACATCAAAGATAAAAAACTTTCCTAAGCAGGGCTGCCTTCAGATGTATTCTAAAAGTCAGATAGTTGTTTATTTCCTTGACATTTGATAGGAGGGCGTTCCACAGGGTGGGCTACACTACCGAGAAGGCCCTCTGTTTGGTTCCCTGTAACTTCTCGCAGTGAGGGAACTGACAGAAGGCCCTTGGAGCTGGACCTCAGTGTCCAGGCTGAACGACAGGGGTGGAGACGCTCTTCCATGAATTCACGAACATCCCTTTATTTACTTACTTACCCTATTAATGCCTTGTTAAGAGCAAATATGATCCTCAAACCTTTGCTCTGCAAATGTTGTTTTGAATTTTCAGTCATTCTTTGAATTTTTGATATCTGCATTTGACTCCCATGATTTGCTGATTTCCATATCTCATATTATTTTATCGTGGAACACGCAAAGGAATCTGAGCATTTCACCATATTTGATGGCTGACAGGCAGAAGTATTCAGGAGAAGTCATTGAACTTCATCTACCATGTGGATTCTGCACTGTTTGAGAATCTTAATTGACTAGCTGGTGTTTGAAAACCTCCCAGGCTTTGATTGCACAGTCATACTGAATGGGGGTCAAATTTTATTAGCAGATATACAGGTCAATAGGAACTACGCTCCTGTAGCCCACACTAGAATTAGTCCCATAAATAATAAATAGCTATATATGAGGGAACAGAATTAAGAAATACAAGGAAGGGAGAAAAAGCTTTGCCCTTGGCTGAAATGAAATGGAAAAGCAATGAGGCAGAGAAATAGACAAAGACCATCACCATCCAAAGTGAGAAGTGTATAAAGCATTTACTTGATGATATGTCTTCTTCAGGCATATATAGATACACTAAGTTCTACATGCGCACCTCATAATATGTAGTATAACTTTAATTGGGTTTTTTCATTGTTATGTTGAGCATATCCATGAATCCACGACTGGCAGTCATAGATGCTGAACAGTGGCAGTCATTGGTGCCAGGTCCTGTAAGCTGTACTATATGTTACAAAGGAGGGAAAAAATCTGACAGAGGGCAACTATTTTGAGTGAAAGGCCTATATTTATAATAGTTCTGCCCCTATAGTTAAGGGGTTGTGCAAAGGGGTCTAGAATGCTTTCTAAAAATAGACATGCACACAGACGCATCGGGGCTGGCCCGAACCATTTTGGCACTTGGGGCAAACCACAAAATGGTGTCCTTCTGTTGGGGAACAAGGTGGAAGTAAAGATCTACAATAGGAACAAGAGGCAAGCAGTGGTGGTGGTGGTGGGAATCAAAGCAACCTTACCCAACAGTTGAAGTAGGAATCAAAGGCCATAATGGAGGTGGGGAAGGGGCCCTCTTTGAATCACACTGGGCAGGTACAGAAACCCCAGAAGGCAACCTCTGCCATTTCCTCCATAGGCATGGGAGGAGACCGGCAGTGCCTCCTAATTGCCAAGAGGGTGCTGTAAAGGCAGCATGGTGGAAGAGGCACTTCTATGGAAGTGGCAGATTCAGCTTTCAAGAAGTGCAGTGCTGCCAGTGCTGCAGCCACGGTGGTGGCAGCAGCTAATGCATTCATTGGAGGCTGGATCTGATGCCCCTGTGGACCCTGCCACCTGAGGCAATTGCCTCACCTTGCCTCAAGGGTGGGCTGGCCCTGCCTGCCCCACAATTATTTCTCTCCCTATCTCTCTTCTTGCTGACCTTGCTGGCTGTCAGATTCCCTCACATCTCCTGTCCAAAGCAAGCGCTTACTAGGCTTTGGGAAGAGGGTGGGAAGGTGCCCTGCCCCAGCTTGGTGCCCTGTCTGGGAGAAGCAGTCACACTGCCCCAGCGGCGTAGCATGAGTTGTCAGCACCCGGGGCAATGCAAGTAATTTGCGCCCCCTAACCCGGGGCAAGGCAAGTAATTTGCGCCCCCCCTAACCCCTAACCTGCGAGTTGCCGCTGGCGCTGCCGCCCAAACGACGCCGCTTGCCCGGAGGAGGAGGGGGGCAGAGAGGCGAGGAAAATGCAACGGCCCAGCAGCTGCAGCAGCACCGGCGGAGGCGGGGCTGTGAGGAGGGGCTGCCTGGCGCGTCCTCCGCGGCGAGCGCTGAGAGCCGCTGCCTGCCGGGCGCCTTCAGCCCGGACGCGCGCACAGCTCGTCGGTTCCGCGAGACATGCGGCTCCGCTACAGCCTGCGCCCGAGGCTCTTCGGCGACTCCGGAGGCAGCGAGCGCGCGCCCCCAGATGTTGCGCCCGGTGCGGCCGGCACCCCTGGCACCCCCCACGCTACGCCACTGCACTGCCCTAAATCCACCTCTGTGGGTGGCATGATACTCATGAGGAATCCATGCTTCCTTTTCTCAAGCTTGTGAGCCAATAGATGAAGGGGGAGTAGTATATTTAATTGATGGGAATGTATACATTCCTTCTTCATAGTTTGTATCAGAATCACAAAAGCCTAAGTCAACCTCACTTCCATTGCTCAGAGGTAGAGCATCTTATTTACCTGCAGAAGGTCCCAGATTCAAATCCCAGCATCTCCAGGTAGGACTGGAAGAGACTCCATCTGAAACCCGGAGAGTTGCTGGCAGTCAATGTGAAGAATGCAGAGCTAGGAGAATCGCTGGTCTGGCTCAGTAAAAGGCAACTTCCTATGTTCCTTCCAGTGTCCCCTGCTTGTTTGTGTCTTGTGGATTGGCCCCTAATCTAAAATCTGTAGAGAGCAATCCTGTTTCCATCACCAAATTAGTACGACTGCCATTCAAGCTGGTCACAAAAGGTGGGCTGCTCATTGAAAAGACGTTGCCATTCTCAGGGTCAGCATCCTTCTCAAAGGCCACCTGTGTTGATTAATCTGTGATAGCCATGTCAACTCAGAATAGGCCATGGATCAGTGGTAGAGGACATGCTTTGTGCATAGAAGGCCACAGGTTCGATCTGTGGTATATTTATTTAGGACAGAAAGCTCTTAACAGGAGCAAGGCTGTAAGAGATTGCCTGCCTGATATCTTAGAGATTTGCTGCCAATGAGGGAGCCAGATAGATCAGCAGTGAAAGGGCTGCTGGTTGTAGCCACAAGACATAAATTAGTGTTATAAAAGGAAAGGTTTTGCTTCTGGTAATCAAATGTTAAGACACTTACCTATCTGCATTATGAATGTTGTGTTTGTCATCCAACCCATTACTTCTTCAGGAGGCATCTACCTATACGTTTGGGATCCGCAGCAATCTGTAATCAATTTCTAATAATGAGACACTTTTATTGCTTTATAAACACACAGTGTTATTGAATCATAAAACAGCTAATTAGTTTGGTGAATTTAGAATGCTGTGTTTGCACATGAAAGCTAATTAGTCATTATATCTGCTCCTGAATCATATAACCAGTCTTCTACTTTACTGGTGACTGTAAACCTAAGTTCAGGAGTGCATGGTGGCCTTTTGACTCAAGACACAATAGGATGTTCTCATTTAGAACTTTACAAATAGTTTCTTGGCTCTATGCCTGAACACCATTCATTGGTCACATACAGGAGGGAATAAGAAGGACCCTGGAACGAATAGCACAACTAGCAAGTAATCGCCTCATAAGTTGCCTGATCCATCCTATGAATAATACTTTATCTGTATTCTCAGTGTAAAGTTAACTCAAAGGAGACCCATAGCTCAGTGGTAGAACACATGATTTTTATGTAGAAGGTCTCAGATTCAAACCCTGCCATACCTGGCTAAAGGGATCAGGTTGCAGGTGATGTGAAAGTTGCCTAACTGAGATCCTGGAGAGTTGTTACCATAGTAGACAATACTGGTCTAGATGGGCAAATAGCCAGACTTGGTATGACAGCTTCTTAAAGGTAAAGGGACTTCTGACCATTAGGTCCAATCGTGACCGACTCTGGGGTTGCAGTGCTCATCTCGCTTTATTGGCCAAGGGAGCCGGTGTACAGCATCCGGGTCATGTGGCCAGCATGACTCAGCTGCTTCTGGTGAACCAGAGCAGTGCACGGAAACGCCGTTTACCTTCCCGCCGGAGTGGTATCTATTTATCTACTTGCACTTTGACGTGCTTTTGAACTGCTAGGTTGGCAGGAGCAGGGACCGAGCAACGGGCGCTCACCCCGTCATGGGGATTTGAACCGCGACCTTCCAATCGGCAAGCCCTAGGCTCTGTGGTTTAACCCACAGCGTCACCCGCATCCCTTGACAGCTTCTTACATCCCAGTAAACTCAATCCTATAGGATATTCTTGTAGCGCCAGAGGAAACTAAAATCGAACCTCTGGGTGACATTATAATGTATTTAAGAATAGAGAAAATCACTTCAGTGATCCTGCTTCCACAAGCACTGACAGGAAAAGATGTCATCTAGTTATAGGGTTTGGAACGACCATGTATTATTATTCTAATAATTATTATTATTATTAATCAGCAACTTTATACAAAAGAAAAAGTCTCAAAGCAACCCGACAAGCAAAAATACAACAAAGGAACAATAAAATAAAATAAAACAATGAACAAAATACATAAAATGTTCACCTAGTAGCATAGCAAGAAGGGCAAGTGCTACCCACCCCACTAAAGGATGAGCGCCATTTTAGGAGGCAACTTTATTACCAAAGGGTGAGTGAAATAAATAAAGAAATATGTTTTTCATCTACTACTGTAGTTAACCGGTGCAAAGCTCAGCACAGGGATTGATACAGTTTCTGGGTGGATTGAAAGTGTCAGAATGAGTAAGTCAGTCCTCTTGACTTTTGATAACCTATTTGACAGCATCTTATGAATTCCTCTGTATAAGTGAGACCACCAACAAAATAGTGTACTGTAGATTTGAGGTTTCCACCCACTCCATTCCATTTCCTTCTCCAACTCAGTTTTCTGGATTTTTTGCCCCATGAGCTCTGAGCCTGATTAGTCCTCAGTGGGATGATTTTGGGGGTTCTTCTCCTTTCAGGGTTTTATCTAAGGGTTTGTATTACTTCCTCACATCTTCCCCAAGTCTGCCAGTATCTCCCCTCTTGTGTGTCAATAGTGCCAATTTGGCTACATAATAATGCACACTTTGAGGAAATAATTCATTCCCAAGTTTTGAGCCAGCATTTTGCTAATGTGAAGTCCTTACTTGTGATGAGACTCTTATTAAGAGCTTTGAAATATCTGATCAGATTCTCTATGTTAGCTTCAGCCTAGTGTGCATATTTTCCATTTGAGTCCATTGTTTCTTGAAAACACTTCATGTTATTGTAGCTCCCTATCCAGCAATGCAATCCTTTTTCTAGAGGGATGTGTGTTTCAGGCTGTGATTAGAATTTCATAGCAACTGTCCAGCATGCGTGGGTGCTGAAAAGTACCATTCTCAAAGGGGTAATATGATAATACTGACATCCAATACTGTGGATGTCTTAGGGAGGAGAAAGGTCTCCCTGCCCCTTTGCTAAGAAAGCTCCTAATTACTGAGCTGATTCCAAATTGAGCTGAGAAGGAATTTGTCCATCACTAGCTGAAGGTCACTTAACCCACAGAGATGTGTTCCAAGACACTACTCCGATCACCCTACTCTACACTTCAGAAATGCTGGTTACAAATCAAAGCGGAACAGTTTTTCTCACTACATTTCAGAAAATCAACAATCCTTCAAGCTAAGTCTGGCAAAATTGCTTGTGTAGATGTGTTGTAAAAGTACATTAGACAAGAGAGGAAAGGGGGGGCAGGAAAATCTCATTTGGTGTCAGCATAATAGAGTGAAGCCACATTGCTCCTGAAAGAGTGATTGGAAAAGGCAGGGTTCCAAAGAAACACCACCCACATCTGAACTTCAGCCATTTCAATTTTGCCGTAGTGTAATAGATTCAAGCTAAAGAAAGCAGCACAGGGAATGAGATTCTTAGAGAGGTTTCCCCCCCATTCGTAAATAGCTATTAGATTCATAGCGCTGTATTTGTATGTAATAGCAAGCAGACCTTTGTTTACATCCTTCACAGGAGGTCCCAAGATTGTCTTAGCATAAGGGTGAAGGCCCTGGCCCTAGAGAGCAGACTGTCATAGAAGACAAAGACTGGGTGAGATGGACAAATAGAGTGGTACCTCAGGTTAAGTACTTAATTCATTCCGGAGGTCCGTTCTTAACCTGGAACTGTTCTTAACCTGAAGCACCACTTTAGCTAATGGGGCCTCCCGCTGCTGCCGTGCCACCGGAGCACGATTTCTGTTCTCACCCTGAAGCAAAGTTCTTAACCTGAGGTACTATTTCTGAGTTAGTGGAGTCTGTAACCTGAAGTGTATGTAACCTGAAGCGTATGTAACCCGAGGTACCACTGTAGTCTTAGCTGCTCTGAGGTACTTTCCAGTGTTCCTCCATGATGTCCACCTGCCCTTTCTCCTCTTCCAACTGCTGTAGAGCAGAACTTCATCATAAAGCAAGGAGTTCAAGGAAATGCGTGGTGTAACAAATCTCTCTGTGGAACACCTCCATGCTCTAAAGAAGTTAAGTGTTAGGAGATATTGGAAGATGAAGACATTAAATACGTTTTTCAGATCTGCTCAGGACCTACTTCAGTTACCTTTCTGTCAGTCCCAAGCATCTACAGCTGAATCTCTGTGTCCAGTTATAGTAAATATCCCACCATCATAATGTCTTGACATAGAAACTAGTGCTAATGGTTTGTGGTCGTGTTCATCTGAACCTTCCATTGGTTATTTTCCCCCCAACATTTGATGAGCTGAAGACATGCCTGAAAAGGGCAGGGGGAGTGGGGAGTTCAGAGGAAGTGTTACAATTTTGTTTCATTGTGAGCACTGCTATTTTTTCTGGATAAAGAGTTGCTGAAATTAACCATGAACACCTCCCTTATAATGGCAGTACAGCCCACCTGAGAGGTGCCGAAACTGAGTTCCTGCAAGTTCTGGCTGGGAGAAAAACTCTAATTGTTAGCATTTGGAAAGTTTATGACATGAAGCCAGCAAGACTTTTTTTTTAAGAGTAAAAATATAAATGTTGCAAACGTTCTGAAATATGTTGAATCAGTGACTGAAGACAGCTAGTGCATGGCAAAGTGAGCAGATGATGCTACAGGATGCAGAATTAATGTGGGCACATATGTGTTGTGATTACACATATTCACCTTGATACTTAGCAAGACAGCAACTCATTTATTTTTGTATTTTGCAGAAGATGTGTGACTATTTTCAAACTCTATTGCATTTCCACTGGACTTCATGATCTAGTTTGCCAAGTGAAGGATTCCATTAATCTGTTCCTTCCATGTACACAGGCAGGCTTGTTCTTCTCATCCAATTCCAAAGGTGCTATTTGGAGAGAACAGTTGCCCCATTCCCTGTCTACCGAACCACATATTGCTCAGACAACCTAGTTATTTATGGACAGTTTTTTTTAATTACCAAGGCATATCATGTTAAGCTAAACTTCTTTACTGCAATTTAAGTATAAATATTCAATAGCTTTGAACCTTGTGACATCTCCTCTTACATTTCTATTGTTTGATGTTCTTATTATATTTTTAGTTATGCTGTAAAGCACCCATAGTGGCTGGGCAAACCCAGCCAGATGGGCGGGGTGTAAATAATAAAATTATTATTATTTATTATTAAACGCTCTTGCCTGTCCATGTATTTCAGCATTAAATGACACTCATATCCATTGCACAATTAAGACTGAAGAGATTAAACCCAAACATTGTGCATTTTAAATCTAGACATTGCCATTCAGATGAATTAAGGACAGGTCCCCAGTCTAGGCTACAAACTCATTCCATGAGGAAAAGACTGAGGCTAAATTACAGATCATACTTGAGTGTTTTTATGTAAACATATCTCTTATGTCCATCTCTTCTATGCTCGTTTGATGTGATTTGCTGAAGGCCAGTGGTGTGTGGTGATTTTTTTTTTTTGGTAGGGGAACAGTTAGGGCTAGAGGTGCCAACTTGCGAGAGCAATGGGGGGGGGATGTTGCACGTGCGATGTTGCATGTGTGAGCATTGTGCCTCCCTTCCTCAGCCAGGCAGAGAGTTTCTGGTCTTTGGAAAGGAGGCCCAAGGGGAACATTTATGGTACTAGCCTAGTCCCCCTAGTCCACTGTGTTGAGAATTCCATTCCTCCCGAGCTGCAGATGTGTGTGTGGGATTGTCACATGTCTGTTTACATTCCAGCCATGATTGTTGGAGTATTGTGAGAGGAAATTGAGATACGCTGTTTCTGCTCTGTATAGCTTTTGCTTTTGCAGCTCTCTCTCCTAGGAAGAAAGGCAGAGAGAGAGGCCATGTTTTCTTTGTTCTTATGTTTGATTTAATTTGCAATAAATTAGGCTTAGATGTTACTCCTCAAGGCTGAGCTTCTGTTTTGAACTCTGCTTGTCATGTGCTCATCTCCCTGGATATGGGCCACATCAGCATGGTGGGAGACCGGAGTGATGAATCCTGGGCCATGCTGTGTTGTGGGGGAGGCACCAGGCCTTGGTGTTATCACCCAACACACTGACCGCACGCCACTGCTGAAGGCAGTGTTTCAGTAGCACAAATAACATTTCCAAAGTGAGGTGCAGGGTCAGAATACTGAGAGAGAGGCAGAGAGAGTTCTTGTATGGAAAACTCTAGGGTTGTGGTGTGTGCATGAGGTATCTCCATGGAAGTGTGATTGTGATAGATAAAATGTCATGAATGAGACAGCTCCCAATGAAGGTTTGCAGCCAACTGAAGAAAACAGCCAGGAACAGAGAGAGCTAACTGTCATGCAGGTGGAACATCAGCTAGTGCCAACTCCCACGCCCCTTGGAAGGAAGGGAGAGAGAAGGCAGGAGTCTGTCAGAACAGAGAGAGATTGGAGCTGATCCAATCCCTCCTAAGAGTCGGCTAAGGGGAGGGCTGTTAGACAGGAAGCAGAACAAGAGACATAAGATATGCAAGTTCAGTATCTTCTGCAAAACCCGGAAGGGGTGTTCAGAAGGGTCATTTTGAGTAATGGTGCCGGAGGCTTCGTTAGAGCTGTCCGAAGCTGTTTGTTTTTGCAATAAATCCTCCTTTTTAATGAGCTACGCTTACTGTGTTAACAAGCTGGGAACCTGACATAAAAACAAAACACTGACATGTATTAGAGCTGTCCATCAACACAGTGTGAAGGCTGAATAACAAGGGAATTGGGGTGATGGGGAGGTTGACCTCTTCCAAGTCAAAGCACAGTGTCAATAACCCCCATATTCTTCACAAAGCCTAGAGTTATCCTTATAAGGATGAGTCCCGAAGCCAGATATTCCTAGCATTGTCCCTTCCTTTTCTAAGTATTATGTTCCTCATAATTTGTACCCCCTGGAAGCAATATCACAAAGGCAGTTTTCCTTGCAGTTTTCATCCTGAGATGAAACACTGGGGGGTCCTTGATACCGTCAGATTGTGAAAACCCAGGGCAATTAAGCTTTGCTCAGTCCACTTACGAAGGACCGAGTGAGAAAATGTGAGGCACATTTATCCCTGAAGAATGAAGGAGACTGAGCTTCCATTTCATTGTGCCATGATTGGGACTATAACATCCAGCTGTGCCTCATCATACATGAAAGGGAATATGTTCAATTGTTTGTGTACAGATTCTGTGCACGCTGAGACACACCGTGATAGGATTTTCCTCTCTTTTTTTTAGTGTTAATTTTTTGAGCCCCATCCCTTAAGACCTCTTTGATTTATCTCACATGGATTTTCTGTTACTGTCTCCACCCCCCTCCAAGATTTGTTTTCATGTATATTTATAGTATCTTGCCGCTGAATGAATTAACGGGGTGGTGTGGGGATTGCATGGTCAAGGAATACGGAAGCAGTTGCCAATAACAGATGAGATTTTCAAAAAGTGATGGAACTTTCAAATGACTCGTAGGCAATCGCATAACAATTCCAAGGTTATGAAGAAAGATTACAGCATCTGGGGCTTTTCAATTCAGAGGAAAGGTGAGTAAGATGTGTCATGAGAGAAGTATATAAAATTAGGCACAGTATGGAGATGGTGGATAGAAAAAAAGTTTTTCTCATAACACTAGAATTCATGGGCAAGCAGTGAAGCTGAATTTTGGAAGACTCTGGGCTGCTAAAAGACAGTAATTCTTCACTCCCAGAAGAGACAGTGGTGCCAGCCAACTTGGATTGCTTTAAAAGAGGATTAGACAAATTAATGGAGCATAAGGTTATCTGTAAGGGACACGGGTGGCGCTGTGGGTAAAACCTCAGCGCCTAGGACTTGCCGATCGCATGGTCGGCGGTTTGAATCCCCGCGGCGGGGTGCGCTCCCATAGTTCGGTCCCAGCGCCTGCCAACCTAGCAGTTCGAAAGCACCCCCAGGTGCAAGTAGATAAATAGGGACCGCTTACTAGCGGGAAGGTAAACGGCGTTTCTGTGTGCGACTCTGGCTCACCAGAGTAGCTTCGTCACACTGGTCACGTGACCCGGAAGTGTCTGCGGACAGCGCTGGCTCCCAGCCTATAGAGTGAGATGAGCGCACAACCCTAGAGTCTGTCAAGACTGGCCCATACGGGCAGGGGTACCTTTACCTTTACCTAAGGTTATCTGTGCTTATTAACCCTAATAGCTATATTCTTTTTTTGGAAAATAATATTTTATTAAGTTTCAACATTTTTAACATATACAGTCAAAACACAATTTTGTCTTTTCTTTTATTTTTGTCAACTTCCCACCCCTTTCCCATAGAGTCCTACCCACTGTTGTTACATACATAAACAACTTTCACATTTTTTGGTGGAATTTCGGCCCCTATAATCCCTAACAGAAATGCTTTGGGCTTTTAAAATGTATACAGTGGTACCTCGGGTTAAGAACTTAATTCGTTCCGGAGGTCCGTTCTTAACCTGAAACTGTTCTTAACCTGAAGCTCCACTTTAGCTAATGGGGACTCCTGCTGCCGCCATGCTGCCGGAGCACGATTTCTGTTCTCACCCTGAAGCAAAGTTCTTAACCCGAGGTACTATTTTTGGGTTAGTGGAGTCTGTAACCTGAAGTTTATGTAACCTGAAGTGTATGTAACCCGAGGTACCACTGTATGCTCATTTTAAACATCTTTTTTATCTAATCATGTATCATTTCCCAAAATATCCTCGCTTTCTTGCAAGTCCACCACATGGGGGAAAAAGATCCATTTACCTGTTTATACTTCCAGGAATCATTAGGAATCTTCTTATGCATTTTTGATAATTTGTTTGGTGTTAAATACCATCTGCCTAATGCAGGGGTCGGCAAGGTTTACCTCGTCTAGGCCGGTTCACTCCAGCAGAGATCCCTCTGTGGGCTGCATTGCACACATGCCCACAATTTCTGCATCTGCATCTGCGCAGATGCGATTTCCGGCGCCACAGAAGTGAGTCCCCATGCTGCGCTGTGCCGGTTTAGCACAGTGCACGGGGACTTGCCAAGTGGGCAGCTCAGTTCGGGGGCGGCTTGTGGGCCAGTTAAATGATCCCCATGGGCCGCTTGTGGCTCATGGGCCATAGGTTGCCTGCCCCTGGCCTAATGGCTATGTTCTATCTCTAGAACATGCCAGTGTGGTGTAGTGGTTAAGAGCGGTAGTCTTGCAATCTGGGGAACCGGGTTCGCGTCTCCGCTCCTCCACATGCAGCTGCTGGGTGACCTTGGGCAGTCACACTTCTCTGAAGTCATCCAGCCCCACTCACCTCACAGAGTGTTTGTTGTGGGGAAGGAAGGGAAAGGAGAATGTTAGCCGCTTTGAGACTCCTTAGGGTAGTGATAAAGCGGGATATCGAATCCAAACTCTTCTATGTTCTAACTCCAAATACGAGTTGATGGCAACCACAGAAGTGGACTTTGGGCCTTCTCACAGACATCTTGTTGGCCACTGTGGGAACAGAGCCCTGGGTTAGATCCAACAGGTCTTCTACTTTTTCTACTTATTTTCTTAATCATTTGAAAACATGGAAGGGCAAATCTTTGTGCACACACTGGGTGAACGCCACTGAAAATGACAAGAACTGTGGTTTCCACATAAAATGGTTTGCATTCCTAGCTCACCGTGTCAAACTTTCTTGCAGAAAGACTTTATTAGGAAGTGCATAGACACCTTCCTGTCTCATAATCAGCACCGGGCAGTGTGTGTGTGAATCACAATGCCTATTGACCTATTCTGCTCCGTTACAATCATTAGGCTCTATTCTTTAGCCTGCAATCTCTAAGCACGCTTGCTGAGAAGCAAGCCCCATTGAAATCAATAGGATTTGCTTCCAAGACAATGGGGGAATATTCATCACCGGGCCAATGTAACTGTGATGTTTACATCCTGGGAGTTGCATGCTATTCTTTATGTATAAATCCCATGTCAACACATTACTTTATGGCAGGGCAATTTCAGGTTCATTCAGGAGGGGAGCCATGTCAGGTGGCAGAATACCAAGAGGCGGCATGCCCGCGGGCACCATACCTGCCCTGCCTCTGCTACCACCAGCTGAGAAGCGCAGGGTGGCGATTTGCTAGGACATAGTTCCGTTCCACCTTAAAAGGGTACAGGCATGACTGTTGTGTGTCACATGCCTGTTTACTTCCAGCACAAGTCTGCTGGGAACTTCCATTTGTATATTGCTTTTGCTTTTAGCTCTTTTGCTGGAGACGAAGGGAAGCAGACATGTTTTCCTTTGTTCCTGAACTATGTTGAATAAATGCTGTAAAATAATGCTTACACATGGCTCTGTCCGCCACTTCTGCTGTGAGAAGATTGATTCACTCTGCTTGATAGCGCATGCATGGGTCTCTAAACGTATCTGAGTCTTGTGTCGCTGATTGATGCTGTTTCAAGGGAGATCGGTAATCGTCCGCCTGCTGGCCAGTGGCTAGAGCCAGCTGGGGGCCTACCTGACGCCCCCCCTCTCCACAGCAGTATCCCAACAGTATTACGTGAGATCTCACTGAAATGTTGTGAGATCCCATGAAGCTAATAATAATAATAATAATAATAATAATAATAATAATAATATATATATTATATTATTATAATATATATATTTGCTTTCGTAGATTTTCACGGGTACAGGAATGCAGGTTTTGGTGTCTTCGGGTGTCTTCCCGTGTAAGAGTTGGGGTGTCTAGGCGACGTTTCGACGAGGTCTCACTCGTCATCTTCAGGCTGGTGCTTTCGGCTTCTTGTTACTGGAACAGAGCAGGATCTCAGTGTTTGAGTTCCTATAAATACTGTTGAGGGGGTGTGGTGTATAGCCTCCAACGTTCTGGGCAGAGAGGAAGTTTCCAAGTTAGTGTGCCTTTTCTTCTTTTGTTCATTAATTACTTGAGGGATATCTTGAGTGATTTCTTGAGTGATATTCTGAGTACCACTTAGGAGGGTCATTAGGTGTGGATTAGTTGCTAAAGCTTTCGTGTCTTGACCTCTTGAGCTTGTGAAGAGTTTTTCTGAGAAGATGGCTGTACTGCACTTAGTTGTGCTCTGGCTTGGCTTCGTGTATAGGGGCGAGCTGTGGTTTTGTGCCCTGTGCCAGCCAGATCTGTGTAGGGATTGCAGGGGGGTGCAGCATCCGGAGGTGCCACTATGGTTTGGCTACTGGATGGTGTCTGTAATTTATCTGTGGAGAGGGTCTGGTGTGGTTGATTGGGGATGGCGTTCTGTGTGCCTCTGGTTCTGGTGTCGGTTTTTGTGGGGAGGGCTAATTTCCAGATGTCTGGCAGGCGGGACGTGTCGTCACGCTTGTTCATGTTGTGAGGGTGTTTCTCTATTTCGATGGCTTCCATGATTATTCTCTTGTGGTGATGTTCCATGTTAAAGAGCAATTTGGAATCTGCAAAATTAATTTCGTGTCCTGTTTCTTTCATGTGTTGGTAAAGAGAGGAAGTTTTTTCTTCTTTTTTGACGGCATTCTTGTGTTCTGCTATACGTGCATTTATTCGTCTGTTTGTTTGTCCAATGTACGTGGCTGGGCAGACTTTGCAGGGTATTTCATAGACCCCTTGGTTTTCTAACTGGATTTTATCTTTGGGGTTTCTGAGGATATTGGCTATTTTTTGGTTGGTGCAAAAGGCTGTTTTGATATTGTGTTTATGGAGGATTTTGCTAATTTTATCTGTAGTGCCCTTGATATAAGGAAGGAGGGCCATGCCATTGTTTTCTTCTGTGTCTTGGTTTTTGGGGGGTGTTTCTTTTTGGATTAGCTTCGTAACCCTGTTTTGCTGGTATCCGTTGGCGATTAACACATTTGAGAGATTCTGTAACTCAGTTGTCAAGTGGTCTTTGTCAGCCAGGCGTTTGGTTCTGGAGATGAGAGTCTTGGCTACGGAGTTTATTTGTGCAGGGTGGTGGTGTGATTGTGCATGTAAGTAGCGGTTGGTGTGTGTTTTTTTCCGGTAGATAGTGTGTCCTAGGGAGCCATCAGGTTTTTTGTAGATTAGGACGTCAAGGAAGGGAAGTTGGTTATTGGCTTCTATTTCCATAGTGAATTGTATTTTGGGGTGTAGGCTGTTGAGATGTGTGAGGAAGCTATCTAGTTTTTCCTTCCCGTGTGGCCAAATTACAAAGGTGTCGTCAACATATCTGAGCCAAAGTTTGGGTTTGTGTTCTGACTTGTCTAAAGCATTGGTTTCAAAGTGTTCCATGTACAGATTTGCGATGACCGGTGAGAGGGGTGATCCCATAGGTGCTCCTTCTATCTGTTTGTATCTTTGTCCATTGTGGATGAAGTACGTGTTGGTTAGGCAGTGGTTGGTCAGGTCCAGGATGTATTCGGGGGGATTGTATTTGTTTTGAATGGCTGTCAAGGCTTCATTAATGGGCACTTGTGTGAAGAGAGATACAACATCGAAGCTCACAAGTAGGTCATCGGGATGTAGGTTTTGCTTCTTTATTGTTTCTATGAACTGGAAGGAGTTTGTAACGTGTGAAGCGATAGATTCTGCATAGGGCTGAAGTTGCTTAGCGAGAAATTTAGCGAGATTTTGTAGAGGTGAGCCTATGGAGCTGACTATTGGTCTGAGTGGTGTTCCTTCTTTGTGTATCTTGGGGAGACCGTAGAGTTTGGGGCATCTGGATGATTTTTCTCTGGGGATGATTCTTAGCTGGATTTCTTCACTGATAGGAGAGGCTTTTATTTTGGATTTGGTGGTTTTTTCCAGATAGGTGGTGGGATCTGTTTTTATAGGTTGGTAGGTAGGGTCTTGGAGTAGATTTGATAGTTTTGCTTGGTAGTCCGATGTGTTCATCACAACAGTGGCATTACCTTTGTCTGCTGGGAGAATGATTATTGTGCTGGTCCCGGGGGTAAGGTACCGTGAGTGTAGCAGAGTCCACACACGAAGCGGGGCGAGGTCCGATGCAGAGAGACGGGCGGGGAACAGGAACGCTGGAACAGAAGGCTGAGCAGGTAACAGGAACACCGGATGGTCGGGAACAGGAGGCCGAGCAGGGAACAGGAGTACTGGATAGTCAGGAACAGGAAGCCGAGCAGGGAACAGGATCACAGGAAGGTCCGAAGCCAACAACGACGTTGCTCCCGCAACCTGGGGCCGGGATGAGTGGGCTTTTATCCTCTTCTAAGGTCAGGGGCGGTCCCGACCCCCAGGAGCCCCGCCTACTCTGGCCTTAAGGCGAGCACTCCTCCTGGGGGCAACTAGTTCCCTTCGCCTCTCTGCCCTAAGCCTCTGCAGATCAGGAGAGGCCGAAGGGTTACTGGGCCCTGGAGGAGGCTCACCTGTGGCCACTGAGTCATCAGGCCCCTCTGGGGCCAGGAGGACTTCACCTGGGGCCAGCTCCTGCTGCACTGCCACAGGTGCAGGCTCTTCAGCCTCTAGGCCTTGCCCCAGTTCAGCCGGCCCTGGAGGCGGGGACTCCTGTGCAGGCTGGGATTCCTCTGTTTCATCCTCCGAATCGGAATCCCAGGCCATCACAATTATGTTGTTGTCTTTCCTCAGGTTGGTGAGTGCTTTCTGTTCTTCTTTGTGTAAATTGCTTCTGGGTGGTTTGCTGGAGCAGAGGATGTTGGTGACTTCAAGTCTGATTTTATTGGCTTCATCTGGGTTGATTTTGGTTAGGCTAGCTTCGACTCCGCATATGATGTTTTCCGTGGGGATGCGTCTCGGGGCGACTGCAAAGTTGAAACCTTTGGAGAGTACTTTGGTTTCAGTTGAGGTGAGGATCCTGTCTGATATGTTATGTACTGTTTGTTTCATGGGTTGTTGTGGAGGGTGGCTGGGCTTCTGGCGTTTCTCTAGTTTGTGGAGTTTGTTGGTGTGTGTGTCTGTCTTATGTGAGGACTCAGTTTCAGCTCTCCAAACGGCTAGTTGTTTGCATTTGTCCCAGAGTGCAGGGTGGATTTTGTTACAGAGTTTGAGGTGAAGAGTGAGCAGATCTTTGTTGGTTTGGTTTAGTAGGTATCTTTTCTTATGTAGTTCGTTTCTGATTAGGGATAGTTCAGTTCGTTTCAGGATCCTTTCGGTAGCTGGGGTTTTAGAGTGGAATTTAAGTTGGAAGCATGTGGGAATTAAGTTGTTGTCTCGGCAGTTGCGTAGGAACAAGAGATCACATAAGATGGTGGCTCTTCGGATTTCTAGTTTCTCGTAGGTTCTTGTCAGCTGGAAGGTTTCCTCCCCGTAGAGGTGAGATATTTGCTTTCGTAGATTTTCACGGGTACAGGAATGCAGGTTTTGGTGTCTTCGGGTGTCTTCCCGTGTAAGAGTTGGGGTGTCTAGGCGACGTTTCGACGAGGTCTCACTCGTCATCTTCAGGCTGGTGCTTTCGGCTTCTTGTTACTGGAACAGAGCAGGATCTCAGTGTTTGAGTTCCTATAAATACTGTTGAGGGGGTGTGGTGTATAGCCTCCAACGTTCTGGGCAGAGAGGAAGTTTCCAGGTTAGTGTGCCTTTTCTTCTTTTGTTCATTAATTACTTGAGGGATATCTTGAGTGATTTCTTGAGTGATATTCTGAGTACCACTTAGGAGGGTCATTAGGTGTGGATTAGTTGCTAAAGCTTTCGTGTCTTGACCTCTTGAGCTTGTGAAGAGTTTTTCTGAGAAGATGGCTGTACTGCACTTAGTTGTGCTCTGGCTTGGCTTCGTGTATAGGGGCGAGCTGTGGTTTTGTGCCCTGTGCCAGCCAGATCTGTGTAGGGATTGCAGGGGGGTGCAGCATCCGGAGGTGCCACTATGGTTTGGCTACTGGATGGTGTCTGTAATTTATCTGTGGAGAGGGTCTGGTGTGGTTGATTGGGGATGGCGTTCTGTGTGCCTCTGGTTCTGGTGTCGGTTTTTGTGGGGAGGGCTAATTTCCAGATGTCTGGCAGGCGGGACGTGTCGTCACGCTTGTTCATGTTGTGAGGGTGTTTCTCTATTTCGATGGCTTCCATGATTATTCTCTTGTGGTGATGTTCCATGTTAAAGAGCAATTTGGAATCTGCAAAATTAATTTCGTGTCCTGTTTCTTTCATGTGTTGGTAAAGAGAGGAAGTTTTTTCTTCTTTTTTGACGGCATTCTTGTGTTCTGCTATACGTGCATTTATTCGTCTGTTTGTTTGTCCAATGTACGTGGCTGGGCAGACTTTGCAGGGTATTTCATAGACCCCTTGGTTTTCTAACTGGATTTTATCTTTGGGGTTTCTGAGGATATTGGCTATTTTTTGGTTGGTGCAAAAGGCTGTTTTGATATTGTGTTTATGGAGGATTTTGCTAATTTTATCTGTAGTGCCCTTGATATAAGGAAGGAGGGCCATGCCATTGTTTTCTTCTGTGTCTTGGTTTTTGGGGGGTGTTTCTTTTTGGATTAGCTTCGTAACCCTGTTTTGCTGGTATCCGTTGGCGATTAACACATTTGAGAGATTCTGTAACTCAGTTGTCAAGTGGTCTTTGTCAGCCAGGCGTTTGGTTCTGGAGATGAGAGTCTTGGCTACGGAGTTTATTTGTGCAGGGTGGTGGTGTGATTGTGCATGTAAGTAGCGGTTGGTGTGTGTTTTTTTCCGGTAGATAGTGTGTCCTAGGGAGCCATCAGGTTTTTTGTAGATTAGGACGTCAAGGAAGGGAAGTTGGTTATTGGCTTCTATTTCCATAGTGAATTGTATTTTGGGGTGTAGGCTGTTGAGATGTGTGAGGAAGCTATCTAGTTTTTCCTTCCCGTGTGGCCAAATTACAAAGGTGTCGTCAACATATCTGAGCCAAAGTTTGGGTTTGTGTTCTGACTTGTCTAAAGCTTGGTTTCAAAGTGTTCCATGTACAGATTTGCGATGACCGGTGAGAGGGGTGATCCCATAGGTGCTCCTTCTATCTGTTTGTATCTTTGTCAGAAAAACTCTTCACAAGCTCAAGAGGTCAAGACACGAAAGCTTTAGCAACTAATCCACACCTAATGACCCTCCTAAGTGGTACTCAGAATATCACTCAAGAAATCACTCAAGATATCCCTCAAGTAATTAATGAACAAAAGAAGAAAAGGCACACTAACCTGGAAACTTCCTCTCTGCCCAGAACGTTGGAGGCTATACACCACACCCCCTCAACAGTATTTATAGGAACTCAAACACTGAGATCCTGCTCTGTTCCAGTAACAAGAAGCCGAAAGCACCAGCCTGAAGATGACGAGTGAGACCTCGTCGAAACGTCGCCTAGACACCCCAACTCTTACACGGGAAGACACCCGAAGACACCAAAACCTGCATATATATATATATATATATATATATATATATATATATATATATATATATCCCGCCCTCCCCAGCCGAAGCCGGGCTCAGGGCAGCTAACAACAGCAAAATAATACAACATTCTAAAATCATTTCATTATAAAATTAATTCAAATCAAATTGATGGCAACCATTGGGCTAGAGTTCTGTGAAGATTGCCAAAGGAGGGAGTCAGGCTGTGCCCTGGCCAAAGGCTTGGTGGAACAGCTCTGTTTTGCAGGCCCTGCGGAAAGATGTCAAGTCCCGCAGGGCCCTAGTCTCTTGTGGCAGAGCGTTCCACCAGATCGGAGCCACAGCCGAAAAAGCCCTGGCTGTAGTTGAGGCCAGCCTAACCTCTCTGTGGCCTGGGACCTCCAAGATGTTTTTGTTTGAAGATCGTAAGTTCCTCTGTGGGACATACCAGGAGAGGTGGTCCCGTAGGTACAAGGGTCCAAGGCCATATAGGGCTTCAAATGTTAAAACCAGCACCTTATACCTGATCCTGTACTCCACCAGGAGCCAGGTATAGCACCGGGTGAATGTGATCTCGCAGCAAGGACCCCGTAAGGAGTCTCGCTGCAGCATTCTGCACCCGCTGGAGTTTCTGGGTCAGTCTCAAGGGCAGCCCCATGTAGAGCGAGTTACAATTATCCGGTCTGGAGGTGATTTCTTGAGATTTCAGCAAGAGATCTTGAGGTTTCAAGAGATTTCATGAGATCTCAGAAAGATCTCAGAAGTCCAAGCTGCACTGGCGGAGGAAGGGAGGGCGGTGGGAGCGCACTGCCCCGGCACCATCGGGGAGGGGGTACCATTGCAGCTGCCCCCCGGACACACGCCGAGCACCCCCCACCGCTCCGGGCACCAAGCCCCCAGGACACACACCACACCCCCGAGATGTGCGCCAGCCACACCCCCGCCTGCTCTCCGCCCCTGGTACTGGAGCATGCAACTTCGCCACTGCCTTGCTGAAACCTATCGCTGCACAACCCTGGCAAGGTAGGCTGCGGCAGTGGCAGAGTGGCGACAGCAAGTTGGGGTGACACCTTCCCATTTTGCCTCAGGCGGCAAAACAGGATGCACCACCCCTGAGTGGAGGTATAATTTCAGTCCTGCCCATAACATCACACCAGTTCCTTTAGCAACCACACGTTCCGTCTGCAAGCTCCTGCTCATGTGTAACAGCTCTATGCAACTGAGGCAGCCTCCTGTGAAATCTACTGTGGTGAAATAATTTGTAAAAACTGCAAGGGGGAAATGAGTTTTAATGAGATTTCTTAGGAGAATCTACACACCTCTGTTGTTTTGTTGCTGGAGAGATGAGAGGGCCCCAGAAGCAATATCTGGCCTGGAGCACATAAGCAGACAACTGTCCAAAAATGTGGGGGGAAATCAGCCACATATAATATCTTTAAAAGAACTCCCAGGCTGAACTCATTTGCTGTTGCAGTTCACAGTCCTGGAATTATTTCTGCAGTAATTATGAAATTGTTCACTGAGTTTAGATTAACTAATCACATTTTTATTAATAATTTGGCATTCTATTCATTATGTAAATACATTGGGGTGGCTGTTGGTGCGCCACATGAATTTCTAATAGGTCAATAATGAATTAAAGCTGCAGCGCTGCTCTCCCACTGCAAATGCATTCTCGAGATTGCTTGAGGTCAACATGCAACGTCAACTTTGCCAGAACAAACATTTCAAATTATCTTTGGAGAGGGGGGCGGGGGGCGTGGACACCACGCTGCTTTTAAGGACTGGTGATGCAGTTGATGCTTTCTAGCATGGCTAAGATCTGAAAAATCAGGGAATTGGTAACCTCTTTGTGTTGTTGGACTCCTAGTCCCATCAGTGGCAGACAGCATGCCCAATAGTCAATGATGATGATCAAGATGGGGGACACAGGTGGCGCTGTGGTCTAAACCACTGAAATTTTGTGGAGGAGTGTGTACTATTCATTCAAGACGAGTGTGTTGCTCCACTGAAATGAATGGGGGTCACTCCAGAACATGAAAATTATCTGTAGCAGCGTGAACCTTTTTTTAAAAAAAGGTCCTACATTTGTCTGCACTGTGGTCTAAACCACTGAGCCTCTTGGGCTTGCTGATCAGAAGGTCAGCGGTTTAAATCCCTGTGATGGAGTGAGCTCCCATTGCTCTGTCCCAGCTCCTGCCAACCTAGCAGTTCAAAAGCACACCAGTGCAAGTAGATAAATAGGTATTGCTGCAGTGGGAAAGTAAACAGCATTTCCGTGCTCTCTGGTTTCCGTCAAGGTGTTCCGTTATGCCAGAAGCAGTTTAGACATGCTGGCCACATGACGAGGAAAGCTGTTGGCCTGAAAGTGAGATGAGAACCAGAACCCTGCAGTTGCCTTTGACTGGACTTTTCCTTTTTTTTTTTACCCATCAAGATGAGAGCCCAACACCACCTGGATGGTGATTGATTAACCATGCCTGATTTATTCATATATTTGAAACAGATTTTTAAATGTTTTGGAGGTTCATAATGCTGTTTAATTGCTTTTCTAAATTGTATTGTTTTATTCCTTTAGTGTTTGCTTCCCTTAGCTCCTTGCAAGGAAGAGCGGGAAAGAAATAGAAAGGATAGAAAGGGTCATCACATGGAAGATGGAACAAGCTAGTTTTCTCCTGCTCTGAGGGTAGGACTCAAACTTCCAAGTAACAAGAAAGGAGATTACGAACTAACATCAGGAAAAACTTTCTGACAGTAAGAGCTATTCAATAGTGGAACGGACTCCCTTGGGAGCTTGTGGGCTCGCCTTCCTTGGTGCCAGGCGGCAGAGGAACCAACCCCCACGACAGATTGCCAGGAATGGACAAGACAGGGGAAAGTCCTTATCACCTGCTTTTATTCAGTATTCACAGAGAGAGGCTTGGGGGTGTGGCCTCTCAAAATAAAGGCGTTGCCCTGACTGAGTCTTCACCCCTCCCTCTCTCCTGTTCATGCATAATCACTATGGGTGCTGAGAAGTGCCCTCTGCCTCTGAGCTTTCTGTTCTCCTACTTTCAATGCTCGCAGGGTTCTGGGAGAGGGGTGTGTGGAATGCTTTCTAAAGACACTGTGTCCGTCAGAATATGTTGGGTGTAGTGAAGGGTTAACCACCTGTGCCTCAAGCCTGAGAGGAGGCGCGTACAAGGGAAGTACGCCAGGACGTGACGAAAGCAGCTTGGAATGCTGTGAGCTGAGTGGAAAGCGAAAGCAGTTTGTTGCGTAGCTGCAAACAGAGGGAGAAGATGCAGCTTGAATCTGATGGCTGTTATGGATTGTAAATACACTACTTTTGTGCAAATAAAGGGATATTAGGACAGAAGAAACGTGTGGGACTTGTTTACTGCTCTTTCGACACACACCGCTGTGTAATTCTGCTAACTGCTTTACGACTGCTCCAAAGCCACACTGCGTAAACAGAAGCTACAGAGGCTCCCAGGGGAAGTGTTTTCTGGGCGCCGAACAATAAAGCAATAAATCTACCGAACAGAATAGAATAGAATAGAATAGAATTTATTATTTATACCCCACCCATTTGGCTGGGTTTCCCCAGCCACTCTGGGTGGCTGTTCCCCCTCTGGTAGTTATTCTTCCTCCTCTCCCATTATTTCCCAGCTTTCCCCCTCATCTGCCCCTGAGCTGTGATCTCCATCAAACCCCTGCTGTAATTCTGAATTCTTCTTCTTCTCTGGAAGGATCATGCTGAGGAGGTGGTCTCCACCATTTCTCCTCCGCCCAGTCCCTGACACTTGGAGGCTTTCAAGCAGAGCTTGGATAGCCATCTCTCATGGATGCTTTAGCTGAGATTCATGCATTGGAAGGGGTTTGGGATAGATGACTCTTGGAATCCCTTCCAACTCTACAATTCTATGATATGGGGAAAAGGAAGGAACGGGAAGGAGGAAGATAGATAGATTGGTTTGACTAGTTCCATGCAGCCAAAGGGACTGGGGCTTTGTGTTTTAACAGCACATGATATCAATGGCTGCTAACCATGATGGCTTTGTTCTGCCTCCACTGTCTGAGGCAGCATGCTTTTGAATACAAGTTGCTGGAAATCACAAGTGCTCATGCCATGTTTATGGGCCTTCCATAGTACAGTGGTACCTCGGGTTAAGTACTTAATTCGTTCCAGAGGTCCGTTCTTAACCTGAAACTGTTCTTAACCTGAAGCACCACTTTAGCTAATGGGGCCTCCTGATGCTGCCATGCCACTGGAGCACAATTTCTGTTCTCATCCTGAAGCAAAGTTCTTAACCCGAGGTACTATTTCTGGGTTAGCAGAGTCTGTAACCTGAAGCGTATGTAACCTGAAGCATATGTAACCCGAGGTACCACTGTATTTAGTAGGCCACTGTGAGATTTTTAATCCAGGATTTTGGATTAAATGGCCCTTGGACCTGATCCAGTAGGGTTCTGTTTGTGCTCTTCTGTCTGCTATTGATAGAAAGAAAAGAAAAAAATCAAATATTATACTAGGTATGTGAAAACACTTGGGTATCTCCCAGGTTCCTTTCTTTGACTTCTTGCCTACGTCTTTCATGCTTCCATAACTGAAACCTGCAGTTCCCTTACTGCAGACCAGTAACTTTCCCAGCACCGTGTATCCTGGGAACTTTTGGCTGAAAGGGTTTTCCTGATGATTCCAGGCAGCCATATACTTTATCCTGGCTGCATTTCGAGTTTCACTGGCTAACTCCACAATTACACTTGGAAATGAAAACGTAAAGCTATATCTCCCTGAGCTCATGGTGGGACTGCTTCTTATTCACTAAGTCCTCCTTTCCTTTCTTGCCCAGATAAGAAATAAAACTGGGGCTTCACATTGCTTAACTTGTCATATGTTCTTGCTAAATTCCCTGATCAATCAATTTAGCTTCTCTCTCTGGAAATTTCCCCCCTCCTTCCTGCTGGCTTCAGCACCACATGTTTATGCTAATGGATATGTTTATCTTCTACCAAAGTCAATTACTCTTTTTCACTTTCCTCTTCTAGGGATACATATTATCTACACAGCCTATGTGGTTATTGCATGCGTACGCACACCAGGCTGCAGTGCTGCCAGCAATTGTTTTCGCAGGGAAAAAGCATCTCAAAGAAAGGCTTCTGCAGCAAAGTGTGGTGAGCAATAACCCATAGTCCCACTCCTAATAGAGACTTGGATGCTTCAAATCAATGACTAACGTAAGCCTTATTGAGTTCGGTGGAACTACTCAAAGAATGACAAAGACTATATCCAACCCAACGACTTGTACTGTCAGGCGTGGGGAATTCTCTCCTCCCCCAGTAGCCTCAAGGATCAAAGAAGAAACAAGAAAGTTCATATTTATAGTTTCATTCAGTGATCAGGATGTGAGACAAGAATCCAGTCCTTAACTCCATAGTGTCGTTGCTCACTCTTAACTCCTCCCCTTCTTTCCCCAGCAACAGCCCGTGGCCCTACGGGTGGCCTCAGGAGTCAAACATCTTTGAGCCCTTTGCTCTTGGATTCTAAGTGAACGTCAAGGGGATGGTGGCGCTTCTGTGCTTTCCAAGGACATCTCTGCTGGCAATTCTCTCACTTCCCCTCCTTCTCTTAATACCTCATAACTTGGCAGCTCTGGGTTCTGCTGCAATTCAAGCCTGTCTCCCTCTTCTCTTGAAACTACTGGAGATTGGGGAGGGGCGAACCCCACTCCTCCTCCGAAGGAAGCAAAGGAGGCGGAGGGGGTGATTCCCAGCCTTCTCCTTCAGTCCAGTCCCTGATATGTACAGTGGTACCTCAGGTTAAGAACTTAATTCGTTCTGGAGGTCCGTTCTTAACCTGAAACTGTTCTTAACCTGAAGCACCACTTTAGCTAATGGGGCCTCCTGCTGCCACCACACAGCCACCGGGCGATTTCTGTTTTCATCCTGTTCTTAACCCGAGGTACTATTTCTGGGTTAGCGGAGTCTGTAACCTGAAGCATATGTAACCCGAGGTACCACAGTACTTACTTTTTTTCCTTTTAAATATATGTCTCAAACCATCACTTGAGTGCACTTGAGGTATTTGGAGTTGATCTTTGGAAAGGTTTCCCTAGTCTCAAAATTCATGCTCATTCAAAGCACTAATATGGCTTCTATTATTACTATTATTACTATTATTATTATTATTATTATTATTATTATTATTATTATTATTATTATTATTATTATATATACCACCCTTCATCAAAAGATCTTAGGGTATCCCTAACGAGGCATTCTTAAATTTCACCTGTGCAACACAACATGAGGCATGCATTCCAGCCCTGCTGTGTTGATTGGGAAACTTTGGAAATTGCAGACATGCTTGTATGACCAGTTACAAACTTACAATACTCATTGTAATCAACAACTCTGATTGCGCAGCACTTGTGATTACAGGGACCGTAACTGTGTTCAGCTGAACAGTTAAAAGGTAAAGGACCCCTGGCTGGTTAAGTCCAGTCAAAGGCAACTATGGGGTGCAGCACTTATCTCATTTTCAGGCCGAGGGAGCCAGCGTTTGTCCACAGACAGCTTCCCGGGGTCATGTGGCCAGTCTGACTAAACCGCTTCTGGCACAACGGGACACAGTGACAGAAACCAGAACACATGGAAACGTTGTTTACCTTCCAGCCACAGTGGTCCTATTTATCTGCTTGCACTGGCATGCTTTCGAACTGCTAGGTTGGCAGGAGCTGGGACAGAGCAACAAGAGCTCACCCTGTTGCACGGATTTGAACTGCTGACCTTCTGATCGGCAAGCCCAAGAGGCTCAGTGATTTAGATCACAGCGCCACCTGTGTCCCCCTCAGCTGAACAAACCCCTGTTGAAAGTGAGAATCAGGGTGGAGAGATAAGGCAGCCCCACATCCCCTCTGATAGAAAATGCATGAATGTGACTACGATCTCATAGATATTTGGCTTTTAAAATAGAAACATCGCCACCCCCACTCATCTTCCACCCCTCCACCCCTCTCCCCCTTTTCTTCCTAATGTCTCAACAAATGAAACTGATTTGTAAAAATGTTACATGGAAAAACTACAAGAGAAAGACATTACACATACTTCTGTAAATCAAGAAACTCTTTAATAACATTTATTTTTATTTTATTTTAAATTATTCTAGTTATTTTAAATTTATTTCAATTATTTTATTCTTGTGCTTCAAGTAGAATCATTCAGACCAGCTAACACTGTAATGATTTGATGTACAGTATGCAACCCTAACAGCCACCGAAGAGATGTGTATAGGAAATCCAGCTCATATATATCTATATTTTTGTTAGGGTAATGTAAGTGACCTAAGCATATATCTTTCTTATCCAGTATGGTCTACAAGATCCTGGACAAAGAAATGAGGTTTACATCTTCATTTGTGCAACAGTGAGCTTGCTATCAGACCTACTAAATAATAATAAGAGGGTTCTGTGTGTAAAGCAATTTACAGGCAAGTAGTAAAAGTTTAAATTTTATGTTCTGCTTAACAAGCAAGCAACCAGCCTGTAGCTGGATGAGTAAAACTAAAGTGGCTGGCTCTTTTTTTGTGGGCTGTTAATCAGATACAAGCCAGCAATCTTGAATGCATGTGGGACATCTTGTGTATGAACATGGCTTTTCTGATTCCATTATCCTCTTGTTGTCTTAGGCTTATTGCCTAGTAAGTACATCCCATAAATGTAGTGGGACTTACGATTGAGTAAAGTTTCATAGGATTTGACTGTCGTTCGCAGCACACTTTCCCCATCACTAAAGTATCCTCTCCCACTTTCGCTGTCCGCCACTAAAGCAAGCCCTACTCTTTCTAATCACTGTTGATCGGAGATACGCTTCCCAAAGAGAAGTTCGGAACAGCTCTGGGAAAATGAACAATGAAATAGTTCAGGGTTGTACATGAAAAGGTAGATGCATGTCACCACAGAAAGTAGACACATGCCAATTGCAATCAATTCCATTGGGGAAAATGTTCAAAATACATTAGCCAATTAGAGCAATCTTTCATACCATGTGATGTTCCTAATCTACCACCTAGGATACTTTAAGAGTTGAGCTGTAATCTATTCAAAGAAAGCACTAGGTGCCAACGTCTGCTGACAAGTGTGTGAGCAAGATTTCCAACTTCAAAGCATGCCGCAGACACTGCAACAAATGAAGTTCTCTCATAGCCAAGAACGAGTCCCAAACTGAACTCTGTGTAGGCCTGCCTTAGGCTGAATACATGGTGTGAATGCTCAGTCAGGCCAGCAGCAAACACAATTATATGCTGTCTATTGCATAATGAGAAGTACAGAATCCCATGCATTGTGCTGTTTAAAAGCTGGATTTTAATGGGTTGTGTCCTGTTCTGTTAGGTACCTAGCCTATACAGTCCAAAAAGGGTAAGGGGGAACAACCTTCATTTCCCAAGTCTTTGGTCAACGGGAGGTCTGCTTCATCCCCCAAAGACTCAGTGTCTAGCCCTGGGTGAAGGAAGACAGACTAGATCAGTAGTGAGCCCAGCAAAACCCACCATTTCTGTTAGGATTATTGCTCCGTGTTTGCAGTCATGAGATAGTTGTCTATTACATGACAGGGTATGTTTTCATTCCACAGTGTGGGAAGTGATGGAGACAGCATGTTTTGGTGTTACTGTGTTCCATGAAGTGGGACTATTAGCCTTTGTTCTTTCTCTTTTTGCTGTCTGGTGAGAAAGAGGGAGGAGCTAAGTCAGAATGCTCTGAGTGTATTATATAAACGTAGATTAGCCAAAATGCTGTGTTATTGAGTTCTGTTACGCAAATTGCCAATACTCTGTGGAACCCTAAGTTCATCCCCCAAAGACCCAGTGTCCAGCCCTGGGTCAAGGAAGATAGACTAGATCAGTAGTGAGCCCAGCAGAATCCACGGTTTCCTGAAAATACTTTGAGGCATCCTATGTTTTACTGAACATGTGAGGAGGATTTTGGGTATCACATAGCAGGACAGAGTTTCAAACAAAGATGTGCTCTCCCAAGCCCACATTCCCAGCATAGTCACACTTCTGTTTTAGTGATGTCTATGCTGGCTGGGTCATATCCACAGAATGGAAGATGAGAGGATTCCCAGTGATGTGCTCTATGAGAAGCTGGCTTCAGGCACCAGGCCTGGTTGGACAGACCAACTCTGTGTTACAAAAATGTCTGCAGACACGACATGAAGGATGGCAACTTCAAGCCCGCCATGTGGGAATCACTTGCGGAGGACCGCAATGCCTGGAAACAAGTCAGGTTGTGTATCCATGGCAGTGACCAGAGGAGGACTGACCACTGGGAGGATTGCAGAGAGAAGAAATGCCATATATGGCGATTAAAGAAAATTATATGAAAATGATGTATAGATGGTATCTAACTCCAGCTAAATTAGCAAAAATCTATAAAAGTAAAGAAAGCAAGTGTTGGAAATGTAAAGCAACAGAGGGGATGTTTTTTCATATGTGGTGAGATTGTAAAATTATAAAGAAATATTGGGAAATGATTTATAATGAAATGAAGAAGATGTTTAAAATAACCTTTGTTAAAAAACCCAGAAGCTTTCTTATTAGGTATCATAGGAGTGGACCTATCAAAATAACAAAAGAACTAGTTAATGTATGCAATAACGGCTGCACGAACCTTATTAGCACAACAATGGAAAGAAGAAGGTGTCCCTTCTAAAGAAGATTGACAAGTTAAATTAGGAATATGCTGAAATGGAAAAATTGACTATGAAATTAAGAAGAAGAGACGACAACGAGTTTAAGGAAGAATGGAAGAAGTTTATTGAATATTTAAAGAAGTAATGTGCACAGGTTAATACATTAGCAGGGTTTTAAGATTACTTGTGGGACGTGGGTGGTGCTGTGGGTTAAACCACAGAGCGTAGTGCTTGCCAACCAGAAGGTCAGCGGTTCAAATCCCCGTCATGTGGGGTGAGCTCCCGTTGCTCGGTCCCTGCTCCTGCCAACCTACCAGTTCAAAAGCACACCAAAGTGCAAGTAGATAAATAGGTACCTCTCTGGCGGGAAGGTGAATGGCGTTTCTGTGCGCTGCTCTGGTTTTCCAGAAGCGGCTTAGTCATGCTGGCCACATGACCCAGTAGCTGTAGGCCAGCTCCCTCAGCCAATAAAGCAAAATGAGCGCCGCAACCCCAGAGTCATCCGCGACTGGACCTAATGGTCAGGGGTCCCTTTACCTTTTTAAGATTACTTGTAATTTTGTTATAAATGGATAATAGGGACTTAAATAGGTTAAAATTTAACAATACACATGCAGTATGTTGATAGATAATAGAACCAAGGAAGGGATTAGAGGGAAGTCAATTTGTTTTGTTTTTGTATTGTTGTTGTTGTTATTTTTGTTATTTTTGGAAAATCAATAAAATGTTGTTAAAAGAGAGAGAGAAAGAAAAAATGCCATGGTGCATCTACAGCAGCACAACAAGATGCCTTCATTTGCCCCAGCTGTAACAAAACATGTCTCTCCTGTATTGGTCTTTACGGCCACAGCAGGCACTATAACCTTCCAACCGTTTGACCTCCTCTCCCAAAGGCACACCCTTCATTGTTTCTCCCAAGACAGAAGGATACCAACAATCAGTATTGCATCCATTCTAGCAGCTGACCTCCCTGTTCTTAAGAATTGGCTACTGTTGGGAAGGAATTTCCTAGGATTCTGTCATTTCACATACGTCAAACTATACATTTACAGAATACATTTGCACCTGTGTTAATATATTTTCCCATGTACATATATGTATATAGTTGAAAAGATGAGTATATATGCACTATATGATGAACAGCAGAAAGAGATGTTGAATTATTTCTAAGCACGCAGCTCGATCAAGTGTATATTATGGAGGCACATAAACATTATTTGCATGCTTCTTTCACGCTGTGCTGCTTTCATATCCCAGCTATGTCTCCATAATGCCGATATCTTTCACAGCAATAAGAACAGCCCAGATAACGTTTCCTTCTGTGTGGATTTCATTTTCAGCCATTCTAGCTGTTAAAACAGTGATGCTCTCCAAAAGCCCTCCAGAGAAGCAAAATCCCTGTTCAAATAAAGACAAGCTGATTTACTACATCCAAGGAACATGAATGATGCAATATGAAACATCCCTCCGAGGCTACAATCCCAAACATGAGTGCCTTCCTCCTGTGCTAAATACATATATGGCTAGATAAGAATTGCATATGGCTGATTTTCAAAGTCATGGGAATAAGCAATCTTACTTCTTATCTCATCTAACACACGCTAGTCTCATTAATTTCATTTTACCTGCTGTGATCAGATTCTCTGCTACGTACAGAAACGACAGGAGATATATACGGGCTATTAGGAATGAATTATTAAATTAGATGGATAGACAGACAGACCCAGCCGCCCTCAGGCATTAATTCTTAAAAACATCTTGCATTTTCAATCAATATATACTAAAGCAATGGAAGGGAGAAATGCGCACGAGCCACTCTCCAGAGCAGTCAGTAAAGTTAAGGCTGATTATTTACTACTGTAATGTCTGTTCTTATGAAAGTCAACAGGTCTTTTTTAAAAAGAAAAGTGGGGGGGGGACCAAACAAGGGTGTGTGGTTTTTTTAAAAAAATTGTAACTACATAAAATACCTTTCACCAGGTAAATAGTTGTGATACAAGGGCTTTTTCATTCTGGAAGATTTGTGGTGGGAAAAGCAGCTGTACTAATCTAGGTAAAAGGTTAAGGACCCCTGGATGGTTAAGTCCAGTCAACGATGACTATGGGGTGCGCCACTCATTTCGCTTTCAGGCCAAGGGAGCCAGTGTTGGTCCACAGACAGCTTTTCGGGTCATGTGGCCAGCTTGACTAAACCACTTCTGGTGCAACGAGACACCATGATGGAAACCAGAGCACACGGAAACGCCGTTTATCTTCCCGCTGCAGTGGTACCTATTTATCTACTTGCACTGGTGTGCTTTTGAACGGCTAGGTTGGCAGGAGCTGGGAAAGAGCAACGGGAGCTCACCCTGTCACAGGGATTCGAACCACTGACCTTCCTATTGGCAAGCCCAAGAGGCTCAGTAGTTTAGACCACAGCGCCACCTGTGTCCCTTGCAATCTACCCGCAGAACACACTCAGCCTCACTTGAGCAAAATGCTCATCTGTCCCAACAACCATTTATGGTTACCCTATTGTCAGTAACATCAGCTGCTTCTTCCCATTGGGGGGCAAACCTGTACCTGGATTCTACCATGTCAGATTAGAGGGGTGTGTGATATTAAAAACAACCAGGGATGGGGTACCCATAGCCCTCTAGAAATTGCTAGACTCCGATTCCCATCAGCTGCTGCCAGAATGGCCAATGGACAGGGTTGATAGGAGGTAGTCTAGCATCATCTGACCTTAGTTCCCTATCCATGATAAAACTGAATGCGCCTCCCATAAAAATGAAAAAGACAACAACAGCCCACCTAATCTGCATATGATAGGTATCCTATTTTACTAACATTGGTGACTATTAGCTCTTTTAAGGATAAAAATTATTTTCAGTTTTAATTGCAGAAGAAAGAGAACAGAAGCATTTTGTTTCTTTTCTTTTCTTTCTTTCTTTCTTTCTTTCTTTCTTTCTTTCTTTCTTTCTTTCTTTCTTTCTTTTTGTACAGTAACTTAAGTCTCGAAAGCAATCCTGATGGCTTTATCTCCCCCTCCCTGCCACCAGTGTTGATGCTGGGGTTGGGGATCGTAGCTGCTGCAGATCACTAGCAGAATTTTTACAGAAGCCAACTCTTCCGTTGAAGCTGCTAGCAGAATATTTACTGAAACCAAGTCTTAAACCAAGAGTCCCATGAACCCTTTCTGCAATGCCTCAAAGCACAAAGAGACACATTCTGAATCTCTTTCCATAGTATGTCTGCGTAACATCCTGAGAAATCTTGCACTTGATAGTAGTAATGTTCATCTAGGGCAGGCCACTATCAAGATCTCAGAAAGTATTCTACTATAATGCCAACAGAAACCCCAGGGTGTTCTTAACTCTGGTCCGGCTAAATAAATCTTCACGCTTGCAGCTGTTGCTTTAATTGTCTGTCCTAGATATTGTAAAACTCCTTTTCATCATCTTTGGAAGCTCCTTTGCCAGATGCAAAATTAGATGCTGTCCTACATCCCTGTGGCCCCATGTTCCAGAATTGTGGACCCATAACATTCAAACTCTTCCAGATGAAGCCAGGAGATATCTCTGCCTGCTGACATAGTAAACAACAGCCTCTAAAGCAATTTCTTTCTCCTGGGTGTTGGCAACTTCTGCTTTATTTATCCTTCGTTGTTATGGCACTCACTGATGCTTCTTTGGCTTCCCAGCTACAATCCTGGCACAATCTTTCCATATATATTTTTCTCTCAAAGCACAGCAGAGTGGCCTACAGCATTTGTTAAACCTCCAGGACATCATGCTGCCTTTTGTAATTGTTTGGAAAGGAATTAAAACAACAACAACTTGGATTGGGAGGTGGGTGGGATGTGAATGGCAGAACTGGCACGATTCATCTCCTTGATAATCACAGCTTTGGGGCTGTCCCCATCCACAGTAAGAAACTTAACAGCTCCATTAATTTCAAATCGCAAAATCTGGTGCCGTCCCCCTCAAAAAAACCCTTGCCAGAGTCTTGTGCCATTAATCTCCAGTGCAAGTGTGCATTGACACATCAAATTGGGATTCATAGTATGCACAGAAATGGAAAGAAGAAGTTCCAAAAGAGGAGTGGACTTAAAACTATTGGACTATACGAAGATGGTGAAATTGACGGCAAAAATAAGCAACCTAAAAGAAGAAATTCTTTTGGAAGAGTGGAAACCCTTTTCGGACTATCTGAGAAAATACTATAGTCCAATGAAATCACAGGAAGGGCATGAGATATAAACACAAGAATGAGAATGATAGGGGAATGTAATGTAGGATATATATTATGGGGGGGATGCATTTAAGGCAGTAGATAAATGATTTGAACAGAAACATCATGGAAGTAAGGCTGGGAAGTCAAAATGTCAAGGGAATACTGTATTGAAACTGACACTGAATTGAATTTGTTAAATTGTTGAAAACCAAGAAAAAATTATTGTAGGGGGGAGGAGAGACTGTTAAGGTTAGGGTTTGAGCCCCATGTTGGGCAAATCGTGTCCTCCATCAGGGACATCAGTGTTGCGGTGAGATCACCATAAACTTCCTCCCTGTTGTAGGGCAGGACCGTTTGGATAGCCACAATGCCCCATTTGTTGCCCCTCAGTTGCTGGGATAGAAATTTGGCTGGTTGGGATGGCTATTGGCTGCCGAGAGACTATTTAAGCTGCTGCACGTTGCTGGAGAGTTTCTGTTTCTTGTGACGTGCAGCGGATCACCCGCCCTCCTCTTTATTTAGAGTTGTTCTTTGGCCTTGCTATACGTGTCTAAGGGTCATCTGTTTTTGGAGCAGGGGACCGGTAGGAATTTTGCCATTTGGCTGATTGGCTGGTGCCACTTGGTTTTTGCCTACTGTGTAGCAAATCATCACAACTTTGTAAGGTTGGCGGTTAGGCATTGGTTCAATGTTTTGCGGAGGGGTTGGCTGCCCCTCCATTGTTGCTGCTAGAGAATTCCGTTAAAGGAATCCAGGGGCTCGCCTTGCTTTTGTCCGAACCCTGTCAAGGGGCTAGGGCCACGCCAGAGCCCCTGGGAGCATCTGGGGTGAGCTGCGATATTGAAGTCAGCTTCTCGCTCCCTCAGAATGCTTTTCCTTACTGACATATGGTGGTGCCCAGTGTCAGTCCTGTTTCTGCCACCGTGCAGGTTCAGGTAGTCTGGAACCAATGCCTAAGCAACCACTCACATGCTGTAATCAATAAAGTTGTGGCCAAAAACCTTAAACAAAAATCTGTGTCGATTGTGTCTTTATTTTGGGGGTGGCTTTGGGGTCTTCACACACAAAAGATTTCTGCATTGGAGGAGGTTGAAATAGATGACCCTCGTGTTCCTTTCCAACTCTACAATTCTGTGATTCTATGATTCTGTGACACATTCCAGCCAGGCCAATGCAACTGAAGAGCAAGCCGAGCAGAACTGATGAGGAGTGTGGCCTGGGAAGACTCCTGAGGGCCAGACAGAAAGTCTCAGGATCCGCATCTCTGATGTAAGGATTGCAACTTAGTAATGCACCTAGAGAAGAAGAAGAGGAGGAGGAGTTTGTATTTGATATCCTGCTTTATCACTACCGTAGGGAGTCTCAAAGCGGCTAACATTCTCCTTTCCCTTCCTCCCCCACAACAAACACTCTGTGAGGTGAGTGGGGCTGAGAGACTTCAGAGAAGTGTGACTGGTCCAAGGTCACCCAGCAGCTGCATGTGGAGGAGTGGAGATGCGAACACGGTTCCCCAGATTACGAGTCTATCGCTCTTAACCACTACACCATACTGGCTTTGACCATGTGGCAGGCTGGCACTATTAGCTAATCAGAACGTTCTTTTGATTTCTAAACTTGTACTGAACTTCACTCAGTCAATTATATCCAATACCACATATATAATTTTGTCCCTCCACCCTCAAAATGCTGTTTTCCTGTACGTTAAGTTGTTATTTACCTGCTCCCTGTAAAATAAATGTCTGGGTTATGTTTATACACACCATGTGCTCTTATAAATCAACAACTTCAGTTTGTTCAGGGCTAGTTCAACACCATTTTCTGACATTTCATTTATTTCAGGGACAAAACTCCCAGTTTTAACAGAACATTGCCTTATAACATTCTCACCTTTTCCTTTCATTTCATGCTGCCTTCCTCCCTCGCCCACCCACCTACCCACCCCTACAACATTACATTTTGTAAAAGTGTGCCATCTCTTGGGCTGGATACGGCTGCAACCGTTCGGAAGAATTGCAGCCACGTTATCCAAAATAGCTATGGAAATACAAAAACATATCCTTGAAAGATAAATGCCTTCCAGTTCATAATAATACAAGTAGCTGTGTGCCTAACTACACCATTCAGAGGAGACGATAATCTGAAATTCAGCAAGCAACCAAGTGAAAATGGCAGATAAGTACTGAAATCAGTATAAAGTTAAGACCAATTGCATCGTAAGCAATTTCACATATGCATTTATTTCATCTATTGCCTCCCTCTCTCCCTGCTTTGTGGTGTTGGTTTTGAAAGTGCCTTTTTCATGAGCCCTCTAGCAGTGCCGGATTTATGTATAGGCTAAGTAGGCTGAAGCCTAGGGCCTCTAAATCTAGGGGGCCTCACCAACCCGCCCGCTCCCCAGCGGGCAGTCTCCCCTCTCCCAAAATTATAAACCCAAGACTTCGTGCAAGGGCAGGGCAACTCGGGCCCACCAGCTATGAGACTCAGGGCTAGCCAGTGGGGCCCAATTTGAAGCAGTGGGGCGCAACTTGATTTTTTTTTTTTGTAGGGCCCTAGTTCACAGCCGAAGTGCAAAATCTTATAGATATAAATAAAATCCATCTAGACTGCCCTGGTGCGTGGGGCTCCTTAGAGCAGCCCGCGGGGCCCAATTTGGCCTAATTGTTCCAATTGCCTTAAGGTCAGCCCTGATGAGTCTGTGCAGGGGTTGGACTCCCGCCCCCCAGATCTTTGCACCCCGGCGCCGCATATGCTTGAGACAGCCCCGCACGATGGCCCAACCCCTGGCTCAGAAGGAGGGGGCAAGGGGAGCCCGAGACAGGCCTGCTCCACCCCAGCCCAGCCCAGCCCTGTTTTGCTCAGGTTGGAGCCACGTCCTCCTGGCACATGTGGGGAATGGATTCCCCATGGAATTAACATATCACAACTTCCAGAGTGGCTTCCCCTTCTTCACTGCGCCACAGCAGCTGCTGTGGCCTGCCTGTCTTAGGACCTGGGAGACAGAAAGGAAAATAAAAAACAGACGAAGTAACCAACCAGTTATTCACAACAGAAAATATCATCTGGGGACCACAGCTGTGGACAAGTCAAGCCAGGGAGCCAAGCCACATGCACCAGACGGGTGACAATAATAATAATAATAATAATAATAATAATGATGATGATGATGATGATGATGATATTTCTACGCCACTCATTTCCTCTGGGCCTTGGAGCTCCTCCTACCTTCAGAGTTCCTTTTCATGGTCACTGATGGGCACACGTGGTCCTACTGCTGGACTAGTGATCCTGAGGAGCTGTCCAGCCCAGCTTCAGGTCCCCCACCAAGTGCCTCCCTTCTAGAACCCACTGCTCTCAACCGACTCTCAACTGCCTCCCCACCAACATTCACTCTCCCTTTCCAAGCTTCCTCCACCAGAATTCCTCTCTCTCTCTTCCCCCCTCCCTCCCTGCTTGACATTCCCTTGGGGATTCCAATAGAATCACCTTAATTACCCTATTGCAAAAACAGACGAAGAGGTTACAGATAGGAAATGTCCAGGAATCCCAAAGCCTGAACTCACAGACCCTGGTTTATTATGTCTCCCAGGAGGACTCAGGATCTACCCTGGAACGCAACCTTTCTCTGTCCCCTCCCTGTGTCAGATTAAAGATTGTAAACCCCTCAGGGCAGGAACCTCTTTCTCAAGGGTCACATGCAGCAATGGTGCAAACAAATCATACAAAATAAATCTCGCAACGCTCCTGCCCCATGCAAGCTGAAGCCCGCCGGACGCCTTTCCCTGGAAACCAAAGGCTGTGTACACACCATCCATTTAGGGCTCACCCAGCATGAAAAGGAGATACCGTATTTTTCGCCCTATAGGATGCACTTTTCCCCTCCAAAAATGAAGGGGAAATCTGGGTGCGTCCTATGGGGCGAATGCAGGCTTTCGCTGAAGCCTGGAGAGCGAGAGGGGTTGGTGCGCACCGACCCCTCTCGCTCTCCAGGCTTCAGGATGCTACCCCCCCCCCAGCCTGGCAAGCTCCCTGTCATGGCTCCTTTGCTCTTTGGGGCTCGGGGGGGATATGTTTTTTTCTTTATCCCCCCCCCCCCCAAAAAATAAGTGCGCCCTATGGGCCGGTGCGCCCTATAGGGCGAAAAATACAGTAAGTCTATAGACCTGCATCGCTGAGAGTCAGGGACTTGGACCTTAGAAATACAACTGGCAGAGAAGGCTCTTTGTGATGCCCTTTCCCCTGCTCTCCTGGAGAGAAAGGAGCATATTGCACTTCATGTTCCCCCTCTCGTCCTTTGACTCGCGCTGGATGCAGACATGCCTCTTCCGCATGTTATCATGTAAATACCAGTCTTGTTACAAAAGTTGGGTGCCACTTCTACACTCTGCAAGATGCCAGGGGGGGGAGGAGTCACCCAGGGTCCATGTTCCTTTGGAGAATGGGGATATGGCAAAGACTGTTGTAGCTCTAAGAAATATGCTTTATTCCCCTATTGGCCCTTTCCCTCTGTGTGGAGGGACCCACATTTGACAGCATTGGCCTGTCAAGAGGGGCTTGTCCCCCACAGCAGGGCAGCCCTGGAGTCCCAGACATCTCTCGCAGCATCTCCAATGAGCCATCGACCCCTTTTGGCATGTTCCTGTTTCTTTCCCAGGTGAAGCCCTGGCTTGGAAAGAAATCTGAGCCTGTACTTTCCCACTAACTTCCATCTTCCTTTCAATACTCCAGATCCTCAAAATCCTACCATTTCATTCTCTCTAGGGTTTAGGGGTGTCACCTGCAAATCCATCCCACTATTTTGCCTGCATAGTTTTACTGCTACCGTTGCTATGAATCAACGTATGATAATAAAGTAAGGAAGGCTTGTTTTTAAACTTCTCAGCTCGCTGCCTGATTCTTTCTGAAGTGCCCTAAGAAGAGGGAAGGCAACTTACTTCACAGCTGGACTTGCTGAAATCAGGTTTCACAGCCTAATTCCTAAGCTTTTAGTTTTGCTGCCAAGAAGGGGATTTTAAAACTCTGTTCAACTCACATTGAACATGGAGGGATAGATTTCAATCAACGTATACTCTCCTTCCTGTTAAGACCCATCTCACACAGTGTCAAGATCCCAAAACTTTGGGCGGGCCATCTTATATACCTCCAGCCTGCCCATGATAAGGTAAAGGTAAAGGGACCCCTGACCATTAGGCCCAGTCGTGGCCGACTCTGGGGTTGCGGCGCTCATCTCGCTTTATTGGCCGAGGGAGCCGGCGTACTAAGCCGCTTCTGGCGAACCAGAGCAGCGTTTACCTCCCTGCCGGAACGGTCCCTATTTATCTACTTGCATCTAGGTTGGCAGGAGCTGGGACCGAGCAACGGGAGCTCACCCTGTCGTGGGGATTCGAACCGCCAGTCTTCTGATGGGCAAGTCCTAGGCTCTGTGGTTTAACCCACAGCGCCACCCACGTAAGCAATTCTTAATTATTATGATTTTACAGAAGCATCTTGCTGGGTGGGGCAGGGCCACTCTGTTAGCTTCCTAACAGGTGGAAAAGGGAGAGGGTTGAGGAGGTACAAATGTACCAGCAGAAACACTGGATTGGCTCTGCTGGTGTCTTTGCACCGCACTGACCGTCTTGTTGCCTCCGAGTTCTCTCTGGGGAACAACAGAGCAGCTTCACCCCACCCGCCAAGTCACTTTTGCATATTTATTGTCATAAATGTTCAGAAAGGATCATGTCTAGCGGTGGCTTTGCACTAGCAGAATATTCTCCTTCCAGTCAAGAACCCAGTTGCACCAATCTTCTTCCTTACAGAAGCATCCCATGCTCCGATTCTTACTATCGCAGGAAACCCACAAGAGCAGAGAGACCCCTCGAGGGCCACAGGTGATTCTAGGAGGAGATGGGTGATCCACAGGATACATCCCAGGAATACTATTGTTCTTATAAGTTCAGGCATTGCTTGAAATACTGGGAAAAGTTCAGCCACAGTGAAACATTTCCCCTCACATTGCTTTGGGGTGGGGAGGAAATAATAATGTAAAGATAATATAAAATATAATCAATTGTTTCTCTAAACTTGGAGAACAGAAGTTGTTGTAGATTATTCTGCTACATTGCCTTCAGGAAAGAAAAATCTTCTGGTATAGGTTTTATAGCTCCATCAGTTATATTAATACAAATTGCTATATTGATTGTGGTAAATGGGGTATATAAGCATAGATAAAGAAGCCATTCCAACATCTTTAAAGCTAAATAGAGTCTGGGTGGAGCCAGATTTTTATCTTACCATAGCAAATGAGAAGACAGCCATTTCTTTTTTAGCAGATAAGCACAGCTGTAGCCTTTGTGTATGCAAAGATAGTGCTAGATGACTTTAACCAGGGATGGAGAACCAAAGGCCAATGAGACTAAATGCGATCTTCTCTATGTGGGCCTCATGACTTCCCCCAGGTCACACATCCTCCTGAGCCACACCCTTCCCCAGCCCTGCTTTGCCTGATCCTGGAATGTTTTTGTTTGGATGGAAGGCGTCCTTCAAGCCTCATAATGCTTCTTATTGCCTAGATCAGGGGTCTGCAACCTTTAAGACAAAAAGAGCCACTTGGACCCGTTTACGAAGGGGGAAAAAACTGGGAGCCGCAAAACTCGTCATTGTAAAAATAACGTTTTTGTCACTTTTTATTATTTCTTTGTTTGACCCCTCAGAATTACTCCTCCTCATAGAAATAAACGTTAAATTAACAAGTTACCTTTTTTTGTGTGTGTGTTCTTCACTCCCCTTCAAAACAGTGACCAGCGTACATGCCCCCTTTCAATGCAGTGACCAGCGTACATGCCCCTTACAATGTAGCGGGCGGGCCTGAAGGAAGGTGACGTCAGGACGGTGCATGACTAACGCACGCACCGCCCCATGCGACGTCACAGCCAGTACAGCGCCCGCCACAGTGGGGAGTGTCGGGGCACACAATGCGCCCCCTCCCCTCGCTAGTATCCGCCCCGGAGCCACGGCAAAGGTGTAAAAGAGCCACATGCGGCTCCGGAGCCGCGGGTTGCAGACCCCTGGCCTAGATGAAGGAGACAGGGACAGTGTGGAAAGTACTATTGTCAGGGAATTGGAGGCAGAGAAGGGTGAGAGAATGGGGACCTATAGAGATAAGCCTCCGATACTTAGCAGTTGTACTTCCTCGGAGGATGAGGGTGCCGAACGGCTGTCAGGAAGCAATGAATCAGAGAAGGGGGAGCAGCTTCTGGGGCCCAGCCACTCTCGTGACAGAGGAAAGAAAGGGGGAGGGTTCAGGAAGTGGTTATGCTGGAAGAAAGCGAAAGCATCGCCAGTCTCTGCAACTGACACTCCATGATGCAGATGTACTCTCAGAGCATGTAAATAGCAGAAAGAAACCAATAAATCCTGTAAATATGGCTGGATTCCTGGACTCTTATCTCTTCTAGCACTCACCAATCACTCCTGACAACTATACAGTGGTACCTCGAGTTACATACGCTTCAGGTTACAGACTCCGCTAAGCCAGAAATAGTACCTCGGGTTAAGAACTTTGCTTTAGGGTGAGAACAGAAATCGTGTGGCGGCAGCGGGGGGCCCCATCAGCTAAAGTGGTACTTCAGGTTAATAACATTTCCAGGTTAAGAACGGACCTCCGGAACGAATTAAGTTCTTAACCTGAGGTACCACTGTACTGCATGAATGTAAAATTCACATTTGCCCAGACTGGTGTATTATGTGACCCATGACAGCAGCAAAATAGCCAGACTGCAATGGTGGTGGGATAAAATCAGGCCAAAAGTCAAAGCAAAATAGCTGTAAGCTCCAGGGGAAGCAGCCTTATATAGGCTTTCCCCTCCTCTCTGCAGCAAGGGCTCATGGAACAGCTTTTCCCCATGAACCCACCACACAGAGAAGATACTGGGGAAAACCTTGCCCAGTATTTTGCTGCCATTTTGGAGCTACAGAGTTGCCAGCAAAGGCATCTCGTACTTATTGGGCATGGAACAGGGCTTATTGCTCTGACCACATTTGCCTCTGACCCTGCCCATCACTAGCATTAAGCCCCTGGAAGCATTGTCCAGAAGGGAATGTGTCCCTGGAAAATTTCCCACCCCTGACTTAAACTTTTCCTCTCATATTAAAGATGGGCATGGAGAAGACAAGGCTACCAAGTTTAGCTTTTTGGACACACAAACCACAGCAATTATTTAGCAGTTGACAGTATTCTGTAATGGATGCATTTCATTCTTGGGTGAACACTCATTTCAAACAGGGCATTGGCCAGGACTATTGCATATCACCTTGTCCTCTTGTGAAATTAGGGTGCAGCTTATAGTACCGAGGCTTGAGGAGTTCAGCTACAAGCTGACCTCATCTGTCCCTCTTGGAACAATGCATAAATTGGAGCTCAGTTTCCATAAGCATTTGCACTTCCTGAATTTTCTTACGTCGTTCTCAGCTCAAAATGCATTTTGAGTGAAAACACATTTTTAAATACATATTTAAAGGCAGTATGTGCGTGCAAGAATTATTTTAAAAACTAAGAAACAGGATACAACAGTTTACGAATGAACCAAGGGACATGGACTGGGAATAGATTGATTGACTCATCCCTACACTAGAGAAGACCAAAGATTCTTGGGAAATGCCATGTCTTCCAGGAAAACATGTCCATCATTACTCATCTTCTCATTGACTCAGTCTTGAGAAGGGACCCCAGGATTTCCCAGACCAGTGTTTGAAAACCCTGATCTAGAAAATTTAGGTTGCATCATGGACCATTTCCTTAGTATGAGGAGGGGGAAACTGTGACCCTCCAGGTGTCAAACTTCTATCGACCCCAGCCCAAATGGCCAATGGTTAGGGATGATGGGAGTTGTAGTTCAGCAGGATCTGAAAGGTGACAGGTTCTGCATCCCTGTCTAAATATGATATTTTTCTGATTATTATATTAAGCTTCTTAACTTATATTCTGTACAGGGCTAGAGATATTGGTCACAACATATATTTAGAAGAGTGGGAAAAACTTTGGAAAGAGCATCTTAAATTTACAGCTTGTATAACGCTAAAGGAGAACTTAATGAAGATGTTCTATCGATGGTATATGACTCCTGCAAAATTGGCCAAAATGTACAGAACTTGTAATAAATGCTGGAAATGCAAGGAAAGGGAGGGATCCTTCTACCACATGTGGTGGGAATGCCAAAAAGTTAAAGGTTTTTGGGAGAATGTATATAATGAAATGAAGAAAATCTTAAGTTATACTTTTGTTAAAAAAACCTGAGGCTTTCCTGTTAGGACTAGTAGGAAGGGAGGTAAAGAAGAAAGACCATAAACTGTTCCAGTATGCAACAACAGCAGCAAGAGTCCTACTAGCTCAAAATTGGAAACAAGAGGGTCTGCCGACAATTGAGGAATGGAGATTCAAATTATTATACTACGCGGAGTTGGACAAGATGACAGGGAGAATCAGATATTCAAAAGACCAGAGGTTCATTAAGGACTGGGAAAGCTTTACGAAATATCTGGAAAATTTAAGTGAAGGACAGACAACACTAGTGGGTTTTAAAGGGGCTCTGTAAAAAGAAAAGGGTATTGTCTAAGAGAACTGGAAGAACTGAGGTGATTAATGGCAATACAAAATAGGAAATGCGAAACTCTATAAAAGATTGTTATGAATGATTTGTGGAAAGGCTGAAGGAAGTCAAATCAAAAATCTGTGAAAACAAGATGCTGAACTTTTGTATTCTGTATTATGCAAACTAATAAAAAATTATGCATGGAAAAAAATATATTCTGTACAGTGGTACCTTTGGTTACGAACTTAATTCGTTCTTTTTTTAATAAATATTTTTTATTAGATTTTCCATAAAAAAACCAGTTTTACAAAATTATACATCCATTTTTAACTTAAACCCTTTTTTCCAGAACTTCCCTCAGCTTGTCTGATAATTTTCCGTTTATTTTTTATCCTCGTCTCACATTTCCCAATATTATATTGCACTCAAATACTCTTAATCACATCATATTTTTTAAACAATATTTCTAACAGTAATTTCACAGAGCTTCTTGAAAGCCAATGAACGTTATTTGCTCATCACATAAATTTTTGATATACTCTGTAAATTTCTTCCAGTCCTCGGAGAATCCCTGGTCACGTTGGTTCCTAATTCTCCCCATCAATCTGTCCATTTCTGCGTACAGTGGTGCCCCGCAAGACGAACGCCTCGCAAGACGGAAAACCCGCTAGACGAAAGGGTTTTCCGTTTTGGAGGTGCTTCGCAAAACGAATTTCCCTATGGGCTTCCTTCGCAAGACGAAAGCCCATAGGGAAATCTCCGGGACAGTGGGGAAGCGCAGCGCTTCTTCCCCACTGTCCTCGGACCTCCTCCGAAGGCTGGCGGTGGGGCGGAAAGCCCTTCTCCCCGTGCCAGCCTTTGGAAGGCTCCTCCGAAGGCTGGCGGTGGGGCGGAAAGCCCTTCTCCCCGCGCCAGCCTTTCGAAGGCTCCTCCAAAGGCTGGCGGTGGGGCGGAAAGCCCTTCTCCCTGCGCCAGCCTTCGGAAGGCTCCTCCGAAGGCTGGCGGTGGGGCAGAAAGCCCTTCTCCCCACGCCAGCCTTCAGATGGCTGTCCTGAAGACTTGCGGTGGGAGGAGGGTTTTCCTTCCCACCGCCAACATTCAGAATGCTGTTCTGAATGTTGGCGGTGGGGAGGAAAAACCCTCCTCCCACCGCAAGCCCCGGGAACAGAGGAGAAGCGCTGCTCCCCTTCCCCTCTGTTCCCGTACCTGTCCTGAAGGCTTGCGGTGGGGAGAAAAGCCCTTCTCCGCACCGCCAGCCTGGCAAGCGGTTTCCATAGAAACGCATTAATTGATTTTCAATGCATTCCTATGGGAAACCGTGCTTCGCAAGACGAAAAACTCGCAAGAAGAAAAAACTTGCGGAACGAATTAATTTCGTCTTGCGAGGCACCACTGTATTCCATCAGTTTCATCCTCCATTCTTCTTTCGTGGGCATCTCTTCCTCTTTCCATTTCTGTGCCAGCAAAAGTCTGGCTGCTGTTACTGCATACAAAACTAATTTCACATCTTTTTTACTAATTTCATTATCCAGTATTCCCAACAAGAGAACTTAATTCATTCTTGAGGTCCGTTCTTATCCTGAAACCGTTCTTAACATGAGGCGTGCTTTCGCTAATGGGGTCTTCTGCTGCGTGTGCCTCTGGCACACGACTTCTGCTTGCATCTCGGGGCAAAGTTCACAACCAGGAGCACCTGCTTCTGGGTTAGCGGAGCTCATAACACGAAACGTTCACAAGGAGGACGGTTCATAACCAGAGGTATTACTGTATATTATAGCTGTATGCTATTTTTAAAGAGTTTCAGTTACTCATTTACTGCGATATTTCAGATCTGGAATAGGTGGCATTATAGTTACCTAGAACCCAATGTTCTTACAGCATGAAGAAACAGGATTTGTGGAGCAGTTACCGTATTTTTTGCTCCATAAGCTGCACTTTTTTCTTCCTAAAAGGTAAGGGGAAATGTCTGTGCGTCTTATGGAGCGAATGTGTGGTCCCTGGAGCCAAATTGCCCAGGGGCAAAAAAGCAGATCATGCTCTTTTTTTTTTGAAAGAGAGACGTGGGTGTTGAAACAAAGCCGCTGATCGGCAAGCGATCAGAAGTGAGATAAGGGATGTTAGCAATAAAGGAGGCTGCCTGGGAGGGGGGAGGTAAAAGCCCATGGATCCTCAGGATTTTTGCATTGGGTCACCCCAAATTCACCATCAGATCACATAGCATGTCCATGACTACAGCCTGCACACACACACAAAAATAAATAAATAAATGCATCCACTGTTTTGTGGGGCTGCAGTGGCACAAAAACCCTGGTTACAAAGCACGGATCCACATGGATTCTCGGGATTTTTGCATTGGGCTACCCCAAACTCACCGTCAAATCACATGTCTGTGGCCACAGCATGAACCACAAATATCATACATCCACTGTTTCGTTTAGAATATTTTTTTTGTTCTTATTTTCCTCCTCTAAAAACTAGGTGCATCTTATGGTCAGGTGCATCTTATGGAGCGAAAAATAAATAAATAATATTCCGTTCCCAAAAAAATTCTGCCGTGAAAGGAAGTAAGAACCTATGGACCTAAGAGCCTGTGAGATCAGGCAAATGACCCATCTGGTCTGACAAGCAGATGCCTGTGGAGGGACTGGCAAGTAGAATCCAAGCACAAAAGCAGTCTCTCTTCCCCTGGCTTCCAGCAACTGGTATTCAGAAGCATGCTGCCCCTGACTGTGGAAGCAGGGCATAGCCATTATGGCTATTGATACTCTTATCTTCCATATCTACGTTTCAAATACAAAACTAAATATTCAGAACAGCCCTTGCAAATAAGTGCTAAGACCTGCTGTGTTACAGTGTGCTGGGCACCTTGGATTGGGGGGGTGCAGGGAAGGGTTTACGTGGATGTGTTGAATAACAATACAGCAGCACTCCTAAGCAGCTGAAAACTAACATATGTCAGGAGTGCTCTGATGGTGTTTCCTGCTTGGCAGGGGCTTGGACTCGATGGCCCTTGTGGTCTATTCCAACTCTATGATTCTATGATTCTATGATTCTAGTTGTGCGCTCAGTCCCATGTTTAAGCATCACATCAACATGACTTCAGTTAAAAGGAAAGGGGTCAGTTTTAGCTAAACATTTAGATTCAACTTTATTTGTTATCTCTTCCACTCAGTCGTATCGATCTGCTGATGGCCGATGCTAGAAAGGTACTAAAATGGCAATTGGTTAGGCTGTTAAATCGCCCGAATTTTCTGCTGCTCCAGATAATCCCATTCTCTACTGCTGAGTTAATACCTTAGTTGGCTGTTCTTCTGAACTGTCTGTCAGATATAGATTTCTATATGTTTCTGCCAGGATTCAGAACCTAATTGTTTTACTTAAAAGCAAACTCGGATAGGGCGTCGCAGCAATTTCCCCTCCCACCCCTCACCACATGTGAATTTATCACGCACAGCTGCAGCAGGGGGGGGCAGGCCTTTCATCTGAAATATTGGGGGATCCCTGGCCCCCTGCCCCCCCACTCAGCGCCTATGTTCAAGTATACTAGCAATGTAGGTAAGTGAGGGGCAGTGGACAGTGGTGGCAAACTGAGGGAAATGGCACCAAGAAGAACGAACAACTATTCATTAAGTAGTAGATTTTTCTTTTTCCTTTTAGTAATTTGGATGTGTTGAATATGTGCTAATTTTAAAGTGATTACCCAAATTAGGGAGTAGCAAAACACACACACAGACACATACAAAATTTAAACATGGAAGTCACAATCTAGAAGGAAATTTGGAGCACTTAACTCTATAAACTTAGGCCCTCCAAAATCTATGATGGATTGAGAATGATGAGATTTAGATAAAAAACAAACGCTTTTAAAATTAAGGGTCAATTGTCACTTCTTAGAGTATCCTGTAACATTTCATGTCTGGATTACTGGTAGATGAGGACTATAGCTGTAAGATGTAAATTGGCTTGTTATACAATACATCAACTGGTAGTTAGTAGAAACCACTATTTCTCTCTGGTTTTATTGACAGCTTAATAACACACCCACAATGCCATAAAGCTGATATACTGTACTTCATACTATTTTCAATAATGGCATGAGGAAGTGATGAGAAGAGTGCAATCCAGGGAAAACTAGTTGTGTTTTAAGTTCCATTGTAATGAATAAGTATGTGAGAGGACATTAAGCATACTTGTGTGGAGGGAAATTTGGTGTACATAACATGCATATTATCTAAAACTACTGGTAAGTACTTCAATGGGCACTTCAACAGCAGTTATTATTGCCTTTCTCTGTATGCCAGACAGAAACCCCAACATTTGCAGCAGTTAGTTAAACATGTGAAATCTTCTGTATTCTCTATTTTGTTGGATTCACACAGATCGGCTGGAATTAATCTATGAATGAATAGGAGCAAAAATGTTCCTTGGCCACTCTAACCCCGTAATAACTGTGTTTAAATAGATTCCTCACACATGAAATGGAAACCGCAGAGTGAGAACCACTTCCCTGTGGAGTGACATTATGCTGCTGACAAATTGGTGTGAATATTCTGCCCTCTTGGGTTGGGGAACAACCATGTTGGGTTCCTTTCATGCAATTGGCGCCCAACTGTGAGCTAAAATGTTGATGGAGGCCAGATGGAGGCCATCAGCTCTGCCTACACAATTGTCACATACACACATACACAGAAAAATACACATACACAGCGCAGCACAGCAAATACATATAAGATACTCCACATAGAATTGTTCACTACATGGTTTAGTAACTATGCAAAGAGCCCCTACATTTCATAGATGAATATTTTCAGACAGGGCTTAAATTTGGGCTTCCTGTGGAAGACAAAAAGGATGTCGTACAATGGCAACATTATATTTCTTCACAAACTCAAGTACTTCTTTGGATTTCTATACTGTAACCATAGGTGGCAGCTCCCTTGGGCCCTGGGTGTCCAAGCACTCACAAAATTCCCCATGAAGGGTCCAGGCACTCACAAATTTTGGTGCCAGGGCCATGCACGCTGCATGGTACCCATGGCCCCGGGCAACCATGGTCACAGGGCCAAGCTGGCTCTCCTGACTGTAACCAATGACCAAAGTCCTTTAAGTAAGAATGGAGGAGAAGTTTGGTTGGGTATGTATGTACAATACAAAATCAAAGCGCAACTATTTCCACTTTGCTGAATTTTGCAATGCAATTCTTCAAACAAACAAAATGTCAGCCAAAATGCATTTGTGGGGAAAGTGTGCATGGAAGTGCTCATATTAGTGAAATAACATACAAAATATAGCACATTAGCGGGAAATGTGTATGTGAAAAGCAGAGCCAGATTTAGGTTTGATAAGGCCCTAAGCTACTGAAGCTAATGGGGCCCTTTATATGTCCAGCTGTCCTTTGTCAACAACAAATTGTTGCTGTTTTTCATCTGTTGAATATATGCTATGTGGTAATTTATGGACCTAATAGGTATGTAAAACCATTTGCACATAACAAAATATGTATTTTATCAAAGTAATTGTTGAACTGAAATACAGTTAAGAAGTATATTAATAGTGAAATACAATTAAGAAGAAGTATATTGGGGGGTGGGCAAGAAAGTGGGGCCCTAAGCTATAGCTTGTTTAGCTTATAGGTAAATCTGCCACTGGTGAGAAGTGAAGTTACTGGTAACCTAGCATGGGGCCTTCTCAGTAGTGGTGCCCACTGCAACTAATCCAGAATGCGGCAGCTAGACTGGTGACTGGGAGTGGCCGCCGAGACCACATAACACTGGTCCTGAAAGACCTACATTGGCTCCCAGTACATTTCCGAGCACAATTCAAAGTGCTGGTGTTGACCTTTAAAGCACTAAATGGCTTTGGTCCAGTATACCTGAAGGAGCGTCTCCACTCCCATCTTTCAGCCCAGACACTGAGGTCCAGTTCCAAGGGCCTTCTCAGTAGTGGCGCCCGCCCTGTGGAACACCCTCCCATCAGATGTTGATGTGATAAACAACTATACGACTTTTAGAAGACATCTGAAGGCAGCCCTATATAGGGAAGTTTTTAATGTTTGATGTTTTATTCTGTTTCTGTATATGCTGGAATCTGCCCAGATTGGCTACAGCAACCCAGTAGATAGGTGGGGTAGTAGTAGTAGTAGTAATATTCTCTCATGTTCATAGTCTGATAATGTATTTTAGTCTTCAGCATGAACTACCTACCGTTCCTGAGAGCCAGTGTGGTGTAGTGGTTAAGAGCGATAGACTTGTAATCTGGGGAACCGGGTTTGCGTCTCCACTCCTCCACATGCAGCTGCTGGGTGACCTTGGGCTAGTCACACTTCTTTGAAGTCTCTCAGCCTCACTTACCTCACAGAGTGTTTGTCGTGGGGGAGGAAGGGAAAGGAGAATGTTAGCCGCTTTGAGACTCCTTCAGGTAGTGATAAAGCGGGATATCAAATTCAAACTCTTCTTCTTCATCATCATCATCTTCTTCTTCTTCTTCTGCATAAGGGTTAAACTGATCAGCAGAAAGGAACATATCACAGCTTGACTGAAAAAAAACATAAGGAGGAAGCACAATGCAATCCTATATTTATTTACTCAAAAGTAAGTCTCACTGTGTATATAGCATCAAAGCTTAAATAGAGATAATATAAAAAGCTGTAGGCAAAGTGTCCCTGTTCTGAATGCTCTTAATTACTCAAATTATGCTGGAGTTATATCATAACAATTACTGGTTATTTTGCTATTTTTAAAATTTTCTTTAGCCTCACACTATTCAGTTATGATTGTTAACTCTGATATATTGTGATTACAGTTGTAATCACTCATTAGAAATAAATTTAAGCGCCATCATCTTTATTGCTGGCTTTCATCAAAAAGTTTATAGAAAGGGCTATACAAAGGATACCGTTGAACTAGTACAAGGTATTACAAATAATTTAAAAATGGGTGGGGTAAGGGGAGCGAAGTAGCCAAACAGTAACGGTGTTAAAAGAATATAGGGTAGAATGCAACATTGTGTGAGAGGACTTCCACTTCCACAACAGCACTTCAACCTTTTCTCCTCTCCCCTGTAGCCCACCACAGGCTGCCCAAAATCTGCTCCAAAATGTCCCTCAAGAGAGCTACTATCCTTCTTTACAGTATTCACATTGCTGTGCCAAGTGTGGATGACATGCACTATGGTGTATCTTAATATAGGTGCTATTTTCTAGAAAAAGAGGTACCGGAACTCACCATGAACACTTCCTTCGTTCTCTTAGAATGGCAGTGGTACCCACCTGAGAGGTGCCAGAATTGAGTTTTGGTGAGTTCCGGCTGAAAAAAAGCCCTGCTTATTGCCTTGTTATTTTAATCTGCATAACCTGTAGGACACACCTGTCTGCTGTTCCTTGCCTCATTTGGCCTAACTTTCTTATTTACTCATTTATTTACTTCTGGCTGTACTTCTTATGTCGGTGTGTGTACATGTACACATTAACACACTCAAACACATACAGATGTGTTGTAGTCTCTGAAGCATGAATTTGTGCTTCTGTACCTTTACTACCAACTAATTTGTTAGTTGCAAAGCTACACGATTCTTTGTTTTTTTCCTTTCTAAATGTTTTCACAATCTACTCGTGTGTGGCTCAGGAACTTCAGAGAAAACATAGCCACATAAATGAGATGTATGGTTAAAGAAAATAAGAAAGCAACAAAAAGTGTATTTGTTACCGGGGAAATCGGATTTTGCCTCTGACCGTTGTGTGTCAATCTTATCTTTAGTTTTGGCTGGCGTGCAGCTATGCATTGAGTACATGAATACACCACTTAGGAATGTGGTGTATTTTTTCTTCAAAGCTTGATATGGACATCTTTGATTTATATGGCAAATCAAAGTGACAATGAGTAAAAGTGGCAGTGGCAGAGGCTGCAATCATTTCAACTATTCAGGTCCCATTTCTGCTTTGTATTTTGGAATCTTTCCCCAAACTTAAATAAATCCCCCTTTTTCTCTCTACTTGAGAGACCAGTTCCCACAATTGGTCAATGCATGCAACTGTCAGCAAATAAAAAATAAAATAAAATCCAGTTGTTGTTTTATCCAGAAAACTAGCCCCCTGGTTTCTGAGCATTTGGTGTGGAAATCTTTACTAGTTGAGAATACTGGGTGCTGACACCATCTCCTGGGGGGCAAAATATATTTGGAGTGGGGCCCCTTAAATGTCCAAAAAGCATGAAGGTAAAGGGTTGAAGCAGTTTCCCCCTGATGATGGTGCCAGCAGCAGGAGAAGCTGCTGGCCCACTGTGCTGGTCCCGAGGGTTAACCGTGTGGTGTGGTCTGAGTCCAGTCCGAGGTCTAGGGTGCGGTATGGAGGCTGTCCGTCAAAGCTGAAGCGGGGTCCAAGGCAGGGAGTCGGATGAGGTCAGGAACTTTGGCAGAAGAGCAGGACAGGGTGCAGGCAGGAACAGACTACCAACAACGTTGCTCCCGCAACCTGGGACTGGGACTGACTGGCTTTTATCTGCCCCGAGGCATAGGGTGACCCCGGTCCACAGGTGACTCGCCTCTCCTGGCCTGGAGGCAAACACTCCTCCTGCGAAAACTTAGTTCCCTCCGCCTCTCTGCCCTGAGCCTCTGCAGCTCAGGAGAGGCTGGAGGGTTACCGGACCCAGAAGCAACCTCAGCAGGCCTTCACCAAAGCGAGGTTCAACGTTTTCCCCTCCAATGTCCTGAGACATAGATTCTCAAAGGGCCAAGACCCCGCCACGTGCGAATGTGATAAGGTGACGCCGGAGTCGCTTCAGCACATTATGTTCACTTGCCCCTTGTTCAATGTACCACGGGCAAATTTGTTGGGATCAATCATACAGAAACTAGAGGGTACCCCACCAAAATTCCACCTTGCCCAAATCTTGCAGGATAAGGATTCCCACACGACCCTGAAAGTGGCTAGGTTCCTGGTCGCTGTCCTCTCCCAAAAGCGACGCCAAGGAGCGCTACAAGCTAATTAAGGCGTAGCATGCCTTTCCATCTTATAGTATTTTATTGTTATAGTGGTGTTTTAGCGACTGTTTCCCCCCCCCCCCACGGCACAAGCTGTCACTTATGTGTTGTTTTTACCTGTATGGGCCTATGGCCGCAATAAATATTATCTTATCTTATCTTATCTTCCTCTGACGAGGCTGGGAGGGGAGCACCTGCAGGCAATGGGTCCTCTATCACTTCAGGAGCCAGAGCAGACTCAGCTGGTGCCTGCACCTGAGGATCCAGCACAGGTGAGGACCCTTCAGGCTCAAGCCACAGCCCCGGCTCAGCTGGTTCTGGAGGCGGGGACTCCTGTGCAGGCTGAGATTCCTCAGGTTCAGCCTCCGAGTCTGAATCCCAGGCCATCACAGCCATATATAATGGGATGCGGGTGGCGCTGTGGTCTAAACCCCTGAGCCTCTTGGGCTTGCTGATCAGAAGATCAGCGGTTCAAATACCCGTGATGGAGTGAGCTCCCGTTGCTCTGTCCCAGCTCCTGCCAACCTAGCAGTCCGAAAGCACACCAGTTCAAGTAGATAAATAGGTGACTCTGCAACAGGAAGGTAAATGGCATTTCCATGCGCTCTGGTTTCCGTCACGGTGTTCCGTTGCGTCAGAAGCAGTTTAGTCATGTTGGCCACACTACCCAAAAAACTGACTGTTGACAAACATCGGCTCCCTCAGCCTGAAAGCAAAGATGAGCGCCACACCCTATAGTCGAATTTGACTGGACTTAACCATTCAGGGGTTTTTTACCTTTACCTTTTACTTTTTTACTTTTTACTCAGGGCGGTTCACAAGATAAAATTACAGTATAAAAACACAAAATATATAATAAAGGTGTAACAGAAACAGCCAAATAACCCCCCCCCAAAAAAAAAAATCACAAAAACATATAAATACAATTTATAACATTTTTAAAAATTTAAGAATACTTAAAAAGCTGTTTGAAGCTATGCGGCTGCCGTGTTTGCCCCCACCCCCTGCTCTTCACAGTGTCCTGGCACCATCTGTGTGCTGTCAGGACATCAACTTTGCACACACAATGTTGGCTCTCCCAATCGCCTTCGTGAGCTGGCATTTCTGATACTGGAAGTTGCTTGGACAAGCTAAAGACAGGATAGTTAATGAGAGGGGCCTCTGGCATCCTTTATCTTTTTTTGTGAGATTTACTAGGAAGATATTTTAAACTGACACTGAAACAATAGGGAAAAGTAGGTCTCCAACTCTTTGGCATTAGCTGATATTGATCAAAGGATTCTCAGCGTCTTGCTCAGACAAAACATATTTGAGAGTTAACGTAACTGTATATAAATATACATCGAATTGTCACTTCAGGATTGTTGCAATGCAAAATTATGGTGTGCATATTCTTCCATCACATCTTAATACAGTGGTACCTCGGGTTAAGTACTTAATTCGTTCCGGAGGTCCGTTCTTAACCTGAAACTGTTCTTAACCTGAAGCACCACTTTAGCTAATGGGGCCTCCTGCTGCTGCCGCGCCACCAGAGCACGTTTTCTGTTTTCATCCTGAAGCAAAGTTCTTAAACTGAGGTACTATTTCTGGGTTAGCGGAGTCTGTAACCTGAAGCGTAGGTAACCCGAGGTACCACTGTAATCAGCATTTGAGATCCATGTAAATCATTCACCACAGATAGACAGAAGCAGTTAATATTCAAATTAAGAATCACCCCCAACTCCCATTGGAGCACCCAGTTTAGCCAATAGGTGGTCAGATGTTGACTTGGGCTGTAGCCCTAACTCACCTGGGGGCAGAAGTAGCTGGCTGGGCAGGTGTCAGGGACTGGACAGAGGAGGAAATGGTGGAGACCTCCTCCTCAGCCTGACCCTTCCAGAGAAGAAGAAGACAGTTCAGAATTACAACAGGGGTTTGAGGGAGGACACAGCTCAGAGGTAGATGAGGGGCAAAGCTGGGAAATAATGGGAGAGGAGGAGGAGGCAGAGCTGGAGCAGCTGGCCGACACATTACCACTAGAAAGCATTCCAGGCCCACCATCTCCCAGAACCCGGCGAGCCTTAAAAGTAGGAGAGCAAAGGACTTACCACCAACTGTAAGGGTGGTGGTGCTGTTGATGAATAAAGAAGGGGTTGGAGATTTACTCAAAGCAATGCCATTATTCCAAGAGGCTGCATTTCTAAGCCTCTCTCTGTGAATATTGAACAAAAAGCTGTTGGTAAGAACTTATCCCATCCTGGCAACCTGTGGGGGTTGGATCCTCTGATGCCTAACAGGGGAGTGGAGCCACTATATTTCCCTCCTGGCATGCGGTTGCTTACTGATGCTTACTGGGAGAGGGCTAAGTGGCAAGGAGGACGATACAGTGGAAATATAGCATGATTACCACATTGGTTCTGCTGATGAATTTGCACCATGCCAACCTCCCCACCTCCTTGCTCCCCCCCCCCCCCCGCTGCCTCATTCTGGTAAGCAACAGCACTCCTTCTTCCAGGAAAGCATTTATATCTAAAACAGCAAGCAGCTATTTTGTTGTTTAGTCATTTAGTTGTGTCTGACTCTTCGTGACCCCATGGACCAGAGCATGCCAGGCACTCCTGTCTTCCACTGCCTCCCGCAGTTTGGTCAAACTCATGCTGGTAGCTTCGAGAACACTGTCCAACCATCTCGTCCTCTGTCGTCCCCTTCTCCTTGTGCCCTCCATCTTTCCCAACATCAGGGTCTTTTTCAGGGAGTCTTCTCTTCTCATGAGGTGGCCAAAGTATTGGAGCCTCAGCTTCAAGATCTGTCCTTCCAGTGAGCACTCCGGGCTGATTTCCTTAAGAATGGCTAGGTTTGATCTGCTTGCAGTCCATGGGACTCTCAAGAGTCTCCTCCAGCACCATAATTCAAAAGCATCAATTCTTCGGCGATCAGCCTTCTTTATTAGACTAATAAATAAATAAACAAATCATCATTTGTGCAAAGTGTTGGCTTTTCTCTTCCTTTACTGTTTAATCTAAGGAAGACATTGAATTTCATATACTGCTACTGATCCTGGGGTGCTTGTTTGAAGTCAAGCAGCTAATTTAGAGAAGGAATTGATTAAATGGTCACACAGTAGAAATAATATGAAAGCATTTTCTTCTCTCATTTTCCCTAATGGTAAAGCTCTAGCAATGATCTAGGATGACACATTAACACTGAATAAAATAATCAATAGTGGGTTTTTTTTAAAAAAATACTTTCATCTTCCCAGCTTTGCCTTTTATAGTGAATTTTTAGTAATCTTATATTCTGCAAGGGGGTGACCTGTTATTGTGCAATGGCTGTTGGCGATTATATCATATGACAGATTAATGTGGTCAGCACAGGAAATTAACATCAGAATCACAGCACACAGAGAGGTAAACAGGCAGACATATGACTGGAATATTGGACAGAAATACGGGTGCATACTTTTACCTTCTAGACCATTCAAGATATATACACCACATGCTTCATGTTTGGAAGATGTGAGACAAGCTTATGTTTCCATCAAATATCTGCTTGACTTAGACTTCAACGAATAATAAAAAATAGTGACATCACCAAGTTTCCTAGCTCAGAAATGTGAATCTCTGGGGCTAATGGTGCTTCCATCAAATATGAAGCAGGCATTACAGACCTCTTAATCAATTTTAGACTTATCAATTTTAGATTTATTGGCTCTTTGACTACATTGCTTCTGCTGATCCTGAATAATGCTATGATGTCCTTTTACACAGTTTCAGGTAGGACCCAATGACCAATGACTTTGAGTTGCCTTCATCTCTGCCAGTCCGTTGGTCAACAGCTACAAACCAATGAGAGCCAATACAACATTAAAAAGCCTAGCCTATTGAAACTTGACTTTTTGAATCCTATTGTCTAGTGTAAACTGCAATGGCAGACTTACATTTCTGGGGCCCTGAAACTGTTATGGTGGGAGGCTTCGCAACCAGCAATTAGGCCTGGGTAACCATGGTTACCTTCTTCAATGAGGTTGAGGAGCTAGGGCCATGACAGGCCTCTGGGAACACCGAGGAGAGCTACAGGCAGGTTACCCCAATGTGGCTTCCTCTTTTGGTGGTTAACCCTTACTGACTTCCTGAACACAGGGCAAGAGTCCGATGAAGTCCTTTGCCAATGCCTAAGCCAATACCACTCACATTTGCAGTAATCAATAAAGTTGTGGCCTGAATTGTTGCTCATTCACATTAAACCAAAATTCTGTGGCAGTGTTAATTTTTATTCTAACGGGGGCTGGCTTGGGGGCATTGACACACAATCACTTGAAAGCATACACACACACACACACACACACCTAATTCTATATACTTGTTTTCTCTTTGTGAAATTCTGCAGGCAACTGTTCACTTCCAGCCATGTAATCTATGATGGACTATATCTGTGTAATCTCATATTTTAGCTGTAAGTGTTTGATTTTACTCATAATTTACAAATCCCTTTGGGAAGATGTCTCAGAAATTGTTGGCATTCTGACATTCTGACAGCTAGGACAACTCCATTGCATAAGACAATTCTCAAATTTAGGGCTGGTCAACGGATCTAAAAATGACACCATAATGTCCAGTTCCTTGTAACCACATTGACAGCTTGTTATGTGCTTCATTTAATCCCCTCTAAAATGCTGCAAACCACTAAGTGTACTATACTTTGCATGCCATCACTATTAAACCCAGAAATGCTTTAAAAAGCAAATTCAATAAAGGCAATTGAAGCATTAAGTCCCGCAAAGCTCACAAAGCATTGTTCAACATATATATATATATATATATATATATATATATATATATATATATATATATATATTAAAAAAACAGGTTCTTTACTATAGGACAGGCACATACATGAGTCATTATTGATCAGATCACATACTTCAAAAGCAAGGCTCCACCAATTGATTCACAGCCAATTATTGTGCAAGTCTACCAGTATTTACCACACCACCATAAACTGCCGAAGAAAGGATAGTCAGCTATGATTTCTGTATGGGCTGTTTGCTTCATTAGGGTAATCAAAGGGTTTCAAGTGCTCCCAAGTTTTTTAATGACCTCTATATCTCAAATAATAAGTTGATTAGGAAAAAGCAAGCTGCAAGCAGCAGCATGCAAGTTGTTCAATACAGCACAGAATTGCGTAATTTGATTTGACTCATTTAGTTGAATTAACTTGCTTCTGAATTTTTCTGACTTAAAACAATTTGCACTCAGTTTTATAAATGGGCACAATTTAGAATTTGTATATAATAAAGGTAGTGAACAGTGAGCGCTACATAGCTAGAAGAAAACATTAAATGGTTTTCAGCTTCTTAATGATGTGAGCTATTGACAGAATGATTACTGTAATCACTTAGAACGGCTACATTTAAAGATAATTCCACATTTGAGAGATGGGTAACTTTCTCTAGGCAACACAAACTCTAATTTCTGCCCATTACTTGGGAAGCCTTTCATGATTTAATTAAGTGATGATCTGCTATAGTACAATTGTGATCTGTAATTCTGAAATTTTAATCAGCTAAATCTCTATTTGCCAAAACATTTTTGACTAATAAACTGATTGTTGCCAAAAGCTCGTTTTCAGTAATCTGAGTCCTCACCAGGGTATCTTTCAGAATGCCATTAATTTGAAAAAGGTCAAGTAAAAACATAACACAGCAGAGGAATATAACAAATCGTTGAACCAAGAAGACAAGATCAATGTGAAATGTTGGCGCTGACTCAATGACAGCAAACAATGTGTCTGCAATAATCCCATACTTTATGAGTTGTTGTTTTTAAAAAGAGATTGGTTTATTTCTGACCAAGTGATACTCTGAATAGGCCCATTGAAATCAATGTATTTAAGTTAGTCATTACTAATTTGCAATCCGATACATGCCTACTCAGAATTTCTGTTGAGGCCAATGGGCTTACTCCTAGGTAAGTAGGTCTAGAATTGTGGCCAAACTTGTCAGTTGATTTCCATGGGTATATTTTTAGTATTATTTGCCTGGATACAACTGAGCAAGACTGTCAGCACAAAAATGTCTCCGATTGTTACCAGGGAGTGCAGATAGTGGGTCTGTGTACACAACTGTAGCCAAGCTATCCCAATTCAGGAATTGCCGTAGCTGTCCTACCAAGTGACGTTCGAAGAAGACGTTCCCAGCCACCAAAGACATCAGTACCTCCAGTGACAGAGCTTTATCTAGGAAAGCTCCCAAATTTGCTCCTTCAGGGAGATTGTGACCCCATCAAGGGCAGGTTGCTTACCAACTTTCTGGACGTGGGAATCATTCACCCACAAACCCTCCATCTTCCCAGGGTTCAGACTCAGTCTCATCCAGCCCAACACTGCATCCAGACAGATGCAATGCCTCCTCAGCCATTCCCGATTCAGATGTTACAGAGAAATAGAGTTGGGCATCATCAGCATACTGATGACACCTTGCTCCAAAACTCCTAATGTCAGCTCCCAACGACTTCATGTAGATCTTAAAGAGCATCAGACACAGTATAGTGCCCTGCAGCAACCCATAGTTCAAAAGCCAAGTGACTGAGAAGCACTCTTCCAGTGCTTCCTTCTGGAAGCTAAGACTTGAACTACTGCAAAACAGGGTCCCCAGTCGTCATCTCCTGTAGATGGTCCAGGAGGATACCATGGTTCAAGATATCAAAAGTCAATAAGAGCAACAGAATTGCAATCCCCATGGCCCTCTCCTGGTAAAGGTCATCCATCAGGGTGACCAAGGAAGGTCCAGTCCTGAAATTGGGTCTGAACCCAGATTAGAATAGGTCTAAATAATCAGTTTCCTCCAGGAATAAAGGTAAAGGGACCCCTGACCATTAGGTCCAGTTGTGACCGACTCTGGGGTTGCGGCGCTCATCTTGCTTTATTGCCAAGGGAGCCGGCGTACAGCTTCTGGGTCATGTGGCCAGCATGACTAAGCCACTTCTGGTGAACCAGAGCAGCACACGGAAATGCCGTTTACCTTCATGCCAGAGCGATACCTATTTATCTACTTGTACTTTGACGTGCTTTCGAACTGCTAGGTTGGCAGGGGCAGGGACCGAGCAACGTGGAGCTCACCCCGTTGTGGGGATTCAAACCGCCAACCTTCTGATTGGCAAGTCCTAGGCTCTGTGGTTCAGTGGCGTAGCGTGGGGGGTGCAGGGGGGGCCGGCCGCACCGGGCGCAACATCTGGGGGTTAGGGGGCGCAAATCCACGGGTTAGGGGGCGCAAATTACTTGCCTTGCCCCAGGTGCTGACAACCCACACTACGCCACTGCTGTGGTTTAACCCACAGCGCTACCTGTGTCCCTCCAGGAATTCCCTCCAGGAATACCTGTAGCTATATCACCTCAGAGTCTCATATCGCAGATGCTTCTATTTTAACTTGTGGTTTTGTTTTGTTTTAAAAGCATTAAGTACAAGCGTGCTCCCTCTCTCACACACACTTTCTCTTTCTATACAAACACAGCATTGCCTCTTATTTTGCCTTTTACATCCCCAACAGATGGATTAAAGGCATATCCACCTATAGCTCAGTTCACCGAAGACAGGCATTCATCCAGGGTAAGAATGATTTTTCACACCCATCATTTCCAGAGTCATATAATTTAGTCACAGCTTCTATTTATTTACAGATATAATAAGCTTGACTTCTATTTAATGCAGCTCTCTGTGTTATGTATCTTTAAGAATCATTCACATTTTCTTCTGTGAATTATCACCCAGTGTTTGGGCAATGAATGACCATTCCCACTTTAATATATGCATTTTGGGGAGGATTACATAATAAATAATAATAATAATAAATTTTTATTTGTATTCCGCCCTCCCCGGCCGAAGCCGGGCTCAGGGCGGCTAACAACAGCAAAATAATACAACATTCTAAAATCATTTCATTGTAAAATTAATTCAAATCAAATTGGCAACCATTGGGCTAGAGTTCTGTGAAGATTGCCCAAGGAGGAAGTCAGGCTGTGCCCTGGCCAAAGGCCTGGTGGAACAGCTCTGTTTTGCAGGCCCTGCGGAAAGATGTCAAGTCCCGCAGGGCCCTAGTCTCTTGTGGCAGAGCGTTCCACCAGATCGGAGCCACAGCCGAAAAAGCCCTGGCTGTAGTTGAGGCCAGCCTAACCTCTCTGTGGCCTGGGACCTCCAAGATGTTTTTGTTTGAAGATCGTAAGTTCCTCTGTGGGACATACCAGGAGAGGCGGTCCCGTAGTTACGAGGGTCCTAGGCCGTGTAGGGCTTTAAAGGTTAAAACCAGCACCTTAAACCTGATCCTGTACTCCATCGGGAGCCAGTGCAGCTGGTATAGCACCGGGTGAATGTGATCTCGCAGTAAGGAGTCTCGCTGCAGCATTCTGCACCCGCTGGAGTTTCTGGGTCAGTCTCAAGGGCAGCCCCACATAGAGCGAGTTACAATAATCCAGTCTGGAGGTGACCGTCACGTGGATCACAGTGGCTAGGTCAGGGCGAGAGAGGTAAGGAGCCAACTGCTTAGCTTGTTCTAGGCTTAGAACCAGTGCTATTCTTCTAGAAAAGAGGTGGTAAAACTCCCTTGTTCTCTTATATTGGCAATGTCTCCCACCTGAGAAGTGCCAGAACTGAGTTCTGATGAGTTCCGGCTGGAAAAAAGCCCTTTTTTTAATGTACCTAGTTTATGTCCTATTTCAGGATACACCATATGTTTGGAAATAGAGAGTGCATGCTAAAAGCAAAGATTTAGCACAGACTGGGCACCTTTTATGAATCCAGGACAAACCTTGAAAGCAAACATTAATCTGCAAGAACCTCTGCAGGGTTTTAGAATTCATAGAGACACTGCAGTTTAGTTGCCATGTGCATCCTCAGACATCAGCAGACAAGCTGTCTATCAGATCATTTTTATCCATTAAGACTTCACAATACGGGAGAAGTTCTGAATCAGGAAACATAGATGTAACTTGATATCAGTGTCAGTCAGTCAGTCTGCTAAGAAAGATATTTTCACTAATTCTGGAGACCCAAGAGAGAAATTTTGAAAAGTGTCTGTGTGAAATGCTGAATCCCACAATTATAATAGAATAATAATAGTTGTTATCAGAGTCAGGTGTCACCAAGTCAGCAACTGGTCTTCACACACTTTTTAACACCATGCTAGGGAAAGGGCAAAACAAAACTAAGCCTAGCATAAAAAAGAAGTATCATTTGCTGCCACCAATTTATACTATCTTAAAAGGTAAAGGGACCCCCTGACAATGAAGTCCATTCGCGAACAACTCTGGGATTGTGGCGCTCATCTCGCTTTTAAGGCCGAGGGAGCCGGCGTTTGTCCGCAGACAGTTTTTCTGGGTCATGTGGCCAGCATGACTAAGTCGCTTCTGGTGAAACCAGAGCAGCACATGGAAACGCCGCTTACCTTCCCGCCACGTTGCACGTTGACGTGCTTTCAAACTGCTAAGTTGACAGGAGCTGGGACCAAACAACGGGAGATCACCCTGTCACGGAGATTTGAACCGCCAACCTTTAGACCAGCAAACCCAAGCGACACAGTGGTTTAACTCACAGCACCACTCATAGATAAAGATATTCATAGGGGTGTAGCGATGTCTGCCAGTGCCTGGGGTGAGTGTGAGCGTACATGTGCCAGATGGTGACAGAGCACACTCGCCCAGCCTTCATCGCCGCACGGGCACTGTGCACAAAGGGTGCTTTTCACTCTCCATACGCCCCAGCACGGGTGCTCACGCAGCCCCTGTCGCTGATAGGCGGGCACTCACATGCTGGATCTCTCTGGGGGGGGGGGGGCCCTGGTTCACACATATCCCAATGTGCGTCCAGGGCAACACCCCTCCGGCACTCCCTATGCTACAGCACTGAAGGGCACATTTTTCAGGGACTGTGCTGAGGAGGGCTGCACTGAGGAAGAATGGTGGGAGCCACCCCCTCCCCCTGATCCTGATCCTGTATCTTCCCAGGAGCAGGAGGACAGCACAGATTTGGAGCAGTGGTTTACAGAGGGGCATAGTTCAGAAGGCAGAAGTTGGAAAATAGTGGATGGGGACTAGCTAGCAGAAGAAACACTAGAAGAGTTAACAGATCCACAGTCTCTGGACAGCATCCACACACCCCTTCCCCAAAGTCTCGGAGAGCTCAAAAAGTGTTAGAACAGAAAGCTCAGAGGCTATAAGCTCAGATGACAAAACGTAGGAGTGACATAGATTAATAGGGATGGGGGGGGTGAGCCTTAATTGGGAGCACTGCCATTCTGGTTAGATGCTTTCTTTTGTCCTTCCCTGTGTTTATTAAAGAATCTAACTGGTAAGACATTCCTTTCGTTTGATCTCTTGCGAGCCAGCGTGGTGTAGTAGTTAAGAGCAGTGAACTCGTAATCTGGTGAACCAGGTTCGCTTCCCCGCTCCTCCACATGCAGCTGCTGGGTGACCTTGGGCTAGTCACACTTCTCTGAAGTCTCTCAGCCTCACTCACCTCACAGAGTGTTTGTAGTGGGGGAGGAAGGGAAAGGAGATTGTTAGCCACTTTGAGACTCCTTAAGGGGAGTGAAAGGCAGAATTTCAACTCCAAACGCTTATTATTATTATTATTATTATTATTATTATTATTATTATTATATTTACTGCCACGAGGGAGGACGCCAATTCCCTGAAGGGACCACAGGATTTTGCAAAACTGATTACTGCCATGATTTATTGATTTGATCTTGGAATTGGTTTATTAAAATTGTTGGTTGGTAAAATCAAAAACGTATTAGGAGATAATTTGTGAGAGGGCCCCCAAGATTTCAACTGCCTAGGGGTCTCCCACAGGGTTTAATCCGGCACTGCACCAAGCTAGATAGACAGTAAGGAAATGATGATGATATAATATGAATGCATGCATATTGTATCACAAAAGATTAATCATATAGAAGAGGAAACATCATATGTTAATATACTGTGTATTTTGTGAAATTACCTCTCAGCAGAGAAGCTGCCAGTATTTTCTAGAGTTCCAAGCTATGTAAATGGGTTTCATGGAAATATGAAAGGTATAGAATCTGATGGATTTTATGTCATCCATCAGACACTAAAACATTTTCTGCCTGATATTCTTATAGGGTATTTTCTTTTTTTATGTACTGTGTCTGGTTGTAAACTTGGATGATGAAATGGTGCGTGAAATTCCTGTTCAGCACACAAAGAATAGACATTATGATCACTCTAGTGCCATAGTGTCAGATTTGAGAGACTCCCAATTTCACATTGACAGGCTAAACACAACATATTCTTCATATGGAACAGAATAAGGTAAGTCTGAAATACTGTGTAGCCTTGTTGATCTAATATATGCTGAAGGAAAAGCTTGCCAGGGTGAGCCAGCTTGAAAAGCCAACAAAAGAATCAGAAAATCATCCTTCCAACAAAAGAGACAGAGAGGATCATCCTTGGGAGACCTCTGTCAACATTCCACTTCTTCTTAGCTGTAGCAAAGCCACACAGATATTCTGCAACAGATGTGTAGCACAGATAGGCTTTATGAATGTTTACTGGCATCTCAGCCTTGTATAACCAATGTGCTTTAATAACAGTTTTGGGAGCAGCTCTTCTGCAAGATAAGAAACTATGCAAAATGACAACCGTGATAATAAATTGTGTCTGCAATCTTGTACTCACTTACCTGAGAGTAAGCGCCATTGAACTCAAATGCATTCACATCTGAGTAGACGTGCACTGTTAGTCATTAGTTGGGAATTTTTTACATGGCGACTATTTCTGTGCAGAAATTGCACAGAAGAAACTTAGTTGTGCACAATTAGAAACCTTCCCATGACTGGGAACTCATGTCAGGCATGTATAACATGCAGCGTTCCATACGTTCTTGGATTCCAACTTGCATCAGCCCCAGCTAGCAAAGCTCATGGTCAGGGATGTTAGGATGCTGGAAGTTGCAGTCCTGCAATAACTGGAAGGCCAAATGATACCCCTGGTTTAGATAGTTGACCATGTCCATAAGATTTCCAGAAAGGAAAAACAGAGCTGAGACTTAACCCCGAAAATGGTTCTTATTAAAAGGCAGTAAGGTGCAAAGGTAGTCAAGTTACTGAAGGCTGTCTCAGAAAGGAAGAAGGAAGAGAAGTGGTCACAAACCAAGGACAGCTGTGCTAATCCTTATACTGCTTAGAAAGAGCAGAGGAGGAGGAGGTTGTGAGTGGAAGGTATCCTTAGCTTGCTAGAATGAACAGAAAGGAGGAGAATGAATTGGTATTGGTAGATCAAATCCAACAAGAATAAATGACCCGCTATTCTCAGACCATGACAGTGCATTCACCATGTATAAACTCAGGAACTCTGAAGAACCAGATTTCCCCTCTGGTTAAAAACATTACACCGAGATATAAATATAGGTGTCTGTCTAAGAGCTGAGAGATAGGCAGGGAGAGGGAGAGAACAATGGGAAACAGAGACTCTCCCAAAGGCACCAAAAGCCTAGAATAGTCAAGTATCCCTAAGCTGTGGTAGGGCTTCCACAAGACAGGAGTGAGAGATGATGGATGGGCACCCCATGGGGAGTTTCAAGAACACCCAGGCAACATGGCTGTTCCTATAAGCGCTCTGAAAAGCAGCCCAGGGGTCCAACATTCTTAGTCCAGGGGTTCAAAAACAATTCTACTGTACTGCTTAGAAAACATAAACAATGGGTTCTACTGGAATTTCTGGGGGACAAAAAGCGGTGGGGATAGTGGGGATACCCTCTGAAAAGAAGGCAACAGATGCTGGACCTCTAAGTCACAAAAGTGCTCCAGGCTCTTGATGCTGTCAATCAACAAACACCAAAGTGTCATCCTGATTGCATTAGGATGGGCAAGAGACTTGACTTAGCACATGCCAGGGTCCCATGGCTTGGGGCATTCAGCTCTGGAGTTTTTCTCTTTCACTTTGATGGAGGGTGGAGGCTAGTCCTGACAGTCAAGCGCCTTCGCCATGAGCTATTATCCTTTGCTTGTGAGAAGCAGAGAAGAGGAAAGTATGAGGACAAAATGGAAACGAGCTGGCAGGCTGTACATCTACAATATACAGTGATACCTCGGGTTAAGAACTTAATTCGTTCCAGAGGTCTGTTCTTAACCTGAAACTGTTCTTAACCTGAAGACCACTTTAGCTAATGGGGCCTCCCTCTGCTGCCGCACCGCCGGAGCACGATTTCTGTTCTCATCCTGAAGCAAAGTTCTTAACCCGAGGTACTATTTCTGGGCTAGCGGAGTCTGTAACCTGAAGCATATGTAACTCGATGTACCACTGTATACAGACTATGAGTTCTGTTTTACAGAGTTGATGTTTAGTCAGAGAGGAGGTGTTGGGAACATGGAAATCACAGACTAGAGGAGACCATAGTCAGAACCACTTAAAATCTTGGCAGATATCCTTGAAACACCTGTCTTCTGTACTCCTCATTCAGCCTTGGACTGCTTCAATGGGATTTGTAATTTGTATGATCCACATGAAGAAAGAAGAATTGCTTAACTAGGGTGGTTCAGAAGAGTGGAAGAAATAGTCAAGTTTTTTATAATCTCTTGCAGAAAGGAGATATTTAAATTTTGGGCAGAATCCATTGTGTAGCAATTGATGTGACAATTAAGCACACAATTAGCAGAAATGGACGGCATATACACATTTAAAGCATCCCCCCTCCAAAAAAGAGAGGATAATGGAAACTGCAGAGATACAGTTCCCAGCACTCTTAACAAACTACAGTTTCCAGGATACTTGGGTGTGTGGGTTTTGCTTTAACTATTTCTAAATAAAAAAAACAAGAGTTTTGTGAATATTAAACAATATGGGCTAGTGGCCCTGTGGTGAATTCTTTTCAGTTGCAATACTTGGTATTGTTTCAGTTCCTTGGGTGCTATTAAGCTGTGGGTTCAAATAAGCACCATTTTTTCAGGACAATTGTTCTCTGCTTATAGAATGTAGTCATCTGACATGCATAGAATGACTTGCAAGAGATGATGATGATGGTAATGATGATGATTTATACCCCGCCCATCTGGCTGGGTTTGGGAGCTGCCCAGGGTGGCTGGGGATTATTATTATTATACTATTATAATATATATATTATATTATAAAATGGTTTCAAGCCCACCTTCACTGTACCCTCTGCCTTATTATTTTTAAGAAAGTTGTGATAGGGTGATCAATGCTGCAACATATATTTATTTAGATATATTTGCACATGAGAACAGCTCTGTGTCAGAGAAATGTTTGGCAAGCACGGCATCTCCCAGCATGCATTTGGAAGAAAACCCACCACAACCACATTTGCTTTTACCATTTAGTTTCTAGAGGCCTAGGGGTCCCTTCAAGCCCAGGTGTTACAAAACCTGCTTAGAAACGACAAGGAAAATAAGAGCCACGAAGCAAACAACTCCTTTTAAATGAATTTGGCAAAGGAGGAACCACTTGATTTCATAGATACAGAAAAGGATGTTACCCCACACTAGGGTCACATGAATAATTAAAGCCCATCTTTGCTCAAGAACACGAACAGAATGTGAAATAGATGCAAACAGGCATGTTATCTTTACTTCAGACCTTCATCCGCTGGCACGGTTTAACCACCAAAATGAAGTTTGAAGATGAAGAGAAGCACCTCTGCTTTTAATCTTTAATAAGCCATCTCCACTAGCGGAACTGTAATTCAGCAGGTTGAACCAAGCATGGCTCTCAGTGTAAGACAACATTTATTTATTTCCAAAGAAGGCATTGCAACTAAAGAAAAAGATGAGCTGTCCAGATTATGTAAGGAGAAAGTATAATTTTACTTTATTTCAGAGGAATGGGCCTAGTGCTAAATTAGCAATCCTATGTAGAATAATTGGGTGCACTCTTCCCACCTTGGATCAAATCTACGCTTCCATTTGTCATAAGAAAGCTGCAGAGATAGCGCAGGATAGTGTGCACCCCGGAAATGATCTCTTTCAGCTTCTGCCTTCTGGAAGAAGGTACAGGGTTATAAGGACTAGGACTAGCTGCCTGAGAAACAGTTTCTACCCAAATGCGATTTTGGTTTTAAATGCAGTGTAAGGAGTCTCTATGGGAGTATATTGTATTTAATTATGGTGTATCAGCGGTTTTAGGGGGCAACCAGGCTGGGATAGCTGGTATAGCAGGCTTGTTGGTTTTTGAATGTCTGGTGTAGATTTCTTCAATTTCGTTGTTCTGTATGGGACAATGACAATAAAGATTATCGTATCGTATCATATCATATCGTATTATTCAGAACTTTGCATATTCTTCTGGAATGAAGGGTTACAACAACATCCAGCAATACAATACAATTCTGTTATGAGGGGCTCATCTTTGCAACCATTTTACATAGTTCCCCATGTGAGGGCCTCACAGATCCTTGCAAGGTCAGCCTGGAAAGAGTGTGTCTGTGATGCTTCCCCCTCACAGGTTACAAGAATTGGAAACTTTGTGATAAAAATGGAGACAGAAAAGCCTCGTAAGTGTCAAGCAGAGCATTGTGAAACTATAATATATAGCGGGGTAGAGAACCATTGCCAACTGAGGGCTGCATTCCCTCATAGGGTATCTTTGGAGGGCCACACGTGCCAGGGATAGGTGGGGCAAGCAGCAAAAGGGGGCAGGGCAATGGACACAATTCTTTCCTTTGTGACCATAGACTACATCCCAGTCATGCAAAAGTCAGTGGTTTTGACACCTGCATACACCTTTTCCTAAGTGCCGTCCACACAAGCAAGAGGTGTTATCACAGTTCAAAAACACAGTTCAGCCAGGCAACAAGACACGAGTGTGGAACAAGGAAATTGAGAAGCATGGTATGTGTGTGTACTAGAAGGGCCATGTGCTAAGGAGTGTCCCGAAAGCCTATTGCAGATATTTTGGGTATTTTGAAGTGACCGGAACAGGCTCCTTTGGAAATGAAACATTGTCCAGGCCCATGGAAATATTATTCAAACTTTTACTGGCAGAATTAAAACAACTGTCCAGCACAGGCTCAACAACTTTTAAAATATGAAATAACCCAAACAGACCTATAAGCAAATCTCTCTCTCTCTCTCTCTCTCTCTCTCTCTCTCTCTCTCTCTCTCTCTCTCTCTCTCTCTCATGCTTCACAGCATTGTTCTCCCTGTAGCATTCAGAGAGACAACTCCATTTGCATATTCACTCCACTAAGTTCTGGAGACAAAGACTCAGAGGCAACTCCTTTCAAAATGGGTGAAAGAGGTGAGCGGTCTGAAGCTCAACATAAAAAAATAACTAAGATCATGGCCACTGGTCCCATCACCTCCTGACAAATAGAAGGGGAAGAAATGGAGGCAGTGAGAGATTTTACTTTCTTGGGCTCCATGATCACTGCAGATGGTGACAGCAGTCATGAATAATAATAATAATAATAATAATTTATTATTTATACCCCGCCCATCTGGCTGGGCCTCCCCAGCCACTCTGGGCGGCTTCCATAAAAACCAAAAATACAGTAAAATGTCACACGTTAAAAACTTCCCTGAACAGGGCTGCCTTAAGATGTCTCCTGAATGTCAGGTAGTTGTTTATCGCTTTGACATCTGCTGGAAGGGCGTTCCACAGGGCGGGCGCCACTACCGAGAAGGCCCTCTGCCTGGTTCCCTGTAGCTTTGCTTCTCGCAGTGAGGGAACCGCCAGAAGGCCCTCGGCGCTGGACCTCAGCGTCCGGGCAGACTGATGGGGGTGGAGACGCTCCTTCAGGTATACTGGACCGAGGCCGTTTAGGGCTTTAAAGGTCAGCACCAACACTTTGAATTGTGCTCGGAAACGTACTGGGAGCCAATGCAGGTCTTTCAAGACCGGTGTTATATGGTCTCGGCGGCCGCTCCCAGTCACCAGTCTAGCTGCCGCATTCTGGATTAGTTGTAGTTTCCGCGTCACCTTCAAAGGTAGCCCCACGTAGAGCGCATTGCAGTAGTCCAAGCGGGAGATAACCAGAGCATGCACCACTCTGGCGAGACAGTCCGCAGGCAGATAGGGTCTCAGCCTACGTACCAGATGGAGCTGGTAAACAGCTGCCCTGGACACAGATTTGACCTGTGCCTCCATGGACAGCTGTGAGTCCAAAATGACTCCCAGGCTGCGCACCTGGTCCTTCAGGGGCACAGTTACCCCATTCAGGACCAGGGAATCCTCCACACCTGCCCGCCTCCTGTCCCCCAAAAACAGTACTTCTGTCTTGTCAGGATTCAACCTCAATCTGTTAGCCGCCATCCATCCTCCAACCGCCTCCAGACACTCACACAGGACCTTCACCGCCTTCACTGGTTCTGATTTAAAAGAGAGGTAGAGCTGGGTGTCATCCGCATACTGATGAACACCCAGCCCAAACCTCCTGATGATCTCTCCCAGCGGCTTCATATAGATGTTAAAAAGCATGGGGGAGAGGACAGAACCCTGAGGCACCCCACAAGTGAGGGCCCAAGGGTCTGAACACTCATCCCCCACCACCACTTTCTGAACACGGCCCAGGAGGAAGGAGCGGAACCACTGTATAACAGTGCCCCCAGCTCCCAGCCCCTCAAGACGGTCCAGAAGGATGCTATGGTCGATGGTATCAAACGCCGCTGAGAGATCCAGCAGAACTAGGAAACAGCTCTCACCTTTGTCCCTAGCCCGCCGGAGATCATCAACCAGTGCGACCAAGGCAGTTTCAGTCCCATGATGAGGCCTGAATCCCGACTGGAAGGGATCCAAATGGTCCGCTTCTTCCAGGCGTGCCTGGAGTTGTTCAGCAACCACTCGCTCAATCACCTTGCCCAGGAATGGAAGGTTTGAGACTGGGCGATAGTTGGCCATCGTGGCCACATCTAAAGATGGTTTTTTAAGAAGCGGTTTAATAACCGCCTCTTTCAGCGGGTCTGGGAAGGCTCCCTCACGGAGGGAAGCATTCACCACCCCACGAAGCCCATCGCCCAGTCCTTCCCGGCTAGCTTTTATAAGCCAGGATGGGCAAGGATCCAGGAGACAGGTGGTTGGTTTCACTCGTCCAAGCAGCCTGTCCACATCCTCGGAGGTAACAGATTGAAATCGATCCCACTCAACTTGACTAGACAGAACTCTAGCACTCTCCCGCCCCGGCCCTGCTCCCACGGTGGAGTCTACTTCTTCCCGAATCTGGGCGATTTTATCTGCAAAAAACTTTGCAAAATCATTGCAGGAGAACATGTGGCCCGTACTGGGCCCCGATGTTGCAGGTGTTTCCTTTAAATTGTGAACCACCTGAAAAAGTCTCCTGCTGCTGTTTTCTGCAGATGCAATAGAGGCGGTGAAGAAATTCTTCTTCGCCGTCGCTATCGCCACTTGGTAGGCTCGACGTTGAGCTCTAACCTGTGTCCGGTCAGATTCGGAATGAGTTATCCGCCACCGGCGCTCTAGCCGTCTCAACGATTGTTTCATTGCCCTCAGATCCGTGGAAAACCACGGGGCTGTCCGGGCTCCATGCAATCAGAGAGGGCGCTTCGGAGCCAAACAGTCAATAGCCCTGGTTAACTCCACATTCCAGCGGGCCACCAGGGAATCAGCTGAAAGGCCATCAACATGGGATAAAGCATCCCCTACCACTCTCTGGAAACCATTTGGATCCATTAAGTGGCGGGGGCAGACCATCCGAATTGGTCCCACCTCCCTGCAGAGGGGATGGGTCGCAGAGAAGTCCAGTTGCACCAGGAAGTGATCTGACCATGGCACTTCTTTCATTTCGCTTTTACTTAGTGTCAGATCACCAACATCCATAGAGGTAAACACCAGGTCCAAGGCATGTCCACGGCTATGGGTTGGGCCAGACTTATTCAGGGACAGCCCCATGGAGGCCATGCTTTCCACGAAGTCCCGAGCGGCCCCTTGTAAGGTCGTGTCGGCATGGATGTTAAAATCCCCTAGGACGACCAGGCTAGGTGTCTCCAGGAGAACATCCGCCACGACCTGAAGCAGCTCGGGCAGGGAATCCTTGGTGCAGCGGGGAGGTCGGTACACCAAAAGGAATCCTGTACTGCCCCTATTGCCCAACTTCCAGAACATGCACTCAGAAAACTGGGTCTTCCCAATAGGACGCCTGGTGCAAACTAATGACTTCCTAAAAATCACTGCAACCCCCCCTCCCCGCCCACGTGACCTGGGTTGCTGTGCGTAAGAGAAACCTGGTGGACAAGCAGCGGCAAGGACAGGCCCATCTGCTTCATCCAACCAAGTCTCTGTTACACATGCCAGGTCAAATCCTCCATCCATGATCAAGTCATGGATGGCAGTGGTCTTACGAATCATTGACCTGGCATTGCACAGCAGCACCTTCAGGTCACGTGGGTATCCCTTGCTGATTCTAGTATCCATCCGGACAGGACCAGACCCGGAGGCAGGGATAGTCCTCAGACAACGACTAAACCTGCCTCCTCTGTAATGACATGGTCTGGAATGAAATTAAAAGACGCCTCCTTCTTGGGAGAAAAGCGATGGCAAACCTTGACAGCATCTTAAAAAGCAGAGACATCACCTTGCCGACAAAGGTCCGTATAGTTAAAGCTATGGTTTTCCCAGTAGTGAGAGTATGGAAGTGAAGAGCTGGACCATAAAGAAGGCTGATTGCCGAAGAATTGATGCTTTTGAATTATGGTGCTGGAGGAGACTCTTGAGAGTCCCATGGACTGCAAGAAGATCAAACCTCTCCATTCTGAAGGAAATCAGCCCTGAGTGCTCACTGGAAGGACAGATCTGAAGCTGAGGCTCCAATACTTTGGCCACCTCATGAGAAGAGAAGACTCCCTGGAAAAAACCCTGATGTTGGGAAAGATGGAGGGCACAAGGAGAAGGGGACGACAGAGGACGAGATGGTTGAACAGTGTTTTTGAAGCTACCAACATGAGTTTGACCAAACTGCGGGAGGCAGTGGAAGACAGGAGTGCCTGGCGTGCTCTGGTCCATGGGGTCACGAAGAGTTGGGCATGACTAAACAACTAAAGAACAACAAATCTCTCACATGATCCCAGGTTTACAATCCTCACATGTTAGCTACCAGAGAACAACTATCAGTTAGTTAATCATTAACTTTGCAAGGAGCTCAGAGTCCTTTAAACAGTTTTGTGTTAGCAATACACATTTAACCATTTTCTATTTTAAACCTTCATTAATGCACAAACATTTATCATTTCTGTGTGAATGAAACTGTTATACTTAATGGGGCCAGACAGAGAGGCCTGGGACCTGGACTTACACAAATAAAAACTGACACAGTATATTGATAATATTTCTTTATGAAACTAAGCAGTAGGTTAACAAAAGCACTAGGAACACTGAATTCTCAGAATGTTCTTAAATATTTAAACATTTACAGGAAAACAGTATTGCATAACTGCTTACAAATGCTGATTAAACTAGAGTATTTATTTTGGTTTTTTTTGAGACAACTCTAATCAAAGTTTCACATCTTTCATATTTCAAAAGCATGTCTTTCAATTCAGGGATATATTGTTGAGTCAGATTTCCATGTTAACTGGCATGAAGAATGAGTTAGGCAAAGGCTAAAGTAAATTAGAAGACAGAGCAGATAGGAAATAGAACCTTAAAATGAGGATCACACTAATTCCCATTATCTGTCAAGTTCATGTTATACAGACCTATTTCTTCATTTCCAGTGCAATACCTTGTAATGTCCCACAGAATTTTCACTTTTAAAAGTCTGACAAAATGTAACATGTCATATATAAGAATATAAATGGTAAGCTCCTGATAAGAGGGTGAAAAAATGCTGTTCTTTTTATCATTTCTTTTTTAAGCTGGAAGCCTTGGAGACTTACACGCAAGTCGGTGGAAGCATTTGGTAAGGCTGTAGGAACTAAAAGGGGGGGGGCATCAAAATGAAATCTGAAAGGAAAGATTTAGGAATTCTTAAGCTTCTGAACTTTGGGGAATCTATTTAACTTGCAAATTTCACAAGAAACAGGAACAGCAAAGCCTTGTGGCACCTTAAAGACTAATATATTTATTATGGCATAATATTTTGTGGACTACAATTCAGTCCATCAGATGCATGAAGAATTTTCCTGAGATGTGTGTATGTCCATGAGATTTTTGGGGGGCTGGGGTTGGGGTCATAATCAGGTCAGAGGGAAATTAATTGCAGAAAAGTAAAGGTAGTGATTCACCATTGATGACACAGGAATCCTGGCATGAGGAAGACAATGAATACTTATAATGTGCTGAAGGTAAAGGGACCCCTGACCATTAGGTCCACTCTGGCCGACTCTGGGGTTACAGCGCTCATTTTGCTTTATCAGTGGAGGGAGCCGATGTACAGCTTCCAGGTCATGTGGCCAGCATGACTAAGCCACTTCTGGCGAACCAGAGCAGCACACGGAAACGCCGTTTACCTTCCCGCCAGAGCGGTACCTATTTATCTTCTTGCACTTTGACATGCTTTTGAACTGCTAGGTGGGCAGGAGCTGGGACCAAGCAATGGGAGCTCACCCCATTGCGGGGATTCGAACCGCCGACCTTCTGATCAGCAAGTCCTAGGCTCTGTGATTTAACCCACAGCGCCACCCCCGTCCCATATAATGTGCTGAGCATCCTTTATTTCAGCTTGAAAGTAATAGCATAGACATTGTTGGCACCCATCTATCTCAGGAGAAAATGGAGGAGTGCGCCTTTGGGGATGAAGTCAAACTGTTGAAAAGTTACAGCATCTGTAAGAGACCAATATGGGAGAGACATGTATTGTTGCAGCTGGGGCAGATGAAGGCATCCAATTGTGCCGCTCAGATGGTGTTTATTGCCTCTGTGCTCCTCCCAGTGTTCATAGCATTAGAAATGTGAAATGTGATGGCAATGTTGATAGAAGGGGCGGAGTTTGTATGCTCCTCCGCTGCATTGTTTACTTTCACCAGGAATGCCGTCAATCTAGTTTTCAAAAGATCCAAAACTAATAATAATCATAGGAGAGAGATAATCTCCTAGGTACAGATTTATTTATTTTTTAAGGTAGAAAATTCTACAGGATTTCTGATTATTAGTTTTGTTGCTTCCATGTGTTTCAGTTTCTATGGTAATTTGGTGTTGTTTTGAGGTCATGTACTTCCTTTGTTTCTGAGCACAACGGATAATCATTTAATTGCTTGTATACTCTCCACACCTCCACTCATTTTTGTGTCTTGTAGGAGGGCAATCTGTTTCAGAGCTGAAATCTTTTGCTGCTAATCTGTTTCAGAATGCCTAATTATTTCATAGTATGAACTTTCTGCACACACAACAGCGTAGTTCTAACTATAGCCCCTTTCCATAGGCAGTCTGTTTTTGCTTGAAACGTATTACTGAAGCAGTGTTTCGTGAGCTGGTTGATTGTATTGAAGGGGAGGAAGATACCCACAGGGACTAATGGAAATTAAACTACAAACACTTAGTATATTTCATGTAAGATGAACTAAGAGGCAGTTCACACAAAGCCCAGGCTTCTATGTACTGTAGGGTGCAGAAGCAAATGCCAGGCCTCCACAAAAATGGTGGACCGTACTTTTCAGTCTATAAGACACCCCCATGTTTACGATTCCCCCTATTTGCGGGGACTCAAATTTAAGTTGTTGAGCCTTTTTTGGATGGGGGGGGGTTGCACAGAGTTGTACAGCTTTTTTGGGTGGGTTGCCGAAAATCGCTAACCTGCAGCTCCAATGCTGACTACCACTGGCAGCCGCCAACTGACCACCCACTTCCCACAGCGACAGCGACAGCCAATCACCAACAGACCCGTCCACAGCTGAAAAGCACAAACCCGCCTGAGAAAAGCTGTCCACTGACACACGTCCCAGAACATCAGCTGCCAATCGCGGCAGCGACAGCCAATCCAGAGCAGTCCGTGCTGCAGAAACCAATCACCAACCCAAGCAGAGCAGCCGCAGCCAATCCAAAGACAACAATCACCCACCAAATCGTTGCTGACAAGCTCCTGCTTGCGGCTGCAGCCAATCACCTGTCCACCCCATTCACTATCCATGTATAAGACGAGGCACATTTTTGAACATTATTTTAGAGTAAAAAAAACACACCTCGTCTTATACACAGGAAAGTACGGTAAGTCGAGGGTAAGTGCAGGGCCAGAATGGTGAGGGAGGCAGAAGGCTGAATGCAGGGAACCCCCTTTCACAAAGAGGGGGAGAATTTTGTCTCATGAGAGTGTGTGTGCCCCTCAATCCCCACCCCTTGGCCTGTCCTTTATTTTGCCAGCCCTGGCCCCCATTTTGCCCAGCCGAAGGTGGCAAACCTATCTGGTAGCTTCCAGTTGATTTGGACCCGAATACCCATAGAAATTCAGCAATATTAAAGTGAGCTGAACTTTACCATTAAAATTAATGGGCCTCAAATTAAAAATGCTTACATTCTGCAGATTGGTGCCTTGGTTCCCCCCCCCCCCACACACCCTCAAGCTACAAACAACATTTCTCCTAGATTTGTCAGGCGTAAGCCAGGAAGTATCATTATCAAATTTCTCCTACGACATTCACGCATAAGACTAACAAATCTGTTTGTTCCCTTTCTTCATTTCTTTCTTTGCTGTTTTGCAGTGTGCTAGAGACTGAGTTACAAAACCGTGACTTTATTTCATGTGATAATTAATAGTCGCTCCTGATAGACACAGACCAGAGACGGAATGTACAAACAGTCAAGTTGTAAATTGGATTGTCAGGACTCATAAATCTGTTACCGTCCAAAGTGTGTATGTCGCACTAACAATGTTTTCCATTTGGGGTCTCAGGCGCAAAATTTACTTGCCAATTTGTCACGAAGGGAGTGGGGGATGATGCGCTGTCATACACTGATGGGGCTAATGAAAGCAATGGAAGACCTAGATTTGCTGCATGTTTATAGCCCATGCAAACTAATCATTATTAGTAGCGGTTGTAGTCATAGGCATAATAGCACTTAAAGCCTGCACTTTGCCAAATGTTCCCAGGGCACGTTACAAAAACCACAGTGAAAACAAGTACAATTTATATTAAACAGGTAAAATAAAGCCAGCACACCACGGTTAATTTATAATGCCCCTTCAAGCCTAAAGAACTTGTGAATTGCAAACCTTGTGCTCATGACTGGGTTTATGAACAGATTAGTCCTTATGGTAATGAGTTGTACCTTCTTCCAACAAAGCATCTCTCCCATCAACTGTCCTGGGAGCAATTATCACGGTTACCTTTGTGATGATTGGCATTAAGAAATAAAAAATGCACTAAATAAATTATAATGCCCCTTGAACAATGGTACATCAGGAAATAGAATCAACACAAAGAGGACATTTTTGTTGGCTTTTTGCAGTATGGTAGCGCTGCAGAGAGCTTGCTGGGGAGACCATGCATTAAAAAGGGACTCAAAAATAACTCAAACAAGGTTTTAATAACAATAACAAAAACTCCATTTACACTAAATACATCAACAAACCAGACCCAACCACCAACCCATTCCCCAGGGTAATGGGAGAGCTAGGTGCTGCTCCTTATATACTACACCCAGATGCTGACACACCTTAATCAAATACAACTCAGCAGCACCTGCTATGTTTCACAGCTGTAAAGCTGGGTCTCATTATCTTGCTCTGGCCCCTTAAAGCAGTGTTTCCCAACCTTTTTTGGGCAAAGGCACACTTGTTTGATGAAAAAAATCTCGAGGCACACCACCATTACAGCCCCGTGACGTCAGCGCGCAGCGTCACGCCGGGAGGGACGCACGAAAGTGTAAGTTTCAATTTTTTTCCCTCCCCCTTGCCGGGGAACCTCCAAGCTTTGGGGGTGGGGGGGAGGAGGCAGCAAAGCGAGGCAGGAAGGAGAGCGCGGCTTGGCTGGGTGAGCTTTGGCAGGGGCAGGGAATGAGAGCCGCGAGGCGGGCGCTGCGGACGGAGGCGCTGCCCGCCGAGCTCGCAGGCAGCCAGGCAGGCAGACGGCGAGAGCCCCGCGCTGGGCGGCCTCTCCTCGCTGCCGCCGCCCCACCTCTCGCCGCCCGACTCGCCCGCCTCCCTCCAGGCAACATCTCGCGGCACACCAGGCAACATCTCGCGGCACACTAGTGTGCCGCGGAACAGTGGTTGGGAAACACTGCCTTAAAGACATACACATGGAGTGGAACAATGCTGAACCTTTACATTTAAAGAAACCATTCAACAATTTTGTGTGTTTGTCTGTTGAGAGGAAGGAAGAATGGAAACTGCCACCACTGCCTGATAAGCCTTTATAACCCAAAGCCATTGTGGTGTAGGCATTAGAGTGTTAGGCTAAGACCTGGGGAGCCAGAATTCAAATCCCCACTCAGATATGAAGCTCACTGGGGGACCTTGGGCTGGTCACTACCTCTCAGCCCAACCTACTTTACAAGGTTGTGGGGGTTAATTGTGGAGGCGGGGGGGGGCAGAGAGAGCCAGGTGCACCACCATAAGCTTGTTGGAGGAAAAGGTGGGATATAAATGTAATTTCATTTCATTTCACTTTTAAATCATATACCACCTTCCTATATTACTATATATGGGGCTGAAGAAACGACAAAGATCACTCAGCTTATAACGATCTGATCCAGGTACATGACCCCAGTCAAGCTTGCAAAAATCTATCATTTACCCGATAATAAATGTTGGAAATGTAAAGAGACAGAAGGTACATTATTTCACCTTTGGTGGACGTGCCCAAGGATGGCAAATGAAGATGATGGACTATATGGAATTGGCAGAAATCATAGAATCATAGAGTTGGAAGAGACCACAAGGGCCATCGAGTCCAACCCCCTGCCAAGCAGGAAACACCATCAGAGCACTCCTGACATATGGTTGTCAAGCCTCTGCTTGAAGACCTCCAAAGAAGGAGACTCCACCACACTCCTTGGCAGCAAATTCCACTGTCAAACAGCTCTTACTGTTAGGAAGTTCTTCCTAATGTTTAGGTGGAATCTTTCTTGTAGTTTGGATCCATTGCTCCGTGTCCGCTTCTCTGGAGCAGCAGAAAACAACCTGGCATAATCCGAGACCAGGGAGAAGAAACGGTGGAAGAAGACTGGAAGAAATTTAAAGACTATCTGCAGAAATACTGTAAAATTAATGAATGTTAAAATGATGTTGGACTGAAAATAAGTGGTTTTGGTATTAAGGCGAATAAGAATATGTAAATATAGATAGTTATATGGATGAAAATTTATAGTTATAATAGGTTAAGAATATAGAGTAAAGATAAATGAAAGAGGGTAAGGATTTGCTGAAAGGATTTAATAAATGGGAATACAAAAAGGGGAGGTGTGAGGAGGTCAAGGAAATAAGCAAATGAGCCTAAAGATATTGAAAAATGGATTATTTCTTTTTTCCCTTCTTTTTCTACTTGTTTAAATGTCTGGTTTTTCTGTATTTTTTATTATACTGTTTTTCTTTCCTGTAAAATCTCAATAAATATTAAAAAATATATAATGATCTGATCCAGTACAAAAATGCCATAATAAAAACATAACTTCAAAAGGAACAACCTCTATCAAATAAAGTAACATCTAACATTCCATTAGAATGCAATAGCACACAATAAAATTAAACATCCACAAATAATAATTAAACAGAAATCCACTCCTAATAACAATTACAGTAAATAATGTCTAAACTATAATCAATACAAATAACAGCAAGTCACTGTGCATAATGTTACACAATACAAACTGAAAAGCAACACACAACGTATAAAATGATTATTTTTTAAATCTCTAAATGCAAATAAATAATTCCCACCCACCCTAAAAATGTGTACAGGGGTTTCACACTCCCTCTGGCCTGTCCCACCACCACCCAGATTTTGACTGATTCTGCCCCCCCGGAGAACTTGGAAGCTTGAATCTAACATTACACTTTGCAGAACCACTGACTATGCTCATAACATTGAGTCAGATGGGGCACTGAGGAGACCGAGGTGCTCTAAAATGTGCACATTTCCATAAATCCACGAGAGAAGAAACATTTTCCTGACCTACAATGATGTAAAGCAACAACAACACTCCCCCCATACAAAATAGATTTCCTCTTTGGCTTCCAATCAGTTAGATCTGCAGGAATGCCAAAAGGAATACACCTTGACAGGCTGAGAGAAATTGCAGATAGATGCAGGCTACAGAGAGGAGATTTGACCTAGCAATTCAGCTGACAGTGAGTGAATTTTACGCGTGGAAGTCTGCTGGCGAAAATCATACCGCTACAGAGTTTACATAAAACACAGCTCAAATCCTCAGACCTCTTATTCCTCAGTAATCCTATTGATTTATTTATGCCCTGAGCTGCATTGATTACTTGTAAGTAAGTGCCTTGCCACCGCATTGTTTTTCTCCAGCAACAATGGGCATGGAACATGGCTGTGGCATGGCTAGATACAGGGTGCCGGAGGAGTGATTAAAGGGAAACAATTATATGAGAATAGATAAAAGAGGAACAACAGCAGCAAAACAGTAAACAGTGTGAAAAATTCCTTTGCTTCAGCAGAACTGTGAGCAGGTGAGTACAAAGACATCAATTAAGCTACCTCTTAAAGAGTTGCCACAGTTTTAACCTGATAAAGGCAAGAGCAGCATTTTTCAAAGTGATTAAACTAAGGTTTAATATCTTATGCTTCTTCCTTGGAAGCAGCAAACAGCCGTAACAATCGTGCATGAGGTTCATGCACCAAAAACCAAATCAAAACCTCACCCCTCTGTTTCTTCACTTGTTGGGACAGAGTGGACGGTCCATGAATCTCATCTCTGGTCTTTTTCAATATTGATGCATATAATAAGAGAGGAAAGTGATCTGGATTATTGTAGGGGAATAGGATTAGCGAATGGGCACTCATGGGGTCCTCTTGTTACTTAGGCCCCAATTTATTTATGCTTTTAAAGGCAAGCACCCTTGTTGTGCTCAGACAGAACACTTGCAAGTGGACAGTGTGTTTCATCGATACTGTGGACTGTCTCCACCTCAAAATCCAGCCTACCATACTTTCCAGTATCTGAGATAAGTTTGCAGGATGGTGAATCTCTCATCTTGCCTGGGCTTCTTGGCTTCCTTTCAGTTCACTTCAACCAGACCCTCTAAGTGTTCCTATTTTCCAGGAACAGTCCCGGATTTACAGAAGCCATCCCGATTTCCTGCTTGGCAGGGGGTTGGACTCTATGGCCCTTGTGGTCTATTCCAACTCTATGATTCTATGATTCCATGATTCTGATTCCATAGAATCATAGAACTGTAGAGGACGATCTGAGGACCATCTAGTGCAACCCCATTCAGGGCAGAAATATGCAGCTGTGCCATATGGGGATCAAACCTGTGACCTTGGTATTATCAGTGCCATGCTCTAACCAACTGAGCTATCCAGCTATTTTCATTGGAGAAATGCTGGAGGGTATGGAGTTATGCAGCTCTTGAGCCAAGGAGATAAGTAACAATACAAGCTTTAGAAGACATCTGAAGGCAGCTCTGTATAAGGAAGTTTTTTTAATGTTAAAGTTTCATTATGTTTTTATATATGTTGGATGCCAGAGTGGCTGGGGCAACCCAGTCAAATGGGTAGGGTATAAATAGTAGAATTATTATCATCATCATGGAGTAGGATGTCCCTATTTTCATTGGAGAAATGTTGGAAGGTATGCTTCAATGACTTGTGCACTCTTTAGCATATGAAATAATACCACTTCAGATAATGTATGTGACTGGTATCTCTTGTGAGGTGTCTTGTAACTTAGCATAGTATGTATTAGTTAAGAAGTATTCCAAAACAAAATAAAAACAGGACAAATTGTGTAAGTTTAGTGTAAACACAATGTATTTTACAAGCCAGGAGCTGTCTTTCCCTTTGCTTCCAGTTCATCCAGGCCCACCCAATATACTTGCAATGGCCAAAGCACTTACACTACAGCAAGTGTATGTTAATAAACAGGACCGTTCTAGAGCAGAACAACTTGCAGTTCTCCTTTCTGTGGCTCATCTTCTTCCTCCTTCCCTTACCCCTCCCTCCCCGGAACAGTGTCATGTTTGAAAAGTTCTCCTGGGTCAATTTAGCCCCCTGAGCCTTTGTTCTGTTTGCCTTTTACGAATTCTCTTTCAGCTAGCTGCAGCTAAAGCCCCAATGGGTATTGTTAAAGTCTCGTAAAGGGAATTTTAAATCATTACAAATACATTACACTAAATGTTGCCACATTTAGCTTTTATTAGCGTAGGTTTTCATTTATCTGCTGTTGTTTTTGTGCACATAATATTGTGTAAATGCAATTTTGACACTTCTGTTTCCAAGCATGCTACATGCTTAGCTGTTTCTGAGGTGTTGATCTTGCAACGCAGGACAATGTTGAGTGTTTCTTTTCATGATAATAGCTGCCGTGTGAAAGGGCTCACAACCACACCGTCACCATTACCTAGGAAGGATGTGGAGGAGCCTTTACAGGAGCCAACATCTGTATTTAATTTTATCTATATGTAAGATATTTATATCCCACCTCTCCTTCAAGGAGCTCCAGGTAGCACACATGGTTCCCTTCCTCCCCATGTTACCCTGACAACAACCCTGTGAGGTAGGTGAGGCTGAGCGTTTGTGATCCACGGTCACCCAGTGAGCAGGGGTTTTGAATGAATGAATGAATGAATGAATGAATGAATGAATGAATGAATTTACTTTATTACGGTCACAGACCAACATCAGCAAAACATCTAAACAAATAGCATAACAGTACAGTGGTGCCTCACAAGACGAAAAGAATCCGTTCTGTGATTCTCTTCGTCTAGCGGTTTTTTCGTCTTGCGAAGCAAGCCCATTGATGGATTAGCGGATTAGCGCTATTAGCGCTATTAGCGCTATTAGCAGCTTTTAGCGGCTTATCTGCTGATCAGATCAGCTGATAAGCGGCTTAGCGGCTTAGAAAAGGGGGGGAAGGGGGAAAAACCAGCAGGAACTCGCAAGACATTGTTGTCTTGCAAAGCAAGCCCATAGGAAATTCGTTTTGCGAAGCACCTCCAAAACGGAAAACTCTTTTGTCTAGCGAGTTTTCCGTCTTGCGAGGCATTCGTCTTGCGGGGCACCACTGTATCTCTAAGCCGATGATTATTAAATCAATGGGAGCAAGAACCAAACGTAGATTGAAACATATACCTAAAATACTTGATTAAACATAGGTAATGGATGAGTAAAAACTGATAAGATAAATTAAAAGAGATCAGTTAAAAACAGCTATATAGGGTGGGGCTTCAGAAGTGCGGATCTAACAGTATGGGCCTTCAATTTAGGACTGATTTGTAGCATAGATCACCCTTTGACGAATATCTATCATGCCAGCGCAAAATCTGGCAACTAAATATGTGACTTCTGGGCTTTCGTCTTGTAGTAATAGGGAGATGTAGTGTTGTTCTGAATGCCCAGGGAACTTATATAGGATAGGCTGGATAAACCTGGCTCGAATGTCTATGTAATACTGGCAAGGAAGAAGGGCATGATCCGTTGTTTCCTGCTGCCCAGAGCCACATGGGTATTTCTTCTCCTCGTATGGTATCTTGCTATAACGGCCTTCCTGGACTGCTGAACGGAGGGCCTGACATTGGGTCAAAGTGAAAGCCCTTTTGGTATTTCAAGGTTAGCTATGTATGGCATTTGGGAAGTCAAATATCTTCTAGGTTTTTGAACCATTGTCCTCCAGGGTGCAGTGTCAAGCAGTCCTGCGGACAAACTTGGATAGGCTTAGGTTTTCCCCAAGCAGATCCCCATCACGGTCTCTCCCACAAATAATTTTGTACTGAGCAGAAAAAACAGCTTGAATGCTTATTCTTAGGGTATGGAAAGTACCTGGGCCATTCTTGGGTGGCTCTGAGTACTACATAAAATGTTTGAAGTGCTGGATTTTTGCTGCACTGGCCCATAGAACAGAATCACCCTATAAATGCAGAAGCAGTAGCTTATGCAAATCAGACTGTTATAGTGCAAGTTGAGCTCTAATTAAAGCAGTTGATTTGTGTGAAGCATATGACATTAAGGTCATTATTACAATTATAGTTAGCTGCCTTTCCCCCCCACCCTCTCCTGTGTGAAACCCCCTTGCTTTGAAATATATTATCTAATTTGCATTTTATTCCAGTATCCTGATATTTGATCCTTCATGTATATATTTTAACTCCCACAGCAGACTCTACCAGATAATACAGGATCGTTGAGTCAGCAGCCTAAAGGTAGCACAGCATGTAATTATTGTGTTTCCTCTTCCCGTCTCTACTGGGGCAGACATCTGCTTTGTAGGCATGGGAAAATGACTCATACAGCAACAAAGTAGACCCCTGGATCCTCAGTGTAACCTCTGTACAATTCCAGTTCTCAGCATCAGTATAAATGTTGTACTTGTAGGAATGTTACAGTACGCTTCTCCGACAGTCAGCTCTATTAGGGACACCAATCGTGAAGCCAAGGCTCCAATACTTTGGCCACCTCATGAGAATAGAAGACTCCCTGGAAAAGACCCTGATGTTGGGAAGGATTGAGGGCACAAGGAGAAGGTGACGACAGAGGATGAGATGGTTGGACAGTGTTCTCAAAGCTACCAGCATGAGTTTGACCAAACTGAGGGAGGCAGTGGAAGACAGGAGTGCCTGGGGAGCTTTGGTCCATGGGGTCACGAAGAGTTGGAAATGACTGAACGAATAAGCAACAACAACAAAGCACAGATTATAAATTCAAAGATGAAAACCTGGTTAGTCCGCTCCACTTGCAGTGGAGTTGCGGAGTTGCAGTGGACCATGTGGCCACCCACTCTCCCCAGAGGCGGGGACGAAGTCCCGTGTTGCCCTGGGGATCCTGGCCACGTCAACACTCAGTCAGCCAATCCGCTGGCTGGTGGAGGGGTGGCCGGGACCATTTAAACGGAGGTGCAAGCCAGAGGGCTTCCTCCTGGCTTGTTCCTTCAATCTCCCTCCCTCCCTCCCTTGTTTGCAGGTTTTCATTGGCCTTGCTATGGACCTTGGTTGGTTGCTGTTGAGGGTCCAGGTAGGAATTTTTCCACTTGGCAAAATTGGCACGGGCCATTTAGTTTTCGCCTACCTCGTAGCAATCTTCACAACTTTGTAAGGTTTGGCGGTTAGGCATTGGTTGCTGTTGTGATGGGGAAAGGGAAGTGTGGCCATCACCTGCCCCTCCAAGCTTAAGGGTATTCTGTTAAAGGAATTCAGGTGTGTGGATCTTGTCCCAAGCCTGGGCCGGGGCTAGGGCCATGACATGACCCCGTTGGGAACCTCTGAGGGAGCTTGAGTTGCTCTGCATGGACGGGGCTCTTCCTTCTGGTGGTTTACCCTTACTGGACTCCCTGTGCAAGGGACAGGAGTCAGATATAGTCGGGTCTATTAAATGCCTAAGCCAAATACCACTCACATTCTGTAATCAATAAAGTTGTGGCCAAAATTTACCCAATAACATTAACCTAATATCTGTGTCCTGGTGTGTTTTATTCCTCAGCGAGGGGGTAGTTGCGGGGTCTAGACACGCAAAAGATGTTTCCTTGCTGCAGAGGTTTTTTTTCATTATTTGTTACTTTGTCATCACAATCTCGCAGTTTCTTCCATGGAGCTTCACAGCTCTTCCACCACTTGCAAGGGGCTCCTTTGCTGAAAATCATTTCTATTCTTTGCAGAAAATAAGTCTGTATGTGGATTCCTTTGCATGCCCAGGCTTCGTCACAATTAATCCATGCACACAATACATCTCTTTGCACCTCTGAGTGCATAAAGGTCTATAGAACAGGGTGAATATATATCAATGTTCCATTTTGCATTTATGAAGATTATTGTTTGCTTCTCTGTATAAAAACAAAACAAAACCTGTCCCATATACGAAGACTACATCTTGACATCATTTGTTCACTCACATTTTTATAGAGTCCCCTTTATTGTTCTGCCAGTTGGGCTCCATTCACTTCCATTTTCCATTCATTCCAAAACAAACACACATTGAAAGCAACCCTTAAATAAGAAACTACAGAGCATACCAACATTCAGAATATTTTAATAAAAATGTGATGGGAGGACAATTCCTTCTTCACTTCAGGGATGTGGATGGGGCTTATGATCCCACATACCGCTGAATCCATTTGGGAGCACAATCTTACATATCTGCCTAAGGAATGCTTTGTTGCTGAGGGGAAAATGGAGTGAGGATCCAATACAGTGGTACCTCAGGTTACAAACACCTCGGGTTACAAACACTTTGACTCCGCTGACCCGGAAGTAGTACCTCAGGATAAGAACTTTCCCCCAGGATGAGAACAGAAATCGTGTGGTGGCAGCAGGAGGCCCCATTAGCTAAAGTGGTACCTCAGGTTTAAGAACAGTTTCAGGTTAAGAAAGGACATCCGGAACAAATTAAATTCATAACCAGAGGTACCACTGTATAACTTTCTCAGTAGAAGCTTGCATTGGCAGCAATTAGTCCTAACTTGCATCCAAGGTTTGTTCTACAGGAAATAATTGCTGTGAATCTACTGGATTCCTTAAAACCTCTTTATTTTAGACACATATTTAGACGATGTTGGAGACAGAAGGGCTATGGAAATAATCTTCTCTTGCCTTCTATAGAGTTGTGTGGTGATAAACAACCCCTTTGGGGAAAGAAGTTGCAGCATGCATAAATATTACTTTGAAAATGTCCCTCTCCTTGTCCATATTTTAAGCTTTGTTCCTAGCAGCAAGGGCATGTCAAAACTCCAGTTGGCATGGTTTCTAAGAGCTCATTTCCCAACCAAGGGCATTATCCTAAAACATTGGAAGTCCTCCATTACTCCTAGCACTGACCAACGGCTGAGGGATTCATTAGACCAAGCAGAGGTCTGCTCTAAGCAAGATAACTCTGGAAAATGTCATGCCATTTGGCAGAATGTTGTGGATTTGTATGGTGACTGGACTGTGTGGCTGTGAAGCTTACTTGTGTGCCTCGTTGATCGATTAGGCAACTGAACTGAAGTTTTATTTGGTTTTCAATCCTCCTTTTTCTTTCTTTACTGCATATTCAGTAACACAACTCCCAACTAGAGAAATGAGTTTTGGGGTATAGGGATATTGGGAGAATAATCCAGATATAGTACTCTGAAGAAGCAAAGACTCAAAAATACAGTGGTACCTCGGGTTAAGTACTTAATTCATTCTGGAGGTCCGTTCTTAACCTGAAGACCAATGGGGCCTCCTGCTGCCACCGCCCCACCGGAGCACGATTTCTGTTCTCATCCTGAAGCAAAGTTCTTAACACGAGGTAATATTTCTGGGTTAGCGGAATCTGTAACCTGAAGCGTATGTAACCTGAAGTGTATGTAACCCAAGGTACCACTGTATGCCATTCTGTCAGGGCTTCTTTTGAGCCGGAACTCGCCAGAACTCAGTTCCAGCACCTCTCAGGTGGGTGCCATTGCCATTCTGAGAGAATGAGGGAGTTGTTCATGGTGAGTTCTGGCACCTCTTTTTCTAGAAATAAAGCACTGCATACGATCCATGTCTGTCTTTTACATACTTACACTTCTACATGTGCATCTGTTTTGATAGGACCTAAAAGCAGTGGGAATGGAGAATAGATCACCAGAAATCTTTGAATGAATGACAGTTTAATCAGGTGCACACAGAGCATGATTGTAGCAACTGCAAACCTGCAACAAACTAATAAGAACTGTAATTATCCAGCCAATACACTATTCTTGGTATCCTACTAAAATATGAATGGTTCGGAGTGAAGGGCACAGTTTTATCATCCATCCTAATTACTGAAATTACCTTCGGTTATCTAGGTATATTATGCAAAACTCACCATAAATTCTCATTATGGAAGATGCAGACTATGGAGCTGTGTGGATGAAATTACATCCGGAACCCCTAAATCAGAAAATATGAGTTTTCTAACCTCATTACTATGAAGTATGTTTCATCCATCAGAGAGGTATATTGGCAGCCAGCCATATACCTTTTATTCCATAAAAGCAGGGGTGACTACCCATTGGGGCTCCAGATGTTGCTGTACTACAGCTCTCATCATTCCTATTGGTCATGCTGGCTGGTACTGATGAGAGTTGGGAGTTCAACAACATCTGGAAGGCCACAGGTTAGCCATTCCTGCCATATACCGTTTATCAGCTGTTCAAGGATAGCCTGTCTCAGCTGAACTCTTTGATCCACCTGGATTTTTCCATCACTTTGGAGTTTCCATGGCTACAGAACCCATTCCTGGTTCCGCTGAAGCTGCTTGCTATGGAACTTGTGAAGCCTTTAACATTCACAGAATGTAGTTACAGAGAAATGACACATTACAGCTAAGTTTTTTCAGAGTTTGCCCAGGCTCCATTTCCTTCTCTCTGCAAACTACCTTTTGTTCTGCTCCATGGGACAAACCTATGGAGGATTTTTAATTCCCTTCCCACAGCATCACGAACTGCACGTCTCCCTGTCACCATCATGAGCTGGGGAGAGGGGAATGAAGGAGATAAAATCTAGAGGAGGTGGGCAAGTTGTAAGGAGATGGGAGACTGGGTGAACTGCAAGCTGAACAGGAGTTGGGAAGAAATGTAAAGGGAAGGGGACCCAGCAGGGTTGGGGTGGCAGAGGCTGGTAAGTAGATGGGGTTGGTCAAGCTCATAATAATAGTAATAACACATTGCCATCATTTCTGAAATACAGAAGCTGATTAAAATGGTGACATAACTTGTGGGTAATGTGATAGCTGTTACTTCGCATACAAATAAGTACAATAATGTGTTTATTTACTGTGAAATATTTTTCTGCCCTGCCCCACTCTTCCTGAGGTGGGGAAATGTGTGCAATGCTCCTATGAACCGGAGCTGGGTTTTATTTGAAGTTGGGGAAAAGAGATATGTAATCTTCCCTTTTGAAATGAATTGCAGAGGCACGAAGGTCTATTTGAGCTGAACCTTGACACTGCTTTGAAGTGGCGCAAAGCAAAGTGGAACACAAACACACACCCATTCCACTAGTTGGAAATGATACAGACTGTTTTGTGATGAATGGTACTGGCAAGCCATTGACTCAAAAAATGAGCAGTGGCTCCTGTGCTTTTTGATGGCAAGGGAGGAGAGAGACTCAGTGTTTGCCATCGGGGATGGCTGTTTCCAGCTGCCTTGCTCTGACCTTCAAGTCCAAGAGCCGTCAGGTGGGAGCTGCCTCTAAAAGAAATGTGAGGGGTGGGAGCAGTCGGTGAGGAGGGGTGCCACCACACAGCTGGCCATGGAGTCACTGTCATTTCCCAGGTAGAGGATGAAGAAAGAAGAAGAAGAAGAATCAGAAGAAGAAGAAGAAGAAGAAGAGGAGGAGGAGGAGGAGGAGGAGTTTGGATCTGATACCCCGCTTTATCACTACCCGAAGGAGTCTCAAAGCGGCTAACAATCTCCTTTACCTTCCTCCCCCACAACAAACACTCTGTGAGGTGAGTGGGGCTGAGAGACTTCAGGGAAGTGTGACTAGCCCAAGGTCAGCAGCTGCATGTGGAGGAGCAGGGAAGCGAACCCGGTTCACCAGACTACGAGTCCACCGCTCTTAACCACTACACCACACTGGCTCAGAAGCACCACCCAGACTCTTTGTCATCAGGGGCTGGCTGTTTCCACTTTCCTTGCCCTATCCTCCAGCCATGGGAGCTTTCATAAATGAGCTGCTTCCGGACATACTCTGGGTATAACGACCCCTGGTAACGAACCGGCTAACCAGCAGTGAGCAGACTCCCGTCAGTTCAAGGTAGCTTTATTTACAGAAACAAACATACAGAGCGGAGCACTCCATCTTAGTGGCAATAGATCTTCTAATCTGAATCAGCGTTCCGCCTCCAACAGGAATGATGCCAGAACCTCGTATTTCTCCCCCTTCCCTTCCACACCTCTTTGCGGCGTTCCCAACGTTGAGACCTAGGTCTGGGAGCTTGGACCAGCCCTTCCCCTCTGTCAGTGGATAGAGCTTCCGAGCCTCTCTTATCTGTTTGCAGCCTCGCCTCGCCATGGCCACCTTCCAACTCTCCCTCTTCATCTGAACTAGGACCTTGTGAAGGGAAGGCCGTGGACTGTCAACTTTGGAATCTAGCTCTTCTCTCTCATCAGAAAAGTCAGCCTGTGGACTGTTAGTTCTGAAGTTCTGTTGGGTCCTGGGGGGGACATGTTCCTGACACTGGGGGCTTTCTGGGCTTTGGGGTTGACTGCCTGCTGAGGGCCTGAAGGGTCCCGCCCTTGCCTCTTTCCAACAAGGTGGACAGGCTTCACAAGGACTATGGCTGCTGCCGATGACTGTTTTTTAAATTGTTTTTAATTTTTATCTGTGTTGTTTTAAATGAGACCATCTTGGCTGTGAGCCCTGGAAGACCTGCACCCTGCCTTACTGGGCCTTTTCCCATCTGACCTGGGACAGCGGAGTGCTGACTGACTCCAGCTACAAAAGCTGAGGCTGTTGAACAGATTCTTGGGCTGGAATATTTGTTACAGGGGGTTGAGAGAGCTGTTGCTGTTATTATTGTTGTATCTTTAGTTTTAGATCTTATGATTTATATGGAAAATGTTTCCATTAGGTTGTGTACTTCTTGATGTGATTTATTTATTGTTTATGACTTCTGTTACGTCTGTAATTGTGGAAATCTTGTCATGTTGTGACAATAGTTTCAACTTGAGCATAGTTTCAACTATGGAAAGGCGACATACAAATAAAATGATGATGATGATGATGATGATGATGATGATGATGATGATGATGCATAAAAGATGGCGGTGATGCTGGCTACTAATGTCAGCAACATTTTTGTTACTTTTCAATGTGAAGATATTGGGTATTTTTATTGATCTATTGATGGGCTTTATGCTCACATGGATGCTGATTTATGTTAAATGAACTTATAATTTGGGTTTTTTTAGTGTTATGTTGTAGCAATATAATGATGTAGACTGTTTGTTGCTTATATGAACCATTCTGACCATACTTGTAGAAAACGTCATATGTGAATAAATTGATTTTGACTATATCTAATGTGTATTTTTAGGAATCAGAATCCTGGGAATGAGCCTTGAACATCAAGGAGTAATTCTAAGAACAACTTTGCTGGAATCAAAAGGACTTGTTTATTAATTAGTCAGATGAGCTCACAGAGAGACTGTTTCTAGGGAAATTATATGATTCAGAGAATTAGCCCCAAAAAACCCACAACTTTACATTCACGGAATCATCGTTCTGTGTATGACAAATACAATATCCCTAATTGTTCAGTAGAGCATTTTTAGTCTATTGTGTGCATCAAGGTTAATAGTATGTTGATATTATGCTTCTTAAATATGTGGCATAGGCATTTTGAGCATTATTATTTTTTAAATATTCAATTTAAAATTGAAGGAGGAAATGCTAATTAAATACTTTATCCCACGTCACTGATTGTGTGTGTGTGTGTGTGTGTGTGTGTGTCCTACAAGCCTATATTTGTGTACTGAAAACACAATGCTAACGTTAAAGAATTTCCATTAAGCTTAATGGCATTTCTTTCTTCTTCAGAGTTATTAGGGCAAAAGTGGACAATCTGTTTGCCCATACAGTATTAGGTAGATGGCAAGGACTTTGCACCAGTGGACATGGCTGAGTCAGTGACAAGGCAGGCCTGGGCTGGTGGCCAAACTGTTCACATACAATTACTCTAACTCATGCAACATATACATTCTTTCTCTCATGCGGCTACTACTAGATCCACTGTCCTGTGATATCATATATGAGTTTGCACTACTGATGAAGCCCAGGATGGCGAAACAAGGCTAATATTCTGGAAATCCTTGTCTTAGACTATGTGAAAGGATTCTGTGGAACTGCAACAACCTTTTGTGTGGATTGTTGGACTCTATGAACAGACAGGTGGAATAGACACTTTCACATATATGGACCTCATGCATAAACTGATTAGAGAATGAACTGATCCACTGGGTCTTCTACATTTTTCGTTGAACTTTATAAGCTACTTCTGTTGAAATCTACTATTTAATACAATGAATAGTATATATTATTTTTTCAAACGTACAGCCGGTTACGTCTTGTGTGTTTATTGAATATGTTTCACGTAACCAGAGGTATGTTTGTGTTTTGCCCACTAGCTATCTGACAGGCTAGGGAAACACAATTTACATGAAAAGACTGATGCACTGGGATAACGCTCCTTGTATTTCACTGTCCCCATCACAATCATTATCTCCTCATCAGCATAGGGGGACAACAAACTTAGCAGGATTTGGCAAGTGCGGGGGCCACCGTAAAGGCCACTGAGGGCCACATGTGGCCTGCAGGTTGACCATGTGCTCACTAAAGAGTACCCTAGGCCTTTACCGGCATAAAACAGAGGATCAAGCAGGCTAGCCCACTAACCCATATGCCAGCTAGTCATGAGCAGCAGTTCTTCATGGAAGGAGAGATTGTGAGACAATCAGGATTTCCTCTTGCTTGCAAGGAGCCTTACGATGCACCACTTCCAACTTTAGGTGAGGCTCACATCAACTTGAATGGTCACCCATCCTAAGGTACTTCCCTCACACAGACGACTAGGCAGTCAAACAATTGCAAGAGGTGTTGAAATTTGGGGAGGTTGGATAGTTACAATGGAATGGTCTCGGGGGTGGGGTGCACATTTTTATTCTTATTTATTTGTTCAAAATAATAAATAAAATTAAATAAAAAAAGATGGGGAATCAGGCAGATGCCTAGTGACACCCAGTTTTCTATGCAAAGGGAAACTTTTTTGTATGGACTTCTTATGTTAACTCCACCCAGTGCTATTTTTCTAGAAAATGAGGTGCCAGAACTCACAATGAATGCCTCCCTCGTTCTCTTAGAATGGCAATGGCGCCCACCTGAGAGGTGCCAGAACTGAGTTCCATTGAGTTCTGCCTGGGGTAAAAAAAATCCCTAACTCCACCTGTAATTGGATGTGGTACTGCTTAAACAAAGGTTTATTATCCCTCAGTGGATGATAACCCTGAAGGTGTGATGCAAGTCAGTTAAAACCAATGGGAAGAGATTGTCACAGTTTTTAAAAATGGCAAAACAAGAAATTTAGCATCGAGGAAATGACAAACTAAGAAATCGTGTGTGTTCTCATGTTCAGTCCAGGCACATGTTTACCACTAGAGAGCCATAGAGTGTAACGCTTTGGATTAAGAGTTGAAAAGACCATAAATATTGGCTGAAGACAGCAGAAATTGAAACATCAATTTGATATATGGCCATGAGCTGGAAGACTTGTGCCCTCTTCCACAATAACAAAAAAGAGAGAAAAGGGTAGGATTGGGAAAAGCAGGGAGGGAGCGAAAGACTAGCCAACAAAACTGATGTCCTGATCTTGAATGATTAGAATGTAAGAACCAATCAGAATATTTTGCTTATCTGCTTTAGCCTTGTGCGAAAAGGCCTCATGAGATAGCCTGGCTATTGGTGGATATGCAAGTAAGTATATACAGTGGTACCTTAGTTCTCAAACGCCTTTGTACTCAAACAACTTGGAACCCAAACACTGCAAACACGGAAGTAAGTGTTCCGGTTTGTGAACTTTTTTCAGAAGCCAAACGTGCTCCGTTTTGAGTGTTACGCTTCTGATTTGAGTGCCATACACTGAGGTCTGTCTGTTTTTGCTTTTTATTTTCCGTTTGTTTTTGTGGCTCGTTTTGTTTTGTTTTGGTGACTGTGTGGAACCCTGTCCAACTACTGATTGATTGACTGATTGATTGTGTGACTGCAGTACATTGTTTATTGCTTTCATTTTATGGCTCAATGGTCTCGTTAGTAAAATTCATGTTAAATTGCTGTTTTAGAGCTTGTTTTAAAAAATCTGAAACGGATTAATCCATTTGGCATTACTTTCTATGGGAAAGCGTGCCTTGGTTTTGGAACACTTTGATTTTGGAATGGACTTCTGGAACAGATTAAGTTTGAGAGCCAAGGTACCACTGTACTTGTAGAAGAGGTTTATTTCTCATTTTTCAGGTTTGTGAACAAACCAAGAAGTAACTTAGGAGAGAGAGAGAGACAGAGAGAGAGAGAGAACGAACTCACACATGACTTCAATTTTCTACCTGAATTTTACTTAGGAGGAGAGAAGCAAAGATAATTAACACATTTTCAAAATGTGAGAGAGGTGGCAATTTTGAGACCAAATGCAAATTAAGTACTCTTACGTTGCTGTTGCTTTTCTCATGGGCACACTGTAATGGCCATCTCAGCTCTAAGAAGATGTCAGACAGGCGGGCTGCACTGGTGAGCTGCCATAATTTTTTTGCTACATCTGGAAATTTTGCATCAGAGCATAAGAGCACAGAAGGGAAATAAAGGCATATCCTTTCCCTGCTTACTTTTACCTATGGTTGGGTGAATCTGGTAATTGCTGGTTTCTTTCAGTTTCAGTTAAGTCCTGTTTTCCCCATTTCATCACTGGTTTATAGATTTTAAGACCTTAATGAAAATTCAGCAGCAATTTAGTGCAAATTTTCCCCTAATATACACATTTTTTGTCTGCAATTTTACATATTATACACATTTATTCAAAACTATCTATATCATCTCTATCTATCTATCTATCTATCTATCTATCTATCATCTATCTATCTATCTATCTATCTATCTATCTATCTATCATCTATCTATCTATCTATCTACCTATCTATCATCTATCTATCATCTGTCTGTCTGTCTGTTTATCCATCTATCTATCCATCCATCCATCTATCTATCATCTCTATCTATCTATCTATCTATCTATCTATCTATCTATCTATCATCTATCATCTATCTATCTATCTATCTATCATCTATCTCTATCTATCTATCTATCTATCATCTATCTCTATCTATCTATCTATCTATCTATCTATCTATCTATCTATCTATCATCTATCTATCTATCTATCTATCATCTATCTATCATCTATCTTGCACATTACTTAGCCAAAGAATTGCACTGCAAAATTTAGGGAAGCGCAAGTTTAGGAAGATGTCTGGGTTTCAGTTTGCATATTAGTTCAGAAAGTGCAAATTAGGGAGGTTTGCCTTTAAAAGTGAACCAATTGAATCTCCCCCTCCCTACTCTTGGCTCATTTTTTCCTCCTCTTCCTCCACTGACTTCCCTATGCTGATGCTTTTGTTGTAATCTCAAGACAAGGAAAAGTCCCCTTGAACTTCATAATGCATTGTGCGCATTGATCACGCAACGCATTTCCTGTGCATGTCTACTTGGAGGTAAGCGCTACGGAGTTCAATGGGGCTTATTTCCAGGCAAGTGTGTACTGGATTGCAATCTACATAAGTCAAACAATCAAACAATATTCGTTCCTTAGATTTGTGATCCCACTCGGCAGATACTGCATAGCACCATTGTATAAGGTTGAAAAGTCAAAACTATCTTTACCGTTCCTATGTAGTGTAGAAAATGTTCGGTTCATAAAACCTTTCTGCTCACAGTCTGGGACTTAAATATATACCAGTGTAACCCAAGCGCTGATATGTTAAAGTGACAACTTGTGTTTCTGACAAATGACTCAGAACAAAGTCATAAATGTCACCCCAAAATGCATCAAGCACAACCACGGTGTGTGTGTGTGTGTGTAACTGTGATGGCCTGGGACTCGGGCTCGGATTCGGAACTAGAGGAGTCTCAGTCTGCACCAGATTCTTTGCCTCAGGCATCATCTGAATCAAGTCTGGGGCCTGATCCTGAAGAGTCCCAGTCTGCACAGGTTCCCCTGCAACAAACACCAGCTGGGCTGAGTCAGGGGCCTGCGCCTGCCCTGGCTCCAGATGCGAGGATTACCTCGTTGCCTTCAGCTGGGCCATCATACAGCTGCTCCACTACCGGTTGGGTCAGGAGAGGCCGAGGCAGCCCCTGGGTCTAGTAACCCACCGACGTCTCCTGAGCTGCAGAGACTAAGGTCTGAGAGAAGGAGAGACCTAAGTACTCACAGGAGGAGTGCTTGCCTTCGGGCAAAACAGGGAGGTGAGTCGCTGGGGGATCAGGACTGGCCGTTACCCCGACAAAGATAAAAGGCTGCCGGACCCCACCCCAGGTTGCGGGAGCAACATTGCTGTTTGCCAGATTCTGCTTGAGATCCTGTACCTGTCCTTGCCTAGTTTCCTGCCTCGTGTCCTGCCTTGGCCCTGTCGGACTGACTCCTAGCAGAACCTTCGGATTCTGGACCGGTCCTGGACTGTGTTTCACGGGTTACCCCTGGGCCCAGCACAATAACAAAGTATACTGTATAATAAAAGAGCTATTATAAAGTACTTTATTTAGTTATATCCAACCTTTCCTTCAAGGACCTCAAGATGACATACATAATCCTCACAAGAACCCTGTGAGGTAGGTTAGACTAAGAAACTGCGACTGGACAAAGGTCACCGAGTGAGCTTTATGGCTGAGTGACGATTATGAACCCTAGTCTCCTAGGTCTTAGTCTAACCATTACATCACACCGAATCTTTATATAAAAGGACATTGCAGAAAACAGGAAGGCGTTTATACAACATAGACACATCATATTTCCAAATAGTACCAATAAAGGGGGGCGGGGGGATTGATGTTCCGGTAGACAGGAAAAAGGAAATTCTGCAAACGCTTAACTGAGCTTCAGCTGACTCAGAGTCAATACAGTGAGCAAAGTCTTAACAGCTGGTGATAATCCCTGACTATCTTGAAAAGAAGGCTGTAACATGTCACTGATGCGATCAGAAAACTTAAAATGGCATCAAAACCCAGTCTTTAAACTAAAAAAACTCAACGGAAAGCTGGTGCGGTTGTGATGGTGTTGAATAATGCATTCACTGTGAGTTAAACAGTAAAAACTTTGAAACCCGTGAGGTGCAGCGTTTCTTCATTTAAACCTTACGCCTGCTATCCCAGTTCATTATTGACTTAACATGTGTCTGAGTTGGAGCAGAAGCTTCCCAGGCTTTGGGAAGAAGTTGTCAGGGGAACATAAAGGGGACTAGGTTAGTCCCCCTAGTTCACTGACCACACACCACTGATATAAATCCTAGCTACAAAGGCTCAGGGGACGCGGATGGTGCTATGGGTTAAACCACAGAGTGTAGGACTTGCCGATCAGAAGGTCAGCGGTTCGAATCCCTGCGACGGGGTGAGCTCCCATTACTCGGTCCCTGCTCCTGCCAACCTGGCAGTTCGAAAGCACATCAAAGTACAAGTAGATAAATAGGTACCGCTCCGGCGGGAAGGTAAACGGCGTTTCCGTGCACTGCTCTGGTTCGCCAGAAGCAGCTTACTCATGCTGGCCACATGACCCGGAAGCTGTACACCGTCTCCCTCGGCCAATAAAGCGAGATGAGCGCCACAACCCCAGAGTCGGTCATGAGCGGACCTAATGGTCAGGGGTCCCTTTACCTTCATAAAGGCTCAGACAAGCATGTAGAACAGGGGTCAGCAAGGTTTACTGGGCTGGATGGGCTGGATCACTCCCACAGAGATTGTCCATGGGCTGGACTGGTGTAGCGCGATGCTGGAAATTGCATCCGTGTATGTCCGCGGCGCTGGAAATCGCTTCTGTGCATGCCCCAGATGCCAATAATCATGCCTGTGTTTAGCGCAGCGGGCAGGGGACTCGCGGAGCAGGCGGCTCAGTTTGGGGGTGGCTTGTGGGCCGGTCAAATGGTCTTTGTGGGCTGCATCCAGTCCATGGGCAGCACATTGCCAACCCCTGATGTAGAACCTATGGCCTTCTAGATGTTCAGCTCCATCTCCCATCATCCCAAGATGGCTTTGGCTGACAATAGCTTGAGTCCAAGAACCCCTGAGGGCTTATTATACTCAGGCAGTAGAGGAAATGATCAAGAAAACAAAGAATATAGTACACCGGCAAAGAAAACAACCTGTGTCTAGACAGGTAATTTTTGTTCTTTATGCTAGTAAATGCAGTCACATTTCCAGCCATCGACAGTGATCTATTAGGCAGCTCTGTATCATATCAAGCGCTGAATAAAAAGAAAGAAAGAGGCAATTTTGCTGTGCTTTTGGAATTTAATATTCAGGTTAGTGGACTCCAACTGAAAACAAAAAAGACAGGCTAGTGGATCTGATTGCAGAACTAGAGGCTTGCAGTGCACTAATGAGTGAGTATTCCAGCCAGCGCCTCACAGGCTGCTTTGTGGTCTTCTCCGATTTCTCATTTCACCCTGGCTCGCAGCAGCCTGCTTTCGCAAAACAGATCTGATTGGGTCACGTGTCAAACCGATGGGTCTCTGCAGAAAGCAGTGTGGAAGTGTTTGAGACTGAGCATGGGGATTGCAAAGGCTTTGATGAAAGATGCATTGTGAATGAGAGAGACTGTGATGTTATGCTAAAGGAAAAGAGCTGCCTGCTTGGGAAGCAAGCTGCTCTTTTCCTTTAGCACAGGGTGGAACATCATCATCGTCTTATTATTGGTATCCCACTCATCTGACTGGGTTGCCCCAGCCACTCTGGGCAGCATCCAACAAATATAAAAGCGTAGATTAAAAAAGTCAAACATTAAAAACTTCCCTATGCAGGGCTGCCTTCAGATGTCTTCCGAAAGTCGTATAGTTGTTTATCTCCTAGACATCTGATGGGAGGGTGTTCCACAGGGTGGGGGCCCCTACCAAGAAGGCCCTCTGCCTGGTTCCCTCTAACTTCGCTTCTCACAGTGAGGGAACCACCAGAAGGTCCTTGGAGCTGGACCTCAGTGTCCGGGCTGGACGATGGGGGTGGAGACACTCTTCCAGGTATACAAGGTTGTTGAGGGCTTTAAAGGTCAGCACCAACACTGAATTGTGCTCAGAATCATACTGGAAGCCAGTGCCGATCCTTTAGGACTGGTGTTATGGTCCTGGCGGCCACTTCCAGTCACCAATCTAGCTGCTGCATTTCATGAAACCAGGCGGAGGGTCTTCTCAGTAGTGGCGCCTGCCCCGTGGAACGCCCTCCCATCAGATGTCAAAGAAATAAGCAACTATCTGACATTTAGAAGAAATCTGAAGGCAGCCCTGTTTAGGGAAGTTTTTAATGACTGGTGTTTTAATGTATTTTTAATCTTTTGTTGGAAGCCGCCCAGAATGGCTGGGGAAACCCAGCCAGGTGGGTGGGGTATAAATAATAAATTATTATTATTATCACTATAGTGTGATCTTCAAAGTTAATGCTGAGGACCTAAGGTCCATGAACATGTATACCAGTTCTGAACGTCCTTAATGACTCTGACCTTGTTTATGCCGAAAAAGGAAATGATGTCTTCATCACCAAACCTGCACTGGCCATTTGAAATAATAGAATTAAAAATGATAAAGTGGTTTTTCTTTTCAGCAGTTTCTTTTCTTTTAGCTACTCTAGAAACTAAAGGAATGTTTAGCATGTAGTCCAAACAGCACAGAGGAATAGACATGAGGGGGCCTGAATAAATGGACAGTTAATAAGTTAGTAAGTTTCCTATGTGTGAAAGGAGCATTTGAATGAAAAATGCAGGCAAAATATTCACCTAGAAAATATTCAGGCCAAAGGGGCAGGTTATGTTTGTACAAAAGGTCCTTTGTGTTGTTCTCTCCATTGCTTGTTCACAACTCCATCATTCCTCCTTTGTCAAAATTGAAAGCAAAACAGGGCCCCCCTTTTTTTGCTGAGGTGATCCTAGCCAGTCATATAGGCAGTGTGATGAAGTCACTTCAACTGGGAGCCAATCAGATTTTGCAATGCTATTATGCCACAAAATCACCTTGATGTAAGATCAATTCTTCCGTTGCTCTGAATGGATAAACAGCATCACGCCATTTTGAACCACCGCCAGCTCCTAAAAATTACAGTTCTCTGTATTTCAGAGAAGCTTTTCATGAAAAGTAACCCTTGTTTCAGCTCAGCCCTTGAGATTAACTACCACTGTCCAGATCTAGGATATCCCCCCCCCCCGGTGCTTTCTACTTTCTCCCCCTCTTTGCTTCACAGTGACATTATTCTTGTTATCTGAGCTGTTGATCAGATTCCGCAGTCCATTCACCCTTATCTACCTATGTTTGTCTGTGTTCGGCTTTGTACCTCTGATGTTCTTCTGCTTTTCTCTCTCAGTGCAACATCCCAGGATGCCTAAAAGCTCTTTGAGTCAACTTACTTCCCTGAGTTCCCTAACAGGAGACGGACACTAATCTGCTTTGAACAGTGAGAAGGAAGGCACTAATTAAGGAGGGGGTCAAAAGCCTAAAGAGATTGTGTCAGAGATTATTTTGACGCAAGTATTACACATGAATGACAACATAGAATTTCATGTCATGGTACTGCCACGTTGATAGCATTTACACAAAATATTGAAATTGATATTTTTTTTGCTTTTTTACATTTTACACCATGTGTGCACTTATTTGTGCAATTATTTAGGAAATCTGCTTCTGAAGGAATTGAAAAACAATTGAAACAAGCAAAATGAAACCATTTTCAGCACAGTTCTTGAAAGCAAGAATGTAGGATTGTCTAACAGTGGTTCTCAACTGACATTAAGATTCCCATTTGTAGAATGGGGAGAGAAGTAGGGTCCAGCCATTTCCCATCCCTTTGCACTCCCCTAAATCTGTTCTAGACTTCCCTTAAGCAGTTTTGGTGGGGGTATGGGGGTAGCAGAGGGTAATCAACAAAATTTTCTTTCCACTCCATTCCACTGATGGATGCATAAGTTCAGTGTCAATTGAATGCTACTGTTGGATACAACCCAATATATCAACCCATAGGATTGTATCTAATGTAAGTCATACTTAGAGTAGACCCACTGAAATTATTTAACACAGCTAACATACACCTATTGATTCCAATGGGTTTACTTCAAATAGAACTTTGTTGGATACAACTCAGAGTCACTAACAGAACAATCCTATACACAACTACTCAGAAGTCCAACTTATTACAGTTAGACTTACTCCCAGGTATGTGTGTGAAGAATCACAGCCTAAGGCGCAAATCCTATGCAAACTTGTCTAGGAGCAAGTCCCATTCAATTCAATATGCCAGATAGGACTGCATAGAATTGCATTGTCAGATTCCTATGTGAGAAGTATAGGGTCTGTATTTGCACAACTGAATATTTCCCTGGCTTTTTCCATGTATACAAAGGCATATGAAGAAAAGCAGTTTCTTTTGTGGCTAGAATCTTGAAAATAGAATTTCTGTAGTGTTAGAATATATTTGTCTAACACATATGATTGATCACCAAAAGAAATGCCCTTTTTATAATTTGTCCTCAAGTAATGAAAAACAATAGCTGGGGATGTGCGATAGAATCTTTGATCTGATCAAAACAGAATAATTCTGACATTAATGAATGTACTTATACGCTGCCTGCCGTCAAGGAAGACATGAAATATTTAAACCGTCGTTGTGATACCATCGCTAGGCCACTGTAGCCTCTTTTCTAATATTGTCTCCGAGTAAATATAGAGGAAGTTAATGAGATCAAATTACCGAAATGATAAGAACACGATGGAAATTCCTGCAGTGAAAACCAATTTGTGTTTCTTCCCCTTCCACAAGAAGGAGGGGCAAGGAATTTGAAAATGGCAGGCGTTTATTGTAGTAGCAAGCTAAACAGAAATGCTGAGCCACAGAAGTGGTGGTGGTGCTGAATTCACTAGCTTTTGTAATTTCAAAACTAAAGCATTCAAAATGGTCACCCAAATTCAAACCATCTTTGCACAGAGCTGAGAGGTACAGCAACTATATAAAAGGATGATATATAAAAGGATGTCACATAGAGGAGGGAGAAAGGTTGTTTTCTGCTGCTCCAGAGAAGCAGACACGGAGCAATGGATCCAAACTACAAGAAAGAAGATTCCACCTAAATATTAGGAAGAACTTCCTGACAGTAAGAGCTGTTCGACAGTGGGATTTGCTGCCAAGGAGTGTGGTGGAGTCTCCTTCTTTGGAGGTCTTTAAGCAGAGGCTTGACAACCATATGTCAGGAGTGCTCTGATGGTGTTTCCTGCTTGGCAGGGGGTTGAACTCGATGGCCCTTGTGGTCTCTTCTAACTCTATGATTCTATGAAGTTCAGCAACTCCTGCAGCCAAGCTGGCAAATGTATTGCTCTGCTTTCCTTTGGACCACATGAGGCCACATGAGGCTATGAGGCTTGCTGTCTGGGCAGCCCAGGACCTCCAGAAACTTGCGCCCTGGAAAGGTCACTTCAGTGCTGCTAAGACAGCGGTTTGACTTCACCCCCAGAGGGACACTACATTGTCTCTCGAGACAGATAGATGCCAATCTCCTCCTCCTCCTCCTTCTTGATTCAGTTGAGAGGCACTTCACGGAACACAGTAGCACAAACAACCTGTCTCCATCACTTCCCACTCTGTGGAGTCAAAACATACCACGTCATGTGAAAGACAACAATCCCATGACTGCAATCACGGAGCAGGAATTCTAACAGTGACATCGCCCCCCTGGGACGCTCACCACGGGCAGCGCCCCCCTGGAACACTTGCCCTGCCCCCACAGGCGGCTAGCCCCACCCCCGGGTGCACAGCATGTGTGCCGCTCCAGGTGCCGGAGCAGCTAGCTCTGCTTCTGGATCTGTTCAAAATGGAATATCTTTAGATGAGATTTGTCTATGTTGAGATGCATCTGCCAGTGACAAATCTGTTCCATTTTTCATTTAGCAAGATTTATATCCTTCCGAATAGTAATAAAAATGAATAAGCAGCTTACTATAAAATCAGTACTATAACATATTCATTAAAAATATTGATAATAGCCCTAATGACATTATCAAAATACAGATAAAATCAGCAACTTTAAAAACAAGCATACATAATAAAATTACACTTTTGGGTAGACTTGCCTAAGCAAATCTTTTAGCTGGCTTTGGAAACAATGCGACGAAGGTGCCTGCATGATCTCAAGAAACAGGAAGTTCAAGAGATTTGGTGCTGCCAAAAGATCGATTCTTTGCAAGTGCAGAGCAAATGCTATGTGGGCACTTGTAGAAGTGAGATGATGATGATGATGATGATGATGATGATGATGATAATAATAATAATAATAATAATAATAATAATAATAATAATAATAATAATTTATTATTTATACCCTGCCCATCTGGCTGGGTTTCCCCAGCCACTCTGGGTGGCTTCCAACTGAATATTAAAAACAATACAGCATCAGACATTAAAAACTTCACTTAACAGGCCTCCTTCAGTTGTCTTTTAAAAGTAAAATAGTTGTTTATTGCCTTGACGTCTGCTGGGAGGGCGTTCCACAGGGCAGGTGCCACCACCGAGAAGGCCCTCTGCCTGGTTCCCTGTAACCTTACTTCTTGCAGCGAGGGAACAGCACTGGACCTCAGTGTCCAGGCTGAACGATGGGGGTGGAGACACTCCTTCAGGTATACTGGGCCGAGGCCATTTAGGGCTTTAAAGGTCAGCACCAATACTTTGAATGGTGCTCGGAAACGTACTGGGAGCCAATGAAGATCTTTCAGGACTGGTGTTATGTGGTCTCAGCGGCCGCTCCCACTAACCAGTCTAGCTGCCACATTCTGGATTAATTGCAGTTTCCAAGTCACCTTCAAAGGTAGCCCCACGTAGAGCGCATTGCAGTAGTCCAAGCAGGAGATAACTAGAGCATGCACCACTCTGGCGAGACAGTCTGCGGGCAGGTAGGGTCTCAGCCTTCGTACCAGATAGAGCTGGTAGACAGGTGCCCTGGACACAGATTTGACCTGTGCCTCCATGGACAGCTGTGAGTCCAAAATGATTCCCAGGCTGCGCACCTGGTCCTTCAGGGGCACAGTTACCCCATTCAGGACCAGGGAGATGAGAGGTTTTGCATTGTTACTTTTAACCAAGCATTTCAGGGAAAACCAGGGGGGACCATGATTCATAACAGCTGGTGTTTGTTCTGAAAGCAACTGGATGGTGGAATCAGGGTGCAGTTCATGGGGGAGTAAGTCAACGGGAGTTTAAAGTGAGAAAAATAAGTTTGTGCCTTCAAGCATCTCACACAGCTACCAAGAATGAATGAATGTAAAGTCAGCTTGACAAAATCTTGGGAGCACGAGATAAACTTCAGTTGATGACCTGTCATAAGAATATTCCTTTCCACAGTAAGATGTTCTTTTGAACCTGATAGAAAGAGATTAAGGTGATGGGTGATGACACATGGATTAAATAGTTGCAGACCTTATTTTTCTGGTCAAATGTATAAAACACAAAGTCATTTGGAACTTTTAAGTAAAAGTACATGAAGCAATCATTTACATGGCTGAGACCTTGGATCACATTTCATCAAAATTCAAAACACTCCCACGGTAGAGAAGTCCATTTCTTTTATGTTCTGTGCCAAAGTAAGAACACAGTTCATCTGAAGTTATTTGAAAACGCTATAAATTTCTGAAACTGTTCCACACAGCAGTCATACAAATTAGCTAATAAGCAGGGCTCCCCCCCCCCCAGTTTGAACTTACCTCTCAGGCTGGTGCCATTGCCGTTATAAGAGAACGAGAGAGGCATTCATGTTGAATTCCAGCACCTCTTTTTCTAGGAAAATAGCAGTGCTAATGAAGTCTACTTAATCACCTTGCATTTGTGTCTTATTTTACTTTTTTCTATTTTTAAAAAAACAAGATATTGGTATCCTTTTCACTCAGTGTGGTGTAGTGGTTAAGAGCGGTGGACTCATAATCTGGTGAACCGGATTCACTTCCCTGCTCCTCCACCTGCAGCTGCTGGGTGACCTTGGGTCAGTCACACTTCTCTCTGAAGTCTCTCAGCCTCACTCACCTCACAGAGTGTTTGTTGTGGGGGAGGAAGGGAAAGGAGAATGTTAGCCGCTTTGAGACTCCTTCAGGTAGTGATAAAGTGGGATATCAAATCCAAACTCCTCCTCCTCCTCCTCCTCCTCCTTCTCCTCATTTCCCCTCTCTGTTTTGAGAAAATAAGGGGAGGAAGATTGGAGAGTACCTCTTGGATCTACTGATGTTGGATCTACTGTTGGATCTACTTGTGTGGTCCAATGACTCCATCCCAATAACTACATATTCCATCAGCAAAGAGGGGTACCCTAGACACATAAATCTGTTTGTACATGGAGCTCCACATGATTGGGAACCCAACATGCTCAGGGTTTCCATTAGAATGGTGCATCTACATGCATACAGTTCTATGCACATTGGTGCTGTGCTGAAGCCTGATTGGACAAGTTTATGCTGAATAAGGCACTTCTCTTTGGTGATCACTTGTAGCCGAGTAAGATTGTCTTCCATAAACATGGTTTTAACGGTAGGTCCATCAGTGACTGCTGAAGGCCAGTTCTGAATTCACACGTCCTTCTACAGTGAGGACATAGGTTTCCAGGTGGGAGTTGATCATGGTGAGGGTTTGCCAAGTGTGCCTTCCTCTTAGCATGTTTCTCCCTTTTGTCCTGAGTTCGAGCATCTTCAAAGTCCATGACACCTTTGGTAAAGGCTGTTCTCCAATTGGAGCGCTCACAAGCCAGTGTTTCCCAGTTGTCGGTGTTTATACTACATTTTTTAAAGATTTGCATTGAGAGAGTCTTTAAACCTCTTTTGTTGACCACCAGCATTACACATTCAATTTCTGAGTTCGGAATAGAGCAGTTGCTTTGGAAGATGATAATCAGGCATCTGAACAACATGACCAGTCCAACAAAGTTGATGTAGAAGGATAAGGCTATCAATGGCTAGTAGTGACGGATTATGCACTAATTCATGTGTCAGTGACATTATGCCTCTGAAGAACAACTATTAAGAATTACCAGTGGGCAGAGTGCTGCTACACTGAGGTCCTCATTGAAGTCTTCCCAAAGGCCAGACTTCAGATTGATCCAGCAGGTTTCTTACATTCTTATCAGTTGGCCCATGGACATAGTCTATAGGAGAGTATGGGAGGAACAGGTGTATTCATTCTCCTTTGAAGAATTATTCCATACTGACATGGCCAAATGCTCACCAAAGCTTTCATACCGAGAGCTTTCCCCAGCTCACCTAAACATATTCACCTTCAGAACTTCATCCACCCCCTCCCCTTCACACCCCATTAAATTAATCCACTTACTCTTTCTATAAATAATTGAGTTTTTGAAAATAGATAACATCTAGACAAACCCAGCTTTTCACACACACATAGCTACAGCAGGGTGCAGAAGGAGATTTCTACTGCTGTTACAAACAAAGCTATGGCATGAATATATATATTCTCCCATGCACTTAAATGTTTTAATTAACTAAAGAGAAGCAATCAGCAATGGAAGAACCTGGCATGTTCAGTGTCTTAGGATAGCTGGCTGTTGTTCTCCCAGATTAAATGTGCACTGTAGCACATATCATTTGTTTCCAATGCCATTTTTTCGTGGGATGGCATTTGTTCTTTTTAAGTATTAATGAAAATGCAGCCTTGTGAAACCACACAAAACTATTTACTTCTAGCACTGCAAAGGGTTGTCTTTCTCTGCAGCAGTTGCTGTACTAGGGCTGACATATGTTTGGAAAATCCCGGACATCGCCAGGGTTTTGATCCTGAAAATGGCTTCTGGGCAGAATTTTTAACATCCACTTTAATGTCCGCTTTAAGATTGCTTCTTCCTGTTCTCACACTTTCTCAGACAGTCATGTGAATTATACCAATCACAGAATGCAGCCTTGGTGGACGGATTTACTAACAAGGTCTGCTTCAATAACAGGTTCCCCACAGGAAACCTGTTGGCATTGACTCTTCCACTGGAAAAGCAATGAATTACTGTAAATTCTCTGCTCAGCAACAGGACTGGAACCTCAGGTTGGGGGTGGAGGCGCTGTGTAAAACCATAATATTTATGTTTACATTTTCATGGAATAGTTTATATTCATAAGAATTTCACAAATGCACATAGGCCAAGGTACTTACTTTGAACACAGAATATGAGTTCTGAGAATTTTGTTTGGGAGCACATTGGAGGGTTTGATTTGGGAACAGATACAGTGATACCTCAGGTTAAGAACTTAATTCGTTCTGGAGGTACGTTCTTAACTTAAAACTGTTCTTAACTTGAGGTACCACTTTAGCTAATGGGGTTTCCCACTGCCGCCACACTGCCAGAGCACAATTTCTGTTCTCATCCTGGAGCAAAGTTCTTAACCCAAGGTGCTATTTCTGAGTTAGCAGAGTCTGTAACCTGAAGCGTCCATAACGTGAAGCATCTGTAACCTGAGGTACCACTGTAATAGTTCTCTTCAGGGACATGAAAATGTCTTGTAGATGTGGGACCATGGGCACCAGTCTTGCGCTGTCCACCCCTGGTCTTTGCGCATTGAGTGGCAGTATCTGAAGGGGGCTTCTAAATGAGCTCACTTGAACACACTCAGAAGCTTCCATGTGATCAGGAACCTCCATCAGGTTGAGTTGTTAGGAGACCCACTTCCCCAGAGCTACCATTCCCAAGGTTCCTTGGGAAGAAGGATTGATTGTTTGAGAATTGTAGCTCTTTGAGACAGGTAAGAGTCTCCTAAGACCTCTCAGCATGCTACAGGTCCCAGAATTATTTGGGGGGAAGCCATGGCTGTTCAAAATGGTCTTCTCGTGCTTTAAATGTATGGGGTAAATGTGGTCAACGAAAGATAAGCACAGCTGTTAAGGAGAAGCAGCACTTTCTTCTCACACGGCTTCCTAGGCAAATGTGAACATATGGTCTATTAAAAAGGCACAGTGTAGATTTGAAGTTTCAGTTCAATAGCAAGCCTGGTTAGGTTTTCAAACTCTGAGTAATATAAATTAAATTGGTCACAAAGTGCAGAATTCCCATTTCTTCCAGGTCCTTAGTGTTTATTATTACTGCACTCTTGTCTAGCAGGAAATCCTCTTTGAAGCCTGTTGTCAGGACGCCTGCTACTTGAAACACAGTTGCTTCAAAGATGTTCATTGGGGAAGATATAAAAAACCCCACACAAAAATTGGCTGAAATTATTTCCCTTTTTACATGATCCCTGGGGTGTCATAGGTGAGATAATATCCATTCATTAACCATAAAGTTAATTATGTTGCCTTTGAGTGGGGCGCTAGTACAATAGGATAAGATTTAAATAAAATTATTGATATAGTTAATGATGACAACACTAATGTTCCTCAGTCCTTGTGGGGCCATCTATCCTTTCAAGTGCTGTTTACTCTTTCCACTTGGCTTTACATCTGATTTCTTATCTATCATAGTTCCTGGTCTCACCACTGAGATTTGTTTAAAATTTAGGCTCTAATCTCAGTTCACCCCTTTTTCTGCATCACTTTGCCATATTTAAAGTTCACATGAAAATTCAAAATGTGCGTATTTCCCAAAATGCCTGCAATTTTGCACACAACTTTGCCCAGCCTATTATTTCTCCAAACAATTTATCCAAATACAATACATTTTTGTGCGCGATTTTCACCAGTGCATGCATTTTGGGTGCACACTCTTTGCTTGGAGAACTGCTACACAAAATTTAGAGAAATACACTTTAGCTGTGCTTTGGTTTGTTTATTGGTTCAGAAGGTGTGAACCATTAAATGTAAACCCAAATAATTTCCCTCCCCACATTGCTAATCCCGTATTACTGATCATATTACAAGATGGGAAAGTGCAGAGGCTGAGAGAGAGATTGGCTCGGCGAAGGCAATTTATTGAATGAAGAGATTTGAAGTGATCACTTCTCCATTTGCACCTGATTCCTTTCGGCACAGCTCTACACCACCTGTCATTTATCTCCATCCAATCATGTTTCAGCCACTGAGTTCTGGCCCCTCCTCTTCCTTTTCCTCCTCGGCTGCCCAACTGGGAAAGCTGAGCGTGTGAAAAGTCGTAAGCGTTAATGCTTATTGACAGATCATTTGATTGAACATGAAGCCATAATTGAACAGAAGCTCACAACAGCTGTATAGTGCGCATTTGTGCGTATGTGCCCATCCACTGGTATTACAGCACATTCGACTTCAGTGCGTCAGCATCCAGCAAAACAAAACAGAAAAGGAATCAACATAAATTATGGACAAATTCCAAACCGTTTGAGAAAATCATCTTTCACGACTTGTTTCGAAAGAAAGGTTTCCCTGCCCCCACCTCTCCCTTTATTCTCTGTGGTGGACTTTTCAAACGTTCTGTTTTCTGTGATCCTTCTCAATAAAAATGCAAGGAGGCATTTTAAATAAAACATGATTTCTGCCACGATTGGCTCTCCGAGATAAAGTGTTTTCTGCAAAGAGAGAGGCTACACAATGACAGTTGAACCTCCGAGTCACAAAGGAGACGTGCGGCACTCTGCCAGGCAGGCAGTCCCTGATGAAAAAGGAAAGATTGATATCCTTCCTGACTCCAGTGCTCTGAACCCTTCAGGTATTATAGGGACGAGTCTCATAGTAACTTACTTCAGCCGCGCTTGGAATGACCTAGACGCTATCTGCTGGTCTGATAGAACAAGCCATGATGTCAGGATTCTAACAGCAGCCAGCATTGCAGCAGAATTTCAATTAGTCAGGTGACAATCAACTGCAGCCCCCGAGGAATGAGCAACTGGATCAGATATAGGGGAGCCCTTTAGCACTGGCCCAGAAAGCTTAATTGTGACACCAGTTACACTGATGGGCAGTGTGCTCTCTGTCACCACTTGGGGTTACTTCTTATATATTTTTGATTTCCCATTGCTGAATTTTTATTTCAAAGAAACGGCTCCACTGGACTGTAAAACGCTGAGTGTGATTTAGTTACTCTGCATGCCTGTAAACAAAAGAACGAGGGGAAATGCACGAGGACTTGACAAAACAGATCAGGAGGCAGGAGACTCATACACGCTGCCTTTTCTTCTTTGAAATCTCAAAGCAATCCTTTTGTTTTTTTATAGCATAGAAACTCTTGGATTTTAGTACTTGGGGTCTCTTTGGGGGGCTTGCGTTTGCCCCTTGATCCTCCATAGGGTTTAACTCCATCTATCCCGGCGAGTTTATTCATTTGCCGGCCATGTGTCAGGGATAAATTCATTTACTCATCCCTGTATTTGTATGGAAGGTGTCAGGGAACTGCCATCAGAGGCAAGAGGAGAGGTAAGACGCTCCAATGATGCAGGGGAGGGAACTAGCAAGGAGAGAGAGAGAGCTTCCGCTGGGGAAGGAAATCCAGGGGACACCAGGGAGAAAGGGGAGGCTGAGAGTATGGCGGAGGGGAGGCTCCGAGACTCTTCCAGTGAAATCAGCGGAGAGAGCACAGGACCTCCGCTTGGCACGCCCACGCTGCGCAGAAGGCTTCCGCGCAGAGAATCTAGGAGGAGACTTGGCGTCAAAGAATTTCTATGTTGGAGGAAGTTTAGGAGACGCCCACTCACGGATTCTGCCAGTGACTAAGACAGTCGCATTGTAAGGGCTGTCAAACCAGGGAAAGGTTTAGCTATACGACCAGCTTGGAGCAGTTTGCAGTTTACGCACAAGCAACCCCAATTCCCATTACAGAAGGGAAACCTGTAGTTGTGTCCAGTCTCTTCCTGCAGTGTTTGGACCCCCTGTGGAGGAGCACTGAAAAACATACTTAGGATGTAGGGCTCGAACCAATGGCTTCGAGTTACAAGGAAGGAGATTCCGGCTGAACACCAGGATAAAACCTTCTGACAGTGAGAGCTGTCCGACAGTGGAACGTTCTCCCTTGGGAAGTTGTGGACTCTCCTTCCTTGGAGGTTTCAAAGCAGAAACTGGATGACTATCTGTCTTGGATGCTTTTGTTAAGATTCCTGCATTGCATTGTAGATGACCCTTGGGGTCCATTTCAGCTATAATTCTATGGTTCTATTGATAACTTAGGCCGATACTCTAAGTAAGGATGCATGAAACCTTGACACTTTCTTCTAGGTTGTCTGCCTAGGCAACCTTCAGCCCTCCAGATGTTTTGGCCTACAACTCCCATGATCCCTAGCTAACAGGACCAGTGGTCGGGGATGCTGGGAATTTAGTCTCAAAAACATCTGGAGGGCCGAAGGTTGCCTATGCCTGCTTTAGTGGGTGGCTTTACCTCCAAAATGTTATTGCATATACCTTCAATAGCAGATTGTAGTCTTCACAAGGGTACATAGGATGTTTTGGATGGATAGTTATTTTGCATGGTGGTGATTGTTGTTTATTGTATCCTGGTGTTATTTTGCATTTCCCCTCCTTTGAAAGACAGACTGAAATAAGAGCTTGTACTTTTCACACAGGGGCACACATCCTTCCCACTATTAAAACTTTAGAAAATTGCATAGGGAGAGATCCTTCCTCTTTAAAGATGACAGGCTAGCGATTTCACAATGCCCTGCTATCGCTGGGCTTTGTCCTCCAGCAAGGCTTGCATTATAAAAGGTGCCAACAATCCTGTTACTGCTTCCTCCCTCCCCCTCCCCACAGATCTGCAATAACCTTTCAGATCTGTGCTCAGGCGGCTTATTCACAGCTGCAAAACCACAGCAGTGATTTTCATCCCTGAAAACAAACAAAAACACACAACGCTATCACAAATATTTGTTATATCCCTAATCCAAGGGAAACATACTGGGAACTCTGCATGGGTTCAGTAAACTCATACAATGAATCTGTTGCAAGACTTTAATACTTTAGGTAGCAGGTAGGGTTATAGCACAGCCTTCTAGCTAACCTGTTGCTGGTTTTTGCTTTTCTAAAAAAAAATGTGCAGGAAGGTGTTTCCTTGTGAGTTTTTTCTTCAAAGAAAATGCAGGGAAGTTTAAATTTTCATAATGCCCACCATCTGAACTGTACACATGGAAAATGTTCAAAGAATACACTCTCCTGTGCCCTTAAAAATATCTCTCAGTTGTCACCTTTTATTTTCTAGTTTTTCCACCTGTGTGAAGAAGAAGAAGAAGAGTTTGGATTTGATATCCCGCTTTATCACTACCCAAAGGAGTCTCAAAGCGGCTAACATTCTCCTTTCCCTTCCTCCGCCACAACAAACACTCTGTGAGGTGAGTGGGGCTGAGAGACTTCAGAGAAGTGTGACTAGCCCAAGGTCACCCAGCAGCTGCATGTGGAGGAGCGGAGACGCGAACCCGGTTCACCAGATTATGCGACTACCGCTCTTAACCACTATACCACACTGGACAAAGGTCCCTTACCCTGGGCCGATGGAGATGCCATGTCCCAAATCACAAAGCTCAGACCCAAGAGATTTGGGCTGAGGCTCACATGACTTGGAGGATCAAACGCACGAATCAGTCCCTTTCCCTGGTTCCACAAGATTCAAAATGAGAATTATTTGAGGAGGTAGTGGAAAGCTCTTGTCCTGAACATGTGACATGAAGCCATTGGGTATGTTCCCCTTTTGTTTCCCATCTCTTCACAGTGAGACAAGGGCAGCCACCATTCTCATGGGCCCTTTTCTCATGTGAGATGGCGGTGCCCCTGTTGGAAACCGGCCCCCTCGGGAAAGGCTGACTCCTTTTCCCAGGCACTGGGGCCTGTTGCCGGTGATCTACCCCTGGCTAGTCTTCAGTCAGACCAGGGAGATCTGAAATAAGCGACACCTCCCTCTTGAGAGATGCACACTCCCTTCCCCCTTGCATGTCAGCAGGAGAAAGAAAACAGTCTGAAAAGTAATCTCAATCATTCTACTTTATTCCCGGACTGTACACGAGCTTGCACAAAGCATGTCTGCTCTCTCAGAAACCTCCGAACATCTCACTGACTCCCCCTTTGCAACAACAACAGGAAGGTCTCAAGTTACACTGAGAACACATCCCTGAGAAGAGCGAAGAACATCCTGTCTCAAGCTCAGTCACATCATAAGAATCACATGATGTAAACAATGAGCTGCTAGTTCGCAGCTGCTGAGCACTCATATTACAACAGCCCCAAGCCCTAAACTGCACGGGTGGCTTGGAAGTGGTTCTGCTCCATGCAGTTAGTCACTTGCTTGTTTTGATGGCTTATGGCTTACTGCCATACTGCCTCATGACCTCCTCCAAGGGAGAAGCATGGATGAGGCAATGGCCCTGTGACATGCCTTTCTCTCTCCTCCTCTAATTCTACCACCCTGCCTGCTCCCTTTTCTCTACCATGAGTGGGGGGGGGGTATGCCAGGCCATCTCTTCTTGCAGTTTCAGGATGATTGCCACCTAATAAGCACAGTGCCACCCACACACCCTACTGTTTGTTCATCTTGGGTCTCAGGCACAAGGATCAGGAGACAGCTGTGCAAAATATGGCAAACCTTCCTTCCCCCTTCCTTTGGTCTTTCCCCTCACTGGGAAGAGTGGTAAATTTCTTCTGCCCAGTGGCAGCACTGCCATAAATACACCTCTGTTGCTGTTCACTGTGTCAAGGGGATATTGAGTTGAATGGGTTTCCAGGGCCACAATGTAAGCTCCACCCCAACATCATACAATTTTTCCAACCCCATCCCTCCATGTGCACCCATTAGGCATAGATGTTCCCTAGATGGGAATATTATATATGGGGAACTGGAACTCTGATCATTCAAGGTTCCAGTTCCTGCAAAACCCTGTATTCACAGAGGGTACATAGACTTCCTCAGCCCAAATGCAGATGTCAGGGGCAGGGAAATTGCATGCCATCATCTGGCAGAAGCCAGAGACAACCCTTTCAATGCTGTTTTGCCCCTTTCTATGCGGGTGGTGCTGTGAGTTAAACCACAAAGCCTAGGACTTGCCGATCAAAAGGTTGGTGGTTCGAATCCCCACAACGGGGTGAGCTCCCGTTGCTCAGTCCCTGCTCCTGCCAACCTAGCAGTTTGAAAGTACATCAAAGTTCAAGTAGATAAATAGGTACCACTCTGGCGGGAAGGTAAACAGCGTTTCCATGCGCTGCTCTGGTTCGCCAGAAGCGGCTTAATCATGCTGGCCACATGACCCGGAAGCTGTACGCCGGCTCCCTCAGCCAATAAAGCAAGATTACCGCCACAACCCCAGAGTCGGTCATGACTGGACCTAATGGTCAGGGGTCCCTTTAAGTGATTGATCTGTTTTTCTTATGACACGTATGCCTTTCCCCTCTTGTTATACCTCTCCTTCATTGATCTTGATCTGGGGTTGATTGAGTCCTTCTGACACCACAACAAGCAGCAATCCTCATAAAGGAAGTTGTTGGTTTGAACTGCATGCAGAGTTTTAGGCTGATGGAATGATGGATGTGCAGAAGGGCTGTGTTGTGGCGACAAGAATTTCTGAATACGTACACCAATTCGAAAAGAGGATGTGGGCTGTTCTCTCCAAATGATCTCTCCCACAAAAGACCATGAAATGCAATGTTTGTCAAAGGGAATGAACGAACACATTTGTCTTGTGATTTTTAATTTTTTTAAAAAATAAAAGCAACTCTAAATCCAACCAATTTTCAGCGATCCGCATAACATAAATTTGAACTGGAGCAGTGAAGCAAATAAGCAAATATTTTAAAATCACTCATGAAAGGAAATGATTAGACGCAAATTGAAAAAAGGTTCCTATTTGAGCTACCTTCAGCATTCGTAAATGTTTCTGTAATGAGCCTGAAGCACCTAATTGGATCAGACTTATGGTCCATCTAATTCAGTGTCCCATTTTCTACCACAGCTTTCCCTGTTTTTTAGTTCTTTTGATTACGGGGACTCCAGCTAGCTACTCGGACTAATGGCTTTTTCTGGACCTCTCTCCACAACTTTGTCCAATCCCTTGTTAAAGCCACGTGTGGCTTTAACCATACGTAGTTAACCAAAGTGACCATTAACCCAAGTGACCATTGTCACGTTTCTGAGAGTGAAATAAAAGGAGTGAATGAAGTATAATAATCAGCATTATGATCAGAATAAGGAGCATGGCACATATATCCTTAATTGTCAGGCTCAAGGGATCCTCTCTAGCATCAAGTATCAAGGATCAAAGCAGAAACAAGAAAGTTCATTGGTTTTATTCAGTAATAGTGGAGCAAGGCAAAGAATCCAGTCCTTCAATCCATGGTGAGATTGCTCACTCTGAGCCCCTCGCCTTCCTTTCCCAGCAACAGCTTGTGGCTCTACAGAAAGCCTCAGCAGTCAAATGTCTTTGAGTCCTTTGCTCTTGAATTCTAAGTGACCTGCGTGTACATGGGGAGGGTGGTGGTTTTATGCTTTCTAAAGATGTTTCTATTGGCAGTTCTCCAACCCCCCATCTTCTCTAAGATCCAGTGCTGAGGGCCTTCTGGCAGTTCCCTCACTGCGAGAAGTGAGGCTACAGGGAACCAGGCAGAGGGCCTTCTCAGTAGTGGCGCCTGCCCTGTGGAACACCCTCCCATCAGATGTCAAGGAAATAAGTAACTGTCCTATTCTTAAGAGACATTTGAAGGCAGCCCTGTTTACGGAAATGTTTAATGTTTAATGCTGTATTGTGTTTTTAATATCTGATTGGGAGCCACCCAGAGTGGCTGGGGATACCCAGCCAGATTGGCGGGGTATAAATAATAAATTATTGTTATTATATTCTCCCAATAGCTCGTCATTTGACAACTCTGCTTTCTGCTATAATTCAGGCTGGTCTCTCTCTTCTCTTGGAACCACTGGGGAAGGGGGGAGGATTCTTCCCACTCCCCCTCCTCCTCTGAAAGAAGCAGAGGGGGAGGAGGGGGCGATTCCCAGTCCAGTCCCTGACATTAATGAACTGTGGTGATTTTGAGAAGGGGTATTGTCAGGGAACTGCCATCAGTGCCGGAGGGAGAGAGCAAAAGCCAGAGGGATTCCAGAGAGCGTCCAGGGATTGGGAGAAGCAGCCCATCTTCTGGGGAAGAGAATCAGTGTAGCACCAGTGGAGAAGGGGGGCAGATGGGGGAAGCGGCGAGGCGGTCCCATGACTCCTTGCCTGGGACCAGCGGGGAGAGTAGGGGTCCTCCGTTGCCCACGCCCTCCTTGCGCAGAAGGCTTTTGTGCAGAGAGAGTAGGAGGAGACTAGGCATCAAAGAGCTTCTTTGCTGGAAGAAGTTTAAGAAACGCCCACTGACGGATTCTGCCAGCGATTGAGTCAGCCACGGGTGAGTGGCTGTCCAGACAGAAAAGGTTCACTTTGGCAACCCAGCCAGCTGTTTGCACCCAGCCAGGGAGATAAGCACCAGCTTACGCACGAGCAACCCCTAGAACCATTACAGGTATAATAGGACACCGTCCTGGCCCATCCCAGCTCAGGAAGGCACACATCTGATAGTTAAATCTTTATTGATAGCAACTCCTGCAATGCTTTGGATGCACATGAACACACATGGTTCTACCACTAAGCAGCTGCCCCTCAGATCTGTGCTCTGGGGAGCCATTGCAGCGACAGTGAGAACCCACCCCTCTGCTGGCTTATATTCCCTCCTCTGTTTGCCTTCAACTTGACACTTCTCCTGCATAGAGGTAGCCTCTTCTCTTCCCACTTCAGGCCCCTACTGGTTGCAGGAGAAAGCAGAGCAGGGGAAGGTGAGTCTATCACCAGAAAAGCCTCCTCTTCTACCACATCCTGCATGCCTTCCTCCATCTCAGACACTCTTCCTCCTCCTCCTGCCCCAACGCTTGCCTTGTGGGAGGCACCAAACCCTATAAATCGCTGCTCCCCTCTCCAGAGTCCCTTCCCTGGTCCCTTCTTCAGAGCCCTTCCAGTCCCTGACAAGTACTCTCATTCCCAGCACGTGGCACAGAAGAGGCAGGGGACAATTTATATCTTTGGTAGCCATCAGAGGTAGGAATGGAAGGCTCTGTCCATTTCAGTTCTCCCCATTTCACTTTTCCTCCTAGTCTTAAAATAATTTCTCCACATTTTGCAGCAATTTGTGAATGTGGTTGTGATGCAAGGCTAGATCACATCATAATGGGTGCCTGATGGCTTCCAAATGAAGTGTGTGTGTGTCAGGGAATGATCTGGATCTGAAGATTGGGGGATGCAGTCGCAGGCAGATCAGCTTCTTTCAGAAGAGGAGGGGGGATATCCTGTCAGGAGTTCAGCCTACACTCAAGTAGGACCCGGGCAGAGACACATGCCGCGACTCGCATGTTCCCTCCTTCCTGGTTGATCGTTCGGGAGCTTCAAATCTTTCTCCAGCCCGAACATCACAGCTACCGATGCCAACTGACACCGGCATACTTAGGGATCCACAGAGTTTGGGCAACTTGCGTAACACACCTCAGCAACTCAGCATTTTGGCTAATCTACTTTATTTACATATAAACACACACAGAGCACTGCAACATGGCTCCCTCTCTCTCTCTAGCATCACTTCATGGAACACAGTAACACAAACATCCTGTCTCCGTCACATCCCACTCTGTGGAGTCAAAACATATACCATCATGTGAAAGACAAAAATCCCATGACTGCAATCATGGAGCAGGAATTCTAACACATCCCCCCGCCCACCTTCAGCATTTTCAGAAGCAGAGAGAGAGACAGAGACACAGAAGCTGAACAGCTTGGAGAGGAGTTACCCAGCTACGAGATAAGGACAAGACAACCAGAAGGGAGGGGACAGCTAGGAGATACGTCAGTCGAGAGTGTGGGGGACCCCCCCCTCTCCACAGACTCGGTGGTGGTCTGAAAGTATCAGAGAACAAAGGAGGCAGAGGGTGGGAGGAACTTCCCGTTGGTACTTTTCTTGCTGCAGAAGTTGGATGGAGGGTTTAGAGTAGAAAACCGCCCTCCTTGTGGAGAGCTGTGTATTTTGTGCTTGCAACATGAAACTGTCATAAAAAGACTATAAACCTATCAACTGCTCCTTAATTCTTATCTGTGAAGGGAGGACTCTCTGAGCTTGACAGTGTGTGACTATTAAACAGAGGTCTTTTTTCAAGAGCCAGAGGTTCAAGGAAGGTGACACACACTTTCCAAGCCCCCATGATGGGCGGAGAGGGTTAACTAAGGGCGGTGTGTGCATATGAGCGAGAGATAGAAAGAAGGAAGAAATGAAACCCAGATCTCAATATTTAGGGAACTGGATTGCTGTATATTGTCCTGTTTTGTGTGTGTGGCTGACATTTACATGCTTGTATATTTTGTGAGCCACTCTGAGCTATTTGAGAGAATAGACAGATAGGTCAAATCAAGCTACAAGGGCTGTACACAAACTCCACAATCTAGCACTACAAAGTGGCCCTGATCAAACGGTGGATAATTCGCAGCAAACTCAACTGAACACAGACCTCCAAACCAATTTGAGGACCTTGTAGAGTCATGCAGTTGGAAGGGGAAGGCAGGAAACTTGCCTCTCCTTCTAATCCTCTCCCGGTAATATATTTGATCAGGAATTTAAACCTAGAATAAATATGTGGTTTTTTGAGGGGAGAGAATGAGACACTTACAGGCTACTTGGGCATCCCCTCCTCCTCCTCCTCTTCACTGCCAAACTGTTCTCCGCCCCCTTTTGACAATGCAATAAGGCTTCAGGTGGTAATCCAGGGCTGCCTCAAACCTAATCTGGTCGAGTCCCAGATCAGCCCAAATCTTTGCAATCTGCCTTGGGATCAAAGATCTGGCCAGATCCAATGAAAGCCCTTTTACACACCCTCTTTCCATTATATGTTGCATTCATAGCCATTCTGATCACTCCAAAGTCTAAACTGAGATAATTAGGCTGAGTTAAAAATAAATAAATCATGCCAATCTATCCATGCATTAAAATGTTTTGGAAACTGGTACTGTTGTTAGGTTTTGTTTCTTGGAGATTTCTCATGCTTGCTTAATGAGAAATTATAAATTATGAATGCAATGCTCCATGGTCACATTTGAATTATTTCCTTTTTTCCCTTGTACTCATTATTAGGATGACAATAGGTCATGTTGCTCCATTTTGTGTTCTCATGGCAATTGATCAGAGGAACACAGCAGAGTTTTGGACTGTCGATGCTTAAGTGCCTCTCTTCTCATGCAAAAGAGGCAGATCCTTTTATTCAGATTCCGTGAATTTGTTCACTGGTTATTTCCATTCTCATTGCCTTATAATAGCAATAACTTCCATGGGGCAGATAGAAAGATTAGATTTAGCCTGCAATCCTTGTTAAATGTGATGTGTAAACACCTCTAATGAGATTGACCTCAGAGTGGATGATCTGGTACTGGCATCAGAGAGGTGTTTTCCCATGACCTGTCATTATATGGAATATGGTCAAATTGACTTGCTCCAGTCAGGATCCTGGAAACATTCTGAATGCTTTTCAGAATGCCCTTGCAGAATGCATTACACTAGCATAATCACTAGGTAACATTAATGTAGGGCAAACAACTACTAAAATTATTGTTTTAACATGCAAATCTTTTTTTCTTATTATAAATTGTGTGACCAGGCCGCGACAGCCCCAGCCCCCAGAGACCACAAGAAACGAATAAAGACTCTGACAACATGTTATGGAATTAAATTAGGCCACAATTTTATTAAACTTCCAAATGTAGGAAGACCTTGGCTTAGGCCTTGGGCGTGTATCCCTCCCAGCCCCCCAGCCAGGGGAACTGGGGCACATCAGAGTAAATGGGATATGGGGGTGCTCTGAGAGACGTAAGTGTACACAGGCAGCCCAGCCCATATCCCCACATGCAGGGTAGTTCACTGACAGCCTTTCAGTGTATGGCCAGTGACACCCATATATATAACCCCTTTTAAGAGGGGACCCTGGAAGCGCCGCCGCAGGGGGGTGAGTCACCTCTTCAACCCCCCCCCCATTATAGGGAAGAAAAGACTAAAGGATTCCACCCAAGGCCATAAACCACCAAAGTTGCGATGAATTGCTACGGGGAAAACAAAACCTGCCAATGCAGGAAAATTTCTTCCAGGTCCTTCAACAGTAACCAGTCAAAGACTGCAGCAGCGCCCACTAAGCAGGAAGAAAAAGTTAACCTGCAAACAAGAAAACATTAAACTAAGGGAAGGGAGGGAGGATGAATCTCCTGAGCCAACTGCCTGGCTACTGTCAGCTCCACCCCCTATATATAAATGGGACTGGCCCCACCTCCCAGCAATGAAACTTGACTTCTGAGGGTGGGCATGGACCTCCAAATAATAACACTGAGAGGCAGGCCAGTCCCTGTCTGCCAGTAAGTTCCCTGGGAACTGTAGCACCGCATGCGATCCCGCAAAGGGCACCCACAATGTAAAGTGTGAGTGCTCATTGTCTTTAAATAATGCACTAGCATAGCTTCTGGCTTATTTTGGATGCCCCCTGACACCAGTGCATTGCTTCTGCCTCTAGGGAATACATTTTGCAGTTTTGATAGTGCTAAAAAGAAAGTAAGAAGAGCTTATGATTCAGGGAGCATTCATCAGACCTCTAGCTAAGATCCATTTCTGCAAGCATCAATCATTTTGTTCTAAGACACACATTCTGAAAAACTTGGCAGCTGAAAGACAACTTTTTTATATACTGTGGAAATTTGTATAAAGTCATCTCATCCAATCTTTAAAAAAATATTTCTCTGCAGGTGCTGTGCTTTCATCAATATTGGAAGAATTGTTACATGCAAATAGCATCAAGCCTAGATTATAAACTCCCACATAGCCCAACTGGGAGGCTACCATCTACTTGCAAGCCTATAATTTCTCCAGATAACTGCAGAAAATTAACCTGTGTGTGTTTCTTTCAGTTTGGGAAATGGGCATGCAGGGTGTTCCAAATGATTTGGCTCTGCAGATTCAGCTGTTTGAAAGAACATATTCTGTTTCTTTTGAACCACACGGCTATATCATAAGCTACATTCTACTTGGAGCTTTGTCAACAGTGCAGAATAGTCAGGAATCAGAGAACTTTTGCTGTTTAGTCGTGTCCGACTCTTCGTGACCCCATGGACCAGAGCACGTCAGGCACTCCTGTCTTCCACTGCCTCCCACAGCTTGGTCAAACTCATGCTGATAGCTTCGAGAACACTGTCCAACCATCTCGTCCTCTGTCGTCCCCTTCTCCTTGTGGCCTCACTCTTTCCCAACATCAGGGTCTTTTCCAGGGAGTCTTCTCTTCTCATGAGGTGGCCAAAGTACTGGAGCCTCAGCTTCAGGATCTGTCCTTCCAGTGAGCACTCAGGGCTGATTTCCTTCAGAATGGATAGGTTTGAACTTCTTGCAGTCCATGGGACTCTCAAGAGTCTCCTCCAGCACCATAATTCAAAAGCATCTATTCTTCGGCGATCAGCCTTCTTTATGGTCCAGCTCTCACTTCCATACATCACTACTGGGAAAACCATAGCTTTAACTATACGGGCCTTTGTTGGTAAGGTGATGGGTTCAGTTGCAAAAAGGGGTGCCAACTTGAATAAAATATTACAGGGGCCAAGGTAAACTATGCTCCGCAGAATTGATCACATGACATGGCACATGCAGACCATTTGAATGGCAAGGTCCACAAACTGGGGAATGGGCTGGCCCCCTCAAATATTTTAGAGGGGGCAAAGGGACCTTGGTCCCTAGGCGTTGTCTCCTATAGTTGCAAAATATGGACTTGAGTCTGCAAGTTGTTGGGAATACTATGCTGCTCCTTGAGGTGCTAACTGTTCTTTCTGGAAAGCTTCCATTTGATACTCTTGTTGCTGCATCCTGGGTTGTATCAGGATATGGGTAGATAAATGCCCAGAGTAAAATGCTCCTTCACTGTCAGTCTCATGTGTAAGCTCTGTAAGTAATGAAATATTATAACTTTTAAAAAATATGTTAAATCCTCCTCTTCATTCACATTTCCCCCCCATATTTGAGCACAAAGGAAAAAGAAAAAGAAAAGACACCTTTGATTATTTCAGAAATTGAATTGGATATTTTGCCGCTCTGAAACAATATGCGGCCTTTACATTTTTTAAAGCCTCATCCTATAGATGTAAAGCAGCAGTATTGGGAAAGAATTCTATTTTATTGTGCAGTGAAGGATTTTTCCCGCTGACAAAGTGAAGGAACAATTAATTTCACTACTAATAGCATATTCTAAATTCTGTTCCAGCTGAGCCACTCCGAAATAGCTCATTCTCATCAGGTGTTAAGTGCTCATCCTTCTTGAATTGTCAGCTGGCATATGGTAGGATATGCATCACCGAAATACCTGAATGCTCAGTTGAAAGGCATCTTTTATCAGGTTCTCACATGAATATTTTCTTCATGGAAGACTTAAGAAATTCTACTCATTTGGCCCTGCTTTTCAGCTCAAGTTTTTCTCCACTAGAATTTTAATTTGGAAGCACACTGTCCAAAGTTGGCCAAGGTGCAAAGATACCAAATCTTGACTTGTTGCTTCTTTTTGCTACATTGACTTTGGTTGAGACTTCTTATTCTTATGAATCCAAGCATTGTCTCTCAGAAGAGTGAAGGAAAAGCAGCCAATGTGTGGATCAGCTTGAAATAGAGAGGGTTGAGTTTCAAACAAAAGTGAACAATTCATTTGCAGTTTGTACAAAAGGGATGGAGGAAGGATAAGTCTTCACTTGCCAACTTTTAAATTTATGTTTCATGGCTTAGAATTAAGGTAAAGGAACCCTGACAGTTAAGTCCAGTCGTGAACAACTCTGGGGTTGCGGTGCTCATCTTGCTTTACTGGCCGAGGGAGCCGGCGTTTGTCCACAGACAGTTTTTCCAGGTCATGACTAAGCTGCACACAGAGCAGCACACAGAAACGGCATTTACCTTCCCGCCGGAGTGGTACCTATTTATCTACTTGCACTTTGACGTGCTTTCGAACTGCTAGGTTGGCAGGAGCTGGGACTGAGTAAAGGGAGCTCACCCTGTCGCGGGGATTCGAACCGCCGACCTTCCGATTGTGGCAAGCCCTAGGCTTGGTGGTTTAGACCACAGCGCCACCTGTGAATTAAGGTCACAGCAAATTTCCATCCTGTTCAAGAATGAAAGAAAGTGTGTTGGTAGTGATGTGTTGTATCCATTTGGTATCCCTTGATGAAAGAGACTTTGATCCAGTAGAACCTTTGGTCAGTAGAAGAGGAATAGGGATGGTATCTGGTGATTCCTCATCCCCTCTTTAGCTCTCCACAGCACTTCACATGCTATTCCAAAGGGTCCTCCAACACTTTGGAGAAGATCTGGAGTCATGCAGGAGGTGGGAAGAGAAATCAATTCAATTGCAAAATAAGCTTGGGATGTGTTGAAATTTCTCGGAGAATAATTTTCTGACACATTTTTGAACATTTTCTTTTTTGAGTTCCTCCAGAACAGTTGGAGAAATCCACAGTGGAGAATATTCCATTAAATGTTCTCTGCAATTTTGCCCCCCATGAATCCAGTGCTTACATTGTTTCATATTGTTTCAATAATGTTGAATGTAGCCGTGAGCTTGACCTCAACTGTTTTCAAATCTCCTCTCCTTCATCCACCACTACAAACTAAACAAGTTTCAATTCCATGTTAAATGAGCCAAAATTTCTCAGATGGTAAGAGGTTTTTTTTAAAAAAAAATAGAAATTCTGTTTAAAAATCCTCCTTCCGCAAATATTTAGCAAACTGTCTATCCCTAGAGAGGGAACAAGTTTTCCTTTGATCAGATCAAACTCTAATTATACCGATTATCCAACAATATGTTTAAATTCTCTCTGGTTTTAGTTTGTTGTTGCTGTTGTTTTAGCAATTGTCTTTCTGTACATAAATCAATTTGAAGTATTACCCTAGAAGAAGACTGATATTTTTATTTAAGCCTTATCAAATTCTTAATGCATTCAGGTCACAGTTAATAGTGTTTCATCAGCCATCCACCTAATGAAAGAGTCTTCAAAGTCCCTCCATTATATCATGTGAGTGATATAATCTATGCAGACCTTCAGACTCAGGGCTAAAGTCTGTGACTGATAAGTAACACATGCTTTACATCAGTTGATTATGAATGCCAGATTACCTTCCTGATTGTTTTCTTCTTCTTTAATTACATAAAGCCATGAAGAACCAAAAGATGATTGTAGCATGTTGAACGAAGCAATAGTAGTAATTACTATCATTTGGGTTTTAATGTGACATATTTGGAATAATTATTTGCAAAAGCTGCATAACTGAAGTAAGAAGGGCAAGGTTATTTCACCTTTATGTAAATTACAAGTGGATTAGAGAGCTGCAAATGCAGACATGCCGAATGAGGGGCAAGGTCTGTTAAGAGCAGATAGACTTCCTTCCAACAGGGGGAGCTACAGCAAAAATCTCCCCTGATGACCAATATTAAGATTTGCAAAATAGGTCAGGAAATTGAGGGAGGATATAAAAGCCAGCAGAGTCTGTAGCATGCCCAACTTTAAAAGTCCAACCTGGATGATGGGAACAAACCTGTATGCTGACCAATCAGGGCACTGTTAAAATTGGTGTGTTAAAAGGAATATGTTGCAGGCTCATTTTTGTTGCAGAGAAAGGAAAAGCATCACACATGATGCAATAATACACATGCATTCCATAGGATGGACACAGAGCTCATTGAATCCTTCTTGCCCTCTTCCAGCTGACTCTCTACTGCACACATCACACCAGCCATCATTTCCAACAAGAGACCAGTAAGGAGACCACAAGTTGCTCCTGTCAGGAGCCTATAATATGCAACTTGTCCCTCAAGTGTGGAGAGCACTGTCCTGCTTGCAGGCTTCCCAAAGTTATTTGGTTGGTCACTCTGAGAGAAAAAATGCTAGACTCGATAGGCCTTTGGCCTGATCTACTATGGCTCTTTTCTCTTAAAGTTTATTTGCTAGAAAATAATTCCATACAATTATGGGCTTTCGGGATGAAACACACTGCGTTCTTTTTTTTTTTTTTTATAAAATTTTTATTGGTTTTACAACATTTTTAAGAAAAACAAACATACACAAAAAGTAACAGACATACATGAATAGTTTCAAACATATTTTCATAAACCTCTTTTCTTGGACTTCCCCATACCCCCCCTCTCTGCATCCCAATGTCCATAATTCAACTAGCAACTCCCAGTTGTTACTTTCTAATCTCTGTCATCTTAGTCCTCTTTTATAGTCTAGCCTTGTATCCCTGTACCCTTTTACTTCTGGGAACCAGAACATTTTAGCATTCATTAAGTTTATAGTAGTCCTTAAGATAACTTTTAAATTTTCTCCATTCTTCTTCCACCGTCTCTTTTCGTTGATCACGGATTCTGCCTGTCATCTCGGCCAGTGTCATATAGTCCATCACTTTCATCTGCCATTCTTCCAAAGTGGGTAAATCTTGTGTCTTCCAATACTTTGCGATAAGTATTCTTGCTGCTGTTGTGGCATACATGAAAAAAGTTCTATCTTTCTTTGTCACCAATTGGCCGACAATGCCCAAGAGGAAGGCCTCTGGTTTTTTAGAAAAGGTACATTTAAGTACCTTTTTCATTTCATTATAGATCATTTCCCAGAAGGCCTTTATCTTCGGGCATGTCCACCAAAGGTGATAGAAGGTACCTTCAGTCTCTTTACACTTCCAACATTTATTATCGGGCAAATGATAGATTTTTGCCAGTTTGACTGGGGTCATGTACCACCTGTAAACCATTTTCATAATGTTTTCCTTTAAGGCATTACATGCCGTAAATTTAATACCGGTGTTCCATAACCATTCCCAGTCAGCTGACATAATGTTATGTCCAACATCCTGAGCCCACTTAATCATAGCCGATTTAACTGTTTCATCCTGTGTGTTCCATTTTAACAACAAGTTGTACATTCTAGATAAATTCTTAGTATTGGATTCTAACAATTCGGTCTCTAATTTTGATTTTTCCACCTGGAAACCGATTTTCCTATCCTGTTAAAAAAATTCCATTATTTGGCGATATTGGAACCAATTTTCTACTTTATGCTTCAATTTCTCCTGACTTTGTAGTTTGAATTTATCTCCATCCTGTTCTAAGATTTCCCAATACTTCGGCCATCCGACCTCCATATTGAGTTTCTTCACTGCTTTAGCCTCCACTGGTGACACCCATCTAGGGGTTTTATTTTCCAATAGATCTTTATATCTTATCCAAACATTAAATAATGCTTTTCTAACAATGTGATTTTTAAAGGCACTGTTAACTTTATCATACCAAAGATATGCATGCCAACCGAAAGCATTGTTGAAACCTTCCAGATCCAAGATGTCCGTGTTCTCGAGGAGCATCCATTCTTTCAGCCAGCAAAAAGCTGCTGCCTCATAATACAATTTTAGGTCCGGCAGGGCAAAACCCCCTCTTTCTTTAGCGTCAGTCAATATTTTAAATTTAATTCGGGGCTTTTTGCCCTGCCAGACAAATTTCGAGATGTCTTTGTGCCACCTCTTAAAACATTCCATCTTGTCAAGAATCTGCAAGGTCTGAAACAAAAACAACATTCTAGGCAATACATTCGGTTTTTGTGGGGAGGGCTATTTTCTTCAAAAAAGAAGAAAAAACTTCCTCTCTTTACCAACACATGAAAGAAACAGGACACGAAATTAATTTTTCAGATTCCAAATTGCTCTTTAACATGGAACACCACCACAAGAGAATAATCATGGAAGCCATCGAGATAGAGAAACACCCTCACAACATGAACAAGCGTGACGATACGTCCCGCCTGCCAGACATCTGGAAAATAGCCCTCCCCACAAAAACCGACACCAGAACCAGAGGCACACAGAACGCCATCTCCAATCAACCACACCAGACCCAAACCCAGACCCTCTCCACAGATAAATTACAGACACCATCCAGTAGCCAAACCATAGTGGCACCTCCGGATGCTGCACCCCCCTGCAATCCCTACACAGATCTGGCTGGCACAGGGCACAAAACCACAGCTCGCCCCTATACACGAAGCCAAGCCAGAGCACAACTAAGTGCAGTACAGCCATCTTCTCAGAAAAAACTCTTCACAAGCTCAAGAGGTCAAGACACGAAAGCTTTAGCAACTAATCCACACCTAATGACCCTCCTAAGTGGTACTCAGAATATCACTCAAGAAATCACTCAAGATATCCCTCAAGTAATTAATGAACAAAAGAAGAAAAGACACACTAACCTGGGAACTTCCTCTCTGCCCAGAACGTTGGAGGCTATACACCACACCCCCTCAACAGTATTTATAGGAACTCAAACACTGAGATCCTGCTCTGTTCCAGTAACAAGAAGCCGAAAGCACCAGCCTGAAGATGACGAGTGAGACCTCGTCGAAACGTCGCCTAGACACCCCAACTCTTACACGGGAAGACACCCGAAGACACCAAAACCTGCTATCTTTTGTTTGCATCAACATATTTTCATTTCATGTTGGTGGAGATATAAGGCTTGTCTTGGCTTTCCATATTTATGTACATCTTAATAACTTCCCTTAGCAAGTAGTGACCGTCTAATCAACAGATGGTAGACATTGATGCCTCCATTCTCTATATATTTGAGCAAGCTCAATTCAATGTTACTTCTTCTGGAGTTGATGTGTAAACTGGGTATCTGAACCATTTGGTACAGTAGTACTTATTTAGGGAATAGGAATGACATCTGCACATTAACAAATAAAGCAGGATTCTGCTCTCTCTCTAATCCTTGGTGTCGTATTTTCTCATGCATTCAGAAGCATCTTTGGAACTTTCTCCTACGTTCTTCTAATCATCTAAATTTATCAGCCTCCTCCTTGACAATCTGCAGTGGCTGATTCATCCAGCTATGCCTAGTCACACAACAATTATACCTGATAATAGAATTCAATCTTCTCATAGGGGCGATACATACATCGTTCTTTTTTATCAGACCAACTCCTGAGTCACATCTGATTTATTTTGGGCGCCGGGTGTACTACTTCCTGTCTCTTTGTACTTCTGCAAAGAGAACACATTGAGGGAAAACTCTTTCAAGCTCTTAAGAGGCCCAAGACTTTACCCAAGAAAAATGGATTTTCAGAAAGCTACAATTGGATCATTCTCAGCACGTGCACAACTTATGAATGAACTTTACATTCACTGATATTTAACTGCATTAATAAGTGATTGTTCAGTTATGTTTGACTGTTCACATTAATTCCTTTCACAAACACATAAAGGTAAAGGTACCCCTGCCCGTACGGGCCAGTCGTGTCTGATTCTAGGGTTGTGCGCCCATCTCGCTCAAGAGGCTGGGAGCCAGCGCTGTCCAAAGACACTTCCGGGTCACGTGGCCAGCATGACGAAGCTGCTCTGGCGAGCCGGCACCAGCACAGCACACGGAAACGCCGTTTACCTTCCTGCTCTAAAGCGGTACCTATTTATCTACTTGCACTTAGAGGTGCTTTCGGACTGCTAGGTGGGCAGGAGCTGGGACCGAAAGATGGGAGCTCAACCCACCGCAGGGATTCGAAATGCCGACCATATGATCGGCAAGTCCTAGGCACTAAGGTTTTACCCACAGCGCCACCCGCGTCCCGTTTCACAAACACATACCTTTGTGATTAAGGTGCAAATATTTTGCCCCTGATCTCTAAGGGTCCCTGTACCCATAAGGGCAGATCTTGACTTGGCACTAATGCAATGGTATATTCAGAGAGGAACAAACAATATTGTTTTGCACAGCTTTGCCTCACAAAGGTATCTAAGAATTTTACAAGAATGAAATGGGGAAGCAGGACAAAGAAAAAACAGCTGCTCATTCTAAGGACGACTGGAATGACACCATCCAGCCCAATGACTATTGCAATGAGAGAGAGCTTTTCAATATGTATATGGAAAGAGCAGGTGAAGCAATGGGCAAATCAGTCTCTCTCCAATTCAAGTCACTTTCACACATGTTTTGCCTATAATTCCATGTGATAATTTTCACATGAGTCTGTAATTATCATTTCTTTTTTTAAAAAAAGTGGGAATGTTCAGGGTGGCAGGAGATGATATATTGTTTATTAATATCCTTCCTAACTTGCGCTAGCAAGTTCCTTTATTTAGCAGAGCTACATTCCCCTTTTTACATGCACAGCAGATAGCTGGTTGCAGGCTTATGTAAGCCTCTCACTATTATACAATTCAATCTGTCTTAGATTGAATTGTACGTTCCTGGTAAGTTCCCTTGAATCCCTCTTAAAAGAATAAAGATGCCACAACCTTATTCAAAGTCAATAAAAGAAGTTTACTTAACATCAGTTCACCCTGAAGGCAGACTTAGTTACAAATATATACATGTGGATCTACCCTATAAGGGGTGTATGTGTGTGTTGTGTGTGTGTGTGTGTGTGTGTGTGTGTGTGTGATCCCAGTGCTTCTGCTAGCTAAGATCCTAACAGAGCAGTCCTAGCTATAAGATGGTCAAATGAAGAAGGAAGTGAAAAAGAGGAAGGTGTGCTGCGTGACTCGTCCTTTTGTTACCTGGACAGGTAAGGTCACACCCACCTTTAGTCACATGCAAAGGAAGGATGCTCCAGCCAGGAGGAACAGGAACTTTTGACTGGCTGGACCAAACATTTCCCCGCATGTCTTCTCTAGCATTACAAGGAATGTTGTACTTGACTGCTCCCATTGGATTACATCCCACAAAAAATGCATCGAAATCTGCATTTAAAATCCTAAACATACCTTGAAATAAATAGAGAGAGAGAGCAAACCAAGGACTACATAAAAGAATACAGGGAGTGTGAAAGCCAATGGATAACTAAATTCCAATCTGTCAGTCATCTTTACAATCACCCACTATCTAACTTTTTTTAGTAGCAGGGATTGAACCTTGATGCACACAAATAAGAGTTGATGTGTTAATGGTATAATGTACTCTGTCACAGTGCTGTGGTTCTTCTAGAACAGGCATGGCCAAACTTGGCCCTCCAGATGTTTTGGGACTACAATTCCCATCATCCCTGACCACTGGTCTTGTTAGCTAGGGATGATGGGAGTTGTAGTCCCAAGACATCTAGAGGGCCAAGTTTGGCCATGCCTGTTCTAGAAGAACTATGGCACTGTGACAGAGTACATTACACCATATGTATATATGTCTGTTCTAGAATCAGATCATACAGAAAACCTGCTCCAGTATAAATTACATTCAATAGGATAAAGTGATTATTGTGAACGAGAGGATTGAATTCTATTAATTTTTAGCACTGATTTCATCCCACATTGCTTTAGAGGAAATGTATGTAACAATGGTGCTCAAGTATTACAGTTCCAGATTGCTGTAATCAAAATAGGATGCAGTTTGAGCTAAAAACAATTAGTTTTTCTTAATTTCCCCTTCAGTTATGAGGCAGTTAACTTGATGGCTAGGTTCATATCCTCTTCATTGCCCCTTCTAGGGAAAGCTCTCATTAATTGCAGAATAAACATTGAATTTAGTTAATGAAATATGCAACATGGTTAGGCATTCATCAGGTACGCATGAATGATCAAATAACCTGTCCTAAAAACTATATTGTTACTCAGCTCGTCTTGATTTCCAAATGAGCCACTGTACAAATATATCTGCCTGACACAGTTTTCCTGAGGTATTACCACTCAGCCATTTGAAATGTATCATTTTTATTATTGCTTACACAAATCATTAATAAATAATTGCTTTAAAATGAAATACAGTCATTCCAAAACAAACATTAATCCTTATAAGCTGTTGGGTATAAAGTCATATCAACACACTGCAATCCTTTGCAAAGTTGAGCAAGCCTAAGTCCATAGATTAAACTGACTAATTATATTTAGCCAGGACTGAGCTGATGATGTAAATGCACAAGTGTTATTCTGCATTACAAAGTGGCGCAAATTATTTTTGTGCCCCTCTATATTTTGGTACCTCCAAAAGCAATAATATAAGTATGTGGAGAGTTATCACACTTGGAAATGATGCTTCATTTCCATACTTTTAAAAATGTGCATATAGCAAAATCAAGCATATGAAAATTCATTACCATGACTTTAAAAAAGAAAACTTTCTGCATTGCTTCTGTTATTTAGGCTGTGAGTCCCAGAAGACCTGCTCCCAGTCTTGCAGGCCTTTTTCTACCTGGCCAGGGTGGGCAGGGCCCTGACTGACAACAGCTAAAAAAGCTGAGGTAACAACAACAACAACAACAACAACAACAACAACAATTTATTTATTTATACCCTGCCCATCTGGCTGGGTTTCCCCAGCCACTCTGGGTGGCTCCCAACAGAATATTAAAAACACGATAAAACATCAGACATTTAAAAACTTTCCTATACAGGGCTGCCTTCAGATGTCTTCTAAAAATCAGATACCGTATTTCCCCCCCCCCATCTCCTGCAAAAGCCCCCTTTAAAGAGCACGCGGCTCCTGCAGGCTTTTCGACCGAGCCTGTGGGGCTGTCGGTGGGGGGAAGCGCTGCTTTCCCCCACCGCCAGCCTCAAAATCAGGTCGGGGAGTAGCGCAAAGGTGTCGCGCACCTTCCCGCTGCCCCCTGATCCTGTGGGGCTGGCGGTGAGGGGAAGCGCTGCTTTCCCCCCCCACCAGCCTCAAAGACCAGACTCTCCTGGCTTCAGCGAAAGCAACACGAAGCCTCTGGAACGCAGTCTTCAGAGGCTTCGTGTTGCTATCGCTGAAGCCAGGGAGCCTGCATTCGCTCCATAGGACGCACACGCATTTCCCCTTAATTTTTGGAGGGGAAAAAGTGCGTCCTATAGAGCGAAAAATACGGTAGTTGTTTATTTCTTTGACATCTGATGGGAGGGCGTTCCACAGGGTGGGCGCCACTGTTGGGACATTGTTTAGGGTGGGTTGCTGAGGAGAGGGATTGTTGCTCACAGATTGGAATTTCTTTTAAAATGTACAGTTGTACAGATATGGTGAATTTTACCCCTGGTCTGCATGCCTAGTGGTGAGCCTAGCACTCATTCTGTCCTTTTCTTCTTCATTTGTTTTGTGGCTATGATGAGATACCACCACCTTCTTCGCCACCTGCATCCCTTTTAGCATAAGTAGGCAAACATGTATAAATGTCTCTGGCTTTATTTTACACGGGAGTCGCTTCCCGTGACTGAAAACCATTGAGCTGCTTGAAGGTCTAAGTTATTTCAAAAGCACTCCATTTGAGCAACGGTACAGCTTTGAAAGGGCAGGGGGATCTCAAGGCCTATGATGCAAAAGGAAGAAAAGGCCCATGCATCACACTTCACTCAGAAGAAAACATAACAGTAGAAAAGGCAGGAAATGAAACTATTTGAAGATATCAAGTAAGATGACACAGATGGATCATTTAAGGACTTCTGTAGATAACCAGCTTCTTCTGCCGAATGACCATTTATCAGAATAGATTGGCTGAGTTTATAGAGCTCATGTTGAATATAAGGCAATGACATATGGACCAATATACTGAAAAATGAGCCATACAATCAGAGTTTGATGCTCCCCTTGGGAGCCAGGAGATGGCATTTGTTTAGCTTCTCTCTGTTATTTTGGAAGTGTTTTGTCACAAAATCATTTGCTGGAAGATCGCTTGAGTTTTCAAGTGTTGATTGTGAAGAATAACATTTATTCAGTTGGATTGTCTTGATCCTTTGGTGTACTCCATCTATTTCAGTTTCTGCAGGTCAACGAAATACATTTTCTCCAGCAGTTTTGCATTGCAAGTAAAAACCAACAGACACACAAATACACACATTTTGTTATTTGCCCTGTGAATAACTCAGGATTTTTTCTAAAATATTTGAAAGATTGATTTGGAAAAGCATATCAGGGCTAGTGACCAGAGGACAGGGATGAGTCCTTGGATTACCAAGCAAGGAAGAAAGAAGGCAGCTAAGTGGGTGAAGAAGTATTTCAGCCGGAATTTGAGTGACAGACTGCTTAGATTGAGGAACAGGCCAGATGGGACCTTACTGGCTCTTTATCTCACCTGATTTCTGCTGTCTGGAAGCTATAATACTAGCTTTCCTAGCCATCTACAACAGCAGCCAGCAATACAACTGAGATCAGGCTAATGGCTTCAGCTCTTCACAAGCTTCTATGGTGGTGCAAGGGAGTAAGGTGCTTCACCCCTGTTGCCATATTCCTTATTTTAGAGCTCTTGCATCTTGCAACGCTGAGGAAAATACTAGCAAGGCAACAAGTAATAACCATTATACCCCAATTCTGCTGTCGGGACAGGGGAGAGAGAGATAGAGATTCAAAGATCTGCTTACCATGATGATGACTATTGATCTGGACACTGGCTCTGCTAGTCTAAGAATTGCCAGTGGTATTTCTGCAATGAGGCTCTATCACCACCATATAATAAAAACGAAGGTGCAGCATCAGTTGCTCATGCCATTGTGTATTCACACCCAACTAGGGCCAGTCTTGCCATAGAGCAGAGTGAGTCAATTTCCTTCATATGGCAGCATGTGGGAAGGGTAGGTGAAGTCAGAAACTGGCGCCTGAATGGTGCAACAACGTTTGTTCTAAGTATTGATCCCAGCAGTGGTGATAGTAACATGGGGGCTCTGCTTCAGGGAGCATTATATCTTAGCCGGCAAAGCATCTGCTTTATTTCATTTTTCCTGATTTACAAAAAAAATTGTAGGCCAGTAAAACATAGCACAATCAATGAGGGAGAGAGGGAGAGAATTACTCAGTGGAAGGCCATTGAAACAGATAGGTCCTTAAGGCCTTTTGAATTCCCTGAAGTGTATCTACTGGAACAAAGGAAGCTGGAGAATACCAAATCAGACCATGGGTCTGTGTGATGGCCTGGGAATCTGATTCAGATGCTGAACCTGAGGAAGCCCAGCCTGCACAGGAGTCCCCGCCTCCAGGACCTGCTGAGCCGGGGCTGGGGCTTGAACCTGAAGGGCCCTCACCTGTGCCAGATCCTCAGGAGCAGACACCAGCTGAATCCACTCTGGCTCCGGAGGTGATCGAGGACACATTGCCTGTAGGTGCTCCTCTTCCAGCCCTGTCAGGGGAAGGTGAGGTTGCCTCTGGGTCCAGTAACCCTCCAGCCTCTCCTGAGCTGCAGAGGCTCAGGGCAGAGAGGTGGAGGGAAATAAGGAGGAGTGCTTGCCTCCAGACCAGGAAAGGTGAGTCACCTGTGGACCGGGGCTGCCCTATGCCTCAGAGGAGATAAAAGCCAGCCAGCCCAGTCCCAGGTTGTGGGAGCAACATCGCTGGTTACCTGTTCCTGCCAGCACCCTGTCCTGCTTTCTGCCAGAGTTCCTGACTACGCCCGACTCCTTGCCTTGGACCCCGCTTCAGCCTCGGACCAGACACGGACCACGCCGCACAGTAACCCCCCCCCCCGGGACCAGCACAGTCTGTTAAACTAAGTACAGTGGTGTCTCAGTTTTCAAACATCTCGGAAATTGAATGTTTCAGTTTTCGAACGCCAAAAACCAGGAAGTTAATGCTTCCATTTTTGAATACGCCTCAGAAGTCGAACGGCTTCACTGATTGATTCTCATTTTTCTCAATTAAATTTGGAGACCGCCCTTTGCACCTCAGTTTTTGAATGCTTCGGAAGTCGAACCATCTTCCGGAACAGATTACATTTGAAAACCGAGGTACCACTGTATTGACTAGTAGCAGAGCTGCAGGATTTCAGACAGGGATCCCACCCAGTCCTGCCTGGGGCCTTTTGCATACAAATCAGATGTTACACCACATAGTTGCTGAGCTCCCTTTTAGAAGGGAGTTCTAAAGTTGTGAGCCCAACATGGAAGACATTTTGTCTTTGTGGGCACCAACCTGTCTTTGTGGGCACCAACCTCACAGACCTCAAAGCAGAAGGGGATTTAGGGAAGGATGACTGGTTTGGCCCTGGAGGCACCACAACTATGATTTACAATGGAGCGAGAGAGACAAGGGGGGTGGGGCTCTGAAATTTGAGACGCCCAATCTCCACCACTGCTCAGAGGTGAAACAAGCAGAGGGAATTCAGCAGAGATCTCAGTGCCCAGGAAGGACGATACAGCCTGCCCAACATATAACGCAGCTCTAAGCTGTTCAGGGCTTTAAAGTTTAAAACCAGCTGTGCAAATGTCTGTGCTATCATCCATTTCACAATACTACTACTGCATGTTGTGTCAGAAGTCCCTTTTGAAAGTATTGAATTTCAGCAGTCATCACACAGATCTGGTTAAATGGATCTCTGTTTACTGCACATCCTCTGTGGGAATCAGTAGAAAAGTATACATACTACATTTCTGGACGTGAAGCACGAACTCAGGTGTTTTGGCAACTTTTGTACCAACCTGCCTCTTTTGCTTCTTTTCCTTTTCTTTCAGTTAATTATAATGAAAACTAGTTAACTATTAATTAACACTATTAATGAAAACCATATATTCTGAGGATTTTACTGCTTCCCTAGCAGTGCACTCTTTTCATTATCAAATGTGCACCTATAGACTTCTTTTGACTGTTTTGTTTATGCAAGACACCAAAAAAGATTGTAATTAACATCTTCTCTACTCATTTCCTTTCATCTTGAACAAATATATGCAACATGGCCAGTGTAATCAAAGCCCAATTTTCCACTTACGTTTGACTTTTCATCTATGCCCTTATTTGTTATCTTAGAGACTGAATTTGTTGTTAGTGGTGGTGATTTTGTGCATATGTATATGTGTGCTTATCTGCTTTATTCTAAGAAAACACATTCATTCTGGCTCCCATCTTGCTGGGGTGAAACTTTAACGTCATCCCACCTCTTTGACATCGCTCATTAAGAAGCTAAAAGAACTTTGCACAAACAGTTTAGGCTTGGGGGAATTGAGAAAAGTGTGTTCATCTTTGTATGCAGAGATGCAAAACTTGCTTTTTGAGGAATCTCTCGTATGTGGCTGTTTGTATTAATAGCAAAGTATGCACAGCCATATGTAGGAAATCAAGTCAAAGAACAGAAGATGGGCCAGATTCACAGAAGCAATAAGCTTTATCCATTTCCCTTCTGAAGTGATTTCTACTGCATTGTCTTCTGAATCACAAAGAAGACTTGGGCCATGACTATTATGAGAGTAAGCAGACATCCCTAGTTGAAGAAGTAGGGATGGGTCAGATTCAAAGAAACAGAAAATAAACTGCTTGATGAGAGTCCTGGGGGGCCATATTCCCAGCCCCAACAGCAATTCCAGAAGAACACCACAAATGTGTCTGATGCAAGGCTGAACTGCAAGGACTGCATTTCAGCTATTTAGAGCCTCAAAGTTTGAAGAGCAAAAAATAGCATGCAATTGTAAAATGCAAGGACTGCTTTTCATATTTACGATGGACACAACTCTGCTGAGACTTTATTTTATTTTATTTTATTGCAGCAGGTAGTCTTGCAGAGGAAAGAGCTGGAGTTGCACAACATCAAGGCCTCAACCACCCCCGCTGAACAGTTGATAATCTAAATTGGGACCCAGAAGGCTGGATAAAGTCTAGATAAAATCCATCCTCTGGAAAAGGAACCCCCCACTTTTGTCTTATCCAATATTGCATGAATATATTGGAAATAGCAAGCTGTACCCCTATACATCTGCATTTCTATGAAATCCAAAATACATAGCTGTACATAAGAGCACTCTCTTCAGACACTCATGAATACATCTGTAGATCCAGCTACACATCCACAATATTTCCATGGATATTGAAGACCTGTGTGAGCCTTTTTCTAGTTTTATGGTGCATACAGAAGTGGGTCTACACTCTACCACATGCAGTGCCCCCACATTGTTGATCATGCCAATGGATTGAGGTTCAAGTTGTGTGGCAGAACATCTAGTCTTCAGTAATAAATAAAATAAAATAAAATGATGATCCTTATCACTCATTTCATTGAAAGAAACCTCACCTCACCTCTTTACCACCACCTAATGGGAGCAAGCACATTCTAATTAATTTAAATTTGATTTTATTAGGAGGGAGTGCTTAATGATTGAATTGAATAGGGGTAGTTAATTAAAAGGAAATGGATTTGGGGGCAGGGTGTGGATCACTGGGAAGGTGAAATTAAATAAATAGAAGCTGATTTGGGTGATCTAGGGCAAGCTGCCAATTAAAGAAATCTGGAAGGTGATTTGGATAGGAAATTAAAATTCTGTGAGATTTAAATTCTAAGAATTACATTGACTGATAAATCAGCTTATAGAAATTCAGTGAAAATTGGAGTCCTCTTTTGATTTTAATAGCAAGTATCTCCTTTTGAATTATGGTGCTGGAGGAGACTCTTGAGAGTCCCATGGACTGCAAGAAGATCAAACCGATCCATTCTTAAGGAAATCAGCCCTGAATGCTCACTGGAAGGACAGATCCTGAAGCTGAGGCTCCAATACTTTGGCCACCTCATGAGAAGAGAAGACTCCCTGGAAAAGACGCTGATGTTGGGAAAAATTGAGGGCACAAGGAGAAGGGGACAGCAGAGGAGATGGTTGGACAGTGTTCTTGAAGCTACTAGCATGAGTTTGACCAAACTACGGGAGGCAGTGGAAGACAGGAGTGCCTGGCGTGCTCTGGTCCATGGGGTCATGAATAGTCGGACACGACTAAACGACTAAACAACATCTTTCTGTTGGCAATGTTTGAGTAGTCACCCTGCCTTAGATTGACCTAGTGACAAAGCAAGTTGGGTTCATTTGTTTTCAAACCCAAGAACTTCAGACTCAGCCCACGCCTGGATCCATTCCAGATTGGACCAAGACATCTGAGTTTGGGATTAAAAATCATTTATTGCCAGTATGCAACAGTTATTTGGGATATTTCCCAACTGCCTCCCTCCTGTCAGTTTTTCAAATTGTCCTTTTTCCACCACTCCCTAAAAAAGAAGAAAAAAATGCTTCTAGTTTCCTGGTCTTCAGCTAACACTGCCAACATCAATATGACAAGGAACCATTTTAGCACAGATGACTAGTGCAATTCTAGGAAATCTGCACCCCACAATTCTGTATTGAACTTAAGACTTGCGCTTTGTGACACAATTGTTAGAGCGTGCATTTCTAGACCACTAGTTTAGTATTAAACAAATATATGACTGGCCACTCTCAACCACCAGACCTCATTAAAATGCATATCTGTTGGAAATTGCATTAACATATCTAAATCTAGACTTAGTGAAGAGCTCTACACTGTAATAAGAAAAATTCCCTTTAGCAACAAACAGTTGCTCAAGTATTAGAATGACCCCTCCCCAATTCAATTTAAGTTCTGAAAATGCAAATAAAGAACTAGCTTGCTTATGTCTTAAATACACTGTGAGAATCAATCTAAAATCTGAAAGAAAAATTATGTAATCTTATTAGACAGAGGGAAATGAAAATGAAATTATTGGAATACATCAGGGAAACTAGTTGGAACTGCCTGGGCAAGGGTAAAACAATAAAAACAATATTTAAACCATGTCCTTGTTGCCTGGAGCTCCTTAATAAATGCTTCACTATTCAATTCAGTTGCACCCACAAATAATAGATGCAATTTTCGACCGGCCAAAATTTCAGCTTCATCTGGCCATTCTTGCTATTTTCAATGCTTGTTCCTTGAACTGCAATAGAAATTCCAGCCATTCTCCTCATTTGTGGGATGCTCTTCCTAGGGAAACATACCTGGCACCTTCTTTACATATCTTTTTTTTTTAATAAATTTTTTATTGGTTTTACAACATTTTTTAAACAATACAAACAAATAAAAAGACAAACAAACAAGTATAATTTCATAACCTTTTTTTCATAACTCTCATTTCTCGGACTTCCCCATACCTCCCCTTTCTGCATCCCAATTTACTAAATTATTTCAGCAGCTTCTAAATAATTTTTATCAAATATATGTTCTCTTAATTTTTCCTTTAACTTAATCGTATATCGCTGTGTCCCTTTTTCTCTCTACACCTCGGCATTTTAGCATTCATCAAATTTATAATAGTCCTTAAGGTAAATTTTAAATTTCTTCCAGTCCTCTTCCGTCGTCTCTTTCCTCTGGTCCCGGATTCTGCCAGTCACCTTCTTTACATATCTTTAAGTGCCAGGCGAAAATGTTTCTCTTCAACCAGGCGCTCAGCTGATTAACATTCCATGGCTCAAAAAATGTGTTTGTGGGAGAAAGGTTTATTGACTTCGTTTCAGTTAGGTTTAAGTAGTTATCTTGTGTTCTCATTTTGTATTTTCAGTTGTGAACCATGGCCTTGGTCTATGTCTGTGGTTACAACCCCAGCTGGATATCAGTTCATAGAGCTGTCAGCACACATAAAATGCATTGATAAAATAATTGGGTTTGCTTCTCCCCCATTCCTTATCCCATTTTTTACTTTTTGGTCTATCCTCCATCGACAGCATTCAGAACTCAACATTTGCCTAGTTGGAATGAGGGGTTCGGCAGGAGATAAAGAAATGAACCATGGGTATCTGGGGTATTCTGGAGGTACAATTTTGTCAGACTTTATCACAACCTGGAATAGCAATTTGGTATTTGCCCATATTTTGAAAAAGAAAAAACAACAACCCTGGTTTGTTTAACCCTAACCTATACCATTTGCAGTCTCACAGGCCACAGTTCTAATTCTACATTCGATTGCACACTTCTGGTAACTTCAGTTTTATAAGTTACTCACTACTTTAGCAGTGTGTCATCTGAATACAGATGTTTTGTTGAGATGCAAGTGATAGTGGAGGGAAAAATTGTTTTCAGTGCTGGTTCAAAATGTTCTGCTGTCTGAGTCAGAGCCCAAGTGTTCCCATCCTTTGCATTGTCTGTAGTACTTGGAAAGGTCTTGCTGCATCATTCAGGAACTAGTTTCTGTCTCCATCTATTTTCCCGGCTGCATCCCAGGTGGCCATCCCATCTTCCCCAACAATAAGTCTGGAACAGAGAAAAGCAATACATTTGAAACGGTGACTGTACTCAGCAAGCTATGGTGAAAACAAAGAAAATATTCTGAACTATCCACATAGCTCTTGAAAAGTGCTGCTCTGGGGTGCTCCTAACCTCAACTGAATCCTATGGTGGTAGCTGATTAAAAGCAGTTATAAAAACAAATGGCATATCATGAAATGCTTGCTACAGTTCTTGAGTTGTGATTGCTCAATGAATCATAATTGGATAAGCAAAACGGCAAACATTGTTTGGATTTCCAAAGATGGGAGAGCTACATCAACTCTGCAAAACTGAAGGAATGAGTCAGTAAGAATTCTGGCAGATGTCTGACCTTACCAGCAGGATCATCTGCTGAAATGATGACTTACTCTTCATTACATATCCAAACTATCCATTAATAAGCTACCCACAGGACCATTACCTCTGGGACACTTCCCTCCCCCCTCCCCCCGCCCGTTCTGTCTCATTTCCTGTGTGTCAGCAATTAGCAGATTCACTGACAGAGACTCTGTAAATAAAGAGAAGCTCTTGTAATCAGCACAGCTGCTCTGGAGGAAGGTAGATGTGACAACCCTCATATTAATGAGCCTGCGCTTTTGGTTTGCAAACATTAGACCCTTTGACGCATTCATTACATGAAGGGAAAGATTGTTTTCAGGTTACGCAGCACTTGATGTCTTTTCAATGTGGACCAGTGCAAAATTAAGAAAATGGAATGCATTAGACAAGGAAAACAGCAGCTTAATAATTCAGACACCCTGGAGGATTTTGAAATTGCCTACAATCCAGATCAAATGTGTGATAGTGCCACACATACAGCAGATAAGCCAATTTACCACGTTCCAGGAAAGCGACAGAAATCAGTTAATGCTTTTCTGGGTTCTTGTTGTTTTTGAGATATACGCATAATACTCCGCATGTGAAATTCTTTAGCATTTGATCACATTCTAAGTGTTTCACAGATATTACATCAGTAATCCTTACCAAACTGCTGCCCTGCAAGCTAACATAAACATAGCCATAATTATAACTAAAGCCTGTAAGCTTATATTCACTTACTTGGAGTGTAACCCGCTGTAACCAACGTCCAAATTAACCATATTTATTCGTGTATTAACATTGCTCACCTAACTTCACAGTAAGGTCCCTAGGTGGGTTACAAGAAGCAGGTAAAACTGTTCCAAATGGAATAGAACAGTATAGATTCAACATAAGTGAAGGGCACATAGGATTTGGCTGTAAGGCTATCTGGTCACCAAGTATCTATCAGTGACTACTAGGATAAGGCTGTCAAAGGCTACTAACCATGATGATTAAGTTTTGCCTTGACTGTTGCAGGTCATATGCCTCTGAATACCAGCTGGTGTGATTTGCAGGTGGGTGAGTTCTGTTGCACTCATGTTCAGCTTGCAGGCTTCCCATAGGCTGGCCACTGTGAAGACAATGTTGGACGATGGGCCTTTGACTTGGTCTAGCAGGGCTATTAGTATTCTCTTACATAGCTAAACTTTTAATATGTGGTGGACCTGTAACAGGGTAAAAGAGTATTGGGAAATAATTTATAATTATGTTTAAAAGCACTTTTCCAAAAGAAAAACCAGAGTCCTTTTTGTTATGGATAATTCAGATGGAAATTCCCAGGTGTCAAAAAAGGGTTATTTATGTATGCCACTACGGTGGCCCGTATTTCGTTAGCCCCAAAATGGAAAATGGTCAAGGTCCCAACCAAAGCAGAATGGCAACTTAAGTTGATAGAATATGCAGCTTGCAGACTTAACATATAGAATAAGAGAACAAGAAGAACATACATTTAGAGAAGATTGGAAAACGTTTATTGAATATATGGGAAATAACTGCGTACAGCTGTAAACACTGGCATCATTAAGATAAATTCAACAGTGTAAATAAGTTTTGATGGATGCAATAATGGAATACTGAATGGTATAGTTTATACAAAATATGCAGGGATTTATGCTATGCATGGAAAGAGAAGAAGGGAAGTCACTGATATTTTAAGGTTGTTTAAATGAATATTCTAAATTGTAAAACCTTATGCAGAACTTAAGCATGGGCCTCTTTTTATGAGATGATGCATTGTTGATTACAGTGATATCTCAGGATTCGAACGGGATCCGTTCTGGAGCCCCGTTCACATCCAGAAGCAAACGTAACTAGCAACGGCACGTCTGCATACACACACGTCACTTTTCGCCGCTTCTGTGCATGCGTGTGATGTCATTTTGAGCGCCTGCGCGAGCAGCGAAACCCGGAAGTACCGTGCTCCGTTGCTTCCGGGTTGCCACGGAGCGCAACTCGAACGCACTCAACATGAAGCATATGTAACCCGAGGTATGACTGTACTTAGAATAACAGCTACAGTCTTAACTTTTTCTGCAGACCCAGATCCCATTTGGCTTTTCTCGGCACAATTTCTTTCCCCCCTCAAACTCTAGTTCCATTTTACCCTGGAGAGAGAAAGAGACTTCAACCCACTTCCATCCTGATACAAGAGATAATTGAATTCACAGTTGTATGATTCCACAATAACTGACCTATAACTTTATGCAGCGTTAAAGCACCTCACACTGGGATGACTCAACGGGGTCCTCACATCTGTCACACCACCATAGCGAGCGTATACGAAGCACTGCTGATCCATAAATAATACCACTGCTGCAGATTACCCAAGTTAAAAGTCCAATTTTGCTGGGAAAGGTCTGTAAAGAAATTTCTGTAATATCCAGCAGAATACAGAGTCTACAAGTCTCCCTTTGGACCAGCTTGCGACCAGCATCATCAATTTTACAAGCAACTATCGTGGTGACCTACAGTGTCACCATTAGAGCAGGACAAACAGGTCCAAGTCATGCATCTGGCTGTACGGTTGAGGGAGAAATTCAATCCAGTTCACATTTAAAAACAAACTTAACTAATTTGCACTTTCTGAAACAATGCACGAAGTGAGGCACAGCTGTCCTTCAAAATTTGCAGCTCTCTGAATTTTGCAGTGCACTGAATTTTGCAGTGCACTTTCAGTCAAATAATGTGTGTAAAAATGCACGCACTGGGGCAAAGTGTGCATAGAAATGCACATATTAGTGGAAGTAATATACCAAACAATTTCTAAAGCACACACACATAGCACACTATGCATAAAGGTAATAAAATATGATTAACCGGGGAGGAAGTTTGAGACTTGTGAATAAACATTTGGTTGTTTGCTTATCAGCAAATTCCTATGTCTGCCATATTGTTAATATAATTCCCCCCAGAGCCCTCACAGTAAGATAGTCTAAATATATATAAAACTGTTGGGTTTTTCATAACCAAGGTCAAGGTTAACCTGCCATCACTCATAAGTATTATTATCCATGAAAATCTGCCAGAAATATGTTTCAGGCTTTTATTTGCTCCTCCTCCCCATTTTAATCAATACTAAATTTCTCCTTTGTCATATTGTTGCTATTCCCTACACTACCCTCAGTGTGTCAGGCTATATGGATGATCCTAGAATAGCAGAAGTGGAAGGAAGATCTCTTGAGGTAATAGAAAAGTATGAAGTGCCCACAACTGTCCTCTTAAGCGTGATGGTACAATCAAAGAAAGCAGCAACACACTGAGAACAACTTGATATGGCATTACTAATGCAATCCACAAATGTTCTATAGAATTTCCTTCAATTCACAGGGGAAATGCACTGAAATAACCCCAAAGGCTGTCTGGCGAATGCATGAGTCAAAAAAGACTCTCCTCCTGCAAGAGAGGGGAGTGGTTGCGGTCGGGATCCGGACCACGCCTCAAACAGGGGGCGTTAGCCCCCTGCCTCCCCTTACCTGGCTGGCGCCCACGCCCACGGGCAGGCACCCAACCAGGTGCCTGCGAGGGGGCATGTTTAGCAGCTTAAATTGATGCGGCGCCATCTTCCCGGCCTCATTCTTCGTCGTCCAGGAAACTCTTAAATTGGGCAATAGCCCGTTGGGTGCGCTTTATGAATGGCCGAGTCATTTCTCATGACCGTATCCGGATTGGCGACCAGGCCTTGTACCGGAATGATGGGGTTCATCTCTCAGACCAAGGGAATGACATTTGGTTAGATAGCATCATCAGCGGCATTAGGGAATAGTTACAGCTGTGAGGGTATTGGCGGCGAGCCTTTGGGGCTCGGGTGGCGGTTAGGCATTGGAATAATGTGTTGTGGTGTGTCAAAGGGCTAGGTGTGGCCATTGCCTACGCCTTCAATTTTTGGGTATTCCGTTAAAGGAATCCGGCGGTCGTGTATTCTGTCCGATGCCTGTGTGGCGGGAGGCCATGGCACGACCCTCGGTGACACCAGGGGAGAGCTTATAGTTGGATTAGCATCAACAGGCTCCACCTACTGGTGAATAACCCCCCCTGTTTTAGACTCACCCCCTCTGAGGGGGTGGAGTCAGCTGACGTAATCCAATGCCTAAGCCAATACCTTTTCACTTGCTGTAATCAATAAAGTTGTGGCCTTTCCTTGCCCATTAACGTTATATCACATGTCCTGTGTTTTCATTCCACTATGCGGAGATCGGGTCCTTGAACCGCAAATTGCCTTTCTGTTGGAAATGGTTTCAGTCCCCACAGAAGGATGCATGCAAACCACCTGAGACAGGCCAAATTGTGGGTACTCTGGGTTTATGAACAAATTACTTTTTAAGGGCATATCTAGACTTAAACTGGTTTAATTGTCAGAACCTCTCCATAGGAAAGGGCCTGTCCACACCAATGGTGGAACATGACAGGGAGAGATAGCAATGTCCTTCTACCTCAGGAAGTGCTACTGAACTTGTGACTGAATGATATTCCCTGATTTCTTTGACATGTAAAGGGGAAAAAGAGTATTGGGAAATGATCCATAATGAAATGAAAAAAAATGTTTCAAAGTACTCCCCCCCAACCCCCCCCCCAACAACAGAGGCCTTTCTGTTGGGGATAATTCAGACGGAAATGTGTCAGCAAAGGTTATTTATGTATGCAACAACTGCGACCCATATTTTGTTAGCCCCCAAATGGAAAATGAGTGAGGTCCCAACAAAAGAAGAATGGCAACGTAAGTTGACAGAATATGCACAAGTTGCAGACTTAACATATAGAATAAGAAAACAAGAAGAACATACGTTTAAAGAAGATTGGAAAACATTTATTGAATATATGGAAAATAACTCTGTACAGCTGAAAACAATGGCAGCATTGATAAATTCAACAGTGTAAGTAACTTTTGATGGATGTAATAATGGAAAACAGATTGGTATGGTTTTTGTAAAATATGCAGGGATTTAAGATATGGAAAGAGAAGAAGAGAAGTCATTGATGTCTGAAGGATGCAAAACATGTATTTGACATGGTAAGACAGAAATTTTAATAAAAATTATAAAGCAGAATGGTATTCCCTGATTTCCCACATTTTACCCACCATATTGCTAAGTGAGAAGAGAGCAGCAATACATTGCTGGACTATGATAAGCACATTTACATCTCAGATAAACCATGTGTAACTATTTTGTCCCCACAGATACAAAAGCAGCTGTTGTTACTAGTTACATTCTGATGTAGAGATATTGCTGTGAATATAGAGAAAGCAACCCCATTAGTCCTATGGTTGCTGTTGATAACAGTTGTGGTCATTTTATAGTGGCCCTCGCTGAGCTCATTCATTTCCAGCATTTAATATTTATAGACTGGAGCTATTAGCATGGGTACTTATCTACCAGGATTTTGCCTTTAGCACTGGATTTGCTAGGCACATAAAACTAGCAGATGGCTAATGAAGTGCATCCTTGTTATCTTTAATGAATGATGTGGAACTGGTGATCTCAAAATTGAGGATACTGCTGTTTTTTTCAAGGAGATGGGTTTGAATTTGGAGGGAGCATATTTTTCAATGGTAATTTGAGAAGTGTCCCTCTAACTCTGCAAATATTCAATCTGTTTAATTTCAATTTTTCAAATGCTGTACACCACACATTTCTGTCATTTTGCAGAGGGCAAAAAGAAGTTGCTACTAGCATCCCATGCCCACAGAACTATTTTTACTGGTGTCCTCATATATGCCAGACTTTTTTTGATTCTGAATTAAGGGTGATATGTCAGCATGTTAGCACACTCAAATTCCAAGAAAACAGGCAATATCATTTCACTAATATGTCAGCAGTCTGAAGAATTATGCAGAACAGAGGATTGAGATTTGAATTTCTGAGGAAATGGATTTTGCCAACTTTTCTGCTACAGAGCAGTTAAGGTCTTACTCCATTTTAAAGCTTTGTGATATAGCTGTCTGCATCTAGATACAGTGGTTCCATTGTGTACAGTAAAGCCATGTTGTATTCCTGTACGTGGGCCATGTTAAATGCCAACCATAAATTTCACTTGTGAAGCAAGTTGCAAATTGGCCCAAATATGATTTTCAGCTTTCAGCCATTTGAAAAAGTGAAAGCCATTTCTCCTCCTCCTCCTCCTCCTCCTCCTCCTCCTCCTCCTCCTCCTCCTCCTCCTCCTCCTCCTCCTCCTCCTCCTCCTCTTCTTCTTCTTCTTCTTCTTCTTCTTCTTCTTCTTCTTCTTCTTCTTCTTCTGTAAATTTTCTAGAGACTGCCAGTGTAGGAATCTCCTATACATACAGAAATTATCCATCCATCTATCTATAAGCACACCTAGATTCTCAATAAGATCACTTCGGGATTTAGTTTTCGTATGCAAACCTGCTGACACCCATATGTCATCACTGAGGGATATATATATATCTGTAGACCAGCTCTCAGACAGACACCTTCAAGTCCAAGCTTTTCTAACAGATTCATCTATGTAATGTTTAATACATATTTATAGTGTGCTACACAGAAATAAGGGATGTGGGAGGCACTGTGGTCTAAACCACTGAGCCACTTGGGCTTACCGATCCAAAGGTTGGCGGTTCGAATCCCTGCAATGGGGTGATCTCTCTTTGCTCTGTCCCAGCTCCTGCCAACCTAGCAGTTCAAAAACATGCCAGTGCAAGTAGATAAATAGGTACCACTGCAGTGGGAAAGTAAATGATGCTTCCATGAGCCCTGGTTTCTGTTACGGTGTCCCGTTGTACCAGAAGCGGTTTAGTCATGCAGGCCACATGACCCGGAAAGCTGTCTGTGGACAAATGCCGGCTCTGAAAGTGAGATGAGTGCCACAACCCCATAGTCACCTTTGACTGGACTTAACCATACAGGGGTCCTTTACCTTTTTTAAAAAAATAGGGGTAGGTGAAATGCCAACAAAAAATTAATGGCTCTTCTTTAACATAATTTGGGTTCCCTTGGTCCCTAAAGCGAAACATCTACTGTAAGAAAGTTTGAGGAAAGCCCCCCCAAAACCCACACCGAAAAATATTTTGAAGCACAAAGACTAACAATATTTTTTCAGCATGTAAGTTGCAAAAAAAACCAAAAACTACATAGCCATTCAAATGTGGAAAATGTTGAACAACTTATTTTTAAAGCGCCTGCTACGCTGAAAGCAAAGGATAGAAATATGTGTGTCATAGTGAAAATTTACATTTTGCTGTGTATGGATATATCTTCATTTTTAATTCAGCCTTTCCAGCCCTAAATCAACAATACTGTATTGCATCTATGTTCTCCGTTTCATTATTATGGATGCAGAGTAGTAAATGTAAAAAGAATTGAGGCTATAAAAAACCCTGAAGATTTTATTTTCTGAATAGAATAGAGGGTTTTGCCTGTATCTGGAATGAACACTATCTGTCAAAGTGAAAAGGGAATCCAAATCAGTCGGAAGCAGAAGCCTAACAACAAGAAATACTGTTGAGGATAAAGCAAAGTGATAACAACTGACCTGTAGTTAATGAAATCGGGTGTAGGAGAAACAGCAAACAAAGGAAGAAATATCACTGCTCCATACACAGAGGTTCAGAAATGAGATGGAAATGTTCCGTCTATTCATCTTTGTGTGCATGATAAATGCAGCATAAACTAATATTGTAGACAAAAGAACAATATCTCCTAAGTTCTCCTCTGGGATGCTATGCATATCCATTATTTTCTACGCTATCTGTTTCTGTGTGCACGCACATCTTTCAACTTGCGGGTAAGTGTCTCAAATAGGTAGCATGTCTGCCAATGTTAACAGTGCCATTGCAAAGAAAGAAGCAGCTTAATTATGCAATGTAGCCGATTGCAAAGGTGACGCGCAGCAGTGCTTCGGAACTGGATCAATGTACACTGCTACTTGTGCCTTAGCATGAGAAACAGATTGCAAATAATAATGATCAAATGATGTAGATCTGCTTTGCAGAAATCACACACATCCGTTCTTGAAGATGAGTGTCCTGAACAGGGGCTGGCAGTGTGCAGGGAGATGGAAAATCCCATGCTAATCAAGAAACCGGTTTTGTATATCCATAATTTCCCAGCGCACACAAGAGTGGCTTTTCTTGTATGTACATTGCTCTGGTTTGTCAAATTAATTGTTTCCAAGTGTCAACCACCCACGCTTCAAAGACAGATGGCTTTAGGGCAGTATTATCACAAGGCTAATCTGCTGAGAGTGGAGGTTTGGAGAGGAGGGGTGTTGCGGTGTTTTCTACCCCAACAGCTGATATGTTCATCTGTTCAACTGGGAAAGAAAAAAGACTGGAATTTCCCTGTCCCAGCCTAACTGACAAGCATTGCCATGCTAGATTGCCTACAGGTGGTGTTGTCACAGTACTGATGAGAGCTGGACCGAATTCAGATGTCATTTCCCCCAGCAGCAATTGTGATCCTCGGCTAGATGAGATGGATGGCATGCTTATCAGATGATCAGCATGCCATAATGCAGTGATACTGTTCCACTGCTGGTATTCAGAAGTATGATTACCCTATCCCTTAGGGGAAGAAGCATGAAGAAGAAGCATGGAGCCTTGATATGCCATCTAGCCAACTGGAAAGGGGATGAGTAACCAGCCTTGAAAGGCAAGGGCTTCTTCTATTTCACCATTTGATTGGCAGCAGCTGTACCCAGAAACTCCCAAAGTCTTGCAATGTGACTTTAGCCGGTCGGTGTTAGGCACTGAGTCAAAGGTTTGGAGGCTTTTCCAAGATTGGGCTGGTTTTGCCTGCCTTACACAGCAGACAATTCCTGGCTAATCCCGTGGAATATCTCTGAAGGAACATCTCCACCCCCATCGTTCAGCCCTGACACTGAGGTCCAGCTCCGAGGACCTTTTGGCGGTTCCCTCACTGCGAGAAGTGAGGTTACAGGGCAATAAAGTATTGCACTTGGGCAAAAAAAATGAGAGGCACAAATACAAGATGGGTGACACCTGGCTTGAGAGCAGTACATGTGAAAAGGATCTAGGAGTCTTGGTTGACCACAAACTTGACATGAGCCAACAGTGTGACGCGGCAGCTAAAAAAGCCAATGCAATTCTGGGCCTCATCAATAGGAGTATAGCATCTAGATCAAGTGAAGTAATAGTGCCACTGTATTCTGCTCTGGTCAGACCTCACCTGGAGTACTGTGTCCAGTTCTGGGCACCACAATTCAAGAAGGACACTGACAAACTGGAACGTGTCCAGAAGAGGGCAACCAAAATGGTCAAAGGCCTGGAAACGATGCCTTATGAGGAACGGCTAAGGGAGCTGGGCATGTTTAGCCTGGAGAAGAGGAGGTTAAGGGGTGATATGATAGCCATGTTCAAATATATAAAAGGATGTCACATAGAGGAGGGAGAAAGGTTGTTTTCTGCTGCTCCAGAGAAGCGGACACGGAGCAATGGATCCAAACTACAAGAAAGAAGATTCCACCTAAACATTAGGAAGAACTTCCTGACAGTAAGAGCTGTTCGACAGTGGAATTTGCTGCCAAGGAGTGTGGTGGAGTCTCCTACTTTGGAGGTCTTTAAGCAGAGGCTTGACAACCATATGTCAGGAGTGCTCTGATGGTGTTTCCTGCTTGGCAGGGGGTTGGACTCGATGGCCCTTGTGTTCTCTTCCAACTCTATGATTCTATGATTCTATGATTCTTGGTAGTGGTGCCTGCCCTGTGAAATGCCCTTCTATCAGATGTCAAGGAAATAAACAACTATCTGACTTTTAGAAAACATCTGAAGGCAGCCCTGTTTAGGGAAGTTTTTAATGTTTGATGTTTTATAGCTTTAAGAACAACAACAACAATAATATTCTGTTGGGAGCCGCCCAGAGTGGCTGGGGAAATCCAGCCAGATGGGCGGGGTATAAATAACAAATTATCATCATCATCTCTGGGCAGATTGGGTGGGTTGGCACATGGACAAAGGTTTGGTTCATTGAAGGGGTGGGCCTTTGACAAGCAAGCCCTCATTGGCTGCATTCCTGCTCAAAATGGGCAGCACATCCATTGCCCTCTCCTCTTTCCCTACACTGAAGATTGGGTCTGGAGGAAATGTACCCCTTGCCCAACAAGCAGGAGTGGAGAATAACATTCTGTTCAAATTCTCTTCACTATTTTTTAAACGATTTCAACTCAGATCTCTAACATATCAAGAGTACCATAAAGCTTTCTGCATGCAAAGGTATCTGTATTCTGAAAATTGTTAAAATGTGCTTTCCTCTCCTTTGTGTGAATAATTAACAATCGCATCGTGCCCACAGCAGACCTGACTAGCAGATCAGACTATAAACAATTACTTTGGTGTGTGGATTTCTGCTATTGTGTAATTAAGGCAGCAATCTTGGCGTAATGATGCCTCTCTCTGTACAAAGGGTTAGGCTACACTTGAGGGACGTATCTCCTCTATAATTCAACAGGCGTATCTCCTCTTTAATTCTATGGTTAAAAAATGAAGCAGAAGTAATACAACTCGAACAACTTTTTTTTACTTTTCCCCTCAAACCAAATTGATTCCACTTCTTTTGTAAAAACAATAACAACTGATCTTTTCTAACCTCTTGTGTCTTTGCAAACTCTGTTGTGAATATAATCACAATGGATCCTTTGGAAAGTAAGTTTAGAAGCAGGGTGGACATATCACAAAAGTTGACATAGCTGTAAGAGCAGCAATTTGAATTACCATCAGCAGCAGGCATAGACACTGAAATCCACATGGCTTTACAGTAGTACCTCGGGTTAAGTACTTAATTCGTTCCGGAGCTCCGTTCTTAACCTGAAACTGTTCTTAACCTGAAGCACCACTTTAGCTAATGGGGCCTCCAGCTGCCGCCGCACGATTTCTGTTCTCATCCTGAAGCAAAGTTCTTAACCCGAGGTACTACTTCTGGGCTAGCAGAGTCTGTAACCTGAAGCGTATGTAACCTGAAGTGTATGTAACCCGAGGTACCACTGTACTGTCTTATGATCTTGGTGATCTTACATTTGGATTTGAGGAGTAAATGATTTCTTGACAGAGGGAACATATGCTGTCACCAGGTGTATAAAACTTTCAATAGATGCTAAGATTTTAAACAATTTCTGTGAGAATATTTGCCTCAGTGGCTGCTGGGAAACTAATAAAATTGCTGGATGGAGCTGTCTTCTACATGCCTACTCAGAAGAAAATCCCATTGAATTCAGTGAGGCTTCCTCAAGGGTAAGTGAATATTGGATTACAGCCTGAGGCTGATATCCAACTAACTTATAGAGTAGAACTGTCTCCTCTGATTTCAGTGGGTGTGTTCTGAGTATGACTAATTTTGGATACAACCTTGAATCTATTAAACTAAATCAAGGGTAGCTAATATAATGTCCCCAGCCAGCATTACCAATGGTTAGGGATGGTGGGAGATGTAGTTCATTATCTGTTTTCCATTTTTACATGGCAATCCATGGTAACATCATTCTATAGTTAGTTATGTATAATGGGGAGAGTGCTGGATGTTATTTTAAGCCTCTCCCCATCTCTCTTCTCAGCTTCACCTGTCTCCCAGCTGCAGTATGAATAAAATATATTCCTTCATTTTATGTTTTTATTATGTGTGTTCCCTGCCCTGGGATATTGCTGGGGGTGGGGTGGTTTATACATGTAAATAAACAATTTAAATATTTATGCCCCACCTTCCCTATGAAAGTTTGAGGTGGCTCACAAACAACCTGCTATTAAATACAATATAAAGATGATTCAGAAATTTAATACAAAAGATCAGAGTGACCTAAAAGAACAGTCAGAAGCAGCTCAGAGCGAAACTAACCTCCTGGTAGGCACACTGCTGCTGCCTAATGAGAGAGATGAAGTGAGGGAGAGGGCAGGGCAGGGCAGGGCAGGTACGTTGGCAGAGCCAATCTGGCGGTTTTGCTGTTGTACCTGCACCCCTTCCAGTTCATAAGTGCAAATGAATTTCATGCCATGGAGCTAGCATTGTGGCTCCACACCATCGGGCAAGCCACATCTGGGAACAACAGATTGAGAAACAAACTTTTAAAAAAAAATTTATTCAAAATTATAACAAGACATATTATCCAAAAACATATCATCCTTGTCCCCCCCCCCATTTTCCTCCCTCCCCCCTCCCACACAAAATCCACCCACCCCCACCCCACCCCCGACTTCCCTCAGTTCCAGTCTTTGGTTTCTCTAAGAGTGCTGTTTTCTGCATGTTACAAAGTTGTATAGATCCTCAAACTATTTAGCTGATTATTATCAATAAAAGGTTTGTGAATGTTTATTCAAAACCTGCCAAGGAGTCCAGTTCGCTTTGTTGCGTCTTCAGATACTTTGTAAAGGGTTTCCATTCATCCTTAAAGACACAGTTATCCTTGTCCCGTAGCTTATATGTCAGTTTTGCCAGTTCTGCATAGTCCATCAATTTTTCTTGCCATGATTCTTTAGTTGGGGAAACAAACTTTTTTAAAAACAGGAGCAATCAAATACTACAAAACCCATCACTTCCCCACCACGAGAGTCTTAAAGGCCAAAGGCTTTTCTAAACAACATCTTTTAAACACCAGTTCTTTTCTTTTCTTAGAAAAAGAGGTCCCAGAACTCACCACGAACTGTTGGTTGGGAACCTTGTTCTCTTAGAATGGCAGTGGCACCCACCTGAGAGATGCCAGGAACTGAATTCTGGTGAGTTCCTGCTGGGGGGGGGGGAAGCTCTTACTCTGGTTAATGACCAGTAAATAGGATGGGAAGCAGATCCCTCTGGGAAAGAACATCTGAAGTCTGGGCGCAACAACATGAAAGGCCACCGCCCACATTCCCTGCATGTTTTTAACTGAAAGGAACACCTCTACAGGTGATATTCATGTGTGGGAAGGCTCAGTAACGCTAGATTACATTTCATCTACTCTCAGCAACACACCACCCCTCCACAGCCTGTCTTTAAAGCACAAACCTATGTCTATTTCCTGAGGGAAGTGTGACAGAGTTAAATGGTCTGTTTCTTCCCCATTTTGATGTATCATTAAATCTCTTACTCCACCTCAGAAGAGGCAGTTCCCACAGTCCCTTGCACAAGCTAACACTGTCTTACATGAGCGGACGAAGCACAGGTTTCCACACTTTCTCTTCTGTGCAAAACTCTACCCTCCCCTTCGACTCACAGAGTCTATTTGAGTCAAGCGGGTATCCGTTTTTATCATGTATTCCCCATCTAGACCCTTCCCCTCACCTTCCTCCTCAGTTTCTCACATGAGAAGTGTATAGGGCAATTCGGAATAGTCACAAGCCATTTAAAAAAACATCACTTTAAAGAAAATGGCTTCCCCTCTTCCACATCTAGGAGTCTTTGCTAATGCTTTTGGTGCAGCAGTGTAGTGTCGGTTGTCAACGCCCGGGACAGGTGGTGTGTGGTGTGTGTGTGCCAGCTTGGGGGGGGGGACAGCTGATGCTGCCAGAGTGACCCCACCCATACCGGCAGTCTGACACAGCCCTTGGTGGGCTGAGAGGAGCACCAGGCTGCGCTGTGCCAGGAGACCTGCATGGGGGTGTCTGGTTCACACCCACCCACACAAAAAATTGTGTGCACAAGGTCATAGCCCCCATGGCGCCCCCACACAACCCCCCTGTTTTGATGCAATATAAATTTGAAGGTATTCAAGATGGACCAGGAAGCACAGGCAGCTGTGGAGCAAGCCGATCGGGTGCCTGGGTTGGTGTGTGTGCTCTGAGCGCACGGGTTGAGGCGAGCCGGGACAGGAAGTTCCGTGGGGCCTCCAAGGAGTCTGCCTGCCTCCTCCCACTCAGCTGCCCTACAGCTGAGGGGCAGGCGGAGGGCGGACCATTTGGGGCAGCACGGGGCCTGCGGGCACCCAAGCCATCGCATCATTCCCAGGAGAGACACGTGGCTTGGGCGTGCTGCAGGCCCTGAGGTGAGTGCCGCCCAGCATTTTGTCACCCCCCTCAGTAGTGACACCCGGGGTGGACCTGTCAGGAGCTCGGCCTACACTCGAGTAGGACCCTGACAGAGACACATGCCCAACTGGCATGTTCTCTCCCTCCTGGTCGATCGTTCGGGAGCTTCAAAAGCTTTCTTCAGTCCGAACATCACAGCGACCGATGCCAACAGACACCGCCACACTTAGGGATCCGTAAAGTTTGCGCAGTTTGTGTAAAGTTTGTGTAACAGACCTCAGCAACTCAGCATTTTGGCTAATCTACTTTATTTATATATAAACACACACGGAGCACTGCAACATGGCTCCCTCTCTCTCAAGCATCAGACAGCAAAGAGAAAGAACAAAGGACAATAGTCCCACTTCATGGAGCAGAGTAACACAAACATCCTGTCTCCCTTCACTTCCCACTCTGTGGAGTCAAAACATATACCATCATGTGATAGACAACAATCCCATGACTGCAACCATGAAGCAGGAATTCTAACAGGACCGCCCCCACTGCCCCCCTTTCTCCGCCCCTGGGCACAGGTAGCTGCCTCTCAAAATGGGTCACGTGCTGCTCCATCTTTTGTCCTTGACTGTCACTTACCGTATTTTTCGCTCTATTGGACGCACCGGACCACAGGACGCACCTAGTTTTTAGAGGGGGAAATCAAGGAAAAAAATATTATCCCTCCCCCCAGCCACAAAGAGCAACGGACAGGCTGTGCGCAGCCTGTCTGCTTCTCCCAGAGCTTCTTGGGGCTGCGGGGGAAGCCCGGGTTCCCCCACCAGCCCCAAAGAGCAAAGAAGCCAAGACAGCGCACGGGATCCATAGCCGCGCAACCTCTCCAGCCAGGAGCTAAACCTCTCCAGCGCGGCTAAAGAAGAAGACAAGGCAGTCCAGGGCAGGCACCCACTGCCCTGGCTTCCTCTTTAGCCTTGCACAGCATCTTTAGTCTTGTGCAACGGGATGGATTGCGCCCGCTGTCCACCGGGGCTGGACTAGATGACTCCTGGGGTTCCCTTCCAACCTTGCAATTCTATGACCTCGGAAGGTGTTTGGGGTCTCCACCACTGGAGGCTTTTAAGCAGCGGTTGGGGGACCATCTGCCTGGCGTTCTTTAGCTGTGATTCCTACATTGTGAGGGGGCTGGGCTAGATGACCCTCAGGTGGCCCTCCCAACTCTATACAGTCCTACAGTTCTGCAGCAGGAGATCCACAGCCACTTAGAATCATAGAATCATAGAATTGGAATAGACCACAAGGGCCATCGAGTCCAACCCCCTGCCAAGCAGGAAACACCATCAGAGCACTTCACACAATGCCCACTCCCAATTTTCATCTGAGAGACATGTGGCTTCAGTGTCTAGGTAGGTACCCCCCTACTTGCCACACTTCCCCCACCTCACTTAAGCTGAGGGAATTCCTGCCCAGAGAAGCTCCCAGGTGAGGCAAGGGTTAAGATCTACCTCTGGTAGATCTCTTGCGGCTGGAGAGGCACGCAAGGCTAAAGAGGAAGCCAGGGCAGTGAACGGGATGGATCGCGCTCGCTGCCCTGGCTTCCTCCCACCACCCCCCACCCCCGGAGAGGCGCACAAGTCCAAAGGGGAAGCCAGGCAGCGAACGGGATGGATCGCGCTCGCTGCCCTGGCTTCCCCTTTAGACATGCGAAGCCTCCCACCCCCCCCCCACCCCCGGAGAGGCGCGCAAGTCTAAAGGGGAAGCCAGGCAGCGAGCGCGATCCATCCCGTTCGCTGCCTGGCTTCCTCCCACCCACCCCCACCCCCGGAGAGGCGCGCAAGTCTAAAGGGGAAGCCAGGCAGCGAACGGGATGGATCGCGCTCGCTGCCCTGGCTTCCCCTTTAGACATGCGAAGCCTCCCACCCCCCCCCACCCCCGGAGAGGCGCGCAAGTCTAAAGGGGAAGCCAGGCAGCGAGCGCGATCCATCCCGTTCGCTGCCTGGCTTCCTCCCACCCACCCCCCACCCCCGGAGAGGCGCGCAAGTCTAAAGGGGAAGCCAGGCAGCGAACGGGATGGATCGCGCTCGCTGCCCTGGCTTCCCCTTTAGACATGCGAAGCCTCCCACCCCCCCCCACCCCCGGAGAGGCGCGCAAGTCTAAAGGGGAAGCCAGGCAGCGAGCGCGATCCATCCCGTTCGCTGCCTGGCTTCCTCCCACCCACCCCCCACCCCCGGAGAGGCGCGCAAGTCTAAAGGGGAAGCCAGGCAGCGAACGGGATGGATCGTGCTCGCTGCCCTGGCTCCTCTTTAGCCTTGCGAAGCCTCCCACCCCCACCACCCCCGCTGGAGAGGCGCGCAAGTCTAAAGAGGAAGCCAGGGCAGCGAACGGGATGCATCGCGCTCGCTGCCCTGGCTTCCTCTTTAGCCTTGCGAAGCCTCCCCCCGGCTGGAGAGGTTGTGCAAGGCTTTTCTAGAGGAGGGAGAAGGGACTGACTGGCGGCGTCAGTCCCTTCTCCCTCTTGGGGAAAAGCCCGCAAGAGCCGCGCGAAGCTTGTGTGGGGCTCTTGAGGGCTTTTCCTGCCTGCCTCCTCCCTGCATTCGCTCTATAGGACGCACAGACTTTTCCCCTTAGTTTTTAAGACGGGAAAAGTGCGTCCTATGGTGCGAAAAATACGGTAACTCTCAGTAGAACCTATTAAAACACCTGTGTCTGGACTGAACACGATATCCTGGCACAGTTGTGGGGGCCATTTCTGCTGGCTATTTCCTATGTCAGTTTGCTCCATTGTATTGGTTTTGTCCGCTTATTTCATTTGAACTGCCCTATTCTGGATAGGGACGCGGGTGGCGCTGTGGGCAAAACCTCAGCGCCTAGGACTTGCCGATCACATGGTTGGCGGTTCGAATCCCTGCGGCGGGGTGAGCTCCCGTCATTCAGTCCCAGCTCCTGCCCACCTAGCAGTTCGAAAGCACCCTTAAGTGCAAGTAGATAAATAGGTACCGCTTTATAGAGGGAAGGTAAACGGCATTTCCGTGTGCTGCTCTGGTGCCGGTTCGCCGGAGCAGCTTCGTCACGCTGGCCACGTGACCCGGAAGTGTCTGAGGACAGCGCTGGCTCCCGGCCTCTAGAGTGAGATGAGCGCACAACCCCAGAGTCTGTCAAGACTGGCCCGTATGGGCAGGGGTACCTTTACCTTTACCTTTATTCTGGATAGATAAAAGTAGGAAGTAACTATAGGGAGTGGCTCCCACATTGTTAATGTAACATAACAGGCTCTGAAGTCATTTGTCTGAAAGTACTGAAAGATCACTAGCAAACTGTTCAGGAAATCTCTTCTCTTATCTTGGAGATTGGGAACCAGGACCTGAATGCCCAAAGTTAGACTCGCCCACATTGAAGCCTTTCCTACATTGCTGTATATGGTTCTGCCAGAAGTCCTGTCATTAAGTTATATTAAAAAATTGTTTCTTTTTAATTTCCCCCACCAGGTCTTTTTATAGCCATTTCAGCTTTAGCTAAGCCAGCTCTGCCAATTAGTGACAGACCATTTCCTTCTCTAAAGGCTAATGTTGATGGAAAGCAAAAATCACTGTGCTTTCTCTATCCACTGACATAAATGGTCTACAGTATTTAAATGCTACATAGGTTTTTTCGTGCTTTGCTGGGAACTGTTCACTGTGCACCTTTCTGGTTGTTTATTGATACCTCCGCACCTGCCTTGGTATCAATTTATATGCTTTATGTCTCACATTAAATGAATATAGAGAAGTCTGGGCATGTTTTGTATGCACTACAAATAGACTTCAGGTATGGCATAAAACACCAGGCCGGTGTTCCTGCTGGGCTTCTGCTCATGTTCACATTCATGGAAACATTCTAGGGTGGTGTTCACACTGCTGAAAATGTAACTTTGCTCTATTGAATTCTTTGCTGGTTTTTTTGGAACATGTCATGTACTACCTCCTCACGGGGAACCCCAGCACATTCACTGCCACCAGTTTTAGTACACAAGGAAGCCTCACAAAGGTTGTCAGAGGAGAATGGCAATATGGTTGGAGCATTTTTTTTAATAGTGGATTTTTCTACTTATGCGCCAGGTGGCTCAGAAATATTGCTAGTATTACAAATATAATGAAAATGCTCTGGGTTCCTTCTGACAGCGCCAGGTTCATAGATCATTCTTGGAAACAGCCTACAGTTGTGAAATATTTATTTATTTTTATTTCCCTTTCATATCCTAGCTTAGAACATTCTTATAATTGGATATTGCTGTAGATGCTTAACAGAGTTCCTATCGTATGAATCCTGATAGAAATCCATCTTTTCGCCTCCTTTCTTTCTTGCTGTATGTATTTTCTTTTTCTTTTTTCTTTTTTAAAAAAGGAGAGTCTTTTCAATCTGCTTCAGTATTCAGTCACCCTGTGATTGAATTTGTCTGACTTTTGCAAAGAAACAAGGCCACGTTTCTTGCTATCACGGTAACACTTGTATGTGGAATATAAATGAGGTGAAGGATCTGTCAAAGGCGCTTACATGGACAACAGGCAAATGAGAACCAGCCTTTTCTTATTGATGTGAATTCCAAAAGACTAATGCTTTTATGTTTTCAGTAGTAGCGGTATCAAGAGCCAAAGTTACAGCTAGATCCTGCTTTTCTTCTTTATTGAGGGGGGAAATATAACTATGAAAATATGCATTCAAGAATCAGCCTTGTTGAAAAGGAGTTATTTCAAGTGGAAGTGTCTGAGGATGTGTTTATGCAACCCCTTTGCAGTGCACTGAAGTTGTTGTTGTTTTGGTGCGTTTAACAGCTCTTTCCACCCTAACTGTTCACATCAGCATGATTTCAATAGTGTCAAATTTGTTTCTGGTTGTGCAGACACTTGCTCTAAGGAAGACACTGGGAAGATGAAGTCACTCCCCTCTGAGATGGTGTCCACATCTTGGCTAGAGATGAATTAGGAATTGCTTAAGGACTGCGGTCGGTGTGCAGCTGATTTGAGAAACAGCATACCAAACAATAATATGTTGTAAACAAATACAGGGTACTTCTATTCTGCACTATTGGATAGTCTGGCAGTTATGATTGAATTTGTTCTTTTTTTATTTTTTTAAAAATATTTTTATTGCTTTTTTCCAGGTACAGATGTAAAGTCAGATATATAAAAGAAATAACAGAAAAAGAAAAGGAAAAGAAAAAGAAATCCATCTTTCCAAGACATTTTTTCATAACCAACCGGACTTCCCCACATCTCCCTCACCCTGCATTCTTTACAATAAAAGTATCAGCAAATTGTTACCTTGTTTCGTGCGTTCTTTTGTACTTTCAAATAATTATATTTTGGGTTTAAAATACTTATTATCAATTTACTTTTACCCTAAAATAGATATAATGTTGCTTTAAACTTTAGTCCTTTCATAATTGTAACTTAATTTCCCATATCACCAAATCTTATTGCTGAAGCTAGATTTTCCAAATCATGCAAGTTCTTGACATTCATATAACTTATAATATTTTTGTAAATAGTCCTTAAATTTTTTCCAGTCCTCCTCCATTGTCTCTTCTCCCAAGTCTCGGATTCTGCCAGTCATTTCAGCCAGTTCCATATAGTCCATCAATTGCGTCTGCCATTCTTCCAGTGTGGGTAAATCTTGTGTCTTCCAGTATTTTGCGATGAGAATTCTTGCTGCTGTAGTATGATTGAATTTGTTCCATTTGGCTTTTCTTTTTTGGTTTTAGCTTTTTGTCCTGCTGCTTTCCCCTGGAAAACCTCCTGTTTACTGCTGAATTGGAACAAGTGTCAAAGTTGTGGCGCAACAACAACAACCCTCTCAGACCCATGACTGGAATATCTCTGGATAAACCTAAGTGTGGTTGGGCCCTTACTCAGCAGGTGAAGGGGGAAGCAAGGCAGTGGAACAACTTCCCAAGTTGTACAATTGATAACAGTTGTTGATATGGTTACAAAAGGGACACAGGTGGCGCTGTGGTCTAAACCACCAAACCTCTCGGGCTTGCCGATTGCAACACCAGCAGTTCGAATCCATGCGATGAGGTGAGCTCCCATTGTTTTGTCACAGCTCTTGCTAACCTAGCAGTTTCAAAGCACACCAGCATGAGTAGATCAATAGGTATTGCTTTGGCGGGAACGTAAATGGCATTTTTGTGCACGCTGGCACTCGTCACAGTGTTCCGTGCACCACAAGTGGTTTAGTCATGATGGCCACATGACCTGGAAAAGCTGTATGCAGACAAAACACCAGCTCCCTCAGACTGAAAGCAGAAATGAGTGTTGCACCCCTAGTCTAATTTAATTGGACTTAACCGTCTAGGGGTCCTTTACCTTTACCCTTTACCCGACAAGACTGATGTGACTGTTACTCTGCTACTGGTTTGCTGTTGTGTTTTACCTGCTCATTTTAAAATTATGATTTGTACTATATTTAATTTTAGTCATTACCCACCTTGGGATCACTTTGGGATGAAGTGCAAATTTAAAATACTGTATTTTCCCGTGTATAAGACTATATTCCCCCCCAAAAAAAAAATTTTTAAAGTTTAAAATTGGGGGTCGTCTTATACACGGAATGTTGCAATTAAATATATAAATAAATGTATTCATTAGTTTTGGGCTCAAAAAATATGTCTTATACATGGGGGCGTCTTATACATGGAAAAGTACTTTAAAACAAAGAAATAATCTAGTAAGGGCCCTGAACTGATGTGGTGGGGGTGTTTCATGAGAATCCTTATGCAAGACTGCCCTGCTCCCTCTCATGTTGGGTACAGGGCTGAGGCACAAAAGTTCACCTCCTAAATTTAACTGTCAGCTCTATAAAACAGGCTAGATGAATGTTCAAATGACTTTGGAACATAGTCTCCACAAACCTATTCATCATTCAGCCTTATGGAATGCCTAATATAACATTTCCTTAACAAATATAACACTGTCGTAAAAATGAATGGTGGCTTACACTCTTCCTGGCATTTTTCTCTCGTTTAATTTAATGGACCCAGTGTCCTTAATTCATATCCTAAAGTTTGTGGCGCTCAAGGGTAGAGAGAGTGAGGGCAGGCTCCTCTTTCTCAATATAATGCACATCCCATTAGCTATTTTGGTACGAAAACAGGGGCAAGACCAAACTGAAGAAGCCATTTTAAAACCCACCTCTATTCTTTTTTGATACAAAAGTGTGCTCGTATCAGGGCTTTCATTGAGCCTCAGGCATAGCCATTAAAAGGTCGTCAAAATAACAATAAACACCGTTCCCTTCTGTAAAATGGGAATCAAAGTGTCCTACCTACCTCAGAGTTCTCTTATGAAAATAAATGAAATAAGGAAATATTGCCTGCAAGGCCAATTATCCTGATTAATAATACTCATGGAGTCAGATAAATGAATGTCACTATAGCAGGGTCTGGCTGCTAATGATGTCATGTATCAAACTCAAGTCAATTTCCCTGCAGGAACCATTCATCAGACCCAAAAGACGATAAGTGGAGTGGATCCTTAAGAGCCAATGGTTGTTTCGTGCATATATGCATTCTTCTTATTTCACTTCAGTATTAACAGAGCAATCCTAACCCCCCAATGCTGATAGAGAGCACTAGGAAGGTGTACAGCCACCTCCCTGCTTGCCTCCATCAGCTGAGAGGAGCATTGATGGTGGGAAAGTCTCTGCTGCTCTACCCAAGATGACTGGGAACCAGCCCCAAGTCCTAGGGATGGGTGAATCTGTCAATTTCTGTGTCTCTCAGTTTCTCATTCACTCCCCTGCCCCATCCTGCATTCAGCTCTCCAAATCTCCTTATCAGTACAATTTTTTTTTTAAGTCATCGTGAGAATTCATCAACATCTTAGTGCAAATTTCTTCCAATCAACACATTTTGTGTGTGTGAATTTTTTCCTAATAATACATATTTTGCAAAGCAATTACCCTGAGCATAATGCATTTTTATGTACACTTTACACCAGTATCATCTTCTTCTTCTTCTTCTTCTTCTTCTTCTTCTTCTTCTTCTTCTTCTTCTTCTTCTTCCTCTTCCTCTTCTTCTTCTTCTTCTTCTTCTTCTTCTTCTTCTTCTTCTTCTTCTTCTCCTCCTCCTCCTCCTCCTCCTCCTCCTCCTCCTCCTCCTCCTTCTTCCATATTGCTTGCTTGGAGAACGTCATTGCAAAATTCGGAGAAGGGCAAATTTCCAAGAATGGCCACATTTTCATTTGGTTATTGTTTCAGAAAGCGTGTTCTCCCTAGCAGAGAGCACGTGTTGCGGTTGGGAACAGGCCACCCTCCAGTGACTAGGCAAATTTAGTTGAATCCCGGCCATTTAAATGGTTAAACTGGGTTGCTGGGGTGTTTTGATTGTTGCCAATTCGGAGGAGGGGTCAGAGTCTATATATACAGGGGCCAGACGTTGGCACGGCCTCTTGGCCGTTTTGCATCGGATCACATGGAGCACTGGGACAATCTTCTCATTGTCTGGTTACATTTCTTTATTTCTTTATTTCCCCTTTCTTTTAATCCTCTCTAGTCCCTTAAATAATTTAATTCCCCCCTTTTCCTGTTCAATTTCCCACCCCACCCCTTACCCTGCCCTGTAGGAAGATTCTCCCTGTATCTGTGGCTTGCCTTTCCCAATAGTGAGAGAGCCCCCGTTAGGGGCTTTCTTTCGCAAAAAGGTTTCCCCCATTTCTCTTGTTGAAATTGTGGGGCTAGTCAGGGCTGTTCCCAGCTTAGCTGGTATCACTTTCGTTTATAGTATCCCCGAAGGTTGGCTTTATGGCTCCCTGTGCCTCCAAGGACTATGAGCACTCTGTATATGCTCTTGAACTATGCTGTTTCTGAACAAGTTTATTTTCTTTAAGTTTGTTTTGCCCTGATAGAGGCGACTGCCATTTTGAGATGAGCCATTGTGGCTTAGTGGCTAAAGTGCAGGACTAGGACCTGGGAGTTCATATCCCCCTCTTAGCCATTGTTATAACAAAACAAAACAAACTGCTCCTTATGGGCTATTCTGTTGCTGGGCAGTTCGGCCCATTTGTGATAAAAGAACTTTGGGTTTCTTGAAGGGGTGCTTCCCTCTAAAAGGGCAAGCAGGGGTACCAGGACAAGCTGTGGGCTACCTCAACTCTGCTATTTCACTGGAAACATTTATGCCTGGCCTAGCAGGTGATCCTAGGGCTTTGCCCTAGAATTCGATGGCCTGGAAGCGTTTCCGGCCTGAATAGTGTCCCCATGTGGTCCATGAAGCATTGGTTTCACTGGGTCAGCGCATAGTGCCGGTAATGCCTAGGTTGCAGGATTGGTCCCTGTATGGGACAGCTGCATGCTCCCCCATGCTCTACCTGGACACTTAAGTCCTTTTGGTGGTTACCTCACTGCGAGGGGCGCCATGTTTGCAATATGCAACTGGGAGAAAGCACCTTTGCGTGCCCGCATTGCAGTTTGCTCTGTGCGTTGCAGAGCACGGCGCTGCACGGGCTGCAATTGCATTGCATTGCTAGGAGATTTGCAGTTGCATTGCACGGAGGGTGTGTAGTTGCATTGCACGGAGTGTGTTGTTGCATTGCACGGAGTGTGTAGTTGCATTGCACGGAGGGTGTAGTTGCATTGCACGGAGTTTGTTGTTGCATTGAACAGAGGGTGTGCAGTGCACGGAGTGTGTAGTTGCATTGCATGGAGTTTAGTTGCATTGCATGAAGGGTGTGTGCATTGCAGGGAGTGTGTAGTTGCATTGCATGGAGTGCGTGTGCATTGCAGGGAGTGTGTAGTTGCATTGCATGGAGTGCGTGTGCATTGCATGGAGGGTGTAGTTGTATTGCACAGAGTGTTTTTTGTTTTGCTTTGGTTTTTTGCATTGCACGGAGTGTGTGTGCATTGCACGGAGTATGTAGTTGCATTGAACAGAGGGTGCAGTGCACGGAGTGTGTAGTTGCATTGCATGGAGTGTAGTTGCATTGCATGAAAGGTGTGTGCATTGCAGAGAGTGTGTTTTGCATTGCACGGAGTGTGTAGTTGCATTGCACAGAGGTTTTGTGTGTGCATTGTACGGAGTGTGTAGTTGCATTGCACAGAGCGTGCTTTTTGCATTGCACGGAGTGTGTAGTTGCATTGCATGGAGAGTGTGTGCACTGCACGGAGTGTGTGTTGTTGTTGTTTGTTTGTTTTTTTGTTTTTTTTTGCATTGCACAGAGTGTGTGTCTGAAAAGGAAGCTGGCTTGGCGGCAGCTTGGTTGGGACTTCTTTAGGGGTTCTGGCCAGCGTCGGCCCTGTAAATTTACATATCATGATGGCTGCACAAGATGCCCCCTGCCCAAGCGGGGGCTGGAAGCTGGCAAGCAATAGCTCAATACCTTTTGCCCATATTCCCATTTTATTTAGGGATCCAGTTGGATATCGTTGCTAAAACATACCACTTGGCTATGGAGAAGCTGTCTGCCTTGAAGGAAGTTATTTTGTAATACTTCCTCTGTAGCAAGTGATGCTTCACCAGATCCGATCTTGCTGGGTCACTTAACTAATCTTCCCACTAGGCCAGGCTGCCTAGATTTCACCCCTCCCATATCCAAGAATCTCCTGAGGAGTCTGCTGATTCTCCAGAGAGGAGGAGGCGTGTTCTGGTCTCTACTTATTCTGCTCCAGCACCAAGTCAGTCAGTCAGTCAGTGTCGGAGAGGGAGAGAGACTGAGTGTTAGAGATCATGTGTAGAGATAAGGTTGCTGCTAAGGGCAGCTGCAGATACTCAGTGCAGTGCAGCATTTATTTATGCTTAGACCTATTAAGCTCTGTATATAGTTTGTATAGTTGTAGATAGAATAAAGAAGATATTCTACAGAGCTGCTCTCTGAGTTGTTTATATACTCAGACTCTGCTGTACTCTGCTGTGCGACGACTGTCCTTTTGTTGGAGTGAATCCGGTGCTCACAACTCTAAGCTGTGAGTCCACAGCACTTTGACCTGTTCATGTGCAGAAGGTGGTCTCTGGAAGTGCTACCCAGCTCGCCTAGCCCAGTTGGGGCTGAAGTGGATGAGTCCAGTTGGTGGCACTGGCTCAAGGGCGATGCTGACAGAGGTCCCCTTACCTTTGTGTATGCCTACCAAATGTGGTGAAGGCAGATATCAGGCGATGGTAGCAATTCCTGAATGTATGCAATAGTAGTTCGCCATGGCAGGATACCTTGAACCCGCTCAGGGATTTTCAGGTTCATGCTGGTGCTGCTGGATCTTTGCCCTTTGGTTTTTATTTCAAGGGCTGCTGGTGTGCAAAGCTATGGCCTCAAGCCTGGTGTGGTGAGGCAATCATGTGACATAACTTTTCTTGAGTTTTCTCCATTGTAGTAGCAGTTCACATGTGGCCCGAGGAGTTCAGTGACTATTGGATCTGCTTTTGGTCTGATAACCAGGTGGTGTTGAGCGTCTTGGCAAAACAGTCCTCATGCTGTAGCACAGTCTCTGCCCCTCCGCGCATGCTTTCGAGCTGCGCCACTTAAGGTTTAATATTGTGCTTTCTACTCTCCAAATTACGCTGACACTATCCGATTTTCAGATGAAGCGCTTCAGATCCTGGGCTCCAGACCCAGCTATTGCCAGACTTTTCCAGTCTTGTGGCATTTTGACAACAATTAGTAATTTCAGAGAGCGGCAGCTTCCATTTCCCCTTCTGCTTTTACCTCTTATGGGAAGGACTGGATGGATTTCTTAGCCTTAAGCTGGCAGTTCTTGGCCATTCGGAAGAATTTGCCCCCATCCTCTGAGCAGATCCTGCAGTATTTGGTCCACCTGCTGCAGATTGGGCATGCGGTTATAACTATCCGAATTCAGTCCGCTGCAATGTCTGTTTCATTGAAGCTTTATTTTTTCAGAGACCCTTGTATAAAGTTTGCAGTGCGCAGGGCCTTGGAAGGTTGGAATAGGCTCCAACCTCATAGGACAGTGGGCAGGAAGTCGGTCAATTTTTACCTATGCAGTATCTGCAACAAGTTAAAACTTGTCTGCGGGTTAAAGATCAAGGTGAGCCTCCTTTCAGTAGTCCATTGCATTTTCGCACTGAGGGTTGGGGAAATGGTTGTTGAAGCCAGCACGGGGCCGAGATTCTGGAGGCTTATTGCTTCAGGACTTTTCCTTATCCTTTGGAGCTTGTCATTAGAGCTGGTAACTCTAAAACAGACTTAGTGGGCAGGAGTGCCACAATCAGGCTTCCCGCCACAGGTGAGGAGGGCCCTTGCCCGGTTATGGATAACAGAATATTTGGCTTTTTATTCCCTGGGGGCTGGCCTGCTCCTAGTGCATGAAAATGGGTTCCCGTTAGCCCGGCATCAATGTGCTTACGTCGTGCACCAGTTATTAGAGCCTGTGGCTTGCTTACCGCTGAACACTCCTCATTCCTTACGATTAGGTGCTGCTGCAAAGGCTGCACACTGGGGGCCTGTCAGTAGACAGGATTGTGAATACGGGTCATTGGAAGTCTGACGCTGACAAGGATTATATCAGGAAGTGTCACAGTGATGTCTGTGCTGATGCTTGTCTGTTGTTTCCTTTTTTCATAGGAGCAGCGGTGCACATTTGGGCCACAGCATTGTACACTAGGCTGGCAAGCATGTTGACGGGTTTGGACTGGGGCGTCATCTCAGTCTTCCTGCCCATGTGAACATATACTGGATGTCCAGATGGGGAATGCTTTGGGAGGAGATCCTTCCTTTGGTGCGGTCGAGTGTGACCTGTGCAGGTCCTCCCGCAGTGCTGGTGGTACAGCTGGGCGAGAATGTTTGCTGTCTTCCTCCAGCATAAGTTTGCATTCCTGCATGCAAGAGGGCTTGGATTGAGTTGATGGCAGCTCTCCCTGGACTCAAAATAATTTAAGGCATTGGTTCAAGGTGGTCTGGAGGGGGGGTGGGAGCACCTGTCCCCTCCAATGCGCAAAGATGTTCCATTAAGGGAATCCAAGGATTTGCCATGCTTTTGTCGACCCCTTTTGAGGGGTAGGGCCATGCAAGAGTCCCTGGGAGCATTTGGGGTGAGCTTGAGTCTGATCCTGGTTCATTCCTCCCCCATGCTGTTTATTGGAACTGACGATATGGTGGGGCCCAGTCGTCAGTGCTGCCCTGCTGAGGTCAGGTGCAGCTAGTCGGGAACCAATGCCTAGACAAACTACCACCGAGCAGGCCAGAAAGCATGTTAATAAGGCGGTGGATAATAGAATAAAATAAATAAAGTGAATAAAATAACAAATAAAATAAAATAGGTCCTTGCTTTAGGTGGTTCTGTAATATTGCACCCTCCTAATTTTCTTCAAGGCTATTGCCCTCTTTAGGGCAGATGGGGTGCATCTTTCCCCTATGGGGAACGACACCTGGCGGGATGCGATTGCCTTGGGATTCATTGCTCCCCCACAATGTTTGCTGGTACTGACAATATGGTGGGGCCCAGTCGTCAGTGCTGCCCTGCTGAGGTCAGGTGCAGCTAGTCGGGAACCAATGCCTAGACAAACGTACCACCAAGAAGGCCGGAAAGCATGTTAATAAGGCAGTGGAAATAAAATACAGGTCGTTGGAAATCGAATGCATTCAAAGATTATGTTCGTTAACATTATTGGTGTCTTACAATTTTTGCTTGTTTCATCTTATTTATCAGGTTTAGCGGTGACCCGTGTTTGGATTGTGGGGCACAGTATCGTCCATTGGGCTGGCGTCGCAGCACGGCAATCTGGATTGGGTCCAGATTTCGGCTTTCCTCCACATATTCGCTTGTCTTGGCTGTCCAGACGTGGGATGTGCTGGTTGGAGTTCCTGCCAAGTATCCGGAGGCAGTTGCTCTTGGAGGGGCCGCCAGCTGCTATTGTGGTGCAGCTTGGTGAGAACGACCTGGTGCCCATGGACTGTTTGTCACTACGTGCTGCAATTTTGGGTGACCTGGAGACGCTGCATGCAATGGTGCCGACAGCGAAAAAATTTTGGTCAAAGCTTTTGCAACGCTGCGTTTGGAAGGGCAGTCGTTGCCCGGCTGCCACTGAAAGGGCCCGAAAACGCATCAATTCTGCTGTGGTCAAAAAAGTTTTGGAGCTGGTGGCGATGCAATTTCCCACCCCGAGATTCTTTTTGAGAGGCCATCCTTTTTTCCAAGCTGATGGCATGCACCTTTCCGCTTAAGGGAATGAGGCTTGGATTGGTGCGGTGGTGACCAAGCTGAGGTCTTGGTTGGGGCTGTGAGTGGTTTGGCGGTGAGCTGAGGGCTCCATGGCGGTTAGGCACTGGTTAAATTGGTGCTTGGAGGGGTAAGTGCCTACCCCTCCAAATGATGCGAATGGGAATTCCGTTAAAGGAAATCCAGGGGCTTGCCATTCTTTCGTCCTTGTCCCCGGAGTCGGACTTGGGCCGTGCAAGCCCCACAGGAACATGAGGGTGAGAAGTAATGGTCTGGTGCCCAGCTTTATTTCTCACCCAATACTTGTTTCCCACGCTGGCTTCCGCTGGTATCCGGAAGGCCAGCTCTGTCCCTGAGGGCAAGGACAGATAGTCGGAACCAGTGCCTAAGCAACCACTCACATTTTTGTATTTGAATAAAGTTGTGGCCAAAATTATGCCAAAAACCTTAAACAAAAATTGATGTGTGAAGTGTGAATTATTGGGGGGCTACTGTGACTCAACACGCAAAGCGTGTTCTCCCTAGCAGAGAGCACGTGTTGCGGTTGGGAACAGGCCACCCTCCAGTGACTAGGCAAATTTAGTTGAATCCCGGCCATTTAAATGGTTAAACTGGGTTGCTGGGGTGTTTTGATTGTTGCCAATTCGGAGGAGGGGTCAGAGTCTATATATACAGGGGCCAGACGTTGGCACGGCCTCTTGGCCGTTTTGCATCGGATCACCCGCCCTCCCTCCCTTTAATAGGGGGGTTTTTTATTTAAGCTGATCGCTTGACCTTGCTATGCCTGTCATGGTGTCGTTCGCCTTGGTGCGGGGGCACGGTAGGAATTTTGCCATCTGGCTGATTGGCTGGTGCCATTTGGTTTTTGCCTACTGCGTAGCAAATCGTCACAACTTGTAAGGTTGGCGGTTAGGCACTGGTTAAATTGGTGCTTGGAGGGGTAAGTGCCTACCCCTCCAAATGATGCGAATGGGAATTCCGTTAAAGGAAATCCAGGGGCTTGCCATTCTTTCGTCCTTGTCCCCGGAGTCGGACTTGGGCCGTGCAAGCCCCACAGGAACATGAGGGTGAGAAGTAATGGTCTGGTGCCCAGCTTTATTTCTCACCCAATACTTGTTTCCCACGCTGGCTTCCGCTGGTATCCGGAAGGCCAGCTCTGTCCCTGAGGGCAAGGACAGATAGTCGGAACCAGTGCCTAAGCAACCACTCACATTTTTGTATTTGAATAAAGTTGTGGCCAAAATTATGCCAAAAACCTTAAACAAAAATTGATGTGTGAAGTGTGAATTATTGGGGGGCTACTGTGACTCAACACGCAAAGTGTGAATTTGGCAGATTTGGATACAAACTCAGTTGAATTTCTGTCCCACACCTACAAAGGCCCCCACAAATCCTCCAACAGGCCTAATCTTCAGGCCGCTATATGTCGCCTGTAACTGTGTGTAAGGGGAGGGGGGATTGGGGTTCCAGCTCCTTTTAGTTTTCTACAGCAGTAACATGTCTGGGTCAGGGTTGTCTACCCTTTCTATGCTAGGCCTACGTCCTTAGATCCAGGTATACAGTGGTACCTCGGGTTACAGACGCTTCAGGTTATAGACGCTTCAGGTTACAGACTCCGCTAACCCAGAAATAGTACCTTGGGTTAAGAACTTTGCTTCAGGATGAGAACAGAAATTGTGTGATGGTGGCATGGCAGCAGTGGGAAGCCCCATTAGCTAAAGTGGTACCTCAGGTTAAGAACAGTTTCAGGTTAAGAACGGACCTCCAGAACGAATTAAGTTCTTAACCCGAGGTACCACTGTACACACAAGTTGAAGAAAAAAGTTTCTCTTCAGAATTGACTTCTCTGTCTTTAATAAATCTGTATTTAAACTATACTAGCAGCTTTCACCTAGAAAGACAATTCATTCTATTTTTTCCTAGAGGTAAACAATTCTCTAAAGCTTATTAATGCATAATCTCATTTTTGTTTGGGGGAGAAACAAACCATACACGACATCTTGAATTTTCTCACAGCAAGAACTGGTATGTCTTGGGTAGCCTTAAGTTTCATTTAGTGGATTTTGATAATTGCTTTTCATGTTCCCAGGCTAGCCTTACAATCTATCTTTGGAGATTAAAATAATAATAATGAAAGCTCTTTGAACACGAGCACAACTTGGCAGTTCAGGTATTCTAGAATTCAGGAGCTTCTATTTATTTATTTTTATTTATATTTATTTTTAAAGAAGCATTATAACTAGCCTGGTAAAGAAAAGACACAGTTCCTTAACAAAATAGATGCATTATAATCACAGCTTTCTTTGAAAAAAGTTTCTGTTCCTACTGTTTGAAATGAAAAGCATGAAGACATTCTGCAGACCTGTAAGCTTTGTTATGAGTAAGCAGGTATAGAATTGCACTGCTAATGTCACAATTTCCTGTGTGAATATCATTCCTCTCAACACCACATTTGTGACTGTTTCACTATATGTGCAATTGTAGTGTTAAAAAAAGTGTAACATTTGCACGAATCCCAAGTGATACCTTGGGTTAAGAACTTAATTTGTTCCAGAGGTCCGTTCTTAACCTGAAACTGTTCTCAACATGAGGTACCACTTTAGCTAATGGGGCCTCCCGCTGCCGCCGTGCCGCCACGCAATTTCTGTTCTCATCCTGAAGCAAAGTTCTTAACCTGAGGTACTATTTCTGGGTTAGCGGAGTCTGCAACCTGAAGCATCTGTAACCTGAAGCATCTGTAACCCGAGGTACACACGATCTGTATTGGAAGCATAGGCCTGGGGGCTGAAGGCCTCTCTGCCAACCTCCATGACTATCCATGAGTCAAGTCAATCCATCCATACTTCAGGAAAGGGGCACATAGCTCTATGGTAAAGCATGTTATTTGCACACAGAAGGTCTCAGGGTCAACCCCCAGCAATTCCAAGTAGGGCTGGCATACCCCCCAAGTGTCCAGGGACAGTCCCAGAATTATGAAAGCCGTCACAGCTTCTGATTTTATCCTGGAATGTCCCTGTTACACCACCTTGCTGTGGCAGCCAAGCTCGGGGAGGAGGAGGAGGTGGTGCTTGTCTCAAGTGACAACGGTGGTTGCGGCTGCAAAAGAGCATCCCATTGTCTCTCCAGGGCTGACACTGCTGGCCTTCTCTCTTGGGCTGCTCATAGCAGCTGCTGGAGAGTGGGCGAGGAGGAGAGGCTGCTGTCACTGAGGTCCAGCCCCTTTTGATACACTGGCTCTGAGGCAGAGGGCAGAGCTATCCTGGGCAGGATGAAAGGGGGAGCAGAGTGGAGCGCAAGGCGTCTAGTTTTTAAACAATAAACAATGAACAAATGCTTTGTGCATCCACATCCAATCTGGCCCCTTTCTAAAAAAAATATTTAATGGTGTGTGTTTTTCTTTTTGTAAATCTACCAAAGAATAAAAATTTAAAAATGGGGATGAAAGGGTTTTCAGAGGACGGTGGAGAAGAAGAGTTTGGATTTGATATCCCGCTTTATCACTACCCTAAGGAGTCTCAAAGCGGCTAACATTCTCCTTTCCCTTCCTCCCCCACAACAAACACTCTGTGAGGTGAGTGGGGCTGAGAGACTTCAGAGAAGTGCGACTAGCCCAAGGTCACCCAGCAGCTGCATGTGGAGAAGTGGGGAAGCGAACCCGGTTCACCAGATTACGAGTCTACTGCTCTTAACCACTACACCACACTGGCTCTCTGGTGGAGGGTGTGGTGCTGTGTCCCGTTTGTGTAGTGGTGGTGGCATTTGTTCCACTTCTGACATAGGGTTGCCATACATCCTGGATATATCCGTAATACCGCAGTCGGCAGCAGTGTCTGGGCAGAAATCGTGGAAATGTCTGGGAAAATCCAGATGTATGGCAGCCCGTGTTGACAGTGCCATTTTTGACATTTCCCCATAGAAATAGCTCAAAAACAGCATTTCTTTTCAGCCCTTTTGTCGAAAGCTCAACCACTTTGAAATATGGCAACCCTATCTGATAGGAAATGCTCTGCAAGGAGGGTACAAAAATGGGTGAGGTTGGTTGGAGGGGGAATAAGGAATGTCCCTATTTTCATCTGTTGGGGATGCCTTGCCTGAAATCCTGGAAAGCTGCTTTTATCAGTCAGCGTTTTTCAAAACTGAGATAAATGGGCCATTGGTCTGACCATTTTCTATGCTCTAAGCCCCCTCCAACAGTCTACTGTGTCTTTCTACAGGAAACAGTCCTCAGCAACCTCCTCGAGTGCTTTGAACTGTGCTAATGTCTCTTACTTGTCTTGATGGAGGTGAGTGTATCTATATCTGCACGGCTGGAATGTAGCCTACTGTGCAGGATATTGGCGTATAATCGTCCCCTGTGAAGTGGCCCTAATTTGAAAGTATGTTACATTATCTCCGATTATTCTCCCAATTTCTCACTGCCAGAAGGGAAGAAAGTTGAACTTACCTAAGGGCGGACTGATTTCCTCTGCTCCATTTCCTAATTCGGGGTTTTGCCCAGTCTTCTGTTCTCCTTTGCCTGTCAAACTGAAGTGGAGAATTTCTATAATTAATTTTGGAAACAACATGCACAGTTTGCAACACTTGCACTTTCCAGCTTTACGGTCATTTAAGTGACATACCCCCCTCTTTCCTATTTAAGTAATACATGTGTAGATTAAAAAAAAAGATTTTATTTTATTTAGTTAATAGAAAGCTCCAGATGCCTTAGTTCAAAGGCTTTTGAGAATCCTACTATATTTTTAGCTGTGAGAGACTGGCTTTTACCACCATTGGCCGTTGAAGTCCAATGTTATTATCTCTGTACAGATAACAACAGATTCAGGGGGTGACAGAAGATAATGTTGAGTTTCAGAAACAGCTGCTTCAACAACCCCCATATTCCAGGGCTGGGACAGATTGGTTTAGGCTGGAATCCTGTACTATCTCCAATAGTATAAACTCATCGCAAAAATGAGTAAGTTTTAAGAAAAGGAAGAGAGTGTGTGAAAAGGAATGCAAAGCAAAAGAATGAAGCAACTATTATTTTTTAATCGTAGTCAGTGAGATGAGTTACACCATGTGTGCATGAGGAGAATAGTGGGGGAATTAAAATATCTCTACCAGTTGCAAAATTTGTCATCCTAAGAATCCCAAATTTGGTATGGGACATTTTTCTAAGTTAGAGCGATAGCGCTGTAGGGATCCAGCACAATGGAATGTGGGTTATTCACCTCTACAGCTGACTCATAGATTCAAATGCACACAAAGGCAAGTAGCACAATGAAAAAGAAGCGGTGTGCGGAGCTATCCATAATCGGAGGCAGCAGGTGAACAGTGGGCTATTAATAATAGTGGAAATCCACATCATCCTGTGCACTTCTATTTATTAGGACCTGGATTTTGGATGGCTGGTGTTGACAATTCTGTTTAGAGAAGGTAGAGTTGGCACCTTCGACACCTCCCTTTCCTTAGAGGTGCAGGTTACAGCCACAGCAAAGGTGGCATTTTTCCATCTCTGCCGTATCAAGCAGTTGGTCCCTTACCTTTCTCGCCCTGATCTGGTCACAGTGATCCATGTGAAGGTCACATCCCGGCTTGATTATTGTAACTCGCTCTATGCGGGGCTGCCCTTGAAGCTGACCCAGAAACTCCAGCAGGTGCAGAATGCTGCGACGAGGCTCCTTATGGGGTCCTTGCCACGGGATCACATTCACCCAGTGCTTTACCAGCTGCATGGTGGAGAAAGGGTTGTCCTCTACCTTGCAATCCTAGCTTGAAGAGAGCCAATCGTTCTCCTTCCCTGAATACTGTCAGCTGTCTCTCCAAGTCAATTGGGACACATCAGGCCCTGTAAATGTCCTTGCCGTCAATCAGCTTTATTGATCTGAGGTTTTCAGTAGCTTATCAGTCTGCAAAACTTGTCTTGATTGGGATGATTCTGCCTATTGCTTATTTCCCCCTGACTTCTGTCTTGGATTGCAGCCTCATAGCTGCTTCTGTTTTCTTCAGCTCTCTAATGCTGTCATAGAAAACAACAACAACAACAACAACAATTTTATTATTCATACCCCATCCACCTGGCTAGGTTTCTCCAGCCACTTTGGGAGGCTTCTTTCACATATAAAAAATGTCAAACATGAAAAACTTCCCAATACAAGGCTGCCTTCAGATGTCTTCTAAAAATTGTGTAGTTCTTTATCTCCTTGACATCTGTTGGGAGGGCATTCCACAGGGAGGGAGCAACTGCCGAGAAGACCCTCTATCTGGTTCACTGTAACTTCACTTCTTGCAGTGAGAGAACTGCCAGAAGGCCCTTGGAGCTCAGTGTCTGGGCTGAACAATGTGGGTGGAGACGCTCCTTCTGGTATACTAGGCTGTTTAGGGCTTTAATGGTCAGTGCCAACACTTTGAATTGTGCTTGGAAACATACAACCTGGATCCCAGCTACAGCCCATCTCAGAGTTAGACTAAGGCCTGCATATTAACAATGGCAGGTGGAGCATTTCAGTAAGACAGCACCTTATACCTCACCTATACAGTGGTACTACGGGTTAAGTGCTTAATTTATTCCAGAGGTCCGTTCTTAACCTAAAACTGTTCTTAACCTGAAGCACCACTTTAGCTAATGGGGCCTCCTGCTGCTGCCGTGTCGCCGGAGCACGATTTCTGTTTTCATCCTGAAGCAAAGTTCTTAACCTGAGGTACTATTTCTGGGTTAGCGAAGTCTGTAACCTGAAGTGTATGAAGGGGACGCCATGTGCCGGCCAGCTCTCACCAGGCTGCTGCTCTTCCACCTGCTGCTCGTCAAGATGCACATCGCCAAAGGCTCCGCCAAGGAGTGCGAAGAGGACCAGTTCCAGTGCCGGAATGAGCGGTGCATCCCTTCCATTTGGAAATGCGACGAGGATGACGATTGCTCAGATAATAGTGATGAGGCAGATTGCCAACAACGAAATTGAAAAATCTACATAAGACATTCTTGAAGATGGACTTCTGGCAAGTGATGGGCTGCACCTCACAACGGTTGGGAGAAATGTTTTTGCCAAAAATCTCAGAAACCTCATCAGGAGGGCTTTAAACTGACTAATGTGGGGGAGGGAGACAGTGCTCCTGAAGGTAGGAGCCTATCAATTAATGAAGATGATCATCCAAATGTCATAGACCAAATGGAGCAAACAGCACGCGGACCTAGTGGTGGGAGGAAAAAATCCTTAAATAAGAGACACGGGGGAATGATTAATGGACTTCAATGTCTGTACACTAATGCGCAAAGCATGGGAAATAAACAAGATGAGCTTGAGCTCTTGGTACAGCAAACTAAATATGACATAATAGGCATCACTGAAACCTGGTGGGATAAGTCCCACGATTGGAATGTAATAATGGGGGGATACAATCTATTTCAGAGAAACAGACCAGACAAGAAAGGAGGAGGAGTGGCGTTATATTTCAGGGATGTGTATACCTGTGAAGAGATCCAAGATTTAGAACCTCAAAGCCAAAGTGAGAGCATTTGGGTCAAAATTAAGGGAGAGAAGAATAACAGAGACCTCATTGTGGGAGTTTACTATAGATCCCCAAGCCAAACGGAGGGCATAGATGATGCCTTCCTGGAACAGATGGCCAAGAATGCAAAAGGAAGGGAGATAGTAGTAATGGGGGACTTCAATTACCCGGATATTTGTTGGACGTCAAACTCAGCCAAGAGCATAAGGTCAAACAGATTCCTCACTGGCCTTGCAGACAACTTCATTGTCCAGAAAGTGGGAGAAGCAACAAGAGGAACAGCCGTTTTAGATCTGGTCCTAACCAATGTTGATGACTTGGTTAGTGGGGTAGATGTGGAAGGATCATTAGGCGCGAGTGATCATGCTCTTCTGAAGTTTACTATACAGCGGAAAGGAGCAGCCAAGCATACTAGGACTCAATTTCTTGACTTTAAGAAAGCCGACTTCATAAAACTTAGGGAAGTGCTGGGTGAGATCCCATGGACAGCAATACTAAAAGGAAAGGGAGTTCATGATGGCTGGGAGTTTGTTAAGAGGGAGATAGTAAAAGCACAACGTCAGGCAATACCATTGAGACGGAAACATGGAAGGTGCCTAAAGAAGCCAGGGTGGCTATCTAAAGAACTTTTAACTGAATTAAGATTAAAAAAGGATGTGTACAAAAAATGGAAAAGGGGGGAAACCACCAAAGAGGAATTCAAACAAATAGCCAGCACGTGTAGACACAAAGTCAGAAAAGCTAAAGCACAGAATGAACTCAGGCTTGCTGGAGAGGTTAAAAGCAACAAAAAAGGCTTTTATGGGTATGTTCGTAGCAAAAGGAAGAACAAAGAAACAGTGGGGTCACTCAGAGGAGAAGATGGTGAAATGCAAACGGGGGACACAGAAAGGGCTGAACTCCTCAATGCCTTCTTTGCCTCAGTCTTCTCCGATAAAGAAAACAATGCCCGACCTGAAGAATTTGGAGCAAATGATTCAGCAAAGGAAACACAGCCCAGAATAACTAAGGAGATAGTACAAGAATATTTGGCTAGTTTAGATGTATTCAAGTCTCCAGGGCCAGATGAACTGCATCCAAGAGTATTAAAAGAACTGGCAGATGTGATCTCAGAACCACTGGCAGTCATCTTTGAGAATTCCTGGAGAACAGGCGAAGTCCCGGCAGACTGGAGGAGGGCAAATGTTGTCCCTATTTTCAAAAAGGGGAAAAGAGAGGACCCAAATAATTACCGCCCAGTCAGTCTGACATCAATAGCAGGGAAGATTCTGGAGCAGATCATTAAGCAAACAGTCTGTGAGCACCTAGAAAGGAATGCTGTGATCACCAATAGTCAGCATGGATTTCTGAAAAATAAGTCATGTCAGACTAACCTGATCTCGTTTTTTGACAGAATTACAAGCCTGGTAGATGAAGGGAATGCAGTGGATGTAGCCTACCTTGATTTCAGCAAGGCATTTGACAAGGTGCCCCATGATATTCTTGTAAAGAAGCTGGTAAAATGCGGTCTTGACTATGCTACCACTCAGTGGATTTGTAACTGGCTGACTGACCGAACCCAAAGGGTGCTCATCAATGGTTCCTCTTCATCCTGGAGAAGAGTGACTAGTGGGGTGCCACAGGGTTCTGTCTTGGGCCCGGTCTTATTCAACATCTTTATCAACGACTTGGATGATGGACTCAAGGGCATCCTGATCAAATTTGCAGATGACACCAAACTGGGAGGGGTGGCTAACACCCCAGAGGACAGGATCACACTTCAAAACGACCTTGACAGATTAGAGAACTGGGCAAAAACAAACAAGATGAATTTTAACAGGGAGAAATGTAAAGTATTACACTTGGGCAAAAAAAATGAGAGGCACAAATACAAGATGGGTGACACCTGGCTTGAGAGCAGTACATGTGAAAAGGATCTAGGAGTCTTGGTTGACCACAAACTTGACATGAGCCAACAGTGTGACGCGGCAGCTAAAAAAGCCAATGCAATTCTGGGCTGCATCAATAGGAGTATAGCATCTAGATCAAGGGAAGTAATAGTGCCACTGTATTCTGCTCTGTTCAGACCACACCTGGAGTACTGTGTCAAGTTCTGGGCACCACAATTCAAGAAGGACACTGACAAACTGGAACGTGTCCAGAGGAGGGCAACCAAAATGGTCAAAGGCCTGGAAACGATGCCTTATGAGGAACGGCTAAGGGAGCTGGGCATGTTTAGCCTGGAGAAGAGGAGGTTAAGGGGTGATATGATAGCCATGTTCAAATATATAAAAAGGATGTCACATAGAGGAGGGAGAAAGGTTGTTTTCTGCTGCTCCAGAGAAGCGGACACGGAGCAATGGTTGCAAACTACAAGAAAGAAGATTCCACCTAAACATTAGGAAGAACTTCCTGACAGTAAGAGCTGTTCGACAGTGGAATTTGCTGCCAAGGAGTGTGGTGGAGTCTCCTACTTTGGAGGTCTTTAAGCAGAGGCTTGACAACCATATGTCAGGAGTGCTCTGATGGTGTTTCCTGCTTGGCAGGGGGTTGGACTCGATGGCCCTTGTGGTCTCTTCCAACTCTATGATTCTATGATTCTATGATTCTATGTAACCCGAGGTACCACTGTACATTCTTCTGAAGTATGGTTATTGCGTTGCCCCTGTATGCCTGACATTTTCACTCATGTAATTCAGACAGTTGACATGGTTGTGTACCATGCAAGCTAGACATTGCTACTGTGATGAATACAATCACACAGGGCACATTACCTCCAAAAGTTTTTATAACAAGGAACTGCTGGGGGAAAACGTAACCATTGGTGCTTCTAAATATGCTTGTTAATGAAATGGCTCATGATTCAGAAATCTTGGACAGAGGTCATAGGTTAAAATGCATAAGCATGGTGTCAGACCTTGAGGTGATGGGTTTGTGTTTCAGTGACTTATTTCCACTCCACCAAGCTAGGGTTGGCTGAGCAATCATTTGCTCTGTCCAGGGCCTCTGAATTGGCTCTGGATACTTTACGCTGGTTCCCGTGTTAAGATTGCTCTGTAACACACCAAGTATTCACAGTGCAGGTGACCCTAATATGCTAAGTTTACGCAGCATGGTAGGCAGGGAACCATTTTATTTGGTTGGGGAATTTTTATAGAACTAGCAGAGGCTGATGGCTCCACATAAGTAAGCATCAAAGATATAAATCAATATATATTTACTGAAGCCACAGGGGGGACAGAAAAAGCGCAATGGCAAAATGCCAGCCTCTCTCCTGAGAGAGCAGACTGTTAAATTATTGTTTAATGTGGGAAGAGGGGAAATTTGAAGAAATTAGTTAACGGCAGCATAACAGGAGGAATCGACTGTAGGGTGTCACCATGCAAAATAAAAGGATTACATATATTAAAACGCTAATCTGTTGTGGAACTGGGATAAAGGACCCCTAAAGTCAAGGACAGAACTGTTAATCACTCTGATGTCTTCCTGGAAGCAAAGAAAGAAAGAAATGCATAAAAAAAAAACCAACCAACCATTGAAAGCCATGGTTCAGTCTTTCTCCTTTCACACACTACCACATTAATACATTTTCAGTGACTGGGGGGGGGGGGCTTTCCAGATACTTCTGTCCATCTCCTCCGCTTAGCCAATCAAAAGATCACTCGCAGCAGATCCCATCCCCGTCTCCAGGGTGCACAGGCGTTGAGTTGCACCCAGTCTTGGGGGATAGGGGCTGCATGTAATGTTACCACGTGTGATGACTGTCATATTGGGATAGTCTGCCCAGCCATAATAATAATAATAATAATAATAATAATAATAATAATAATAATAATAATTTATTTATTTATTTATTTATACCCCACCCATTTGGCTGGGCTTCCCCAGCCACTCTGGGTGATTTCCAACAAAATATTAAAATACAGTAATGCATTAAACATTAAAAGCTTCCCTAAACAGGGCTGCCTTCAGATGTCTTCTAAAAGTCTGGTAGTTGTTGTTCTCTTTGACATCTGGTGGGAGGGCATTCCACAGGGCGGGTGCCACTACCAAGAAGGCCCTCTGGCTGGTACCCTGTGACTTGTCTTCTTGCAGTGAGGGAACTGCCAAAAGGCCCTCGGTGCTGGACCTCAGTGTCCGGGCAGAATGATGGGGGTGGAGGCACTCCTTCAGATATACTGGAATGAGGCCATTTAATGTAACATTTGCATACCAGGCCACACTGGTCGGCCCGGGGTGACTTCATGCCAGACCAGGCCACATTGGGGCAACATTCCACCAGGCCCCCCCTTCCCCCTCAAGATTGGGAGGGCTGAGCTCCATCCCAGCGGATATTGTGGGAGCTGTAGAGGCCTCAGCCCCGTAGGGGTGGCGTGTCTATCAGGGAAGGAAAACCCCTTTTTAAAAAACAGAATTCATTGGAGTTGGGTGGGAGCAGTGATTTCCCATTCCTCAGCCTTTGTTTTTAATCTCAGAAATGCATATTAGATTTAATTGTCTCTAAATGCAAAGACAAGTGAATCTATCCCGACTCCCTAATCACAGCTTCCATCACAAATAACCCCACAGGTTTCAAATGGATGGATGAGTTGAGGCTGGAAGCCATTCAAGAATATAAAGAACAGTTAAAAAAAAAGTTAGAGAGAAACACAGATGTGAGACAAAGATGTGCCTGACAGAAAAGGTGACCATGAGACCCCTCAAAAATGATTATGTAATCAGCACAGGCTTTGCTTTTAGACATTCAAAGTTCAAAGTAGCAAGTTGCCGCTACCCCATGAGGTGCATAAATTCGGATATTTGCGCAGCTATTTGCCATTTTGTGGGACGTGTGTCAATGAAGGTATTGACCTATTTCAGATCAAGTCCTGCGGGGAAACAGCTGCCCTGAAATACTCTGGGATGACTGTTAAAATCATTAAAATATACTGTGTGCCTCCTTTTTTGTTGATTTTCTATAGAAAACGAGTGAAGAAAACGAGTGTCTTCTTTCTTGAAAGTGTGAAGACCACAATGATCATTCTCAATGATGCTCAACAGCAAGAGAAATTTCCTGGGGCTTATTTACATGAAAAAGAGAAAAGTGAAGCTGAAGGAGGCAAGTCCAACGAACTGGATATAAAAAAGAGCAATAAAAGAATGCGCTATTGTAGTATTCTATGCAGAATAATGTAACCTTCAACAAGTCCCTGCAATATTAGGGAAGCTGTGAGGTGCACCATATTGTTAAATGAAATAATTATCATTTCCATGTTCTGTAGATTATTATTTTGTCTGGGAAAGTTAACAACACAAATTTGCTCTCTATTTAATGCAATACAAAAAAATAAAAGGAAGGAACAAGGAAAACAAGAAGATTTAGGCACCAACTCTAAATGTACGTAAAGTTACATAGAATCATAGAATTGTAAAGTTGGAAGGAACCCAACTCTGTTGCACTGCAGGAATAAATCTTACAATAGTCAGGTGGGATGGCTTCCTCAAGATGGATTTTTTTCAGGTTTTTTTGTGGTTGGAACCAAACTACAGTCCAACCAAGATGATGGACTGGGTTTTGCCTGCTCACCTCTCCCCCTGAGGCATGAAACGGGATGAATGGTTGCTAATAATTTAAGAAGAGGAGTCATCAAATGGCAATTTTTTTCTCAGCTGACCCAGTGGGGTGAGCTTTGCTGTTTTACCTCTCTGAAGCTGCCACAGGTCCGAGGGGAATGGCAGTCAATAGAAACAAGAGTTCGGTAGAGCAGAGCTTGTTTAACCTGTTGATGGACTGCTGGACTGACTTGCATGTGTTGAATCAGAGTATACATGGGTTAGCCAGTGTGATGTAGTGGTTAAGAGCAATAGACTCGTAATCTGGGGGACCGGGTTCGCGTCTCCGCTCCTCCACCTGCAGCTGCTGGGTGACCTTGGGCCAGTCACACTTCTTTGAAGTCTCTCAGCCCCACTCACGTCACAGAGTGATTGTTGTGGGGGAGGAAGGGAAAGGAGAATGTTTAACTGGAGGAACGTGTAGCTACGCTTCAAAGAATTAGAGAGCTGGAGCTCTTCTTGGAAGCAACAGACCACACCGTCTCCATCAAAGAGGAGACAGGGGACTCCCCTGAGAAGGAGGCTAGTTCACCAACACAGGAGCCAGATATATGGAGAAACGTGACTCAAAGAAGTAGGAGGCCCAGGGTTCGTTCTGATTGTTTAGAAATACACAATCGCTTTGAGGTCCTCTCCCCTAGCATGGAAGACGAAGAGCAGACTCCATTTGAGGATCTCTCCCTCATTTCAGTCGATCAGGTAAATGAAGACGAGCAGCAAAGTCAGTCCTCAGGGAATGTGCAGGCGACCTTGGAACGGACAGCTCATGGAAGAACCCCGACCAAACCTAAGAGGAGGCGTGTAGTGGTGATAGGGGATTCCCTACTGAGGGGAACAGAAGCAGTGATTTGTGGGCCTGACAAGATGTCTCGGGAAGTGTGCTGTCTCCCCGGGGCTAAGATCCAAGATGTAACTGAACGACTGCAAGGAATCATAAAACCCACTGACAAATACCCCTTCCTCTTGGTTCATGTGGGAACCAATGACACTGCAAGCAATAGCCTCCAGAAGATCAAAAGAGACTACGAGGCTCTTGGCAGGAAATTGAAGCAACTAAATGCACAAATTGTCATCTCATCTCTCCTCCCAGTTGAACGACGTGGCCCAGGGAGAGAGGGGAAAATAGTGGAAGTGAACAGCTGGCTTCGCAGATGGTGTAAACAGGAACAGTTTGGATTCTTAGATCACGGACTGCAGTTTCTTGAAGATGGACTTCTGGCAAGCGATGGGCTGCACCTCACAACGGTTGGGAGAAATGTTTTTGCCAAAAATCTCAGAAACCTCATCAGGAGGGCTTTAAACTGACTAATGTGGGGGAGGGAGACAGTGCTCCTGAAGGTAGGAGCCTATCAATTGATGAAGATGATCATCCAAATGTCATAGACCAAATGGAGCAAACAGCACGCAGACCTAGTGGTGGGAGGAAAAAATCCTTAAATAAGAGACACGGGGGAATGATTAATGGACTTCAATGTCTGTACACTAATGCGCAAAGCATGGGAAATAAACAAGATGAGCTTGAGCTCTTGGTACAGCAAACTAAATATGACATAATAGGCATCACTGAAACCTGGTGGGATAAGTCCCATGATTGGAATGTAATAATGGGGGGATACAATCTATTTCAGAGAAACAGACCAGACAAGAAAGGAGGAGGAGTGGCGTTATATGTCAGGGATGTGTATACCTGTGAAGAGATCCAAGATTTAGAACCTCAAAGCCAAAGTGAGAGCATTTGGGTCAAAATTAAGGGAGAGAAGAATAACAGGGACCTCATTGTGGGAGTTTACTATAGATCCCCAAACCAAACGGAGGACATAGATGATGCCTTCCTGGAACAGATGGCCAAGCATGCAAAAGGAAGGGAGATAGTAGTAATGGGGGACTTCAATTACCCGGATATTTGTTGGATGTCAAACTCAGCCAAGAGCATAAGGTCAAACAGATTCCTCACTGGCCTTGCAGACAACTTCATTGTCCAGAAAGTGGGAGAAGCAACAAGAGGAACAGCCATTTTAGATCTGGTCCTAACCAATGTTGATGATCTGGTTAGTGGGGTAGAAGTGGAAGGATCATTAGGCGCGAGTGATCATGCTCTTCTGAAGTTTACTATACAGTGGAAAGGAGCAGCCAAGCATACTAGGACTCAATTTCTTGACTTTAAGAAAGCTGACTTCATAAAACTTAGGGAAGTGCTGGGTGGGATCCCATGGACAGTAATACTAAAAGGAAAGGGAGTTCATGATGGCTGGGAGTTTGTTAAGAGGGAGATACTAAAAGCACAACATCAGGCAATACCAATGAGACAGAAACATGGAAGGTGCCTAAAGAAGCCAGGGTGGCTATCTAAAGAACTTTTAACTGAGTTAAGATTAAAAAAGGATGTGTACAAAAAATGGAAAAGGGGGGAAACCACCAAAGAGGAATTCAAACAAATAGCCAGCACGTGTAGACACAAAGTCAGAAAAGCTAAAGCACAGAATGAACTCAGGCTTGCTAGAGAGGTTAAAAGCAACAAAAAAGGCTTCTATGGGTATGTTCGTAGCAAAAGGAAGAACAAAGAAACAGTGGGGTCACTCAGAGGAGAAGATGGTGAAATGCAAACAGGGGACACAGAAAGGGCTGAACTTCTCAATGCCTTCTTTGCCTCAGTCTTCTCCGATAAGGAAAACAATGCCCGACCTGAAGAATTTGGAGCAAATGATTCAGCAAAGGAAACACAGCCCAGAATAACTAAGGAGATAGTACAAGAATACTTGGCCAGTTTAGATGTATTCAAGTCTCCAGGGCCAGATGAACTGCATCCAAGAGTATTAAAAGAACTGGCAGATGTGATCTCAGAACCACTGGCAGTCATCTTTGAGAATTCCTGGAGAACAGGCGAAGTCCCGGCAGACTGGAGGAGGGCAAATGTTGTCCCTATTTTCAAAAAGGGGAAAAGAGAGGACCCAAATAATTACCGCCCAGTCAGTCTGACATCAATACCAGGGAAGATTCTGGAGCAGATCATTAAGCAAACAGTCTGTGCGCACCTAGAAAGGAATGCTGTGATCACCAATAGTCAGCATGGATTTCTGAAAAATAAGTCATGTCAGACTAACCTGATCTCGTTTTTTGACAGAATTACAAGCCTGGTAGATGAAGGGAATGCAGTGGATGTAGCCTACCTTGATTTCAGCAAGGCATTTGACAAGGTGCCCCATGATATTCTTGTAAAGAAACTGGTAAAATGCGGTCTTGACTATGCTACCACTCAGTGGATTTGTAACTGGCTGACTGACCGATCCCAAAGAGTGCTCATCAATGGTTCCTCTTCATCCTGGAGAAGAGTGACTAGCGGGGTGCCACAGGGTTCTGTCTTGGGCCCGGTCTTATTCAACATCTTTATCAACGACTTGGATGATGGACTCAAGGGCATCCTAATCAAATTTGCAGATGACACCAAACTGGGAGGGGTGGCTAACACCCCAGAGGACAGGATCACACTTCAAAACGACCTTGACAGATTAGATAACTGGGCCAAAACAAACAAGATGAATTTTAACAGGGAGAAATGTAAAGTATTGCACTTGGGCAAAAAAAATGAGAGGCACAAATACAAGATGGGGGACACCTGGCTTGAGAGCAGTACATGTGAAAAGGATCTAGGAGTCTTGGTTGACCACAAACTTGACATGAGCCAACAGTGTGACGCGGCAGCTAAAAAAGCCAATGCAATTCTGGGCTGCATCAATAGGAGTATAGCATCTAGATCAAGGGAAGTAATAGTGCCACTGTATTCTGCTCTGGTCAGACCTCACCTGGAGTACTGTGTCCAGTTCTGGGCACCACAGTTCAAGAAGGACACTGACAAACTGGAACGCGTCCAGAGGAGGGCAACCAAAATGGTCAAAGGCCTGGAAACGATGCCTTATGAGGAACGGCTAAGGGAGCTGGGCATGTTTAGCCTGGAGAAGAGGAGGTTAAGGGGTGATATGATAGCCATGTTCAAATATATAAAAGGATGTCACATAGAGGAAGGAGAAAGGTTGTTTTCTGCTGCTCAAGAGAAGCGGACACGGAGCAATGGATTCAAACTACAAGAAAGAAGATTCCACCTAAACATTCGGAAGAACTTCCTGACAGTAAGAGCTGTTCGACAGTGGAATTTGCTGCCAAGGAGTGTGGTGGAGTCTCCTACTTTGGAGGTCTTTAAGCAGAGGCTTGACAACCATATGTCAGGAGTGCTCTGATGGTGTTTCCTGCTTGGCAGGGGGTTGGACTCGATGGCCCTTGTGGTCTCTTCCAACTCTATGATTCTATGATTCTATGATTCTATGATTCTAGCCGCTTTGAGACTCCTTCGGGTAGTGATAAAGTGGGATATCAAATCCAAACTCTTCTTCTTCTTAGCCCAGGTCCTGATTAGACTCAACATATCCTAACAAATCTTCAAAAGCTGGTACATTGAGTTATGAGTTGGGTGTGCAACAGAGCATATACAAGACCAGTCTATCACATTCAAAGCTATGGAAAAACTCGGCATGAGATGGAGATGAAGTGATCAAGCACACTGGCCTTTAGATGCAAGAAAATGTCAAAGCAGTAAGCATGTTTATCTTGAATGCAGTGTAATGTTCATTCGCAAAACAGTACCAAGTTGTTGATGAAACTCGGGGGCCACTAGGGGCGCATTGGAAGATGGCCGACAATACCATCTCTCCGACCCACACGGGATAATTAAGAGGCTGTTATGAGAGTAGGCAGCCTCCCTTGTTGCTCCAAGGAAATGGGGAACACTGCCCTTGCCTGCCGTGCCCATAAATCACCCCCTAATTCGAAAGAAGGGGGTGAGGGCTCTAGGCAGAATGCCCCCGTGTGGACCTCGGCTCTCCTGGACGCTGTCTCTGATCGCGCACTAGCTGCAGCAATTTGGAATAATTAATTACAAAAGAAGCAAATGCACATATTTCAAGTGAAGAAGGAGAGTGAAGTCTGCTAATTTAAGTGACCTCTGCGAAAGAAGACGACGGGTTGGAGAAACAGGAATATTTTACGATAAAAATACACCAAAGGCTGGGTATGTTGACAACGGGACTGAATGGGGGGGGGGACCTTTTTTACTTTCCTTCTATGTGATTTACAAGAACCCCTCCTCATTAGAATCGTTGGTTGAACTGACCCAAGCAGGATGATTAAGGTCTGTGTGGAGATAAACTTTAACCAAAAGTATGCTTTATGGATATCGAGAAGCAATAAGAGCTTTTGGAATGGCGCAGCAATTAATTCGGAGTCGCCATCTTGCCAAAGGATTTATAGCCAGGAGGAGGAATGGACTTGTTTTCAGACTGCATTCCTGGTGAATCTCCTCAAAGGTTTTGAGAACGGAGGCAGATTGGTGAAGATTAATGACGCTAAGACTGTTTTGATGTATGGAAGTGATGTTATATGGAAAACGTCTGGATATGGCTACTGGATACAAAAAAAAAAATATCCACGTAGGATTACAAACTGTTCTAACCAGCTTGTGGATACTATCAGAGGTCACAAAGGGAAAGGAAAAATATATGAAAATAACAAGAGATGTGGAAAAACAATAAGAAAGGACTGGATAGTACTGTGAACATCATAATGTTAGATTTGTGGACATTAAAACAGCAGCAAGAAGCAAAAAGTTGATTGGATCCCCTTCGAAACTTGAAATATGGGTACCCCCAACAAAAACTTAAAATTCGGCTTGTAATTTGGAATTTATGTAATTTGGTTTGATTTGATGTGATTGGTCGGTTAATAAAAAATTATTCTTAAAAAAAAAGTTGTTGATGAAACTCATCTGCCAATCTAGCAAAATGTATTTATTTTTATTTATTTGATTTTAGTCAAAATCCTGTGGAGAAACTCACAGGATCTTACCATCCTGTCAGGAATCGGACTTAAGATGGCGAGATGGAGGAGGAGGAATGCTGGAGATCTCCTGCTCCTTCTCCTGATGCTGCAAGAGAAGAGACAGCCTTGATTTACAGCAGGACTTTGAGGGGTTTGAGGAAGGTCACAGATCAGAGATAGAGGAAAAGAAAAGTTGGGATGTGTTAGAAGAAGGGGGGGGGACTGCGGCAGGGCAGCCAGGTGGCACATTGTCACTGGAAAGTATTTCTGATCCCCCTTCTCCCAGAATGCGGTGTTCATTAAGAGTACAGGAGCAAAGGACTCTAAGACATTTGTCCACGAGTGGCCACCATATGGGAAGATGCTGTTGCTAGGAATGAGGGACGAGGAGCCCAGTTTGGAGCAATGCCATTGTTAAGGCCTGTTGGTTTTGTTTGTCTCTCGCTATTAGGGTTGAATAAAACTCATTAAAAGGACTCTACCTTGTTTTATCTGCTCTTGCTGCAACTGGGGGAGTAATAGCTTTCCCAGAGCCTTGACACATCCACAGCCATAAATCACATTATATGGCCTAAATGCTGCCATTTTCAGGTCCCTTGAAACCTCCTTGAATGCAAGTTCAAAGGATTATAGAAGGGACACTGCCCTAGAGTTGGAAGAGACCCTGGGGCTCATCTAATCCAACTCCCTGCAATGCAGAAATCTCAGCTAAAGGATTCATGGATAGCTGGTTATCCATCATTTACAGCAGAGGTGTCCTCTGTGTATTTTTTTTGTACTACAACTCCCATCAACCCCAGCCCACATGGCTACCACCCAGGGATCATGGGAATTGTAGTCCAAAACAGCTGGATGGAGCCTCACTGGCTGCCCCTCATTTATGGATTTCTCCTTAAATGATTCAGCTTGAACTTTATATGGTTGGCAGCTGTTACCAGAACAGATTCTTAGTATCAAAAGAGGCAACTGTGTTCTAGAAGCTTTGCGGTACAAGTTAACAGGAAAGGTTAAGCACAAGGATTTAACAACGTTGCTAGCTAACGTCATGTTTGTTATTGCACACCCTCAATATTGCAAAGGATTCTTCCCAAGGCAATGCTAACTGCTGATTTGGAATGGCACACAACTGACTTAAAAAATAAGAAAATAACATCAGTCAACACAAGTGACCTATGCACTGGGAATCTGAAATTTGTGAGGCAAATGCTTTTTGCTTCAGCAGGCATTCAGTGTATCACTGAAGGACACCGCCTAAGGCTAGTGTGTGAAGCCAAAAACACATGTGCTGTAAATGTGAATAGCAAAAAGAACTATTAGCAAAAAAAAATGTATAACTACCCCATTTAATAATAAAATAAAATTTCATCCTTCTCCCCCTCTTGTCGATTGCATATGTGACATGCAGTGTATATAAATATTCAGTGGTGACTTGTTCAAAGAGCAGCAATTGCTTTAGATAATCAGATAATGAAATCCATCATCAAGCTGAACCCTAATCTGCATTTTAATGATTTTTAAAAATGTGTCCCTGCTCTGAAAGAGGAAGCTATGTATTGCTAGCATTATCCCATGCCTTTCAAGTGGGTGCCCATTATAAATAGCAATAATAAAACTAGTACACAGACGCGTTAAAAGCATCATGATAGGGTCAAATGTGAGTAAAATGTCAGGGATGCTGTTTATTATAGCCAAAAGATTGTTCCTTGTGTTCAATGGCATATTACAGCAGTGGTCAGTCTTCTTCATCAAAGCTGTGATGGAATACTGATCAAAATGCACTTAGTAGCAGGTCTATTCTTTTTACTTTGTACAGGAAAACATTCAGTGTCATAGAAGCAGACCTCTACTTCCTCTCCTCACCCCTTGCAGCCCCCTGTTCTGCTCTGGTGTTCTCCCCAACCCTTCAGAGCAGATTTTGGGGCTGTGGAGAGACTACAGGAAGAGTGGCGAATCTATTCCATGAATGGTATCCATTCTGGGGATGAACAGAGATGGCTCGATTTCACCCATAATAACTCTGATAAACATTTTAGAGGTTCAGCACGCCAGGACAACAAATATTTGTTTATTTGTTTATGTATTTATTCCCTAGAATCGTAGAATTGTAGAATTGGAAAGGTCATATAGCCCAACTCCCTGCAATGCAGGAATCTCAAGGAAAGCATCCAAGACAGATAGCCATCCAATTTCTTCTTAGAAACCTCCAACGAGGGAGAGCCTACCACATCCCTAGTCAACAGTCAGCCAGTTCTATATATACCAACAACATAGTATTGGCAAAGTTATCCACTCACATGTAGGTAAAAGGTAAAGGACCCCTGGATGGTTAAGCCCAGTCAAAGGTGACTATGGGATTGCAGCACTCATCTCACTTTCAGGCCTAGGGAGCCGGTGTTTGTCCATAGACAGCTTTCCGGGTCATGTGGTCAAACCATGACTAAACTGCTTCTGGTGCAATGGAACACCATGGCACAGTGCACAGAAACACCGTTTACCTTCCTGCCAGAGCAGTATCTAGTTATCTACTTGCACTGGCGTGTTTCCAAACTGCTAGGTTGGCTAGAGCTGGGACTGAGCAATGGGAGCTCACCCCATCGCGGGGATTCGAACCACTGACCTTCCTATCAGCAAGCCCAAGAGGCTCAGTGGTTTAGACCACAACGCCACCCGCATCCCAGCTTCTCTCACATATTGTACATATAGCAATATCTTTCTGTTTGAGCTTCTGAATCAAGGAAATGGATGTTTACACAATATTAGAATGGAGTTAATTGAGAGTATGAGAAATTCTGGCTGTCCAGCATAAACATACAACCATAATTTAACAGGATAGTGTGAACCAATAACATTTCTTATGAATTTGGCCCTTGTGAGTTATAAGATTTAGCATCACTTATTTGAAGGCATTTGGGCTCTGAATTGAGAAAGATCTTTCCACTGACTTTAATGGTAGATGTGCTATTCAGGAAATATGAGGATAAAACCTCCCCAGTAAAATCTTAATGTGGTCTTACATCCTAATTCATGACCTAAAATAAAAGGTTATAACATAGTTCATTGAATGTTTATGTAGTAGCATTTTATTTTATTCCAATAGTGACCAATATTTTCATGATAATATGATTTTGCTGGTGACAAAGTTGCAGGTGCATTAAACCCCATCACACCCTCCCCAATTCAGCAGTCTAAACTTGTGCAAGCAGGATGAGCTTTAAAAAGGGGGGTGCATTGATAAACTGCAAGTGAAATCCTGCTTTTCTGTGTTCCTGAAAAAGCAACTGTTATTCTGAAAAAGTATCCCATTCTTCAGTAACCACAGTCACACAGAGAGGTGGTGGTGGGGAACTGATATTCCTTTTGTCCCAATCAGTATGTGTATTCAAGAAGACAAAGAGTGATACACAACCATTGCCACAATCATACCATTCATTCATGGAAAGTCAAAAAATTCAATTCAAATACTGAAGACTAATTATGCATGGCGTTTTGAAGGGGAGCTTCCTGCTGCATACACTCCAATATTTCAGTGATGATGATGATGATGATGATGATGATGATGATGATGATGATTTATACCCAGCTCATCTGACTGGGTTGCCCCAGCCACCCTGGGCAGCTTCCAACACACATAAAAATATAATAAAACATTAAATGTTTTTTTTCAAAATTTCCCTATACAGGGCTGACTTTGCATGTCTTCTAAAGGTTGTATAGTTACTTATCTCCTTGGCTTGTGGGTCACATAACTCCATACCGTCTGACCAAAATAGGTACATCCTACCATATCCTTCAACATTTCTCTGCTGAAAATAAGGATGTCCTAAGAGCAGGTCATTCTATGATCAAATCAGAAACTGGGACAGCTTCTGTAAATCTGGGACTGCCCCTGGAAAATAGAGAGTCTGCTGCTGTTTGAAAGCTAAATAACTAGATAGAGTGGTCATTTGAAAATGAGGCAGGACTCCTGTACCTTTAATACTTGTGATTTGCAGAAAAAATGAGAAGCTTCAGCAAACGTGGCTTTACTTACAGCCCAAAGTCTTAAAAGTCAATGAGTCTGTCCTCTCTAGTTAGAGAAGGCTTGGGGAATGCTGTGAGCAAAGTGATGGACCTATCTGACAATGATCCCTAGTGAGCTTATGTGGCTGTGGTGTCAGTACTTTGAGAGGCTTGATCTAGATAATCCCCACCATATCCCAGAGCAATATTAGGCCAGAAGCATTGTGGGAAATTCAGAAGGATGGCTCGATCCAGCCAAATGACCCTGCCTGGAATGTAGAGAAGAGCAGGGATAATATCTTGGCATAGAGTTTATGTTGGGGATGTGTCTGTCAGGCTGCAGCCATAATAAGATTTTAAAATATATGCTTCAATAATTCTTCTTCTTTGGCGATCACTCGTAGCCGAGTAAGATTGTCTTCCATAAACAGGGTTTTAACAGTGAGTCCGTGAGTGACTGTGGAGGCCAATTCTGGATCCACACATCCTTCCACAGTGGGGACATTGGTTTCCGGGTGGGAGTTGATCACGGTGAGGGTTTGCCAAGCATGCCTTCCTCTTAGCACGTTTCTCCCTTGCATCCTGAGTTCAAGTGTCTTCAAAGCCCATGACACCTTTGGTAAAGGCTGTTCTCCAATTGGAGTGTTCGCAGGCAAGTGTTTTCCAGTTGGTGTTTATACTACATTTTTTAAAGAATTGCCTTGGGACAGTCTTTAAAACTCTTTTGTTGACCACCAGCATTACACTTTCCATTTTTTAAGTTCAGAATAGAGTAGTTGCTTTGTAAGACGATAATATTGTCATATGAAATGACAAGCTATTTCTTACGGGATTTATTTGATTATTTTACATTTATCTCTCAATCCCTGATCTGGAGCATATAACAAAGCATTAAAAAGAGCATATAAAAACTGACTAGACTGTCCCATTACAGCAGAATAAAATTCTATCCAACCAAAAACACATTAAGTGCCCTGTAACAAATCCCTATATTGTATCCATTCATTGTACCATTTTTAATAGGTGAGCTTTTGAGTTTCGGTTGATCTCATTGCGAAATTATGTGCCAACATATTTGTTTTCCTGTTTCCTTCTTTCTCCCACTCTTTTAAGTATTACCTGATGGTTCTTTGTTTATACAAGTCAACAGGGATGTTAGGTAGGAAAGCTACACTGGTTTTTGTTATAATCAAAAACTTTCTGAATCAAAAGGATTGTATATTCACCTGATGCGGAAGGAATTCTTCCATGTCTCAGTGTGGAAATGTTTAAACCTGGCTCTTCACTCCGGCAAACCAGAAAGTGACTATAACTCAGGAAACATTAACTAGCATCCTTCTGGTCTCTTGGTTCTTCATGCTGAAACCTACATTTTGCTCACTGCTCTGGGACTTATTTGTTCTCCAAATGCTTCTTTGATTAAACATTTGAACTTCTAACAATAAGGCACCACTGTCAAGAGAGGGCACTTATATAATGACTCCACACAATATTTTAATGTTATCACCCCATTACCATTTGTCACCAGTCATGTTCATCATCCATGTCAGGGTGCTTAATGTGTAGCCCTTCTGGTGTAGCAGCGCACCAACTCTCTATTTTATTATTTTATTTTGAACTACACATTAGAGCTATACAGGCTGCCTCTTGGATCACATCCACATCATGCATTTAAAGAATTGGCTTCCCCCTAAGAATCCTGGGAACTGTATTCTGTTAAGGGTACTGGGAATTGTAGCCCTTTAAGAAATAAATTGTGGCTCCCAGGATTATTTGGGGGAAAGCCATGCACTGTAAAAATACAGGGTTGATATCACCTTAATGACATGGAGGAAACATGGTTGATAGGATAGCTATCTGCTTCATTTTGATGCACTGCACTTCTGCTTTGAATAAATAGTTGAAGTAAATAATATTTTGCCTTGTGATTTAAGAAAAGCAAAAACTCTGTCTCACCTGACCTGCTCAGCTTCATGCTCAAAGAGTTGAGTGCACTTGTTTGAAAATATCAGTGATTATATACCACTTGTATAAAATGGCGTCTAAGTTTTTACAACTATAAAATCAAATATAATTAAAATACCCAAGAACTATTCCGTCAGAGCATCTCTTGCGGGGGTGCAATTAGTGCCAGCACCGTCCGTCAAGAGTTTGGGTGTAATCTTCGATACCTCCCTCTCTATGGAGGCGCAGATTACAGCTATAACAAAGGCGGCATTTTTTCATCTCCGCCAAGCTAAGCAGTTGGCCCCTTACCTCTCTCGCCCTGACCTAGCCACTGTGATCCACGCGACGGTCACCTCCAGACTGGATTATTGTAACTCGCTCTACGTGGGGCTGCCCTTGAGACTGACCCAGAAACTCCAGCGGGTGCAGAATGCCGCAGCGAGACTCCTTACGGGGTCCTCGCTGCGAGATCACATTCATCCGGTGCTATACCAGCTGCACTGGCTCCCGGTGGAGTACAGGATCAGGTTTAAGGTGCTGGTTTTAACCTTCAAAGCCCTATACGGCCTAGGACCCTCGTATCTACGGGACCGCCTCTCCTGGTATGCCCCACAGAGGAACTTACGGTCCTCAAATAAAAACATCTTGAAGGTCCCAGGCCTCAGAGAGGTTAGGTTGGCCTCAACTAGAGCCAGGGCTTTTTCGGCTGCGGCTCCAACCTGGTGGAACGCTCTGTCACAAGAGACAAGGGCCCTGCAGGACTTGACATCTTTCCGCAGGGCCTGCAAGACAGAGCTGTTCCACCAGGCCTTTGGTTAGGGCACAGCCTGACTCCCTCCTTTGGCAATCTTTACAATACTTTAGTTTATGGTTGCCATCAATTCTGATTTTAATTAATTCTTATGATGTTTTTATAATGTTGCACTATTTTAGTGTTGTTAGCCGCCCTGAGCCCGGCTTCGGCTGGGGAGGGCGGGATATAAATAAAATTTATTATTATTATTATTATTATTAGAATGTCTTAAATTAAAATATACAATAAAACAAGTCAGGTACTGTATAAAGCACAGCATTTAAAATATTTGAAAGAACAATAAGATCAGTAGTTCAATTCAGGGAATCCTTTGCTAAAGAAGTGTGTTTTTAGAAGCTGGCGGAAGGCCAGTACTGATGGGTCCTCTCACATTTCAACAAGAAGGGCATTCCACTAAAATGATAAGTCTATATTACCCGCTCGCTAACTTCTGGTTTTTCAGAGAATCCGGAGGCTTCTCATAGAACAGCATGAGCTTCTGTTTACTAACAGAGATGCTATCACAATATTACTTTAGCATATGGACAGCACTGTTAAAAATACCCCACTTCCTTCTCAATGCTCTGTCAAGATCTCTACAATCAGTTAAGAGTTTTCACAAGTATATTAGGCTTAAACCATTAGTGTGCAGGGAAGGGATTTTGGGTCTGGTTTTTTTACAACAACAATCATTGTCAGCTATATTCAGTAACTTCATATATATTCACTATTTATCGGGGTGTCATATTAGATCAAGGTTAGTTAACAAGAAAGGGTTACAGTATTTATGAATTTGTCCATAAAGGTTGTTTCATCTTCAGAAGACTGCTGGAAAGTCAAATTACTTTTTGCTAGGCCCAGGTTAACTGTGAGAAATAATTAAATTGGCCCAAATCTTGGAAAAATAGTAAGTTTAATGATTAGGAGTCACAGAAGCTTTGTTAATTAGGAGAGTCAAGTTCTTTGCCATTTATTTTATGTTTGGAGACATCCATACTAAATTACAAATTAAACAAGAAAGTTGGGGATTGCTTGAATGATGCTTCACAAAGCTCAGAATTCTGTGACTTGTTTAACATGTTCAGGAAAAGAAATATATATATATTTAGATTGGCAGAGAGATAATAAAAACTGGGAAGATGACCAGTGATAAAAGTCCTGCTGTTGAAACCAAGTATTTCTATAAAAATTATCTAGTTAAATCATTGACCCAGGTAAGGGAAAATATGGTCTGTGTTAAAGTAGGGGTGAATCTATTTTACTAGCAGTGAAAATATGTGCCCCTGTGAATATGTTGTTTAGTTATTTAGTAATAATATTTCTTACCCAGTCTTTGCCTCAAAGTGGTTTACAACAATAGGATATGATAAAACAATTACAATTATAAAACACATAAAACTATCCCAAAGAGTGCAAACCAAATATAAATTTACCAAAAGAGGTGGGTCCCACAAAACAACCACCACCCTTACATACCTGGGAGTCCACAGCCCAGTTGTGTTAGGAGAACAGAACTAAAGAGGCAGGATACATGCTGGGGATAAACTTGTTGTTGTTTAGTCGATTAGTCATGTCCGACTCTTCGTGACCCCATGGACCAGAGCACGCCAGGCACTCCTGTCTTTCACTGCCTCCCGCAGTTTGGTCAAACTCATGCTCGTAGCTTCAAGAACACTGTCCAACCATCTTGTCCTCTGCCATCCCCTGCTCCTTGTGCCCTCAATCTTTCCCAACATCAGGGTCTTTTCCAGGGAGTCTTTTCTTCTCATGAGGTGGCCAAAGTATTGGAGCCTCAGCTTCAGGATCTGTCCTTCCAGTGAGCACTCAGGACTGATTTCCTTAAGAATGGATACATTTGATCTTCTTGCAGTCCATGGGACTCTCAATAGTCTCCTCCAGCACCATAATTCAAAAGCATCAATTCTTTGGCGATCAGCCTTCTTTATGGTCCAGCTCTCACTTCCATACATCACTACTGGGAAAACCATAGCTTTAACTATACAGACCTTAGTTGGTCTTTAAGGTGCTACTGGAAGGAATTTTTTTATTTTGACTATGGCAGACCAACACGGCTACCTATCTGTATACAGACCTTTGTCGGCAAGGTGATGTCTCTGCTTTTTAAGATGCTGTCTATGTTTGTCATCACTTTTCTCCCAAGAAGCAGGCATCTTTTAATTTCGTGACTGCTGTCACCATCTGCAGTGATAATGGAGCCCAAGAAAGTAAAATCTCTCACTGCCTCCATTTCGTCCCCTTCTATTTGCCAGGAGGTGATGGGACCAGTGGCCATGATCTTAGTTTTTTGATGTTGAGCTTCAGACCATATTTTGCACTCTCCTCTTTCATCCTCATTAAGGGTTTTTTAAATTCCTCCTCACTTTCTGCCATCAAAGTTGTGTCATCTGCATATCTGAGGTTGCTGATATTTCTTCCGGCAATCTTAATTCCGGCTTGGCCCAGCCTTTTGTATGATGAATTCTGCATATAAGTTAAATAAGCAGGGGGACAATATACAGCCTTGTCGTACTCCTTTCCCAATTTTGAACCAATCAGTTGTTCCATACCCAGTTCTAACTGTAGCTTCTTGTCCCACATAGAGATTTCTCAGGAGACAGATGAGGTGATCAGGCACTCCCATTTCTTTAAGAAATTGCCATAGTTTGCTGTGGCATTTCATTGCTAGGGCCATTTTATTAACTCCAGCGTTAAGAATATTAGAACTTAGGACCCCATCAATTTCTAGCTTCTGCATAAGGAGAATGAGGCCATGTGTGGGAAGCCATCAAAATGCTCCACCAGGCTTCTAAGCCTCTTGGAACTGAGTGAGACTATCCTGCAGGAAGCCAGGCTCGTACTTCTCCCAGCCCTTATTCCCCCTGCCACAATCTTAAGGTGAGGAAGGAGGTCTTCCTGATTCATGTCCCCTCCAAGCCACCTGATGATGGAGTGAGTAACACAGGTTACCCTCAGTGGTGACCCATGTCCTACCCATAGGGCACAAGGCCCTGTGAGCAAGGCCCTGGAACCACCAATCACCTGAAAAGTGCCTCAGGGTTCTCACCATTTCCTGTTGAACTTACCCCCTCTCTCCATTCCCACACACCCGCCACAGAAGACAGGCAAATCTCTGTTTAGTCCTGTTCCCTGTCTCCCCCTGACTGCTTCCAAAGCCTCCCTCTCATCCCCTTATGCAGAACCACCAGAAAAATAATAATTTCCTCAGCTGGATTCCATTTGGATGATAGATATTCATCATTATAGCAGATGCACTTTCCCCCTTATTGCAATGCTTTTCTTTTGTCCATAGAGCTATTAAATATAGAAGAGTACAAGGCCAGCTGCTGCCTTTTCTAGAGTAGGAACGTTGGCAACTTCTTACAAAAACAGAAGCAGGCGTGGGAATTGCCTATGTTTACTGATTCATCCAGTGCCCAGAATGGAAATCAACCCAGTGAATATGATAGGTATTCACTGTTGTTGTTGCTTTCAGTATGCAAACAATGCATAATTTATTATGGTTTTTCTTCCCATTTGAATTGCATCTCCTTTGCAACGAAGTGAATGGGATGGAATACTGTAACGACAACGTAACTTGGATGTTTGTACGTAATGAATTGCATGCATTAAGTAATTTCACCGCAGAGGGCCGGAAGACGGATAGTGGACAGAAAGATGTAGCTAATGGCAAAAGATGAACTGCAATGGAACAAAAGCAGTGCCACATGTGACAATTACAGACAGAAAGAAAAGGATTTCTTACACCCCTAATCTAGAGCCCTGAGCCCAGCTTCCTTACCCTTTATCCACAACTAGAACTCAGTTCAAGGAGAGTCCATCCTTCTGTACCTCTGCTTAGGTTTTGTATACATTGAAAGCAACGTGATCCTAATTCAAAGGCATTCCTCCAGGGTAATAAATTCAAGAAGTCAATCCCGCTTAGAATATATTTAAACACTTCCCCATCTAAACCATTGATGGTGTACAGTGACCTTGAACCATCTTTGCACTGTAGAGGACAGGAGAAAATAGCTACCAGCTTCCTGTTCCCTAAAGTCTTAAATGCAGACTGGAGAAGGGGTTGTTATAGCACCGAGCTGTAGTAAGTAACCTTCCTACCTTATGCTGCTCTAATTGTAGGCTGCACAGAAAATTGCAAAATGCATCAGATGTTGTCATGTATGCCCCGAAGAGAACTGCAATTCAAATAAAACCGATATCCATCGGGTGGATGAGCCTGTCTCACTCTAAGGTAATGCTGAGATAAAAGTGTCTGAATGGTTCCCAGCAGATGCTAAATGGCATCTGTCCCACTCAAAAGGTACCCAATATAGTAACGGTACAATAACCACTAGATTGTGTTTGCTGCTAATGTACATTACTTGCACATGTGCAACTCCAGTGTTTAATTCCCTAGCACAGCACCTTTGCTAGCTGAGGCATCTTTGTGACATAATGATCATTTTGCAATTTGGTAATATAAAAAAGATTAATTGTCAGCAATAACTTCCTGCAGATTGGCAAATCATAAACACCAGGGAGGAAGAACATTAGAACTATGCATTGAGCCATGTAATGTATTTACTAATGTCTAGTGGCTCCTGGCAATGATTTTTCTTTATACATCAGTTACATGTGTACTTTCTGCCTGGCTTAGCTCAAACAAAACCAATGATTAATATGTAAGCACACTAGTGCAGGTATGCAAATTCACCTTTTAAATAACATATATGGTGAAAACATCTTTCTCATTCTCCCTTTTTTTCTGATCCCAAAGCAAATGTGGAAGGGGAGAAATCAGCTTTCGTTCTCAGTTCCAAATCCATTGTTGTTGTTGTTGTTGTTGTTGTTGTTGTTGTTGTTGTTGTTGTTGTTGTTGTTGTTGTTGTTGTTACTATTAGCCCTTCACCCTAAGAACCCAGAGCAGGCTGCAACAATTAAATAGAATGCTAAAAAGTTCAAAATATGTAATATTTCCTACTGACTCCCTGTTTTTTTCATTCTCAGAAGAGCAATTGTCTTTAAATGTTTCATTAAGTTAACAACCATGCAGCTAAGAAGTAGCAATCAGCAGCAGCAGAAACTCATCTGTGTCCAACAGGAAACTTCTAAGTAAAGACACAGGAGCCCCGTTAAGTGGTTTGGTTCTTTGCCTATTCACACTGGACAGAGTGAAGCAATAAGTGCATCTTTAGTGTGGTGCGGGGACACACAAATCAGGTCTGCAGAAGACTAGGGAACAACACAGTAAAGCACTGGAATGTGATGGCCTCAATGTGGTGGGCTCATGGGGGAAAGCGTCCCATGAGCCCTTCCAAAGGGGAGGGTAAAGCCTATATAAGCCTACTTCCCCTGAAGCTCAGGGCCATTTTGCCTTGAGAGTTTTCCACCTGCCAACATTCGGGTTAGAGCCTTCACTGAACAATTTGGGGTTGCTGATTGACAGGGTCGGAAATGAACCCCACCTGTCATGCCTCTTAACACTTTTGCTGGGTGGTGTTTGTTTGTTTGTTTGTTTGTTTTGGTCTTTCCCTCAGTGAAATTATGGCCCTCCTTTGTTAGGTGAAAAACGTTGTTTGTATAAGGGCAGAAAGAGCATTGGGCAGGATCAACAATAGGGGAGGTCCCCATAAGGGGCCTGAGGGGAGGACTGACCTGTCAGGAGCTCAGCCTACACTCGAGTAGGACCCTGGCAGAGACACATGCCCGACTGGCATGTTCCCTCCCTCCTGGTTGATCGTTCTGGAGCTTCAGAAGCTTTCTTCAGCCCGAAAATCACAGCAACCAATGCCAACTGACATCTGCACACTTAGGGATCCGCAGAGTCTTTGCAGCTTGCATAACAGACCTCAGCAACTCAGCATTTTAGCTAATCCACTTTATTTACATATAAACACACACGGAGCACTGCAACATGGCTCCCTCTCTCTCTAGTATCAGGCAGCAAAGAGAAAAAGGACAAAGGACAATAGTCCCACTTCACGGAACACAGTAACACAAACATCCTGTCTTCGTCACTTCCCACTCTGTGTAGTCAAAACATATACTTTCATGTGATAGACAAAAATCCCACGACTGCAATCATGGAGCAGGAATTCTAACATGACCATGGCACCCTCAAGCGCAGTGTTGGGATATCTGCCTCGTAGGAATTTGTACCCTGGTCACCCAGTCAGTCTTTACTTGCTCAGCTAGCACCATGGCAAGGGTCAACATTGGCCGGCTCCCATGGAACAGATTTGGGGCAGTCAAAACCTGGCAGGTCCATTCCATCAACATGGGGCTTGTGGAATGACAAATTGATCCTGGGACCCAATGCCATCCCAACCCTTACTTTGTCTGGTGTTGTCAATAGAGATTTGGTTTGATTTTATCCCATCACCATTCTACAGACTTGTTATTTTGCTGATCTCATGGGTCACAAAATGTGCCTGTCTGGGCAAAAGATGAATCTTAAACACTGGCAGAGTCACACATAAAAATGTACATTTGCTATGCCAAAAAAGAAACTTTGATCAATCTGTTTTGGTGGGAGTGGTGGGATGTGGTTTTTTTTGTTTTGTTTTGTTTTACGCTTCCCATATCTCCCCATATGTCGATATCGCCACCCTTTTTAGACTTTTATCTGTTTTGCTCTGAAAAATAATTTAGATTTCCCTGCTGACTTTTCTAGTTATCTCTCCTTTGTTTGCCTAGAAGAGATTCAATAAAACACTGTGGATATTAATTTTCTCCTTTTATGGCAGTTGAGTTGATTCTAAAAATAAAAAGAAGGCAATCTCACATAGCCACTTCCAGGCAACATCTATTTGTTTTAATACCACCACCCTTTGCTCACTAGGTACAAGAGAGCCCTTTTGCATTCGAATTCTTAAACCTAAATACTAAACGTTATAATCTCTGATCACTGTTACACACCTGTGAACAGCTTTCATTCCACTAAGAAAACACTGTGCATGTATTGGCTGGTAGAGAAGAATTTCCTGTAGCTCTGCTTCGTATGATCTTTCCACTCCCCCTTTGGCTATATTTCTAATGTGTCCACCAAGAATACTTGCAACATGAAATTTCAGCTTATTATTATTCAGATAAGGTCGCAGGCGCTCCAGTGCAACCTTGTCTGTTTTAACCAAATTCTTTTGCTCATCAAACAGCTAGGTCTAGACAAGAGACAGTTTGCATACCCTCCAACATTTCTCCGATGAAAGTATGGACGCCCCGTTCCATAAGGATAATTTTACTATTTATAACCCCCCCCACACACACACATCTTACTGGGTTGCCCCAGCCACTCTGGACAGCTTCCAACGTATATAAAAACATAATAAAACATTAAACTTTTTTTTAAAAAGACTTCCCTCTACGGGAAGTTTCAGCCAAGGAGATAAGTAACCAAACAACCTTCAGAAGACATCTGTAGGCAGTCCTGTATAGGGAAGTTTTTTAAAAAATTAGAGTTTAATGTTTTAGTATGTTTTTATATATGTTGGAAGCTGGGGCAACGGAGTCAGATGGGTAGGGTATAAATAGTAAAATGGTGGTGGTGGTGGTGATGATGATGATGGAATAGGATGTCCTATTTTCATTGGAATAATGTTGGAGGGTATGCAAATCTGTCAATTATGGTTTCTCTGTTTCTCATTTTCCCAATCTTAAGTTCAGTTTGACACATTTTCACATCAGTTTGCTTTACAAAAAAAACCAACCCTCATTAAAATCTGGCAGCATTTTAGCATGAATCTCTGTATGCAATTTTGCCTAATACACACACTGTTGCTGTCAAGGGAATTGGGGTTGCTTGTGTGTAAACCTCCAGCTGTTCCAAACTGCTTAAGGGGCGGTTGTGTCTTTCCCTGACTGAGCAGCTTGGGTGCTGCTGCTCAGTCGCTCGACGAATCCGTGAGTGGGCGTCTCCTAAATTTCCTCCAGCATAAGAACTCCTTAACGGACAACCGTCGCCTCGCCTCTCTGCGCGGAAGCCTTCTGCGCAGAGTGGGCATGCCTAGTGGTGGTCCTCCACCCTCCTCACTGACTTCACTGGAAGAGTCTCGGAGCCTCACCTCCGAGATGCTCTCTGCCTCTCCCTTCTTCCTGGTGTCACCTGGACTTCCTTCCCCAGATGCCGTTCTCTCTCTACCCTTACTTGTTCCCTCTCCTGCAGAATCCGGAAGCCTCGCCTCCCCCCTCTGCTCTGATGTCAGTTGCCTGACAGTTGCTAATCAATCTTCCTTGATATAACACATTTTTGAACGACATTTTCACTAACATGCATATTTATACTATACTATACCTAACATACTATACCCTAGTATTGGCGTTATTGAAACATGTTACTTGGCTGGAGAATAGCACTGCAGAACTCAGAGAATGCTAATGCTGGATGGCTGTTGGTTTTCTTATTATTCTTATTATTTATTAAATTTGTATACCACCCTTCATCCAAAGATCATCCGATGGTTCACGACATAAAAATACAAAATGAGAACACAAAATAAATAATGAAAAACCCCAAACCACCAACACCCCCCTAAACAAATTTAAAAGGCCACAGAATGCTAATCAGCCAAAGGTCCAGTTGTAAAGAAACATTTTTGCCTGGTACCTAAAGATATGTAATGAAGTTGCAAGGCAAGCCTTCCTGGGGAGACAATTCCACAAAGAGGGAGCCACCACAGAAAAGGCCCACTCTCGTGTTGCTGCCCTCCGTACCTTTCGTGGAGAAGGCACACAAAGAAGGGCCTCAGATGATGATCTCAGAGTCCAGGTAGGTTGATATGGGAAGAGGTGGTCCTTCTTCTTTTAGATAGATAGAATTAGATAGGGTCACATTTAAATGCAAACTGAATCTAATTTCTTTTGCATCTGAAAATGGCGGACAATGTGGCTAAACCAATGTTTTCCAAATTTATGCTGACAGCAAGCCAAATTAGACAGGAAAACAAAACTGTACAGTATATTGAGGGATCAGTTTAAATGGGGGATCAAAATGTGCCAATGATTTAAATAAATAAGCTCTTTTCATTAGAGGCTGGCTAAGTTTAATACAGATGTAGACAAGATGCATGATGGTAAACATGAATGGAGAATACATAAGTTTACGCAGCCTGGTTTATTCTTCAACTGCAACTAGATTTATCTTCCCACTGTCCTTTTTCTTTTACAGCTTTCTTCCAGTGTCTGTGCCAAATATAGCTGCTGAGCAACTTTATCAGCTTTTGTGTGAACTCTACTGGAAGAGCTGAGTTAGAATTCCACTTTATCTAGTTTCTCGTAACAGATTTATATTAAATTATTTTTGTGTAATTATATTTTCCATGTGTACTTCTCGCATTGGAGCATATTTTTCACAGTAAACTAGGACATGACCCAAGACAACATTAAACTTTTATTACTATGTAAATAGAACTGTTAATTGCTTCTCCAGGCACCAACTTAAACTTGCTTGCTTGTAAGGTCATAGCCAATTTTGTCTATAAAAGTTTGGCATGGTACGGAAATGGCATATTGATGGATTGTACGCCAAAGTGTTTGTGACAAATGTGTGCAAGATTTTTTCCATCTGACTTTGCTTTACTCAGAAAACAGCCAAAGAGAGTTAGCTATTGATAACACAAATACGTCCTCTTGATATACTCAAATTTAATGATGCACAGAGATTTGGAAAACACCACGAGAGGCAGTCATCACTCTGGCAAGTCATCCTCTTGGCTACAAATCATCCTTTTGGCTACAGTCAGGACATCAAGGGGAGGGTTAGATGACAGGTTTTTGTTGCACCTTGTATTTTTCCTAGCCAGCAAACAATTGCTTAAATATCAGATTTATTATTACTATTGTTATTCTCTTGCCCTTCTGTTTATTCACTCTCATCCAACACATTACTGATTTCCAGCACCAATTTGGGGATTCCTCTGACTCACTGGGAGTTAAGCAGATGGAAATGTGCAATCGACTGTCAACAGCGTGGTGATGTTACCGTACTTCAAATCCCCTGATATGCAACTCCAGTAGTTTCATGTAGATGATATAAAGCATAGGGGACAGAATGGAACCCAAAAGCTCCCATATGGCAGAACAGAAATCCCTCAGCATCGCCTTGTCACATCTACCTGACAAGGACAAAACCATTACAAAGCAATGCCATGTACTCTGAAGCAGGTGCTACAGATTGACAAAATCACAAGCTATTGAGATGTCCAGCAAAATCAACATGGGTACATTTTCCTTGCCTCTCACTAAAGGACATCATTCAGAGTGGCCAAGGCAATTTCATTTGGAGCTCTGACACCCCCTGAAGGAAAATATATTTAGGAAATGTCAGTTTGTGGTATATTGAAGATGAAGCAGGCTTGTCCTGTTATTTATGGAGCTTTTGACTACCTATTGTCTGTTTCTCTTCTCTACTGTGAGTATTGTTTTGTCCTTGAGGGAGAAGAAAAGCCATGTTGGATCAGACCAAAAGCTAGTCTCTTTTATAAGAAATGTAGAAAAGTCTTAGCAAAAATCGGTAATTGAACATGTGATGTGTAGGAAGAAGGGATGAAATTTTGAAATGAAAGTTGAAAATGTTATTGCACTGGAAGCAGCAAAGGAGTGAAGAAAATAGAAGGAACATCTCTCTCTCTCTCTCTCTCTCTCTCTCTGTGTGTGTGTGTGTGTGTGTGTCAGATTTTAAATTTGTACTAATTTGGTCATAATTTGTAAAAAGATTATGGAAAATCAATTTTTAAAAATGGGGAAAAGACCCATCTAGTTTAGCATTCTGTTTCCCATGGATGTCAATGGGAAGCCCGGAAGCAGACTATCAGCACAATAGCCATATCCTGCTGTTGCTCCCCATCAAATGTCATTCAGATGCCTCAAATTCATGGAGGATAGGGTCACCAATGGTTGCTAGGGATGATGGCTGTATGCAGCCTCCAGAATTAAAATTGATGAGCAACAGTCACAACTTATGGCAGCAAATTCCATAGTCTAAATATCCACCATGGAAGACTTTCTGTCCTGAGTCTTCTACCTCTCAGCTTCATTGGATGACCCTGGGCTCTACTATTAAGGAAGTGAAGTGTAGAGTAGATGGCAGAGTAAGATTGGGTGGGTGCAAACAGAATTGAGACATTGGTCCTGGTAGCAGTAGACTGAGTCTACCTAAGGATTCTCGTCATAGCAATTTGAACAGGGGTGCTTGCGTAGTTGAACAAACATACACTGAATGCTCAACCAATCCCTAGAGATTGCCACACAAAGTTCTGCTAGATATGCTTCTAGTTGAGGAATTTGTTTTCAGAAGTGGATTTCCCCAAGAGGCCATGGTGCCCTCGAGATGCTGCCCTCCAGATGTTTTGGGCTATAACTCTGATCAGCCCCAAAGCCATGAACACCTCAACTACCACTTATAAATGCCATAGGAGAAATATGCTAAGAGGAAGGAGTGCTTGGCAAATCCACACTGTGATCCCGCCCAGAAACCAATGTCCCCACTGTGGAAGGACGTGTGGATCCAGAATTGGCCTCCACAGTCACTTACGGACTCATTGTTAAAACCATGTTTATGGAAGACAATCTTACTCGGCTACGAGTGATCGCCAGAGAAGAAGAAGTATCTCTCTGTTATTCGGGGCAACCATAATAATAATAATAATAATAATAATAATAATAATAATAATAATAATAATAATAATATTTTATTTATACCCTGCCCATTTAGCTGGGTTTCCCTAGCCACTTTGGGTGGCTCCCAACAGAATATTAAAAACAGGATAAAACATCAAACATTAAAAACTTCCCTAAACAGGGCTGCCTTCAGCCTTAGTGCTTCTATGCTTTCAGGATCATGTGATGTGACTAACCATTTTCATTTGTCTGACTTAATATTTCTCCTGGGTGCATTGCTCCAGAAATTTATTGTGTATTAGATAAGTTTTATACAGTTGATGGGCCTCAGCTTTGGAAGGTCCAGTCTGTGCAGCTGAGTGGCCCTTTCTGTCGGTATCCTAATATCCTTGCTGTTCCAGATGTAATAATTGCATCCCTTTGCCATCACTGATGGGAATTTTTGGGTGAGGAAAAACTCCCTTTTCCCACCATCAACTCTGCTGAGCTCCAGACACAAGATGAAGCAGTTTCCTTTGAGGAAGGCAGATGGCTTCTGGAAGAAGATGGAGTAAGATCATACAGAGGGATGAAGAGTTGTTTGGTGATACGATTAGAGCCATCTGCCCATTTTATTAAGATGAGAGCTGTCCATCTGTGGCAAGGACTGATAACTTTGCTACTAGTGAGCTATTAATGTAGTGGTTTTCAAATCTAAAATATTTGCTTCGTGAAAAATGACCCTCCGGTCTCCAAGGAAAACTCATTTAGAGCATCTGTGACGTGCAGGGCATGAGAGGCAGGTGTGCTGGAGAGGGAGCGGAAATGAGGGGTCTTTAATAAGAAACTGGGGGGGGTGGCAGACAGGTCCAAAGGGATTTTAGTGCAGTATGCTATTGCTCTCTTTTCTTTGTAATGGCATATGTTCATTAACTATCATCAAACAAACTGGTGATTCAGGCCTCGCCTTTTAGGGCAATTTGTCAGACGCTCTGAAAAAAGCAAGATATGATGAGAGCAAGCTTCGCTAACGAAAGTCAAACCCAGAGGGTGTCCATTAGCACTTCAAACAGCTTTTGGAATATGAAGCAAATATTAAGAAGAGCTTGTCTCACTCCGCTAACCTGGATGGCCAAACCTGCTGGTCAGCATCTGCAGGAGTGCCTATCATTGAGCACGGTTTCATGTCATTCAGCATAGGCTGTCTGGCTGTGCCTCAAGAGCACTAAAACAGTGGAACATATTGTGTTACACCAGTGCTCTGGAATCACCTGGTTTTCTGTAGACTTTGAGGAATCATTCCTGGTGATTCATGCTCCAAAGAGCTGAACTGTGCAATCAAAAAATGAGGGTGTGGTGCTTTACACCAGTGTGATGTAGTGGTCAAGAGTGGTGGACTCGTAATCTGGTGAACTGGGTTCGCTTCCCTTCTCCTCCACCTGCAGCTGCTGGGTGACCTTGGGCCAGTCACACTTCTCTGAAGTCTCTCAGCCCCACTCACCTCACAGAGTGTTTGTTGTGGGGGAGGAAGGGAAAGGAGAATGTTAGCCGCTTTGAGACACCTTAGGATAGTGATAAAGCGGGATATCAAATTCAAACTCTTCTTCTCTTTATGGTCAGATGGAAATTAAGACAGGGTAGTCCACCTCCCCCATTTCCATCTCTTTGGCCTCTGTGAGAACAGTGTGCTGGGCTAGATGGTATGATCCAGCAATGCTTTTTTTCCCATAAAAGGGGTTGATTTCCACCAGTTCCGGAGCTGTTGTACATTTCTCCTGGGTTTAGGGATATGTCAGGGGGCTGGGAAAACTGTGGGTGCTTTAGATCCACACTGTTTTCAGGTCTGCCCCTGGCTCACTCTCAGACCACCCTGACACCCTTGTTGGCCCTTCCAATGTCAGAGCTCCCAGTGGCCATAGTATTGCAGTCTTGTGCAATTCCTAAGTTTAGGGCTGGGCCATGGCATTGCGTTGCCTGAAGGGGAAGAGAAAATCCTCCCTCCCTTCCTACAAAACAAAGTACAGTATATAGTATCCAAAGGTGGCCATGTTATTTTGATTCCCGAGAAAACCCAGAAGTCCATCTCCCAGGGAAGTAAAAATGCAATAATCATAAATGAGAAACTTATCGCTTCCTGCCCTTTCAAAACACTCCAAATCAGCCCCACTTTATGTAATAGTAGGGCCAAAGGGACGTGGGTGGCACTGTGCTCCAAACCACTGAGCCTCTTGGGCTTGCCGATCAGAAGGTCGGCGGTTCGAATCCCCGCAACAGGGTGAACTCCCGTTGCTCAATCCCAGCTCCTTCCAACCTAGCAGTTCAAAAGCACACCAGTGCAAGTAGATAAATAGGTACCGCTCCGGCGGTTGGTAAATGACGTTTCCCTGAGCTGCTCTGGCTTTGGTGTTCCATTACATCAGAAGTGGCTTAGTCATGCTGGCCACATGACCCAGAAAAACTGTCTGCAGACAAACGCCGGCACCCTCGGCCTGTAAAGCAAGATGAGCGCCACAACCCCAGAGTTGCCTGTTGACTAGACTTAACTGTCCTTTACCTTTACCCCTTTTAGGCCCAAACAAAGTTCAGGGATTTTTGGTGTTGTTGCAAAGAAACTTGTAGAAGAATTTACTCTGAAAATGTATTCTTTCTGGCTACTCAAACATATATGGAACTCCCTTCACTTGAGAACTTTGAAGCCCAAGTCCTGACTTTTTTTTTAAATATCTTTATTGTCATTGCCCCCTTCGGGGACAACGAAATTACTTGACTGCTCCATAAAAACACTAATTAAATAATACAGTATAATACAGCAAGGGAGATTAGATAACTTTCAAAGTCCGGGCTTCCCATTCAGGGCCGAGATCGCTCTGGAGAAGAAGCTGTTCTTAAGACGGCTCGTTCTTGTCTTCATCGTCCTGTATCTCCGTCCCGACGGCAAGAGCTCGAAGAGACAGTGACCAGGATGCGATGGATCTTTTACTTTTGTTTAAGGTTGCCATTTGATCCCCCCCCCTATACTTTAGTGTGCTTTTACTGTATATTTTTGTAGCTTATACCCCTGGACTGTCAGGTTGGAGCAGGCTAGGAATCTAAATAATTAACAGTATGTATTCCCACTTGGCATAAGTTCCAGAATAGTGCAGAAAGCAGAGAGGACAGACATTTCCTCAGGGTAGTGGCATAATAGACTCATGCAGTAAGCAGTCTTTGCCCCCCCCCCATAGGTTTATTTTCTTTCTGACACTAGCAAAATAGTGACTGAACTGTACAGGGAAAACACTGTCCTGATTTGGTATTCCTTAAGAATAAAACCTCAGCAAGATCTCCATAAATGCCTCTGTGCAGATACAAGCGCTGGCTCATTAAATATCAAACAAACATTCAATATTAAACAAACATTTGACACGGCAAGATTGTGGCTCCCCTCCAACGTTGTTCAACTCACATCTCATTACGTATCTGCAACAAACTAGATCATTGATGTGACCCATCACCATGCACTCACCACAGAGTGATGGGTGGAATCTAGATAATGAAAATTTTACTGCTGTTTGAATTACAATGTCTACATTTCTATGAGAGTCAGAACTGCTGGTTAACCAACAGAGATGCCAATTTTCCAAATGGGATGTAAAACATAGTAGCCCCAACATTTTATTAACAACAACAACAACAATTTTGCTATTTATATCCCGCCCATCTGGGTGGCTTCCAGCACATATAAAAACATAATAAAAAATCAAATAAAAAAACTTCCCAATACAGGACTGTAATTTCACATAAAAGCATAAATATTGTGCATATATATATATGAATAATAATGTTTAAGTACACAACAGAAAACTGGCAGAAATTAGGTACAAATTCTTACAAGTTATTGTGCAAAGAGTATACAGTAAATTTATATAGTATATGAACTGAGGCACATCTGTGCAATATCTATGGTTCATTGTTCAAATAAACTTATGGTAAAACATTGGTTGTGTTTCATACCCCCTTTAGAGCATTGACCTCTCTATTGGTCAGCCAGTAGTTCTGACTCTGGGCATTGTTATTCAGTCAAGAGTCTGGGGGAAAATACATTTTGAAGAGTACAACTTTCTAAGACCTCAAGGATCTCAGTGTCAGGCCTGTGCCGTGGGCAACAGCGTAGTGCAGGGGTGGGGAGCCTTATGGACAATCTTCTGAGGCCCAAATACCAGTGGCAGTCATGCAAAGGTCAGATTTTCTACAGACACCACACACCTCTCCACCCTACTTCCAGGTAAGCAAAGGGAATCATCACAATTCAAGGATACTTTCCGGCCATGCAAAGGCATTCCAGGACAGTGAAGTCTGTGGATAGGTATGATCTGAGAAGCATCTCAAGGCTCACCACCCCAGGTCTAGGATGAGCCAGGAACTAGGAGACCAGCCAGTAGTTTGGACCAAACATGAACACAGGACTGGAGGACATATCAGGGGAAGGATTGAGGAGCAAGACAGAAGTCAGGACCAAGATTACAGGAACAGATCTGAGTTCAGGGTGACCTTGTTGCTCGAGCAAGTTTCAAATGGAACAAGGAGCACTCTCTCTTTATTTATTTTTTTCTCTTCCTCCTGCCCTGGAGGATCCGCTGGTTGGTTTGTGTGGAAGAGTCAGTCCATGAGCTGGAGACAGTTCACTGAAAGAGCTCAGATTTTCATCACATGGGATCTAGCAGCTCCTAAGTGTCAGTGGACTCTAGACTGGCATTGTTGGTACTAAAGCAATGTGAACACAGTCAGTGATCTAATACCCAACTCTAATCAAAAGAAGCTTACACTACAGAGATGCAAGCGTAGATGATGCCAAATTTGCATTCATGGGCCATCCTAGCCAGTAGTGACTTTCTATTCACTACTAGGAGTTCACAGAATGCACAGCTCTCTTATTTTTCATAACTGTGCTAAGAAGGCAACGTGCAACTTCAGAACTGCCTATCTAGCTCTGAACATAGCACCACCTTCTGCTGGAAGAACAACATTGCTCCATTAAAGGTTCCCATTATCCTTTTATGTAATTTTGAATTAATGTTGCTCCTGTAGCTGATCATCTTTAAATCCTAGCCTTAACTCTCTCCTGAATGTTTTATCCTTATTGGTGTCTTTGCTGAGATCAGTGATCTAGCTCAACACTCAAACCCAACTTTCATTTTTCATGCCGTAATATAACTCTAGAAACTTTATTTTAAAAACTACAAAGCATTTGAAATTTGAGTCACATAAAATGAAAGCCTTTGATCAACTGCAGTTCTTAAGTCTAACTGGATACAAGGCGTAGATAAAAGTCCAGTAATATGCTGTTAAACACAAAGAGCCAGGTAAGTTGAAAAATGCTCCTTAACATGTCTGGTCAAGTTATATATAGTTCTCTCAGAAGATTCGTAAGATGGAAGGATTCCTTTTCATTCTAGCAACTACTTTGATTTCAGTCACTTAATGTGAAAAACCTTCTTTTACGTTAAATATATAGTATTATTTTTCTTATCTAGAATTTGGTCTACAGTCCCTTAAAAACAGGAAGGTGTTATTAACTGCATGCATGTATGTATATATGTACTAGGGGGATGTAAATTTCCAAACTGCTTTAGGAATCAAAATGCAACTTCCATACAGAATCATGTTTTTACCATGTGAAAGGAATGCTAATCATGACAACAAACCGTTAATCAGACCCCAGGTCCCGAATACTCTTTGCAGAATTTGGTTAGCTTCTGATGAGTCTCATCTACTTGTTGTTTCTTTCAAATTTGCTGAAGATACCCAGAAAACAGTGCTCTAGTTGCTTTAACTAAGTTAAAATACCGTATTTTTCGCCCCATAGGGCGCACCTAGTTTTTTTTTTTGGGGGGGGGGGAAATAAAGAAAAAAAAATATTTCCCCCCCAGGCGCAGGGCTGGCGTGGGGGAAGCCCGACCTTCCCCCAACCCCAGCCCCGAGAGCAGCCTGCTATCTGCAAGCCTAGGGAGCCCGGCAGGAAGTCACGCCAGTCTCCCCAGGCTTGCGGAGAGCTGCGCGAAGCCCGGGCGCGCTCTTCAGTGCGCCCCAGGCTTCGGAATACAGGCAGCTCTGCACAACCCTCGGGAGCCCGGCGCGACTTGTTGCTGGTCTCCCTAGGGCTGCACAGAGCTGCGCGAAGCCCGGGGATGCAGGCAGCCCTGCACAGCCCTCGGGAGACCGGCGCAAAGTCGTGCCGGTCTCCCGAGGGTTGCGCAGAGCTGCCTGAAGCCTATAGAGCGAGAGGGGTCGGTGCGCACCGACCCCTCTCGCTCTCCAGGCTTCAGCGAAAGCCTGCATTCGCCCCATAGGACGCACACACATTTCCCCTCCATTTTTGGAGGGGGAAAAGTGCGTCCTATAGGGCGAAAAATATGGTATTCATTAGCATCTGTCTCAATATAAATTGAGTCATGCAGTTAAATCTTATGCGTGTTTCCCTGTAAGTAAACCCTATTGAGTTCAATGGCATTTACTATAATGAAAGGGCACACAAAACTACAGCTTCAGATTGCTAGAAATGTAGGTTCAAAATGGACACAGATGCTATTTTTCTTTGGCGCATGTCAGCTTATTATTTTCATGAGAGAGAACACAACATAAGCCTGTCACAGCCTGAGAAATTATTTTTTATTATTATCTCAGCTGAAAAAGATATGCCAAGGACTTCTTCTCCATCAAAAGATGCAATGAAAATAGTCAATGAACTAGGCCCTTTTGAATCTGCCAATAACTTGCTGTAGCATATGGTTTTGAGAATACTTTGGCCCCAATATCTGAGCTTACGTCTGCTTGAAAGCAAAACAAAATGGGTATGATTTGATGAGTTGGAAGAGGTTCACCCAAACACAAATCTTTTTGGTGGGCTATGTTGCTACAAACATCCCTGAAAGCTAGTCTATTGATTGCTCTGTCTTTCTGGAGAAAATCCAGAGTAGAAATAAATATTGAGCTCGAGCAATCCCAAGAAAATGATCCTCTACCATTTGATCTCTTCATTTCATCAGCCTTAAGTATGGAATTACCAACACAGTGCTCTGCAGATGCAAACTGGGGTTCATGGGAGTTGCAATTCAAAAAATATGGAGGCCACCACATTGGGTAACCCTATCTCAGGTAGTCTCATGATACTGATGTACTAAAATTCCCCAGGGGTTCCCAATCTAAGTACCATCCCTCCGAGAATTAAAGTGAAATAAGAATATTCAGTGTGATTTCCCCCATTCTGGCCCATTCATGCAGCAGAGTGGAGCGATATTCCTCAGGCACCATTGTGACATGGAAAAGGGCCTACATGTAGGCAAGGATTTGTATCTGAATGGTGTCACAAGACTTTATCATGATCTGCCTCTAATTGGAATGAGGACATCATTTGGTCTCTATTTTAGGCAGCAAAATGAATTCGGCCAGTATGCTCTGAATCTCCATTGTTGAGAATCACAGGTGGAGAGAGTGTGATTGTTCATTCTTATGCCAGAAACTTGCTGTATTCTTTCAGAAGCTGATGCATCTTTGTTTCATCTTGCTTGAACTAATTGGAGTTGGAGTACTTTTAAGATTAACAATATTTGTCTTGCTATTGTCTTGTTGTTTTGAGAGCATTAAAGTGGAGAGTTAACGTCATGGCCTCAGCTGCCCTGAGTTTCCATTAAGAAAGAAAGGCAGGATATAAATTGAAGGCGGGGGATACTGAATTAAATCCCAGGCCCTCTCCCCAAGACTAGAAGTTGTTGCATGCCTTAATGAAGGACAAAATTGTCTCCGATACGGAATCATAATTCACAACTCATTGTGTCTCTCCATAATAGGCCCAACTTGTGGGGTGGCTGCCATCATGGCCAAGGAAGGAGCCAGTCCTCCTCAGGATCTTGAAGGGCCTCACAATCTCACACAACCCTGCAAGATTTCAGAAAAGGGGCATAGGAATTGTGGCTTGATTTCCTAGCCCTCCCTTTCTTGGTTTTATAGTTTTCCATTGAGGCATTATGTGGCTGCCGGCTTACAGGGCGAGAAAGAGATTTTACTCCCAATCACAACTGGCTCTTGGTTTTCACCTTGCTCTCAGTGGATAGCAGGTTATTATTAGGTGTTTAACTGGTGGTTGTTGTTGTTGTTGTTACTATTATTATTATTTATTTTATTTTAACAAATGGGGAAGAAATGACATTGGGCAGGATCTAATCATAAGGGGCACCCTCCACCCTCAAGAAATTGGGGTCTTAAGGGGACACACCAGCTCCTGGCCCAACTCACCTCAGGTTGCCAGTGAGATTCCAGTTGCATTGTTCTGCACCACTCTTAGTCCTTTACATTGGTTAACTCCCACTTGTTTTCCCAGTGGGTGGACTGGGATGGTATATCAAACTTCTCATCAGACGTATGCAGATTCCAAAATAATTATAACATTATCCTTCAACCAGCATCCATGTGTGTGTACAAAAAGTAGAAGTATACTACGGGCCAATAGATGCTCAGGCACATATGAAGGTATCCAAAAATGAGAGCAAACACAGAAGAGAAATGCCTGTTTTGAGAACATTCTAGAAATGGCCAGCAAAGTGTGAAAATTGTAGTTTGCTCAAAACCAATGTAGAACATTTCTAATTTGTGCATCAGCACATTCCAAAATGGACTTTCTAACTTGCACAAAGACCCTTTTCCCCAGCTACCTGGAAACCCCTTAATGACAAGTGGTACTTGGCTTAGTGCCAAAAGTGCCATCAGCTACCATGGCCAGCTGTTGTCCTCCTGTGTGTAAAGGAATTATAGCCAGCATCTGCCTACAGTTTGTACACACGCTCCCTTTCCATTGTGGGGATATATAACCGACAAAGCAAAAGATCTGGCCTTGGTACTCATTCTGCTCAAACACCTCAGCTGAAAGCAATTAATGATTTTATGCTTCTTAATTAAAAATTATGGCACATACCTTGTGTGCCTGCCAGACAGGTTGAATTAGGAATAATGTATTAATGATCTAACAGTGTATAATTACTGTTATGAAACCAATACAGTACACTGTGTGGGAAGTGAATGCCACGGAATACTCACCCCTTGTCTCCCCTCTTTCTAAAACAAAACACTGTCAGTACTTATACTGTAGAAATGGTCAGCTTCCCTCCTACATGTGGATAATAGTAATTCTTCTTTGCTTGCATGGCACACAATCGTACTTCAAGCAATCTAGAAAAGTGGCCTGTGCATTATAAAGAAATGAAGTGCATTGATGCTGCAGAGAGCAGTGTGCTTGTCAGGGTCTGGGGAGGAGGAATAGTGGAGACTGCCTCCCTAGCCTTACCCTTCCTGTTTCAGTGTATCTGAAGAAGTGTGCATGCACACGAAAGCTCATACCAAGAACTAACTTAGTTGGTCTTTAAGGTGCTACTGGAAGGAATTTTTTTATTTTGACTATGGCAGACCAACACGGCTACCTATCTACTACTGGAACCATGGAAGGCACCACATTGAGCCGTATGAAAACTGTTTCAGTGTATCTGAAGAAGTGTGCATGCACACGAAAGCTCATACCAAGAACTAACTTAGTTGGTCTTTAAGGTGCTACTGGAAGGAATTTTTTTATTTTGACCTTCCAGAGAAGAGGAAGACAGGTCAGAATTACAAATGCAATTTGAGGGAGGACACAGCTCAGAAGAAGATGAGGGGGGAAGTTGGGAAATAATGGGACAGGAAGAGGAGGCAGGGCTGGAGCAGCAGCTGGCTGATATATTGTCACTAGAAAGTATTCCAGACCCAACATCTCCCAGAACCTGGCAAGCCTTAAAAGTAGGAAAGCAAAAAGCTCAAAGACAGAGGGCACTTAGCACTAAATAATGATCTCAGGGCCAGTTGCAAGGTTTAGCAAGCAGAGAGTAGGAAGGAATGAGATAGGTTTTAGGTTATGTTTTAGGTTTTAGGTTATGTTATGCCTTAATAGGTCATGTTATATTCTGGATTATGTTATGTTTTATAGATTATGTCTGAATAGGATGAGAGAGTCGGAGATACGTGCAAATGTATATGTGAACCCGGTCTTTGGGTGGGTGTTTGATTTTCGTTGTTGTGTATACTGTGTATATACGGACAATGACAATAAATTTATCTAATCTAATCTAATCTAGCGTCACCCGTAGAGGAGGCGATGATGATGACAAATGAGGAATAGGGAGATGTAGGGGGTGGAGATTCAGTTGGGACAATGCCATTATCCAAGAGGCTGTGTTCCAAAGTCTCTCTCTGTAAATATGGAATAAAAAGTGGATGGCAAGAAACTTTTTCTTGTCTTTGTACGTTCCTTGCAACAGGCCATGGGAGTTGCTGGCAGTTGCCTGACAGTGCTTTACATTGATGCCATACACCTTGCAGTTTAGTGTAAGCCAGAGAAAGAATTAAGTTTAAAATCAAGGATACTGAGGTCCAGCTCCAAGGGCCTTCTGGCAATTCCCTCACTGTGAGACATGAAGCTACAGGGAACCAGGCAGAAGGACCTTCTTGGTAGTGGTGCCTGCCCTGTGGAATACCCTCCCATCATTTGCCAAGGAGATGAGTAACTATATAACCTTTAGGGAAGCTTTATAATATGTAATGTTTTATTATGTTTTTGTATATGCTGGAAGCTGCACAGAGTGGCTGGATAATAGGTGAATAATAATAATATCTGTAATGGTTTCTTTGAGGTAAGAGACTTTTTAAACCACTTTTTAGGATAATCAATGAAAAACACCAAATTGGTTAATACAGCAATAAAATCCTTCTCCAGTTTTGGTTGGTATCACCACCATCATGGCAACTTGGACTTTCCTATTTGATGGAGAGATTAGATGCTCACTCAAGGTATGGATCTGAGACACTAAGGATTCACTAAATGCCACTGTCTGAAGCTGTCACTTTCAGTGCTCGCAACACCTCTGTCTTATTTAAATTAAGTCCCAGCTTGCTTACCCTCCTCCAGCCCAGAATATCCCAGACACTGGTTCAAAAGCTCAACAGCCTCCCAGGGACAACCAGAGCTGAGTGTCATGGACATATTGGTGACACTTCAGCTAAATCCTCTGGATGACTTTTCCCAGCAGTTTCATGAGGATGTTAAACAGCATGGGGGACAAGTCTTATGGCATGCAATAGGTCAATGACCCTCCTTAATGGACCCCTGTCTTGTCGTGGTGAAGGGGCTTGAATAACTCAGACAAGCTATGAGCTATGCCGTGCAGGGCTACCCAAGACGGACAGGTCATAGTGGAGAGTTTGGAGTAAACGTGATCCACCTGGAGTAGGAACAGGCGAGCCACTCCAGTATCCCTGCCCAGAAAACTCCATGGACAAAAAAAAGTAGTGATGTATGGAAGTGAGAGCAGGACCATAAAGAAGGCTGATTGCTGAATAATTGATGCTTTTGAATTATGGTGCTGGAGGAGACTCTTGAGAGTCCCATGGACTGCAAGAAGATCAAACTGATCCATTCTTAAGGAAATCAGCCCTGAGTGCTCACTGGAAGGACAGATCCTGAAGCTGAGGCTCCAATACTTTGGCCACCTCATGAGAAGAGAAGACTCCCTGGAAAAGACCCTGATGCTGGGAAAGATTGAGGGCACAAGGAGAAGGGGACGACAGAGGACGAGATGGTTGGATAGTGTTCTCCAAGCTACGGACATGAGTTTGACCAAACTGCGAGAGGCAGTGGAAGATAGGAGTGCCTGGCGTGCTCTGGTCCATGGGGTCACGAAGAGTCGGACACGACTAAACTACTAAACAACAATGTCAATGACCAAGGAGGAAAACAGAGTTCACCCAGCACCATCATCTGGATTTGATCCTGCAGGAAGGACCAGTGCCACCTGTATGGGAAACACGCCTGAAGACATATTGTATATCGAGGAGCTGTAGTTGCCTGTCACAATTCATCCTCCATGCCACCAACATATAAGGCCTTCACTGCTCTTTTGGGCAGCAGCTGTTGCTAAACAGCTTCAATTTGCTAATCATGTGTCTTGTTCATTTGCCAACCTATGTATCTACAAGAGATAGCATACGGGTTGTACCATCTTGGGAACATAGCCTAAATACTTGTGAGAGATAACAGCTACTGTACATGAGGAAGATCCCATGATTAATGGCACTGAAGGCTTATTGTTGGCAGGTGTAGCCCTAATCATGCGGTCTACCCTAGGTGTAGGCAATATAGTAAAATTTCACCAAGTCATCATGAGATAGGTAATTAAGCCTATAAACCTCAGGGTTCAGACACAAGGGGAGCTTCAGCACGGGCCTGCAGGCCTGGGGTGCTGTGTCACTTGGTGGCTACAGAGGGGTCCACTCCGCTGCTGTATTTTTGGGGCTCCTGGCATCTGTATGGAGATGTTGCTTGCTTGGTATGGTATATTCTTATGTATATGTCCACTCACTTTTTCTTTCTTTTTTATAATCATTTTAATTAATTTTCCAATAAAAACATCCAATTAATATATCCAATCATAAAATCCAATTAATATAAAAAACTAGAATAAAAAAGACCAAATTATAATTATTGATTTTTCTGAGCTTCCCACGGTCTGGACCTCTGAAGCATATCTCCACATCTCAGTCCTGCCTCTCCACCTTGTTTCCATATTTCCACATCTCGATTTTAACACTTTAAATTTTTCCGGCCCTAGTTCCACGATTCTCAATCATGTCAGACATTATATATCATTTAATCCATTGAATATGTATATATTTGTATATATGTATATATACATATATACAAATATATGTATATATTTATGTGTACATAAATTTATGTATACATATGTATACATAAATTTATGTATACATTATGTATACATATTTATGTATACATTATGTATACATAAAAATATGTATATATTTTTCCAACTGCCTTTTTACCAGCACAGCTTCCTCTGACTCCATTCCAATCCAGGATGCTATCCAAGTCCGTGATCTGGAGTTTAATGATGCAGCAACTCCCAGTCATTAATTGTCCAAACCTTCCTTTTGAGCTTTAATGAACCAGTACCTTCCATGTTATCCACTCACCTTTTCCCAGTGGGCGGTGTTGCGGCTGGGCAACCAGGTCACAATAGGGCCCGGCTTAGGGATGGAGGGTTCCGTCTTCCTCCTATGTCATGCCAGCCACATCATCCTTGCTGGGGGATCTGTGTCCCGTAGGACAGCCCCCAGCCAATCAGCTTCAGGAGTGACTGCAGGAGATTTAACGCACAGTGCTACCAGCCATCACCATCTCACTCACCCCATCGCCGGATCCAAAAGGACTGTTTCTCTGTTTAGATCTTTGTTTGTCGTGTTTTGCTTTTGTCCCTTTTTAAACGTGGATTTTTTGCCTCTGTTGTTCTCCCAGCAAACCCTCCAAGGACCAGCCTCTACTTGCAGTGGCAGCAGTGATATTTGGCTTAATAAAATTTCAGCATGCATTAGGGATTGGTTGCAGGTGTGAGGGTGTTGGCGGTGAGCTGCTTGGACTCGAGTGGCTCTTAGGTACTGGGTAAGCATTTGTTAGATTGCAGGGGGAGGTTGTAGCCTCAACTGCCCCTCCTCAGTAAAGGTATCCTGTTAAAGGGATCCGGGGTGTGAATGCTGTCCGATGCCTGGACATGGGCTAGGGCCGTGTCACAGCTCCTACAGGGACCCATTGGGGTGGCCCTAATTGATGTAAGTCATAGGGTACCCCCTATTGGTGGTTTACCCTTAAGTGGACTCTCTATAGATGTACAGGAGTCAAAATACAGCCTGGCTTCACCCCAATGCCTAAGACAAACTGCACACATCTGTAACCAATAAAAGTTGTGGCCTATTTCAACCCATACACTAGTGGTGCTGTGGTGTAAACCACTGAGCCTTGGGCTTGCCGGTCGGAAGGTTGGCGGTTCAAATCTTTGTGACGGGGTGAGCTCCCGTTGTTTGGTCCCAGCTCCTGCCAACCTAGCAGTTCGAAAGCAGACCAAAGAGCCAGTGTGGTGTAGTGGTTAAGAGCGGTAGACTCGTGATCTGGTGAACCAGGTTTGCGTCTCCGCTCCTCCACATGCAGCTGCTGGGTGACCTTGGGCTAGTCACACTTCTTTGAAGTCTCTCAGCCCCACTCACCTCACAGAGTGTTTGTTGTGGGGGAGGAAGGGAAATAGAATGTTAGCCGCTCTGAGACTCCTTAAAGGGAGTGAAAGGCGGGATATCAAATCCAAACTCTTCTTCTTCTTCAAAGTGCAAGAAGATAAATAGGTACCACTCTGGTGGGAAGGTAAAAGGTGTTTCCCTGCACTGCTCTGGTTTCACCAGAAGCGGCTTAGTCATGCTGGCTACATGACCTGGAAAAACTGTCTGCGAACAAACATCAGCTCCCTTGGCCAGTAAAGCGAGATGAGCGCTGCAACCCCCGAGTCATTCACATCTGGACTTAACTGTCAGGGTCCTTTACCTTTACCTTTTTATTTCAACCTATAAACCAAAATACTTTGCATCTGGGTCTTTATTATTCTGCTGGGAACTTTGGGGCTCAGGTGCCTTGGCTCACAATCTGCCTACTGTCTAATAAACCTTAAAACTTCTCAACCACTTGTGTTTCTTGCACTGCTTTCGAATCCCAGAAAAAGAACCCCCTTGGCTTTGGCAAGACCCCACCATAGCACCATGCATCTGATCCTCCAAGTTGTCCTAATCCAGGCAACTAGTTTAGTGGCTATCAAGGTTGATGGTATACTTCAGAGGGAGACATATTTTCCAACCAGACTTTGCTTCAGGTTCTCTGTGTTGGGAACTTAACCTGTCTGCAAGTCAGAATCTGCCATCTATTGTGACATTCACAGGCTACACTGAAGATCAGTTATAATTCAAACTTTTGTTGCCTAGGACAAAGTAGGCTCAATGCAAAACTTGGTGATGTTTCTCCCACAGAGTCATATCCCACCTGAGGACAGTGTCATTTCCCATTGACTCCATTTCTTAAAAACACCAGACAGTCAAGCTGTGAGAACAGCCAGAGACTAAAAAAACACAGACGACACACTGCACTGAGATGATTCCTAGGTTAACTGCCATGGCTTTTACATTGCTGTGCCACTACTGATACTTTTCACTATCGTCTACTTTTGGTGTTGCTTTCAGTTTTAGGCAGAATGATGCCTGTTCTTTGGATGGAAGACAACATGACACTGACTGTTAAAAATGCTTGGTCTCAAAAGCCCCTTTTCAATGCCTCAGCTGACGTGTTCACAATAAATGGGAACAGGCTGGCTAGGTGAAAAACAATGATTCTGTCATTTGGCTTTTTAGGCCAAGCAAGAGGAAGCAGAGGTGTGTGTGTGTGTGTGTGTGTGTGTGTGTGTGTGTGTGTGTTTGTGTGTGTGTGTAGATACTATGCATGCCGCACTGAATACAATAGAATTTCCTTTTAAGCAAATGCACAGAGTTTTAGTTTTTACTATACATTTTTACTCAAATGTAAGTCCGTTTGAGTACAGTGGGGCTTACTTCCAAGTAAATGGATAGGCTTACAACAATCCTATACTCATGCATCTGACTGTACATAGCAAAAGATGGTGCATTTAAAAGAAATTAATCTTCATCACCACATGGTAGGACAGACAGGTAAGTCCAGTCGAATTCAACTATGGGGTGCGGCACTCATCTCCACTTTCAGGCTGAGGGAGCTGGCATTTGTCCACAGACAGCTTTCTGGGTCATGTGGCCAGCATGACTAAACCACTTCTGGCACAACAGGACACCGTGACAAGTGCCAGAGTGCACGGAAATACCATTTACCTTCCTGCCACAACGGTACCTATTTATCTACTTGTAGTGGTATGCTTTCATACTGCTAGGTTGGCAGGAGCTGGGACAGAACAACGGAAGCTCACCCCATCACATGGCTTCGAATTGCTGACCTTCTGATCAGCAAGCCCAAGATGCTCAGTGGTTTAGACCACATCGCCCACCTGTTCCCTTCATGTAGTGGGACATTTATAAGAATAAATAACCTCCAAAAGTTGGAGTCTATTTCTGATTATGATTTGCTTTTTAAAAAAATAAATAAACCACCTGTCTATACAATATAAACTCTCCCTTATCAAGCGAATGCAATATAGACATAGCTGGGGTGATTTTAAAGTCTTCATCCCACACAACTTTCATTAACCTAAATGGGCAAGCCTTCAGTGGATTCTGACTTCTCAAAATAAGTATGAGTGATGATTTAGTGAAAGCTGCTTCCCACATTGCATTTTGCAAATGCAGAATGCTCACTTCCATATCTCAAAATGTGCAAAGATGTCTTTTACAAGAATGAATATTGCAGACGGCTGGCTTTTCCATTGATCTAAGAATCCATCAATAAGCTTTCTAGAACTTCACACTTATAGGGTGTTCCTATCATTTCCCATCTTGTGATGATACATACAGGGGTGTTTTCATCCTGTAAAAATGACCACTGAAACTGCCAGTTCTAAATCTACTAGATTATTGAATGCAGGCACCTTATGATTAATCTGTGAAGTCTTGAGCTTTCAAAAACACAGGAGCCAAGTGTCTCAACTTTTAGTAAGTGCTTTACATGATGAGCACAGGAAAATGGGCAGATGGGGGTCATATTATGTAGTTGTTGTTGTTCTTCTTCTTCTTCTTCTTCTTCTTCTTCTTCTTCTTCTTCTTCTTCTTCTTCTTCTTCTTCGGCAATCATTCGTAGCTGAGTAAGACTGTCTTCCATAAACACAGTTTTGACAATGAGTCCGTAAGTGACTGTGGAGGCCAATTCTGGATCCACACGTCCTTCCACAGTGGGGACATGGTGTGGATTTGCCAAGCCCTCCCTGTGGAACACCCTCCCATCAGATGTCAATGAGATAGGTCACTATACAAGCTTTAGAAGACATCTGAAGACAGCCCTGTATAGAGAAGTTTTTTTAAAAAAAAAGTTTTAAATTTAATTATATTTTTATATATGTTGAAAGCAACCCTGAGTGGCTGGGGCAACCCAGTCAGAAGGGTGGGGTACAAATAATAAAATTGTTGTTGTTGTTGTAAGGCAAAGAACAGAACAGTGGAGTACAGGAGCTGCACATCAAAATTTGGGGCATTAGTATTCCATTAGAACTGAAAAGACCCACTCAGATATGGGACCAGAATCTCTCTCACACATGATACGGATATTTAAGAGCCAGAGATGATTCACAGAGCTTTGTGTGAGACTGTAAATGTCTAAGAGTCTTCAATACCAGGAACAGTACAAAATGCTTAAACCTGATTTGTTCAAAAATGCTCCAGACTCTGAGGGCATCTGGATAAAAATAACAACTTTGGCCTTGGGGAGACCTATATCTAAAGAAGTAGGCATGCAGAAATTGCTTTCTGAATTATGTCCCTGTTCTTTTCCTCTGACCTTCAAACTGCCCATCTCTGGACATAGTTCACAATGTCAGCCTCCTTGCGTTTACTTTTTGAATCCATTCTCTCACCGAGGCTGAGTGCAAGCTTGAACCACTGTTTAAACTCTTCTAAACAAAAAAGTGACCCTTCTAGCAAACGGAAATGTCATAGGAGGGCAGATAATCTAATATGGCCCCTCCACCTCATCACTGTCCCGGCCCTAGCTACAGTATAACACAATGTATATCTAACCACATCCTTAATTAAAATGCTAAGCTAAGAATCTTCCACCTCATTTCCCTATGTTAACGCTGTGTAAATAACTACACACATCCTAAGTAATAACATATCCAGGGACCAACTCTTAAATACCAGAATACCCTTGCGAATGACTAATGTGCGTATTGGTATTATTAAAAAATCGATATTCATTCACTCCCCTGTACCCTGCTGTGCACTTAAAACATGATTACTACAAAACAATATTTGTTTTCAGGAAGAACAATACCATGTGAAATAATATATTAAACAGGAGAGATCAATACTTTATCACTGGTACAAAAGCATTAAGTTGTCAAGGTACTGAGAAGCAAATGATACAAGGCAGTATGCCCTCTGCGTGCATATTTGAAAACATACAAACGCATACACTTAAGAAACATAGAATCTCCCCGGTGTTTTGATTGAATTTACTCTTTTCTGTATCGCTTTGTGTCGAGGGATCCATTAATTTATTCAGCTGAACTTGCAGCAGTCAAGCAATGAGTCAATGTCAGGGATGGGGAATCTTTTTCAGCCCTAGGAAAACCTTCTACCTTCTGAGGGCAGCGTGTCAGGCAGGTGGGGACAGGAGCAAAACTGAGCAGAGGAATGAATGTAAATGTTACCTTGGCACCATAGGCTATGTTCTACACCCATTCATTCACCTCTCTTTGCCCTCCAGTTGGATAAGCAACAGGCATTATCTGAGTTCAAGACACACTCTCGCCAGGCAACAATGCTTGGGGTGCAAAGCTGGACCAGTGAGGTCTGTAGCAAGAAGAAATAAGCTGTGGTCTAGGAAGAACTCTGAGAGCCAGATGGAGAGGACTGGAGGGCCACATTTACCTCCCAGATTCCCCAGAGAAGATGTCACCAGGCTGATAGGAATGTTAGGTCAGGAAAAGTCTGGATGCTTGGAATGCAATTGACTTTTATTCACAGAAAGTAAAGCAGTGGGGTCTCCCTGGATCAACTCCTTCAGCTTGAGATGTTGCTGGAACCTGAGTTCTGGCCCCACCTTTCCCATCTAGCCCCTCTTTCTTGAGCCCTCCCCAACAAACGGAGACTGTGATGGGGTGAACTCCTCCTCTGGGCCTTTCTGGCGCTTTGCTTGACAACATGCAGGGTTCTCCTAGAGCGGGGTGTGAGAGGAGGAGAGCCAGCAGGACCCAGACTGCCCTGTTGTGGGATGGCAGGTATACACTCTGGTTCCTCCCTGTCTGTATCTGTGCTCACAGTGAGATGATCAGCCTCCAGCCATGTCCTGGAAGGGTCTTCTTTGTCTGATCCTCTTGATTGCTCCAACCTCCTGGTCCCAGTACCTTCCAGCTCGTCCCTTCCCCAGCTTCCTCCAGCACCACCAAGACCCAGGGTCTAAGTCCTCATCTTCCCTGTCCTCCTCCTCATCCAGCCTGTCACAGACAGAAGAAAACCCTGCTGTATTGCACAAAAGCCATTTGTTCTCATGATGTCTAACCAGATACCTAACATAAGATAATAGGAAAGTGAAAAGGGACGCGGGTGGTGCTGTGGTCTAAACCACTGAGCCTCTTGGGCTTGCCAATCGGAAGGTCAGCAGTTTGAATCCATACGATAGGGTGAGCTGCATTGCTCCATCCCAGCTTCTGCCAACCTAGCAGTTCGAAAGTAGATAAATAGGTACCGCTGTGGCAGGAAGGTAAACAGTGTTTCCATGTACTCTGACTTACGTCACGGTGTTCCGTTGCAGCAGTCATGCTGGCCACATAACTAAAAACCTGTCTATGGACAAACGCCAGCTCCCTCGGCCTGAAAACGAGATGAGTGCCACACCCCCATAATCGTCTTTGACTGGACTTATCCATCCAGGGGTCCCTTTACCTTTTCACCTTAGCAGGCAAGTCATGAATACACCAGAAGTCTCCCAAGAATGCCTGCTGCCAAATGACCTCAGGCTGTCGATCAATGTCTATTTGCATGCGAATAAGCTGAGCATGAGAAAATCTTCCTTCACTTGATGCTAGACTAGTCTTTCTCAGCCTTGGGCCCTTAGATGTTGTTTGACTACAATTCCTAACATCCTTAGCTAGCAGGGCCAGTAGTAAGGGATGATGGAAGTTGTAGTCCAGTCTTGCCACCACTGCAGCCCTCCTCCTCTCCATTCTAGGATGCAGAAGCTTAGCCAGATGGAGGTCACATAAGCATCACAATGGCATTGCACTATCTGCTGTAGGGGGCAAAGTGTCATCAGTCCACTGATGATATGCAGTTCTATTTTCCCATAACATGTGAGCCAGGAGAGGTTGAGCATAGCGTGGAACATTTTCAGGATGCAGTTGTGGAATGAATGAGGGCTACTAAACTGAACTTGGGAAGATAGGAATACTGTTGGTGAATGATTCCTGTGTCTGGGAGATTGGCCATTTGCTTTTTCTGGATGTGTTTGTTCTCCACCTGAAATATTTGTAGATTTGTAGTTTGTTGGTGCTCCTGGATCCATCTCTTTCACTTGAGATGCAGGTAGCTTCAGTGACTAGGAGTAGGTTTTGCCAGCTACAGCTGGTACTCTAGCTGTGGCTATTCTGGGACTGAAATAGCCTGGTCACAGTGATTCATGCACTGGTAACCTCAAGGCTTGATTATTGCAATGCACTCTATGTGGGACCACCTTACACTTGAACCAGAGGCTCCGTCAGGTGCAATATGCTATGGATAGACTGCTGGTGGGAACAGACTATGACCAACACATAACACTAGTGATAACAACAACTTGCACTGACTTCCCATATGATACCAAGACAGGTTCAAGGTTCTTGCAGCAATTTACAAGGCCCTTAAGAACTTTTGTCCAGGATATCTTAAAGACCATCTTATCCCCTATATACCTGCTGAATTACTAAGATAATTGGTAAAGTCTCTGTTAGCCATCTCCCATGATTTAAATGTAGCCAGTGTTATTTTTCTAGAAAAAGAGGTGTTGGAACTCACCATGAACACCTCCCTTGTTCTTCTATAATGGCAATGGTGCCAACTTGAGAGGTGCCAGAACTGAGTTCTAGTGAGTTCCAGCTGGGGAAAAAATTGCTCCAGGAAGTGAGAATTGGATCGTGTTGTTTACCAGAAGCCACACATTCAGTATTGTGGGTCCAATCTTATAGAACCCCCGCCCCCCATGGTCTGACCATCTAGAACAGATCTCAAGGGGTCAGTGGTGGCCGCAAAGGGGGAGAGGAAACTGGAAAACAAACAATCTCCCCTTCTCTTTTGTAAGCAGATGCCTCCATTGTTGCAGTAGTGCATTTATTGCGATCAAGTCTGCCATGTGAAATGTCCTCTTAATTGCTTGGTATCAAAGCAAATAGGTCAAATGTTTTCAAGAATAACCAGTAAATAATGAGGCACAACCTAATCTCACATGTGTGACCTTGAAACGTAGCACATTTTGTTCTCTCCTCCATTATATTGTAATTTTCAGAAACAGTAGAGTTGTGTGCGGCACTTGGAAGGAATCATATCTTGGTATCAGCCTGGATAAAATGTTGTTGCTGCTGCTGTTGTTTTCTCCCTCAAGTACGAATCACCAAGTGATTAGAGGCTAAAAGGCCTGCAGTGATACTGAAAGTTTTTTTTCTTTTTTCAGGCTGACCCTGGTGAATCACCTAACGTTTGGCAGATTTTCAAATAGCATATTGACTTGTTTTATCCAAGTGTTTTTCTCCCTCTTGTCTGGTGAAAGTCATCTACGAGTCAGCCAGAGCTGTTTTTCAATTATAATATGACACCACTCATTAGAGCATCTGAAAACAGCAGAGCAAACTGTGTATATTAAATGCATCATAAATTAATTAAAAACAAAATTTGGGAGCTGGGGGACACAATGATATTAGCCTGAAGACCATAGGTTTCAGAAGCAGGGTTTTTTATATTTAAAAAATGCACTGTAGTTGATTTGCTTTTGAGACAATGAAGAGAAGATAGATGACTGGATATGCAGTCAGATGCCCACCTAATTTGCAGTTACAGTTTCTGTTAAGTGCACAGATTTCCTTCTCTGCGTTAGGGAAATTAAACTTCGGATTTTAAGAACTCTTTCAAAAATACATTCATACAAAATACATCCCTAAAAGAACTGCTTCATGATTCTTAATACTTTGCATCACTATGATAAATTTGACATATTATTGGCATGCTTCACATCATCTTTGCAGTATGTGAAAAATTCATAGAACATCTTCTACACGTTTACTTAAAAGTAAATTCCTTCAAATTCAATGGAGCTTGCTCATTAGTAAGTTGAGACATAGAAAGACAATAATTGCCCAAGAATCTGAGACTTCTTTTCCATTTTTCATTCTCTTACAAGGGGAAAAGGCAATTCTTGAGTTCTTGCCTTTTGACTAATGACCCCTTCTAGTAAATAGTGTGAGAAAAGTTCAGTAAGTAATAAATACTGGATATGAATATTCTGTATTTGAAATACATCCTAGTGTTTGAAAATACATCCTAGAGAGATCAACAAAGGCAGATGAGCGTTAGTTACCCTCAGTTATGCATTTGGTTGAAAATTAGGTTTATGTTTGAAGTTCCTGATTCAGCAATTGAAACACATCTGGAAGCAGATGGATCTTCTTAACCAGATTCAGATGTAACTATTGCTGCTGGTTTTCTCTCTGCTGATAGGAAAAGGTTGAGAAAAGCCAAAAGTAAGCTAACCTTTGATGATTGACCAAGTAAGACTGGTTCACTCGAATTTTGGTCGTCTTGTTCATTTCTAAAAGCAGAGACAAGGGCTTTTATTTCCAGAAGCCATGCTGATTCTTTCCCAGCAAGGCTTTTTATTCCATATGGTTAATAATCCTATCTTTAATAATGTTTCCAACTAATTTAAGGAAGAGGTGCCATGCAAATATGCCTATAATTTGTTTGCTTTTTTAAAAAAAATGTTATCCCAATGGCTACCTATGGCAAGGTGGTTGGCTTCAGTGACAAGTTACATATTTTTTGTAGAAGGTCAAGAATTTCAGTTTCTAAAAATTGTTGGGTGTGTGCCACCTTTACCCATTTTTAAAGAAAAAAATTCAATGATCTGTCTATTTTCCCAAGAACTTTCTATCTTGTCACTTCTATCTGACACAGTTCTTCAGATGCCCTTCCAAGAAAAGAAAAGATGAGTCAGGTATGATTAATCTGTTCAATATATTTCACAATGAAGACCAATTTAAAGAACTCATTGAGCTTTTCTCCTACAGTCATTTTTCTTGCATTTGTTCTCTACAGGGTTGATGCTGGTTTGTTTGGACCCTGAGTAACCTCCCCTTCCCACACACACAACACCACCCAGGTGGGCCTTCCATGGAAATTAAGACTGCTGTGGTTATTGCAGTTGCCTCACTCAGATTTCTCCGGTGAGCACCGTGCTCAGCACCATCCTTGCCATCCCTTTCTACAGCTCCCTCCCCCAATAAACATACCAGGGCAATGGTGCTCAGCCTGACATTCACTCCAGATGCACTAGGAGAAGCAGCCACAGTGACCGCTCCCCGCTTAAAATGGGGGGGCGCCTTTTGCGTGGACGCGTGCAGCCCCTAGATCTGGAGTGGCTCCATCAGCATAGGCTTGGCTTTGCCTTCCCTCAGGTGGGATACCTGGAGGTCTCCGCCTACCTCAGTCAGTTGTCCAATCCCACCTGGGGGAAGCATTGCCAAGGAGACCAGGCCAGGTAGGGGAGGGATTACCTGCCCTCCCTCCCCCAATAAACATACCAGGGCAACAGTAGGGTGGGCAATGGTGCTCAGCCTGACATTCACTCCAGATGCACTAGGAGAAGCAGCCACAGTAGCTGCTGCCATCTTTATTACCACAGAATGTCTCTGAGCTCTGACTGCAGAGCTGAAGGGCATGCTGAAGGAAGATGGTGGTGAAAAAGCTACCATTCCAGGGTAAACCAAGTAAGTATTTTATTCTTGGAGGAACTCTGGTATGGCAAATCTGCATCCACACTAATAATAATAATAATAATAATAATAATAATAATAATAATAATAATTTATTTATATCCCACTCTCCCCAGCTAAAGCTGGGCTCAGAGCGACTAACAACAGTAAAATGATACAACATTCTAAAATCATTTCATTATAAAATCAGTTCAAATCAGATTAATGGCAACCATTGGGCTAGAGTTCTGTGAGGATTACCAAAGTCACTGTGCCTTAGCCAAAGGCCTGGTGGAACAGCTCTGTCTTGCAGGCCCTGCGGAAAGATGTCAAGTCCCGCAGGGCCCTGATCCCTTGTGACAGAGCGTTCCACCAGATTGGAGCCACAGCCGAAAAAGCCCTGGCTCTGGTTGAGGCCAGCCTAACCTCTCTGTGGCCCAGGACCTCCAAGATGTTTTTGTTTGAAGACCATAAGGTCCTCCATGGGACATACCAGGAGAGGCAGTCCCATAGGTACGAGGATCCTAGGCCATATAGGGCTTTAAAGGGTGGGAATGGCAATATATTCTCTACATATAGCACAATGTCAAACATGGGTCATTTCTGATCTTACTTGGGGATGCCAGTGATTGCGTTCAAGGCAGATGTTCTTCTACTGGGCATCAACCCTTTACCAACTTCTCAAGTTTAAGAATGACAGAAAAGGACAATTCCTCTATTAGTACAGGCTGCTCATGGAATTTCATGGAACCCACATGTTTTGGATGTAAAAATATTTTAGGATTCTAGTATGCTTTAAAATGCTGCATTGCTTCTGTGTAAATTTCAGGTTTCCTTGATATGCAGACCAGTATCATTACCAAATGAGTATCAAACTTTATTTCGGCCACAGACCAGCATAAGATAAAGCATACAGATAAACAGAACACTGAAGACTTTAAACAGGTAAGGAATAAAAACTACTAATTAAAGGTTATTAGATCATGCATACTTAAAAGGATAGACACAGGGACCAGAAATCATGCTTCTTACAGGCAATTGAAGCAAAAGGACGATATGGACTTACAATATGTTTTCCGATACATAAGGATGGGACTCAAGGAGACAAAAGAACAGTGATCTAGGTATTAGCTTGCCAGAATCCTATCTCTCTTTACAGGTAATCAGTAAAAAAGGCATAATGGATCCTGAAAGCAAAGTTATAGAACGCTTCCCTAACTCTTTTCTCAAGCCACTTCTCTCTCCACAAGGAAGATTTATCATATTTTGCAAAACTCTGTTTGTTACATTACTCCATGTCCATATTTCAATTTCAGTAGCAAGGCTAAATAGACAGTAATGTCTCCTAAGAACGTAACAACCACAATCAGCCAAGCCATGCATACAGAAGAATAATAACTGCAAATAGCCTAGAACTCTCTGAGACATCCTCATAACATTCTATGTTCACGCACTCCAAGAGTAATTTTATGAATATTGTTTCTTTGTAAACATAGACAACGCCACATCTCTGTTACATCCTACAGTGAAAGAGCCAATAAACTTGGCAAAGCAGGTATTTAGAGTAGGAATAACACCTGCTCCTGCATGGACTTTAAATTTGCTTTTCCACCCAGGGAAGATGCTTGCATGGCCACCCTAAGGTGTCTGAAATGTAATAATATCTGCATGTTAGAGATTTGCACCCCAGGACAGAGGAACATCATCTCAGTATGTTCTTACCTGCATGCAGAAATCAGACTGTTCCTTCTTAATTACTGCAGGAGAGGATTATTTCAAACCTCTTCCCTCACATATTGAAGACGCTACAATTGCAACCGACACCTGTAGTAAAGCGAACCTTCTATTTTAGAAGTCTTGACTCATAACAAATTCAAATGTAGTTATGGGCTGCAAAACCTATGTTGGAGTTGTCATCATGAACACCACTATGGCCACGTGACTCACTGAGGCAACCTGGAAACATTGAATAGTAATAGTAGTAGTAGTAGTAGTAGTAATAATAATAATAATAATAATAATAATAATAATAATAATAATAATAATTTATTTGTTTCCCCAGCCACTCTGGATGGCTTCCAACAGAACACTAAAATACAATAACCTATTAAACATTAAAAGCTTCCCTAAACAGGGCTGCCTTCAGATGTCTTCTGAAAGTCTGGTAGTTGTTTTTCTCTTTGACATCTGGTGGGAGGGCATTCCACAGGGCGGGTGCCACTACCGAGAAGGCCCTCTGCCTGGTTCCCTGTAGCTTTGTTTCTCGCAATGAGGGAACCGCCAGAAGACCCTCCAGGCAGAACGATGGGGGTGGAGATGCGCCTTCAGGTATACTGGGCCAAGGCCGTTTAGGGCTTTAAAGGTCAACACCAACACTTTGAATTGTGCTCGGAAACCTATTGGGAGCCAATGTAGGTCTTTCAAGACAGGTGTTATGTGGTCTCGGCAGCCGCCCCCAGTCACCAGTCTAGCTGCCGCATTCTGGATTAGCTGTAGTTTCCAGGTCACCTTCAAAGGTAGTCCCACGTAGAGCGCATTGCAGTAGTCCAAGCGGGAGATAACTAGAAAAACAGATATCTTAGGGAACTCCAATATTACAGATGTGGACGTGCTGTAATAATTTCTAGGGCCTTCAGGACAAGATTATGATGGAAAAACTGTGTTCCTCCAGATGTTGTGGGATTCTAATTCTCATTAGCGCAGCAAGCATGGCCAATGGTCGGGGATGATAAGAGTTCTAGTTTCCCACCCTTGCCTGAAGGACAGAAATAGGGTTCTGTCCTACAGCCCTGCCTACTTCTTGAACAACCAAGTGACGCAGGATGGCATGAATACTAGTGAGTTGGGCAGAAAAGGGATTGGTCGGCTGATAGACGTACACATCACCAGTGATGACATCCAAAGATCTGCAGGTAATTCCTTCATCAAGGAATACGTAATGGCTACATAAGGTGTCCATGCATTTTATCTGTCAATGTCACCTTGGATTTTTTTTTTAATGGTAAAGTGGGCTGTAAATGTAACAAGTAAATAAACAATTTTGGAACCTCCAAACCACCTCTTTTATCACTTTGTTAAATGTACAGCTGGATAGTTCTAGAAAATCTGGCTTTTGAAAAATGAAAAGCAAATACGATCCCGGCAATTGGTGGTCAAATGGGCTCAAGCAGCCAGAGCTTATTGGCTCTTGGAGTGTGTGCGTGTGTGCGTGTGTGCGTGAGAGAGAGAGAGAGAGATGTAGGGCATTTGCTTTCTTGAGAATTCTGCTTCTGGGCCCTGTTGAGTGCTATATGGGGGGCCTACAGACTGCCAGTAATCTTCAGAAGGGATTTACATTCATTCCAGGTCTTTAGGTTTCTGAACTCATAGAATCATAGAATCATAGAGTTGGAAGAGAGGGCCATCGAGTCCAACCCCCTGCCAAGCAGGAAACACCATCAGAGCACTCCTGACATATGGTTGTCAAGCCTCTGCTTAAAGACCTCCAAAGTTGGAGACTCCACCACACTCCTTGGCAGCAAATTCCACTGCTGAACAGCTCTTACTGTCAGGAAGTTCTTCCTAATGTTTAGGTGGAATCTTCTTTCTTGTAGTTTGGATCCATTGCTCCGTGTCCGCTTCTCTGGAGCAGCAGAAAACAACCTTTCTCCCTCCTCTATGTGACATCCTTTTATATATTTGAACATGGCTATCATATCACCCCTTAACCTCCTCTTTTCCAGGCTAAACATGCCCAGCTCCCTTAGCCATTCCTCATAAGGCATCATTTCCAGGCCTTTGACCATTTTGGTTGCCCTCCTCTGGACACGTTCCAGTTTGTCAGTGTCCTTCTTGAACTGTGGTGCTCAGAACTGGACACAGTACTCCAGGTGAAGGTACTAAAGTAGGTGAAAGTGCTCTGTCACAGCAAATACACTTTTTTAATGTTTTTTTTTTTTTTCATTTTGGAAAGTGGTAGGGCAATGCATTGAAAACTGTGGAGTGGGTAAATAGCTAATGGGAAGACATTGCCCCACAAGCAAATCGGGAATAATGCTGATTGTCATATACCGTATTTTTCGCTCCATAAGACGCACCAGACCACAAGACGCACCTAGTTTTTGGAGGAGGAAAACAAGAAAAAAAAAATATTCTGAATCTCAAAAGCCAGAACAGCAAGAGGGATTGCTGCGCAGTGAAAGCAGCAATCCCTCTTGCTGTTCTGGCTTCTGGGATAGCTGCGCAGCCTGCATTCGCTCCATAAGATGCACACACATTTCCCCTTACTTTTTAGGAGGGAAAAAGTGAGTCTTATAGAGCAAAAAAATACCGTAACTGCTCCATAACCGAAACAGGAAAAATGCTCAATAAGGACTAGACATAGCCTGCATACATATTACCATTTACTCTGGTTTTAGTGTGCTCCCACCACTGGTGTTTGAAGCTATGTTTACATGGCAAAAGCCACAATCCATATCGATCATGCAGTTTCTCAAGAAATGCTCCTGTTTGATGTGTTTCCCCTCAAAACGGCTTCCACCCAGCTATAAAAATGTGAGCCACATTTACTGAGCAGTTGAGCTGAGGTGTGTACATTTGCAGATAATAAATAATAATAATAATAATAATAATAATAATAATAATAATAATAATAATAATAATTTATTTATTTATACCCCACCCTCCCCAGCCAGAGCCGGGCTCAGGGCAGCTAACACCAGTAAAATTACAATATAAACATAATAAAGGAGGGGGGGAAAACCAATTTAAAATACAGGTTAAAAATAAAATTTAAAATGCAGCCTCATTTTAATAATAGCCCATAGATCAAAACCATAAGGGGAGAGAAACGTAAGAGTCCAAACCAAAGGCCAGGCGGAACAGCTCTGTCTTGCAGGTCCTGTGGGATGATGTCAAGTCCCGCGGGACCCTTGTCGCTTGTGACAGAGCATTCCACCAAGTCGGGGCCAGTACTGAAAAGGCCCTGGTCCTAGCTGAGAACAATCTAACCACCTTGCGACATGGGACCTCCAAAATGTTGTTATTTGTGAACCTTAAGGTCCTCCACAGGGCATACCAGGAGAGGCGGTCCCGTAGGTACGTGGGTCCTAGGCCACTTCCTGAAAATGAGTTGCGAGGTTGCAGGCAGAGGGGACCCAATCAAGTAATATGCATAGATGAAGATATCCTTGCCTCTGGTGTATACAGCAACATGAGGATGCGTCTTGAAATGCAACAGGGGGACGACAACAACCACCACTGCCTCACTTCACCTTAAGCCACTAATTTGTACATGGCCCCAGTCTAACCACTGTTTAAGCTTTGCAAAGGAAAATAGGGTGATTGCTGAGTAAACAGGTCCTCTGGTGAAGCTCTGGCTTTTCAAGTTTTCCTGCTGCTCTTAAGGGAAACCTTTGAATATAATCACAGTTTTTCTCACATTCAAGAGGAACAGTAGGTGGGCGATGGTGTAAAGATGAATAAAGATCAACTTCTCATTATGTATGAGACGTAATTCCCGAGATTAAAAAGTCAATTTCCATTCTGATGTAGTACTTATTTACTATATAGACTCCAGACTATTTTCTTTTGTTTGCGTAAGTGCTTTGAGGTCTGCAATCACAAATACATCAGCCTGGAAAGAGTTGATTCCTCGCTGTTTGAAACTTGCGATTATTTTCTGGCAGAGTCTGAATTGTATTTTACCATCCCCTTCTATACCAGAGGTTTACATGCACCTAAAATATATAGTATTTAAGTGTTTATGTAGGGCAGCCATTTTTAAGCTTAAAATAAGCATTTATTATGGTTATGTGTCGGGCCTTTTATTTCTGTATAAGAAAACAGTATTATATGGTCAGTATTTCCGTGGAAACGAGTACAGTATGCGAATATTGCAGGTGATTCAGAGCCACCTAATATACAAATAGCAGTGGTTTGGCATTGTAAAGGTCTCCTGATCCAATATGTTGTGTTCAGCTAAATGTTACTCAGAGCAGAACCATAGAATTTAATGGACATTACCAGTTAAGGCCACTGGGTTTGAGTATGACTTAGATACAACCTTGCATGTACAGGCAATGACAATTTGTGCTGGTTTTTGTGGGGGGGGGGTGTTCTGTTCCTGGCTACCGTATGTGTTGGCAGAGTGTGCATAAGTCCATCCCGCAATGTCCCATTACACCCAATTACACCCCAGCTCACCCCCCATTATGCTCCTCCGTTCCATTACATTATGTTCCACCACCGTCCCCGTTCTGCCCTCTTCCAGATCCAAAAGGACTGGCACATCAGCAGTCATGCGTCAATTGAACACACACAAAATGGTCACTGCACAGATTATGAACCACACAAATATAACCGCTGTTGGATATACTGAGCTGGACATACCGCTAAAGGAGATCTATAGATGAAAGGTCGTATAAAAAAATAAAAAGAAGGAAGGAAGGAAGGAAGGAAGGAAGGAAGGAAGGAAGGGAGGGAGGGAGGGAGGGGTGGGTAAGGGTGGCAGACAGACAGAGAGAGACAGAAAGAGACTCTTCAATGTGCCACAAGATTATTTGATTTTTGTTTTTCAATAGCAAATAGTAATGGGAAAACTTCCATTAAGGATAGGAAAGGAACATTGCAAGCAGTGTTTCCAAAGCAGACACACTTTTAAAAAATCATTTTTATTAGATTTTAAAGACATAAATTTATAACAAAACCACAAATGGCCTCAGCCCTGTATACCTGAAGAAGCGTCTCCACCCCCATTGTTCAACCCGGACACTGAGGTCCAGCACTGAGGGCCTTCTGGCGATTCCCTCCCTGCAAGAAGTGAGATTACAGGGACCAGGCAGAGGGCCTTCTCGGTGTTGGAATTCTGCCTGGGTCAGAGGAATGTGCCACAGCGTAGGCACCTGCAGATATTCCTGTCGACCTCCCCGCGTCTCCACTGTGCTGATAAGCAGGCGAGGTCCCGGCGATTCATCTCAGATGTGTGAGAGGAACACACCGTTCTCCCTCTCTCCCCTCTGGTGTCCCCCAGGGAGGGGAAAGAAGCAGACAGAAAACTATTTACATCTTTTATTTCTGTCTCTCATATCAGTACAGAGAAACATGTCTGCACTCGACAACAGCAAGAAGAAACCTCACCCCATGTACTTCCAGTACAGGTCATATAACACACACACTGAGCTAACATCCGGTGCTCAGTACAGAATGGACTGCCCCTTTGTTTCCATGGCAACAGTCACAAACATCCTGTCTGGCTTTCCAGCCACAAGCAGCTGACTGAGCTGCTGGAGCCTTTGCTTGCTGCAGCATTGGTGCTTTATGGTAACATACTCCCCCTAAAGTATCAATGCGTGCTGCGAGCAAAGCGTCATCCAGAGAAGAAAACAAACAGTTGTTATACTTATAACATTCCCCTGTTGTTTCAGTTCCACCCTTGGAACTACCCGCCACTGGTTTTACCAATGTACCTCTCTGGTTGTGTGACTTCACATTACCTTGGTTAACAACTCTCTGTTGTGCCTTTGTCTCTGACTCAGACACAGCTTCAATCTGTCCTTGATCGTTTACAACAGCAACATATGCTAGGTTAGCAAACTCCTCTGAATACCTTTTGGGTGGTACACCCTTCGTTGCTCTCTCAGACCTTCGTAAGGGTTGCAACTTTTCTCTGCTTTCTGGTTCAGCCTCTGAACACTGGAGAACCAGTACTAAGCTTAATCAGTGGTTCATCCTCCTCTTCTGAGGGTCTAGTCATTATTTGAGATTTCCTCTCAATGACTGTGACAACTGAGCTGTCTGAGCTATCAGTGTCATCATCATCAGTACCACTGAACTCAATAAGATCAAACTCATCATCATCATCATCAGAATCATCTGTGGAAAAAGTGTGAACAATCACTCTCTCCCGTTCAGGAGCTCTCTCTAGAAACTTTGTGAGAATCACCTGACCAGATTCAGACAAAATTACTCTGTAGAGACCTTTTTCATAACCTACAAAGATGCCTCTGGCATTCTTTACCCCACTTGGAGCTTCTGTTCTCACATGAGACCCGAAAACCTTAAAATAGGCAACTGAAGGTTTTCTATTAAACAGCTTCTCAAAAGGAGAACATCCCAACTCTGTTGAGACTTTTCTCAACCACACATGAAGATAGGACGCTAGCGATTCGGCCCAATATTCATGTGGCAAATGTGAACTCAGCAATTGCGCATGCATCCCCTTTTGCAATTCTTTGTTCACCCTAACACAGACACATTTCTTCCATGCTTCTTCGGAACTAGCAAGTTTGTGTCTTATCCCTTTTCCATCCAGGAACCTCTGGAAATCCTGTAAAAGAAAAACTGGCTTGTCATCTGTGAAAAGACAATCAATGTTAGCATCATGCATACTTTTAACCTTGTCACAAAACTCCTGAAACTTTTCTAAAGTTTCCTGTGGTTTCTTCATCAAGTAAACCCAAGAATAATTAGTGTAACAATCAACACACACAAGGTAATATTTTGCACCGCCCCTAGATGGTTCTAGAGGACCAATCACATCAGCATACACCCGCTGAAAAGCTCTGTGGACCTTCTTGGACACCTTCCTGGTGCTCACACTGGTCACACCTGCAAGAGAAATTTGTTAGAATCAGAAGTATTACATTTCATGTAATCATTTTGATCAAAAGTCAACAAATACAGTCCATCTTTCTCTTTGGCAGTAAGAAACAGTTCTCTATCTTTGTAGATCTTGCATCTTTTAGCATCATAGTACAGTTTTAGTCCCTTCTTTGCAATCTGCAAAGCACTCAGCAGACTAAATTTCAGTTCTGGAACCAGGTAAACATCGCTTATAGTCAAGTTCAGACTCTCAAGATACACAGTTCCAATTCCGGTCGCTTCCAGTTCTTGACCGTTGGCTTGTTTCACAGTGAAGCTTTGCTTCCTCAACGTCGAAAACAGTTCTCTGTGTGGGCAGAGATGCTTCGTGGCGCCGGTATCGATTATGAATGCGTTCCCAACATCTGGCGTGGTTCCTTTCGCCATCATCACCTTTGCAGGTTTCACCTGGCACTTGGTACGGCTTTTGCTTGACGCCTCAGGCTTCGTAGAGCTGTTCTTGGCTCCTTTTGACTGTCGCGGCTTCTTACAGTTTCGCTGTAGATGCCCAGTCTGTCCACAATTATAGCATCGGACGGCACTCAATGCTACGGCATGCTCTCCAGTAGCATCAGCAGTGGGAAGATTTGAACTCTGTTCTTGCCTCCCTCTGTCTTTCACTTCCAGTGCAGCAAGTCTGTCGTGTTCGTTCAGGACGACGGCACACACCCTTTCCGTGGTCAGATCCTGAGCAGGTAGCGAACCAAGCTGACTGGCAACAACCTTGTAAGTCCGGTTCAGGCTGTTTATCATCATGAAGCAAAACACTTCCTCCTGTAGACGGAAATTGCGTTCCACCATCTGTTGACGCAGGAACTTCATTTCTGTCAGGTGCGCTTGAACATCTCCATCAGGCGCTAATCTCAGATTGGTCAACTTCTCAAAATACAACAACGCTGTAGAACCGGCATCTCTCTGATGCGTTGTACGCAGCGTGTTCCAAACCTCTTGCGCATTTTCTAAATGCTGGATATGCACCAATTGATCATCTGAGACGCACAGAATTATAGCAGTCCTAGCCTTCACATTCTGTGACTCCCAAGCACGCGTTGGTGCTGCTGGGATGGGATTCTCAATCACCCCAAACAGTCTCTGATTCTGCAGCAGGGCCTTCATCTTTACAGACCAAGATGAATAATTGTCATTGGTCAGGAGGGGTGGAGAAGGCAAGCCTCCCCCCTTCTTAGCATCCATTTTGAGTCCTTGCATTGACTCTAAAACACAAGCCTCTAAAATCCAATAGCTGGCTTGTTTACACTCTTGCCACCTGGCAACTCTGACACTGGCTGCGTTGGAAAGTCCCTTCCAGCAGTTCGTGAGGACCTAGTCATAACAAAACTTTGTTTTCGCCTCTCTGAGGCATAGACTGACTGTCCAGCCCTCTCGAGTAACTTTCCATTTCTCCTCTCTGAGGCACAGCCTTCTGAAGGACGTTGCTTAGCAACAGCGCATTCCTTTCCTCGGACAGGAAACCACAAAAATGCCTGGTATGCAGGCCTCTTCTAAGTTGGAGCTGCTTTCCCACACACGCTCTCCGTGAAGCAGAGAATGAATCAATCTGCATTCACACTTTTAAGCCCTTAAAAGTCTCTCATACCTTGGGTATCGGCTTGGCTTTCAGCTTCTTCTGGTCAGCTTCTGGCTGCAGAGAATCAGCCTCTCACCTCAGGCTTCCATGGAGCAGAGGAGGACAATTCACCAGCCTCTCATGCAGATATTCGATGGATCGAAGAAATCAGCAACCATTCGAAGGCTGCCACTGTTGGAATTCTGCCTGGGTCAGAGGAATGTGCCACAGCGTAGGCACCGGCAGATATTCCTGTCGACCTCCCCGCGTCTCCACTGTGCTGATAAGCAGGCGAGGTCCCAGCGATTCATCTCAGATGTGTGAGAGGAACACACCGTTCTCCCTCTCTCCCCTCTGGTGTCCCCCAGGGAGGGGAAAGAAGCAGACAGAAAACTATTTACATCTTTTATTTCTGTCTCTCATATCAGTACAGAGAAACATGTCTGCACTCGACAACAGCAAGAAGAAACCTCACCCCATGTACTTCCAGTACAGGTCATATAACACACACACTGAGCTAACATCCGGTGCTCAGTACAGAATGGACTGCCCCTTTGTTTCCATGGCAACAGTCACAAACATCCTGTCTGGCTTTCCAGCCACAAGCAGCTGACTGAGCTGCTGGAGCCTTTGCTTGCTGCAGCATTGGTGCTTTATGGTAACACTCAGTAGTGGCACCCGCCCTGTGGAACGCCCTCCCACCAGATGTCAAGGAAATAAACAACTATTTGACTTTTAGAAGACATCTGAAGGCAGCCCTGTTTAGGGAAGTTTTTAATGACTGATGCTTTAATGTGTTTTTAATCTTTTGTTGGAAGCCACCCAGAGTGACTGGGGAAACCCAGCTAGATGTATAAATAAGTAATTATTATTACTATTATTACATATACATATACATATACATAGATTTCTCTGAATCTCAAGACTTCCCCCATCCCCTCCATGGGCCCTATTGTCAACATTCTCAACTGCATATTATTTCATAATATATATTTTATACCAATCCATATTGTCCATGGTATTTGTTACATTACAAGTGAGATTAAAATCCTGCTAACACACAAAGCAGACACACTTGATCTTGATCTACCAATACGAATGCGAGGATCAGGGAAGGGGCTCACTCCAGACTATGGCTATTGGTGGATTCCTACTCTCTTGTGAATTCCCACACAAGCAGGTTCAAGGAATGTCTTTCTTCCTTCTTTAAAAAGTAACTTCCGTGGTCGAAGAGACTGACCAGCATGTGCTGTTCCTGCTGCTGGGCACACCAAAATCAATTTTGCAATGGGCCTTGATGATACCAGCGTGGTGTAGTGGTTAAGAGTGATGGACTCATAATCTGGTGAACCGGGTTCGCTTCCCCGCTCCTCCACATGCAGCTGCTGGGTGACCTTGGGCTAGTCACACTTCTCTGAAGTCTCTCAGCCTCACTCACCTCACAGAGTGTTTGTTGTGGGGGAGGAAGGGACAGGAGGTTGTTGGCTGCTTAAGGGGAGTGAAAGGCATCCTCCTCCTCCTCCTCCTCCTCCTCCTCCTCCTCCTCCTCCTCCTCTTTTTCTTCTTCTCAGTGAGACTGTTACATAATTGTGTACAATTTATTCATTTTACATACATTTTACATATTTTATGTACAAGTCTCCCTACAACTCTAACGGGGAGTTAAACATAAAATATGCAATATGTACATAACATGCCCACTGAGAACGATAGTTATCAAGAACCATGGCTGTCTTGGTTTCAAAGCCCTCCGTGCTGGCTAGCCACTCTTAGGTAACTGAAATTCCCTTTGAAAAGAAAAATGACAGGCAGCCTTCAAAAATCTCTCAGTGGTGTACAACATAAAAACAACAGACAATATTATTAAAATGTGGAAATTGTTCAATTTCGTTGTGTACTTTTTGATGCATTTTATTTATTGTCCATGACCAGTTTTGTAATGAGCATGGCTTTAACTATAAGAAGCATGCAAATAAAGTGCCGTTGCTGATGAAATCATGAAGGGGCTACAGATAATGATTTTGTTTATCATCCAAGGCCCTGAGCTTTGTCTGGAAAAACTCTTTTGTGTGTGTGTTCACTGCAGAAGAAGTGTTGGATCTCGACCTGGGTGTTGTGGATATGCTAGAATTCAGATAAGGTGTTTCCTTCTAACATAGTCAGTACTTGTCCTAGTGTGACGTTTGACATACATACATTTACTGGTCATTCCTGAGATAGATATTTCTCCTGGGCGGTTCCTCTAGGGAACCGGCTTGCTGTGACAACTGTCTATCCTTGCAATTGCATGTCACCAAGCAAGCAAACCAAATCTTCTCTCTCCCATTCCTTCCAAAGTAATGAAGCATGCAGGCAGGCAGTCTGGTGACTTGTCTCATTAGTTATATCGTATTGCAGGAAACAGAAACACCAGTCGCTCTGTCTCTAGCTAGTTGCAATTTATCGAACAAGCCAGCTCTATGATGTCAGCCACACAGCTGTCCCTTGGATGCCAATGTTCCTTGCTGAGAAGTTGTGAAAAGGACAATGCACTTTGGAGAAAATAACAGACGGAGGGGCTTCTTCAAGAGCAAGGCTGTCATGTAAACTGGTATCTCCTAACAGAGAATCTTACTGGAGCCAATTCACCCATGCATGTCATCATTTCTTTTGACTGTAATATGAAGTGATCACTTGACTCTCTAAATTACCCAAATTATATGAAAAATAATAATCAACATAGATAGCATCATCAAGTGATAGATGTGCATGCATGAATCTGTCCTATTAGCATTTGCCCTCTAAGGCTAAGCAGAATGGCATTTGATGGAATATCAGAGAATTTGGGGGGCAGGGACGCTTAGATACATGTTTGTCCTGCTTTTGTGACAATTCTAACATTGCTTACTTTATTGTGTTTTTGATATACTGGTAAGTTGCCTTGAGAACTTCGGCTAGTAGGTAGGGTAAAAATACTCCTAAATAAATAAATTGCCATAGTTCCAAAAAACCACTCCCCCAACACTATTGTCTGGACTTTGCCCCATATGTAGGATGCCATGAGCACTTCTGCCCAAGAGCTTCGGAGGAGTCGGGACGCAGCCAACAAGAGAGAGGCTCACGTTCTTCCCAGACAGTTGCAAATGGTAGTTTATCAACGCCCCCTCGCTGTGAGAATGACAGGAATGCAGAGAATGTGCAAGAGAGAACCCAACTCTCTCAAGTGACACAGGCGATGTCAGAAGGTGGGAGGGAATGCAGTTCCATATGGGAAGGGGAGTTAATTTATCCAAGGGGCTGACGTATGGGAAAGGTCTTAGATAGAAAACAAAGCCGGAAACGGAAAAGGCATAGGTTCTGGATATTCTGCCATACCCGGAATCACTCCACAGAAGGGTCAACTAATTCATAAGTCACGGACATGCAGATAGGCGTCTGAGGCTGAGTGTTTGTATTGCAATAAATCTTCCAGCTAATTACAACTTGCTTGCTGTTTTATCAAGACAGCATCCTGGCTCCTGACATAGGATCAGAATCACTGTAAAACAATGCCCCCAATACCCAAGGCACTGATCCAGGAGGCTATAATGATCAATGGTAATAAATACCCAAAGAAAGAATGAGAAGAAGGAACCAAGTTGCATTTCCCTTGCTCCACTCTCAATAAAGATCACCCATGAGGGCAACTAAGGCCAATTCAATCCCATGATCATGAGTGAACTCAGAATGAAATGGGTCTAGACCAGGGTTTCCCAAGCTTGGGTCTCCAGCTGTTTTTGGACTACAGCTCCCATCATCCCTAGCTAGCAGGACTAAGGGTAGGGATGATGGGAACTGTAGTCCAAAAGCAGCTGAAGACCAAGTTTGAGAAACCCTGGTCTAGACAATCCATATCATCCAAGGGTGCCTGTGGTTGCCCCACCATGACCCTCTCCACCACCTTCCCTAAAAAGCAGGTTTTGGTTACTGGAGAAGCCAGGGATTGAACCTGAGACCTTCTGCAGGCAAGGCAGATACTGTACCACTGAGCTAGGCCTCTCCCTCTCCCCACAAAGCATTCAGGAACCCTTTTGGTTCCATCAGTCTCTAGCAGTGTGCCATCTTGTGCAGGCTTCAGGGGGAATTATTGCCATCAGTCCAAACTTCACCAGATGGTGGTCAGATAGTTTCGGAGAATGTGGATTTAGTTGGTTAGTAAGTAAATAAGCTTTATTGTACTAGCCAAAAGCCATGACAAAACCACACAGAAACTACTAAAGGGGGTGGGGAATCTATATTTCTATATATCTACATATAAAAAAAGAACCTTTGCCTAAACCATCATAGAATGCAGGTACATGCGTAAATTGAGGGTCTCCACACAGCCTTGAATATTTTTTTCTATTTAGACCTCTGAATTTCCCTTCCAGTTTACTGGTGGTCAGGTGGTGTTGGAGAGTGTAGATGTACTTGATTCACTTTTAAATGTGAACTGAATCTATTGCCTCTTCCGTTCCTAGACTGGGAACAAAGAGAATGGTGCCTGCTGCCATCAGTGTATTTTTATTACTCATTAAACGGACACACTTTCCCCTTTTAACTAGCCTTACTTGTCTCTGGAGACAAATCTCCCCATCACTAGTGCTCCTAAATGTAAATGTTGCTTCCTAAGAAAATGGACAAAATAAATTTGCCTGTCAGGAATGGCTGGCAGGGATAAATATGCGCATTGGATACACATTCAATATGCTAAAAGAATCGAGGTGGAGAAAACTGCAGAAATTGCATAAAGCCAACCCTTTAGAGGTGATGAGGAACCACATTTTTTCCTCCGGTCAGGGCATAGTTGCAAATGTTAGTTGCCCCTGGAGATGGATTATATTATAGGTCACGTACAGACTCAGGCTGCATCTGCAAATGTCACCCTGCTTTAAACTGGTTTAATTCTTCTGCAGGAAAAAGTCTGCGTGAGACACCAGGGGATCTGAAAACTGCTCTTCACCCTTAGGAAACTGCAGCTCCTGGGGTTCCTTGTGGCAATCTGTGAGAGATAAACTGGTTTGAAAATAGTTCACAATTCTGGAGCAGATGGAACCTCAGTCAGCAGCTCTCTTCACACAGTTACACACGTCTTATTGATTTTGTGTGCCCAATTCTGCATATTGACGAATAAGAACTACTCTGATTCACTTCAGGAAGATCAAACACAAATGTAACATAATAAAGATGAAATCACAAATTTATTGGGCTTGGTGGGATAATTAGTATGCTCAAGGACTGAAAAAGAATAATAATTACCTTGCATTTTCTTTGGTATCAGCTGCATACAAACTTCAGATAAACCTTATCTAAGTAATACAATGCAAAACATCCTGATCTGTGAGGGTTTGATTAGCTGCTTGTGCGTGAAAACGTGCTCCCTCAGAGTTTGTGTGCCCCCACAAACCTCTGTGTGTGACGGAGCTCCTCAGACATGTCTGCTCTAGTCACTAGTAGAGTCCGACAGTGGCTGCCTGCGGAAGCGTTTCCAGCAAAGAAGTTCCTTAACGGAAACGCGTCTCCTGGACTCACGGCGTGACAGTTTCCTGCGAGGTATGGGTCTCCCTATGTGAGACTCAGATACCTCCCCACTATTTTCGCTGGAAGCGTCCCTGAGCCCTCCCTCCTGCTCACATTCCCTCAGAGAATCACTCCTCCCCCTGCTGGTCCCTGCTTCAGCAGTTGAGTCTCTTTCATCCTGCCTGAGTCCCTCCACCACCTGATGCTCTGATGGCAGTTCCCTGACATCCACTTCCCCTCCAGGGCCCCCCTCACCCCCTCCCAATTCCTCCCCCCTGGGAGGTGAAGGGCTAAAACCCCGAAACGAATCTTCCTCATCTTCTGACGTCTCGAACAATTCTCTCCATCGATCGTCGTCCTGGCCAGCTGAATCCTCCTCCTCTTCAGAATCTGGGAACCCCTCCAACTCCTCTTCCTCGTCGGTGGTGGCAAAGTATTCCCTTCGGAACCTCGCTACAGGCTGAGGTTTACGTGGGAACCTCTGATGAAAAGTCTCTATTAAAACCTCGTCATTGACATCCTCTGCCCTAACCCAGGTGTTTTCCGACTCCGGTTCCCCTTCCCACATTACCAAATACTCTACTTGATCTCCCTTCCACCTGGAATCGAGGATCTCTGCTACATGGTAGCTGTGTTCCTTCTCCTCCATTGCTGGTCCCCTAGTGACCCTCCCCTCACTGTCTCCTCTATACGGTGACAGCAACGACCTGTGAAAAACTGGGTGCAGCTTCATGTGGTTCGGTAACCGGAGCCTGAAAGCCACTGGATTGACCTGTTGTATGACTTCAAATGGACCCAGCCTTTTGGGTCTTAATTTCTTACAACCTCCTTTGAATGGCAACCCTTGGGTAGACAGCCACACCTGGTCCCCCACCCTGATGCTTTCACCCTCCCTTCTGTTTTTGTCTGCTTGCCTCTTATATTCCTCCTTAGCCCTGTTTAAGTTGAGTTGGAGCTGGCGATGGATCGCTTCCATTTCTTCCACGAACTGTTCTGCAGCTGGAACGCTCCAGTTCTCCCCCTCCCCCCCTGGGAAGGCTCTGGGATGGCACCCGTGATTGGCCAAAAAGGGGCTCATCCCCGTGGACACGTTCTCTGCATTGTTGTAGGCAAATTCTGCCAACGCCAGCTTCTCCACCCAATCATTCTCCCTGTCATTAACATAACACCTCAAATATTGTTGGAGAACCCCATTTGCTCTTTCCGCCTGCCCGTTGGTTTCAGGATGACGGGCCGTCGAGAAATTAACCTCTACATGCAGTAAGCTCATGAGCTTCCTCCAGAACCTGGAAGTAAATTGTTTCCCTCGGTCTGAAACCACCCTCAAGGGGGCGCCATGCAACCTAAACACATTCTCTACAAACAATTTGGCGGTTTCTTCTGCTGTAACCGCATGTGAGCAGGCTATGAAGTGGGCCATTTTAGTTAACAGGTCTACTACAACCATGATGGCTGTTTTCCCTCTAGACCTTGGCAGATCAGTCATGAAATCTATTGCCACTGCTTCCCACGGTCTCTCAGGTGTGGGCAGTGGTTCTAATAAACCAGCCGGCGCCTGCCTCTCCCCCTTGGCTCTTTGGCATTGTTCACACCCTCTCACATACTCCCGCACATCTTCCCTGACCTTGGGCCACCAAAATTCCCTGGTAACCAGCCACATGGTTTTGTGTTGCCCAAAGTGCCCTGCTGTGGGGCTATCGTGCAGCTGCTTGAGTACTTTCTCCCTCAATTCCCCTTCAGGTATATATAACGCTCCCTTATAATACAATGCCCCATTTCTCTCCTCAAAACCACCGGGTTTGTCTTCCTCCCCTCTGAGATCCCTGAGTTTCCCCTGGGCGTATGCATCCTGCACCGTACCCTCTACCAATTCCCTTTGCCCCACCAAAGTCGCCCCACACACCCAGCGGTCCTCTGGAATGATATGGGTTTCTTCGGGTGCTCCCTCCCCCTCCAAATATTCAGGTTTGCGTGAGAGAGCGTCCGCCCTAACATTCTCTGGGCCTGGCACATAACAAATCTCAAAGTTAAATTTGGAGAACTCTTGGGCCCATCTCAACTGCCTTTGGTTGAGCACTCGCGCCGTTCTCCAGTACTCTAGATTTTTATGGTCCGTGCACACTTGCACTTTATGTTGTGCACCAACCAGCAGATGCCTCCATCTCCGGAACGCCTCATGAATAGCAAGCAGTTCTCGGTCGTACACCGTGTAGTTCCTCTCGGATTTGTTCAGCTTCCGCGAGAAGAAGGCACACGGACGCCACTCCGACTCCTCCTTCCCCGGCTGCAGAAGAAGCACCGCCCCTATGGCTCTGTCAGATGCGTCTGTTTCCACCCTTAGCTTCTTTCGTAAATCCACATGCAGAAGTTGTTCTTCAGAGGCGAAGGCCCTTTTCAGTTCCTCAAACGCTCGCTCCGCCTCCGCCGTCCATACAAACTTCTTCTTACTGCTGAGACAGTCAGTGATGGGCGCCGTCAGATGGGCGAAGTTGCGGATGAACTTACGATAAAAGTTTCCAAACCCTAGGAACCTCTGCACATCCTTCTTGGTTTTGGGTGTTTTCCATTCCAGCACTGCCTGTACCTTGCCGGGATCCATGGCCAATCCCTTGTCTGACAGGCGGTACCCCAGGAATTCCACCTCCTTGGTATGGAACCGACACTTCTCCAGTTTGACCCACAGCCTGTTGGCTTGCGGTCTGCTCAACACTTCTCTGACGTCTCTCACATGTTGCTCCTCATTCTCAGAATACACCAACACATCATCTAGAAAGGCAACGCAATTCTTGTAGAGCAAAGGGCCCAGCACGTGGTTCATAAAAGATTGAAAACACGCGGAGCCTGCTTGTAATCCAAATGGCATAACGAGGTATTCAAACGCCCCCAAAGGGGTAAACATGGTGGTTTTCCATTCATCCCCTTTCCTTATGCGTATCAGGTTGTACGCCCCCCTTAGATCCAGCTTTGTGAAAATCTTTCCCTTCCTCACCATGTTCAAAATATCATCAATTCTGGGCATAGGGAACGCCACCGGTTCAGTCACTGCATTCAGCCGCCTAAAATCACATACAAGTCTCGGCTTGTCTTTTTTTTTTTTTGTCCACAAAGAACACTGGGCTCCCCCCTGCTGCTTTGGACTCTCTGATGAAGCCTCTCTTCAGGTTCTTGTCAATGAACCCTCGCAACTCCTGCATTTCCCTGTCTGACATGGCATACACCTTGCCCACGGGAAGCTGTGCTCCAGGGAGTAAATTGATCTGACAATCAAAGGGTCTATGAGGTGGTAGTTGGTCAGCTTCCTTCTCACTGAACACGTCGCTGAGATCTGCATACTGTGGTGGTACCTTCACCTTCCCCATTACTTCAGTCCCTGCTAGGGTGGCTTGGACCCCTACTGAACCCTTCTCCCCTTTGCAGTGTTCTAGGCAATGTGCTGAACCAAAGGACACCACTCTTTGATGCCAGCCAACCAGCGGATCATGTAGAGCTAGCCAGCTCATTCCCAAAATAATGGGAGCGCCTCCCAGGGTGGCCACATTAAACGCTATCAGTTCTGTGTGCCTTGCCACCCTCATTATCATTGGGACAGTCTGCAAGCGGACTCCTCCTCCCAACAACTCCCTGCCATCAATCGTGGTCACCTGCAGGGGGTTGCTTAAAGGGATGGTCTGTATCTGGTGTTCAGCAGCAAACTCCTTGCTCATAAAATTGCAGGAGCTGCCTGAGTCCAATAGCGCCTTTATTTTTAGGGGGTGCCCATTCTGCAGCTCTAGCGACACTTCAATCACTAGAGCAGGTCGAGGAGCTTCTGGCACGGGCACTTTCACTGCTCTTTGGCCTGGCTGCAGTGCCCCAATTGTGGCAACCAGGCGTTGGCTTTTACCTGCTCCTCTCCCCCTTCTTCTCCCCCCTCAACAGCTCCCACCATCCCTTGCCATTCCTTCCTCTGGGGGCAGACTCTGGCAAAGTGGCCTGGCTGTTGGCAGAGATAGCATTTCCGGGGGCCCTTTCCCTCCTTCTTAGCTCCCTCGCTGGTTTTTGAAAATGCGCGCGCGCGCGCTGTTCCGATTTCCATCGGCTCTGCCGGCGGGAAAGCTGGCTCAGGAATGTCTGGAATGCGGAACTCCTTCCAACGTTCCCCTCTCCCTTCCCGCCTCTCCAAGGCTCTTGCCTCCTGCCGCGCTCCTATGGTCAGCGCAGATTTGGTCAGCTGATCCATAGACTCCGCCCTGGGGCTCCGTGCCAGCTCGTCTTTCACCCCCGAAGAAAGACCTTCTTCAAATAGCATTTGAACGGGTGCCGCCGATAAATCCCAACTCAGTCTGTGAATCAGCATGGTAAACTCAGTCCAATATTCACGGACAGATCGACTCCCCTGCTTACAAGCCATTAGCTGTCTGCGCACCACCCCTTCCTCAATATCGCTGGAAAACATGATATCCATTGCACGAAAGAACTTCATTGTGTCCTTTAGTATGTCATTGTGCGTTGCCATTAGGGGTCGAACCCAGTCTCTAGCCCCTTTCTCAAGATGCCCAATTACAAAAGCAACTCGCGATTCCTCATCAGGGAACTCATCGAACTGCACATTAAGGGCATATTGCATCTCTGTCCTAAAAGCATGGTAGTCCTTGGGGTCCCCCCCAAATTTCTGCACCAATCCTGGTACCTTTCTGGGGAATTGAGTGGCTCTCCCCTTCTTGTCTGCATCCTGAGCCCTTCTCTCCTCCAGCCTCGCCGTCTGCAGGGCCAGTTGAACCTCCAACGCTCGGTATCTATCTTCCAAGCTTGGACCAGCTCCAGCCCCTGCTCCTCCGGTTCCGGTTGGTTCGCTCATGATGCCTTCTCTTGCACAGGCAGCGTACAAAGACTGTCGGACTGCTGTGAGGGTTTGATTAGCTGCTTGTGCGTGAAAACGTGCTCCCTCAGAGTTTGTGTGCCCCCACAAACCTCTGTGTGTGACGGAGCTCCTCAGACATGTCTGCTCTAGTCACTAGTAGAGTCCGACAGTGGCTGCCTGCGGAAGCGTTTCCAGCAAAGAAGTTCCTTAACGGAAACGCGTCTCCTGGACTCACGGCGTGACAGTTTCCTGCGAGGTATGGGTCTCCCTATGTGAGACTCAGATACCTCCCCACTATTTTCGCTGGAAGCGTCCCTGAGCCCTCCCTCCTGCTCACATTCCCTCAGAGAATCACTCCTCCCCCTGCTGGTCCCTGCTTCAGCAGTTGAGTCTCTTTCATCCTGCCTGAGTCCCTCCACCACCTGATGCTCTGATGGCAGTTCCCTGACATGATCCATTTATATCTAGCCACAAATAACACAATGAATATTGTAATGAAATATATGAAGTTGAAAGAGGAATTCCTTTTAAAAAAAAATCACCCAAGACAAACAAACAAAACATCAAGCTAAAAGTAATAATAAAAACATCATAAAAGCAAGAAGAATAAAATTGCAAGGCAATAAAATGAAAATCATAATAATCACAAAGAGCTTTAAAATGAATTAGTGATGTAGAAGATATTCCATAGTAGAATATAAGGTTCATATATGTACCACTCATACCAAATACAGACCTTCCGAGTGTCCCTATTTTCCAAGGACAGTCCCAGATTTACAGAAGCCAACCTGGTTTCTGATTTGATCCTGGAATGTCCCTCTTTTCCTTAGGATGTCCCTATTTTCATCAGAGAAATGTTGGAGGGTATGGAGTGAGCCAAGGAGATAAGTAACTATACAACCTTTAGAAGACATTTGAAGGCAGCCCTGTATAGGGAAGGTTTTTTTTTTTAAAAAATGTTTGTTTTATTGTGTTTTTATATATGTTGGAAGCACTTAGCCAGATGGGTGGGGTATAAATAAGAAAATTGTTATTATTATGGAATAGGGTGTCCCTATTTTCATTGGAGAAATGTTGGAGGGTACACAATTAAATATGAATGTTGCCATTGAAAACCCTCATATTTAGTGGGAATGTGATTTATATCACCAAACAATCTCATTCCCACTGAAGGAGGAATATTTGATTAATTTCAAAACGATGCTGTTTGAATGATACCAGCCCAGCTTCTTCCTGTATTAACACCAATTCTGAATGTTTTTAGTTCAAACGCTGCAATTCAGCCACAGTTTCAATCAGCTTGAACTCTGTGCTCAGATAGTAGTGCAGACAAGCCCTTGGGCAATCCCTGCACATCTTTTGATCCAAAGACTTCTGCACTTTCAAAATAAACAAGAGGCCTGTAAAGGTCAAGCTTCTTCACACACACCACACGGAAACAAGAACTAACATCTCTGGTGTTTGTTGTTAAATGATCACTACAGAAGACACTTGATAACAGATGAGGGCAGAGTCATGGAAGACAGAAAGAGGGGAATGTAAATGCATATCTTGCCCTCTGATTCCATAAGTTCGGGGCATTGCAGCCAGCTTAAAATGGTGCAAGAGAGACCTGCGCAATTTTGCTGAAATATTTTTTTGGCATCTTCACCCTTGACAGCCTATTCATTCTCATGAACAGCCCTAGAACATGTCCAATCCTCTTTCTCCTTTCCCCAGAGTAACAGCAGGGATCATAACTCCCAATTGATCCCATTAGGGAAAACCAATAGCCTCACCGACCTCAGCCTTGGTTTCTTGATGGCCACTTGCCTGCCTTCTCAAAGCCAGGGGCAGAGATTCTTGTGCCCAGGGAAGTTCAACGTGGAGGTCAAAATAAGATATTCCAGTTCTCAATTCCATGCACAATCACTTTCCTCTAGTGATTTTACCTGGTGGTAACAGGCACTTGAATTATGACCACTCTTGTTGCCTGGATGGAGGCTTGACAGCAGGGTGGGTCTGGTATGGACCAATTTGATTCACTTCACATTTCAAGGTGAACCTGCCTAGTTCACACTTCCTGAAGCAATATGCAGACCAAAACGCAGCCATTTGTCAAAATTCACACTTCTTCGAATTTTGCACTATGGCTCTCAGGCCAAGCTATGTGCCCCAAAAGCCATACGTTTGTGAAAACAGCACACCAATGCATTATATAAAGGAAAACTGCTTTGTAAAAATATGTGCGTTTGGTAAGACTGCATACAAAAATGTGTACATTTGGAGAGATTTGCAGGAAAATGCTGCTGAATTTTCACAAGGATTAGAGAGAGAGAGAGAGAGAGAGAGGAAACTCATGTGGGAATGTGATCACCTATCCCCTAAACTGCGAGCAAAAATCTTAAATGGTGAGTTTGTTGACATGTTTAAATTAGTGCCCCCAGCAGAGGAGTTAGGTAGGGGTGAAAAGAGGCCCTCGCATGGTAAGAGAAAGAGCAAGTACCCTTCCCGTCTCCCACTTCCTAAACGCTTTTAGATCTTTTATAGATGAATACGAACAACGCTTCCCGGACGCGAACCCCAGTCCCCCCTCTTCCCCGGATGTCATCCCGGACACCCAGGAGTTCCCAGAGAGTTCTCAATCTTCCCAATGGGACGAACTGCCTAGTACATCGGCCGCCCTCTTTAATGATACACAATCTGTGCAGACTAGGTCCCAAAGAGGCCAGTCGACCCATATCGGTCGACCAGAAGTGACCAAAGGAAGGATTTTAAGCGTCGGGTGTGCTGGGAGTACAACAAAGGGTTTTGCCAAAGGCCATCTTGTAAATTCACACATGAATGCGAAAGATGCGCCGGGGGTCACCCTGTTACATCCTGCTTAAAAGGGGGGAAGCAGCCCTTTCGTGGAGGCCGGGGGTTCCATCATCCCAGTTCCAGGGGGGCCCCTGCAGCAGGGAACAGACGGTGAGGTAGTCTTGGGATTGGCCTTTTCCCCTATTAAGCTCGTCCCCCTTTGCAACCTTCTGTCTCTTTACCCGGATAAGGTCGCAGCTTCCTACCTCAGGGAAGGTTTTTCCAGTGGATTTCGCATTCCCATAGCGGGTTCCTTAATTGCAAAAGATTCTCCCAATCAAAAATCAGTTAGAGAGAGACCGGAAGTTGCCGAAAGAAAGATAGCAAAAGAGGTCAGCGCGGGCAGGGTTGCAGGCCCCTTCGATAGTCCCCCCATACCAAATTTGCACATATCTCCACTAGGCATTGTGCCCAAGAAGACCCCCGGTGAATTTAGGCTCATTCACAATCTGTCCTTTCCAAAGGGCGGCTCGGTCAACGATGCCATCCCGCCCGAGCTATGCACAGTCAAATACGCCACCTTCGATCAGGCAGTTAAGTTGATCCGCAGTTTCGGCCCCGGGGCGTTGTTGGCAAAGTGTGATATCGAATCGGCCTTCCGCCTCTTGCCAGTACATCCCGCTGATTTCCGGCTCCTGGGTTTTAAGTTTCAGGGAAAATACTATGTTGACAGGGCCATGCCAATGGGCTGCGCTGTTGCCTGTTCGGCATTCGAAGCCTTCAGCACGTTCTTGGACTGGGCCCTGCGTTTCAGGGCAAATACCATTGGGGTCACGCATTACCTGGATGATTTTCTTTTCGTGGGTGGTGCCAACACGGGGGAGTGCGCCTCCTTGCTGGAGGCCTTCTCAGCAAAATCAGAGACACCAGCAACACAGAAACAACTAGTCCCTTCCACACCAAGTATAAAGAATCACAACAAAAGGTGATACTTTTGTCTACCAGGCAATTATCTACTCCAACCTGGGGGGGGGTGATTTGTCCCGGGGGAAGCTGTGGAGAGAAGAACTAATCCCTTATAAACCAAGCACAGTCTTAGCAATACAGAAGCCAAATGGGGCAGTAGTAAAATTGGGGCGATGGACGACGGGGCAAGTTAAAACGCACGTGGAGGACCCACTGGAAGGGAGGAAAAGCACCGGTCACAACGGGAAACAATGGCGCTGCTCTTCTTAGCGTTCTTACACTCTCAGCAGCTTTGAAGCAAAGTTATAAATTGATCTGTCCCTTATCGGATAGGAGCGGGCCTCCAAGCAGGGAGGCAGCCTAAGAGCACACACGCACGCACACTCACTCACACACACACACTCACTGCGTTACGTGTAACGCAGAATGAGGGGGCCGGAGAATAGAAGGGGCCCCCCAACGCACGTGGGTGGCTGCCTCAAATGCGCAGCAGGCGCCCACTTGCAAAGTTAAACTGCTCCCACGACCGGCAAAGCAAATGCGGTGGAGGTGTGGATGAAAACATGCACACGTGGCTGCAGAATCAGTGGGGGGGCGGCTTCCCGCAGGGCAACTCAGGACCACACTTCCGCCCCAAACTCCCTAAAAACCCACCGAAAACCTAACAAACTAATAGGCAAACACAAGTCCTGATGGCAAAGACACAAAAGAACCAGAACCCAGCGCCCCGCTTCAACGAACTGTTCCTCTCTACCCCGAGACACCAACAGACCAGGCGCAGCCGCCCTGCTCCTTTCCTGGGCTAAAGACACTACCGCTTAAACTGCAGGCTTCGGCAGCCTGTGGGAGGATTAGAAAACAACGCGGGGGGGGGAGGCGGAAACAAACGCAACGCAGAAGGAGCGCCCGTCAGCTCTTAGGCGGCTTTGAGCCCGTCAGCTGTTAGGCGGCTTTGAGCCCGTCAGCTGTTAGGCGGCTTTGAACCCGTGGCTATGGCGGTAGCACTCACGTGGGCTGTAGCCCGAGCCGGGAAAAAGAAACCCGATATGTCTCAGAGGATTAATGATACTGGAGGGTCCGAATGCCGCTGCAAAATCCAGGGAAAAACTGGGAGGGACGCTCCCGGACAATCACTCAGGGGCACACCGCACAGTACCGCGTTAGGAAGTAAAAGGAAAATAAACCGCGAAACTAAAACAAAAAGAACTCGCAACCACTTCCCTGGCTTCCAGCAGCAGTCTCCAGCAGCAGTCTCCAGCAGCTTGACTCGCAAGGGGCGAAGGAAGGAAGAATGAGGCCGGGGGAAGGCTGGCGCTGCAGCAAAATGCTGCTGAACACGCCCCCACCGTGGCCCCCGGTTGGATGGCCACCGAGGGGGCGTGAGCGCCAGCCAGGTGAGTGGGCAGCAGGGGGCCATGCCCCCTGCTAGCCGGAGCTCGAGCCCCGACCACAACCCTTCCCCTCCCCTTCGGGGAGGAGAGTCTTTCTCAATTCCATGCACAATCACTTTCCTCTAGTGATTTTACCTGGTGGTAACAGGCACTTGAATTATGACCACTCTTGTTGCCTGGATGGAGGCTTGACAGCAGGGTGGGTCTGGTATGGACCAATTTGATTCACTTCACATTTCAAGGTGAACCTGCCTAGTTCACACCAAAACGCAGCCATTTGTCAAAATTCACACTTCTTCGAATTTTGCACTATGGCTCTCAGGCCAAGCTATGTGCCCCAAAAGCCATACGTTTGTGAAAACAGCACACCAATGCATTATATAAAGGAAAACTGCTTTGTAAAAATATGTGCGTTTGGTAAGACTGCATACAAAAATGTGTACATTTGGAGAGATTTGCAGGAAAATGCTGCTGAATTTTCACAAGGATTAGAGAGAGAGAGAGAGAGAGAGAGAGAGAGAGAGAGAGAGGAAACTCATGTGGGAATGTGCAGAACTGATGACATGAGATAAACTGAAATTGACAGATTGTATGTGGCCCCTGGAAGTCTGACCATGAAGCAATGTGGCCCTTAGCCTGAAAGAGTTCCCCACTCTAAGCTTTACAAGGATTTCTTCTTAGCCTTTGGAATCTGTGCTCCCAGCACTGAGGGGAACATATACATGCTGAAAATCTGCTCTCTTTGGAGAGGTTGAGGTATAAAATAGTCAAATAACTCGCTTCAAGAAGTCTCTCTCTGGCTTTCATGTTGAAACCAACTCCTCAGTGCAAGGGGTACTTCGCTGTTACGATTTGGCTTCATGCTCTTCTCACTTCTCTCTTCCTGGGTAGTGCTTTGCGACCTACAGAGACCCAAAAGAATTCATTGAAACAGTTTGCCTCCTCTTTCTGTTTTTCTTGAACAGCTTTTCCATGCTGCAGAAAATAACCAGAAGAAACTCTTCTGTGTTTAACATCCCACTCTTCCCATGGCATCCCCTGCACCGCTGCGCCTCTTGATACCTGTGGGTGCAGAAAATTTAATCATACCCAGCTAGTTATTGCTGGTTGGTTCTCACACTGACTTGACATACTCTATCAAACGTTCTTTGAAGTTGTCCATTTTTCTCTACAATTGTGTGGCGGACAATAACTCCTCTCCATACCACACTATCCTCCTGCTTTTTCTCAAACATATGCAGAAGCAAAGCTACAGGGAACAGGCAGAGGGCCTTCTCAGTAGTGGCGCCCGCCCTATGGCATGCCCTCCCATCAGATGTCAACGAGATAAACAACTACCTGGCATTTAGAAGACATCTGAAGGCAGCCCTCTTTAGGAAATTTTTTAATGTCTGTTGTTTTAATGTACTTTTCATCTTTTGTTGGAAGCCGCCCAGAGTGGCTGAGGAAACCCAGCCAGATAGGTGGGGTAGAAATTATTATTATTATTATTATTATTATTATTATTATTATTATTATTTCATTGCATTCTGCATATTCTTTTATATTTGTTGTTTCCAGTTCTTTTACAAACAAAGCTCTTTGATTACCAAACCGGAAATCAATCAATTAACGTGTCAGGGTCTGAAGGCCTTCTCTGAATATGTTGTTTGATAAAGATACACACCCTGTTCAGATGTTCCAACCCCTGCACAATTATTTTCATATGAGGCAAAGAGTGCTCTCTGGCCCCACCCACTCTTTTGCATAACTATTACCATTCTTCACATGTGCACACGAGCTCACATATGCTTGTGTGGTTGAATGGCCATCTGTCATGGATGCTTTACCTGACATTCCTGCTTTTCAGGGGGCTGTACCGGATAACCCTTAGGTCTTTTCTAACTCTAAGATTCAATTATTCTATGCCTCCTTTTCTTCCCCATGGAATTAGTTCTCAACCTTTCCCCACCTACTCCCACCAGATGACTATTCTGGGTTATGAATCAGCAGTAATCTTCCCAAGGAAAGGAGATGCAGTTCGTCCAGTGGGGTGGAGCTGCAATCCTATTCTCCCAACAACCGCAGGGAGGTTGGGGCTATATGTAGGTGGAGTCAACCCTTGGCTTTCCTGGTAAGTGACAATGGCAGTGATGCTGGGAGGCTGGAATTGTGTGTCCTTCCTACTGGTTGAACTCTTTCTGAACACAAACAATGGTTAGCCAGTAATGAAAATATGTTAGCTATTTTACATTCCGGTTGTTGACCATCTCCAAATGCCAGCAGAGCTGTTTCCTTGCCACAGGAGGAATCGTGCAGTGGCTTAAACATGCATCTGATTCATTTGAAGGGTTCTAACAAACAATCAAGCAATCAGCTTGTGTAAAACATCACATTGCAACACTATAATTAGTTTTAGTCTTGCCAAAACGTGACGATTATGCAGTGGGAAGATGAAAACTGTGTGGCACATCTCAGAAGTGCATAAATGTAGGTAAATTTGACATTCACGAGCAAGGAATCACGACATTCTCCTTCCCTGGGTACCATATATTACCTAAAACAAGTGACAAACGAACTGGTAGCTCTGCTTATCACTAAAGACTTCAGGCATCAAATACTATAGCAAATCAAATTATTTTATGGAGCAGTGTTCAGGCAAGAATGTGCACACTAGGGCTGTGTGCTGGATTCAGCAAAAGCCTGAAACCTGAACTGAATTGCGCCGATTTGGATGCTTCACTTGAGATTCCTGCATTGCAGAGGGTTGGTCTAGATGACCCCTCTACAATTCTATGATCTGGGCTTGGGCCAAGTCATGTTGAGACAACTACATAAAGTCCTGGGTTGGGTCAGGCTTCCCAGTATGAACTGAGGCTGCCAAGGTGTGGGAAAGGCTGCAGAGGTCTTCTTCACCAGTGTGTTCCCCACAGTGAATGTGCTGGGGAATTAGGACCCAGCAGGATGAAATTCTCCACTCACCCACTGATAGGTGGGAGCATTCTCAATGTTCAGATCTAGCCTAACACAACCTTTTTATCCCTGCTGTAAGTGCTATGATGTTTCGTTGACAGTGCCCAGCAGGTGACACATACTCAAGTGCAGAGTAAAATTTAACAAGGTATATCCATCAGGCATGCGGGTGGCGCTGTGGGTTAAACCACAGAGCCTAGGACTTGCCAATCAGAAGGTTGGCAGTTCAAATCCCCACGATGGGGTGAGCTTCCGTTGCTCGGTCCCAGCTCCTGCCAACCTAGCAATTTGAAAGCATGTCAAAGAGCAAGTAGATAAATAGGTACCGCTCCAGCGGGAAGGTAAACAGCGTTTTCATGCACTGCTCTGTTTCGCCAGAAGTGGTTTAGTCATGCTGGCCACATGACCTGGAAGCTGCACACCAGCTCCCTTGGCCAATAAAGCGAGATGAGCACCGCAACCCCAGAGTCGGTCATGACTGGATCTAATGGTCAGGGGTCCCTTTACCTTTTTATCCAACAGTTTTGGCCTTATCACTGTCCAAAGCCTATGAGAGTGAGCAAAAGCAAAGTTAAGAATGAGTTAGACATGCACATCTGGAATGGGAGAAATTCCGAAACTGAGCTTTAGCAGAGAGCAGGTCTGAGTTGCATTGCGTACCAGCCAGAATTCCATGCCAGTTCCCTCCATATATCTGAGCTTTTTTGTGAATTGCCTGAGATAGTCTGAAAAGAAAAAGAAGAACTGTTTCAATTGCAAGGAATCTGGAGAGGGAGATTTGAAGCATCCATAGTGGTGGGGAGATGGGGTTCATCCACTCATTGTTACTGCTAAGTGTATCCCTTTGTTTTCATTTATCCATCTCTCTACGATCAGCTTTCATCTTACCCAAGTATTTTGGAGAAGAGGAGATGAGAGTCTCTCATCTCTCCATTCCCTGTAAGGCCATAGCAGGGGTGGGGGGGGGGGAGACAGCCTTGTTTGTAATAATTGGTTTTGCTGCAATTTGGCTTGGAGAAACTTTCCCTGATAAATAAAGCTGCAAACCTACGCCAGCTCTAACGCAATAACAAAGCTCTCTTGCTAATGATGATTGTTCCTTCAGTAATTGTATGTATAGCTCCTGTAATTAGAACTTTATTTATTATGTTAATTTACTACACTATGCACACTAATTAATTATAAATGCGATCAGAGTGCTTGATATTTTCGGCAAGTGATGTAGAAAGAAATGATGTAATCCATGTTTTAATTAAATTGTGGCATCTTGGCACCCATCCGGTTGGAGCTTTTAACTGAAATGAGCTGCTACTTGCCATAAAGGGATCGTTTAACCCTCACAACACACATTTTGCCCCAGATTGTGAGCTGCGAAAATGGCCTTGGAGTCGCATTGCCATGTTGATCCTAGAAAATGAAAAAAGAATAAAAATCGTTAAGGTGGAAGTTACCGGATCCTTCTTTGTTGGTGATAATGCCTAAGCTTTCAAGCTCCACGGATAAGTTCATTTCACATAATTGTATCTCGTGTTCAACATAATATAGTATAGGCTGAGAAGCTTCATGAGTTAGACTCCCCCCCCCCCAAAGCAAGACGTTCAATCCAGGACTTAACTATATTTCTGCTTTCTATATTTGCTCACATGCTCTTGCTCTGCCTCTGGGTCCAATCTGCCCCACAGAATCATAGAGTTGGAAGGGTCCATGAGAGTCATCTATTCCAACCCCTTCAATGAACGAATCTTTTGCCCAACATGGGGCTCAAACTCACAACCTTGAGATTAAGAGTTTCATGCTCTACGGACTGAGCTATCCCAGCTGGTGTTGGCAGAGGAAGTAGTATCCAGTACAACTACTGTTTCACTCTCATAATGTGCTGCTCTTATTAACGTACTGCCTCTTATTTTCTGGGCAAGACAGACAGAGTGGGTAATCAAGTGACAATTGTAGTATTGTCATCATTACCAAGAACCATCTGAGGACCTTCTATTGTGCCTCCTCCATGTGAGGTCTGGAGGGTGGCAACATGAGAACAGGCCTTCTCTGCGCTGGCTCCTTGTTTGTGGAATGCCCTTCCCAGGGAGGTTCGCCTCGAGTCTTCATTATACACCTTTAAGTGGCAGGCAAAAACGTTCCCCTTAAACCAGGCCTTTGACTGACTAATATTCTACAGCCTTTTAAATCTAAGGGAGTGTTATTGTTTTGCTGTTTTGTTTTACTTATTTACTTGTTTTATCCTATATTTTATTCTGTGAACCACTCAGAGATCTTACAATGAAGGGTGGTCAATAAATCTAATAATTGAAAACTGCATCAGGGCATGCACTCTGCAAGCAGGGAGCCACAACCAAAAAGGCCCTCTCCATTGTCACCATACTGCAAACCTCCCTCAGATTAGGTACTCAAAGGAGGACCTCAAATGAGGATCAGGTAAGAGGGGAAGCAGGAGTTGTGGCAGTCAGCAAAGCTTTCCACCCCCCAAGATGTGGGCCTCAGGAGGTGCCCAACAAGGATGTTCCTTGGTGCCAACCACAGCTCAAGGATCTGAAAGTACTCCACCTGTTCTACCTCAATTGACCCACAAGCACCCAGTTTGCATCCCTCCATCATGGGGAGCCAGCTGTTTTGCTTGTTAGTTTTTTAGTCTTCAAACTGCTGTGAGGAAGGAAAACTTGGGATATCTATGCAAAATAACAATGAAGCAGGCAACATCCTTTTTCAGAGACTAACACATTTTGTCACCGAACCTTTAATCCAAATGATCGCCAGCAGATTATAAGGAACAGCAATAGATCTGTTTATTTTCTTTAAACACTAAACACGTTCTAGTCTTTCGGAGATCACCTTAAGCCTTTTTTCCCGTGGGTTTCCTGAAGTGTTGACAATGTTCATCCATCGTACGCTATTATCACTTTAGCATAGTTGCTAACAGCATTTGCTTTTTTAAGGGCTTCATTTTTCATTTTCGAAATAAAGGGACCCGTTAAGACCGTCATTCAGAATATGAACTGTGAAGGAAAAAAAAACACATTTTAAAAGAACCAGAGAATCGATTGTGTCTTCTGCTTGCTGGCTTCAGCACATTCTTCAAGCTGTCAGTGTTTGGGTGTCCCACAGAAAGCACAGGCAAAGCCTCAGAAAGCAAACCTCCTTGGAAGGGAGAATGAGCTATAAAGAATGTATGCCTTTTTGATGCTGAAATATAAAGCCGCCGTTATCCAAATAAATATCTAGATGCACAGAAGCCATTTATCAAGATCAGGAGAGTGCTTTTTCAAAACCCCAATGAAATGGTCTTCTGAAATCTGCCTCTCAAGTTAAATCTGTTTTAAACTCGTGGTTAGTGGCAAGAATTCAAAGAGCAACTTTCTGCAAGGCCCAGGGCTTCTTCTTGCTATTCTAGTACAGAAGACTTCCCAGCTCATGCTATTAATTGCTTTTGGAATGTAGCAATGTAGGAACAGATCCTCCAACTGTCCCTATTTTCCAGGGACAGTCCCAGATCTGCCTACACTGCTGGACTGACACCAGCCCCGAACAACATGGCTGTTGCACCCTCCTTGCGCCAACCTGCCCAGATCTGAGCCTTGCAAGGCTGCTCAGAGAGGGCTGTGTGGGGATGCAGCAGCCATGCACCCCTGGATAGCCTCGCACTATCAGAGCCTGAGTCAGTCATACAATGGATGCCTCACCTTGGTTGTGTGCAATACTCATTCATTCGTTCAAAGCATTTACATATCGTGTTCTTTAGCTAGAAAAGCTCCTACAGCAGCTTAAAGGTAAAGGTACCCCTGACCATTAGGTCGACTTGCGGACAACTCTGGGGTTGTGCGCTCGTCTTGCTCTGTAGGCCGTTTGTCCACAGACAGCTTCTGGGTCATGAGGCCAGCATGACTAAGCCGCTTCTGGCAAACCAGAGCAGCGCACGGAAACGCTGTTTACCTTCCCGCCGGAGCGGTACCTATTTATGTACTTGCACTTTGAAGTGCTTTTGAACTGCTAGGTTGGCAGGAGCAGGGACCGAGCAACGGGAGCTCACCCCGTCGTGGGGATTTGAACCACTGACCTTCTGATCAGCAGTCCTAGGCTCTGTGGTTAACCCACAGCGCCACCCGCATCCCTCCCTACGTATAGTAGGAGTATTTAAAACAAGAGTGAAATGCATTTTCTTTTTTTGCTTTTCAAAATATGGCAACCCTACCTATGTTGCACTTCCATGTTCCATCCTCAAACAAGCCTAGCCCTTGGTTTTCCTGTCCATTAAATTTGGGCTCCAGGAAGGGCTTATTTCAAAACTTTTAACAAAAAACTTATAGTGCAAGGATGGGGAACCTACAGACCGTCAGACATTACTGGACTCCAGCTACCACATTCCTAACTACTGGCTATTGTTGGCTGAAGCTGATGAGGATTGTAGTCCAACAATATCTAGACAGCCACAGGTAACACATCCCTTTTGGAAGGGATTCTGGAGGTGTGTACTCTCACTTCATTCAGGGACACCCTGTTGAGGAGAAGCACCAGGTCTAAAGCCACAATGATGCTCTATGTTCCCCAAACTTTCTCTCCTCCCAACCCCCATGGACCACTTTAAAATTGTTGATGTTCTTGGTGGACCATTTAATGATTTTTCAGACAACTGTTGTAATTGGAACATGCTGTGCTAGGTGGTATATTCATTTTAACTGTATTTTTTATTGCCGCTTTTGTTTCTTGTACACGGTATCTTATTGTATGGCAATTTGCATTCAAATTGTAATACATCAAAATACGATAAGAAAAACAAAGCAATGATGATACAGCTGAAAATCAAGATGAATATTGAATGAGAAAGTGCCATGGACCACCAGAATGAACCTTGCAGACCACTGGTGGGAATCCGTGTTATGTGGGATGTACGTCCAAATTAGTACAATGGACATGTTAGATTTCATCGTGTGTGTGTGTGTGTTTGTAAGGAACTAGCAGGGGAGCACTAATTGGGACATGACAGCATATGCAGTGCAGCTTTCACAAGCTATTTGCATATAGACAGTTACAAACAGCTGGGGTAGACATAAGTAGCCAATTAGTTAATTACTGACCTCAGAATTATCACATAAAAGAGAGATTGGTCATTTAAGTGTCTGATTAGGGTCTATTCTCTTGCCGGGCTAAGATTTGCAGATGTAAGCAGCCTCATGGAGGGGGGGGGGAGAACCACCTCATTTAATTCTATACATGAAATTAAGCAAAATAAAAGAATGGCAGAAACATATTGATAAGCAGAGGACACAGAAACATATTAATGATTTACTTAATGTGCTCAGTGATTTCTTTTAAATTGATTCATTCAGTATAATTTGTTGCAATCCATGAGAGCACATGATTGTAGCTCTTCAGTGAGGTTGTGTTTGTTTAAAAAAATAGGTGTTTTTTTCATTTTCAAGGTTTCTAGATGTTAAACTAATATTAAAAGATGCCACCCTGGCACTTGAAAGCAGTGCAATATCCTGAATCACGTATGCATTTAATAGCATTGCGTGTCAGTCACGAAAGACACAACCATGAATTGAAATATTTGACAAGGAACATCTAAGGCCAATGCACATGGCTACTTATTGAATTTCTGTTCAGCTCGTGCCAACCCTTTCCCTCTCCATTGCAGTGGAATGAGCACATGGGGTCAATTCACACATTAGTCAGATGCTTCCTGATTTCTCCCTGGCATCAGGTGCTTTTGTCTACAGTCGGTAGGAAATGGCAGAGCAGGGCAGCTGATGCCAGAAACAGCAAGGAGTGAATAAAGCCTGGGCTGGAGCCTCCTTGCTTCCTTGCAACAAATGGTAGCAAGTTAAGTTTCCATTGAGTGGAAAACAATAAAGGTAGCTCTCTGCTTCCAAAGAACTTCAAGCGAGAAAGAGGACTAAAATGAGCCTCTCAGCTATGAGCTCCTGTATTAGCTACATGGACTGGTAGCAACTACAGGAACACGGAAGCCTCTGTGCAGATAAAGCATTTGAACTGATCCACCAAAGCACAACTTATTGTACGGCTGTCAATAATGTGTCTAAAGTGCTAGTTCAGCACCTTAAGAATTCAAATATGACTTGGAAGTGCCAACAGGCAGAAGGGATTTTTTTCCCCATTTGCGGTGGACTTGTAAAAAAGCAACAGGGCTTCTGAGAAATGATACATAATGTATTTTAAAAGTTATTCAAAATTGCTATTCCCCCAAAGCCTGAAGTGTTCTTATTAGGAATAATAGGAATAAAAGTCTCAAAGGTGATGGTCAAAAGATTCCAATGCAGTGTACTGTGGGAATGTTCAGGGTGGCAGGAGAGGACATATTGTTTATTAATATCCTTCTTCCTAACTTGCGCTAGCAAGTTCCTTTACGTAGCAGAGTTACATTCCCCTTTTTACATGCATAGCAGGTAGCTGGTTGCAGGCTCACGTGAGCCTCTCATTGTTATACAATTCAGTCTGTCTTCAGATTGAATTGTGCGTTCCTGGTAAGTTCCCTTGAATCCCTCTTAAAAGAATAAAGACTCCACAATCTTATTCAAAGTCCATAAAAGAAGTTTACTTACATCAGTTCACAGCTGGATTCCTGAAGGAAGGTAAAGGAAAAGGTAAAGGACCCCTGACACTTAAGTCCAATCGCGAACGACTCTGGGGTTGTGGCACTCATCTCGCTTTACTGGCCGAGGGAGCTGACGTTTGTCCACAGACAGTTTTTTTCGGCTCATGTGGCCAGCATGACTAAGCTGCTTCTGGCAAAACCAGAGCAGTGCATGGAAACACCGTTTACCTTCCTGCCGGAGCAGTACCTATTTATCTACTTGCACTTTGATGTGCTTTCGAACTGCAAGGATGTCAGGAGCTGGGACCGAACAACGGGAGCTCACCCCATCAAGGGGATTCGAACCGCCAACCTTCTGATTGGCAAGCCCTCGGCTCAGTGGTTTAACCGCAGTGCCACCCACGTCACTCCTGAAGGCAGACTTAGTTACAAATATGTACATGTGGATCTACCCCACATGGGGAAATAATCCCAGTGCTTCTGCTAGCTGAGAGCTAGCAGAGCTGTCCTAGCTAAAAGCTGTTTGAATGAAGAAGGAAGTCAAAAAGAGAGAGGTTGCTGCGTGACTCGTCCTTATATTACCTGGATGGGTTAGGCCACACCCACCTTCTATCACATGCAAAAGGAAGGATGCTCCTGCCAGGAGGAACAGGAAGTTTCAACTGGCTGGACCAAACATTCCCTTGCATGTCTTCTCTAGCATTTCAAGGAATTTTGTACTTGACTGCCTCTCATGGATCACATCCCACATGTACAACATGGTAACAATAAAATCTTGTTTGCCGATGTCGCAAGGTGAAACAATTGCCTTAGGGCAGCAGATATGGGCCTACTCACCACCCAATTCCTCCTCTGCCACTGATTCCTTCTCCTCCTTCACGCCACTGACTCCGCCCCTCTTTTTTCAGCCTCCTTTCTCTCCCCTTTTTATGTGAACGGGGGGCGGGAATCAGTGGAGTCAATGGATCAGGGGAGGAGAAAGCAGCATTGGAGGGGGGGTATTGAGGTCAGGGGAGAAGCAGCAATCTCCATGCTTCTGCAGCAGCAAAATGTGCTGGGCCTGCCCTGAAAACAGTATTTTAGCCTGGGGTGAAATTGTGCTACATTTGTAATTCACTTAACATTATGAGCTGGACAAATTCACGTTCTTATCCTGGAAATTGTTTCCCGATTTTATTAATAACGTAGAACAAAATCCACAGGAAAGCTTTGGAAAACACAGTTCAGAGCATATTTTTACACTCGAAAGGGAATGGCTGGTCTGAGCTTAGCGGTGATATCCTGAGTGGCAGGAGAGATAAATCACATCCTACTTCTGTAATTGCCTCTGAGAAACCACGGGAAAGAAAGGTTTTTGCTTTAGAATCCCCAGTTTTAAAGTAAAATAATAATGCACAGTGCTGTTTTGTCTGTGTTGCAAAACAGAGGAAGAGAAGGATGGATTGAAATATTTACGGTCATTGCTTAAGGAATATTGTAATTGGTGCCTTTTCCCGTGGTTTCATCGTGGGTAAAGGAACAGAAATCTAATAAATAACTGCTCATGACAGAACTGTAGGCCCAAACTACAGCTACTGACATAATATAGTGCTACAAAATAGGGATATATGGCAATGATGTTTCTTCAAAATACATTTCAAAGGGAGACCCAGGGAGCAATCGTATGAGGCCAGGACAGGCAGATTTGAGGCTCTAGGATGCCATGAAATTCCTTCTCCTCAGTCTGACAGAAAAGTCTGTGGTCCTAAAAGGAGGTGCACAATCACATCCTTCCTTGTTGCAGTGCCAGTTCCATCATCAGTGCTTTGATACTGGAAAAGACTGAAACTGGGCGTTTTAGGGGTGGATCAGAGGAATTCACAGATCTACAGAACCTAAAACCCACCCATTCCTTAAACACACTTTCAAACCATCGAAGAAACAACAACCAGCTCTGAAGCTGGCATGGTTACTTTCCGCCCATTGCAGCTAAAAAATTGTATCTGGCTAGTACTCTTTACACTTGCATAAAGAAAAGACAACCACAGATACCAGCAAGAGATATTGGATTATAAGTGGCTACCCTCACTTTCTGCCCTTGCCCATGCAATAGAGCAGATCATTGGCACATCTAGTCTTGCTCATAGACCAGATCATTGGCACATCTAGTCTAGCATTCTGTTCTCATCAACCACATGTCTATGCCATGTCCACAAGCAGGACACTGGCACCCCAGCACTCTTCCCTCCTGCAGTTTCCAACGATTGGTATTCAGAAGCATACAGACATAGTCATCAGGGTTAGTAACCAGTGTTCTGAATATAATTCTTAATAACTGAGACCAGCTAGAATGTAGAGCTAGTTCATGGATGGGGAACTTGAATGGGGCCCTCCATCAGCCCCAGCCAGCAGAGCCAATGGCCAGGAATTATGGGAGCTGCTGCTCAACAAATATCTGAAATGTCACAGTTCCCCCAACCCTAAGCTAGATGACCTATGGAACTGACCCAACATGTCAATTAGAATGGGCCAAAGAGTAATCAACATTCTCACAGAATTCATCCACAGCCTGTCAGATTTTGAGGTTGATTTCATTATCTCAAAAATCTGTACACAGAATCCAGGTGGCTGTTGTTTGGACTCGTGGAGTTTGTAAAGACCTTGCCATCTACTTTTCTTAGACGTGTTTCAGCTCTTTCCTTATCCGGAAGCAAGACTTCTGAAAGAGCAAAGCCGATGTCATCTTCAAGCTGCTTTAAAAAGCCTTCCCAACTTTCTGCTCCAGTTGAAATCTCTTCATTGGTACATGACTAAGGTGAAGTGACTGACACAACCCGATGTGGCACATCACAGAGCCACTCGACTCACAGGAAATTTAAAATGACAAGAGTCCCCAGACTCTGCAGTGAATGAAAATGCACTTTCAGTCCTAGCCAAGACACTTTTAGAAAACAGGGCTCTCCTCCCTTCGTACCTGTTACCCCTACACCTGCATTTAAATAAATAAACCAAACATGAACAATTAGGGATGGTTACCAAGAATCCTGCTTTCATAGTGGTAGAAGATGCTTCAGATCCTCAGCCTTGGCGCATGCCCTGTTCTTCAATGAATAATTATAAGTGAGAAGCCAGCTTCATTGCAACATACATGAACAGCGATGGTCTGGGGTGGTGTTTTAAGTCATAGCTGAACTCATTCAAAAATGCAATTGTTGGCAAGACACTAGAAGAATTGTTGTTTAGTCATTTAGTCGTGTCCGACTCTTCATGACCCCATGGACCAGAGCACGCCAGGCACTCCTGTCTTTCACTGCCTCCCGCAGTTTGGTCAAACTCATGTTGGTAGCTTCGAGAACACTATCCAACCATCTCGTCCTCTGTCATCCCCTTCTCCTTGTGCCCTCAATCTTTCCCAACATCTGGGTCTTTTCCAGGGAGTCTTCTCTTCTCATGAGGTGGCCAAGGTATTGGAGCCTCAGCTTCAGGATCTGTCCTTCCAGTGAGCACTCAGGGCTGATTTCCTTCAGAATGGATAGGTTTGATCTTCTTGCAGTCCATGGGACTCTCAAGAGTCTCCTCCAGCACCATAATTCAAAAGCATCAATTCTTCAGCGACCAGCCTTCTTTATGGTCCAGCTCTCACATCCATACTACAAGAATATTCTAGTCTAAATCAATATGATCTCTTTTATGGGTGTAGTTAGAGCACAGAACAGTTCATGCTGTTCCTATGAACATTGCATATTGTTACCATGTGATGGAAATGACTGGACTTCCCCCCTTTTTTGGCCCCCAGTCTTAGTTGCCTACTCCTACAGCAGACTGATTTTTAATGAGTCACCAGGCTCCCATTGGCAAATAGAAATCTCCAGAGGAAACCTGTGATGACTTAGACCTGGATTTGTGTAGCCCAGCACCCGCATAAGCCTAGCCCTTTAAATATGCATATTCTTAAAAGAACATTGAACTCTGCTCAGTTATCAAGTAAAAGAAACAGCTTTCCCGATTCCTTTGGAAAAGGTTCCAATCAACACACAGTAAATTAAGATAACACCAAGTAAGTGGATTGCCTGTGCTCTGTGAGTGTGGTCTTTGTCTGTGGAAGGAGCTGCTCTTATCTCCTTTTTATTTACATTTCCACTCTGTATTTACAGTTCCTTGCCCTGGGGCTGCGAAAGGTATGCAGTGAATTCTAATGTGCTGTTTGCAAAAGTTACAACTGTGTTAGCAAAAAGCCACCTGGAAACTGCCTTTAAAGTATGCCATCAGCAATCAGCATCGTAGTGTAACCACTAGGGACCCGGTACCTCAGTAGGGCCCACCAGGATTGGCGCTGGCCCCTGCCCTCCCCATTGGGCAGATGGGTCTGTGAGCCCCCACCTAAACGTCCATAGAACTCCAGAGTGACACTATGTCCGGTGTTCTGGATCACTGAAGAAAAGTAAAATGGCGTCTCTCAACTGGAGAAGGATGAAATTAGTCTATTATCTGGTCCATGCCAGTTTCCTATGTGCTCGTTCTTAAATCCTATGTGCTCGTTCTATCCCTTTTCCACAGTAATTTGTAATATTTTTAAAATATATATTCAAAATTTCATTTTTATATAATTTAAATATGTAATGTATCAGAAAAAAATTTCAAGATAGCAAAAGAGTTCTGGCAAAACATGGTTCAAATCAGGGCTGGGGGTGAGGGAGAGGAGTGGAAAGATGACATGAATATTCACCTAGAAAGCCATGCATGATATTGCTGCAAATAGCTCCCAGTTTGTGCAAAAAGTTGTTTTTGTTTCGTTTTGGCACACTGGAATTGGTGAAAGGACTCAAATAATGATTGGCTTTTGTTCTATGCAAATGCTGTTTATTGTTGTTGTTTTGCTTGAGTTGTTATGCATTTTAAATACTGAAAGCCATGTTAAGCAAGATTAATGAGACAGTCGGATAGAAATACTGAAACTAAAATAAGTGCAATCATTTTTGTCCTATATGCTCCTTTATGTTCATTTTGAAGTTACATCAAAGTAAAATTAAAAAGCGCATGTCTATATTCGGTTCGGTTTTCATTTATTTAACTTTTAACCTTGTAAAAGTAGAACTCCAAAACAGTTGGAGGTTTAGCCGGTTTCCCCCAGTAAGGTTTGAAATTAGATCCTTTTTAAAAAATGACTTTTTAAATTCACATGCATATAGGCCATTATTTTTTTAAATATAACTTTTCCATTTGCAAGGCTGTCTTGCATAATTCAACAAGATGGTTTTTATCACCCTTTAGTTGGTAAAGCGTAGACGCTAGCAAAAACTAGAAAAGTTATGGTGAGAGCTGAACCCATAACTTTGGGAAAGTAGCAAAATGTTCACTTGGCCATCCTGCCTCCAGTATACAGCAAGTAGATAAAAGTAGTCTGGCTAATGAGTGGCAATTTGGGCATATTTAAACGGAGACTGATAAATAGATCTCGTTATAGTTCCGCCTCCAAGTTGCACCTCTGCTGGCTTTAATGGTGTTACTGTAAATTTATTTCATTGTAAATCAGAGCTGCTAATAGGCTCAGGTTTCTTAGTTTTGTATGTTTTATACCTTTTGAGCAAGAAGGCCCTGGAGCTTTAATTCTGAATGAAGTGGTTGGAATTGTGCCCAGAAAACACGCTTGCTAATCTCATTAAAGGCAAATATTTCTGCTCTTTACTATTACCAAACTCGAAAGCCTATTGTGGGATGCAAAAGGGGCTGCCACTTCCCCTACAAAACGACTGAATACATTTCTAGCAGCTTATCATCCTTCTCTGAGGATTCACTGAAGAACCTAAGACAAAATTACTGCAACTACTGGGTTCAGATAGCAAGGAATATCTTACCCCAAAGAAGAGGGGGGCAAATAATAACTAGGGGTAATGATCCAAATACAGCAGTACCTCGGTTTATGAATTTAATCCGTTCCAGAAGTCCGTTCTTAAACTGAAACCGTTCTTAAACTGAGGTGCGCTTTCCCTAATGAGGCCTCCCACCACTGGTTCCCTTCCACCATTCGGCTTCTGTTCTTAGACCGAGATAAAGTTTGCAAACCAGGACACTACTTCCTGTTTTGCGGAGTTCGAAAACCAAATAGTTCGTAAACAGGGCTGTTCTTAAACCGAGGTACCACTGTACTTGGTCATCCTCTCCCATCTTTGGAAGAACTGTACGGTTCCCGTTGTCTTAGGAAAGCAAATAACATCCTGCAGGATTCATCTCACCCGGGACACGGTCTGTTTGCACTACTGCCTTCTGGCAGGAGATATAGAAACATCAAGTCAAAGACAAATAGACTGAAAAACAGTTTCTATCCAAGAGCTGTGGCCTTTTTGAATGCTGTAACTCGATAGTGTGACCTGGGAGTTTGATGGGTGTGGTGTGGGTGTGGCTGGAATGTGGTTTGTTTGGTTGTTGTTGTTGTTTTGCTTTTGATGTTTTAAGGGATGGCATCCAATTTCGTTGCACTTTGTACAATGTTGCACTTGTGTAATGACAATAAAGAATCTATTCTATTCTATTCTATTCTATTCTACTTGAAAGGTAACGAATTTAGTAGAATTGCTATCAGAATTTGCAGCGCTTTGTGTTGTGTGATTTGTGTTGTGTATTGGAAGCTCTTTTCAGTGGGTAGCAATCTTCAGCTGCAATATTCCTGGTTCTACTCACCTCTGCCTTAGTGTGGTCCCAAGATAATATTCAGTCACAATCTGATGCAGAAATATGAAGAACTGAACTGGGGGGAAATGAGAACCCAAAACTGGTAGATCTCTCTCTCTCTGATATTGGTTGAGATGACCCGGGTTCTACTTGGAAATTATCACATGAGACTGATATGAAGATAAAGGCAATCAAGCCAGCATATCTTAGTTCTTCATTTGGCACTTCAAAATGAAATGTCAACGCCGTCATGGTTTGGCTTTGGGCAGAAGTTGGCTACCTCTTGCAAGTGAGCGAAAGGGCAGGTTTGAGTTTGCAGGCTAGGAACATAAGACGAATCATTAGCATTTGAAGCATTGATCATGAAACAGTCTCTTCTGTATTCCCATCCTATGGGTGCACAAAGAGATGAAAATGTTGGGTGACCATTCAATTGGCTATTTGCATAACTAACCATATTACAGCTTCGGGCTTTTTCCTCTTAAAAGCATTCTTTGTTTGAAGGTAATGACTAGCAGTGTCACAGCAGTTTTTGCAGAATAACAATCAATCCTGGATAGGAGTGGTTCATGCAAGGATTTTTGTCTCCCGACTGCAACATCCAGTGATGATCTGTATTTGTGAAGAAGGCAACAGAGACATAAACAGAGGCAGATTTTTTCATCTTTATTTATTTATTTGCAGATTGCTGCAGCTGAGACTCAGTGCTTTTGGGTGAAGTTCACACGTCCAATAGGCAGTCATGTAAAGAAATCAACTGAACAAGTGTGATATACAGCAAGCCCTTTACTGGAACATATTGAAATGCAGTTTATTTGGAAAACAATTGTATGTGGCATTTGTTTCATGTGCCCTATGATTTCTTTTACCACATCTACTATAGAATTCCCAGCAAGGCCAAGTATCTTGCTGCAAATGTCATAGGATTATCTAAAGGGCAGAGCTAGTCTTAACGTTAGGCAGAGTGCAGCAGCTGCCTCAGGCAGCATATTTTGTGGGATGACAGCATGGTATTGGAGTAGAGGGCTATGTGTGGCGCATGCCTTGCCCTACCCCCTGTTAAGCTAGCCTGCTTCCCTGAAAGGCAGTGGAAGACCCCAGGGCTGTGCAATGGATTTGGCCAAATACCAACTTCTAAATAGAAATAGACTAATCTGGGGGTGGTGGTGGTGGTAGTAGTAATAATAATAATAATAATAATAATAATAATAATAATAATAATAATAATAATAATAATAATAATAATTTATTTCTACCCCACCCATCTGGCTGGGTTTCCCCAGCCACTCTGGGCAGCTTCCAACAAAAGATTAAAAGTACATTAAAACATCACTCATTAAAAACTTTCCTAAACAGGGCTGCCTTCAGATGTCTTCTAAATACCAGATAGTTGCTTTTTTTTCTTTGGCATCTGATGGGAGGGCCTTCCACAGGGCGGGCACTACTACCGAGAAGGCCCTCTGCCTGGTTTCCTGTAACTTCGCTTCTCGCAGTGAGGGAACTGCCAGAAGGCCCTCAGAGCTGGACCTCAGTTTCAGGGTTGAACAATGGGGGTGGAGACACTCCTTCAGGTATACTGGGCTGAGGCCATTTAGGGCTTTAAAGGTCAGCACCAACACTTTGAATTGTGCTCGAAAATGTACTAGGAGCCAATGTAGGTCTTTCAAGACCGGTGTTATGTGGTCCCGGTGGCCACTCCCAGTTGCCAGTCTAGCTGCCGCATTCTGGATTAGTTGTGGTTTCCAGGTCACCTTCAAATGTAGCCCTACATAGAGCACATTGCAGTAGTCGAAGCAGGAGATAACTAGAGCAATCACCACTCTGGCGAGACAGTCTGCGGGCAGGTAAGGTCTCAGCCTGCATAACAGATAGAGCTGGTAGTCAGCTGCCCTGGACACAGAATTGACCAGCCTGGGCTTAGCTTGGGCTAAGTCAAGTTGAGCCAGCACCAGATGTTAGAGGTGCTTTAAGTGGAATCCCTAATGTGGTCCTTGTACAGAGTAGAAATGAATTTTCTGTCTACTGCAAGAATGAGTTCCAAAGCTTTGCTGCAGAACAGTCTTAAGGCAGTTACAAATAATCATTGCAAGATACAAAACAAAACATTGCTCTTAAACAGGCAAGTTAGTCCCAGCTTCTTTTTAGTCCTCAGTTTTGTCCAAGAACTTTCCTCTCTCTTGCCCCATAGAGATCCTAAGCAACTTGATTGCACTGCTTAGCAATTACTGCCACTGCTGCTGCCCCCTTCAGTGACAAGCATACATTGTTCTCAAGTTTCACCTTCAGGCTGTGAGACATATATAGCTTGGGTTTCCAGGATGAGTCATCAATTACTCCAAAGACTGAAGAGAAACCCACAACCATTTCTGCTGCATTTGCCAGAGTGAAACCTCCCGTGCCGAATGTAAACATCTCTTTGCAAAATGTTTTCAAACCCAATGCATTCAAACATTATATTTGCATATTCAGTTTATGCCTTTAACACCAGATCACTTCTGGTCAGGCCACATCTAGGGTTGTAAAAGGGCAGAGGAAGGCTTCAGGGAGGTATCACTAGCTTGTTCCCTGCAGAGAACGTGCCTGGGAAGCAAACCCCTTGCAGGATTGAATCCTCCATTTACCAGCTGGTGAGCAGATTCAATATTGTGGGCTGCAGGGAGCTCCTTTGAAGTGAGTGGCTCAGCACATGCACACCTGTTCACCTAAGAGCATAGGCCATTACTAGTTGCAAATAACTAATTTCTTCTTTAAAAGCAGTATTTTGAATAGGTGTCAAACTATTGGCAAAAAAGGTGGGGAGCTGATCAAGAGGAACAGGAAGTAATGCATATGATGTTTCATTTTATTACTTGTAAAATCCCTCTGAGATTATTACAATCTCAGCCCCTTATGCACTGACATTTGACTGTCGCTAGTACTTGGTCTCCCTAATCATGTCCTTGTATTCTTACACACTGCCTGAAATTCTCCTGTTTATTTTCTATATAGAACAGGGATTAGGTAAACCTTTGCTTGAAAGCATGACCTTTGTAGAACATACCTAGAAACTATTTTTATTCTTCTCTGGATTTAACCTTTCAAACAAACCCACCTTCTCTCTCCCCCCCCCCCCCAAACACCTTGGTAGCAAACATTCTTTACTAAGGCTTGCATTGTTTATGCCCTTTTCACATATGCTATTTATTATATAGATGGTTAGATTATTAACTAAAAATGCAGCAGACAGTTTCACGATGTTTCTTTTACTGCCCATCAAGGAATTACCCATTCTTTTCTGAATGTTTACGTTCTGAGATAGAAAAATGCACTTTGCATGTCAATAACACATCTCCTTCCTTTGCAGACGTGCTGTTTGAATAGATAGTAAATTTCCAAGAATTCCCTTCCCATAAATATCCCTTCAGAGATAAAGCAGGACTATCAGGAGCCATGCTGTTTCTGTGGAGCTAAAAAATTGATTCCATGCCCTCTCCCTGGATGCTGATTCTCAGCCAGAAGAGGAAGTACAACAGTTTCAGACCTCAGAGCCAAGGTGGCATTGGAAGGTACAGTGTACAGTAATAATAATAATAATAATAATAATAATAATAATAATAATTTATTATTTATACCCCGCCCATCTGGCTGGGTTTCCCCAGCCACTCTGGGCGGCTTCCAACTGAATATTAAAAACAGTACAGCCTTAGATATTAAAAACTTCCTTAAAGAGGGCTGCCTTCAGTTGTCTTTTAAAAGCAAAATAGTTGTTTATTGCCTTGACATCTGCTGGGAGGGTGTTCCACAGGGCAGGCGCCACTACCGAGAAGGCCCTCTGTCTGGTTCCCTGTAACCTTACTTCTCGCAATGAGGGAACCACCAGGAGGCCCTCGGCACTGCATCTCAGTGTCCGGGCTGAACGATGGGGGTGGAGACGCTCCTTCAGGTATACAGGACCGAGGCCGTTTAGGGCTTTAAAGGTCAGCACCAACACTTTGAATTGTGCTTGGAAACGTACTGGGAGCCAATGCAGATCTCTCAGAACCAGTGTTATGTGGTCCCGGCGGCCACTCCCAGTCACCAGTCTAGCTGCCGCATTCTGGATTAATTGCAGTTTCCGGGTCACCTTCAAAGGTAGCCCCACGTAGAGCACGTTGCAGTAGTCCAAGCGGGAGATAACTAGAGCATGCTCTACTCTGGCAAGACAGTCAGCGGGCAGGTAGGGTCTTAGCCTGTGTACCAGGTGGAGCTGGTAGACAGCTGCCCTGGACACAGAATTAACCTGTGCCTCCATGGACAGCTGTGAGTCCAAAATGACTCCCAGGCTGTGCACCTGAATGGGGCACAGTTACCCCATTCAGGACCAGGGAATCCCCCACACCCGCCTGTCCCCCCAAAACAGTACTTCTGTCTTGTCAGGATTCAACCTCAACAGAACAATTTCTGCTGCTCCTCAGAGAAGGAAGAGATGTGTGGTGGTTGCAGGTGACTCCCTACTGATGGGAACAGAGGCAGCAGTGTGCGTAGGAATGATTCATGCTTTCAATTGTCTTTACCTAAATGCACAGAGTATGAGAAACAAGCAAGAGGAATTTGAGCTCTTAATACAGGTTGGAAAATATGACATAATAGGCAATACTGAAACCTAGCACAATGAGACTCATGAAAGGAATATAGAAATGGAAGGGCACAGCCTGCTCAAAAGTAATAGATGGAACAGAAAGGGACGAGGAGTAGCATTATGTTTAAAGGATGTGTACACTTGTCGAGAGATCCATGACTTGGAGCACAGAAGGCAGATTGAAAATATATGGGTAAAAATTGTAGGAGAGGGAAACAACTGTGACCTTAATGTGGGTGTCTGATATAGATTTCCAAGCCAGACTGAAGACTTGGGCGATGCCTTCCTACAGCAGATTACCAAACATTCAAAAAGGAGGGATATGGTAGTTGTGGGAGACCGCAAGTAGCCTCATTTCTGCTTACTCTGCTAACAGTGTAAGGTCCAACAAATTCCTCAGTTGCCTTGCTGACAACATATTCCAGAAGGTGAAAGAAGCAATAAAGGGATAATCTGTCATGGACCTGGTCCTCATCAACAGGGAGGAAGGAATCGACAAACTGAAAGTACTGGGAACCTTGGGAAGAAGTGATCAAGTCCTCTTGGGTTTCCTTATATAAAGGCAAGGTAAAGTTGAGTGCAGTCAGACACACATAAGCTCTGGACTTTAAGCTGGTTTCAAAGAGCTTAAGGAAGTACTGCCAATAAACTCTGCCAAGAATGTAAGGTCCAACAAATTGCTCAATTGCCTTGTTGACAATTTCATTTCCCAGAAGGTGCTGAGAACCAGGTCTAAGAGAGATGACCAGCTTGTTGCTGGTAAAATATGCACACACACACACACTGCAATAAAATCATCTTTAAGAGACTTGCTGGATCAAACCAAAGGTCTATCTAATTAAGCATCTTGTTTGGTACAGTGACCAGCCACAGTCTCTGGGAAATCCATAGGAAAAATCATCTTTTTCATCTGCCACTGTTCTGCATTTGGTATTTAATGCCAAAGTGTTTTTGAACTGGAAGTTCTGTCCCCATTCTGCCCCCTTTCCTCCCCCTGTTCTGCTCTCTTCTGGGTCCAAAGGACCCACATGTCAGCAGTCGAGTATCAGTTGAACGCACACAAAATGGTTGTCGCTTCTATTTATATTGTTTCTGATTCTCCTGCTGAGCTCATTCCTTCTATAAACTAGTGGATTCCAAGACAACAGTTTGAGTCCCTCTCTTAAGAACTTGTTCAATATTTAGTAGGAAAAGCTAACTTGTTCTGTAACTATAACTAATTACAGCAGAATTTCTCAGTGTTACTTTTTAGGCTGCTTACAATTTTCAAAGCATTTTCCACCATCCAAACATTTAAAGAAATCTGTGCCAGTCATCAAACGGTGTGCCTTACAAAATGATCTATGTTGTTAATATGTAGAAGGCTGACATCTATGGTAACTTTGGATGACATAGTTTAACTGGAGCACGCAGAATCTTTTAACAGCATATGTCGCACCAAAGCCTTTGATTCCTCATCCCTAGGAATAACAGGATAAGGACATCATCAGAAATAAGCAGAACAGAAACTTCTGAAAAGATGCCACAGAGCCCATTTTTATAAAGATTAGAAATATGCAGAACAGCCTAAGAGGCGATATTCTAAAAGCAAAACCACTGGAGACAATTCGAAAACAATCACGGGAGATGGCATTCTGAAGCTCTGAAAAAGAAATATATCCTGATAGACCAAAGGTATGTCTAGGCCTTAACTTCATTCTCAAAACTGATTGTTTTGAGTTGACCTGGGAACACAGGAAATTGCCTTATACCAAGTCAGACCACTGATCTATTTAGCTCAGTATTGTATCCACTGACTGTTAGTGGCTCTCCAGAGACAGAAATATTTCCAAATACTTTTTAGAGTTGCTGTGATGGAACCTGAGACCTTCTGCATATAAAGAGCTGTTCTCCCCTTTAGGTATTCTGAAGCTTTGGAAAACAAATATATTATGTTAAACAAATATGTGTGTAGGCCTGAAATTCTCAAAATTCTATTTGCATATATGCAGAATACAGAAACGGGAGCACATAAAAGAAGACCCCACACGTATGTAGCATTATTCTTTCTTAAACAAGTTTCTTGAAGACGAAACCAGTTTCCTGAGGTGAAATTCCATCTCCATAAGAATGAAATTGCACCACATGCTGCTTAAATGGAACACTCAGGACGAGACAGTTAAATCAGCCATGATAAAATGGGCTCAGGACATTGGTTATAACATCATGTCTGAGGACTGGGAAAGGTTATGGACCACCGGTATGAAGTTTACGGCATGTAATGCCTTGAAAGAAAACATTATGAAAATGGTATACAGGTGGTACATGACCCCAGTCAAGCTTGCTAAGATTTACCATTTGTCCGATAATAAATGCTGGAAATGTAAGGAGGCTGAAGGGACATTCTTTCACCTCTGGTGGACCTGCCCAAGAGTGAAGGCCTTCTGGGAAATGATATACAATGAGTTAAAAAAGGTGTTTAAATACACTTTCCCTAAGAAACCGGAGGCATTCCTCCTGGGCATTGTCGGCCAGAAGGTGTCAAAGAAGGATAGAACTCTTTTCATGTACGCTACTACTGCAGCAAGGATTCTTATCGCTAAGCATTGGAAGACTCAAGATTTGCCCACACTGGAGGACTGGCAGACGCAACTGATGAACTACATGGAACTAGCCGAGATGACTGCAAGGATCCGAGATCTGGGAGAAGAAGCTATGGAGGAGGATTGGAAAAAATTTAAGGACTATTTGCAAAAGTATTATAAGTTATATGAATCTTAAGACGCCGTATGATTTGGAATGTTAGCCCCAGCAACAAAAGTGGTTTATATAAGAAATTGGATAATTTTTATGAAAGAATTAAGGTTTAAATGGGTAAAAATGACAACATGCTATATTTTAAGAGTAAATGGAAAACAAGAGATTTAAACTTAAACTGCAATTGAAAGTAAAAAAGAAACACATGAAACAAGGTTATAATTTGCTGATAAATTTTATTGTTAAGAATGCATTATGCGGGAGATGTGGGGAAGTCCGATAGAATTCTGAAATAAGTTGACGAAAGGGTTGAGATTCTCTGTCTTTTTTCTTTCTTTCTATTGTTTATGTTCTTTCTTTTCTACCTGTAATTTGGAAAAAACGCAATAAAAATTATTATAAAAAAAAGAATGAAATTGCACCACAGAAGTTCCTTCTCTGTGAAAGCAAACCAAATGTCTTCAGAACACCTCTCCTGAAATAACAGCTGTCCCCCCTCTTCATTAAATTCTGCCACATGGATATAAATTAAATATTGGTTGTTTGTGGAGCAAAGGAATGTTTTTTATCTCTAGCGCTCTTCCAATTAAAAAGACACATAATTGCAAAGCATGTGTGAGATATTTTGAGTAAGGAAGATCTGGCACAAGCAGAAGAGAAGATATAACCATGGCTGAAAGGAAAACATTCCATTTGATTTTGTTTGTCCTTTTCAAAAATAAATACGTTCCCTAATTGTAGAAAAATGCCACAAGGGAGGCAATAAAGGTGTTGTCACTAGCTCATAGGAACAAATGCCACAAAAACTAGGATATGAGTGCCAATAAAATATATACCAGTGGAGCAGTGGGAAAAGATCAGTGGAAAGGTTAAGATATGGAGTAGTAGAGAGCAGAACTGGCTTAATATTTTTTTGTGGGCACTCAGAGAAAGGGTATCTTGACCCCACAGTTATAGTTTTCTTCCTCTCTCTCCGTCTCCACACATCAAGGCTCCATTCCATAAACCTCCTTCACCATCTCTCAATTTCTTTCTTTCTTTCTTTCTTTCTTTCTTTCTTTCTTTCTTTCTTTCTCTCTCTCTCTCTCTCTCTCTCTCTCTCTCTCTCTCTCTCACACACACACACACACACACACCGCTTTGTTCCTCCACAGAAGCCAATGAAATAACCAGCAATCTCTTGATGAGAATAAAACCTAGAGGAGACAGTGGTTTGCCCTCCATTTATTTCATTGCCATGAATAGGGACATCTTCAAGAGCGGCACTTACAAAGCATTTCTTACGTGGCTGAAGCGATGGCTCAGTCGGTGAAGCATGAGACTCTTCATACCAGGGTCATGGTATTTGCCTCACTTTGGGCAAAAGATTCCTGCCTTGCGTGAGGTTGGAATAGATGACTCCCATGGTCCTTTCCAACCCTCCATTTCCATGAAAAGGTAAGGTTAGTACCATGGATGATAATTCAAAAGAGACGCTGAATGCACAGCAGCACTCTCCCGAGGCTTCACATTCACATTAGGTCATGGGGGGTCAGCAAACCTTTTCAGCAGGGGGCCGGTCCACTGTCCCTCAGACTTTCTGAGGGGCCGGACTATATTTTGAAGGGGGGGAATGAACAAATCCCTATGCCCCACAAATAACCCAGAGATGCATTTTAAAGAAAAGGACACATTCTACTCATGTAAAAACACGCTGCTTCCCAGACCGTCCGTGGGCCAGATTGAGAAGGCGATTGGGCCACATCCGGCCCCCGGGCCTTAGGTTGCCTATGCATGCATTAGGAGCTAATTAAAACACAAAGCAGAGCTAAGCTGATCTCAAGCTCTTTGGAACTCACAAAAACAGGATGGACAACAGGTGGTGTTTACAACAAGGATTGTGAAAAAGCACAGACGAGGCCAACAATCTCGAATAAGTCTTTGGCCCTTGCTAAATGTACAAAAAAAGGAGGCAGGAAGGCAGGGAGAGAGAATCTTTCAAAGCTAATCAAACTCAGGTTTCTCTACCTCCAAGGGACGCTGTCCATTGGACGACATCGTTTGATCCCCCTGTCATAGTGTAGCTTGTAACAACACAGATGTCCATGCAGCGATAAACTCCGAGAGGTTGAGGATGAAAACATAACACTGCTTTAGTATTCATGGCATGGAAGGGAGTCTAAAAATCGAAAGATCGCAGGGCTCTCCATAAAGCCCAATGTGCTGGCGCGCAGTGCGTTTTCTAGCCATGTTATGGATGGTGTAACTTTTGTGCCACTGCATGACTTCCCCCCTCGCAAACTAGTGAACTTATGTTTCCAATCCTAAAATCAATATGAAGTAATTAGGGATCTTAAAAGCAGGGTTTTTAATGCATCGCCACCTAAGAATGAAGTGTACAGAACAGGAAAGGTCTGTAGCAGTCAGGGAATAACCTGCTGGAAAGAGCCATGCTCTGGTTCGTGATAACTCTTTGAGAAGAGGTTTAAACCATACTAGGCAAAAACTCATCATTTGGTGGGAATGCATAGAGAGCGGATGTGCTGTTGCTCACACTGCTGTATGCTCACATTTATTTTCCACACTTGGCTGCCAAGCCAAATATCTGTGGCAGTCTGCACCCCTTTTCTTAATTCATGGTAGTATATAGCTAGGTAAGGATGCGGGTGGCACTGTGGGTCAAACCACAGAGCCTAGGACTTGCCGATCAGAAGGTCGGCAGTTCGAATCCCCGCGACGGGTGGGCTCCCGTTGCTCGGTCCCTGCTCCTGCCAACCTAGCAGTTCAAAAGCACGTCAAAGTGCAAGTAGATAAATAGGTACCGCTCCAGTGGGAAGGTAAACGGCGTTTCCGTGCACTGCTCTGGTTTGCCAGAAGCAGCTTAGTCATGCTGGCCACATGACCCGGAAGCTGTACGCCAGCTCCCTTGGCCAATAAAGTGAGATGAGTGCCACAACTCTAGAGTCGGTCACGACTGGACCTAATAGTCAGGGGTCCCTTTACCTTCACCTATGGATAGGTAAGATTGCTTCCTGGCATGAAGGAGCCCTTGGCAAAAGCCTTCTGGTGGCCCCTCACCAGAATGGTAACTGCCGCATCAACAGATGTTGAGACTTTGGTTTTCTAGCAGCTTTTGGAGTTAACAATTAGTGGGTTGGCAACAAGCCAAGTTACACTGAGTATGTGAGAAAGTCTGCTTGCAGATAAGGAAGCCTAGCAACAGGCGGTGATTGGCTAAGTTCTTCCTTATAAGCAGAATGACAAAGCAGTTTTCTTGTTGGAGTATTGGAGTGTTGAAGTTTGGAAAGAAGTTTGGATCTAGTCTGTGTATATAGTGACTTGTACAAAGCTGTGCTTTACTCTGCTGTATATAATAAAGCTAACTAAAAATCAAGTTACTAGTCAAGCAAGTTCCGTTCCTGTTCATTATCCTGGAATTGTACAATTTGCCAGCTGGTAGCAAGAGTTTTGGTTGAGATCCATCAAGAACAGATACATGCAAAAATGCTTACAGCTGTATAAAAATGCATGTATTAACATGCTTATACAGTGATGCTGCAGATGTAAAGCACAGTGTGAGGCTTGACTCATTTATGCTTATCATGGATGTCAGGGGTTTAGGTGCAGAGGCACGGGCAAGGGAGGAAACAGAGAGCGAAGGGGAGGAGACAGAGGAAAGGATGAGTGATGACGACGACCCGAGATCTCCCAGTCTTTCCAGTGAATCAGAGGATTCACAGAAAGGAGCACCAGTGGCCAGGGCAAGGGGGGAATCTAGAGAGGCACCCCAGGAAGATAGAGCCAGAGGAGACTCAGGGGGGAGCAGCTGGAAATCGGGACCAGCGTCACCGCCAGGAAGCAGGGAAGAGGAAAGGAGCCAGGGGGGAAGCGCTGGCAGCTCACCACAGGAGGGAGGGCAGGAGTCAGGAGTGGCCACACCTCCATCGGGGAGCGAAGAAACGGTAAAGAGGAAAGTGGAAGGTTGGGCGCGCGCGCCAAGTTCAAATGCAGAGGAAGGCGGCGCAGTGAGCAGCCCCGAAAGGGAACCAGGTCCTAAAGCCCGGCGCAAGGAGGCAGAAGGGTCCGGGTCAGCGTCAGAAGAATCCCGGAAGGAAGAAGCCCCGGGGGGTAGAGGGACCCAGAGGAGGACAGTCAGGAGGAAAAGGTGGAGCAAGGCTAGGATATTAAGTTGGTGCGCACGGGGCGGAGACTCAGACGGAGCCTCGCCGATCTAGCTAGTAGACGTAGAGTTGCAGACAGCAGCGTGAGAATGGAAACTGTAATTCAATAAAGACTTTTACTTAATGACCGCTGGCTAGCGTGATCCTCTGTGAGCTAGGATCTTGAAGCAGCTCTGACAGTAGGCTCCGTCTCCACATTGTGGGCATCTGCAGCCTCGAGGAGGGGAGAGAAACAGGCGCCCACTAGCGAGCTCACGAACGGCAGGAGACATGACGGCTGAGCAGCAGATAGAGGACCTCAGAAAAGCAGTGGCACAACTGAACGCCGAGGTTCTCGCATCCAGGAAGAGAGAGGACGAGGCAGCTGCCGCCTGCAGGGATCTCCAGGTCAGGTTAGACGTACTGGCAAAGCAAACACCCCGGCAGGAGGGAATTGGGTTGGCGAGACGGACAGGCGGACTGCTCTCTCACTTCGATGGGAACCTGCAACAGTATCCCAACTTTAGAGCCGACGTACTGTGCGCACTGCAACTGTTGCATAAAGACTTTAGAGATGAACAGGAGAGAGTGGGGTTCATCATGTCCCATCTGCATGGGGAGGCGAAAGCATGGTTGCGCAATTTATGGAGAGATAACGATCCGGCGCTCCAGAATGCGGATGCCTTTATTAAAGCGATGGATGGGTGTTTCTTATCAAGTATTGACATTGATCTTGCACGGAAGGAGGTGCATGGGCTGAGACAAGGGAGGGCCAGCGTCAGACAGTATCATGCCCGCTTTTTCGCCTTGGTCAGCGCCCTGGAATGGGACAGAGATTCGGCTCCTGTAAGAGACCTCTTTTGGGAGGGACTGCACAACTCGATTAAAGATGAGATAGCGAGGGGGGAGAGACCCCGAACCACCCAGGAGGTCGTTCAGAGGGCACTGGCTGTGGGGGTGAGGCTGGAAGGACGTCCGTGGAGCAAGGACGAAGGACGTGGAGGGCGCGAACCAGCCGGGGGCCCCTCCTTCTTTCCCAGAGAAGCAGCACGGGCGCAATCCACGCCTCCGCCAGGAGGAGGAGCCGAACCTATGGAGGTTGGAGGTGCAAGGGCTCAGTCAGCAACCAGAGCCCTAGCACCGGCAGCAGTGAAGGCGAAGCCTCCTAGAGGGACCAGGAAGTGTTACGTCTGTGAGCAGCCAGGGCATATGGCGAAAGAGTGTCCCCAGAGGCCCCACAAGCTTACTGCAGCCTCAGCAATGGTGACTGCAGCAACGCAGCAGGGAGGACCACAGCAGGGAAACGACGATGTCTGGCTGGAGGAAGAGGCACTGGGGCCCAGCCAGACGTGTTAGTGACGCAGTCCCCAGAGATTTTACAGCCAGTGAACCCCCTCCCGCCCAAACCAGTAGTGAGGCTCACAGCATCTCTCCAGCTGCCCACTGGAATCACCATGGACGTGCCAATCACCATCGACTCCGGCAGCAACGCGGACTTTATAGGGCAGGAATTTGTCGACAGGCACGCTGTGCAGTTGCTGCCGGCCACACTGCCCCTGCAGGTTGTCACGGTGGATGGCAGGGAGCTGCTAGGGGGGCAAGTGGTGAAGCAGACGCCACCAATGGTGATGCGACTTGGAACTCACAGGGAAGTCATCAGCTTCAACGTCACTCAACTGTCTGACACGCCCATTGTATTGGGCATGAGTTGGCTGGACAAGCACAGCCCAACGATGGCTTGGTTCCAGAGGCAGCTGGTCTTCGGCTCTTCCTTTTGTGCTGAACACTGCATCGTACCCAGGCAGGAAGGAGAGGAAGAGGAGTCACAGCTGCTGCTAGGCACGCTGCAAGCGATTCCCCACAAGTACGCAGAATTTCTGGAAGTTTTCTGCGAGAAGGAGGCGGACAGGCTACCCCCTCACAGACCATATGACTGCAAAATTGACCTGCTGCCGGGGGCGGCGCTGCCTAAAGGGAAGCTGTATTCCATGTCTGAGGACGAACTGCAGGAACTCAAAGACTTCATCGATCATAATTTGGAGCGCGGTTTCATCCGAGAGTCTAAGGCAGCGGGGGGCAGTCCTGTATTCTTTGTTAAGAAGCGAGACACGCCCCAAAAAAGACTCGTAGTGGATTACAGGATTTTGAACAGTGTGACCAAGCCGTCGGACTTCCCCATGCCCCGCATCGACGACCTCCTGGCGAAGGTACGGAAGGGAAAGGTGTTCACCAAGTTGGACCTGCGGGGGGCGTACAACCTCATTCGCATGCGGGAGGGTGATGAGTGGAAGACAGCCATGTTCACGCCACTGGGTACCTACGAATACAGAGTTATGCCTTTTGGACTGCAAAATGGCGCTCACGTTTTTCAAGCATTTATGCATCACGTGTTGGCGGGACTTCTCTACAAGACGTGCGTCTGTTTCTTGGATGACATCCTGATCTTTTCGGAGTCGCAGCAAGAACATGACAAGCACGTCAAGGAAGTGCTGGGCAGGCTAAAGCAACACAGGCTCTACGCCAAGCTGGAGAAGTGCCAATTTGACGTGCCGGAGGTGGATTTTCTGGGCTACAAGCTGTCTGACAAGGGGCTCGCCATGGACAGCGCCAAGGTTCGAGCAGTGTTGGATTGGAAGAGCCCACGCAACCGGAAGGAGGTCCAACGGTTTGTCGGCTTTGCGAACTTCTATCGCAAGTTTATCAAGGGCTTCGCGATGCAGACGGCGGCCATCACTGACACCCTTAGCTCCAAGAAGAAGAAATTCATCTGGACAGAGCAGGCGGAGCAGTCCTTTCAGGCCCTCAAGCGTCTCTTCGCGTCGGAAGAGCAGCTGCTTCATGTCAACCCCAGCATGCCGATGAGGGTGGAGACAGACGCTTCGGACAGAGCAGTGGGGGCGGTCCTGCTGCAGAAGGACCAGCAGGGCGTGTGGCGGCCGGGAGCGTTTTACTCCAGGAAGCTCAGCAAGTCCGAGCAGAACTACACCATATGGGACAGGGAGTTGCTGGCCATTCATGCAGCGTTCAAGGCGTGGAGGCACTTTCTGATCGGCGCCAAGCACACGGTGCAGGTTTGCACGGACCACAAGAATCTGGAACACTGGCGCACGGCACAGTTCCTGAACCAGAGGCAGATACGTTGGGCTGAGTTCTTTGCGGACTTCGACTTCCGAATAGAGTATGTCCCGGGGGACACCAACATCATGGCAGACGCTCTCTCCCGCAAGCCACAGTATCTGGAGGACGCAACACCAGCGGCCGCCATGCACATCTTTGCACCGACAGTGTGGGCGTGCGCCGCGGCGACCGTGGACCTAGAGGCGGTGCGGCGAGCGTTGCAGGGGGACTCCTTCGCACAAACGAAGATGGCAGAGGTGCGAGGGGGCAAGGCAGCGGCCGACGGTTTCCAGCTACGAGATGGCTTGCTCATCCGTAAAGGGGCCATCTACGTGCCGGGTGACGAACTTCGAGCCAAGGTGCTACAGCAGCTGCACGACGCACCCACGGCCGGGCACTTTGGCAAGGAGAAGACGGTGGAATTAGTAGCCAGGGATTTCTGGTGGCCTGGAATGAGAGGGGAGGTCGCAGACTACGTGGCGAGGTGTGACACTTGCCAGAGGGCAAAGACGGTGCACAAACCGCCGGCTGGACTGTTGGAGCCGCTGCAAACTCCGGTCGAACCTTGGGAAAGGGTGGCTCTGGACTTTGTCACGGATCTGCCCAGCTCAAGGGGCAAGACGGCAGTGTTGGTGGTGGTGGACCTGTTCTCCAAGATGGCGCATTTCATTCCGTGTGCTAAGGTGGCCACGGCAGAGCAAACCGCCAAACTGTTCATAGACCACGTGTTCAAGGTTCACGGTCTGCCACGGTCTATTCTGTCCGACCGCGGGCGGCAGTTCATCTCGAACTTCTGGCAGAAGCTGATGGGCTTCCTAAACGTCAAGATCAATCTGGCGTCGGCGAGACACCCGCAGACCAACGGGCAAGCGGAGCGAGCCAATGCCATCATGCAGCAGTACCTGAGATGTTATGCGAACCAACAGCCTGCGACGTGGGTGGATTACCTGCCGCTTGCAGAGTTTGCCTACAACAACACGAAGCACGTATCCACGGGCGTCACGCCGTTCTTCGCCAACAACGGGCGGCACCCTAGAACCTTCCCGGGACTGGAATGCAGGGGAGAAGGGGAGCCGCAGTCAGCAGATGCGTTCGCGTCGGAGCTGCAGGAAGTCCACGATCAGCTGCGGCGCCACCTGGAGCTGGCTAAACACGCATACAAGGTACAAGCGGACAAACACAGAAGGGTTGGCGAAGAGCTCCACGTGGGAGACTGGGTCTGGTTAGCAGCCCACGCAGTGCCGGCCAGGTCGTTGGCCAAGAAGAAACTAGGGCATAAACAACTGGGGCCCTACCAAGTCGAAGAGCAGGTCAACCCGGTGGCTTTCAGGCTGGCGCTTCCGGAGGGTTCCAGAATGCATCCGGTGTTCCACAGATCGGTGCTCACTCCCTACAAGGCACCGCACAGGTTCCAGGAACCCGGAACGGCGCCGAGTCCGCTCAGAGAAGGAACGGGGCACGCGGGAGTGGCACAGGAGGAGCGCATCAACGAAGTCACGGAGATTTTGGACTCCAGATGGGGGGAAGAGGGGGTAGAATACTTTCTCGCCAGGGAGGGCACCCCGGCCAGTGCTAACAGCTGGGTGCCGGGCTACGCTTTAGACGAACCTCTGCTCAAAGACGAGTTTCATGCCCTCTTCCCACATAGACCTATGCCAGCGGACTTTTTCGACGACTGGCTTTTCACGCCCACGCTTTCGGACAGCACGTTCAGGGGGTTCGACTCGGACGAGGAACCGACACGAGACGTCCGTTCCCCGGAGGGGTCACCCTCGGGATCTGTCTCAGAACCCTCGTATTGGTGGGACGATAGGCCGGAGGAGCAGTTCCGCAGGAAGTGGCTGGACTGTTCCGGCCGAGCAACGCCGCCTGGAGGAAGTGCGGGAGAGACGGACATGGACATTTTCGGGGACGACCCTGGTTTCGAGCACGGCGGCACAGAGATGGAAGAGGAGGTGACTGTCGTCAACGAGAGCAGGGAGGAAGACCCGGAAGAGTTCCGATGGAGGCCTGCCACGGGAAGCGACCGATATCCGACGTTCGTCCCTTTGCAACAGCAGCCCCCAGCTCCAGCACCGGAAGGAGGGGAGGGGGGACTGGGGGGCTTCGAGGGGGGGATGGATGTCAGGGGTTTAGGTGCAGAGGCACGGGCAAGGGAGGAAACAGAGAGCGAAGGGGAGGAGACAGAGGAAAGGATGAGTGATGACGACGACCCGAGATCTCCCAGTCTTTCCAGTGAATCAGAGGATTCACAGAAAGGAGCACCAGTGGCCAGGGCAAGGGGGGAATCTAGAGAGGCACCCCAGGAAGATAGAGCCAGAGGAGACTCAGGGGGGAGCAGCTGGAAATCGGGACCAGCGTCACCGCCAGGAAGCAGGGAAGAGGAAAGGAGCCAGGGGGGAAGCGCTGGCAGCTCACCACAGGAGGGAGGGCAGGAGTCAGGAGTGGCCACACCTCCATCGGGGAGCGAAGAAACGGTAAAGAGGAAAGTGGAAGGTTGGGCGCGCGCGCCAAGTTCAAATGCAGAGGAAGGCGGCGCAGTGAGCAGCCCCGAAAGGGAACCAGGTCCTAAAGCCCGGCGCAAGGAGGCAGAAGGGTCCGGGTCAGCGTCAGAAGAATCCCGGAAGGAAGAAGCCCCGGGGGGTAGAGGGACCCAGAGGAGGACAGTCAGGAGGAAAAGGTGGAGCAAGGCTAGGATATTAAGTTGGTGCGCACGGGGCGGAGACTCAGACGGAGCCTCGCCGATCTAGCTAGTAGACGTAGAGTTGCAGACAGCAGCGTGAGAATGGAAACTGTAATTCAATAAAGACTTTTACTTAATGACCGCTGGCTAGCGTGATCCTCTGTGAGCTAGGATCTTGAAGCAGCTCTGACAATACATATGGCAGACATAATTTTGCATATAATTTTGCATATAATTAACTAGGCTTCCCCCACCTTTTTTAAACTGTACAATGTATGAGTGATTCTGACATAAATGGACATTCAGTGGAAAGGTAAAAGGTAAAGGATGCCTGAATGGTTAAGTCCAGTCAAAGGCGACTATGGGGTGTGGCTTTCATCTCGCTTTCAAGTCGAGGGAGCCAGTGTTTGGGCATAGACAGGTTTCTGGGTCATGTGGTCAGCATGACTAAACAACTTCTGGCACATGGAAGACAGTGACGGAAGCCACAGTGCATGGAAATGCTGTTTACCTTCCCGTCGCAGTAGTACCTATTAATCTACTTGCACTGGTGTGCTTTCGAACTGCTAGGTTGGCAGAAGCTGGGACAGAGCAACGGGAGCTCACCCTGTCACAGGGATTCAAACTGCTGACCTTCTGATCGGCAAGCCCAAGAGGCTCAGTGGTTTAGACCACAGCGCCACCCACGTCCCTGCAAGAGGTGGTCCAATGCACAAAATGCTCAGTAAGGCTGGAGTAGCCAAATCCATGTGTGAATACCTTTAAAGCAGATTCCTCCTACATCTCTACACACCGATGTGTGACATGTGTTCTAGGAGTTGTGTGGGAAGGCCCCGAACCCTCCCCCTTATGTTTGAATAAAGACACTTGACACCAATATTTTAGGTTAATGGGCTAAGCGGGAGCCGGAACCAGAAAAAAGAAGGGGTGAGTTCCTGCCCGCGTGCAATTTAAATGCTGCACGCCACGCCCCCAGCCAACCAGATTGGTTGGCCTAGGGCGTGGCACGGAGGGGACTCCCTATGACGCGGGGGCTAGCCACACCCCACGCATGCGGTGGGATCATGTCTAGCCTGCAACTCCATTTCCCCGGGGAAGGTCCAGTGCCGAGGGCCTTCTGGTGGTTCCCTCACTGCGAGAAGCCAAGTTACAGGGAACCAGGCAGAAGGCCTTCTCGGTAGTGGCGCCCGCCCTGTGGAATGCCCTCCCATCAGATGCCAAAGAAATAAACAACTACCAGACTTTTAGAAGACATCTGAAGGCAGCCCTGTATAGGGAAGCTTTTAATGTTTGATGTATTACTGTATTTTAATATTTGGTTGGAAGCTACGCAGAATGGCTGGGGAAACCCAGCTAGGTGGGCGGGGTATAAATGTATTATTATTATTATTATTATTATTATTATTATTATTATTATTATTATTATTATTATTATTATTATTATTATTCAAAAGGGCTGGCTGTGTGTGAACTGTGCTTGAGAACAGCTGTTCTGTTGGTATTGATTTATAAGAACCTAAGAGAAACCTGTTGTTTTCTGCTGCTCCAGAGAAGCGGACACGGAGCAATGGATCCAAACTACAAGAAAGAAGATTCCACCTAAACATTAGAAAGAACTTCCTGACAGTAAGAGCTGTTCGACAGTGGAATTTGCTGCCAAGGAGTGTGGTGGAGTCTCCTTCTTTGGAGGTCTTTAAGCAGAGGCTTGACAACCATATGTCAGGAGTGCTCTGATGGTGTTTCCTGCTTGGCAGGGGGTTGGACTCAATGGCCCTTGTGGTCTATTCCAACTCTATGATTCTATGATTCTATGATGGAACAGGCCAATGGCCCACGTAGTCCAGCATCCTGTTCTCACAGTGTCCATCCAGATGGTCCATCCCACAAGCAGGACCTGAGAGCAAGAGCACTCTTTCCCTCTGTGGGAACTGAAATTCATTACTGGTTACAGTGGCGTAGCATGGGTTGTCAGCACCCAGGGCAAGGCAAGTAATTTGTGCCCCCTAACCCGTGGATTTGCGCCCCCTAACCCTAACCCCCAGATGTTGCGCCCGGTGCGGCCAGCCCCCCCTGCACCCCCCACGCTACGCCACTGACTGGTTATGATCATCGAGGCAGAGCATAGTCGCCATGGCTAGTAGCCATGAATTTGTCCCATCCTCTTTTAAGATAACTCCAGATAGTGACCATGACTGCCTCTGGTGGGAGCAAGTTCCATACTTTAACCATGTGGTGTGTGCAGAAATACTTTCTTTTATCTGTCCTGAACCTTTCAACATTCCACTTCATTGGATGTGCACAAAATCTAGTGTTATGCGGTGGGGGGAGTTTTTCTTCACCCACTTTCTCCATTTTATGCATAATTGTTTAAACTTCTAAACATTAGGGAGAACATTCTGATGGTCAGAGCTGTTGGGCAGTGGAACAGACTCCCTCAGAAGGTGGTGGATTCTCCTGCACAATTTTAAACAGATTGAATGGCCATTTGTCAGGGATTCTTTAGCTGTGATTCGTGCATTGCAGGGGGTGGGACTAGATGACCCTTGGCGTACCTTCAAAGTTTACACTTCTGTGATTCCATAATGTCACCTCTTACTCGCCTTTTCTCTAAATTCTATAGTCCCAAATGCTGCATCTAATTGCCCCACCTGCCGTTTCTCCTTCAATTTCAAATCCTAAAACCCTTCAGCCCAAACTCCTAACTTTCGTGCCAATCTTCTCATCCTCTTTTTCGCACCTGGGATAAATCTAAAATAAACTATGTATGAAAACATGCCTACTGTCAGGATGCTGCCAGCGGCTCCCGGCTGGTTGTCCAGGAAAGTATAAAGACAAGGAAAAGTTTCTTGCAGTCCTTTTTTATTTCCAACTTTACAGAGAGAGGCTATAGAACCCAGCCTCTTGGATAATGGCATAGTTCCGAGTGACTCTCCACCCCGCTTCTCTCCCACTTCTTCATTTGTCATCCTCATCACCTCCTCTATGGGTGACACTAAGTGTCATCTGTCTTTGAGCTCTTTGTTCCCCTACTTTTAAGGCTCGCCAGGTTCTGAGAGATGGTTGGTCTGGAATGCTTTCTAGTGACAATATGTCAGCCAGCTGTTGCTCCAGCTCTGCCTGCTCCTCTTCTCTTATTATTTCCCAACTTTCCTCCTCATTTGCCTCTGAGCTGTGACCTCCCACAAACCCCTGTTGTAAATCTATACTGCCTTCCTCCCCCTGCCTGGAAGGGTCAGGATGGGGAGGCGGTCTCTACCATTCCTGCATCCACCATGATGTAGTGGTTAATAGCAGTGGACTCATAATCTGGTGAACTGGGTTCGCTTCCCCACTCCTCCACATGCAGCTGCTGGGTGACCTTGGGCTAGTCACACTTCTCTGAAGTCTCTTAGCCTCACTCATCTCACAGAGTGTTTGTTGTGGGGGAGGAAGGGAAAGGAGATTGTTAGCCGCTTTGAGACTCCTTAAGGGGAGTGAAAGGCGGGATATCAAATCCAAACTCTTCTTCTTCTTCTTCTTCCTCCTCCTCCTTTGCCCATCCCCTGACACCTACTTTACACCACTAATCTGGCATGCATAACTGTGCCTATTGTGAAGCTTGGGTTCAAACTATAGATATGGTGACACGTAACCAACCCAGCTAGCATGTCATTAGTGTTTATCTGCACAAAGGAAACAGGTGACATTTTAAGGTTAACAAGGCATGAGGATGAGCCATTTGAGTCAAGCGTGACTGATTCATTTTGATTTCTTTTAATGCAGAGAATGCTCTTTTCTTAGATTGACCTAATTGTTAAGTGCCTGAGTAGGGAAGAGCTTTGATCTCTGCATGTATCTCAGAACACAATTATTATTTACATAGTATATCAGAGAAGAAAGGAGGAAAAGGATACCTGTAGGCAGATCGGACTAACAAATTCTTTTTGCAAGGGGGGACAACAGAGAACAAGATGGAGAATCGGAAATTACAAGAATAGTACAATGTATGTGTTTCTTCAATTGGTGTGTGTTTGTGTGTGGAATACTTTGAAGTGAGTCCATCACTAGTATAGAGTTGAAAGATGAATCTAAGGCTGGGCAGACTTAACCAGAATAGACATCATAATGAGGGATAAGGTAGGTTTCACCCATTTTCTCCAAGTTGTCCTACAGTGTAATGCTATACATGTCTACTCAAAAGTAAGGCCCAATGAATTTAGTGGATCAGACCAATGGGCTCTCTAGTCCAGGTGCCTATGTGAAGCCTGCATGCAGGTAAGATAAAGGTAATGGGACCCCCGACTGTTAAGTCCAGTCGCGAACTACTCTGGGGTTGAAGAGCTCATCTCGCTTTACTGGCCTAGGGAGCCGACATTTATCCACAGACAGCTTTTCTGGGTCATGTGGCCAGCATGACTAAGCCGCTTCTGGCAAACCAGAGCAGCGCACGGAAATGCCATTTACCTTCCCGCCGGAGCAGTACCTATATATCTACTTGCACTTTGACATGCTTTAGAACTGCTAGGTTGGCAGGAGCTGGGACCGAACAACAGGAGCTCACCCCGTAACGAGGATTCGAACAGCCGACCTTCTGATCAGCAAGCCCTAGGCTCTGTGGTTTAGACCACAGCACCACCCACGTCCATTCTAGTCCAGATGCCTATGTGAAGCCTGCATGCAGGACATAAGCACAATTGCCCATCTGTGATGCCCTGCAGCTAGAATTTAGAAGCATGCAGCCTCTGAAACTATGGGTATTATAGCCACCATAACTAGTACTCACTGATAGACTTACTCTTCATGAATATTATTCATGAAAGCCATTCAAGTTGGCGGCCCTCACTACTTTGAGGTACATGTGTATAGTATTGCAGCCTCAGGCTTCTGAATCCTAACACTCACAATCCTTCTAGTAGACCATTTTCAATAATGCAGGGTGAGTGTATCAACCCTGGATCCCAGTGAAGTTGGTGGAATATGTTGCTAAGGGAGAACCTGAAACATACAATCATTTTCAAATGAAAAGGCTATATATTTGTTCTCTCCAAAAAGCTTTTTGAAAGGGAACCCCCCCCCCCCCCGAACTATTCTGCAATTTCACGTTCAACCAATCGAGCAGCTTTACCACATTCTAGGAATTCTTTTTCTGTCTCCTTCTCTGCTGAGGAATGCCTGCTTCTATATCACAGCTGCTACAGAGGATCCTGGGGGCATTTTCTAGTGTGTATTCTCATTTCCTGCAGAGCTCTGTATCTCCTGTTAGATTGATCCATGACACTACAAAAATTGTGAACCAGGTATATATAGAATTCTGTTTGTGAGAGAAAGGACAAGGAGTGGAAGTAAGAAAAAAGAACAGAAAAAGGCCGAATCTGCACCATACATCTAAAACACTATCATGTTTCTGTAGCTGAGAATTGTTAAGAAACCCCTATTCCACTCACAAAGCTGGTTTAACCATCAATTGCTCTTCCCAGGTAACTCTGGGAATTGTACCTTCATGAGGGGACATGGGGTCCCTTAAGATCTCTCAGTACACTTAACAAACTACTACAGTTTCCAGGATTAATTCCAGGAAGGCATGACTTTTTTAATTTATGTATGTGTGATAGTGCTTTAAATGTATGGTGTGGACATAGCCAAAGTGGAGAAAAATGGAATGGGGAGAGGAGAATAGACACATGAAAAATATACAAGGTGTGTCCAGAAAGTTCGTTGAATGGTCACAGAAATTGGACAGTGAGAAATATTTGAACATACAATCGGCATTGGAAACCCACAAAATGCTCACAGTTGTGTATGGATGAAGCTGTAATTCGAAAGACAATGTATGAGTGGTTTAAGCATTTCCATGAAGGGTGGCAAACCATCGAAGATGACCCTAAGTCTGGCAGACAGTCGACAAGCACAATGGCGGAAAATGTCGACAGAGTTTGTGAGTTACTGATGTGGGATCGGTGTTTGTCCGTCTGAATGATGGTGGAAGAATTGCATATTCCACGTGAAATTGTTACTGAGGTTACTGGGTTGTCCCACCCTCCATATTCTCCTGATCTGGCCCCACCAGATTTCTTTCTTTTTCCAAATCTGAAGTCTGCACTGAAAGGGCACAGATTTCCCAACATTTCACACGTCCAAGCTGCTGTGATGAAGGAATTGAAAGCAGTACGAAAAGAGGTCTTCTCCAGATGTTTCCAACAGTTCTACGAATGTTGTCAATGGTGCATTGTATCAGAGGGGGCCTACTTTGAAAGCCTATAAGGTATGTATGGGATGCGGGTGACGCTGTGAGTTAAACCACAGAGCATAGGACTTGCCGATCAGAAGGTTGGTGGTTTGAATCCCCGTGACGGTGTGAGCTCCCGTTGCTCGGTCACTGCTCCTGCCAACCTAGCAGTTTGAAAACACGTCAAAGTGCAAGTAGATAAATAGGTACCGCTCCAGCGGGAAGGTAAACGGCATTTCTGTGTGCTGCTCTGGTTCGCCAGAAGCAGCTTAGTCATGCTGGCCACCTGACCAGGAAGCTGTACGCCGGCTCCCTCGGCCAATAAAGCGAGATGAGCACCGCAACCCCAGAGTCGGTCACGACTGGACCTAATGGTCAGGGGTCCCTTTACCTTTACTAAGGTATGTACAGTGGTACCTTGGGTTATATACGCTTCAGGTATGTACAGAAATAGTGCTTCAGGTTAAGAACTTTGCTTCAGGATGAGAACAGAAATCTGGCTCTGGCGGTGTAGCAGCAGCAGGAGGCCCCATTAGCTAAAGTGGTGCTTCAGGTTAAGAACAGTTTCAGGTTAAGAACGGACCTCTGGAATGAATTAAGTGCTTAACCTGAGGTACCACTGTATGTTAGAATATTTCTCTCTTTCTGATTTCTGTGACCATTCAATGAACCTTCCGGTCACACCTTGTGTATATATTGTGTGCTGGGTTAAATATAATTTCAGAGACTGAAAAGGCTGAAGACCGCAGCCCTAGAACATACGGTAATTTAAAACTCTCTTAAGCACTAGATTACATAAGATTGGAAGCAGGAAGGACAGATGCAAAAGAGGACAAGACTCCTGCCCCTGTAATAGTTGTGCAGAAGAGTTGTGTGACACAACAAGACACACAGGCTGATATTCCATCTTCTGTACAACCGCTGAAAGTGTAGAAGCACTGTCCTCTCTCTTTTTCTTTTTTTTTACCTGGTAACAATGGGCTCACTGCAGTTCAGGGAAGTTTGGTTGCATTAATGATCTGCTCCCTGAGGGTCGCTGATAAGCTTCAATGGGATATTAGAATTCCTCAGAACACAGTATAAAAGCCACTGAACACAAGGTCTTTCCCCCACTGATAAGGTAATTAACACTGTCATAATATCAAATTAAACTCTCCTGCTAGCACTTCCCTAATAAGTGGTTGTTGCTGTTACTCTACCTCCTTCTTACGTATCCTGCCTGTTGGAAGGAATTAAGAGCTTTTTTCTTTCTTTCTTTCTTTCTTTCTTTCTTTCTTTCTTTCTTTCTTTCTTTCTTTCTTTCTTTCTTTCTCTTTTCTGAATCACCATCATTCTAAGCTATATCTCCAGAATACACTTTCAGGGCATCTGTCCAAAACATTCCCTGCTTTAGGCAATAAACTACCAGCAGCCAGGCATTTGAAATAATCACATTTTTGTTATTTTATCTTGCAAATTGTGCACTTCATAGCTGCCATTCGGAGAAAAATACCCTGAATTTTAGATAAAACTAATCATCCTGTCATTCTCGGTTCAGTGTCACAGGAGAGATGATAGTGACAGATGAAAATCCACACAAGGAATGATAACCTCTGTATATCAAAATGACTGCAACTTGTTTTGCATTGTCAGATAACGGCGGTGACTATGAAATGAAGAAATTAGCATTTGGCAATAAGAAAAAAGAGATTCCCCTCCCTTACTGGTGAGTTACTAGAGGCATGTACAGCCAGTTGAAAATAAATAGAGGCCAGGTGTCAAAGCAACCTTTTCTGAGCCTTCAAATGCCTGCCATGTGGCATCACATATATCCATGAATTTCCACATCCCGGACTGAGAACTTCATAGCTTCTTTTACAAGGACCTATCTGGAATATAAAACATCCTGGAGCGATCTAACAATGAAAACACATCTAAAAACATTTAATATGCAAAAAAGCACCTTACCTTAGAGTATATATAAATATTCCTTATATAAATACCGTACTTTTCCATCTATAAGACGCCCCAATGTATAAGTCACCCCCTATTTGGGGGGACTGAGATTTCAGAAAATGGGGGGAGAGGGCAAAAAGTGGTTGAGCTTTTGGGGGGGGGGCATTGTTGAGCTTTTGGGGAGGAGGGTTGCTGAGCTTTTTTAAGGGGGGGGGGATGCTGAAATCCGCTCACCCACGCATCGCAAAATCCACCTCCCATCTGTCCCCTTGCCGGCAGAAGCTGACAACCGCCTGCTCAATTGCCGCAGCATTGGCCAATCAACAACAACCATTGACACAGCAACCAATAACACGCACAATAGCTGCTGACAGCCACGGCAGCAACCAATCAAACGTACGCCCTATGTGCTACCCATGTATAAGACGACACCACTTTTTTGCATGATTTTTAAGGGGGGAAACCTAGTCTTATACATGTGTCAGGGGTTTAGGTGCAGAGGCACGGGCAAGGGAGGAAACAGAGAGCGAAGGGGAGGAGACAGAGGAAAGGATGAGTGATGACGACGACCCGAGATCTCCCAGTCTTTCCAGTGAATCAGAGGATTCACAGAAAGGAGCACCAGTGGCCAGAGCAAGGGGGGAGTCTAGGGAGGCACCCCAGGAAGATAGAGCCAGAGGAGACTCAGGGGGGAGCAGCTGGAAATCGGGACCAGCGTCACCGCCAGGAAGCAGGGAAGAGGAAAGGAGCCAGGAGGGAAGCGCTGGCAGCTCACCACAGGAGGGAGGGCAGGAGTCAGGAGTGGCCACACCTCCATCGGGGAGCGAAGAAACGGTTAAGAGGAAAGTGGAAGGTTGGGCGCGCGCGCCAAGTTCAAATGCAGAGGAAGGCGGCGCAGTGAGCAGCCCCGAAAGGGAACCGGGTCCTAAAGCCCGGCGCAAGGAGGCAGAAGGGTCTGGGTCAGCGTCAGAAGAATCCCGGAAGGAAGAAGCCCCGGGGGGTAGAGGGACCCAGAGGAGGACAGTCAGGAGGAAAAGGTGGAGCAAGGCTAGGATATTAAGTTGGTGCGCACGGGGCGGAGACTCAGACGGAGCCTCGCCGATCTAGCTAGTAGACGTAGAGTTGCAGACAGCAGCGTGAGAATGGAAACTGTAATTCAATAAAGACTTTTACTTAATGACCGCTGGCTAGCGTGATCCTCTGTGAGCTAGGATCTTGAAGCAGCTCTGACAGTAGGCTCCGTCTCCACATTGTGGGCATCTGCAGCCTCGAGGAGGGGAGAGAAACAGGCGCCCACTAGCGAGCTCACGAACGGCAGGAGACATGACGGCTGAGCAGCAGATAGAGGACCTCAGAAAAGCAGTGGCACAACTGAACGCCGAGGTTCTCGCATCCAGGAAGAGAGAGGACGAGGCAGCTGCCGCCTGCAGGGATCTCCAGGTCAGGTTAGACGTACTGGCAAAGCAACCACCCCGGCAGGAGGGAATTGGGTTGGCGAGACGGACAGGCGGGCTGCTCTCTCACTTCGATGGGAACCTGCAACAGTATCCCAACTTTAGAGCCGACGTACTGTGCGCACTGCAACTGTTGCATAAAGATTTTAGAGATGAACAGGAGAGAGTGGGGTTCATCATGTCCCATCTGCATGGGGAGGCGAAAGCATGGTTGCGCAATTTATGGAGAGATAACGATCCGGCGCTCCAGAATGCGGATGCCTTTATTAAAGCGATGGATGGGTGTTTCTTATCAAGTATTGACATTGATCTTGCACGGAAGGAGGTGCATGGGCTGAGACAAGGGAGGGCCAGCGTCAGACAGTATCATGCACGCTTTTTCGCCTTGGTCAGCGCCCTGGAATGGGACAGAGATTCGGCTCCTGTAAGAGACCTCTTTTGGGAGGGACTGCACAACTCGATTAAAGATGAGATAGCGAGGGGGGAGAGACCCCGAACCACCCAGGAGGTCGTTCAGAGGGCACTGGCTGTGGGGGTGAGGCTGGAAGGACGTCCGTGGAGCAAGGACGAAGGACGTGGAGGGCGCGAACCAGCCGGGGGCCCCTCCTTCTTTCCCAGAGAAGCAGCGCGAGCGCAATCCACGCCTCCGCCAGGAGGAGGAGCCGAACCTATGGAGGTTGGAGGTGCAAGGGCTCAGTCAGCAACCAGAGCCCTAGCACCGGCAGCAGTGAAGGCGAAGCCTCCTAGAGGGACCAGGAAGTGTTACGTCTGTGAGCAGCCAGGGCATATGGCGAAAGAGTGTCCCCAGAGGCCCCAAAAGCTTACTGCAGCCTCAGCAATGGTGACTGCAGCAACGCAGCAGGGAGGACCACAGCAGGGAAACGACGATGTCTGGCTGGAGGAAGAGGCACTGGGGCCCAGCCAGACGTGTTAGTGACGCAGTCCCCAGAAATTTTACAGCCAGTGAACCCCCTCCCGCCCAAACCAGTAGTGAGGCTCACAGCATCTCTCCAGCTGCCCAATGGAATCACCATGGACGTGCCAATCACCATCGACTCCGGCAGCAACGCGGACTTTATAGGGCAGGAATTTGTCGACAGGCACGCTGTGCAGTTGCTGCCGGCCACACTGCCCCTGCAGGTTGTCACGGTGGATGGCAGGGAGCTGCTAGGGGGGCAAGTGGTGAAGCAGACGCCACCAATGGTGATGCGACTTGGGAATCACAGGGAAGTCATCAGCTTCAACGTCACTCAACTGTCTGACACGCCCATTGTATTGGGTATGAGTTGGCTGGACAAGCACAGCCCAACGATGGCTTGGTTCCAGAGGCAGCTGGTCTTCGGCTCTTCCTTTTGTGCTGAACACTGCATCGTACCCAGGCAGGAAGGAGAGGAAGAGGAATCACAGCTGCTGCTAGGCACGCTGCAAGCGATTCCCCACAAGTACGCAGAATTTCTGGAAGTTTTCTGCGAGAAGGAGGCGGACAGGCTACCCCCTCACAGACCATATGACTGCAAAATTGACCTGCTGCCGGGGGCGGCGCTGCCTAAAGGGAAGCTGTATTCCATGTCTGAGGACGAACTGCAGGAACTCAAAGACTTCATCGATCATAATTTGGAGCGCGGTTTCATCCGGGAGTCAAAGGCAGTGGGGGGCAGTCCTGTATTCTTTGTTAAGAAGCGAGACACGCCCCAAAAAAGACTCGTAGTGGATTACAGGATTTTGAACAGTGTGACCAAGCCGTCGGACTTCCCCATGCCCCGCATCGACGACCTCCTGGCGAAGGTACGGAAGGGAAAGGTGTTCACCAAGTTGGACCTGCGGGGGGCGTACAACCTCATTCGCATGCGGGAAGGTGATGAGTGGAAGACAGCCATGTTCACGCCACTGGGGACCTACGAATACAGAGTTATGCCTTTTGGACTGCAAAATGGCGCTCACGTTTTTCAAGCATTTATGCATCACGTGTTGGCGGGACTTCTCTACAAGACGTGCGTCTGTTTCTTGGATGACATCCTGATCTTTTCGGAGTCGCAGCAAGAACATGACAAGCACGTCAAGGAAGTGCTGGGCAGGCTAAAGCAACACAGGCTCTACGCCAAGCTGGAGAAGTGCCAATTTGACGTGCCGGAGGTGGATTTTCTGGGCTACAAGCTGTCTGCCAAGGGGCTCGCCATGGACAGCGCCAAGGTTCGAGCGGTGTTGGATTGGAAGAGCCCACGCAACCGGAAGGAGGTCCAACGGTTTGTCGGCTTTGCGAACTTCTATCGCAAGTTTATCAAGGGCTTCGCGATGCAGACGGCGGCCATCACGGACACCCTTAGCTCCAAGAAGAAGAAGTTCATCTGGACAGAGCAGGCGGAGCAGTCCTTTCAGGCCCTCAAGCGTCTCTTCGCGTCGGAAGAGCAGTTGCTTCATGTCAACCCCAGCATGCCGATGAGGGTGGAGACAGACGCTTCGGACAGAGCAGTGGGGGCGGTCCTGCTGCAGAAGAACCCGCAGGGCGTGTGGCGGCCGGGAGCGTTTTACTCCAGGAAGCTCAGCAAGTCCGAGCAGAACTATACCATATGGGACAGGGAGTTGCTGGCCATTCATGCAGCGTTCAAGGCGTGGAGGCACTTTCTGATCGGCGCCAAGCACACGGTGCAGGTTTGCACGGACCACAAGAATCTGGAACACTGGCGCACGGCACAGTTCCTGAACCAGAGGCAGATACGTTGGGCTGAGTTCTTTGCGGACTTCGACTTCCGAATAGAGTATGTCCCGGGGGACACCAACATCATGGCAGACGCTCTCTCCCGCAAGCCACAGTATCTGGAGGACGCAACACCAGCGGCCGCCATGCACATCTTTGCACCGACAGTGTGGGCGTGCGCCGCGGCGACCGTGGACCTAGAGGCGGTGCGGCGAGCGTTGCAGGGAGACTCCTTCGCACAAACGAAGATGGCAGAGGTGCGAGGGGGCAAGGCAGCGGCCGACGGTTTCCAGCTACGAGATGGCTTGCTCATCCGTAAAGGGGCCATCTACGTGCCGGGTGACGAACTTCGAGCCAAGGTGCTACAGCAGCTGCACGACGCACCCACGGCCGGGCACTTTGGCAAGGAGAAGACGGTGGAATTAGTAGCCAGGGATTTCTGGTGGCCTGGAATGAGAGGGGAGGTCGCAGACTACGTAGCGAGGTGTGACACCTGCCAGAGGGCAAAGCCGGTGCACAAACCGCCGGCTGAACTGTTGGAGCCGCTGCAAACTCCGGTCGAACCTTGGGAAAGGGTGGCTCTGGACTTTGTCACGGATCTGCCCAGCTCAAGGGGCAAGACGGCAGTGTTGGTGGTGGTGGACCTGTTCTCCAAGATGGCGCATTTCATTCCGTGTGCTAAGGTGGCCACGGCGGAGCAAACCGCCAAACTGTTCATAGACCACGTGTTCAAGGTTCACGGTCTGCCACGGTCTATTCTGTCCGACCGCGGGCGGCAGTTCATCTCGAACTTCTGGCAGAAACTGATGGGCTTCCTAAACGTCAAGATCAATCTGGCGTCGGCGAGACACCCGCAGACCAACGGGCAAGCGGAGCGAGCCAATGCCATCATGCAGCAGTACCTGAGATGTTATGCAAACCAACAGCCTGCGACGTGGGTGGATTACCTGCCGCTTGCAGAGTTTGCCTACAACAACACGAAGCACGTATCCACGGGCGTCACGCCGTTCTTCGCCAACAACGGGCGGCACCCTAGAACCTTTCCGGGACTGGAATGCAGGGGAGAAGGGGAGCCGCAGTCAGCAGATGCGTTCGCGTCGGAGCTGCAGGAAGTCCACGATCAGCTGCGGCGCCACCTGGAGCTGGCTAAACACGCATACAAGGTACAAGCGGACAAACACAGAAGGGTTGGCGAAGAGCTCCACGTGGGAGACTGGGTCTGGTTAGCAGCCCACGCAGTGCCGGCCAGGTCGTTGGCCAAGAAGAAACTAGGGCATAAACAACTGGGGCCCTACCAAGTCGAAGAGCAGGTCAACCCGGTGGCTTTCAGGCTGGCGCTTCCGGAGGGTTCCAGAATGCATCCGGTGTTCCACAGATCGGTGCTCACTCCCTACAAGGCACCGCACAGGTTCCAGGAACCCGGAACGGCGCCGAGTCCGCTCAGAGAAGGAACGGGGCACGCGGGAGTGGCACAGGAGGAGCGCATCAACGAAGTCACGGAGATTTTGGACTCCAGATGGGGGGAAGAGGGAGTAGAATACTTTCTCGCCAGGGAGGGCACCCCGGCCAGTGCGAACAGCTGGGTGCCGGGCTACGCTTTAGACGAACCTCTGCTCAAAGACGAGTTTCATGCCCTCTTCCCACATAGACCTATGCCAGCAGACTTTTTCGACGACTGGCTTTTCACGCCCACGCTTTCGGACAGCACGTTCAGGGGGTTCGACTCGGACGAGGAACCGACACGAGACGTCCGTTCCCCGGAGGGGTCACCCTCGGGATCTGTCTCAGAACCCTCGTATTGGTGGGACGATAGGCCGGAGGAGCAGTTCCGCAGGAAGTGGCTGGACTGTTCCGGCCGAGCAACGCCGCCTGGAGGAAGTGCGGGAGAGACGGACATGGACATTTTCGGGGACGACCCTGGTTTCGAGCACGGCGGCACAGAGATGGAAGAGGAGGTGACTGTCGTCAACGAGAGCAGAGAGGAAGACCTGGAAGAGTTCCGCTGGAGGCCTGCCACGGGAAGCGACCGATATCCGACGTTCGTCCCTTTGCAACAGCAGCCCCCAGCTCCAGCACCGGAAGGAGGGGAGGGGGGACTGGGGGGCTTCGAGGGGGGGATGGATGTCAGGGGTTTAGGTGCAGAGGCACGGGCAAGGGAGGAAACAGAGAGCGAAGGGGAGGAGACAGAGGAAAGGATGAGTGATGACGACGACCCGAGATCTCCCAGTCTTTCCAGTGAATCAGAGGATTCACAGAAAGGAGCACCAGTGGCCAGAGCAAGGGGGGAGTCTAGGGAGGCACCCCAGGAAGATAGAGCCAGAGGAGACTCAGGGGGGAGCAGCTGGAAATCGGGACCAGCGTCACCGCCAGGAAGCAGGGAAGAGGAAAGGAGCCAGGAGGGAAGCGCTGGCAGCTCACCACAGGAGGGAGGGCAGGAGTCAGGAGTGGCCACACCTCCATCGGGGAGCGAAGAAACGGTTAAGAGGAAAGTGGAAGGTTGGGCGCGCGCGCCAAGTTCAAATGCAGAGGAAGGCGGCGCAGTGAGCAGCCCCGAAAGGGAACCGGGTCCTAAAGCCCGGCGCAAGGAGGCAGAAGGGTCTGGGTCAGCGTCAGAAGAATCCCGGAAGGAAGAAGCCCCGGGGGGTAGAGGGACCCAGAGGAGGACAGTCAGGAGGAAAAGGTGGAGCAAGGCTAGGATATTAAGTTGGTGCGCACGGGGCGGAGACTCAGACGGAGCCTCGCCGATCTAGCTAGTAGACGTAGAGTTGCAGACAGCAGCGTGAGAATGGAAACTGTAATTCAATAAAGACTTTTACTTAATGACCGCTGGCTAGCGTGATCCTCTGTGAGCTAGGATCTTGAAGCAGCTCTGACAACATGGAAAAGTACGGTAATTTATTTATTTATTTATTCATTTTTAAAAATAAAATCCAGTACAGATGCAGACTGTGATAAGAACATCTCCATTTAATAGGCTTTTAAAGTCAGAGCTATTCCACCTGCAGGGTTTATCTTCTCCTGTGGAGAAGTCCCTTAATATAGTGCCTATGCCCCCAGAATGTTTGAAAGCCAATACAGTACTATTCATGGGGCAAAGGGGTTGATATGACATCAGTTTCTGACCTCCAGTACATTAACAGCACACAGCTTGAATGAAACACTACAAAAAACCCGCAAGTATTTGCATAGCATTCACTAAAGCTCAGAATTTGTCGGTGTTTGAAAAAAGCAAAGGTTCTGACCTCCTTTTTTTACTCTTTTGCCTTGTCCTCAGACCTTAGTTGGCACAAAAGAGTCTTTGAGAAAGAGTATTCTTGCAGAGTATTGCTGCTTTTATTCTTAAAAAGTCTTCTTCTCCAACCACAACCGACAGCTTTTTGCACACACCAAACACAACCAGCTTTCTACCATCCAACCAACCCAAGACCCAACGCTAACATTGACCACTCTATATATACAGGTAAAATTTGGTGAAAGGTTGCATGAGTCATTGTAGACCGCTGACTCATGCTGACTTAGTTCTTTTAGCATTAAAGAAACAGCGGCCAATTTTTAGTCCTCGGGCTGTGTGAAGTTATATAGTAGAAATATGACAGCTAGGGGTTTTTTTTTGGGTGGGGGGTTAAATTAAATTTTAAAAAAATAAACATTTCTGTAGATCTTTTACCAATACGTGACTTCATTCTCTACCTCTGAGGATGCGAATATGGCACACTGGGAGAAGAAGAAGAAAACCTTCACCTCCAATGCCTGTGAATCCATCAAGAAAACACTAAATAAATAAATATTAGTACAGTGGTACCTCGGGTTACATACTTAATTCATTCCGGAGGTCTGTTCTTGACCTGAAACTGTTCTTAACCTGAAGCACCACTTTAGCTAATGGGGCCTCCCGCTGCCGCTGTGCCGCCGGAGCACAATTTCTGTTCTCATCCTGAAGCAAAGTTCTTAACCCGAGGTACTATTTCTGGGTTAGCGGAGTCTGTAACCTGAAGCGTATGTAACCCGAGGTACCACTGTAAATACTTTAGTACCAGTATACTGACTTGTGTTACTTTACATAGTCAACCAACCACAAGGTTCAGTATGGACCCTAGCTAGTCCTCCATGAAACAGCTTGATTCAGCTTCAACCAACTTAGAGGCTTCTTGATTTGGTTGCCATACTAGAAATTTTCAGACCAATTACCCACAAAATATGCTGGGATGGATGAGAAAGGAATCACTTCATCCGGAGAAGTACAGCAGCTACTATGTGTTGCATCCCAGTGATGTTACTTTTAGATATTTTCGTTTGTTTATTCTAGTCATATAGATACTTTAAAAATATGATCATTGCATGACTTTTTAAAAAATGCCTAGCAGCCATAAAGGGTTTCATAAAATTAAAAAAGAAAAGAAAGAATATCAATTTGTGTTGGGGAAATTCAGTTTATAATTAATAATGTATGCTGCACAATAAATAAAAAAGAATCACCTAGGAAAGATAGCTTTTCTACCTCACAGCAGGTGGTGATAATTTCAACTGAGGACACTCTCCCTGGTGACTCTGAAAGGGTTGCCAGATGTTACTAAATAAAAAAACCTGACAGGAGCTCATAGTCTCTAGACTTTCACAGGGAATACCAATGCACTACAAACATGAACGGTTCAAAACCAGAAACCTCTAGGTCCTGTCTCTCTAAAAAAATGAATATTTAGAAGTTTCTGGAACTCATTTGCCTTACACTCAATTTATAGCTATTTATTCCAGTCTAAAATAAATTGTTGCTTGCTTCTGTGTTGTGCCTCTAATATATATTGGAATATATGTGTGCCTCTAATATATATATTGGAAATATGTTTGTTTATCTGTCTTCTCTATCTTTCTGTTCTCTGTGCATTTAAACACCTTTTGAGGTATGGTTACCTAATTCGGCATAGGAATTCCTGAGGGGGAAGATCTAGTCCCCCCCCCCATGTTTGGATGCTGTAGGAAGCCATTTTGAATCAAGATGGCAGACGGAAACTTCACCGATTTGGATGTCCCTCACCCAATTTGTCATAACAGTTCCCAAGATGGAAGAGTGGATTTTGGCCTATGTTTTAATACTGTCAGACACCATTTTGAATCCAAATGATGGAACAAACTGTTCCAAACTGTGCTGATTTGGATCCCTCTGCATATATTGGTGTGCTGTTTCCTGAGGGTGAGGAGTAGGTTTTGGTCTACATTTGAATACTGTCAAGTGCTATTTTGAATCCAGACGGCAGTCCAAACTGCTCCAAATTGTTTTCTTCTCTTTCTTTCTCTTTTTTCCTTTGTTTTCTTGTCATGGTTAAACTTCGGTCAATTTGTCACCCGCAGTACCTGTTTTATGAGTCACTATGTTTCTCAGGCAGAATTGAGGAAAAGGAGCTGTTGGGGTGATGCCAGACTGTTTTCCTTCTTATATTCCCCTCTCTTTCATTTTCACAAGTGTTTGCAATTAAAAGCCCTTTACATACTTTGCTGTATATCATGTGAGTTCTGACCCCCTCCCCAAAATGCTATCTTACATCTGATTATGAGAAACCAAATGTTGTGAATCTTGCCCGATTTGCCAACATTGTTGATTTTGGCTTCAGGGGACCCTTCTGTTTGTCTTTTTATTTCTGTGTGCCACCTTCTGAAAAAAGCATACTCCTTGCAGCTAACCACCTGCTATCACACTCAACATGCCAACAAATCAGGTATTTGGTTTAGTTTCTTCTTTGCTGATTGAGGAGCACAAAAATATTTTTTATCCCAGTCTGTAACAGTCTTGGATCTTGAATTATTTCATAAATGAACATGTTTTAGATATGCTTATATTGTCAGATGGTTTTGATACCTTCCATTGGAAATGTAATGACTAAAAAGCCCCATATTGTTACAAAATTCATAGTACCGATGAAGAATTTTGCAGAGACGCTTTATGTAGTGAGACATCTGTATATTTCTTGCACAGCTGATTTCTCTGGACCCAAGCTAATTTCTCAGATGATTTCTTTGGCAGAAGATCAGATGTCTCATTTAGTATTGGTCTTCCCATTGTTAAACAGGAACATCACCTGCAGACCACTTTCATGGCATGGGTACTCAACCTGGTACCCTACAGATGTTCTTGTACCAGAACTACCTTCAGCCTCAGTCATTGCGGTCAATGTTCAGGGATGATGGGAGTGGTTGGACAACTCCTGTGTTGTTGGATAACTAGGAGGGCACAGCATAAAATACCCTTGCTTCATGAAAAACGCAAATACTCCTTTACTGCTTGGATATTCCATAAGCAATGCAGATTCCAAAGTCTGAAATGGGAAAAATAAAAAGGGAAGAAAAGAAGACCAACAACTTTCTCTCTCTCTTTCAAAAAACCAGTGGTGCTGAACCCGGAAAAAATTATTACCCCAGTCAAGAGAAAAAAAGTTCTACATCAGCGGCATGCAGTCAGTGGGTTGGAGAAAATAGACTACAGTGGTACCTTGGGTTACAGACGCTTCAGTTACAAACTCTGCTAACCCAGAAATAGTACTTCGGGTTAAGAACTTTGCTTCAGGATGAGAACAGAAATTGTGCTCCGGCGGCGTGTCAGCAGGAGAAGGCCCCATTAGCTAAAGTGGTGCTTCAGGTTAAGAAGAGTTTCAGGTTAAGAATGGACCTCCAGAACGAATTAAGTACTTAACTCGAGGTACCACTGTACTCCCCTAAAATGTTCCCCTGGTGCCTCCTCTCCGAAGCCCAGGAAGCGTTCACCCAGCTTAGGGAGGGAGGAACGATATTCTGACAGGGCCCAGGGCCCGCTCAACTTTGGGAAGGAGGCGGGCAAGCTCCAGCATGCTGTCAGAGACCTAGCGGCACTTTCCCAAAGCCTGGTCAACTTCTGCCTGGCTTATGGAGGGGGGTGCAATGCTCACATGTGTGATGTCAAGGTGTTGTGACATCACCCACAATTGCCCTCACAATGCAGGGAGATTGCTTATCTGGAGAGGCAATCCCCCTGTGACTCTGGACAAATAGAAGCAACTGAGCATGTGCTTCGCCAGTGTCTTTATTATAGAGACATTCGTATGAGCCTCATCTTACCATTACTGCATAAGTACCCATGGTGCACTGGACAATTCTATACCTCCCTGCTGCTTTCAGATACCAATCCTGCTGCAACATACAATGTTGCCAGATTCTGCACAGCAGTGCTCAAAATTCATCAGATAATGAGCGTGCACTGTAGACTGATAAAAAGGTAAAGGTAAAGGACCCCTGACAGTTAAGTCCAGTTGCAGATGACTCTGGGGTTGCAGCGCTCATCTCGCTTTACAGGCTGAGGGAGCCAGTGTTTGTCCACAGACAGTTTTCTGGGTCATGTGGCCAGCATGACTAAGCCGCTTCTGGAGCAACGGAACACTGAAACCAGAGCAGTGCACGGAAATGCCATTTACCTTCCTGCCAGAGCGGTACCTATTTATCTACTTGCACTTTGACGTGCTTTCAAACTGCTAGGTTGGCAGGAGCTGGGACCGAAAAAGGGAGCTCACCTCATCACAGGGATTTGAACCACTGACCTTCTGATCGGCAAGCGCCACCCATGTCCCTTTTCTATAGACTGATAGCTGTGGTCATATATATATATATATATACTAGGCTTTTGCACTCTTTCACTCTTGTCTGATGTTCCTAACCCTTCTTTTAGACTTTCTTAGCTTCTTTTGGATTCTTATGCACTTATATATATATATTCTGTTTTTAACTCCTGTTAGGTTTTAAAAAAATGATTGTATCCCGCCTTCCTTATGCTGGTCTACGACCGTAATATAGTGTTGTTGTTGTTGCAATTGCCCTCACAAGTTGGTGCCTCTGGCCCTAACTGTTCCCCCATGAAAAAATTTGCTGCATGCCACTGTTGTACATGATTGGGGAAACTGGGGTGACTGACTAAAACCTCCTTCATTTCAATAGGACTTAGGTTTAGCCTGATTTGTGTTTGGTTTTAACACAAGCAAATACCACTAGATCTGATTGTGCCTTGTATATTCATATAGATCTGTGCACTATTCCCATCTTGATTTGTGTTCTCTTGCAGACTTGATCATGACTCTCATGGTACCTCAGACAATATGTGCCACTGAGTTTGGGGGCACCAACTCCCAGGTAAGTGTTTATAGCATTGCGGCCTTAATCCATGGCTGTTTTTCAAATATCCTCAGTGATACTAATACTACTGCTCAGTGGCGTAGCGTGGGTTGTCAGCACCCGGGGCAAGGCAAGTAATTTGCGCCCCCTAACCCGTGGATTTGCGCCCCCTAATCCTAACCCCCAGATGTTGCGCCCAGTGCGGCCGGCCCCCCCTGCACCCCCCACGCTACGCCACTGCTACTGCTGCAACCCATTCCATTCATCTAACTCTAGCTTTCTCTGCATACTGTAAATTTCCTTTCCTGTGTTTGTTGTTATTCACTCTTAAGAGCAAACCTGAAGGCAGAGAGCGAGAGAGAGAGCTCCCTTGCATACTTCCTTATATAATTTCTTGAAAAAGAATAATAAAAGCCTGACCCCATCGATTATCCTTTGTAGCTCTTGTGAAGTCAGGGCAACTACAGAGCTGAGAATTGGATTTCCAGAGTTTCGAACTGCAGCCCAAGGAAACAAGGCTAATGCCAGGGCCATGATTAAGTTTTGCCACATTCAATTTTGAAGAGCTTGATGTATGCAGATCCCTACTTGTCGTTCTTAATCTGCCCCCTGGCATGCGTCTTATTTGCAAATATGGTACCACATCAAGCAATCTTTCTAACTTAATGTCCAACACGATAGTGAAATACGCCTGTCATATATGTGCACTTTGAAATTGGATCACAGTGATGGAACACAATAAAGCAGGCATTTTGTGCCCCCACATCACACAGCGTCTGTGGCTTTCTCATCTCGATTGTGAAATGAGGGATACATATAAACAAACAAGGTGAATGCATTCTGATTCAATAAGTCTTGCAGAGTGGAAAGTTCGGAAATAATGTCTTCAGACATTTCTATGATTGGGTTGATAACAATACCTTGAGTAGCTATTTGTCATTGTTTTTAAACTATTGAAGTGCAAAATGGTAGTGAGTTGCTTAATAAAAGCTTAAACCGTTTTAACACAGCGGTCTCACAAATCTCTCATATTGTCGCTTTGTGTCCAGATGCACTGCCATTCATTCAAGCACAGGGTGTATGCATGAAGTGGTGGACATTCATGTATGGAATCCAGTGGAAGTTGGCAGGGTGGCGTCAGGAATGAAGTTGCCATGCAGAAGCCTGGGTGATGCTGTCAGGTGGTAGTCATCCACTTCCCCATGCCTGCTTTTGTCTTGGAATCTGGCAAAGCTTTTCCCAATACAGCTGTGGAAGTAATGAAGAGAACCGCACAACATAAGCCACCTTCTAATTCTAAATAAGTGTCTTTCTAAATACATCCATATAGTGTTCATGGCACCTGTTCCCTCATGATGGATAATGGGAGGCTGTGCAGACTCTTCCCCAGCTGTTGCCAGTGGCATTAGATTCACTGTCATGTCACAAGCAGACATGGTGGCCAACGGGAAAGACTGGGAGAGGGGTGGAGGGGTGGAGGAAGGAAGCAGGCTCAGAAGAAGGAGAAGACAGCTTAGGGGAAATTGGGGCAGGCAGGGCCAGCTGGAGACCCAAGAGAAATCTGAATTGACTGGCTTTTGTCTGCTTAAGTTGCCCACATTTTGTGCTTAAAACCTGGGAAGAATTGTCTGGAATATCAAAATTTTTGGAATGCCAGTGATGGTAGAGAGTTTGAATGATGGAGAGCCCTGAGAACAATTCAGTCTCAGGGAACTGGAATTGAGGGTAGTAGTTACGCTGCCAGAGAAGGAATTTATAAACACAAGATATGACAGAGTATCCACTAGATGTAAGCCAAAAGGAACAGGGATTACTTTTTGTAAATAGACTTTCAACCTTCTGCAATTTATAAGCACAAGATGGTGAAAATATTTGTTCATTCAGAATGAGGGCAATCCCTCATGCATCACCTGTGTTCTTTCATTACCGTTCAATTGCCCTTACTCTCAGCTGGCCTGAGTAACATTATCACGTAGCCAGCTTGGACTGTCAACGTAGCGTCATGATGCTGCGTGATCCCTTTTTGCTTGGGATCTATTCAGCAATAAGCAGTGCTTTTTCTGTGGGTACGCGATGGTACACAGTACCAGGACCTTTCCCCTCAAATATTAAAAGTGTGGCATCCACTGTAACAACTTCATGGTGAGTACCGCCACCTTCCTTCCTTCCTTCCTTCCTTCCTTCCTTCCTTCCTTCCTTCCTTCCTTCCTATTAAAAAAAGCACCGAGAATAAGTCTTGTAAAAGTTGCCAGAGCAAAAAGAAAGCAGTTGCTACAAACATCTTTGTGCAGAACTAGGAAAGATAAATGGTAACATGTTTGTTTGATGTGTGTGTGGCGGATTCCTGGGAAAGCTTTGATCATATCTGAATAATCAGGGACAGTTCTAGGCCACACTGAATGGAGATGAGCATTTTTAGAATTCTAGATACTACAGACACACTCATCCAAGCAGGTGACGTATTTTTAGTGAATTTTGTGTGTGCTTCCTGGACATCTACTTTTTCGAATTTAATGTGCCTCTATTGCTGAACCAGGGACGCAGGTGGTGCTGTGGATTAAACCACAGAGCCTAGGACTTGCCGATTGGAAGGTCGGTGGTTCGAATCCCCGTAACGGGGTGAGCTCCTGTTGCTCGGTCCCTGCTCCTGCCAACCTAGCAGTTCGAAAGCACATCAAAGTGCAAGTAGATAAATAGGTACCGCTCCAGCGGGAAGGTAAACGGTGTTTCCGTGCGCTGCTCTGGTTTGCCAGAAGCGGCTTAGTCATGCTGGCCACATGACCCGGAAGCTGTACGCCGGCTCCCTCGGCCAATAAAATGAGATGAGCGCCGCAACCCCAGAGTCAGCCATGACTGGACCTAATGGTCAGGGGTCCCTTTACCTTTACCTTTATTGCTGAACCGCCATTGTATAATCCAATATATTATTTGGTTGTGCGGTGTGTGAAGTTCTACTCTGAATGCTGAAGAGGCTTGACATATTCTTTTTATGATAGTTCATTAATGCTACACCCGTATTGGTCATTTGGTTATTTAAAAGATGTATAAAAATATTTTGCATCTTAGTTTTGATGAACAGTTATCTTGTGGCTGCTTGGCTTAAGTCTCTGGAAACGTCTGGGACTCTCTGTGCATCTGCTTAGTATGATGACACTGGGTATTTGTTCAGTATATGATGACCAGCCTATCAGGGTATCCATACATTCAAGACTGACAGCACAATCCTGTCAATTTCTACTTAGAAGGAAGTCCCATTGAGTGCACTTGGGCTTTCTTCCAAATAAGTGGGTATAGGATTGTAGCTTAAATACAGCCTAGCTTGGAAATAAGTGAATTGGATTATTTTTTATTCATTTTCTAGATGGCAGAAAAAAAGTGTCCGATATCCCAAAGCACACACTGACAGCCTCTATGCCAATCCAAATATTTCCCAGCAACTCTGTATCTTCTTGATCTTAATCCTATATCAATACAGACAAGGAGGGAGGTTGTAAAATGAAGGACTTCTAGGCTGAAAGTCATTCTCTGTCTCTGCCTCCCTGTTGAAATAATTTGTTGCCCTGTCTTGCTGGCTTCAGGGGATTTACAATTAGATCAGTTTCACAACCAACCTGGGTTTGCACCTACCTTTTGAAGTAGTTTACAGTAGTAAGGGTGGTTGTGGTTGGGTTCCACCCCTCCTTCCATATTAACTTCAGCAATAAAAGTGGTGTGCTTCTTTTCCTTTCTTTGTGGCTGAGAGCTGAATTAAAAACACTGATACCAGTAGCTAGTTGAACTATAGCTCACTTTGGGCCATGTAATCATAAAGAGAACCAGCAGAGGAAAAGCTATCAGTGCAGGAGCTAGATAACCAAATTTCAGGCAAATGCCCACAGGTATGCAGGTGGTCGAGGGATGCAGGTGGCACTGTGGTCTAAACCACTGAGCCTCTTGGGCTTGCTGATCAGAAGGTCAGCGGTTCGAATCCCCATGACAGGGTGAGCTCCCATTGCTTGTTTCCAGCTCCTGCCAACCTAGCAGTTCGAAAGCAAGCCAAGAAGTAGAAGTAGATAAAGAGGTACCACTCTGGCAGGAAGTTAAACAGTGTTTCCATGCGCTGCTCTGGTTTCAGTGTTCTGTTGTGCCAGAAGCGGCTTAGTCGTGCTGGCCACATGACCTGGAAAAACTGTCTGTGGACAAACGCTGGCTCCCTTGGCCTGTAAAGTGAGGTGAGCACCGCAACCCCAGAGATATCTGTGACTGAACTTAATTGTCAGGGGTCCTTTACCTTTACCTTTTTATGCAGGTGGTCAGTTCCCGCAAGGATGGGTAGAACCAATTCTTCCTGCCCTGAAGGAGAGGAGGGAGGCATTCCTGCATGATCACGCCCCTGAGATGCCTCAACTCCAAGTGGATGAGGAGGAAAGATGGCCCTAATTCCCACCACTGGGTCCTGAAACCCAGGAGCTGCCCATTACCCACAGAGGTGCCTAAGGGGGTCACTCAACCAACCTACTTCTTCCCTGCCTGCCAAAGTAACCAGTTTAACCAATCAACTATTTAGCAGACTACCATCCAGTTCCAGGCGGTGTGGAGCAGGTGAAAACACCAGTCTGTCGAGCTGACCAAGATTTCTACTATGCCCAAAGGTCAACACCATAGCCACACCACGAAAGAGGAACTGTTAATGGGTGCAGCCACCAAAAAGAGGTAAGGGACTAGCCACATACGAACGAATTGCATGTCAACACAAATTAAGAATGGATAAATATGAAGAAATCTGGAAGGAATATTTAAGCGATAAGGCAGACGGTGGTGGGAAGTAGGGGCATGAGAGGCGGGGAAATATTGTTTAAAAGGTGTAGTCATAGGTATATCAGTACTCAAATCTGAAATGGTAAATTGTGCTATTAGTGTTATTGCGGTTTTTGTTGTATGCTTTTTGTAGTTGTTGTTTGTATTGAAAAAATGATTATAATTTTTTTTAAAAAAAAGAGGTAAGAGAGTGAGAGCAGCTTGTACCTACCATATTTTTCGCCCTATCGGATGCACTTTTTCCCCTCCAAAAATGAAGGGAAAATGTGTGTGCGTCCTATGGGGCGAATGCAGGCTTTCGCTGAAGCCTGGAGAGTGAGAGGGGTCGGTGCACACCGACCCCTCTCGCTCTCCAGGCTTCAGGAGAGCCCCAGCGCCAGCCCCACAAGGTCGGGGGACAGCGGGGAGGCAAAGCGTTTGGAGGCTGACGGTGGGGAGACACGTGCTTCTCCCCTCTGCCAGCCCCGCAAGCTCCGGGGACAGCTGGGAGGCGCAGCACATCTTCCCGCTGTCCCCGGACCTGATCTGAAGGCGGGCCGCAGGGAGAAAAATGCTTCTCCTCGCTGCCGGCCCCACAAGCTCCGGGGACAGCTGGGAGGCGCAGCGCGTCTTCCCGCTGTCCCCGGACCTGATCTGAAGGCGGGCGGCAGGGAGAAAAGCACTTCTCCCCGCTGCCTGCCCCACAAGCGCCTGGGTGGGAAATTTTTTTTTCTTTATTCCCCCCCCCCAAAAAAAAACCCTTGGTGCGTCCTATGGGCCGGTGCGTCCTATGGGGCGAAAAATACGGTATATGCACTGTTACCATGCTCCCCAAGTTGTTACAGAGCACAGTGTGTCTGAGGGGAACCTGCTTGCCCTTTAGGCAGATGGCAGATGAGGTTTCCACCCTAACTTCTTTTTGGAAGGGGTGAAGGGGTGGGACCAGGCGGAAATGGACTATTGTTATCCTTCAAGGAAGCAAAGTGTGATCTCTTCCAGCTCTTCACAGATTATAGCATCCATCTCCAGCCATCAGCTTCTAGGGACACTAGGGCAATTGACCAGTGAACTTATTGCACCTATTTTCCCATGCCTGTATAAACACTTAGATACCAAGCCTGTTTGTGCATACTATCCCAAGTATACTAGCACCTGATTCTACAGTCTCCCACATTACAGCTGTAATTTCCCTAGCACACAATATCTCTCCCTTTCACTGCAGGGGGTGGGGTGGGGATTCACACCAGGCATTTGAACGCAGCCCTCAAAATGGCAATGAAACAAGTCTCAACATTTGCAAAACATTCCTTTATTAATAGAAATAAATTATTTTGTATAAAAATTTGCATGCTTCAACCATTGCATTTATCATTAGCACAACGCAGGGCTTCAATTCAGTCAGCCATCTTCACAAGGAACAAACTTCATCTTCTTATACAAGTTGAACAAGTGTGGAACGGGAATGGAAATTCTCACAATCACAAAAAAGTACTTACAAGTAGAACATCAGACATGGTTTTTTTTATTTCAACAGCATTTTTTTTTTTCACAAGCTAACATTTTTTGTTTTCCTTTTGTGATTCACCTTCTTTCATGAGTAAACAGTTTGGACATTTGACACACAGTCATATAATATATTTCTGGGCGATTTCTCTCCCAACCCACCCGCCCCTCCTGCTTTGGGCTCAAGGTTAGTCTTTGTCCTTTTACAGTTTAGACTATGGTCTAGAGACATCTCAAAGGCTGAGTTCTCATGGTGCTATAGTCAATGTTGTTCTTAAGTTTGCATCCTGCAAGTCTTCAGGTATGTTTGGTTTCCTCACTCAGTTTCCATGATTGCTGTAGCTGACATAAGTCGTCTTGCTGGAGGAAGCTGCGGGCAAAAACAAGCAAAGATCAGCCAAACAGAGAAAAGCCCTTCTTATGGATACGGAAAGAAGCTTAACAACCCTGTGAAATGTTTCGTGCTGGTGATGTGCCATGTCTTCAGAGAAACTGAATAGAATTAGGCATGGGCGTTAATCAGGGCTGCTGACAGACACAGCGGACAGGTTGTTCTTTTTGCTCAAGCTCTGGGATCACAGAGAGATTCTGGTCTCAGCAAAGGGCATCACGCAAACCCATTTCAACACAGTACTTGAACCAAATATACCTAGCATTGTGGGGCAATCCCAACAGTGGTGTCAGGGCTGGTTACTGCGGTGGTGGAGTGGTGGGGCAGGGCAGTGGGGAAGTCAAGGATGCAGCAATGCGTGGGGACTGCATGGGTGGAGCCAAACCTTGTTATCTCCCACTTGGACTACTGCAACACACTCTACGTGGGGCTACCTTTGAAGGTGACCCGGAAAATGCAATTAATCCAGAATGCGGCAGCTAGACTGGTGACTGGGAGTGGCCGCCAGGACCACATAACACCGGTTCTGAGAGATCTGCATTGGCTCCCAGTACGTTTCCAAGCACAATTCAAAGTGTTGGTGCTGACCTTTAAAGCCCTAAACAGCCTCGGTCCAGTATACCTGAAGGAGCGTCTCCACCCCCATCGTTCAGCCCAGACACTGTGATCCAGCGCCGAGGGCCTTCTGGCGGTTCCCTCATTGCGAGAAGGGAGGTTACAGGGAACTAGACAGAGGGCCTTCTCGGTAGTGGCGCCCACCCTGTGGAACACCCTCCCTTCAGATGTGAAGGAAATAAGCAGCTATCCTATCTTTAAAAGACATCTGAAGGCATCCCTGTTCAGGGAAGTTTTTAATATTTGATGCTGTACTGTTTTTAGCACTTGATTGGGAGCCGCCCAGAGTGGCTGAGGAAACTCAGCCAGATGGGCGGGGTATAATAAATAAATAAATTATTATTATAATTATTATAATTATTATTATTATAAACCAGCACCCCTGCTAGTATCCTGACCACACTGCCTGGGTAAGTGGCAGTATCACCCTATCAGGAAGGTGGCAACACAACACCTCCCCAGCCTGATGACCACATGCATCTGAACAGATCTTCCAGAAGTGACCTGGGTCATCTCAGAAAGTTCCGCCAGTAGGGAATCTATGGAGAGAGAGCCTCATTCTGCTTCCCTCCAGCCATAATCCCTGGAATGGCTTGAGAGCTATGGGATTTGACATTGCTCCCAGATAGGGTTGGAGGAGAAATTTGATTCAGTTGCCATTTAAGTGCAAATCTATCAAATTCACACTGTCCAAATGTAAGAACTGAAAAACGGCCATCTTTAAAAATTCGTACTTATCTGAGTTTTGTGCTGCAATTCTCCAGCCAAGGCTCACAAATATTTTATTATTTAATTTCTTTCATAAAGTTTATATACTGTAAAAAAAAAGCAAAACTCAAAGGGGTTTACAAAAAAAGTATGCATTAGGGGAAAGTGTACCCCAAAATGAATATTGTACAGTGGTACCTCAGGTTACATACGCTTCAGGTTACAGACTCTGCTAACCCAGAAATAGTATCTCGGGTTAAGAACTTTCTTCAGGATGAGAACAGAAATCATGCAGCAGTGGCGTGGCAGCAGTGGGAGGCCCCATTAGCTAAAATGGTGCTTCAGGTTAAGAACAGTTTCAGGTAAAGAATGGACCTTCAGAACGAATTAAGTACTTAACCTGAGGTATCACTGTATACAAAAATGCATTATATTAGTGGAAATTGTGTGCAAAAATATGTAGTCAAAACAGCATATAAAAACGTATTTCATAGGAAAGAGTTGCACAAAGATGATGATTAATTTTGATGAGGATCAAATAGAGAAAAGCACACCACTGCAGAAATTTGGAGAATTGAATTTAAGATTGGAAAAATGAGAAACTGAGAGAACCAGAATGAATATCTCAGGGCACTCCCAGAAGCAGCCAGCAGGGAACTTTGCAGAAAACGTTGCACCACTGCAACCAGTGCAGGACATTTTTAAATAGTTAAAAAGCAAGAAAAATTGGAAAGCACTTGGCCACATTGTAAAGTATAAGTGAGGTAAGCAGCAACCCTCTCCTGAAAATTATAGAGAAATTTCTCCATCTTGGGATTTTTCAGAAAACTGAGTTTAACTCCACTTACCCAATGAAGGAAATTTCCTGCACTGCTTGTGTTCAGTCTTTCCATTTAAAATGTTATTAAAAGAAGAAGTAACAAGTCCTCCTGAGCCTATGGCTTCTTAGGGTAGTAATGAGCCTAAATTAACAGTACTCCTAAGAATTTGTGTGTGATTTCTGAAAAGTTGCTCATAGTCTTGTCAATTTCATTTCGTGGTTTTAAAAAGGAGAGGAAGAAAACACTGACTACCAGTGTACCCAGCTTTCCTCTTCTCTCTTTATTTCATGAACATCTTCTCAAGCATCATCCACAATTTACTATAATGAGCTTACTGCTTCTGTTTGGGGATTTGAAAGCCTCAGCAGCTGGTATCTTGGTTTTAAAGACTGTGGGCAATTCACAGTTGAAATACGAATCACACTTGGCAAGCATAGGTGACCAGAGATGGCTGTATATTTGGCACAATAAACTCGAGGAACTAACAGACTTTTAAAAGATCAGTTTAGTCCTTTGGAATAAAATAAAGACAAATCAAAATGACATGCAGCTCTCTTGAATTGAAAGCAGGCATTTCAATAACCAGGCTGTATCCCTAGCAAGCGGGTAATAGGGGTGGTAACAAAGTTTTACTCAAGAATAGACCCATGGAGCTAACTTAGTAATGTTCCTTAATTTGAGTGACTCTGCTTTGAGTAAAGGTTAGTTGAATACCACCCTACGATTGCAGTCAGTGAATTGAGAACTATATATATTGTACAGGAGTGACTAACTCGTAGCCTGCCAGATTTCACTATACTGCATCAGCCCTAGCTAACATGACCACAGGTTCGACGTTCATGGTATAATATAGCTCATCTACACTTAAAATACACAGGGTATCTGTTAAAGATATAAGTTTAATATGCATAAAATGTAATGTTTGTATGCATTGATGTTTGAACAATTCATGTATAGCTTTACATTTGCAAAGAGAATTTTGCATTAAGGAGGAGGTTTCACTCTGGCAAATGCGGCAGAAAAGGGTGGATATTTCAATTTCAGGTTAATTGATGACTTATCCTAGAAAACTGCTATAAATAAGAGTGTATGAATGGAGTCCCCTGCTTAATCAGTCAGACACCACAGCAGGTCAGGCCAGATTTCTAACAGAAGGAAACTACTACTAGAACACGTTAAACATGTTGGCCATTTTATACGCAAGAAAATCAGGCTTATTTTGCTCCTCTACACAGTTGCTAAGCAACGCATGCACACAGGCCCAGTTTGAAGCCAGGGCTCATTGGATGCAACCATAACTGTTAATTAGTTCTGCACCCTGCACCTTGCTATTTCACCCACTAACTGCTTGAAAACTCTAAGAAAAGAAAAGAAAACCTTAGCCTAACCTTTTTGGAGCATTTACCTGTTGTCACTGTTCCGACAATGATAACAATACTATGAAGAAAGCAAGGATCCTCATGAGTTTGGAATAATCCCAGCCTCACGAAGCAGTTTGGGGAGGGCGACATGAGAACCTTTGATCCCAGCCTTGCCCTCAAGGAGCTGGGATCGGATGGTGCATGGGGTGCCCACAGGCCCTCCACAGGCCACTTTGCGAGGCTGGGATCTGATCAGAGTCCAGCCTCGCAAAACATCACAGGGCTGGTTCAGGGAGGATGGTGTGAGCAGCATCCCCCCTCCTGAGAAAAATGTGCCCGGGGCAATCACCCTGGCAGCTCCCCCCCCCCACACACTACAACCACAGGCAGTGGAGCAACTGTTGGGCCCGAATGGTCTCTTGGGCCCCAATGCTAACTGCTTCAGGGCTGATGAAAATTAAGAAGATAAGGAGTCTGGCTGTGCTGGGCCTGGGGGTTAACCCGAGCCACACAGTCCAGGTCTGGTCCTGAATCCAAGGATTCTGTGAGGAGTCAGTCCAACAGGGCCAAGGTAGGAAACCGGGCTAGGTCAGGCACAGGGTCTCAGGCAGGTTCCAGCAAGCAGCAATGTTGCTCCCGCAACCTGGAGCAGGGTCCGGCAGTCTTTTATCTCTGACAGGGTAACGTCCAGTCCTGATCCCCTGGTGACTCACCTCCCTGTCTCGCCCGAAGGCAAGCACTCCTCCTGCAAGTACTCAGGTCTCTCCTTTTCTCAGACCTGAGTCTCTGCAGCTCGGGAGATGTCGGTGGGTTACTAGACCCAGAGGCCGCCTCAGCCTCTCCTGACCCAACTGGTAGTGGAGCAGCTGTAAGTGATTGCCCAGCTGGAGGCAATGAGGTAATCCCCGCATCTGGAGCCAGGGCAGGCTCAGGCCCCTGACTCAGCCTAGCTGGTGCTTGTTGCAGGGGAACCTGTGCAGACTGGGGCCCCAGACTCGGTTCAGATGCTGCCTGAGGCAGAGGATCAGGTGCGGACTGAGACTCCTCCGCCTCCGAGTCTGAGCCTGAGTCCCAGGCCATCACATGGGGTCAGACCCATCGAGTCCAGAACCCTGCTTCCTGTAGGATTCCCCCAAAAGCAAGACATGAAGGCAACAGTACTCTCACAGTGTTGCTCCCAGATGGAACTTAAAAGGCCTCTTTAGCAAATAGTTATCATGTGGGCTGGGAAGAGCAAGGAACCAGTGTGACGTTAACATATGAGAGAGTGCTGGAGGTGAAATAGTTAAACAGGTTGCCCAGTCAGGAGCCAGGGGGGTGGAGTCAGTGGAACTATAAAACCAGCTCTGGGAGGTGCAAAAGGAGGAGTTTGTTGGGAGTTGGGTGGTTGGTTGGGATAGAGTCTGTGGGTAGGTTGAGTTAGTGTAGCGAAATAAGCTGAGTCAGGAATAGTTAGGGGCTAGGAAGACAAGTAAATATCTGAGAGGTGGTTTAGTGAGTGAGAGCAGGTAGCGGAAGTTATATGTCTGGATAGGCACCCCATGATTGTAATTGACCGATACCGTTTATGAAACCACACGCTTGTTAAACTGCAATAAATAAACAGAAGTTTATGTTCTAATTTAACTCTGACTGGACTCAGTATTGTACCAGGTAGGGCCTGGGTGGTGGCAGCGAGAAATAAAGCGGTGGCACAGGGATCAATAGACGGTGAAACATCTGGAGACCCTGTGTGATTGCCACAACCAGTTGCACAACTGATCCAGGGTTTAGAGCTAGATGAGTTTATTGTCAGGAAAAAGCAGCAATGCAAAAGCCAGCTGCAGGTGGCTGGAATGCAAAACAGGATGTTGTTGTCTCGAACTGTACTGTTGGGAAAAAGGGGGAGTCTATTCTCTGTACTGAGCACCGGATGTTAGCTCAGAGTGTCATCTGACCTGTACTGGAAGTACAGGGGCGGAGTTGTGACTCTTCTGCTGGAGTCTGGAGGGTGCAGTCACGTTTTCTCTGTACTGCTGAATGACAGGAATAAAACATGTAAATAGGACTCCTGTCTGTCTCATTTCCCCTCCCTGGGGGAATGCAGGGAGGGAGAGAAGCAGAGAGTAGCAGAGGGTGTGTTCTTCTCACGACTGACGAGGAGAATCGCCGATTTACGACCTTGCCTGCCGGGAGACGCAGACGGAAGGTCAACAAGTATCTCACTCGGTTTGCCCGGGGGAGGCCAGTTACCTCTGACTGCGAGCTGAGATACTGACATTTATATCATAATCATCACTGCACAGGGAGAAACACCGAGTTTCAAAGCAATTTCAAAACACACTACATTATAAAAATACATTGTAAAAGTGCTGTTGTGCCCTTTAGGTCACGAGAATCACGACAGAGTCAGGAACTGAACCTAGAAGTCTGCTTAAGCACACCTAGGTGCAACTAAGCCCCAATGCTATCATACCCCATTGAGATCATATTCCACTAAACACATGTTCTCAACCTGACTGTTGAGTTTCATTCCCTCCACGGCACCATGCTTCCCCTCACCCCGTCACCGCAAATGATGTCATTGCCGCACAATGCCATGACTGCCACTGCAAAAGTAATTTGAGACCTGAGGGTCACCAACTGTTAGCAAGAAGGAATATTTTCTAGATGGTATTCTGAGTACTATTACAGCTAGCTGGTTTCAAAGAGCAGCTTTCAAGAAACTCAGCGATAAGTGTGCTGGTGCCTCTAAAAAGTTTCCGCAAATTATTTTGGCAGCAGGGAGTAAAGTTAAGATGGTCTAATAGCTACAAGATGACTTTTGAAAAAAGCAAGCGCCAATTCTGAGTTGCCTGTCTTTCAGCCAAGACAGCTCAATTACACCATGGAGGGGGGGGGGACTCCCGAGAATGGGGATGTGTTGCCTTTCCTAATCTTCCTGCTTCTCAAGCAGTAAACAACGAGGATCAACACCCTGAAGGCAGGCGCTGAAGATGAGCTTTAAAATCATATCAATGTTTTGGGGCTGAAGCCAAGATAAGACTACAGTAAAACACAAAAACACTTTGCTGCGCATCAAGCTACTGGATGGAATAGGTTTGCTTCCAGTTGTCACTCATAAATCACATTTAGAGAGTGCTTATACTAGATTCAGCCACTCCCATCCAGCATGTAGATAGGGAACTCGCTCTCTGAGTGTTGGTCCTCATGAAGCCAAACAGCACCATTCACACACAATAGGAAGGCTTTTAGAAAACTTGAGGCAATCCTAAAATTTGCAGAAACACTCATATAATTTAAAAAATAAAATAAAATAAACCCAAGCCTTTTAAAAAAAAGCTTAATAAGGATGGAGCATATTCAGTGGGTGTTCAACAGTGACAGGCTGTCTCTTTTCCTTTGTATTCTTCTGGGCCTCTGAGACATTTGTGAGAGAAACCAAGACATTTTTACCTTCCCATACTGGCATATGAAATCAAGAAAGCTTAATGATTAGCAAGCGCATTGTGATAAACTGATCAATATTGTTGGGTTTCTGATTGCCTTTTCTTAAAAAAGCAAACTGCTTTGAGGGTGGCTCCCCCCACAAAATAAAACAGTGGCCATTATTTTGATGAATAATAATAATGATGATAAAAACCCTTTGCCAAGCATTGCTAGTTCCCTTATTTATCTTTGGTGTCTGTAATTCTTCCACAGCATCCAAATGTCTGGAAGGTACGGCTGCTTCCACCATAGTGTACACTTCCTACATTTCTCCCTGCCACGCAGCCATTGAAGGAACAAGAGCAAACTTCAAGATCTGCTGTCACCAACTCCATTCTCTCTTTAGACAGTGCTTTCCCCCCCTGGCGAAACGCAATGGTAAGCGGCAGCACTACCATATTTTGTGGGGGGAAGGAGGCAGGAGGGCTCTCGAACCCCATCAGAGCATTGTGCCTCCTTCCCCAAGCCCTGGAAGCATTTGGCCAGCTTAGGAGTGGGCTTTGGGAAGGTGGATAGAGGGCTATCAGACCCGTCAGAGCATCACGTCTCCTTCGCCCAGCCTGGGAGTTGTTCCCCCTGTTTGGCTTGGAATCAGCTTGATCCCCTTCCCCTCTTTCCTTTTTCCTTTCTCCTTCTGTGATGGGACTCCTATTTGGGAACTTCCCTGGTTTTTTTCTGGCCCACATAGGACCAGTCTGGATAGTTGGCCTTGGTGAAGATTTGACGTTTTCACCCCCCAAAAGTTTTTGATTTGTGTTTCTACTGAAATGAGGCTGCATTTTAATGTTGTATTTTAATTTTGTTTTTAAGTTGTATTTTAATCAATTGTTTTTATACCTGGTGTTAGCCGCCCTGAGCCTGGTCTTGGCTGGGTAGGGTAGGGTATAAATACATTATTATTATTATTATTATTATTATTATTATTATTATTATTATTATCCCAAAGCTGGGCAGGTCGAAGCCTCTTCACCTGGGCAGCAGCTCCCCAGTAGGTCGGTGGATAAGGGAGCAGCAAGCAGCTAACTCACTCTCATTGCCCAGCCTTGGTATCAGGCCACACCCCTCACTCTCCCTTGATGACAGGAACTATTTTTTTTCTAGAAAAAAAAGCACTGTCTTTATCTGGTATGTTTATGCCTCATTTAAAAGAAAGATCATAATAAACATTATAATTCATGCTTCATGCTTCCATATCTGCAGTACCAAGGGCTGTTTACTTTGTTTCAAAGCATATCCTTTTCTCATAACAAATTATGAATTATTGCTAAGCCTGCAAAAGCCAGCAAACAGGAATTTTCAGATTTTACCAATAGTCTTTTGTGATTTGGGGATCGACAGCACTGAATAATTTCTTTGTTGCGCTGACATTTGTAAAAGCATGCTATCGGAAACAAACCTTTTGCATTAAAAAATACTTTTCTCTCTCTTATTTTTCTCTCTTTTACCACACATGCAACAAAATGCAGACTTCAATGTGGTGAAGGACAATTCATCTTTTGTATTTAGGCCTTTGACTTTGCCCAGATCTATTTTGCCTTTTTAGATAAGTATGCAGGCAAATAAATGTCATATAGCATGCTATGACAACATGCTCCCATAGAGTGCAATGACTAACCTACTTGAAAGAGTTATTTCGAGATGTGCCAGGATTCATGAACCAATTCCAGAAGGGGAATATCCAGCTTTTCTAATTGCATATTTTGCTAGTTGGTGATGAAATTTGCATATGAGTACTTAGACAATGGGACGCAGGTGGCGCTGTGGCTTAAACCACAGAGCCTAGGACTTGCCGATCAGAAGGTCGGCAGTTTGAATCCCTGTGACGGGGTGAGCTCGGTCCCTGCTCCTGCCAACCTAGCAGTTCAAAAGCATGAAGTGCAAGTAGAAAAATAGGTAACGCTCCGGCGGGAAGGTAAACGGCGTTTCCGTGCACTGCTCTGGTTTGCCAGAAGTGGCTTAGTCATGCTGGCCACATGACCCAGAAGCAGTACGCCAGCTCCCTCGGCCAATAAAGCGAGATGAGCGCTGCAACCCCAGAGTCGGCCATGACTGGACCTAATGGTCAGGAGTCCCTTTACCTTTACCTTTACTTAGACAAAAGACAATGGATGAATTTACAGATAGTCCCTTACCAATTGTTAACTTGAAATGGTGTGTGCATATGATCACTTGGGAAGTTGGTTTTCTGTGTTATCCTACCAAGCTTTTAGCATTCCTCTGCTTCTCAAGATTTTTTATCAGGTGTGGAAGTGCCAGGCATATTCCCTGGCTAATGCATAGTCAGTGCTAGCCTGAAGGGAAATGCCTTGCTCAGGTGTAGTTTCCAACAGGTAATGAGAAGTCTGACTGAACAGTGTCACCAGCTCCATGTTGAAAACACATGAGTAAGGCAACATTCTTCAGACTAGTGTGTAACATCATCAAGAAGGTTGGTCTTGTGTCTATGTGTAGTAAGAATGAATGCCAGAAGTAGCATCACTTAGAACAGCGATCTCCAATCTTTATTCCTAACACACACCACTTACAAATTCTGAGGGTCTTGGTGGGAAACTTAATGATTTTTCTGTCTGTTGTAGCAACTGGAATGTTCCATATATGATTTTTAATTATAGTTTTGTAGCTTCTTTTATACCGCATTCTATTCTAATACAGGCTTCCTCAAGGCATTTTTGGCCTACAACTCCCATGATCCCTAGCTAGCAGGACCAGTGGTGAGGGATGATAGGAACTGTAGTCTCAAAACATCTGGAGGTCCGAGGTTGAGGAAGCCTGTTCTAGTACAATATGAATTCCATAGAATATATAATAAATAAAAGAAGCTATTAAAATACAATTAAAATGTGAATGCTTCATGTGATAGATGTGCCATCTCCCATCTTCAACTACAAATCTATAGACATTCTGTGGACCACTTGAATGAAGCTTGTAGATGACTGGTGCTCTGAGGACCACAGCTCAGGAACCCCTGACTTAAGGAATTCCTGTTGGTCTTCGTAATTCACTAAGCCAGCATTTTTCTTGTCCTAGAAAGAAAAAATCAGCTACTTATTGCAACATGGCAAAACCAAGGTTGCACTTAAAATGGTGGGCTGAGGGAGGGGAAGATGATGCTCAAATTTTAGAATTATTCAGAAGGTCATAAAGTAAGATAAGGATGACATTACCTACACAGACTTGTAAAAAACATATGTATGGATAACACCACCAATAAATGCAATATTGGAATTTGAAAAGCTCTAGAGGGCGTTTGCAATACAGCTTTGCAATAGTGAAATAAGAAGCCCATCATCACGATATAATCAGATCAAGGTTAAAGCTTTTTTTGAAGTGGAGTTTTTCCCCCTAAAATGATCATTTTTAATTTCTTTTGCTACAGATCTTTTTTTTAAAGCACCTTAAAAAATGGGTACATGATTTTTGGCACACCTCTATGTTCATGCAGGTCAAGCCAAGAAAAAGTGTGGTTTATTAAACATTCCTGTGAACGTACATCTATTAGGAAGTGCTGCCACTCTTGACCATGGTTAAGTCTACGGATGACTTACTGTTGGTTTCAAGACTTTCACAAAGTTCAGTTTTGACCTCGCCATTTGGTCTGTCGTTTCCCTTTTGGATCAGCTTGCTTTGCATTGTGGCTGCTGTGACTACAGCTTTGAAACTCCTCTTCCTTTTCTGAACATTTTGCTCTGGATGAAAAATGATAATATAAACCTTGGGCATGTAGAGCATGCCTAGAGACACAGAAGCACTTAAACTCATGGATATTGTAAGTGTCGTTGTCTGGATGTACATCTAGAAAAGAGAAAACATGATACAATTAGTGCCAGTTGGGCTAACAGAGGAGACAGGGATACACAGAATTGTTCACGGGAGAAGACACTCCAAAACAAAACCATACAGGCCTAATAAGGTTAAAAAGTACCACTCAAGTGTTATAGTGTTGCAATTTCATGGCATTGCTCAGATATTCTGCTACTTTCAATAAAATATATTCTGCAGCTGTTCAATAAAAAGGAATGCCTGTAGGAGTCAGAACAATTTAACATCTCGCCAGAAGCTCGGCTCTTCCCTCACCGGCCCTGGACGGAGCCTTTAGAAAAGTCCCGTATGCTCAGAGACTTTGCACCTGTCCATTGGGAAAGATAGGAAGCCCAGAACACTTGTTCTTTAGATGTCCCTTTTATGAAGAGGCACGTAGTAAGACCATTGATCCCCTACTGGTGAGGCCCGCCAACCTCCCGCAAAAGCAAAAATTTTACCTTTTCCTGTTAGGCAAAGATCAGAAGACGACCTGGATGGTCACCAGATTCTGTGTACAGATCTGTAGGCGCAGACCATCTCCTAACTCAAACTAGTCCGTCATGAAAATCCGCAAACTTGGTTCCATGGGTGACTCTGGGTCAACTCCCTGCGATAGTTTATTGTTGTACATTGTTTTAATTGTCTGTTTTTCTTCTGTGTCTGTACCCCCAAGTGTGTTTTATAAGCTGGTCTCCGACCATAATAAATTATTTTAATCTTAACCTCTCCTTCGGCATGGGGCTCAAACATTTGTCATGAATTATTGCATAAATCAGACAGTAGAACAAGACAGATGCAATAGTCTCAACCTGTCCTAAACCACAGCGACAATACCTCTCTGAATATGGGACCTTTGAGAACCTTCTCTGAAGAATTGCAGATGACATAACATTAAACCTTGCAAGAGAAGAAGTTCTACGTTGGAGAGGATTGTGTAGGTGATGTGAGTATGGAGTGGCCAAACAAAAGTAGGATCCCTAACCTCAGTTGGGAGCAAGATTTGTTGGCTGTGCTACTGAGATTTCGAAATTCAATCTCTAGCAATCTGCGCTTCATTGTCCGGAATGCTTACAACAATGGGAGCATACGTAACAAGTCCAAAGATAGGCCAATGGTTTTAATTACCTCTCAATGCAAGGTAACCATTGGGATTCCAACAGCATATGAAAAATTAGGGAAGAGGGATCGGACTTGAAATGGAGATGTAGCCAGAATTTTTATAGTAGTGATGCATAGAAAACATTACAGTTGAAAATACTCTTTGTGTGTTGCTTCTTATTGGAAACTTGTGACGTCACGCCTTTAATAGACTGTATTTGGGTTAGTGTGGCATGGTTGTTAGAATGTTAGAATGACTTGGACCAGGGAAATCAAATTCCCACTCAGCTATAACTGGGCCAGTTATTATTTTTCAGCCTAATCAACCTCACATTTCTGTTGTGTCTGTAAAACAGAGAGTGGGGAAAACCATGTATGCCACCTTTAGCTCTAATTTTGGACACCTCTCTCTAAGTGCAGAGGGGAAAACATCATCAGGGCTACCTCATGTGTGTGTGTAAACACTAAGACTGTATACCATGCTGGAATAAAAGTGGTTTAAAGCCATGCAGGCATAACTCTCCTTTTAAATTGTATAATTTCCTGCTGAAGAAGAACTTTTGAGATCGTAACTCATTTGGCCCCTTCAGTATCTCTTTATCCATGCACAATATTGTTTCAGTATTAGGTTTGTCAGTGTTAGTTATTGCCGGCTGAATATTGATAGGTATTTTGGTTCAACATGTATATTTAGATTTACCTTGACATTTTTTGTTCATTTGGTAAAGCTATGAACCCCATTCATTCACCCTTCCCTTTCATCCACCCAATATTCCAGCTGACCAGGCGTACCTACCACTGGTACCACAAAGTGCTACTCATCTCATCCTGAATCACACGCTAGACTTGTCATTGTGTGTTGCTAATCATAGCAGCAATGAAAGAGCCAGTTTTAAACCACACAATTCTGTTTTATAATTATTTTTCACAGCTAGAAATGATGGAACGTCTTACTATGGCTCTGCATGACTTAAGCAGAACTCCTTTAGAATTTCTGTATACCCTGTGAGTGAAAAGGAGGGTTATCATGAAAGCCATTCCATGCCCTTATTGATAAGGTCTCAATGATATTCTATCTTGTCTACTGTGTTTTATGGCACAATGAACACTCACACAGTAACCTAAAAGTGCTTTGTAGAGATATTCTGTCAGTAATAACCCCAAACCTTCTTTTCAAATGCTTTACTGGAGCAGGTGTTCTGTCAAAGTTAGACCAGAAAGAAAGATGAGGTGATAAAAGGTGTAATGTAGCCCGAATAACAGTACATTTTTTTAGTGCTCTTTGTTGCAAGATGAACAGTTTTCAATTTCATATTTTATTTTTCATGACTATATAGACCAGGGTTTCCAGTTGTTTTGGGACTACGACTTCCTTCATCCCTTGTTAGCAGGACCAGTGGTCAGGGGTGGTGGGAATTGCAATCCACAAACAGCTGGAGACCCTGATATAGACCATTAGCAGATGGCAAGATGGGGCACTACTGCTCACCTGATCTTCGCTTGGTCGCCTTGCTGTTGCTTATCAGGAGGTAGAGAGAGAGGGAGAAGATAGTGATGAGGGAAGCGCGGTGCAAACACAACCATTTGTTCCATCACTGCATTTGCACAGCACTGACCTCACCACCATTCACCTTTCCCCTCTGCCTCCTGGTAGGAAGGACAAACCATAGCTGCCAACTTTCAGATTTGAAAATAAGGGATCAGCAGCCTTGAAAATAAGGGATCAGCAGCATAGCTGTCAACTTTCGGATTTGAAAATAAGGGATCAGCAGCCTCACTGTCCCGGAGACAGTCTACGGGATATCTAACAATCCAGGATAGCAGCGGGAAGCAGCGGGAAACGGTGCTAAAATAAGGGAATTTCCCACAAAAAATAGGAAGGTTGACAGCTATGGGACAAACCTAACCAATCAGAGGTCAAGTGAGCAATGGTGCCCCAACACACCTTCCACTACTGTTACAAAAAACCAAAAATTCTCATTTTAATATCTTTAGGTAGAAAGTCTTCAGACGCTATAGTTTCACACATAAAGATAACCACTTACACACACATTCTCAACAGTTTCGGCACAGAAAATATGTTTGTGCATGCAAAGAGATAGGCAACTTCTTAGGTAAACTGCTGTGTGCTGAAACAGAATTGGAAATAAGGTAGCATTGGAAACGAAAGGAAGCTGTCACTTTATATCATGTTCTTTCCTTTGTAGAAAAACCTTTGCATATATGTTTGTACTAGAAAGTGGCTTTCCTTAGCAGCCTGATGCAAAGTACCATGTAATTTGCTTTTAACATTTGATTGAATTTGTATCCTCTTTGATTGTTTTCTACCTGGCAGATGAAGCCAATGTTATGTTTTAAGCTTTTTTAATTACTTTGCATCGTAGGTGGTTTTTGCGAGTGCCTGCCTTAGCTTTGAAAATAAACTGTTTCAGCAAATAAGGTGGTTGTTGTTGTTTATAAAAGCAAAAAATCAATAACCTCGATGCACAAAGACAGTTCTGTTTAATTCACTATGAAGCTCTGAATGACACACTCTGAATTAAGCTCCTTGCTGTGTCATACTGTACTCTATAGGCAGTAGGGTCATTGCTTAATTGAAACCAACCGAAATGTTGCAAAATGGTAAGCTAGCAGAACCTTCCTCAGCCAGGGTATTAAACTAAGGCCCGGCGGTCAGATGCGGCCCAATTGCCTTCTCAGTCCGGCCCGCGGACAGTCCAGGAATCAGCATGTTTTTACATGAGTAGAATGTGTCCTTTTATTTAAAATGCATCTCTGGGTTATTTGTGGGGCATAGGAATTTGTTCATTACCCATATATATATATATATATATATATATATGCAGGTTTTGGTGTCTTCGGGTGTCTTCCCGTGTAAGAGTTGGGGTGTCTAGGCGACGTTTCGACGAGGTCTCACTCGTCATCTTCAGGCTGGTGCTTTCGGCTTCTTGTTACTGGAACAGAGCAGGATCTCAGTGTTTGAGTTCCTATAAATACTGTTGAGGGGGTGTGGTGTATAGCCTCCAACGTTCTGGGCAGAGAGGAAGTTCCCAGGTTAGTGTGCCTTTTCTTCTTTTGTTCATTAATTACTTGAGGGATATCTTGAGAGATTTCTTGAGTGATATTCTGAGTACCATTTAGGAGGGTCATTAGGTGTGAATTAGTTGCTAAAGCTTTCGTGTCTTGACCTCTTGAGCTTGTGAAGAGTTTTTCTGAGAAGATGGCTGTACTGCACTTAGTTGTGCTCAGAACGTTGTACTGCACTTAGTTGTGCCCAGAACGTTGGAGGCTATACACCACACCCCCTCAACAGTATTTATAGGAACTCAAACACTGAGATCCTGCTCTGTTCCAGTAACAAGAAGCCGAAAGCACCAGCCTGAAGATGACGAGTGAGACCTCGTCGAAACGTCGCCTAGACACCCCAACTCTTACACGGGAAGACACCCGAAGACACCAAAACCTGCATATATATATATATATATATATATATATATATATATATATATATATATATATATATATATATATAGTCCAGCCCATCACATGGTCTGAGGGATGGTGGACTGGCCCATGGCTGGAAAAAGTTGCTGACCCCTGAACTAAGACAAGAGGTGGGGTGAAAAGTGTTGCTGTTAAGGGTCACAGATATTGCTAGCAAAGGTCATGGTAGAGATTGCAGTCACTTCCAAAAACAGCAGTTAGTTCAGAACACAGCTGCAAGATTACTAGCAGGGAGTGGAGTGTATTGTAAGGATGTGTGGCCAGATGTGCTTAGAATCCTCTCCTTGATCCTCCACTAAAGATGATGCCATCTTTACCCAAGAGTAGGGCTACCAGCGAGGAAAGGAAGCATCATACACCCAGCTTCCTGTCAGTGGCCCTGCAACATCGACTTCGCTGACTGGTCATGTTGTGCGGATGCCTGATTCTCGTCTTCCAAAGCAACTAGAAGAAGAAGAAGAGTTTGGATTTGATATCCCGCCTTTCACTCCCCTTCAGGAGTCTCAAAGTGGCTAACATTCTCCTTTCCCTTTCTCCCCCACAACAAACACTCTGTGAGGTGAGTGGGGCTGAGAGACTTCAGAGAAGTGTGACTAGCCCAAAGTCACCCAGCAGCTGTATGTGGAGGAGCGGAGACGCGAACCCGGTTCCCTAGATTACGAGACTACCACTCTTAACCACTACACCACACTGGCTCTCTGTATTCCGAACTTAAAAATGGAAAGCATAATGCTGGTGGTCAACAAAAAAGGTTTAAGGACTATCTCAAGGCAAATTTCAAAAAATGTAGTATAAACACCGACAACTGGGAAACACTGGCCTGCGAGTGCTCCAATTGGAGAATAGACTGCCTCAGGAGGTGGACTTGTCTTCAGTGGAGTTATTTAAGCAGAGGCTGTCAGGGATGGTGTAGCTGCAACCTTCATGCATCAAGCATGGTGTTTGATTAGATGACCTCCAAAGTCCATCCACTTCTCTAATTCCATGAATAGTTTGAGACAACTTCACCTTGCCTTCATATAATGATACCCAAGAGGACATGATCACTTCCTCCCAAGGTTCCCCATACATCCACTTCATTGATTAGTTCCCCCTTGTTGTGAGGACCACGTCTAAAACAGATTATCCCCTTATTGCTTCTTCCACCTTCTGGGAAATGAAATTGTCGGCAAGGCAATTAAGGAATTTGTTAGACCTTACATTCTTGGCAGAGTATGCATTTCAACAGATATTGGGGTAGTTGAGGTTTCCCATGACTATTATATCTCTTCTTTTTGAATGCTTGGTAATCTGCTGTAGAAGGCATCACCCAAGTCTTCAGTCTGGCTTGGAGGTCTACAGCAGACACCCACAGTACAGTCACTGTTGTTTCCTTCTCCTACAATTTTACCCATATACTCTCAATCTGCCTTCCATGCCCCAGGTCCTAAACTAATTAGGATCTAAATAACAAAATGTATCCTCTGCTCATGTGAACTATCCTACCAACTTTTCATCACTGGAAGATACCCTTTTCTCAGGCCTGCCTGAGATTTAGTTAGCTGGCATGGAAATGACACGGCCTTCTTACTAGTGGGACCCAGGTTGTGGAATTCCTTTGTCCAAAGCATTTGGAAGAACCTTTAGGCACTAAGCAAAAACTGTGACTTCCAGCCGTTTGCTCTGAAATGGTTCATTCTTCTGAAGACATCTTCGTGTTGTTATTTTTTGGGTGCTTTAGTGTGTTTGCAGTTCTTATGACTAATTGCTTTGTTTTATTATAAGTTTTTCATGACTATTATGTGTAATAGAAGCCCTGGGGGGCTTCAGTTGTAGAATTGAAAGGCAGGGTATAAATATTTTAATAAACACAGAGAAAATGAGAAGACAATTCCTCAATTAGTCTTAGGGTTGTTCTACTTGCTGTGTACTTGTCAGGGAAAACAATTAGGCTCAGATATTATTTCCCACTTAATACTAAGCAATTTACAAAACTTTTAATAGAGGACACTAGTTCTAATCTGCCCACATTCACATTATTAGCATGAACGTGTCCAATAACAATGTGAATTAATTACATTATCATTTGAGATTTTAAGCCAAAAATGCATTTGTACCCAATACACACTGTTAATTAATCCAGTCTGCAGGTACATGTGCTGAATGCTAATTAAAAGTGTTGCCCACAGAGTAAATCAACAAGGAAATTTGGCAGATGGGAAGCCTCTCAAAATAAATTCAAATAGACTGGCGAATCTTCAAATGCAGTGCACCTAAAAATAAGGGAGCTAACTTTTTGGAATATTCAAAAGCCGGGACATCAGCCTGGAAAGCTGTAAATTGTTGGTTTCATATTCACAAGCTAAAAAATATAGCTTGGACCTGAGATGCATTAATAAAATGAAGTTGGCGTTGAGTTTGGTTTCTCTGTCTCCACATTTTTAAGAACATTTTTGTCGAATTCCATGGTTATTAATGAGTGCAATCACTAGTAGTAGTAGTAGTAGTCAATTTATTATCCATCCTTCACAAGTAGGTTCCAGGATGGGTTACAGTAATCTAAAACTCAGCATTAAAAACAGTTAAAACAAATCAAATTCATTAGAATAGGGTGAGCCCCCAAAAACACATATCTCAAGTGTCAAAGGTGTGTGTCTTCAGCATCTGATGAGAGTTGTATTACACATGTGCCAAACACACCTCTGTGAGATAGGAATGATGCCAAAAGAAGTAGTTTCCTTCTTTAGCTATAAAACTTAGAGCATGTATCTTGATTGGAAATGCTTTTTTAATATCCGCTCATCTTTGCTTGTCTCTTACAAAGGCCCCCACATTAATATTAACTCTGTTTTTCTTCTCCAAACCCTTTACCTGGGAGGAAATCCAGGAATGAATAATAAGGGCATGTAGAATACTAATACTATCAGAAACATCCTTTCAATTCTGTAATCATTAACCTGATAAGAGCTTTGGTTTGATGTGATGTGCTTGTTTATTTATTGCATATGGCACTAGTGTTAAAGTTCAAGTGCTTGATATTGTATCCTATTAAATGAAGTACGCTTTTTTTCACTTGGGAGGGGCTAATTTTGTTGAGCATCTTCATGGCATAATTAAGCCGCTCTCCTGTGCAAAACGATGGATCCTGAAATCAGTAACAGCTGGTTATCCCAACGGCTGGGTAAATGCAGGGCAGTTTTGCATTGGCAAAGCTGTGCAAACACAGCCAATTTATTGTGTTAATGGTCATGGCGTCAGGCAGAAGAAAAAAAACAGCTAAAATTAATCAAGAAGAAGAAAAACAAATAACACCCTTTCGCCTTTGGCATTCTTTTCACTTTCAGTGCTCCCAAAGATCATGCTTAATTGCTGTTATGTTGGTAAAGGAAGTGTTAAAGTCACCAGCAATTTAGGGAAAATGACAATGTGGGGAGAAGCAGTATGTTTGTTCATATATGCTGTTTCTGCCCCCCACCCCAGTGATGGATCTAGAACAGGGCTGCCCTCTGTGATTTCCCCTCCAGATGTTGGTACCCTCCAGATATTGTGGACTACAACCCCCACAGTCTTTGACTATTGGCGATGCTGGTTGAGGATGATGGGAGCTGTCTTCCAAAACATCCAGAGCAGGGGTCGGCAAGCTTACTGGGGGGTGGGCTGGTTCACCGCACCACAAAACTCCTGGTGGGCCAGAGTGCGTGTGTGTGTGCACGCATACACACATGGCAGAGGGGGCTTCTCTTTCCCCCTCTCTCCCCCAGCCCCTTCCGTCCCCCTGCCTATCTAGGGTGCTGCTGAGAGGCAGAGGCTCGCAGTGGCAGTGGGGGCGGAGGAACAAGCAGCCTCCTCCGCTGCCGCCAGCCTCTGCCACTCGCAAGGGCAGGCACAGGAGCACAGCTGTCAACATTCCCCATTTTTTAAGGGAAATTCCCTTATTCCAAATAGGATTCCTTGCAAGAAAAGGGAAAAGTTGACAGCTATGCACAGGAGCCACACTTGGCGGTGTTGGGTTGAAATAAATGGCGGAGTGGTGGCATGGGCGGTGGTGGTGGCAAACAGCTTGCCCAGCCCCCTTCCTCCTCTCGGCCATGTGCAGCTGCTGCTCTCCCATTGGCCAGGGCCTCAAACCTTAGCAGGTGATTGGCTGGCGATTTTCTGCACCAGGAGGGGGGAGGGAGGAGGGAGGAGGATCTGCCATGGTGAGGGAGGGGGGGGAATGTTGGCAGGGAAAAAAGAGGTGCCAGCGCTGCGAAAAAAGCAACAACCATGGAATCCCCATGCCAATCCACGGAACCAGCTATGGGCCTTAGGTTTCCGACCACTGATCTAGAGGGTACCAGATTAGCTACTATTGCTCTAGAAGCTGTGAACACCTTAAAACTCTAGCAAATGATGAAGATGCTTTGTTGGGTTGTTTCCTATGAGAGGGTTTGCAAAAAGTCTCCAAAACATTTCTTCGGAGTCCAGTCTCAGAGACTTACACCAATAAAACAGTCCTTCATTACTGCAGGACAAATATTTGCCTATTTTTGTGCAGCAATCACTGATCACTTTAACGGCCCATTTAAAACAATGCTTTTGGCATTTCACACGCTCTTAGTCCAGGGTTTCCCAAACTTGGGTCTCCAGCTATGGTTGGGACTACACTTCCCATCATCCCTGACCACTGGTCCTGCTAGCTAGGGATGATGGGAGTTGTAGTCCCAACAACAGCTGGAGACCCAAGTCTGGGAAAACCTGTCCTTGTCTTTTTCCTCTTTCCACCCATCTGGAAATTGTGTAGAATGAATGTGTGGGTGAGAAGCACACACTTCTCCTGTCTTAGACCTTCCACACAGAGCTGATGAATAAATAGAAATTAGGTAGAGGCATGGATGCCATCCAGTTCCCCTTCCACAAATTAGAAGTGCACTGTTTCCAACCATATGAGAAGGTCTAGTGCAGAGGTTCTCAAACCATTGTCCATGAACTGCTGGTGGCTCCATCTGTTGGACGGTGAGCAGCTCCATCCACCAGCACCAGATCTGTGGGAAGTTTGCAGAACAGTCAAGAATAACTACTTGGCTCTCCACTTGATTCATTTTCTCCACTGCTGATTCTGGTGCTGATGGAAGATAGCTAAAGATAGCTGAAGGAGCGTCTCCACCCCCATCATTCTACCAAGACACTGAGGTCCAGCGCCAAGGGCCTTCTGGTGGTTCCCTCACTGCGAGAAGCCAAGTTACAGGGAACCAGGCAGAGGGCCTTCTCGGTAGTGGCACCTGCCCTGTGGAACACTCTCCCACCAGATGTCAAAGAGAACAACAACTACCAGACTTTTAGAAGACATCTGAAGGCAGCCCTGTTTAGGGAAGCGTTTAATGTTTGATGCATTACCGTATTTTAATATTTTGTTGGAAGCAGCCCAGAGTGGCTGGGGAAGCCCAGCCAGATGGGCTGGGTATAAATAATAAATTATTATTATTATTATTATTATTATTATTATTATTATTATTATTATTATAATTATAATAAATTAATATAATCAAGGTTGGGTCAAAACAGCCTTTAACGGGATAACTTGCCCCTGTTCAAAGTAGTTGATTTTCACAACACACTACTGGTTTGTACAACAATGCCAATGCTGAAGGAAAAAATAATGCTTATCAAGTAGTCTACTAAGACTTACTTTCAGGTGAATCTTGTGTAATGCATGTTACTGAAAATCATGTCAGGAGGTGGTCTATGATAAAGTGTTTGAGGGTGGGCTTTTTTGGACCTCATGCATAAATAACTTAACATCTCATCACATTTTCTTAATTATATTTAAAATGATATAGAACACATAAATGAAATGAAAATTTGAAAAATTTGAAAATGAAAAAATGGGTCCCTAGGTTGATATTTCATTGAAATTACCCATATGCTAATGTTTAAAATGTTCATTTGAATGTTTTCTATCCAAGTGGGTTCTTCCTAGTAAGTTGATTCTGAACCTCATTTATTCATCATGAAACGCTGTTTCTAGAACGTATCTTGCACATCTTTGTTAAATAGATACATGAATTTCATTTTAAATGGTCTACATGATGGAGGCCTCTTAAAAAGCATGAAGCACCCTCTCTTCAACCTTCTTCCAGTTCAAACAAAGAAAGCTTCTATCTGCCCTTGGTTCTATGACTTTCTGTATTATGCAATTTGTTATGATGCTCCACAAGTAGAACTTTTCTGTCAGGATTAATCCATCACAAAGGACTCAATTGTAAAGTGTTGCCTTAGTTCTTGGGCAAGCAAATCCATTGATTTAAATTGGCACTTTGGTTGAATAATTACTTTAGAGCTGAGCTTGTAGTTTTCCGAATATATTGTACATAAAAAGGTAAAGGTACAGGACCCCTAACCGTTAAGTCCAGTTGTGGACGACTCTGGGGTTGCGGCACTCATCTCACTTTACTGTCCGTGGGAGCTGGCGTTTGTCTGCAGACAGCTTCTGGATCATGTAGCCAGCATGACTAAGCCGCTTCTGGCGAACCAGAGCAGTGCACGGAAATGCCGTTTACCTTTCCGCCAGAGTGGTACCTATTTATCTACTTGCACTTTGATGTGCTTTCGAACTGCTAGGTTGGCAGGAGCTGGGACCAAGCAACGGGAGCTCACCCCGTCGTGGGGATTCGAACCGCTGACCTTCCAATCGGCAAACCCTAGGCTCAGTGGTACTAGGGAAGAAGCTACAACTGTACTGAAGGAAATGACTTCTCAGGGGGAAAACAAGAGTACCTTTTAATTAGAAGCTTAACATTTAAGACAGGCCTGCACAACTTGTGGCCAACAGCACAGAATGCCAGCCTTATATAGCAGATCATCAGAAGAAGGTTTACACATCTCCTGTATTATTATTTTACTGCCTAGGATTGCAATAATAGAGGGTTCGTCAAACACCAAAGACCACAACAATAGAGGATCTATCAAGGTCACAATGCAATGTCCACCTTGGCAGGTCACAAATTATGAGCATCTGGTTACAGGTTTGTTCTTTACCACATCCCATCACCTGTGAATGAAATCTGCTCATTCACAGACTTCTATGCTTGACTGAATATATTTCTTAGACTGCTATAGAACTGGTAGGGAACTCTGACATGATACTAAGTACATGACAGTACAATTGCAAGTCTAATGGGGATAATATGTCATTATAAATAATTAACAGTTATTAGAATGAGTACTTGCAGTTCTAAAAGAGCTTTACAAGGAATTTAAAAAGCTTTTGTATATTGCATCTCGTCTTTGAAGTTAGCCATTTCCCCTCAAGCAAACCATTTTCTCTCATCCGAGTCTTCTGCCTGAATTCTAGATCTTATAAATATGATTCTTCAGATTTATAAACCACTGCAGCCTGGTGTACAATAACATAGGAAAGTATGAAATACCAAAAAGACAAACTCTAAAAAATAAGATAAAATGCAAGAGACTCTAAAAAGCGGAAAAACATGTTTTAAATTTGTGCAGTTGATATCTCATAAATGGCTGGGTCATAATTCAGAGAAAGCCACATTAAACTACCAAAAAACTATCAAGACAACTGGCACATGTCGGATTTCAGCAGGAAACTAATTCCAGAGGGCTGGAACTGCAACACCCAAAGATTGCTATCTAGAGCAAAGTAATTATGGTGCTGGAAGAGACTCTTGAGAGTCCCATGGACTGCAAGAAGATCAAACCTCTCCATTCTTAATGAAATCAGCCCTGAGTGCTCACTGGAAGGACAGATCGTGAAGCTGAGGCTCCAATACTTTGGCCACCTCATGAGAAGAGAGGACTCCCTGGAAAAGACAGGAAAGATGGGAAAAGTTGGGAAAGATGGAGGGCACAAGGAGAAGGGGATGACAGAGGACGAGATGGTTGGACAGTGTTCTCGAAGCTACCAGCATGAGTTTGACCAAACTGCGGGAGGCAGTGGAAGACAGAAGTGCCTGGCGTGCTCTGGTCCATGGGGTCACGAAGAGTCGGACACGACTAAACGACTAAACAACAAAGTACATTTGTAGAGCATGTGGTACCCATGACAATAACCCATCAGAGGAGTGCAGTTGCTGACAGAAATATATGGGGAGAGGCAGCCCCTTAGGTAATCTGATCCCAAGTTGTTTAGGGCTTCAAACACGAAAAACAAGGTTTGGCATGCCCCGTCAGCAGATAACCAGACAGCACACCAAAATTCAGCTAAGGAGTCAGTATTTCTTCATAGATTTCATCATAGCAGTTAAACTGGATGATGATATGAGGATGATCATTCAGAACTGCATAATAGTATTTTCCCATTTAATGATTTGTTATTTAACAAAACGTATATGCTGATTGAATAGATATGAAAACAACCCTCTAAGACAGCAGTTCTCAAACTGTGGGTCCCCAGATGTTGTTGGACTACAACTCCCATCATCCCTGAGCTCTGGCCTTGCTAGCTAGGAGTGATGGGACTTGTAGTCCAACAACATCTGGGGACCCACAGGTTGAGAAAGGCTGCTCTAAGAGGTTTACAATATGAAATAAAGCAAACAAATCTCCGTGCAGTCAACTAAAGACAAGCAACCATGCCCTGCCCCCCCCCCCAACCTCTTTCACTGCCAAGGGAAAATAATGAATGAATATTAAAAAGAACCTACCCAAGTGGCGCTGAGGCAAAAACCTCACACGCACACTAAGGAACAGAATGTAAGTTTACTACCACCCCTCTTCCCCCCTCTCTTCTCCCCCAGCTTTATATTCTCTACAACATTGATGTCTCACATCAGATATAACTGATCTGTAGACCTGAAAATAGAGACAATAGCATGTACTTTTGTAACTCAAGAAAATCTTTAATAAAAATTGTTTTTTTAAAAAAATTAACAAAAAGAGTTAAAAACAGGTATTAAAATATTCAGAAGATGATTAAAATCAGTAGTAGCTTTCTTTAAAAAAATAAAAAATGGCACCCAATGGTGTCATGAAGAGGGAAGAGTTGCTTGACTTTTCTTTTTAGAGCAGGAATGATGGTGACATCTTCTCGAATGCCCGGGATAACTGATGGGCACACCTTGCTCTGGCAACTGTATGTAGTGAAAACAAAGCTCTCGAGTTTTACTGCTGTTTCTGACAGGTTAGCATAGAGAAAATGTTGGATACTTCTTTCACCTTCTTATTTCATTTTCTTATTTCATGTTATCGGTTACATGGCAAACCTTCTATGCAAGGTTGTTTACATTTATTAATTAAACGCTCAGGGTGACATTTCAAGGGGCTGAGATCTTTCATGGTGTGAACCTCTGCAGCCACGAGTGAGCACTGAGGTCAATGCATCTGATTCCTAGTAACAATGCAAAGGATTGCATAATCATTCAGATTCTAGTAAACTGGACATTATACTACAGTTTTTTTGGGAGTTGTATGTGGGGACATGGCTACAGACTCTCAATGTGGGTGCAGATTTGTGGGCTGTTGTGATGTACTCCTGCACTTCAAAATGTGCTACTACACCACGGATGGCAAATAATACTCTGGTGCCACTGATTTACCGGCAGGTTCACACCTACTTTCTAGAGCAGCAGTATCTCCCAGTAAATTCAACAACACAGTCATTCATCTCAGTACTATAGACACAACAAAGTGAACAGGTATTATTGACTGAACTGGCAGTGCAGGCAAAGCAGATAAGCAATTTACTATTAAAGTTACAGCTAGAGTATACTACTGCTGCTTTGAGACTATGAAGGCATCTCACACTCCAAAACCATTCACTTCTGCTTTGCATGGTTTTGCTTAAGTTTCTTTTTATGTTTTATGGCAGAATATGTTTTACTATTACAGTACTGTGTACAAACTGTCATCTAGGTTATTACGTGGTACATTGTACATTCTTTCATCTGAATATAAATTATGTGTGTACAGTGGACGCTCGGGTTGCGAACGTGATCTGTGTGGGACGCACGTTCGCAACCCACAGCGTTCGCAACCCGCGCATGCATGTCTGCGCACAGCGGGTTGCGATTCGGCGCTTCTGCACATGCGCAAAGCACAATTTAGCGCTTCTGCATATGCACGACCACCAAAACCCAGAAGTAACCCGTTCCGGTACTTCTGGGTTTCAGCGGTCGGCAACCCAAAAAAATGCAACCTGAAGCGGCTGTAACCCGAGGTATGGCTGTATTGGATTATTTGGGAAGGACATGCATGCACAACAATCACAGCTTTCCTTTTCAAAATACTCACAAGTAGGTCCAATTCCTGGTGCCACTTATACGTATTTTGGAGGCAGAAGTCATAATTTATATGCATGTGCACTTCACTTAACAGATGCAATATATATATATAGACTATGAAAATTGGAGTCTGAATATAGTAGGTCACAAGAAGCAAATCCCTTAGTGTTGTTTCTGTAATAATAAAGCAGTCTAAGCCTAGAATTAGATATCTTTGAGATGGGACCAATTCAGACTGTGGGTAGGGTTAATATTATGGATTGCTTCTCACCAACACATTAAAATGCTCCTGAACATTGAAAACTGGTATGTGAGGGGCAAGGCGAGAGAGTTCAGAACCATTCCCTCTGACATTTTGTTTGTTTGGGCAACCATTCAGTCATGTTAACCACCAGGATATCCCAAACACAGATTTTTAACTTCTGCAACAGCTCTCGAATTCATTATCCCTCCGTTGTTCACACAAGAACTGCAAAGCAAAAGACTATTCAAGAAGTTGAAAGGAAGACATTTGGGGTGCAAGATGCATGCTTGCCAGGAAGTGTGAGATAATAAGATTTGGGAAAGAAGGCTGGGGAAGAAATCTTTCAGAGCTACAAGCAACTGACAACAACAAGACAAGCAGATGCTACAAAGAACAGTGTCCATTACCACAACCAAGTCTTAAATTGACACTCCTGGGATTGTTGGACAACCTTCACCCTTTTAAGGGGGAGAATAAAAATAGATTTTCTCCGGCTGAGTTGAATGGAATCGTGCTAAGCTCATCTCCCAACTAGAAGATGCTTTATGTCAACTTTATGCTAAATTCTTCCCTGCAAAGCCTTACTAACTCTCTCTTACAGCATTACTTCATCTCATCCTTAGTCATGCCTATCTTTTTCTTTGAAAAAGAAAGAAAAGAAAAGAAAATCAATAGATATTAAATTTAGACTGAAAGACACACAGACCGAACATTCACCTTCCAATGGAATAATGGTGCTTACTCCAATCCAGGCTAGCAATAAACCCAGTGAGCAAAGAAATGCCATAGCTGGATTTTACTAGCTACTTTAGTATAAATAGAGTACAGAACAAATTGTTTCAAGTATCTAAGGAGTGACTGTTCAATGTGATTTAGTGCACTAATAGTTTGTAAAGCATTGGAAAAAGCAAATAAATCAAACCCTCTGGCAAACTATACCTGCAGATCTGTAGGGTAATACTTAGGATTTTAAAAATGTAGGAACAGATCCAGGATGTCCTGTGATAAAATATTTTACTGGTACAACACTGTTTATAAGCATACCTTGCCTGGCCTACCAGATTTTATTAAGAGATACTAGATGGCCCCTAAAGCAAGCATTATTCCCATTGAGTCCAAGGCCTCCCCACAGCCTCGATTTTCAGGCATAATCACATAAAACCTATTTAAAACACAACCCTTACTGATCCCAGATGTCTTTTGATGTATTAATATTGTTTCGCAAGCTCCACTTGCATGAGTGGTGAGAAGTTCCAGGGGCAGCACTTGTCAGGTTTCGTTTCCTTTGGATGAGAGAGCACCGAAGACTTATGGCATCCTTGTAATATTTACAAGCAAGAAAAAAGTACAAGCAGAGCATCAGTAGAGACAAACAGGACACACTGGAGATCTGCTGTGCCACAGATCACTAGAGAAAAGCCCTTTTCCTTTGAGGTGCTTTTAACCTTCTAACACAGCTAGGGAAGGGTGGATGTGACCATTTCCGTTTCTCCCTTTTCCAGTCTAAAATTCTGATCTCAGTTTGCCATTAAAAAATAAATAAATGGAAATTCATCTGCATTAGGGTGCAAATTTATCGTAATATAACCACATTTTTATGCATTTTGTATGAATTTATCCTAATATGCACTTTGTTGTTCAATTTTTCCCAATATTCACATTTTTGCAAAGTGGTTTCCCCTAATATAATGATTTTGTATGTAATTTTCACTGATATATGCATTTCTACATACATTTTACCCATGTATATGCATTTTTGTACACAGTACTTGCCTGGAGAACTGTATTGCAAAATTCAGAGAAGCGCAACATTCGAAGGATGGCCACATTTTGATTTATTGTTTCTGAAAATGTGACTTAGGTAGGTCTACCCATAAATGCAACCTAAACCGAATTTCTCTCCCATTGTGACCCACAGCTCTTTTCTGCTACTAGGCCCCTCTAGATAATGATGATGATGATAATAAATTTTATTTATATCCCGCCCTCCCCAGCCAAAGCTGGGCTCAGAGCGGCTAACAACAGTAAAAGTAACACAGTTTACACAAAATCAAAATCAGTTAATTGAAATACATTCTAAAATCAATTCATTCTAAAATTAATTCAGATCAAAACTAGATGACCAGTTTATTGAGCATCTATTCTGATTTGTTTGTGGAAAAGTCATCTCACACTTTCTGGTACATTTTCAAGTCCCTTTCGTTATTGTAAAAGGTTGAAACTTTGGGAGAAGTGGTTTTGTTGTTCAAGAACTCCCAATTAACTATAATGAAGCGCCCTGATTTTGCAGGTATGTGATAGCATTCATCCCCCAAATAGCGAAAGTCTAGAAGCACGCTCTGTGTCTTCCAAACTTCAAACTGCTTTCCTTCTCCTTCTCTATCTGCATTTGGCCTTCCCTCTCATCTGGCGAGTGTGCTTGCATATCACCATTCCAAAGCTCTGATCAATATTTCATTCAGACACAGAGAGGTTTCAACAATCTCAGTTCTCCACAGCAGATCATTTTGGAGTATTAACCAGCAATCTGCCTGACAAAAGGGAAAGCCACCCAGCAGCTGTAAGCATAGTAAACTGGAGTTAAATCGTTCTTCCTCAGAATGCCCTTTCCCACATTACCCATATGCCCTCCTTTCTGGTTTTTCTATTTTTTTCTGTATCCAGCACCTGTGCAATTTGATTTCTATACAATGTAATTTGCCTCTTTAGTCACATGGTGTGGGCTCTATGACAGAAAGCAAACCTGGCAGGATTCTTTCTTACTTTTTCAAAACACTCTGATTTTGTGCATTTAAGGAACAGCTACATGGGTCTATTCTGAAGAACGGTTGCTAGCCTACTCTAATAAACTACTGGTGGAATGTCTTAGATATGGGTCTGATTCAATCACATGCGACATGGGGGGGCACTTTAAAAGGCCAATGTATTGAACAGGTAAAGGTAAAGGGACCCCTGACAGTTAGGTCCAGTCATGGACGACTCTGAGGTTGTGGCGCTCATCTCACTTTACTGGCCGAGGGAGCCGGCGTACAGCTTCTGGGTCATGTGGCCAGCATGACAAAGCCACTTCTGGAGAACTAGAGCAGTGCATGGAAATGGCTTTTACCTTCCTGCCGGAGTGGTACCTATTTATCTACTTGCACTTTGATGTGCTTTTGAACTGCTTCTTGGGCAAGAGCTGGGACCGAACAACGGGAGCTCACCCCATTGCGGGGATTCGAACGGCCGACCTTCTGATCGGCAAACCGTAGGCTCTGTGGTTTAACTCACAGCGCCACCCGCGTCCCATTGAACAGGTAGGTTGTGCTAAATCTTCCCATTGTATGTGACTCTTATCCTTGTATTTGTCTCTCCACACTCCCCCCCCCCGATGAGCTCCAGTATGAAAAGTGAACCCACTTGCAAGAGGGTTGTTTTGTGGAAACCAATCAGGTAGTGACAGTTCAGGGTGGTGAAAGGGAGAGGTCAGTGTTCCCCTGCAGATAAGCCAATTAAAACTTGGGCTGCTACTTTTTGCACCAGCTTCATTTGCATTGACTATTTGCAGTGTCGAGCAATCAACAGTAGTCCAGCTGAGAGTTTCATGGACAGAGATAACTGCACCCAGGCCATCTCAGACCATATAGGTGGCGAGCTGCTCATTGTTGGAAAAAGGCACTCCATGCCACTGAGGCCACCTTGGCCTTCAACGACAGAGTCAAATCCAGAAGTCTCCCCAGACAACACATCTGATCTTTCAGGGGGAGTGCAGCCCCATCTATAACAGGCTGCCTTTCAATTTCCTGAACCGGGGAACCACCAATCCACAGTCCTGTCAGGGTTCATCTTCATTTTATGAGCCCTCATCCAACCCATTACTGCCTGGTCTAACACCTTTCCAGGTTCACCTGACTCAGATAGCAAAGATAAACAGAGCCATGATGTCTGCTAATTGATGAAATCTTGCTTCACATCTCCTGATGGCCACTCCCAATGGCTTCATGAAAATGTTTAGCACACAGGGGACAACATGGAACGTTGAAGGCCCCCACAAAACAACTCCCATGGGACCAAACAAATCCCACCATCTCACAGCTGCTCTTTGAAACCAACCCTGCGGATAGAAGTGGAAGCACTGAAAGAATGTGCTTCCAATGTCCCATCCACAGTTGATCAAAAAGAATGCAGTGGTCAAGCTTATCAAAAGGCACTTATGTAGGGATCAAAGATTACCAACAGGGTTGCGGATTGAAACGAGTTGAGGTAATCCACTTTCTCTAGGCACGCCTAAAGTTGGACAGCTGCCACCACCTCTAAATTCTTGGTTTTGTAGTAAAATCATTTGTATTTAATACTGTCATACTGAGGATACATATGTACTCTTCTCCAAAGAACGAAAAATTGTAATAGTACTCTTTACTAGCACTGGGTAATATACTAGGGTCTTATAAATGAAACTTAATCAGTTGAGCAAGCAAATGAAAAAAAGCAGCATTGAACATGAAATGTGTTCTATTTCTTCCTAGGAAGAGACAGCAAATCACGCTAATGCTTGCTTTCAAATGCAAACGCTGCAGGACCAATCTTTATGTGTAAAGTAAGAAAATGGAAATGAGGTGGCATTAAGAGGTATTTAGGTAAAGTGCATCTGGTAACAAGAATGGCATGATTTACCTATCTGCAATATTTACCATTTTCATTCCAGGGACAAAAATGATCTGGGATACATCTATTAACTGTTCACACAGTCAGTTCTATACGTACAAGTCAGTAGTACCTCAGAGTCTTAATCCTAGGTAAATAATAATAATAATAATAATAATAATAATAATAATAATAATAATAATAATATATTCTTTATACCCCGCCCATCTGGCTGGGCTTCCCCAGCCACTCTGGGAGGCTTCCAACAAAATATTAAAATACAGTAATACATCAAACAGTAAAAGCTTCCCTAAACAGGGCTGCCTTCAGATGTCTTCTAAACTACCAGATGTCTGGTAGTTGTTCTCTTTGACATCTGCTGGGAGGGTGTTCCACAGGGCGGGTGCCACTACCAAGAAGGCCCTCTGCCTGGTTCCCTGTAACTTCGCTTCTCAGAGTGTGGGAACCGCCAGAAGGGCCTCGGTGCTGGACCTCAGTGTTCGGGCTGAACAATGGGGGTGGAGACGCTACGCTCCTTCAGATATACTGGACCGAGGCCGTTTAGGGTTTTAAAGGTCAGCACTAACAGTTTGAATTGTGTTCGGAACTGTACTGGGAGCCAATGTAGGTCTTTGAAGACTGGTGCTATGTGGTCTCGGTGGCCACTCCTAGTCACCAGTCTAGCTGCTGCGTTCTGGATTAGTTGTAGTTTCTGGGTCACCTTCAAAGGTAGCCCCATGTAGAGTGATTTGCAGTAGTCCAAGTGGGAGATAACAAGAGCATGCACCACTCTGGCGAGGCAGTCTGCGGGCAGGTAAGATCTCAGTCTGCGTACCAGATGGAGCTGGTAAACAGCTGCCCTGGACACATGGGCTGTGGGATATAACAATATAACACAAAATGGTTGCCATGGAGCTGTGGCGTAACACAAAGTGATTGTCACATCTAAAAAAGCCACTGCACATTAAAGGTTTGAAGAAGCTTGAGATGGCAATGTTGTCCTCATTCATAGCCCAACACCTCAATCCTATTTACTAATAAGTAAATCTTGAAAATATTTGACGTGTATGTGGCTGAAAAATCAGGGGGCCAGTTGGGCCATCAGTCTAGTGATTCTGGAAAACTGTCATTACTCTAATTTTGTTACTCTAATTTCTTTTTTGTAATCCTGTACATTTAGGATTTTTACTACAGAAGTGGAGATCTTCTTCTATAAAACATCTCTCTGGCATTTACTGGTAAATCTACTTCATTTATTTATATGCTTCTTAAGAAGAAAGCAGTCTCAAAGCATTCTGAGTATCCTAAAGGTTGTGCTGTGCTTCAGCAAGTGTAGGTGGACTGCACATATAGATTGGGACTGGGACTGCTCAGTATACCTGAAGGAGCGTCTCCACCCCTATCGTTCTGCCCGGACGCTGAAGTCCAGCACCGAGGGCCTTCTGGCAGTTCCCTCATTGCGAGAAGCAAAGCTACAGGGAACCAGGCAGAGGGCCTTCTCGGTAGTGCCGCCCGCCCTGTGGAACGCCCTCCCATCAGATGTCAAAGCGATAAATAACTACCTGACATTTAGAAGACATCTTAAGGCAGCCCTGTTCAGGGAAGTTTTTAATCTGTGATATTTTACTGTATTTTGGTTTCTATGGAAGCCGTCCAGAGTGGCTGGGGGAACCCAGCCAGATAGGCGGGGTAAAAATAATAAATTATTATTATTATTATTATTATTATTATTATTATTATTATTATTATTATTATTTTACAAAAAGAAAATAAAAGGGGGCTAAATGTCCTGCACCCATTTTTGAGCAGATATGTTTAATGCCAATATAGTGAGTGTTATCTCATGTTAGTCTACTCAGACCATACTCATTAATTTAATCAACTGACATTTATGGGCCAACCAAGTCTGGTTAGCATTGGCAGCAAGTAATAACGCTTGAAAGAGTAGCATCATGTAGGGCATAATATACAATTTCAGGATTGGATAAAATTGTGGAAAGTAAATTCGAAGTTTACAGATTGCATATCATTGAGAGAGAATTATATGAAAATTATGTACAGGTGGTATTTATCACCGGTTAAATTGGCAAAAATGTATAAAAACGAAAAGAAAGAGCGTTGGAGATGTGAAACAGAAGGTACGTTCTACCATATGTGGTGGGATTGTAAGAAGGTAAAATCATACTGGGAAATGAGATACAATGAATTGAAGAAAATGTTAAAAATAACTTTTGTAAAAAAAACAACCAGAAGCCTTTTTATTAGGTATTTTAGGTCAAGACATACCAAAAGAAATGAGGACTTTATTTATGTATGCCACTACAGCAGCAAGAATGTTGAATGCACAAAATTGGAAGTCTGGAGAAATACCAACTAAAGAACAGTGGCAAGAGAAGTTGATGAACTATGCAGAAATGGCAAAAATGACAGAAAAACTAAGAGAAAAAGACAACAGAGACTTTGAAAAAGATTGGGAACCATTCATATTATATTTGCAGAAACAAAGAAAGGCAATAGACTTGATGGCAGGATTTAAATAAACATCCACATTATTAGCATCAGAAAATGTTTGGAAGATAGTGAAATAAGACGGTGTATTTAATGTTATTTTTATGTTTTTAAGGTTTGATGTTATGTTATTAATAACTTTTTCTGTTGAGAGATAGCCAAGCGGGTGAAAATGGAAACAAACCAGAAACGCAAGTTGGGGGAAGTCTTGGAGGAGAGGGAGGAATATATAGTAAACGTTAAGAATTTGAGATGTATGTAATGAATGAAAATGAAAAATGATTTTTTAAAAAAAGAAAAAGAAAGAAAGTGTAGCATCATGTTTTGCTTTAGAGAAAAGGTAAAGGGGGTGGAGGGAGAGAGATGTACAAACAGAACTATATATAGTTATTTATCTCTATCTCCATAAAGAGCGCCGTCGTTAAACTGCTGATGCCACAACAATTATGTCAAATTAGAGAATCTTACCTACTGTGGAATTTTAAAACCTCTATTACGGATGAGAAGTCATGCATTATGCATTTAAGAAGGTATCAAACACGGTGCCTTGCGTGATCAGATGAAAGGAAGGTGGCAATTAGAGAATCAAACCTGCAATAACATTCCTTAAGAGATTCCTTTGTTGGTATGCAACATGATGTAGGTCTCCTTGACTAAGAGAGCAAAACCATGGAACACCTTCAAGGAGGACCACCAAACAACATCCTTTATCCCGAAAATAGGCAAGGGATTTCTACACTGCCTTGATCTCATCAAACAGAATAACTGAATAAATGACCACATTTACAGCACACATTGCACAAGCAGATGGCACCTAAGTTGACAAGGACTGTGTGCATCAGAAGGCTGATCAGAAGCACAAAAACGGCAAGAAGCTGCCCCAGAGGCACATCACTGTAAGGGCATGCTAATGTGAAGAGTGCAAGCAACCAGCAACACAGCAAAGCACATCATTACAGCATTTAAACACAGGGCTTTCTTTCTTTTCAATCCACACTAAAAACAATCTGTTAAAATGGCTATGCCTGAGGCACGCACACCCCCCTTAGATTGCAAATTTGACTGCAAAGCTGAATGGATTTTTGGTTTGGTTTTTGGCATGTCTGGGACTAAAAAAAATGGGGGAAGGACTTACTGTATAGGGATGGGGGGAAATTAATTCAGTGCGCATTTATAGGCAGGGCTACATAATTCACAAGTAGATAAATAGGTACCACTCCAGCAGGAAGGTAAACGGCGTTTCCATGCGCTTCTCTGGTTCGCCAGAAACGGCTTAGTCATGCTGGCCACATGACCCAGAAGCTGTACGCCAGCTCCCTCGGCCAGTAAAGCGAGATGAGCACCACAACCCCAGAGTCGTCCACGACTGGACCTAACGGTCAGGGGTCCCTTTACCTTTACATAATTCAAAGTTTCTGAAACAACACATCAAAACACAGCCATCTTTCAAAATTCTCTGAATTTTGCAAGGCAGTTCTTCCACCAAGTAATGTGTCCTTCCTCTCTCTCTCTCTCTCCTCTCTGTCTCTCTCTCTCTCTCTCTCTCTCCCCCACACACATGTAAAAGTGTGCATAAGAATACATTTATTCTGAAAGCATCATATAAACATGCCGTATTAGGGGAATTTGCCTTGAAAAAATGTGTATATTAGGCAAAACTCCATATAAATTAGGAGAAATCACACAAAAAGCTACTGAATTTTCAGGAATATTTTTTGATGCAAATTTATGTGAAAATGTGGAAAAATGAGAAACTGAACAAAACAAAAATTGGCAGGTTTGCTATCCCTAGTAAGGGAGTCAAGAACCTGGCAGTCCACAACACTTTACTTATGGGCTGTGTTTGTCTTGAATAGTCATATGGGGGTGACCTGAACCAAAATATTAACTGCTCACCTCAGTTTTAGAGAAAACAAATGGAATTCCTCATTTACAGATATATACATTTGGGTGAATCTATTTCTAAGGCTGTCAATACATAGTTTGGGAACTCTGACAGCTACATTTTCCTGCTGTAATAATGGATAATGTGTTGTACACCATGTAGATTTATTATTCAAATATAACAGCTAGTGAGAAGCCACATTACTCCACTCAGACTTTTTCCAGCATTGGGGGAGAGGAGTGCGAAAATGCTCAAACTCAATTTTCAGGAAAGTGCTTTCAGAACTTCAGATCAGGCTTGAGGACAAGGTAGATGAGTTCTCCTCCGTTCCCACCCTTTTAATAGAAAAACTTCTTTTGGGCCATTAGAGGCAGCCATCTTTATTACCCATGAGCATCTGTGAAAATAATGCTATGTTGTGATACATAGCACAATCTCAATGGGACATTCTGAAATGAAAAGGAAGTATAATTATTTATTTTTAAAAAGCCACTTCTTACAAAACAAACCTCTAAGCAGTGTACCTAAAACAATAATAAAATAGCTACCACTTAGAGCAGGGACACGGGTGGTGCTGTGGGTTAAACCACAGAGCCTAGGGCTTGCGGATCAGAACATTGGCGGTTCGAATCCCCGTGATGGGGTGAGCTCGGCCCCCCAATGAAATATTTGAGGGGTCTGGGACCCCCAAATTTTGGGGGCATTGCCATTCAAATAGTGTCCATGCAGGGCAGGGCTTACTCCCCCCCCCCCCCATATTTTATTCAAGTTGCAACCCATGAAAACAGTAATGGATGATTGAGCATCTGTTAGGAAAACAACCACCCATATTTAGAATTTGTTTTGGGGGGCAATCAATTCACATGCATGAGATTCCCAGGATTAGAAACAATTCACATTATAGCTATTGCACTAAAAGCAGGGTTACAAAACAAGAGGTTAAGCCAGGGAGCTCTGTGTACTGGAGGGAACCTAACAAACACCTTCAACTATCACCTATGGCGGAGAACCACTACTGTACCAAGATCACTAAATCGATGAAATATTGAATGGCATCTGTAAGGCTAAGACTCCGTGTGTGGCTTGCATCCTTCCAAATTGTTTTGTTTCTGCATCACATGTGGCAGAACGAGGCAGCTTCCATACCAGTCTAACACTACCCCAGAAGCAGGTACACTGAGTTTCACCCAGCATTTGGGGGATGACTATTGTTAGAATTCCTGCTCCGTGATTGCAGTTATGGGATTGTTGTCTATCACATGACAGTATATGCTTTGACAAAATAGGAAGTGACGGAGACAGGATGTTTGTGTTACTGTGTTCCGCGAAGTGGGACTATTGTCCTTTGTCCTTTTCTCTTTGCTGCCTGATGCTAGAGAGAGGGGGAGCCACGTTGCAGTGCTCTGTGTGTGTTTATACAGTGGTACCTTGGGGTAAGAACTTAATTCATTCTGGAGGTCTGTTCTTAACCTGAAACTGTTCTTAACCTGAGGTACCACTTTAGCTAATGGGGCCTCCCGCTGCCGCCGTACGATTTCTGTTCTCATCCTGAAGCAAAGTTCTTAACCCGAGGTACTATTTCTGGGATAGGAGTGTCTGTAACCTGAAGCGTCTATAACCTGAGGTACCACTGTATGTAAATAAAGTAGATTAGCCAAAATGCTGAGTTGCTGAGGTCTGTTACGCAAGCGGTGCAAACTCTGAAGATTCCTAAGTGTGCTGATGTCCGTTGCTGTGATGTTCGGGCTCAAGAAAGCTTATGAAGCTCCTGAACAATCGACCAGGAGGGAGGGAACATGCCATTTGGGCATGTGTCTCTGCCAGGATTCTACTCGAGTGTAGGCTAAACTCCTAACAACTGTCACACGTAAAACAAGCATGTGGACCCGGAGGCATGGCAGAGGTGGTGACCCATTGGGAGACAGCACAGCTTCAGAGCTAGGAAAGGGAGCTGACTTTCACTGCTGCTCCAGGCATCCTCGTGGGGGCTCATGCAATGAACTCCCCCTCCTATGCTTCAAACAGTCCTGGCCGCCCCTTCACGAGGAAGGCTCTAGGTGAGTGGTGATGGGGCTGCAATGATGTGGGTCTCCCGTCCTGGATTAGTTCAGAAATACTGAGCAGCTTGGAAGTTTGGCAAATCTGAACCTGCCAGATTACGCCGTGGCAATGCTTCTCACACTGCCTAGATTGGCGGTGGGTGGAAAGAGTGGGAAGGACTGCAAACAACGGGAAACCTTTTCCCCACACACCAACAAAAGCAAACACAACAGAACAGGGTGAAAAGCAAAGGGCAGAGATGCAACAACTGTGTCTGAATGCTGTAAGGGCACAGCTTATTTTCCAGAGGTGTCTGGAGCGGCAGGTTATGGTTCAGTGCAATGTCTTTTCTTCTATCCTTGAAAAGCATTCTGCGAACAAGATGGATGCATTTTAAGCTATGGAGAGACTGCGTTCTCCTTCTCTCAGTCAAACAGAGTACTGTTGTTCCACACCACTCAAAAAGTGCCCCAGGGGTTACTCAGCAGAACTTAGCATGAAGTGTGGCAAACACACACCGTTGGCATTGTGTTTGCTGAAGAATCAACAAGATGCAAACATGAATAGATAAGCAGAAAGATTGAACTTCAGAGTAGAAAGACCAGGTAAGATGTAGGTATTTTCTAGAATGCAGCTATTGATTATCACCCCTCCTGTTTTTAATAAGTATTGTGCCGACGTCAATTCAGGGAGAGAATGCTAAAGAGTCAAGCACGGTAACGTTTAAGAATTTCACTTTAAAAATAAAGCAGCCAACCAAAGTCAGGGACACACATTTATTCATTTTCAGCCCTGGGTTTTAAAGCGCTGAGCTGCAATTGTGCCATTTGTTTTGTCAACTCTCTGTAGCTGACTAGGAATGATCATGTTCCAAGGCCACCGGATTTAAATGACAGCCATGTACTGCAACAAAGAATGACCTTTTAGTAGTTGACTACTAAATCTCTTTAGTGGTCCCCAAGTGTTCAGAAATGCCCTAATTTCTATGCACCCTTCAAGCTATGCAGCATCTGCTAAGAGCAGCCAAACTAGCAGTTCATATGGCTGTCTAAAATGGCAGAATTTGAGGACCTTTAAGCTAATTGAGGCAATGATTGGGAATGAGACATAAATACTATCACACCATGCCCTTAGGAAGACATGTTCCGAGATGGTGAAATTCCTAGCCAAAATTTGAATCAATTTCACCTACCGTACATTTTTAACTGATGCTAGCCAATTATTTTTTTTTTTAATAACAGTAACAACAATTCTCTAAACAAAAGAACAAGCACCTTCTTTGCTTTTAAATCAAAGGATGACAGATGTTTTCAGAGCAAATCACTGCTGCATTAAGCACACAGTGATGAAGAGCCTGCAACAAAGTCTAACTGCAAAGGTTTGTAGTTTTATTTTTGGTGTGAGGCCAGAGATGTTACAAACTTGCCCCTATTTTCATCTGTATTTAGAGAGCATGCTATGTTCATGAGCATGCAACAGTGAGACTGGTGACTGGGAGTGGCTGCCGAGACCATATAACACCGGTCCTGAAAGACCTACATTGGCTCCCAGTACGTTTCCAAGCACAGTTCAAAGTGTTGGTCCTGACCTTTAAAGCCCTGAATGGCCTCGGCCCAGTGTACCTGAAAGAGTGTCTCCACTGCCATCATTCAGCCTGGACACTGAGCCCCAGCTCCCAGGGCCTTCTGGCAGTTCCCTCACTGAGAGTAGTGAGGTTACAGAGAACCAAGCAGAGGACCTTCTCGGTAGTGGCATCTGCCCTCCCATCAGATGTCAAGGAAATAAAGAACTATATGACGTTTATAAGACATCTGAAGGCATCCCTGCTTAGGGAAGTTTAATGTTTGATTCTATTTTTAATATTCTGTTGGGAGCCGCCCAGAGTGGCGGAAACCCAGCCAGATGGGTGGGGTATAAATGATAATGATGATCTTGATCATGCACATGCACATGCATGGACTCTGAAGAGGTCATGCTAATTACTTAGGCATAGCAATTAATAATTAGTGCCTATCATTTTCTACTTTTAGTTAATGACTTGTATCAAACTCAGAGTGGACCCACTGAAGTTAATGAACCTCAGTTAGTCAAGTCCTTTTTTTCAATTAGTCAAGGGTTAGACAAATTCATTGAGAAGATGGCTATTGATGCTTACTAAACACAATGGCCATGGTCTGCCTTCACTGTTGGAAGCATTATGTTTCTGAAAGCCAGGAGCTGGGAATCACAAGTGGGCAGAGGGATGTAGTCCTTGAGTCCTGCTTTCTGGCTTCCAATAGGCATTTGGTTGGCCAACGTGAGATGCTGACCTAGATGGGTCATTGGCCCAATCCAACAGCGCTCTTGCATTTACTCTGCATAGGAATAAAATTGGATACAGTGGTTCCTTGGGTTACATACGCTTCAGGTTACATACGCTTCAGGTTACAGACTCCGCTAACCCAGAAATAGTGATTCAGGTTAAGAACTTTGCTTCAGGATGAGAACAGAAATCGTGCTCCAGCGGCACGGCAGCAGCAGGAGGCCCCATTAGCTAAAGTGGTGCTTCAGGTTAAGAACAGTTTCAGGTTAAGTACGGACCTCCGGAACGAATTAAGTATTTAACCCGAGGTACCACTGTACATCCCAACAAATCTCCTGGCATGGATATTCTAATTTATTGTGGCACTGGAAGTGTAAAACAGCCTCCCTCCTATGCAGGCAATAGTGGAGACTGTGGCATCTTTGTGATATAGTGTTTATTTGCACATATATAAAGCCCGAGCCTGCGATGGAGGGGTTCACAGCATTAACACCCAAAAGGGTCTTCCTTCTTCCACAGCAGCAGCCTTGGATTCATCTTAACACCTGAATAATTTGTGCTGTTCTTTGGGAATGGAATTCAAATGTGAATTTGATGTCCAGTTCTGCCCATCGGAGCAAAATTCAGAATTGATAACTTTTACCCTGACAAGTGATTTCTGCCCAACAAACCAGACAATGAAAAAAAGGCCTAGGCAAACCGTGAGGGAGACAATTAACTCCCTAGCCAGATGTTTACCAGAATTCAATTAATTACTCACTTTTAAAAGCATGTTTAGTTGCTGGGATGGTGTTGTAAATGTGTCTTAAACTAATTCTGTTTCTCTTTTATATAAAGACCTCCTATGAGGATAGTTTGAGGAGTTATTCCTTAAAAGGGGGGGTTACAACCGTACTACTCTCATAATTTTTTTCCCTGCACAATTAACCCAGCCTAGCTTCTAATACACATCCCATCACCACTTGGCAGATGAAATTGGGATATGATTGTGTACTTTTAATACCACTATTTTCACATTAAAGACCACAAACTTAGGCTGGGTCAGTCATGAATACACAGCAATTCCAATTCCTATGGGCCAGGTCCACAGCAAGTTTGCTAAATATGTGTTCTGTTCGATTTTAGAAAATGCTTTTCATTTATAATCAACCCTTTACTTATTTCCTGGGAATGACATTACTGAAACCGAATCTCAACAAGTCATTTCATGTTCCCTGTCAGCTACCATCACTTTGCAGCCAGACCAATCTGCTCCGCTTTTGCACTTTGCAGTCAGATCAGTCCCAATATTTGCTCATTCGGCTAATAAAATGAATGTAGATGTACCTAAAAGCAAAACTTTAATAATTTATGCTGTTATGCATTATTGTGTAAACAAACTTCTAACAAAAGTTTTATTCTTTTAATAAAAGAAAAAGGTTAAATTCCAGCCACAACTGAGGCTAAGACATGGCAGAGGTTACCAACAAACCTGAAGATTTTTTTAAAAAAAAGGCAATATGATGAAGAGTATCCAGAATGTTTGGTAGATTCAGGTTGTGTGCTTGAAACTGGGGCAACTAGAGCCATTCCAGTTCCAAAAGGATGGATTCCAAAAAGCAGCATGTCATCTCAAAAGAGAAACAGAATTTGGACAACCCCTTTTGAATTTAACAAAATCAATTATATCAGCAGAGATTCCTAAAAAGGACCATCTGGCATTGCATGTTGACACTGCCAGACAGCAACAAAAGGAGGGAAGGGGAGAATCAGAAGCTCTGCATATCTTGCTTTCTCCCAAGTGGATCCATTTTGTGGGGGGAACCCTGTATAGTCCAACAAGTTAACAAGAAAGCTTCTTTTGTGTTGTTGTTTTGGATTGGTGACATTTAGGCTGAGTTGAATATTGAGGATCCATGGTTCCCCTTCCTTCCCTCCTCCGTGGTTACAAAGCATGGATCCACATGGATCCTCAGGATTTTTGCATTGGGCTACTCCAAACTCACTGTCATTGGGCTAATCATACACCCACTGTTTCGTTTAGAATATTTTTTTCCTTGTTTTCCTCCTCTAAAAACTACGTGCGTGTTATGGTCTGGTGCATGTTATAGAGTGAAAAATACAGTAATATATCTGTTTTCCAGAAAGTTGCTAAGTTTCTAAGCTCCATTTTATTAACAAGTTGAGGCTAACGACCCCCCTCTTCCTCCCCCCCCCCCAAATAAAAGAAAGGAAGTGCAGATCACTTCTCCTGAGTAATACTGGGATGGCTACCTGAAGTGTATAGATTAACTCATCAACAGAAGACATGTCGGACCAGGAACCATAACCACAGCGGAATACGAATGCATCTCTAACAGAAGAAAGGTCAACAGCAAAATCATTCTCAAACAAAGTAGTATTCTATCTTTTCGACCAAACTACCCTTGTTCAGCTCATCTAGGCAACTGGAGGCCCCCTTAATTTTTTACCATATATACCGGTATGTATTGTGATTCTGCTGCTGCTGTGGTGCTCCTTTAGGTCAGCTCGGACCCTAACCCAGCAGCCGAAGTCCAATTCTGCAACCATCAGCACATAAAGAACAAATTATGGATAATACAAAACTACCTTAGCTTTTTTTACATAAGAGGCAATATGTTGGCGGAGATGTAATAAGGATAATGCTTCTTTGAAACATTTGCTTATGCAATGTCCTATGCTTATGAAGTTTTGGGAGAAAGTATTAGCTTGCATAAATATTATATGGGGGAAGGAAACTGATACTGTCAGAGGATACCGTATTTTTCGCTCTATAACACGCACCCGACCATAACACGCACATAGTTTTTAGAGGAGGAAAATAAGAAAAAAAATATTCTAAACGAAACAGTGGGTGTATGATTTTTGTGGTTCATGCTGTGGCCACAGACATGTGATCTGACGGTGAGTTTGGGGTAGCCCAGTGCAAAAATCCTGAGGATCCATGTGGATCCATGCTTTGTAACCACGTTTTAAGTGGGGAGGGAAGGAAAAGCACTCAAGGGACAAGGAACACGCGTGGGTTGGGTGGAGAAGGATGCTATTCATAATGCAGAAGAGGGGTATAAGAGGAGAAGGCTCCTCTCCTCTCCCGCTTTGCTGTCTCAAAGCAAGCCATGGAGGAGGGAAGGAAGGGGAACCATGGATCCTCTGCTCACGACTGCAGCAGATCCCCCGCCATCCATAGGCATTCGCTCCATAACACACACAGACATTTCCCCTTACTTTCTAGGAGGAAAAAAGTGAGTGTTATGGTGCAAAAAATACAGTAATTTTATTTTTAATTATGTAGCTACTGTATGGAATTTGGCAACTGCCCAATGTAAATCGATTCTTTGAGGCCTTAACATGGCTAAAAGGCTGATATTGCTACACTGGAAATATAAATCTATGCCCTCCTTTAATCAATGGATAGAAGATATGACAACATATGAATGGATAGCTTCTAGCAAAGGTTTTCAACCTTTTTTTTATTCCACGGCTCCCTGGGCCAACTACATTCTTTCTGCAGCACCCCTGTGGGGCTCAGGAGCCCAGTTATGTCACCCCTTGCCTGCAGAGCTGGCAGCCTCTCACCCTTTTTTGAACACCCTCCCTTGTGGAGTGTTCCCTCAGCCTCCTCTCCCCTCTCCTTGGGAGTCCTCTGGGCAGCCACTTCTGCTGCCCCTGGTCTCTGAGCTGCCCCCTCTGCCACAAAGACAGGTGCCTCCTCACACTGCCCCATTGTCTGTCCATTTCCAACAGCAAGGGCTGGCAGACTGGCTGGCTGGGCTCCCTCGCCAGCTTGCTTGCGCACGCCAAGGCTGCCTCAGCTCCTGGCAACCAGCACCCCCTGGCCAGCCCCTGAGGCACCATTTGCCTGCAGAACCTGTAGTCTGGGCGGCTGCAACAAACAGCTGTGCAAGCCTTTGGGAGGCAGAGATGCAAGAGGGCGTCAGAGGATGGAGGGGAGGAAAGAGGGACAGAGGCCAGTATTGCCCACAGCACTCCTGACCATCATTCAAGGCACTCTACGGTGCCACGGCACACAGGTTGAAAACCACTGGCTTATGGATACAGATTGTGCATGGACACATATCATGACATTTGGAATGCATTTATATATATAAAAATAGTAGGCTATAAATAAATGTATATTTATTACAATAATAATTTCATTAATATGCCTTTGGATTAGACAAGTATGTTCAGAATTATAGTATTTTTCTCTTCTTCTTCTTCTTTTGTATTTTTATGCACTTTTTGTTCCCTTTTTATTTTCCCCTTTTTTGTTTAATTGAAATATTTTCAATAAAATGAAAATATTAAAAACAGGAGAAAATATAAATATTAAAAGCAGAACCAAAAAAGAGGAAACCTAAGACCTTGGAAAAGAGATGGACTGTAGGGTGTCTAGTACTCCCCTTATTATTATTTGTTGTTGTCGTTGCTAATTTTCAAATGAAATTTATTCAGTGTTCTAGACCCAAAACAAAATTAAGATTATTGATCTTTGTAGTTTAGGGATTCTAAAACCTAAGAAAAAGTCACAGCAGTATGCAGCTGCACTCTTAGTAGAACAGCAATCAAGATAGCTAGAGCATGAGGACCATTTATGAGGTTCAAATATTTTTCTCTCTAGCAGTTACAGCATTTTTCATGGAATTAGCATTGCCCCGAGAAGCATAGCATTTATCATAGTTTCTAATACTGCATGTTGATGGGGATGCATCAGAGGCACAGGTGAATTTCTATACTTTATGTCACTTCTGTTTCAGACCAACTTTAAAGGAAGACATGGCATATACCCCAACTCCAATCTTCCATTCCCCCAGGCCTTAGATTTTTGCAACATTGCTGCATTAATTTCAAAGGATCTTTTTGATTATAGCAGTTTAAGACACAGATGCAAAAGCCTGATTCTCATATAATTAGGAACCCATTTCCTGTGGTGGTGCTTTCTTTCTTTCAAGCCATTTGTAGTTTCCTTTCTTCCTCTGACCTCAATAAAAGGCCATTTAAACAACTTTGTTGAACAACGGGGTGATGCTCCTGAGAAGCTGCTTTTCAAATTGTTGACTTTAATCAGGTCCAATTTTTTTGAGTTCATCATTTTCCGCAGCTAATTGCCTTACATAAGTTTGCCTTCCAAATAAGACTCTGTGGTAACTGCTTTTAGGTTATGTAACATACAGCGGGGCCAAGTACTCTTAATGGCTTTTTTATGTAGCCGCTGCTGTGAAATCTGTATTTTTCCCTTCCTGTGTTTTAATGTACAGGACCTGTAAGCTCTATGAAACTTCTCCTCTTCAAGCAAAGGGTCAGCCTAAAAAAACCTATAGTATTATGCATTCGGTTTAAAGTGAATGACATCTACGCGCGAGCGCACGCACACACACACACACACACGAGTACCTCACTTATGGCCACATGACCTTCATCTTGGGATAAGAGAACTAAAAATAATTATACAGTGGATGCTTGGGTTGCGAACATGATCCGTGCAGGATGCACATTTGCAACCCAGCAATCGCAACCCGCAGCAGCGCGTCTGCACACACGCGGGTTGCAATTCGGTGCTTCTGCACATAGCGCGATTTAGCGCGTCTGCACACGCGAGACCCCCAAAACCCGGAAGTAACCCATTCCACTATATCCGGATTTCGGTGGGTCCATAACCCCAAAAAATGCAACCTGAAGCGTCTGTAACCCGAGGTATGACTGTAATATATTCTACACCTGGCAACCAATGTGCCCCTTTGGTTTCAGATAGTACATGGATAGATGAGTCTATGAAGCCCAGGACACAAATTTTCACAGCTCTCTAGCAGCTCTAGCAGCTTACCAGAATGAATGTATTTAGCATTAACTCTAGGAGTGTAGACTCGATTCTGACCATACGAAGACTCCTAGGAGGTTTTTGCACCACTCTCAGCCACCTCACAACACTAAAAGTTAAAAAAAGGTAAAGGACCCATGGACAGTTAAGTCCAGTCAAAGGTGACTATGGGGTTGTGGCACTCATCTCGCTTTCAGGCCAAGGGAGCCGGCGTTTATCCACAGACAGCTTTCCGGGTCATGTGGCCAGCATGACTAAACCGCTTCTGGAGTAACAGGACACTGTGACGGAAACCAGAGTGCATGGAAACACCGTTTACCTTCCCGCCACAGCAGTACCTATTTATCTACTCACACTGGTGTGCTTTCGAACTGCAGGTTGTCAGGAGCTGGGACAGAGCTACAGGAGCTCACCCCGCCACAGGGATTTGAACCGCTGACCTTCCGATCATCAAGCCCAAGCGGCTCGGTGGTTTAGGTAAGCTCAACCCCACACCCATGAGAAGTCTAAAGCACCCTGCAAAGGAGGAAGAAAAATGGAAGTGTATTTTTGTAAGGGGGGAGGGAAGCTTTCAGGAAATTGAAGGACTGGTATTTAGATGAATTTTAAGAGTCAACTAATGAATATGTCATCTGTTTTGCCAAAAAGCAAGTTACACAAGCATTGGTTTTGCAAACCACTAGCAAGTGATCACTGGATAATCATTTGGACATCTCTGAGACACTAAAAAAATAATTTACAGCTAGATGACTATCCATATATTATTATTGTTGTTGTTGTTGTTGTTGTTATTATTATCATCATCAACAAATCTTATCTCCCCACCAGTGCCCCAGTGATGGAAGAAATATCAGTTTGTCAGAGTAGTGGAGAAAACTACTGACATCTTCCTGCCTCAGTAAGTTACATTAAAATCATTCATTGATTTCTGAGTGGTGGAAAACTTTAGTATCTCTGAGCCTCTTTTCTCCTATAAAAACTGAAATGCTTCCTTTCTTTTGAAAAAAAAAAGAAAGGAAACTAGTACAGTATTCATCTGTTCACTCAAAACAGAGCTGTTTTAGGCACTAATATAATAAATGATATCTTTATTATCTGTTGAATGAACATGATTCATCCACCTGTCAAAACTTGTAAGAATAGGTAATGCAAGGAAATTAAAGTAGTTCTTTTCAGCGAATAGGGATGTACTTTAGACAGTCATCTATCCTCAGCCAATTCTGGTGCAGCCTGCCATTGTAACTTAATTTTACCCAGAGGTTCATAAAACATCTGCTTTAATCATGCGGCCAATTTCATTCTTTACACTACAGAATGGCAACCATCATGACATTAAGGAAAACTCTGTTTCCAGAAGCTCCGAAGTTTTAATGCCTTGCTGTAGAAGTGCGGAGCCAAAGGTTATATATTGGACAGTCTGTTTTTTGTAGAAATGTTCCATTTCTAATTTCAGCAGCCTTCGTGACATTTGCTTATATGCTGGGGATATGCTGTTTGATGGCTTGGGGGCTTGACCTCCTTCCCCCTATAACCAGATGATTGCAAAGTTCTGCACTGCTTGAATTGGGTTCCTTTTCTTGTTGCAAGAGGTGTAGCGAAAGACGGCATAGCCATGACTTGACAAAACAAGGAAATGGAAAAAGTAGCTGAACAATGCTCTGCAGGAATGTTTACTGATGTTTACTGATGATGATTTAGATGGCTTGTGAAACAAACTCACATATATTTCATTTATGAACACTCAGTGAGTCCCATTGCCAGAAACTACCATAAATAAAGATGGTGCAGAAACAGAAACAGAAAGAATTCAATACTGGGTTCCTCAGCTTTTAATCTTATTCCCCATGCTGTTTAACATTTACATGAAACTGCTGAGTGGGGTTGTCTGGAGTTTTGGAGTATGTTGTCAGCAATATTTTTATGACACACAGCTCTACTTCTCCTTTAGACCTGCAGGTATGGCAGAGGGTGTGCTAGACCAGGCATGGCCAAACTTGGCCCTCTAGATGTTTTGGGACTACAACTCCCATCATCCCTAGCTAACAGGACCAGTGGTAAGGGATGATGGGAACTTGCCTCAGTAATGGACTTGATGATAGCCAATAAACTGAAGATCATTTCAGGTAAGATTGAGGCATGGTGAGAGCGTGGTTCCATAGGCGGTTGGATGAGAGGTTTGCAGTAGCTTGCAGGTACTCTCACATCAATTGTCATTTGAGGCTCAGGTGGCTTGGTGGAACAGTTGTGCCTCTATTTGGACAGGAATAGCCTGCCTTCTGTTGTGGATTTCTGCAATGCATTATACATGGGGCTGCCTCTGAAGATGGCTTGGAAACATCAGCTGGTGCAGAATTCAGTGGCCAGCTTCTCACTGGGGCAAGATGGTTACAGCACATAACACCAATCCTGGCCCAACTGAATTTGCTCCCAATTAGTTTCCAGGCCTAATCCAAAGTGCTGGCTTTGACTTGTAAGCCTTAAACAGCCCAACACCTCAAGTACTGCCTCTCCTCATATGAACCAACCCAGACCCCACATCTGAAGCACTTCTTCATGTACCCGGTCGGCAAGAGGTCCAGAAGTTGACAACAAGAAAATGGGCCTTTTCTGCAGTGGCTCCTCATTTGTGGAATGCTCTCCCCAGGAAGGCTCACCTTACGCCTTCATGACATATCTTTAGGCACCAGGCAAAAACATTCCCCTTTTGCCAGGTCTTTGGCTAATTAAGCCTTTTAAACTATGGGGGAGGTAATTGTTTTGCTTGTTATTAGGTCACATATTTTTCTGTTTCTACATTGTAAACTGCCTTGTGATCCTCAGATGAATGGCGGTATAGAAATATAATAAATAAATAAAAATATTATAGAAAAAGGAGAGCTTTCTACTTTGCTATGTGTAGGAGGTTGAACACCAGCAAGTGGCACCTATAATCATTTTAACTTCCATGTATACATCCATATGTATACATCCATACAACTGTAGTGATTTTGTATAGGTAGCTAGATGGGTTTTAACTCTAGAGTCAACTTGCAACTTGCACAGGGGTTACATTCCAGGGATTGCATGTAAACCTGAAATTATGTATAGTCAGAACAACATCGAAACCACATCCCTACCTTTCAGAACCTAGCACACCATGTAGGTCTTGCCCTCCATACAAAGGAAGAGAGCTTTTAGGAAGTGGCGCTGTGGTCTAAACCACTGAGCCTTGGGCTTGCCGATCAAAAGGTCGGCGGTTCAAATCCCTGTGATGGGATTAGTGCCCATTGTTTGGTCCCAGCTCCTGCCAACCTAGCAGTTCAAAAGCACGCCAAAAAGTGCAAGTAGATTAATAGGTACCACTCCGGCGGGAAGGTAAATGGCGTTTCTGTGCACTGCTCTGGTGTTGGTGTTCCATTGCGCCAGAAGTGGCTTAGTCATATTGGCCACATGACCCGGAAAAACTGTCTGCAGAGTGGACAAACGCCGGCTCCCTCAGCCTGTAAAGCAAGATGAGTGCCACAACCCCAGATTCATTCATGACTGGACTTAACTGTCAGGGGTCCCTTTACCTTTACCTTGCTTTCAGAGTTCTGGAGGTTCTTGTGAGATCTTGGCTGGCCCCATTAGATCTTCCAATGGTCTCCCCAGAGCCCGGAAAGCAAGTCTGAGAGCTTTCATGTTCTTTCCATGAAGGAAAAACCTGGGACAGAAGTAACTTTTAAGCTCTCCACCTTACGTGCATCTAAATTGTGTGGATGCAGCTGGCCAGCCCCCAATCACATAAAGCTGTGATCATGCAAGTTAAATGCACACAAGTTACAAGCCAACTGTATTATATTGGTCTATTCTATTTTACAATGTATTTTATCCTGCCCTGAGATGACTTGTGAGGAGGGGTGGGGTAAAAATCCTACACATAAAGAAGTAAAACATCTTTATTTTATTTGTATCATTTAGGGACAGAGAGATTTTACTTGCAGAAGACAGCTACTTAGTATCCTATAGAATGATGGTGATGAATAACAGCTGCTGCAGTGATTGTGAAGAATAGTGTGCACAGTGGCATTTTATTTTATTTTTCAAGTATACTAATTTTGCCATGAACTTCCCCTTTATTTATTGCAAGTTTTCTTTTGAAGAGTGTATGCAAATATTATAGAGATTCTAAGATGAACTGTAAACAAGTCTTGCAGACTTGTAAGAAGTGCTTCATTTAATTCCTTTTGCCATTTCCTTATCAGGGCATTGTTACGTGTATAAATTCCTTTTAGCATATTTTATGGTGCGTTAACATCATATAACATTTTCCTTTAGATGTTTTATATCAATGCGGAGAACTCAAATAGCCTTGCTAAGAAGAATCATTATAAATTATGGTATGTTTTTGTCAGGTACCTTAGAAAACAAGCAACGTATATAAAACTAAATAGCATTAAATATTGGCAGTTCAGTCTCCCAAAAAGATATTTCTTTATGGGAGTGCAGATACATAATTATATTTCTGAAAGTACGTTCTTTATTAGATGAGGCAAGTAACAATTCCACTTGATTCGCTCCCTGCTCCAGCGAGACATCTAAATTACAGTGTGAATGTGAAGGAACAGTAACATTGTAAGAAGAAATTTATATGTAAGAATGTTGTTCTGTTGTAAAAACAATGGTTTGTAACTAGCTAATTAAATGAGATGGAAAGACCTGCATGTGGAAACAAAGCCTGGAAGATACAGTGTATGGGGTTTTTTCAGTTGGCAGTCTCCCAAGAAACAGCTAGGCTGATACAGTTCAGAAGTGACCATGTGTCTCATAAAATGTACTGTTATGATAGCCAGCAGTAGCCTTTATATGGGTTGATAGACTTCAACAAGTCAAGCTCTGATAGATCCTTTGGTGAACCTTCTGTTTAAACCTATTGGTCCTCTGTTATGGTCCAAAGAGATGCGAAGTCTTTAAACAGAACCTTGTGATTGTTTAGAGAGTCCTGCTAAAGAGACACAATCCAAAATATTACAAGACTGTGGGAGAACGTGAGAAGATGTTGAAAAGAGATTATCATCAAGGGGCCGAGGAAGAGATTCAGAAGAGGCTAAAGGCAGACTTGATTAGAGTCTGAAGGTGACAACAGGGACAACCAAAGGAAGCTGTCCAGAGTCTGAGTGAGGCTGAGAGCTGGGAGAAACTTGTGGCAAAAGGCGGTGGTCCAAGCTGAAGAAGAAGCCAAAACACAAGAGATGAGGCTAAAGTTGAGATAGTCTGCAGGGAGAAAGAACCTTCAGCTGCAGTCCATTAAAAACAGCTTCTCCATATGAACCAGGAAGTGACCTATCCAGACAATGGAATGACTCTTTTTTTCTTATCTCTGCAGCTGCTTTCTCCTGGGTGACACATATGTCATTGGGCAGTGGAATGCACATGCACACTCCATCAGTTTCCCTTCCTCCGACCCAGCCGCTCTGTGCAGATGCTATTGAACTGCAGCTTCCATAGTCCTTGACCATTGTTCATATTGGCTAGCACTGTATGGAACTGGAGACCAACATGTGCCTTATCATATGACAGAAATTCTTAAGCATGCCAAATACATCTGGTTAAGAAATGGCAGACAATGCATGGCTCATTTGGATGGGAAAGTAAGGTTTCTTTTTGGAGAAGAGATATGAATTTGAATACCTTTAATTGTGCCAGTATTACTTAAATAATGTGTCTGGTTTACTTAGTTGTATCATAACAGAATTATGTATTGCAGTTTTAGGGTGTTGTTGTTTGTTTGTTTTTGTTTTCATTTTTGTTTTTTTTTAATAAAATTTTTTTATTGGTTTTACAGAATTTTAAAGAACAAACAAACACTTAAAAAGACATACAAACACGTATAATTTCATAACATTTTTTCATAAACCTCTTTTCTGAGACTCCCCCATACCCCCCCTTTCTGCATCCCAATGTCCATAATTTTATAGCAACTCCCAATTGTTGCTTTCCAACCTCTGTCATCTTAGTCATCTCTGTATTCTGACCTTATATCACTGTATCCCTTTGTTCCTAAAAACCACAACACTCTAACATTCTTCAAGTTTATAATAGTCCTTAAGATAACTTTTGAATTTTCTCCATTCTTCTTCCGCCGTCTCTTTTCCTTGGTCACGGATTCTGCCTGTCATCTCGGCCAAAGTCATATAGTCCATCACTTTCATCTGCCATTCTTCCAGAGTGGGTAGATCTTGTGTCTTCCAATACTTTGCGATGAGTATTCTTGCTGCTGTTGTAGCATACATAAAAAAAGTTCTATCCCTCTTTAACACCAATTGGCCGACAATGCCCAAGAGAAAGGCCTCTGGTTTTTTAGGGAAAGTACATTTAAGTACCTTTTTCATTTCATTATAGATCATTTCCCAGAAAGCCTTAATCTTCGGGCACGTCCACCAAAGGTGATAGAAGGTACCTTCAGTCTCTTTACATTTCCAACATTTGTTATCGGGCAAATGATAAATTTTTGCCAGCTTGACTGGGGTCATGTACCACCTATAGACCATTTTCATAATGTTTTCCTTTAAGGCATTACATGCCGTGAATTTAATACTGGTGTTCCATAACCATTCCCAGTCAGCTGACATAATGTTATGTCCGACATCCTGCGCCCACTTAATCATAACAGATTTAACTGTTTCATCCTGTGTATTCCATTTCAGCAGCAAGTTATACATTCTTGATAAATTCTTGGTATTGGGTTCTAACAGTTCAGTCTCTAGTTTTGATTTTCCCACCTGAAAGCCAATTTTCCTGTCCTGTTTGAAAAACTCCATTATTTGATGATATTGAAACCAATTTTGTACTTTATGTTTCATTTTCTCATGACTTTGTAATTTCAGTTTATCTCCCTCCTGTTCCAAAATTTCCCAATACTTCGGCCATGTTTTTGTTTTCATTTTTGTTGCCTGTATGTTTTTTGTTGTTAATGAAAACATTCCAACCTAAAAATAGCCTTGCCAGAGCATAGCCAACCAGTTGTATATACATGAGCATGACTTACTAAATTTTCCTCATTTAAAAGAACAATTAACTGGACACATGTTTGAACTCTTGTGTTGAGAGCCACAAAGCTGTGTGCGAACAGATTTTTATTTATAGCAGACAGCTCAAAGAAAATCTGAATTGCAAAATCATTGAATTAGCATTTTGATTTAGAGGTTGTTTTCCTTCTTTTTTTTTTAAAAAAAGTGAAATTCTTAATATGCTGCAAAAAATCTAACCCCTCAGATTTAACGTAAATCTACATCACTCCAGCCGGAATTGCAGAGTATCTTATCTGTTGAATGTGGAAAGAATGATATAACCTGTCTTATCTCCAAAGGTTCAGGAGACATTACACTTTTAGGAAGACACTGGCTGCTTAAATTGTGAAAACTCAGAGCACTGGTGGTTGATCCTTATGTTGGTGACAGATAACATTGCACGAAAGATCAACCCACAAAATCTCCAGCCAAATAAAAAAATGTGTGTCTATTTCTTGGGCCCTTAGTGTGGTGACATCTACCCTTTGGGCTCTGGGGATAGTATCCTTGTCAGGTCTTTCCCCCCACTTCCAGGTTTCCAGGGCTGTGAATGCGTTGTCACGTGTGAATTGAACACACATAAATAGGGGGGAGATGCTTGTACTTATTGTGATAGACACATAACTGAAAAAGTAGTGACTGCTTGCACATTTAAGCCAAAGTCTGAATGTTAACCCAGATAAAGCATCACACATATACATGCCCTAAACCAAAGGTAAGGAGCCTTCTGAAGACCAAGAAGACCTTTGCAGACAACCTTTTGGGGTCCACATACACGAGGTGGGCAAAGCAAGAGACAAAAAATAGTAGCAATGGATGTGGCTCTTGCCTTTGTACAGGAGAGTCCATTCTTAGCATGTGTAAGTGAGAAATGTATATACACCCCCCCACACACATAAATCTATCAATCCTTCAAGCACACAAGAGGCACTATCATGGTTAAGGACAAACTGCAGCCCTGCCAAAGTACTTGAGGAGACAGCAGAGAAAGTCTCACAGAGTTTCATAGAATTGGAGAGTTGGAAGGGACCGTTGGAAGGGATCATCTAGTCCAATCCCTTGCAATGCAAGAATATGCAGCTGTCCCATACAGGGACTGATTCTGCAACCTTGGTGTTATCACCTCCACGCTCTAACCAATTGAGCTATCCAGGCTGGTGAGTGGTGTGGCCTTAGGAAGGGGTGTGTCCTTGGGAGAATCTGAGGGCCAGACAGAAAGGATTTGAAGGCCACATTCAGTCTCCTAGATGGAAGTTACCCAGCCCTGTCCTTCAACAATATAGGTTTGGCAATGAAAATAGTCCTTTAAAAGCAACACAAAGAGAAACTGGCCTGGCCTCAGGAGGATTTGGGGTGGGAAAGGGGGTGTGGTGCTTTGAAAGTATCTGGATCCCCTTACTAGATGACATATAATCCTGTTCTTTTGTGGGTGGTGACAGAAGGCTGGATGGCAGAAAAATCTCCAGGCACACAATAATCACAGCATGTGTAAATGAAAAGGCAGCCTAGAAATGAATTGGATGTTTGTCCAAGATCACCTTTTGTCAACAATACACTTGTTTAACTCCTGTTTGCTTCCCTGGAACTTGCACAGTAGATGTTTCCATTAGATTTTAACCTCTGCTAGCAAAAATTTTCCGGATCAAATGGAAATAAATGCACTCGGGGCTCCTGCTGTGAGGGAAATATATGCATGAACACATCTGCTTTGAAAGTCACCTGTGGACTTACAGTCTGAATGCTCTCCTCCCTATATCTGTCCTAATCTTAACAGCCAGGATTCCTCTGCTGTGCCTAAGATACATTAAAGATTTCCCCTGACATACTTCCCATGGACTGAGACAAACTAAACTGGACACAGTTATTAGTTCTTCTCCACATAGCTACCAGCAAGAGTCAAACACTTATCCCATTGCTTTATGCAGGTGTGGAGACCTCGTAAGTAGAAGTCAACAGGTTGTGTCAGAAGCCACGACTTGACCTCAGAAATTAGCATTTCATCGTCTGGAAAAAGCTTGCCCTTCAAAAATATCTTCATGGTTGGAAAGAGGTGGAAGTCTGATGGTGTGAGAATAAGGGGTGTGAAGAAGGATTTCATAGCCACAGGACCATGCTTCCACCTGAGAAACACGTGAGTTGTGAACCAGGGTGTTATCCTGCAAGAGGCAGACACCTTTGGTCAGCATACCATGCCTCTCGGTTTTGATGGCCTTCCACAATTTCTGCAGCAGTGAAGTGTAGTATGTCCCGATAATTGTGGTACCCACTGCCAGGAAATCCATCATCACTACCCTGTGCTGGTCCCAAAAGACCAGCCCACCGGTGGTTGGACACGTGACTACTTTGGAGGTGGTGAGAGAGAGTGCTTCCATTGTCTGAACTGGGATTTAGTCTCTGGGTCATAATGATGTACCCATGTTTCATCCTGAGTAATTAATCTGGCATCATGGTTTTCATGACGCATGGCCAAATGAGCCCATGAGCATGTGACGCGTTCCTGCTTCTGGAAAGGCATCAGCAGCCAGAGAACCCACTGCCTGTACACCTTTCCTGTGTGCAAATGGTCATGGATGATTTTTTTTACAGAGCCCACACTGATCTTGGTGAATGGTTATGCAGTGATCCTTGAGAATGGTGGTCTCCACTTGCCAGATGGTGTCTTCATCAATGGAGGACTGTGGTCGCCCAGGAATGGGAGCCATTCCACTGAAGTTCGACCACACTTGAACTGATGATGCCAGTAGTTGACTACATCATATGATGGGGCATCCTCCTCATAAGTCCCTTTCATCTCATTGAACATCTCCCATGGTGTGTGCCCTTTCAAGTACGGGAACCTTATGACTGCTCTGCATTCAACTAGTTCCATTATCAGACGTTACTCCACGTTAGCACCCGTAACAGAGAAACTGTTAGGAGTTCAGAGCTACAAATTACCACGTTACCTATGGAGAGATGTATAATTATACATGTGCAATTTCATCCTTCTACGATAAGGCCTCTCCTCCTTCCAGAGGGGATGTGTTGTGGGCGGGAGATGACTCCCGCATCATGCAGGGGACGTTATGCCCCCTGCCCCATCCACATGGCTGGCGCGCCACGCCTCCTGGTTGAGTGCCCAATTGGGCGGCTTGGTAGGGGCGTGGTTTGCTGCTCAAGACGCAGCCGTGCCAGCCATTCAAACCATTTGCTCACCTTCTCGTCGCAAGTCACCCACCCACCACTCCCTTAGGGCTTAGGGCTTAGCTTTTCTCTTGACCTTGCTATGGACCTATGGTTGGCATGGTAGGAGTTTTTCCAACTGGCATTAGGCCTTTTGGTTTTTTCGCCTACCTCATAGCAATCGTCACAACTTTCTTGGTATTGGTGGGTAGGTTAGGCATTGGAATGTGTTCGTGGTGTGTGGAAGGGCTAGGTGTGGCCATTGCCTACCCCTTCACTTTTGGGTATTCCGTTAAAGGAATCCGGCGGTCGTGAATCCTGTCTGATGCCGGGGGGGGGATGGTCGTGACCCTCGGTGACATCAGGGGAGAGCTTATAGTTGTATTAGCATCAACAGGCTCCCCCTACTGGTGGTTAACCCCCACTTCAGACTCACCCCTCTTTGAGTGGGTGGAGTCAAATCTTTCGTGGTCCAATGCCTAAGCCAATACCTTCTCACTTGCTGTAATCAATAAAGTTGTGGCCTTTTCTTGCCCATTAACCTTATATTCTGTATCAACATGTCTTTATTCCACCAAGCGGGGGTTGGGTCCTCGAACCACAACCAGATGTTGGTCAGGGGAAATCTTTAATGAACAACCCTCGTACATGACTACCTTTAGGGTTCGGTTCTTTATTAAAAAATAATAGCCTTTCACTTCACATATAAGAACACACCATCCTCATGCAATGGAAGGTCACATATCTTTGTTTCATGGCAAACTGGGCAAGCATGGTCCACTTAGCATCTTTTAAGAGGTACAAAGGTACAGAAGCTTTACCCATCTCAGTGGCGTAGCGTGGGTTGTCAGCACCCAGGGCAAGGCAAGTAATTTGCGCCCCCTAACCCGTGGATTTGCACCCCCTAACCCGTGGATTTGCGCCCCCTAACCCTAACCCCCAGATGTTGTGCCCGGTGCGGCCGGCCCCCCCTGCACCCCACACGCTACGCCACTGACCCATCTGCAGCAGTGAAGAAAATAACATGCTGATGATTGCTTCTTTCCTTGGAGGGATTTATGCCAGGCCAGAATTGGTGCCTGCTGTGCTCAAATCCACTGTAGCTTGGTTTATAAGAAAAGTGTCTTATCTACAGGTACCTGCTGTATAATTTATCAGTACCAGGTTCTTTGATTCATTTTTTGATACCTGTTTTTTTGGGTTCTTTCCTAATAGAAAAAAGTATCACTTGGAAGAGGGATGGCATGCAAGAGGGCGAAGTGACACGTGTCTGTGTGTAAATAGATGCAATTTGTATCTGAATGCTGCGGCAAGGCTTTTCAAGAGAGTCGCCCTTGAAAGAGGGATGCCTTTTGGGCTGTCTCAGGTGGCAAAAGGTCTGGATTTGGGGTGCTCCGTTCAGTTGTAAGGCTTTATCCCAACCCAGGGGATAATCAAGGCAGCATAATGTAGTAATTGATGTGCTGGACTAGGACTTGAGATCAGGGTTCAAATACCCAGTCAGTCATGGAGCCCAAAGGGTGACATTGAGCCAGTCCACACTCTCCCAGTCTGACCCACCCCACAATGTTGTTCTGAGGATAAAACAGAGAGTAGTAGAACCCTGTATGCCACCTTGAGCTCATTGGAAGAAAAGGGGATATAAATGTAATAAAGAAAACAATAAGTAATATTTGAAGTCTCATGGATTTCTATAGGAATGCTAAACTTAGCTCCTTCTCCCTGACATCAACAGTCCTTAAATAGCACTTTACTTGGCTAGATCATGTTCATTCTTAGGGTGTAGCTTCATTTTAGGTTTATCCTTCATTGCGGCAGAACAAATGAGTGAGACTACTGTAGAAAGGTGAAGCTTATATTTACTGTTCTGTCCACTTTTTCCTTTGGTGCCTGTACACAACTTTCAAGTGGCCCCTAGAAGGGAAATATCCCTCAGATTGAAAAAGCTCCCTTGCCCCTGAACCAGAGGGTCTAATTAAAAATAACTGGGTGCAATAAAGTGATTTTAAAAGCCTCCTAAAGGTGGAAAAGGATGGGGTTAGATGACACACACCTCATTTTTTTTCTACTTCAGACTACAACTGAAAAGCCTCTCCCTTTTGTCCTCATCAGCTACGTTTTGGGGAATGCTGAGAATGGTCCTCAGAAACCAATCAATGGCCTTAAACAGAAACATGGGAATATCAGCAGTAGATGGCATGAAAAACTGCTAGTGTGGATAATCCTTTATCGATTGTCGAGTTGTATTGCTTTTGATTTAACTGACTAGACACCTTCTCCGATATCAGATGCAGGTAGGATCCCACAGGTTATCTTAACGTCTCTGTTAGCATCTGGAATGGAAGCATTCAGCATGTTGCCTATTTTACATACCTCCGTTGGATGAAAAGTAATAGAGTGAGACAATAACAGAACACTGCTCAACCCCGCCTCTCGCGATTACATCTGTAAATGTTTGTTGTCAATTGAGCAAGACAAGAAATGGCAGTTATAGCTGGAGCCAGGCTAGGGTTGCTGTCAGATTTGATTTATTGTTGTTCTGCTCTAGTGTGGACAAGTATCCTAGCTCCTCCTCATGTCAATTTATATTCCATTTAATTTCTGTCTGGTAAAGAAATTAAACGTGGTTGGATGTACAGAGGAAGCTTAACTCGGACTACTGCATGCAAAAGGTGTAACAAACAACCCCTCATCAGCTTCACTTATACAGTGAAATAACTTCTCTAGATTTGCTGCAGTTGGCAAGAGGTGAATCACCTTGTCTATATCACTACTCTTTTTTATAGTCTTGGTAAAGGGGCAAGATTGTGTGTAATTAGCAGCCAAAATATATAGACTGAAAAGAACTGAACTTCTTTATACCGTATTTTCGCTCTATAGGACGCACGTTTTCCCCTCCAAAAATTAAGGGGAAATGTGTGTGCATCCTATTGAGCGAATGCAGGCTCCTTGGCTTCAGCAATAGCAACGTGAAGCCTCCGAAGCACAGAGGGAACGCTCTCTCTGCACTCCGGAGGCTTCGTGTTGCTTTCACTGAAGCCTGGAGAGCGAGAGGGGTCGGTGTGCACTGACCCCTCTCACTCTCCAGGCTTCAGGGATAGCCACTGGAAGCCTCCAGAGTGCAGCGGGAGCTCCCGCTGCGCTCCGGAGGCTTTGGGTTCCTTTTGCTGAAGCCGGGAGAGCAAGACTCAGCAAGGCTTCAGCAGAGAGGGAGAGCTGCGCAGCGCCCCTTCAGTGAAGCGGGAGGAGAAATGGAAGGGGCTCTGTTTCTCCTGCCACTTCACTGAAGGGGCGCTGAGCAGAGAGGGGGAGATTTATTTTTTTCTTGTTCTCCCCCTCGAAAATAAGGTGTGTCCTATGGTCAGGTGCATCCTATAGAGCGAAAAATACGGTAAATTATAACCCCCACTTTTACATTCCCTTCCTTATGCCCGTGTGTTTGTGTGCTAATTTAGGATTATACATCATACCGATGAAGTGGGCTTTATGCCATAATACTTCGCTAAAATGAGATCCAACATAGCACATACAGGCACCTGCTCATGCAATTGGTTTTCTCCTTTCTTGCCTCCCCTCTGCAGCCCAAAGATACAAACCAAAATATTATTTTAACTACTGCAAGATGATTTTCCAAATGATTCACACCTTTCGCAGGATTTTGCTCTCAGTCACAGAAGCAGCTTGCCAGGTGGGGAAGAGCTGGCACCTCGGAGGTTGGATTGCTATCGATTTCAAGGAAGGAGAGGGGAAGAGTTGAGGTGCAAAGGCACCAGCAGAATCAATCCAGCACTCCTGCCACTGTGTTTGCACTGTGCCAACCTCTCCACTTCCTGACCAAGTCCTTCCCAGTAAGCAACAACAATCTACTTGATGGTAAGCTACGACAGTGGCTCCAGGCCAACTGGTCAGCTGCTTCTGTGTCTGTGGAAGTTGGAGACATGGAGTATTGCCACCCCTGGCCCTATAAGTCATGTGAAATGGCATTGTGGTGCCCATGTGATTTTTCTGGAATATAGCCATAAGGGAGGCAGTAAAAAATGTGCTCCAATAATGTGAACAAAAATTACTCAGAGTTGCACATTATTTCCCACATGGAATCTGTGTCTACTAGAGTTATGGAAGAAGTTGCATCTGCTTCTATTGAACACTAAGGACTGCTGTTCAGTCCTGCCAGCAGATTATTAAGAGTTTGCACTGAAACCAGAAATATCGGCTAACACACAGTCAACAAATTCACTCCTCCAAAGTTACATCACTTTGCTTGAGCTAAATACACTCAAGCGCTGGGAACCTAACCTACAAACTAGGCTCAACGTTCTGACACCACCATTTTTTTTTCTTTGCTGGCAATGATCCTTGTCAAAATGCTTCTCATTTCATTCCCACTATTTTCATTCCTTGTTGTGAATGGAAATTGTTTGAAACCTTTAAAGAATCACCATGAAACATTGATTCATTGTTATGATATCACACTCTTCCTGTCTCCCCCTTTCCGAGTTTGAAACACACCATTTGAGAAACAAATTTCTCACCATTTGAGAAACAACCAACAGTGCCCAGAATACATTTTCAAAAGTGAAGTTTCTGTCAAGATCAACCTAAGCTGTACTAGGAGACAACATTGTTGATTGCTCACTGCTAAAACTGAAAGAATCAGGAAAAGCCTAGAGCATGCTCTTGATAAACTTGCTGAACAAAAGACATGCCAATCTGAGTCAAACAGTTACAAAGAGAAATTATTCTCTCACGCACAAACTGCAGGGACTTGGGGTCATCCAGTGAAGCGGAGTGGATTTAGGTTCAGACCAAGCAAGAATAAAATATCTTCACACAATGCATAATTGAATTCATTACCATAAGAAGTGGAGGTATCAATGATTTAGAGCTGTTATTTTTTTTAAAGGGCTTGGTAATTTCATGCAGAATAGACCTATCAGTGGATTTCAGCCACCATTGCTAAATTGAGACTTCATGTTTAAAGAAGCTATGCCTCTGAGTACCATATGCTGGGAGAAACATAGATGGTTATAATTCTGATGATTCCATTTTTAAGAAATCTGCATAAGCCAAATTTAAGTGGGTCAACATAATACACACATATACACACACTATATTTTTTAGACAGTATATTTTATGCAATATACACGGAAGTGGTTTTTTTCGGGTATCTGCATCGGGGAGAAAATTCTATTTCTACTATTGCAAGAAAGGACTGGGTTCTGAACATGCTGCGCCAAGCTGTATCATTTCAACAACTTCATATAAATATTCAGAATGTGGATAATTTCCAGTCTTTTTAAAACCACCTTTAAATCATCCATTTTTAAAAGTAGATTCTTTCATTCTAATGAATTATTTCCCCAAACTTAGAAATACCTAGGTGCTCCATCCACCAAAGTGCTGCAAAGAAGAAAGATGATAATTTGGTGATATCAACAACAACAATGCCTTTTTAATGATCAAATTACACAAAGTTGCTCTTAAAGCATTTTCCTTCTCTAAAAATGTACCAGTCAGAGTTTACTCTGCCGAAGTAGATTCAATTGTCAGCACAGGACATCTATGAGTTGACAGAAACGTGCAACTGAACAACAAGAAAAATATGAATGAAGACAGGTCACTGCCACTCACCTTTTCTGCTGACTGTGCAGTTCCAAAAAAGATTGGAATAAAAGCTAACCAAATGATACAGGTGGTGTACATAGTAAATCCAATTGGTTTCGCTTCATTGAAAGTCTCTGGAACGCCTCTTGTTTTGATGGCATAAACAGTGCATGTTACCATTAAGAGAATACTGTATCCAAGGGAACAAATGAGAGATAGATCAGAGATGTCACATTTGAGAACCCCACGAGCATTTTCAGGATCCAGAGTCCTCTGCTCTCCATAGTCCACGATGATATGTGGAGGATCGACACCAAACCAGATGAAGACTCCAAGAAGCTGCATGGAGATGAGGCTGAAGGTGATCACCAGCTGGGAAGCCGGGCTGATGAACTTTGGAGCGGTGACCGATTTTTTCCCTTGCTCAAATATTCGATGGATTCGGTTTGTTTTGGTGAGCAAAGCTGCGTAACTGAAGCACATGCCGAGTCCGAGGAAGATCCGCCGCAAAGAGCAGATGGCAGTGTCTGGACTCGCAATCATTAAAAAAGTGATGGAGTAACAGAGGAAAATCCCAGTCAAGAGGACATAGCTGAGTTCGCGACCCGAGGCCCGGACAATTGGCGTGTCGTTGTGACGAACAAACGTCACGATGACAAAGGTGGTTGCGATGATCCCGAAGATTGCTATGAAGACAGGCACAATAGCCCATGGGGAATGCCATTCCAGTTTGATGATGGGGATCGGCTGGCAGTCGGTGCGGTTGGCATTTGGCCTCTTATCGAATGCACACATCTCACAGGTGACCTCGTCCACTTGGTAATGGTAGCCTTCGCAGCGCTCGCAATGCCAGCAGCAAGGCACTCCCTTGACCATTTTCTTCCTTTCTCCCGGCTTGCAGGGCAAACTACAGACCGATGTGGGATGAGTTCTCTCTCTGTTATCCCACTGCATGTCTTCTACCTGTGGTTATATATATTAAAGGGGGAAAATTAATGAGCCTTTCATTTTCTCCCATTTATAATATCCTAATCCTGGTCACAGGTTTGTCATAAATCACCTTTGTGCTGACAGTACAAATGCAGTTTACCTTGATAAGAAACCCGTTTTTCTCTCATATTGACTTTATGAAACTGCTAAATGATTGTGCCCAATAAATCATTTGTGCCACAGGCTTGATGAGTGCCATTAGTTTCTATTTACCTCTTTACTGCTGACCAAATTGACATTTGTAGAACGATTTATCGACTCCAGGCTAGTTTTGAAGCAAGACACCCTATAAAAAGGAATTTATGAGCCAATCACGTGCAAATAGAGTTCTCAAACATTTAATTAGGAAATAATGGCAGGTGGGTATGGAACTAATTTTTGCATTACAGTATAAGGAGAGAGTAAAAATCTTGGTGCACTGACCTGCAAAGAGCAAAAACTATTATGGAATTAATGGGTCTATCTTGATTTTAGAAGTAAAACCATGGAGCAAGAGAGCTTTTTTAAAAAAGAGAGAAATAGCAGCGCTTTTCAACTTTGTTTCAGGCTCTGTCAATCCCAGTACTGCAATCCCTGTTGCAATCCTTCCTGTTTCACTACCTATAGCATTATCCCTTGCTATCCAGTGTCTCAGTCTTTTTAGGCTTGTAAAGAGTTAATCTGTTCATTTAAAAGTACCTTTACGCTGCCCTTTCAAGGAAAATCCTTCCCATGCCAGCTTAACAACAACATTTAGAATATATACAATATAGATCCACATCTGCTGCAAGGGTAGGATAAAACGTGTTCTAGTTTTCATCAGCCCTAGCCAGAATGGCCAATGGTAAGGCATGATGACTGCTGGAGTCTAATATCCACCATATTGGGCCCTATGACTGGAGGGGATATTCAACTGATGGTTCTGCTTGTTAGAATTCCTGCTCCATGATTACAGTCATGGGATTGTTGTCTATCACATGATGGTATATGTTTTGACTCCACAGAGTGGGAAGTGACGGAAACAGGATGTTTGTGTTACTGTGTTCAGTGAAGTGGGACTATTGTCCTTTGTTCTCTTTCTCTTTGCTGCCTGATGCTGGAGAAAGAGGGAGCCATGTCGCAGTGCTCTGTGTGTGTTTATATGTAAATAAAGTAGATTAGGCAAAATTGCTGAGTTGCTGAGGTCTGTTACGCATGATGCGCAAACTCTGCGGATCCCTAAGTGTGCCGGTGTCAGTTGGCATCGGTTGCTGTGATGTTTGGGCTGAAGAAAGCTTTGGAAGCTCCCGAACGATTGACCAGGAGGGAGAGAACATGCCAGTCGGGCGTGTGTCTCTGCCAGGGTCCTACTCGAGTGTAGGGCCGAGCTCCTGACACTGCTGCTGGTGCTAACCTGAGACAGGGCCATCTCAGTGACAGGTCCCCATTTGTGGAATGTCCTCCTTTGTCTCTTTCTCTCATTCTTACCTTTCTGGACAAATTATTTTAAAAAAAATCCTGCCTGAAAGATACAGTCTCTGGGAACCTTGAGATGGTTAGCTGTGAGAGCATGTTTTACATGGGGATGTGAGTTGTGTTGGATTTGTTTAAAAATGTTTAGAAATGTCTTTACTTTATTTTTGTTGTTGTTTTAAATACGTCACTTCTCTGTTTGCCACCTGGGCTCTTTTGGGAGGAAGGGAAGCTTATAAATTTAACAGACATTATAAATAAAACAAAACATCTGGAGGGTTGCAAGTGCTCTATAACCTATTCCATAATCCTTTTTAATGTGCCGTAGTACCATCTCAGACAGCTAGTTGCAAACAAAGGGTAGACCATTTGAAAATGGTTATTCTAAAGGGAAGTAAGAAACACTGGAACCTGGGCAATTCTATTGTTGGGTTGAATGAGAGGGCTGTGGTATTCCTTTAATCTTCTACTAGGCAGTATTTCACAGAATTTCATCCAACTATTGTCATTCCACTTAAAGTAAAGGATGCCTCTCAGAATGTTTGCAGTTGTTAAATACACTTTGAAATGTCCCACAGGTTACAGATTCCGGGGGCAGCAGAGGCAATAAATCCCCATCTCGAGAAGGTCAGTAGTAATGATTCATATAATAGTTTTCATTCCAGTGCCTCTGACAAATAAACTATGTAACGCATAATTCATATTATGACACCCTACTGGTACAAGCGTTGGGAAACATTCTGGGTGAACAAGATTGCTTCTAATTTCTGGAAATAAAGGGTTTCAACAGCCCTAGGCTGTTATGTCACAGAAAGATTAAAGACTAAAATGTGGTGTTTTGAACATCAAAAATGCGTGAATAAAAATAGGAGATATTTAATACCAATGACTGTATTTGGAAAAGGCTGCGTGAACAGTAATTTTTCATGCTCACATTCAATTTGTGTGACTTTATGAAGTCAGAGGCTCATAGGACTTGCATGCTTTCTTTTGCCAACTTTCAACCAAAGCATAAAAGGATTTTACCATTTTTTATGTAATGGGTTTGTTGAAAAGGCTGGCTCGGGGTTTCTTTTTTACATTTGAGAACTGAGTAGATAAGGTTGAATAGTTTTTGTACACAAGTGAGGAGGAGAGGAGATAAAGGGATGCAAGGACTTGTTGTTTTTTTGTTCCTTGTTTTTGCATTGCCCAGTGGTGTACTGGTAAATTTTGAAGTCCAGGAGGTCCTACACACATGCCATGGAGAAACAATTCATAACCTGAGGCCGAATTTATCAGCTGGCAGTCACGGAATAGTGAGCTGGCAAAAGGATGCTGTAGTGGTTTGGCGGGTTGCAATTCAACCTGTTGCAACTACAATCCTATGAATAGTTACCTGGAAGTTAGCGCCATTGAACTTAATGGTGCTTACTTTCAACTGCACACAAGATGCTATAAGACAAAATGATCATCAGGCAATCAAAATGCAGCCCTTAAATTAGAAATGCAAACAACCTTGAAAAGAAGCTCAACCTTTTATCTAACAGCATTTCCTCCTTCTCAGACTTCCTCTATGCTAAACCCTCATGAATAACTGCAAAACTTGGAAGCATCAATTTACAGATTTGTTCATAGGAAAAAACTACAGGTAGAAAAGGGCCAATGAATGAAACTGCCATTGACTATGGTTGATGATGGTGAGAGGGTTCCATTTTTATCTCCAGCAAACATGGGGAGTCTCCCACTGTGTAGAAAGGCGTTCCCATCCATCTTGAAGTCACGTTGGCAGAAACGCTGTAGGGATATCGCGGAGCAGGGAGTGGGGTCCAGAGGGAGCACACTTCCCCGCCAGAAGGCAGCCACAGTCTGCCTGCACGCATGACCTTGGGGTGCAGGGCAAATCCCCCCCCCAGGCAAGCCACAGCTGTCTGGTACATCGTTCCACCTATGTCTGACCTTTTGCGGTCTCAGAAGTCCGCGGTGTCCCGTCTGTAACTTTTTCCCTGAGACCTTTTTTCTCTTACGTCATACACTGTGCAAGGGGAAAATGACGCTGTGGAACGGGTGCCAAAATAGCTTTGTACCACCCCACGATCTCGGGACAGAAGATGTGTAAAGGTCACAGCCCAAAATGTATCTGCCTAGCTTGCATATTTGTCTCAATAAAAGGAGGCTCCACAGGAATGGCGGTAGCTCGCTACAGCCCACCTGTGCGCAGCTCACATGATGATCAACACCTGTCTTGGGCCTTCACTTCAAAACGCCAGCTTTCTTCCGAGAGCAAAAAGAACTGTGCAGCTCCTAGATGGAAATGAGAACTAACCCGGGTCCCACTGAATAAGTATTTGAGTGTAAATATCTTTGGCTGGATTGTGCCGAACCCCTCAATTTAATTTATTTCAGAAGTTTATTTGGATAATCCAAGGTTTTGCACAGGCTTGCATGCAAACAAGCTCCACACTGTTCCCTCTAAATGATACCTTTCTCCTTTTTTTGTTATCTTTAATTATGATTGATTCAGTGACCAAAACTGAACAATAAAGGAACACCTCTATATTTCTTTGTTTTTAGAAGTGAAATGAGGGCAAGTTTGCTGCCGTGTGGTTTTCTCGCAGTTTGAAAAGGCATAATACCACCTAAGTATTAGCTATGATTCATAATTTGCTCTAATTCATACCCCTGACATGTCATAAGCTAAACATTAAAAGCATAGGCACCCATGCCACTTAATGAGAAGAATGAGTGGGGCAGGACAGGCCTTCTGAATTGAGTGCACCATTTGATCTTTAATGACAACACTAATCATTCATGTTGCGAAAGCTGAATTAAGATGAGGGGCATGGGCTCAGCATGTTGCGCATAGAGGTTAATAAGCACATTCACCTTCCGGGCTCTTGTACAACCATTAAATTGATTAGCAGCGTGGTTGACAACATCCAGTGCGCAAACAATAACCCTACATATAAGCTAGCCAGTTAGTTGTAAATAATAATAATGGGGACGCGGGTGGCGCTGTGGGTAAAACCTCAGCGCCTAGGACTTGCCGATCGAAAGGTCGGCGGTTCGAATCCCCGCGGCGGGGTGCGCTCCCGCTGCTCGGTCCCAGCGCCTGCCAACCTAGCAGTTCGAAAGCACCCCCGGGTGCAAGTAGATAAATAGGGACCGCTTACCAGGGGGAAGGTAAACAGCGTTCCGTGTGCTGCGCTGGCTCGCCAGATACAGCTTGTCACGCTGGCCACATGACCCGGAAGTGTCTGCGGACAGCGCTGGCTCCCGGCCTATAGAGTGAGATGAGCACACAACCCTAGAGTCTGGCAAGACTGGCCCGAACGGGCAGGGGTACCTTTACCTTTAATAATAATAATAATAATAATAATAATAATAATAATAATAATAATAATAATAATTATTTTTATTTATACCCCACCCTTCCTGGTTCCAAAAACCGGGCTCAGGGCAGCTAACAACAGATTTAAAACACTTAATTGATGCAACAAAATACAGTATAAAATGTGAATAACAATGAATTCAGAATTCAGAATCAATTTAGGGGGGAAATCAATCCAATAAACATTAGATGCATTCGTATTAAAAAATATTTTTGGGTAAGAGTCCGCTATGATGAACACCTGAAGTACCAAGGCTGTTTTCACTTCCTTTGGGTGGTTGATGAAATGGGCTACATATGTGGAAGCACCTATTTACTACATCTGTATCCTGTCATTCCTTCCACAGAATTCAGGCAGGCAACAAAGGGTTCCAGGCAGGACTGACTGGCCCAAGACAACTTGCTACCAAAGACAAAGTGCCAGATAGCAGCATTGCTCATGTTTCACATGCAGAAGCTGACCAGACTGGAATCTGGATCTTACTCTGGCACTGATAACAGGCCAGCATCCTCCACCACATAATTTGCTACTTTGGTGAGCACACAACCCTCTGGACTCCAGCAGAGGGGAAACGCCAGAGTGCCAGATGGTACAGAGCTGGTCCTGGTTTACTAGGCCGTTTGCCATTCAGACACAGATAACATGCCCTCCAACATTCCTCCAATGAAAATAAGGATGTCCTATTCCATCATCATAATCACCACCATCATATTTATACCCTGCCCATTCACTCTGGAAGGCTTCCAACCTATATAAAAACATAATAAAATATTTAAAAACTTCCTTATACAGGGCTGCCTTCAGATGTCTTCTACAGGTTGTATTGTAACTTATCTCCTTGGCTCAAGGGGTCACATAACTCCATACCCTCCAACATGTCTCCAATGAAAATAGGGACATCCTAAGGAGAAGCGGGACATTCTGGGATCAAGTCAGAAACCAAGGCAGTTTCTGAACTATAATATGCCGCATGATTCAGAAGGTTAGCCCCAGTAATGAAAGTGGATTTTATATGAAATTGGATAACATCTCTGAAAGAACCAATGTTTAAATAGTTAAAAGTGATAATATGTTATGTTTTTAGAGTAATTGGAAAATAAGGGATTTAAACTCAAATTCTAATTGAAAGTACAAAGAAACACACGAAACAAGGTTACAACTTGCTGATTAAATTTATTGATAAGAATGCATTATGCGGGAGATGTGGGGAAGTCCGATAGAAGATGAAATAAGTTGTTGGAATGGTTTGATTTTTTTTTCTTTTTCTTTTTATCTTTTCTGCTTTTTCTTCTTTCTGTACTATTTGAAACTGGAAAAATGCAATAAAAATTATTATAAAAAAAAAAGAAACCAAGGCAGTTTCTGTAAATTCGGGACTGTCACTGGAAAATAGAGACATTTGGATGGTCTTGCTGAACTTGCTGAACTCCAGAAGTCCTGGCCTCTAGACCATGCCGCAGGTTCTGACCAAGAGCTACATCTCTGGTGTTTTTATTGCTGTTATTAGCCAAAAGTGTTATATGGCCTGCTTCAAGATCCCCTCAGCAGAGAATGTGTCTGCTCTATTCTGGCATAAGGTCCATTCCCAAAATAAGGCAATCATGGACTGCATGCATTTGAAGTAAATATTTATTGTGCGGTTTGATGTGCATTGCACCCTGCCCAAGCACACAGATGATTTCAGAAATTAGGTGTGAATCGCCTATGCTAAAGCAAATGTAACCCATTATGAATCTTTTTTTTAAAAAAGAAAAAGATAATTGGTTTCAGCTTTAGCATCTCAGGCAGCCTGTAGGTGCATGCTAAAATTAGAAATATTTAAAACGAACTGTAGATAGGAAACAAGTCAAGGAAACAAGTCAAGGGCAACCAATCTATCAGAATGCAAACAGACCCAGAAATAAAAGCTGTCAAAAACCTGGATTGACAGTCAGTTTCATTACTGCATTTGCCAAGGTTCCTAAGAATGGCCTCAGTCCCTCCACCTAATGTGTGCCTGCCGACTGAAAAATGGTTGTGATGTGCTGGAATTTCCAATAGTTCATCTGTCTGAATATAACACCCCATGGTATTATTTTTGGATCTACACGTGGAGTAAATAACGCTCCATTGGTAAATCAAATATAAATGTAAATGATGCTGTTATCCAGAAGCTTCCCACAAAAACCAACAATATAGAAAATGTCTATATTTGGAATTTGGGGGAAAAGATGCTCAAGGAGTGTTCTAATGTCTCCTGGATGAGCAAAAGTTGAGGTCATCTCGTTGACGATTACCAAACTGGGAGTCAATTATTACTAGAAGCTTTAATCAAGATTTCACATGAAATTGCTGTAAAGAATCATGACTAATAATTGTTCTACAATGACTGCTCCCCGCATAAAATGGGGGGCGCCCTTTGTGTGGACACGCACAGCCCCTGGATCTGGAGCAGCTCCATCAGCATAGGCTTGGCTTTGCCTTCCCTCAGGTGGGATACCTGGAGGTCTCCGCCTACCTCAGTCAGTTGTCCAATCCCACCTGGGGGAAGCGTTGCCAAGGAGACCAGGCCAGGTAGGGGAGGGACTACCTGCCCACACAATAGAGGGAGGATCTTACCTGGGAATCCTCACTTGGCTCCAGAGCTTCTCCCACCCTACCCACCCTCAGTTAAGGTCTTATTTTGCAGGTTAACTTTTCTTCACAGGTTTTGCAGGTTAACTTTTCTTTATGCAGGCGCTGCTACGTTAAGGTCGCTGTTAAAGGGCCGGAAAGGAATTTCCCTGCATTGGCAGGTTTCGCCTTTCCCGTAGCAAAACGTCACAACTTTGGCGGTATCAGGCCTTGGGCGGAATCCTTTAGTCTATTTCCTCTTTACAGCGGCGATACCAGGGTTCCCCGCTATAGGGGTTTCTGAAGGGAGGCTTTGACCGTACCCCGAAAGGTCGTCATTGCTCTCCCCTGCGGCGGCAGCGTAACGGGGGCGGCTATCTCTGCTTGAATATATGTTCTCCAGAGCCGGCCCATCCCCCCCACACACACACTGGATAACCCTAATGCTCCCTAGGTCCCCGGCTGGGGACTGGGGAGGGATAACGCCCAATGCCTGAGCCAAGGTCTACCCACATTTGAAATTTAATAAAGTTGTGGCCAATTTAATCCCATAGGACGTTGTCTTGAGTCGTTATTCCACATGACGGGGGGGACCGCTCGGGATCTGGAGACTCCGCCTGTCCACACAATTCTCCAGTCCACTAGAAAAACATTATAAACTTTTGAAAAAATATGTTGTGTATCTTATTTTTTACTTTCTTCTTTTAATCTTATTTTTTGAACTTTTTTTTGTTTGTTTTTAAAATGACAGTTCAGTTCCTTCATATTCCAAGTTGCCATTGCTAAACTCTTGGAGCATAATCCATAATCTTCCATGCTTATTTTTTCATCTGTTTTCCCCCATTACTTCTATTTGGGATGTAACTTTACTTGAGACTTAATACTAGGTAATATATCATCCTAAAGTATAATTAAATAAGAAATGGAAGTAGCTTTTCCCCCTCTGGAGGAAATTATATATCTGCTTCTATCTATAAATAAATTGGACATCATCATTATATATGTATACGAAGCAAAACTGACATAGTACCAATGATTTGCATCTAAAACGATTAAGATAAAGAACTATGTTGTAACCTTAAACAAAAAGAAGACATTCAAAAGCCAAACTTTGCAGGGGAAAAACCTTCTCAGTTATGTTTTTGTTTGTTTTTTAAGAAAAAGCAATACAGTTTGGCAATGACACTGCCAAGATTTGAGTGCAGAATGAAAATTATGTGTGGATTCACTTAGCATATCCATTCATCACCTATGCTACATGTTACCAGAGGGAATGCATAACAGAGTGTTTTGTTTTAGTTAGGTGTCTCTTGGTGAATTCATCTATTTTTCAACAGATCCATCAAGCGGAAGAGAAATATGCTCCATTGATGCCCATGTAGAATATACTTCACCACACTAATCTGTAGCCTCTCAATTGGTTTGACATTGGGGTTGCTTGTTGGTTGTGTGTTTTGTTTTGTTTTGAGTAGAGGCAAAGAGACAATACTTCAAGTGTTCTGCTTCTGGTATGGCCTTTTGATATGAGCAAAAGAAAAATTCATCATCATCATCATCACTTATTTGCATGCCACCTTTCCATAATTAAACCAGGCTCAAGGCAGCATGCAAAATGAAAATGTTTACTTAATTACAAAAAGGTCTGGAAACGATGCCTTATGAGGAACGGCTAAGGGAGCTGGGCATGTTTAGCCTGGAGAAGAGGAGGTTAAGGGGTGATATGATAGCCATGTTCAAATATATAAAAGGATGTCACATAGAGGAGGGAGAAAGGTTGTTTTCTGCTGCTCCAGAGAAGCGGACACGGAGCAATGGATCCAAACTACAAGAAAGAAGATTCCACCTAAACATTAGGAAGAACTTCCTGACAGTAAGAGCTGTTTGACAGTGGAATTTGCTGCCAAGGAGTGTGGTGGAGTCTCCTTCTTTGGATGTATTTAAGCAGAGGCTTGACAACCATATGTCAGGAGTGCTCTGATGGTGTTTCCTGCTTGGCAGGGGGTTGGACTCGATGGCCCTTGTGGTCTCTTCCAACTCTATGATTCTATGATTCTATGAAAAATATTACATGAGGAATCACAGTTGTTGACATCCATCTGTCTTGAGATGTGCCTCAGGGGTGAAGGCAAGCTACCGTCTTAGCAGCACCAAAGTGAGCTCCCCGGAATGCAAACTGGAGTAGTGTGTGTGTGTAGATCCTGGGCTGCTCAGACAACAAGACCCCCCTCTCAGACTCACTGATGTGGTCCAAAGGAAAGCAGAGCAATATTTCTGGCACAAGCTTGGCTGCAGGAATTGCGTGCCAAGGCCCCATGACCTGCGGTTCCCTAGTGGATAAATAAAACACACAAACAAGTAGATTTTGGTTTATGGGTTCAAATAGGCCAGAACTTTATTGGTTACAAATGTGAGCGGTTTGGCTTAGGCGTTGGGTGAAGCCAGACTATATCTCAACCCCCACCTGTCTGCTGGGAATCCAGCTAAGGGTAATCCACCAAAAGGGGGTCCCTAAGACTTACACTGGGACATGGGTGGAGCTGTGGGTTAAACCACTGAGCCTAGGACTTGCCGATCAAAAGGTCGGCGGTTTGATTCCCTGTGATGGGGTGAGCTCCCGTTGCTCGGTCCCTGCTCCTGCCAACCTAGCAGTTCGAAAGCACAAAGTGCAAGTAGATAAATAGGTACCACTCTTGCGGGAAGGTAAACGGCGTTTCCGTGTGCTGCTCTGGTTCGCCAGAAGCAGCTTAGTCATGCTGGTTACATGACCTGGAAGCTGTATGCCAGCTCCCTCAGCCAATAAAGTGAGATGAGTGCCACAACCCCAGAGTCATCTGCAACTGGTCCTAACGGTCAGGGGTCCCTTTACCTTAACGACTTACATCAAATAGGGGCACCCCGAGGGGTCCCCGTTGGGGTCGTTACATGGTCCTAGACCATGTCCGGGCATTAGACCAAATCCACACCCCCGGATCCTTTCAACAGGATACCCTTAATGATGGAGGGGCAGGAGGTGGCTACAACTTCCCATACCATCTTGAGAGAGGGCCTGCCCAGCACCAATGATGCGGTGAGCCAATGGCGGGGAGCGCGCCAGTCTCAAACCCTTGGTTGGGTAGCCTGGGGCCTGGCTGCAATGTCGCCCACCAAATAAGGCTAGCGGACTTGCCAGAAGGAGGTGTACAAGGCACCATCCAATCATCTTAGGGTGGTATATAAATTGAACAATTATTAATAACAATAATAATATTAACATTAGTAATATAGCCAATGTTAGTCATACTCAAGGTAGACCCTTTGACATTGATGGACATGACTACTTACTAGCTAGTTACATAAATTTAGTGGGGGTCTACTGAGCAGTTGGGTACAGCGCTTAAAATATGTGCATATTAGATTATAGCAGTATTTTATTTATTCCCATGCATTTAGATCTCAACCATTCTTCAACATGTGGCATTCAGCAGGTTGGGATGCTTCAGGAATTTGATCTTTGAGAATCCTTACATGAAACGACTTTATCTGCAACTCTTGGAATTAAGCTGTCAAGTGGATTTCACACTTCTTTGAATGCTGCAACACAGTTATTGGCAGTTTCAAATGTATGCAAATAGTCATTTCAATATGTATTTTGAAATCAAATACAAATTCAAATACTTTGGAAGGGTGTGTTTTGTTTTGTTTTTAATTGCAGATTAATACCAGAAACGAAATTGAATTAAGGGTGAAAACAAAGAGAAGTGGAAGACACCAGAAGCAGACGGATTTTCCAATTCCCTCTAAAGGGTGTTCAGGTGCCAAGCACTAAACACCAGATACAAACCTGCTTAAATTTAGCCTGGTTGCCCTGGTATTATACAAAGCCAATTCTGATGTTTCAAAATACTTGCCAATGACAACTGCAAAAATATGAAGCCCTCGCTCTCTTATGAGTCTTTTGGGGGAAGTGCACCAAATTAAGACATGCCTGTGCTTTTTGCACCCTGTGTAAAGCATGCACATTTTGTATTTTGGAGGTAAATGCAAACTGGTGAGATTCTGTCTCGCCAGCACTGATTAAAAACATCCTTATCCTCTCCACTTCCTTAGACTCTAGGACCGGCTGTCTCTGGGATTAAGTAAAGCTTTACTGTTTATCTTGTGCTCACAATAAGAAAGGGGTTTGATCTAGGGCAACAGTTGGAGATAACAGCAAGCACAGAACGGAAGGAGAAATTGAGAAGTAGAGCCAGAGATGAATAAATATGTGGTTGCAAAGCTCTTTGCCTCCCAAACAGCAGCAGTGTGCAGGACTGTGATCCAGCGCTATGCTATTAAACTGTAGTTGAGCACTGCGAGGGATGAATTTGGAAGAGGGAGCACATCAGGCTACTGAACCATAATCTACACCAGCTGCCTATTAGCTTTCAGGTAGAGATTAAGTGCTTGGGTTTTGCATGGCACCTAGGAATTAATTTCCATTTGGCTCAATTAATTGCTTAGCAGTTGTACATTTTAATTGCCATTAATGCACTTAGAGTCCAGGCTGGGCGCATTCTTTTAAATGAAAAGAAATAAACAAACATTCTTTTTTAAAAAACAAAACAAAACACTACATTACCCTGCATTACCCTTTTCTATTTGTTTTCTTCATGGCATGTTGTTTTTCTAATCAGGATCCTTCTCGGGGGACTTCAACAGAGGTTCCAGAGACCTCAATTTTCACCTGCCCAGTGTGATGAAAACACACCAGCAGATTAAAAGGAGGGGTTCTTCATCCTCGTAGCTTTGGAGAGGCAAGGGAAACTGCTTTCTCTAAACACTCAAAATTGGAGATGGACTATTTAGGGAGCCAAAGTATGCCTTCTGGCCAGTCTAAATATGTGCACTCTAGCTTCCTACCCTATGGCATGCTTAGACTTTCCAAAGCGATTCTTGAGGCCCATTTCCCACAGGAGGAAAAATAATGCATCAATGGAATCAAAATATCAGTCAGAAGAATGAGACAGATGGATCACTGAGTAAATCAATGTAATGAGTTACAGGAGAAGAAGCCAACCAGAACTGAGGGAAGCCAATAAGTTTTCTAATTTCCTTACAGATGTGTCTTTTTAAAAAATAAGTAAATCGGTATTTCCTCTATTTCTCTGATGTTTGTGTCAGGATTCTGAGCTGCAGAACTGATGCTTCTAAAATTGTTTTAATTTGCTATTTAGCTTGTGTGTGTTTTTAATTTGATTTTTTTTTGGTTCCTTTTAATTAAGGGAGATACGATTGTATGTCAAGAGATGACGTTTTGGCCAAGGAAACCTATAGTATGGGGGGTAGGGCTGAGCTGGTAAGAGGTATATGGCACAGGCAGTTAGTGGCTGTGCCATGTGCCAGCAGGGGGCACAATTCCCACCTAGGGAATTGTGGTGGTCCTATCAGCCAGCCCTCAGGTCTGTGGCTGCTGCTGTTGAATGCCATGATTGTGGATGAGGAGGCCGATCTGGTCTATATTACTGAGACTTGAGTGGGTGAGAAATGGGGAGTTGGTCTCACCCACCAGTGTACTCAAAAGCATCAGGGGTAGGGAAATGCTGTAGCCTATAAAGAGTCCATCTCTCTCTCCAAGCTCTCTGTTCAGTTGAGTGGGGGTTCCTGGTACTTGGTAATCGGGACAGATGAGGAATTGTGTTAGTTTACTGGCCACCTCACTGCCCAACAGTCTGCCTGCCTGAGCTGACTGGTTTTGAAGGCAATGTTGAGGATTCCCAGACTGCTGGTATTGGGAGACTTTAACATCCACGCAGAAGGTAGCTCAGGACTTCATGGCTGCCATGATGACCATGGGGCTAACATGTCATCTTCCCAACACATGTGACAGGTCACACACTGGACCTTGTTTTCTTAGGCAGGAACTGGGTGATCTGAAAGTAGGGGGTATTGACACCAGTCTCTTGTCGTGGTCAGATCACTTCACTTCATGTTGAGAGGTAGACTCTCAGGAGTCTTCAGTATGAGGTTCCTCAGGGTTCAATTTTATCCCTCATGCTGTTTAACATTGACATGAAACTACTGAGTGGGGTCATCCAGAGTTTTGGAGTGTGCTGTCAGCAATAAGCTGATGACACACAGCTCTACTTCTCCTTTATATTTGCAGGTATGGCATAGGATGTGCTGGACCGTTGCCTTGGTAATGGACTGGATGAGAGCTAAAACACTGAAGCTCAATCCAGCTAAAACTGAGGGTGTTCCCTAGACCGGATTAATGGGAATTTGCCTGTTCTTGGTGGCTGTTCTCTGCAGGAACATATTGTCAGGAGTGGGGTGAATACACCACACTGCAACATTTAGCTGCAGGTCACACTCTCTATTTTCTATTATCCGGAGCAAGAATGACCATCTTCCAAAGCCTGGAAGTGTATTTGCTGCTCAATTTAATCCCTGCCTCCCATCATAGACGGTCAAGTTCTAAGGCTGAGTGGCATCATTTAAAGACAAAGATGCAATGTTATGGTACATGTGAGATTGGACATAGCCAGGGTATTGCATATAATACCCCAATCTAGGCTCTATTTCTCTGCCTCAGTTCAATTGTAAAATGAGCATTAGATGGCCTCTCTCTAGTGTGCGGATCAATGAAATAAGGCAATCAGGTTGGGGTTATAAATAGAATGGGATAAACTTATCCTCCAGGAGGAGACTAATGCTTATAGGATGAGTCCTGCCATGAAGCTGGGTGATGCAGCCTCCTTCAGGAGGTACCATGAGGTGTAGGACAGAGGAAGGCAGGAGATGGTGCCTGAATGGTGCAACCAGATTTTGAAAAGCCTGTGTTGGAATGTAGCTAAACGTCCCTGGATTGTTCTGGATATTGGACCGAATCATGTCTACGAGGCCAGGAAGCAGCTCCAGGAAAAATATAATGGCTGGATCACTGAGCATGACATATGAGAAGACAAATTCTAATTAACTGACATGATAATAAAAACAGGTAAAAAAACAACAACCCAAAACATTGTGACATGTGATACAAAGCAAAGCAGGAAGACGTAGAAGGGTTGTAATTTGAAAATGCAAATCTTATTCAGGTCCAATTTTCTTTTTTTCTGAGTGCCACTGTAAGTTAGAATCATTTCAGAATACCAGCCCATGAGTCATAATCTGGTATTATGTCTGTAATAAAAGTGCAACTACTCCCCCATAAAAAACACTACCAATTTATTTACTTTTTTTTTGCATAGTAATTAGTTCCCAATCAGTCACTTGTAAACAGACCAAAGAATGTCATGGTGCTTTTAAAAAAATGAGGGTAGGTGCAGTAGGTAAAATATAACCCATTGTATCTACTCACCAATTTTTATAAATTGATCTATCTAATGGATTTCCATGTTTGACTTTTAAAAGTAGAGAGAGGGATGTTCTGTGTCATTGACCATAATGTCAGACATCAAACATGTGTCCATTTGTTCTGCTGGCTTTCAGTTAAGTTTACCTGGGACTAGGGATGAGGGTGAAATTCAGTTCAGGTTACATTCAAAAGTGAACCTACGTAATTCACACTTTTGAAAACAATATGAAAAATCAAAACACTGCCTGCAAAATTTGCACTTCTCTGAATTTTGTGATGCAGCTTTCCAACCAAACTATGCTTACAAAAATTCACTTATTAGGGGAAGGGTGCATAAATGGGATATGATTATGAATATTAGTTGCTTTTTGCCATGGCAGCTCAGAGTCACTTTTAAAACAAAAGATGAACACATACATACAGTGGTACCTCAGGTTATATACGCTTCAGGTTACAGACTCCGCTAACCCAGAAATAGTGCTTCAGGTTAAGAACTTTGCTTCAGGATGAGAACAGAAATCGTGCTCCGGTGGCACAGTGGCAGCAGGAGGCCTCATTAGCTAAAGTGGTGCTTCAGGTTAAGAACAGTTTCAGGTTAAGAACGGACCTCCGGAACAAATTAAGTACTTAACCCGAGGTACCACTGTATATTAAAACCAGCTTTTAAAATAAAATAAAAAACACCCCCCCCCATGCAAAAAAGGTCGTAGATGATTAAAAGCCAAAGGTCTGATGAAAGGGGAATGTTTTCACCTGGTGTCTAAAGCAGCCATTCTCAACCTTGGGTCTCCAGATGTCTTTGAACTACAACTCCCATCATCCCTGACTGCTGCACCTTCTCACTAGGGATGATGGGAGTTGTAGTGCAACCATGTTTGGGGATCCAGGGTTAAGAAAAGCTGGCCTAAAGATATATAAGGATGGCACCAGGTGAGTCTCTCTGGGGAGAGCATTCCCTGAGCAGAAATAACATATAATCATTATGTTTGTTACCACCAGATGTAAAAGAGAACAACAACTACCAGACTTTTAGAAGACATCTGAAGGCAGCCCTGTTTAGGGAAGCTTTTAATGTTTGATGTATCATAGTATTTTAATATTCTTTTGGAAGCCGCCCAGAGTGGCTGGGGAAACCCAGCCAGATGGGCGGGGTATAAATAATAAATTATTATTATTATTATTATTATTATTATTATTATTATTATTATTATTATATTAGGGGAAATTGCTTTCAGAAATGTGTAAATTGCTCAAAACTGCACATAAGTATGAGTTTAATGGAAGGAATTTGAACACAGTGCTGACAAATTTTCATGACCTAACTAACCTTGTCCTAATAAAAGTTCTGATGAATGTGAACACCATCTGGGCATAAAGTTAAAATGTCAATTTTTTGGTAAATGAAGTATTTTGGCATTGCAAAGAATACTTGGCATGAGCTGGCTGCAGCTACTTCACCCACTGTCCATATAAAGACTTTCCCCAATTTCTTGACCCTGGGGAATTTCTTAGAAGTGTATGGACTTGCTAAGATGTATAAGACTGGATCAAATAAGTGCTGGAGATGCAATGAAGTTGAGGGAATGCTATTTCATATGTTGTTGGCTTGTAAAGGGGTAAAAGAGTATTGGGAAATAATCCATAATGAATTGAAAAAAATGTTTAAAAGTACTCCCCCCCCAAAAAACACACACAACAGATTCCTTTTCGTTGGGGATAATTCAGATGGAAATTCCCAGGTGTCAAAATAGGTTATTTATGTATGCCCCTACTGCAGCCCGTGTTTTGTTAGCCCCAAATTGGAAAATGAGCAAGGTCCCAGTTAAAGAAGAACGGCAACTTAAGCTGATGGAATATGTGCAGCTTGTGGACCTAACATATAGAATAAGAGGACAAGAAGAACACATGTTTAAAGAAGACTGGAAATTTTTGTTGAATATATGGGGGGGGGGGATTGTGTACACTTGAAAACGTTGGCAGCATTAAGATAACTTCAGCAGTGTAAACAAGTTTTGATGAATATAGTAATGGAAAGCTGAATGGTTTAGTTTATGTAAAATATGCAGGGATTTATGATATACAAAATGAACCATGGAAAGAGAAGAAGGGAAGTCATTGATATATTAAGGTTGTTTAAATGAATATTCTAAATTATAAAACAGAAAATTAAATAAAAATTATATATATAAAAGTATAAAGGAAGTGCATGGACAATGTCTCTGCATCTTGCATTGAATGTAATTTACCGGTAATACCATCTGTCCAAATGTATGGACATTATATCTGTGTAAGATAAGCCAGAACAATGCTGTGTTCTGTTTAACAATAAGCTGTGGGGAGCTTAGCACTATGAGATGCTCACAGTAAGCTAGTGTGGGGATTTATGCCATGGTATGTTCAATTTTGGCATGAGACATTATTTACATGGGTAAATACAAAACACTGCCATAGGAGACAGTGCCAAATAACATCTTGCGGAGGCCCCAAGGAAGCTGAAATCTTGGCGGCCCCCTCACATTGAACTAAGAAAGCTTGATAGTTACTTTCTTTCAAAATCAAATCAATATTATTTTTATCCATTGTTGGGGGGGGGGCGGACCCTAAATGGCTGGTTCCTACTCTGACTATTTGGCAATCTGGCACTGATAAGAGAAAACTCACAGCAGTGATTTCCCCTTGCACAGCCTAGGCTTCGAAAGTGTGGGTGGGTTGTAATTTCTCTTCATTTCCAACCCAACTGAATTATTCTTTTAAGTACAGTGGACACTCGGGTTGCGAACGTGATGCACATTCACAACCTGCAGCAGCACGTCTGTGCGTGCGCGGGTTGCGATTTGGTGCTTCTGCGCATGCACAAAGTGCAATTTAGTGCTTCTGCGCATGTGCGCCCGCCAAAACCCGGAAGTCACCCATTCCAGTACTTCCAGGTTTTGGCGGTCCATAACCTGAAAAAATGCAACCTGAAGCATCTGTAACCTGAGGTATGACTGTAATTTTCCCAAGGTATATGTATACTGACTTCTTGACGGGATTTCTTTAAAAAAATAAAAAGCAAATCAAAAGGGGTGGAAATCATATTAAATGTAAAACGGATAACGGTTTATTTAGGATGGGGTGTTATTACAGTGCATAAAAGAGCGAACATATAATTAGCTCTGTGTTGTTTGGGTGTGAAGTGCTTGTGTCTGTGCGTCAAGAATTCATGCATCATTAATTTTAAATGCACAGTGATAATGGGTTCCAGAGAAGGTTTCAAATAATCCTTTCATTACTCCTGTCATAGATCAATTGTCTCTCAGGCTATACCTGTGGCTGAATAGGACGAAAGCAACATCAGTGAAGGATTGTACAGGTTTAACAGCCAAGCATACGCTTTCAGATCACCTGACATCATGCTGAACACACTACCTTTCGATGGGAATGTTTCGCAGGTTCACTTCCGTGTTGTCAGGTGATGAGAAATCAAATGGGCTACATTCATGTACATTCAGCACCACAATGTCCCTGCCTCAAATTATTTGTGTGCAGAGATCTTTCACACTGAAGGTCCTATGCATGTTGGCACACTGTGCAAAAACCAGGCGAAATCGTAATTATTTTAATTACAAAGAGTTGCGGTTAACCCTGCAATGAAATCAACAGGATAAATGTGCTTAACATTGGGAGAATTGTGCTTTAGGCTAATGAACTAAGAATTATGTGCGGTACTTCCTGTTATATATGCTTTATAGCCTACTGAAAAATCTTATTCTAGATTGATTCCCCTGCCCACTCCCCATTTAATGATTTTTAATTTACTAGGAGAGCTCCAGCTACTGAAAGCACATTCAGAACAACTAAAGGTAATTTAACCAATGGCCAATTTTGGCACCTGAGTTGAAGTACAGTTTAATTTTCATTTAAAAAATAATGAACTAATGGAATTCTCATGCCGCATTTCAGTGAAGACAATGGAATCTTCAATTTAATACCAAAAGGCTGCTGTTAAAACACTGAATGCTTGTGTGAAACCGGAATCCATGTTTGTACGTGACAGTTGCAATAATACTGGCAAAATCTTTACAGTAGCTTTCCTTGGATCGATGAGCTCCAATGAATATTACCAATGATTTAGTAGAGAAGGGATTGCCAACCTTTTGGGACTAGTGAACACATTTCAAATTTTGAGAGCATGTCGGAGCACCAGGTAAAAACAGTGGCCATGGAGCGGGCATGATGTAATACAAAATGGCTGCCACAGGGAACATGGAATAACATGAAATTAGAGAGACAAGCACCCTTTACAACCTTATTCTTGGGAAGTGAGCTGTGTTCACACACACACATACTGTTTCTGTTAGGGTGCATTCCTCAGCACCAGGAAAAAATATACAAGGTATCCAAACCATTCCCATTTCACAGAAATCACTTAGAAGTTACCTGCTCATTTTGCCACATAACTTTCTTTCTAGTGAAGCTGGAAATTTACTCTTTGAACAAATGAAATCTCAGAGTCTGGGGCACCTGCCATGGGGCACTACTGAAAACCTTCATGGGTGCTATGGCACCCATAGGCACTGGGTTGGAGACCGCTGACAGAATGTGGTATATAAATGTATTAAGGGCACTGATATTGTTTTTGTCAGCGTGGTGATTTTGCCTTCAGAAATATAATCTAGTTCAAATCCAACTCAATGCTCCCCTTGTGTGGGAGTCACAAAAAGGGCATAGCACTCACTACCGGAGCCAGAACCTTGCTACAAATTTGAAGCTGAATTTTTCATCGCATTTACTTGCTCAGGATTGTCTGAGCATTCCTCATGCTTCATTTGAGAAACTCAACTCTTGTTGACCCTGACATGATAAAGTCAAAATCTCTCCCTCTCTTTAGCAGACAGAGGTCAAGCTGCAATCTAAAATATTTCTATTTCTAATCATAGCAACACTTCTTAGCATCTGCTTTTCCTACACATGTGCTTTTCCTGATGCTCTATCTGCTGTGTGTGTGTGTGTGCGCGCATGTATGCGCACTGCCACCTGATTAAGGATGGGAAATTGACTACAGAGCAAATGTGTCACTATGTAACAGTCTGTCTCTCTCTTCCTCTCTCATTGGAACCCCGAGCCAGAGGTTTCTCCAGCTGTTTAGCAAATGAGGCTTGGGCATATAAGTATCAACCTATGCAGTTGTTCATATTTAATTTCAATACATTTTCCTGTAAGGGCAACGTCTTCAACAGCATGGTGAAATGCATTCTCTTTGGGGTTTCAATTACCCTACAGTTTTTTCCTGTCTCCCTTCTCCCCAGTCTCAATATTTTAACTACAGGCTGAGCCTTATCCCATCACACTGTAAGTGTTCTTGAAGACTAGGCCTACAGACCCCATCCTCTGCCTGCCGCTATTGATCAGGCTGTTAAGCCTGGTACTGGCACTTTCTGCAAAGAGGCTCCCTGATGAATTCAGACTCTGTTAGAGAAGGAGAACACTACATGAGTTGTGCTCTCTTGTCAGAACGATCAAACACCCACATCTGTCTGAGCAAAGGCTAGCAATCCTCCTCAGCCATCCAGCAATCTTTGCCTACTTGGTTTGGAGACAGTGGTCTTGTCTGGGCAGGGCTTTGAGGCAGGAGTCTTTAAGGGCCCGACTCAGAGAAAATGACAAAGAGGATTCCCAGTCACAGCAAGACTGGTTTGCCACATGTTGAGGGAAATCCAGTAAATCACATAACCATCTAAAGAGTGGCTCTACACCACCTCTGTAAGTCCATGAAGTCCAACATGTAAAAATTATCCATCTGCACAACTGCTTGTGAAATAGAAAAAGCCCAAGGGAGTGCTTTCAGGAACAGATCTGTAAACAACAAGACCACACTGGTATTCTTCTGGCTATTCAACTCTCAAGGAAACCTGAGCAATTTCTCAAGTTGTTTTGTTGTTTATGCACACACATCCATACTCTCACACAGAACTGCAAGCATTTTGCAATCTGGGTGTTGTTGTTTTTTTGTGCATCTTCCCCTCCCTCCTGCATAGATCTGTTTGTCAGTCCCTGTACTTGGGCCATCAAGGGTCATAACTGGACATTATGAAAGCCACACATCTCCAGACATGAGGGAGGATGAATCATTAGCATGAACTTTAGCACCAACAGATAAAAATATGTTACTGTTCCTGGTTCCCTCCAGATGATGTTGGCTATGCTGGGAAAAGCTGATTCAACTTGTGATCCATCAACATCTGGAGGACATTACACTGGCTATCCCCGATCCAAGTTGACTAAATTCTCCATTCATGCAATAGAGGACCCCTCTGCGTACATGGAGCACTTCCCTCCATAGAAAAGGAAGCCACTGCACAAAGAGAGCTTAGGATCACACCTATAAGATAACAAATGTACCATACAGTATGAATTCAGCCAAAATAGAATGGTTCCCAGTGTAGCCAGATGGCATGCACACTTAGGTCTTAGAGAACCTTCAAGATAAATTCCTACAGCTATGGGGCAATTTGTCATCTCTTCCCATGCCATATGAACTTGGTACATCCCTTGAATTGTCAAGAGAATTGCAGCATCTCTTGACTGAATTCTAAGAGCCACGAAGCCCAAGCTAGACATATACAGCAACAAACACTATTGCTCTTTCTTCTCTCCTCCAACAAGAACCACAGTGACCCTCCAAGTTGGGACTGTAACTCCCTTCAGCCCCAGCCAGTATGACCAGTGATCATGGGAGTTGTAGTCCAACAACATCTCAACAGCCACAGGTTCTCCACCTCTGCCTTAAAGTTTTCCAGGTCGCTTCTGCCTGTTGAAGAGAAACCAATGACTGAGCCAGTGACTGAGAAAAAAGGTGTTGCATATGCTCATAGAAAGTTCCCCCAAGAAATTTCACTGTCATGCCACTGAAAATATGTTTTTGTATTCCACGTCCCTTTTCTCTTTATTGTTTACTTCAACATCTCTCCCTTCTTTCCATGGAAGCATCTTCCTAGTTACCAGAGGCAAGGTAAAACCACCACAATATAAGGGTATTTATTCATTTAGAGTGTAAGGACAATGTAAGGGTATTTATTAATTTAGAATGGCTGGGGAAATCCAGTCAGATGGGCTGGGTACAAATAATAAAATTATTATTATCATCATTATCATTATTATTATGAATCAGTAGCAGCCATATCCTGCTTCAGGTGGCTAAATGGTTCAGGCAGGCTTCCCTTGCAGCAAACAAATCATTTCTCTTGAAAAGACTTTGCATTTTTAAAAAAGCAATATTCACTGCAAACTTTCTCTGTGTGGACTGAGGTTTTCCGACCCTTTCTCTGCAGACATATGAAAGTCAAATGACCACATCAACTAGGATGTAGACCAACTCCTACACCATCCTAAATCCAAAAGTCAGTCTTTACCTTACTTTGACATATATTTTTGGTCCTTTTCAGCTTGGCAGTAGCCTTTCAAAAGGATGTCCCATGAAGGAGGCAGAGCTGAACTTCCTTTGAAAATTAATAAGCACTCCAAATGTATTTCTGGCTGAGGCAAGGCATATGGTAGGCCATGCTGCTGAGGAAACTTGTCACTCGGCAGTTTTACAGCACACGTGTACAGCATTCACTGGTAAATGACCCAATTCTAAAAGAAGATTCATTATTAATCACAAAGGGAAGTAGATTTCCTAATTTATAAATGCCAAGGACTGCACGCTTGTTCTTAACAGCTTTCCTCCCATGGAAATTATAGAGCTGAGAACTCAAATTTGCTAAATCCACACATTTGTCATGAGGCAATACATAAGACCGGTGCGCAAATATTGTAGCTAAATGAATAAAACATGATTTATTTTCATTCTCTTAGATGAAGATTCTAGTTTGTGTGCTTTGTACTCATTATAAAAATCAACATAATTGTTGATATGGGCAGGGACTTTTATCTTCCTGCACTCATTGTGAAAACAGTATATGAGGTGCTGCGAGGTTAAGACGTGTCAAGAATGGTAACGCTTAAGATGCCTACAATGAGTTCAGCCATGTAGCTGCCCTGAATAGAATTGATCTGGCTATGCAGTCGAAGAATGAAGAAACAGTCTTACATCAGGGATGGTGGAACCTGTGGACCCTCAAATGTTGTCCGACTCCAGCTCCTATCAACACCACCCAGCAAGGCCAATGGTTAGGAATGATGGGTTCTGTAGCCCAGAAACATCACATCATCCTGTGTTGGGCTTGTGTCTTTGAAGGCCTGTTTGAGTGAGAGTCTGGCTCGTAAGTCAGCACAATAACCAAAGTTCATCTTCAGTGTCAGATCAAGCTGATGCTAGCAGTGAAATTTTACCTATAGTTAATACACACACACACACACACACACACACACACACACACACACACATTTTTATGGCCTAAAGTGGTATTTCGAGGTGAACTTGTAGGCTCCTGCTTAGGAAAAACTTACAAGGAAGAAAACTTAGTGGTATGCAATGTAGCCACAGACAGCACTTTGGACAAGCAGAACAGGTAATGGTAAAGGTACCCCTGCCCGTATGGGCCAGTCGTGTCCGACTCTAGGGTTGTGCGCCCATCTCACTTAAGAGGCCGAGGGCCAGCGCTGTCCGGAGACACTTCCGGGTCACGTGGCCAGCGTGACGAAGCTGCTCTGGTGAGCCAGCACCAGCGCAGCACACGGAAACGCCGTTTACCTTCCCGCTCTAAAGCGGTACCTATTTATCTACTTGCACTTAAGAGTGCTTTCGAACTGCTAGGTGGGCAGGAGCTGGGACCGAAAGATGGGAGCTCACCCCGCCGCGGGGATTCGAACCGCCGACCATGCGATCTGCAAGCCCTAGGCACTGAGGTTTTACCCACAGTGCCACCCACATCCCTACCACTTAAACTATAGTAAAGATTTCTAAAATTGTATCCATACATATAAACTAGCATATGCACATTTTATGCAAATCTGCATCCCCTATCTTCTTTTTGTGTGACTTGCAGACAGTGGCGTAGCGTGGGGGGTGCAGGGGGGGCCGGCCGCACCGGGCGCAACATCTGGGGTTAGGGCAAATCCACGGGTTAGGGGGCGCAAATCCACGGGTTAGGGGGCGCAAATCCACGGGTTAGGGGGCGCAAATTACTTGCCTTGCCCCGGGTGCTGACAACCCACGCTACGCCACTGCTTGCAGAGCTCTCTTGTGACAATACCAACTTCCTTGCCATACCAGCTCTTATTTTTGATGTTGCCCATGACAGCCATTTTGTGGTGGCACCCATGATGCTTTCGTCAATATATGAGGACCGGCACCTGGTTCCCACCCCCACCCCGACAAAAGAAACAAACCCCACTGGCAATATTATTAATTAAGTAACTAATCAACCAATTAATTTATTTATAGTCCACCTTTTCCCCTGACAGAGACTCAAGGTGGCTTACAGATAAAATAATACATATCCCCCATATGATTACCTCTAATACACAGCAAAAAAGATTAGAAGCTCATCTCCCCCCCAAAAAATGACCCCTGAATTTTTGATTTTTATTGATTTTTATTTATGTTGATGCTGCATTTTATGTTGTATTTTATGCTGTTTATGCTGTTTTAAAGTCGCATTTTAATCAATGTTTTATATTTGCTGTTAGCTGCCCTGAGCCCGGTTTTTAAACCAGGAAGGGCAGGATAAAAATAAAAATTTATCATCATCATCATCATCAAGTGCCTAATGAACCACCAAAAATAGTTATTGGGAGCATTCAGACTGGAGGCTCAAAAGCTGTTCAGGGGTTCTTCTGATAAATATTCCTTCTGAAACAATATGAATTGGGTTCCATGAGACAGTTTTTCCCCATCAGAAAGTTGCCTAGGAAATGGTGGAAATTCCAGTCTGCTAAGATAGGCCAAATTCTATTCCTTCATGAAGACTGATACCTAGAAATTGACATGATTTTGCTCTCTTGCCCTTTCAAAATTCTGCTTTCCATCAACTGTTGTTTTAAACATGGCTCATTTAGTGGGAGGCAAAAGGCCCACTACAACCCTGTGCAGTGCTCATTAAATAAAGTATATAAAAAAGTCTCTTCCTAGAAGCTGTTTGCTCCAGAGAGAATCTGAAAGGTTAGTGTGCCTTGAGGAAAGCATTTACATTACTGAGGACTAAAGGCAGAAAGCAATTTCATAGCTGGAGGGAACCCTGAAGTCAGTGAAGTCTGCTGACAGAGACAGCTTTGGGGACTTGACAATGTCTTTATCAGGCTCGAGTCAGCATTTTCTGCCCAAAGGGGAAGTCAGAATCACACCAGCAGGAGGACAAGTGGTGAAAGAGAGCCTGAGGAACTGGAGCAGTTGTCTGTAGAATCAAACTCTGAAGTAGAAGAAATCTAAATATCCAGTGCCAAGCCAAGCCAGGAACTATTAATATTCTGATGGTACTGAATAACCAGGGCTTAGAAACCTAGGTATAGGCACTCCTTGTCACTGGGATCAGCAGTGCATCCAATGAATCGATGTTTTCAGGAGGAGCATTCCTAAACTATGAATGCGCTCCTTCAAGGGGACTGCAACCCTATTCAAAACAGGCTGTTTCATCAGATCTTGGAAGTGTCAACCACCTATTCAGAGAACCTGCATCTTATCTAAATTCATACTCAATTCATTGGTCCACATCCATTCCACTACCACCTCCAGGCACAACCTTCATTGTCTCTGCTGACCCTCCGACTGTTCCTATTCTCCAGGGACAGTTCCATATATACAGAAGCTGTCCCAGTTTCTGATTTGACCCCGGAATGTTCCGCTTTTCCTCAGGACAGCCCTATTTTCATTTGAGAAATGTTGGAGGGTATGGAGTCACGTAACCTCTGAGCCAAGCAGATAAGTAAGTATAAAGCAGATAAGTAAGTATAAAAGTTGTAAGTACAGTGGTACCTCGGGTTACATACACTTCAGGTTAAATACGCTTCAGGTTACAGACTCCGCTAACCCAGAAATAGTGCTTCAGGTTAAGAACTTTGCTTCAGGATGAGAACAGAAATCGGGCTCCGGCGGTGCGGCAGCAGCGGGAGGCCCCATTAGCTAAAGTGGTGCTTCAGGTTAAGAACAGTTTCAGGTTAAGAACAGACCTCCGGAACGAATTAATTACTTTACCTGAGGTACCACTGTACACAACCTTTAAAAGACATCTGAAGGCAGCCCTGAATAGGGAAGTTTTTAAATGTTTTATTATGATGTATTTTTGAAGGTATGCATGTACCAGCATGGGCAACAAGACTGATTCCTGTAGGATCCCAGATGAGATGTACCATGCAAGCAAACAGAAATACACTGGTACTTTTTGCAGCCACCCTTCGAGATAGTATATTATCAATACTTTATAGTAGTTCTTCTAAGATTGTAACATCTCAAATTCACTACAAATTAGGATGCGTCCATCCTATTAATATCTGGAGGGCCACGGGTTCCACATCCCTGCCACAAAGGCTCTAACAACAACAGAGCCACTTGTTAGAGTGTTTTTAGTTGTTATTCCTGCTATTCCTCTAGAGGTTCTTGCTACTCCTAGCTACAAAGACATCCCTACTCACCAAAGGAGCCAACTCTTGGGGGCACTGACAGAGGAAGAGGAGTGCGGGGGGAGCACACCGCCCCTGGCAGCGCGATCCTGGTGGAGTGCCATTGCTGCTTCCCCCTCGCTCACGCTGGGCGCCCCGTCCCTGCAGGCAGCGTGCCCTGCCCCCAGGACATCCGCCAGCCCCATCCCCACCTGTTCTCTGTCCCCCGGTGCCAGAGCATGAAGCTCCGCTACTGCTTGGGGGCCAAGGGGTCTTCACCACCCCAATAAAATATTTGAAGGGGCCACCCTCAGCCCTGTATACCTGAAAGAGCATCTCCACCCCCATTGTTCAGCCTGGACACTGAGGTCCAGCTCCAAAGGCCTTCTGGTGGTTCCCTCCCTGCGAGAAGTGAGGTTACAGGGAACCAGGAAGAGGGCCTTCTTGGTAGTGGCGCCCTCCCACCAGATGTCAAGGAAACAAACAACTACCTGACTTTTAGAACACATCTGCAGGCCGCCCTGTTTAGGGAAGTTTTTTGATGTTATATCATGTTCTTAATATTCTGTTGGGAGCCGCCCAGAGTGGCTGGGGAAACCCAGCCAGATGGGCGGGGTATGAATAATAAATTACTACTACTACTACTACCACTACTACTACTACTACTACTACTACTACTATCTATGTTTGATTCCTCATGAGGAAGTGCAAGTCAAGCTAGGTCCTGCTCATAATCTGCTTCAAAGAGGCTAATGAACAGGGCCAGTGTGACCTATATCTCTATCAGAAAAGATGAGAGAGAGAGACAGAGAGAGAGTGTGTTAGAGTTCCATGCACTTCACACACATTATCTTGCTGTAATCCTTAGGTAAGGAAGGTCAGTATTAATCCATTTTACAGCTGGACAGGATGAGGTTGAGGGAGAGTGGCTTGCCTTGAGCCACCTAATGGGCACAGAGCAGAGGCAAAGCTTGCACTGAGGAATTTCTGCACGGTGCAGGCCCACACACATCTACTCAGAAGTAAGCACCGTTCGAGTTCAATGGTGGGTACAGGATTGCAGTCCTAGCACCTAAGTCTGCAGTCATAACTCCACTTACCTGCAGTAAGCACCATTGAATTCAATAGGATTTATGCCTGAGAAGACATGGTTAGGACTGAGCGGTAAGCCCCCAACTACCCTAGTTTTCTGTGCATTGTAAGTTATAATCCGTGAACCTATTAAACGGCAATATACAGTTGATCTATAAGTTCAACCTTGTTAAAACAAGGCGATTTATACCCTTTGTGGCCACAGACAGTTTGATCCACTACCTTGTTAAAAGAAGGCAATTTACATCCATTGGGATCACTGGTCCTAAAGTTTGGCTGGCATCCAAGGCACTTTGGTTTAAACAGGTTGTGGATCAGGCTCCTAATAGCACTGGCAATCAATAAGATTCAACTGGCCCCGGTGCATTTTATATATATATACAGCTGAAATGCCCATCATGTGATAAATTTCACAATAAATACCATGTGCAATAAACAAATGCACTCGGTTTAAGTAAATTGGCTCATTAAATGTGTATTTGCCTGACTGTAAGGTACGTAGAAATCCGCTGCTTTGCAAGAATGATAGCTGAAGTTGTCTTATCTAGCTACTCAGTTATATTTGGAATAGACTTTTCTGCAAGTGGGATCTAAAACAAAATGTTACGTTCTCTCTCCCTCTCTCTCTCTCTATCTCTCTCTCACACACACATGTAAAAATCCTTTTCAAGAGTTCTGCCAGGCTAGCCTAGCTCCATGCATGAAGCCAGTCAGCCAGTAAATAGGCTTTTCTGATTTTCTTTTCCAAACACCAGTAAACATTCATGGTCATTGAGCATTTTTTCAATCATCATTGGGGTGATCATATTAGGGGAAGGACCGTAGATCAGTGATGGAGCATCTGCTTTGCATGCAGAAGGTATCAGGTTCAATCCCCAACATCTCTAGGCAGTGCTGGGAGAGTGCCCTGCCTGAATCTCTGGAGAGTTGCTCTCAGTCAGGGAAGACAATATTGAATAACAACAACAACAACAACAACAACAACAACAACAACAACAACAACAATAATAATAATTTATTATTTATACCCCGCCCATCTGGCTGGGCTTCCCCGGCCACTCTGGGCAGCTTCCAAAAAATATTAAAATACTGTAATACATCAAACATTAAAAGCTTCCCCAAACAGGGCTGCCTTCAGATGTCTTCTAAAAGTCTGGTAGTTGTTGTTCTCTTTGACATCCAGTGGGAGGGCATTCCACAGGGAGGGCACCACTACTGAGAAGGCCCTCTGCCTGGTTCCCTGTAACTTGGCTTCTCGCAATGAGGGAACCGCCAGAAGGCCCTCGCTGCTAGACCTCAGTGTCCAGGTAGAACGATGGGGATGGAGACGCTCCTTCAGATATACTGGACCGAGGCCGTTTAGGGCTTTAAAGGTCAGCACCAGCACTTTAAATTGTGCTCAGAAACGTACTGGGAGCCAATGTAGGTCTTTCAAGACCGGTGTTATATGGTCTCGGCGGCCGCTCCCACGTCTAGCTGCCACGTTCTGGATTAGTTTTAGTTTCTGGGTCACCTTCAAAGGTAGCCCCAAGATCCACCAATGGTCTGACTCAGTATAAGGCTGCTTCCTGTAATTTTTATGAGTAAGCCCATTTAATTAATGACACGTATGTAGAATTGCACTCTAGGGATGGGGGAGAGGATGAAGACTTAAAAACAAACAAACCATGAACAAGGATGGAATTGTGGAGATTGGAAAAATGATAAAGCGAGAAAAAACAAAAAACTGACTGATTCATCTATCTCTATTCTGAGTAGACATGTATAAGGTTGCAATGCCAGTGGCCAATGCTATCCCCACTTCTGAAAACATCCAGTCCCTGAGTATTTTACTAGAAGGAGCAATTGCTCTTGGCCAGGGGTCAGCAAACATTTTCAGCACGGGGCCGGTCCACTGTCCCTCAGACTTTGTGGGGGGGGGCGGACTATATTTTGAAGGGGGGGGGGAATGAACGAATTCCTATGCCCCTCAAATAACCCAGAGATGCATTTTAAATAAAAGGACACATTCTACTCATGTAAAAACACATTGATTCCTGGACCGTCCGAGGGCCAGATTTAGAAGGCGATTGGGCCGGATCCGGCCCCCGGGCCTTAGTTTGCCTACCCATGCTCTTGACCCCAGACTGCTGTTAGCAATCTGCTTCTTCGGGGGTTGTCAAGAGTGGGCCATTGTTTGGGAAGATTACTGGACAGCTGAGCCACTGAAGGGATAACCAATTAAGGACTGCAATATTAAGCACACTTTTTGAAAGTTAGCCCCTACTGAACAAGGTACTTATTTGTGGCTGAGCCTACATCAGATTGTATTTCAATTGCCAAGTAACAGAAAAAAACAACAGAAACAAAGTGAACTGGTTCCTTATCACAGGAAACCCCTCTTTGTTCCAGAGGTGGAGAACCTATGGCTCTCCAGATGTTGGTGGAACTCCAACTCCCATCAACCCCAGTCAGAATGGCCAGTGGTCAGGGATGATGGGAGCAGTAATCTAGCATGTGGGTGCCGGGGGTTCTCCCCCTTTATTCTAAGGAGCTTGGGGGAGCCTGCACAGCATTATTTGATTTTATCATTACAACTTTACGATGGCCATGACTTGTCAAACGCCACTCAGTGGAGCTTAATGGTTGAGGCGCAATCCGAGCAATGCCCCCGATTCGGAGCTGAGCAAAGTGAATCTCCTAATTATCTACAACACACAAATTGTAGCAGAGTAATAACCTTAATGAAGCTTAATGAACCACAGAAATAAGTGCAAGTATAATAAAAAGGCAATGTCCAAAGCTCACATCTTAAGACTTGATTGGATTTCCAGAGGTATGTGTGTTATTAGCTTAATTCCTCAAAGACAGGGATGGGGAACTGGTAGCCCTCTAGAAGTTCTTGAGGACCTGAGGACGTTGTTGGACTACAACTCCCATCACCCCTGACCATCGGCCATGCTAGCTTGGGCTGATGGGAGTTGGAGTCAACAGAATCTAGAGGCCACAGATTAACCACCACTCCCCCAAGTCGTAGGATAAAAGTCAATAGACTACCATTAAGTCAACTGGTTCACATAATATGGAATGCATGTTCCATATTGGTATTGGGTATGTGTCATTCCTTTAAAAAAAACCCCCACACACCTCTAAGTAATCATATCATCAGAAATTGTAGCAATTGATAACTCATACACAAATTGAGAAGAAGGTATGGAGGGAAAAGCAGACAGAGGCATATATTTCAGTAATATCCCATAAACCCGGACATTTTTTAATTAAGAGAGCACCATGTCTGCACATCACATCCAAACAGAGTATAGGCAGAAAAGCAACTATACAACTGGAAATACAGCAGAGCTGATTCAGTAAATCTTTTGGGGGAGGGATGATTACATCCAAATAAACCTGAAAACAGTGATTTAAAATGCATTCACGGGATAGTAGCACTGAATGGTAGCCGTACACAGAACCTAGAATTTATCAGGGGGCGAAATGCCTGGAAACAAAGGATTTGTTCCTGTTAACTACAAAGTTTCCAGACTGGAACTGCATCCCAAAACTGTCCCTCGCTTCTTCTTCCTTTCTTTTTAAAAAACATATTTTATATTAAAGATTTCTTGCTTCTTTTGTGTTCCTCTTCCTGTTTTCTTTTCAGCAGAGATTTATAGTTTAGGGGCGGACTCAAGACCACAGAAAAGCAGAGGAACCGATTCCAGCTTCTGAGCCAAAGACCACAGCTTTGTCTTTGCACCCAAGAAAGAGCTAGATGGCCTTTTGCCAGGGAGCAATAGAAAGAAAAGAGCAAATATGGTAAAGGTGTTTTATCACTGTAGCGGCTGGAAACGGGAAGCTATTATATGCATTACTGTTGGTAGCACACTGATAATTACTGCAAAGTAGTCTCCGAGGAACAATCATTTGTAAATACTTACACTGTTCTTTTTGTTATTGTTTATCATGGGCCTGTTACACTACGAACCAAAGCTATACAATGCCTGTTTGGTCTGTCAGGAAATACATAGTGATAAATGAAACATTTAAAGGTTTGCACCCCTTTATTTGAAACTTATATAATATTTTTTTAAAAAAATGGGGGAGGGGGAAATAGCCAACTCAAAATCCAGCTTTGGTTTTAGACCATAACTATGGCATTTCACTAAAAATATATATTTGCACGGGTCTGTCTTCTGGGATCAAAGCCCACACTCTCTGTAGCTCCTAGTCCAGCATTTATCAAACGACAACACCTTCCCATGTCATTTGCTCTGTCAAAGGACCCATGAACACCTGCTGCAGAACTTTTCCATAATGGGGAGGATTTGGGGTGATATTATAGCTTAGGGTAGCCAGCACAGTGCCCTTCATATGTTAATGGATTATAAATGCCTTCATCCACAGCCAGCACAACCAATGGTCAGTGATGATGGGAGTTGTGGGTCTACAATATCCGAAGGGTTGTTCTAGAGAAACATTCCATTCAACTCAGCTTCCACCCTTCAGGTATGCGACCTGAGCTGTTAATGTATGAAAACAATTTTGCAAAAATGGGTGACCAGAAATCAGGTCTTATCTTATAGGTCTCCACTGGGATCATGTCTTCTCCTGGAGCTTTATTAGCTAGTTGTCTTGCGATTAACCTCTTAATCTGATTGGGCGTGACATCTGGCCATTCTGGCAGTTCTAACAACTGAGTATAGTAAACTTGTGGGGGTGAGTCAGGACAGGGGCCATATATTCCTGCAAAATATGTCACCCAATCCTTTCCTTGGGCAGATGCTTCTAACGAGTAGCCCAGCCCATTTGTACCTTGGGCAACCAGATGCCAAAATTTCCGTGAGTCCTTTTGAAGTGCTGCATCTCCCAATGCTTTCCACTGTTGTTCATAATATATTTGTTTCTTGCTTTTAAGTAATAATTTATAATTGTATTGTAATTGGGCTACCTCAGCTTGTAGAGCAAGATTGTGCTTATCCTGTTCTAACTTCAATTTTCTAAGTTCTCTAGCTAGGCATTTTTTGCTATTCTGACATTTCTTATCAAACCAAGTCTGTCTTTTAAACTTTTCGTTTTTTATCACACGAGATAAAATAATTCTCTGTTACTGGACACTAGGCTACTATTCAACTCTATTCAAGTAGTGGACAGGTTTGTTGGGCTCCATCACTGGCCCATGTGTAAGAGATGTTAACACACCCAGTACCAATTTCTGATATTGGTAGGGAAGCTGTCTTTCAGGAAAGCTTTTCGCCATTAGTGCATGCAAAGGTGGACAATGTAATATCCAGCACTACACTGAATAACTTGGACAGCTTTTCTGGTAACCCCATCATTCTCTGGAACACAGTTTCAAAAACCACAGTCCTGACTAATCCACCTTGATCAGATGCACCTGAACATTTGATCTTACCTAATTAACCAACACGTATTAATTGAATATTGATACATCATGCAATGGTGGAACAGCGTTTAAAGAAATGTTTTATTTATTTTTCTTATTTCTGAATAAATCTTGTTTTAAAAAGAAGACATGAAATAATAAAACATTAATCAAACGCTCATAAGAATTATGAAAAAGTAAACAATTTTTACAAAAGTGAGGAGTTATCCAGCACCTTGTTTTGTATTCCAGTATAGCATTAAACAGTCCCTGCCCCCAACATGCTCTTGGAGGCAGTAGGTCTCTGAATAATAGTTTTGGGGAATCACACATAAGGAGAATGCTGTTGCACTCAGATTCTGCTTATGGGCTTCTCACAGGCATCTAGTTGGCTACTGTGAAACAACATGCTAGACTAGTGGGGCCTTTGCAGAAGAGGTCTCTGATATTTTAGTGATGACCCTATTGTCCAAAACAACTGGATGTTTATTTTATATTAATCACAAACAGTATGAAGCAACACCTGTGCCTTCTCTTTTGATATCGACCCTTTTAGTATTCTTTAACAGGAATGGCTTTAAGTTTGAGAAACACGTTGTTTAGAAGCTCTGAGAAAACAGTGCAAGGAGCGTTCTGTTTTCTTTTGCTCCTCTTAAGTAAGAGTAGCCAAATGAGCTAAACTGTACAATTGAAAATAACAATTTGCAGTGACTTACACTTAGATGAAGCTGGTTTGTCCAGTGTCCAATGATTTTGTATTCTGCGGTTCTGTTGGTTAGCTGATATTGAAAGATATCATAGCGTCCAGGCGCATCTCCATTCTCATTGAAAATAACAGGTGTTCCAGCACTGCCTGTAAGAGATCGTAACACAAGGATTTCAGGTTTCTGTGTTGTTGTTTTTAGATTACGGCATAATGTGCTGAAAATCAATTGTGGTTGGAAAACAAAACTTAGCAGTAATGCGATCACCATGGTAGCTCTACCACACATCCACAACTTTCCTAGCTACAAACAATTTTCTTATGGTTAAAGGAAGAGGTTTCTACAGCGGACATGTCTTGCTGGGGAAAGTAACACACATGAATTATGACAACTATGACTACACATGGCCGAAGCGGATTTGCATCACTTCCAGCAATGCTGAAAAGAGAAAAAGAAAAGGGAAGAAACATGAAAAGCACTCCACTGTTCAAAAAAGAGAAGCAGATTTATCTAGTCACACTACTGGCTAAATCCTTTTGCTCTCTGGCAAATTGGCTTGGAGTTCAGATCAGTAAGGATTCACTGGGCTGCTAGCTGTGTTAAACAATTTCCTATCCAGTAAGGGACAAGGAACACTAAAACTCCATTAATGAGTGACTTGGGGGCAACCCCAAAATCCCCTTCCGCAAAAAAACCCCACTTTGTTTTTGTTTGTCGAACCAGTCCTCTTCAAAGGTAAAGGTAAAGGGACCCCTGACCATTAGGTCCAGTCGTGGCCGACTCTGGGGTTGCAGCGCTCATCTCGCTTTATTGGCTGAGGGAGCCGGCGTACAGCTTCTGGGTCATGTGGCCAGCATGACTAAGCCGCTTCTGGCGAACCAGAGCAGCGCACGGAAACGCCGTTTACTTTCCCGCCAGAGCGGTACCTATTTATCTACTTGCACTTTGACGTGCTTTTGAACTGCTAGGTTGGCAGGAGCTGGGACCAAGCAACGGGAGCTCACCCCATCATGGGGATTCAAACCGCCCACCTTCGGATTGGCAAATCCTAGGCTCTGTGGTTTAACCCACAGCGTCACCTGTGTCCCTGTCCTCTTCAAACAGACATTTAATTTTACAGTCTTATGAAAAAGAATAAGGCAACATCACTCAGCGACGGTAGGGCAAGGTGGGGCAAGGAAGGAACAAGTCCTTGCCTGGTCAGCAGAGAGTCCCATTTCTCCTCCAAATATTCCTCTGGTAACAGCTCCCAGAGGCTGGAGGGTTGGGCAAGGCAGGTGGGAAAAGCCCTTGCCTGGTGGCTTGCAGAGTCGCATTCCCCTCACCAGATATGAACCCTGATTTGAACAAGTACCACTATCATTTTCTCAAAGTACCATGTCATAATTTCTGTTTGACACAAAGAGGCGTTTGCCTTTCAAGATATCTAGGGGGAGGGAGAGAATTGCTGAAAATTACATTTCCTATAGAACTCCTCTAAATATGCCCCATTATCACTATGGGCCTACACTCCATTAGAGCCGTAATTAGTCAAGGAAATAATGAGGAGGGGGAGAGAATAAAAAAAGAGAATACCATTTACTCTCTCCACAGTCATATTTATTTAACATACATTATTAGAACTATCTCCCTAAGAAAATATTCCTCCTTCACTCCCTGTCACAAGGAAAACGGTCAAATGGAGCAGCTTCGGTAATGAACAGTCGCCCATGAGGCAAATATTTCTGAAAGACTGAAGGAGCTTGAACACACATGAGAGCTCAATTTAGTGCCTATTAGCCAGAAGACATACCTAGAAAGAAACATAATGAACTAAGAATGTTCACATACGGCATAAGAAGCGAAACAGGAAGCGCTTCATCCTTATGAAGACCTTTTTATTCACTTTTTATAACAACTTGTGTTTTTTATAGATCTGGGATTCGCAATTGTACATTTTCTATTTTGCTGTAGATCTGCCAGAAAGAACCATTTTAATGCTGCTTTTATGGCTTTCCGTTGCATTTTCAATGTTATATTTTATTTCTTTAATTTTGGGGAGCCGCCCAGAGAATACATGTTATTGGGTCGCCACACAAACGCACTATATCAATAAATAAATTCATTTGTATAATGTCCAATTGTGAAGCTGGGGGAAATCACTGGAGAGCGTATTGGAGATGAATGAGGGAAACTCAGTTCCAAGTTTGTATTTGGCTAGAAAACTCACTGTTCCAGTTTGCACCTAATTCTCAACCACAGTTCAGCCCTGTGTGAGTGAGTTGAAACAAGCTTGAGCAAAGTCCTGAGCTTACATGCTTACTAAGACAGTGGGGAGATAGACTCCTGCAGCATTCGGTTTCACTTCATGTGAATCCTGGCTTGCGTGGCAAGGCCCCGAACCCTCCCCCTTTGTTGGAATAAAGACACTTGGCACCAGTATTTTAGGTTAATGGGCTAAAAAAAGGCCACAACTTTATGGGTTACAGAATGTGAGTGGTATTGGCTTAGGCATTGGAACCAAACCAGTTCTGTTGACCTTTAAAGCCCTAAACAGCCTTGGTCCAGTATACCTGAAGGAGCGTCTCCACCCCCATCATTCTGCCTGGATACTGAGGTCCAGCGCCGAGGGCCTTCTGGTGGTTCCCTCCCTGCGAGAAGCCAAGTTACAGGGAACCAGGCAGAGGGCCTTCTCGGTAGTGGCACCCACCCTGTGGAACACCCACCCACCAGATGTCAAATAGAAAAACTACTACCAGACTTTTAGAAGACATCTGAAGGCATCCCTGTTTAGGGAAGCTTTTAATGTTTAATAGGTTATTATATTTTAATATTTTGTTGGAAGCCGCCCATCTGGCTGGGGAGACCCAGCCAGATGGGCGGGGTATAAATTATTATTATTATTATTATTATTATTATTATTATTATTATTATTATTCCAAGTATATCTGACTTCTGCCTGCCATGCAGGAAGTCTCAGAAGGGTTTACCACCAGTAGGGGGAGCCCTGTTGATGCACATCAACTAGGAGCTCCACCAGGGTCAACAATATGGGTTATGCCATGGCCCTAGGCTTTGGATGGGGCACGCCCCCCGGATTCCTTTAACGGAATACCCTTGAAATAGGAGGGGTAGGTGATGGCCTCTACCTTCCCTCACAGCCAACCGGATACTCCAATGCCTAACCGCCAAACCTCACAAAGTTGTGACGATTTGCTACGAAGTAGGTGAAAAACCAAATGGCTGGTGCCAATTTGCCAAGTGGAAAAAATTCCTACCAGGCCCCTTCAGCAGGTGACCAACTGAGGTCCATAGCAAGGTCAAAGGATTAAGAGCCTAATCTTAGGGAGGGAGGACGGGAGAACTGTGTGAGCAGGAACCAGAGAAAGGGGGCGAGGTCCCGCCCGTAGGCTGCTTAAATGTTGCGCGCTACGCGCCCTGGCCAACTGGATTGGTCGGCCTAGGGCGTGACGCAGAGGGGACTCCCTATGATGCGGGGGCTAGCCACACCCCCATGCACGGGGTCGGCTCCCAGCCAGCCCGCAACTCCATTTCCCCAGGGAAGGGAAATGGCTTTGTTGTTACATACAAACCAAAGATAGTAGTTTGCAACAAGCACTATTTAATTCAACAGAGACCGCTTGCCAGGAGCCGTTACACTAGGGCCCTCCCATGAGACGAGGGCCCTTCAGGATTTAACCTCCTTCCGTTGGGCCTGTAAGACAGAGCTATTCCACCTGGCCTTTAATTTGAATTCACCCTGATCTTTTATTTCCCTTCTCTTCCCTCCCTCTCCCCTTTTATGAAGATTACCCACTCTGAGACCCCACAGCTAATTCTCCCCTGGCCTCCTCGCTGGCCCAAGTAGGATCAATTCAGCCAGCTAGCCCTGGTGACTATCTAATGCTTATTAGATGGATTTCCCCTAAACTGAATTCTGAACTTTGAATTTTATTGTTACAGTCATAGTTGAATGCACTTCAGGTTTAGTGCGTTTGAGTTGCACTCCGCGGCAACCTGGAAGTAATGGAGCGTGTTATTTCCGGGCTTCGCCGCTCGCGCATGCGCAGACGCTCAAAATGACATCACGCGCATGCGCGGAAGCGATGAAACACGACCCGCGAACACGCACGTGCAGACGCGTCTTGCATTCCGTTTGCATCCCGAGGTACCACTGTATTGATGTTTTTATACTGTATTTTATGCTGCTTTTACAATTAAGTGTTTTAAATTTGTTGTTAGCCGCCCTGAGCCCGCTTTTTGAACCGGGAAGGATGGTGCATAAATAAAAAAAAAAATATTATTATTATTATTACACTAGCTGCCTAGCTGGTGGGTTGCTGTTGTTCCCTGGGAGGGCAGAGGGCAAGGCAGTGGGAAGGTTAGCACAGTGCAAATGCACTGGCAGGAATGCCAGATTGGCTCCACTGATGTGTTTGCACTACACCTACATCCCACTGCTTCCCCTTTCTCCCTCCCAGTAGGCAACAACAACCCACCTTCTGGAAAACTCATCATTGGTGGGAAAGTAGGGTAGAAATTTAGCTAATAGAACAATGAGCTTCCTACTCCTGCTTTGAATAGGTATAAAATCACACACTTCATTGGGACGTACTTACAGGATCACTGCTTTAGCAAACTAGAAATTGCACATGTTTTTTAGAATTACTCGGCTCTGAGAAATTTGATATAGGCAGTGGCTGACAGCAACAGACACATATTGATTTATCTGCAAAGGTGCCTAACATTAGTGCATTGGTCAGCATTCTGTAGATGTAGGTAACCTTTTTTTTAGAGAGAGAGAGACAGAGAAAAACATGTCAGACTCTATCAGCAGTCTATCAGCACAGTCCGATGCTGCATTTTAATTAATATACTGCTGTTTTGCTTTGGATGCTGGATGAAAGTGTGTCGAGGTGTAACACACTGCACATCCAAAGTCTCCTACAGCAACGGCATCCCAGAGCTTCCCAAAGTCTTTCTGTACATTTCAACAGCAGCAACTGTATAGCAATTTGGGATGCTGAGAATGCTGGAAGCCCAAGAAACGGGACAGTAGCAGTTGGCAGGGTGGGGTGGCTTGCCTTACAGGACTTCCCCACGTGGAGGTCGTTGCTGTTCACCAAGCAGGGAGGCAATGCAGAGCTCAGCACAGTGTGGATGCGGCAGTCAAAGCATCAGATTGGTTCTGCCACTGCACCAACCTACCTGCCACTACACCCCTCTCTGTCTTGGTTATTGGCAGCAGCTTCCACATGTCAGGAGCTCGTCCTACTCTCGAGTAGGACCCTGGCAGAGACACATGCCCAATTGGCATGTTCTTTCCCTCCTGGTTTTTTGTTCAGGAGCTTCAAAAGCTTTCTTCTGCCCGAACATCACAGTGACCGATGCCAACAGACATCGGCACACTTAGGGATCCACAGCCTTCGCAGCTTGTGTGACAGACCTCAGTAACTCAGCATTTTGGCTAATCTACTTTATTTACATATAAACACACACGGAGCACTGCAACATGGCTCCCTCTCTAGCATCAGACAGCAAAGAGGAAAAGGACAAAGGACAATAGTTCCACTTCCCGGAACACAGTAACACAAACATCCTCTCTCCATCACTTCCCACTCTGTGGAGTCAAAACATACACTGTCATGTGATAGACAACAATCCCATGACTGCAATCACGGAGCAGGAATTCTAACACCACATTGGGAAGTCAGGGAAGGCATGCGACACCACCACACCAGCTACTACTGGACCAGAGAAGGTAAAAAAGGTAAAGGACCCCTGGATGGTTAAGTCCAGTCAAAGGCAACTATGGGGTTGCGGCGCTCATCTCACTTTCAGGCAAAGGGAGCCAGCCTTTGTCCACAGACAGCTTTCTGGGTCGTATGACCAGTATGACTAAATCGCTTCTGGCTCAATGGAACACCATGACAGAAATCATGTGAAGGTAAATGCTATTTACCTTCCCGCCTCAGTGGTACCTATTTATCTACTTGCATGGTGTGCTTTTGAACTGCAAAGTTGGCAGGAGCTGGGACAGAGCAACGGGAGCTCACCCCTGTTGCCAGGATTCGAACTGCCAACCTTCTGATCAGTAAGCCCAAGAGGTTCAGTGGGTTAGACCGCAGCACCACCCGTGTCCCATGTTGGACCAGAGAGACATGCCCATAACAGGGTACATTTGCCCTCCCCCCACTAAATCTTCCACTGCCCAAGAGACAAGTCAGGCAAAGGCCTGTATTTCAAAGGGAAGAACAAATGCTTTGCATGAAAAAATCTTGCAGTTCAGTCCTTGACATGTCTTGGAAGAATTGAGAAAGGGTCTCCTGCCTAAAGCTCTCGAAAGCAGCTGCCTGTCAGTGTAGATGATACTGGCTTAGATGGGGCAATGGCATGGGGCAGTTTCCTGCATTCTCTGTCAGAGGAAACAGTTGTAATGAGAAAGCATGCGCAAGCTGGTTCTCTCTTGCATATGTATGGCTACTCCTTGATTCCTGGTGAAAGGTACGAGCAAGTAATCAATGTGAAATAACTTCTACAAAGTATTAAACACAGATCAGAAATACAATTCTTTAATAGCAGTGTTCAATGGCAGTGTAGACCCCCACCACCACCACTTGCAAGACATCTTCTACCAAGGAGAAATTAAATATAGACTTCTGGACAATCCACTAAACAATTGTTTCATTATCGTCAATTTGTCAATAAATTTAGATCAACTGAAACAAGACTCATCAAACATTTTCAAAATATCACCCATAGTGGTGTGGTGTGTAAATGCCAACTTGTGTAATGCTTAGTATTGTCAACAAAAAGGAGCACAGTTTTGTGGCGTGCTGCAATGGCACACCAAGCAGCACACAAAACACTGCTTTAACTAGCATCTGTGTGAAGCAAAGCTGGTCTCCTACATTATGCTGACCGAATCGCATTCTCACTAGAAAAGGATGCTAGACAAAACTGCTGACTCCACAGTGTACAGCAATCCCTTGAGATGGTCCATTTCTCCTGAGTCACTCTCAGATCTGTCATCCCTTATTTGTACTAAGTTTGGAAACTAGCTTTGTGATGTCCTAATGGGGGAGGTGATGCCTTTGTCCATTGCATTGCATTGTGTCATGTCATGATGTGCTTTGAAAATTCAGGGCTGTTAGTGTCTGTCATTGAGTTCATCCTACTGATAAGAAGAAGAGTTTGGATTTGATATACCGCTTTATCACTACCCTAGGGAGTCTCAAAGCGGCTAACATTCTCCTTTCCCTTCCTCCCCCACAACAAACACGTTGTGAGGTGAGTGGGGCTGAGAGACTTCAGAGAAGTGTGACTTGCCCAAAGTCACCCAGCAGCTGCATGTGGAGGAGCGGAGACGCGAACCTGGTTCCCCAGATTACGAGACTACCGCTCTTAACCACTACACCACACTGGCTCTCACTTATCACACTGATAAAATAAACTCCAAGTAATGGGGCCTCCAAATATTTTTAATTCTAATATTCATAATCCACGCCATCAAAAAGCCAGATGCCTAGATTTAATTCAGAGAAAAGCAACTCTGTTAGACAGGGTAACTCCTTCAAAAGCAGGCAAGAATGATTTTGGACCAGCATGTGATCCTTGAACGCTGCGCAGATCAAAATAAAAATTGCTTCAAATATGAAGCCATATTGAGAGTCTGCTGTGGTTTATAGCCTCATCTGTCATTATCATTAATTTCTATAATCAGTTTGAGTGCCAAGGATGCCCCCCCCCAAACCTGGATTGCTTTCCTTTTTAATTAGCTGTTAAACGCAGCCACAAAATTGTCTGATGTAGATAAATTAAATTACAGTGGTAGATGAAACAGAAAAAAGAAGAGCGCTGATATGAATGTACAGTACTCAGGTGCCCCAAAGACAATCTTTAAATAAAAAATAAAAAATGGATGGTTGCTAACCTGCTTACCTCTATTGTTCATTTAACAGAGACTGGTATAATAGGTTTAAATGGAAAGAGAAACTTATAAAATTTAGAGCTCACTTTAAAGACAGAATGCCAAAGAAAGAATGATAACTAAGTGGAACTAAAGCATTCTAATTAGAGACTGTTGCATTGGCAGATAAAAGTGTGCTGCATCCAGTTTCGTGATAAACGAAGCTATTATCAATGCAAACCCACAAACAGAAGAATGATTTTCAATACGGGATTGAAAATAGAAAATGATTGTCCTCCAACAGCTATTAGAATCTGCATAGACAAAGGCAGGATCTATTATCAGAACAGTGTAAAAGAGATGCTCATTTTGACTTGGTGGCTCTAAAAGATTCTTCTAGCATAGAATTCCAACCCGCTCTCAAATGAGTGTGCCAGACATTGCAGAAATGTACCTGCTTGGGATCTTATTGCACAAAAATCAATAAAGCTTGGCTTTAAATAACTTCCACTTCTTTTCCCTTTCATTTCTTTAACAATATCTATATACTGCTTCACTGTAAATGAAACCTCTAAGCGGTTTACAGATTTAGGATTAAGATGTAAAGTAGATGATCTATGAAACTGAAGATCTTTCCTCCGACAATGACCAGTGCTGGATTACAGACAGGGACTTTGAAAGCATACATAATATACGGTAGAAAGGGGATTTAGTGTACTTTTTTCCCACCTGTACAACAATATTGTGCCAGATAAATGACAAATCAGAGAAGAGGTCTCAGATAACATTCCACCCTCACAGTTAGTCCTGATGGAGAGAAAAGCCAACGCTTCACTTCAAATCCTGCTGTCCAAAGGGTCTTCGTCAATGGTTTGTTGTTTGCCACAACCACGGTTGCCCTGCATACCATTTTTGGGAGTTCCAGCATCTTGTGCAGTACAATCGCATAAATCTTTAGTTAAGGGATTAACTGATCAGTCTATTTTTGTCCCAGGTCCATTTGGCATCTGCTTTTATTCTAAGTCCATTCTGTCCTATTTCTGCACACATATACTTTTTCTAGAGTACACAAAGCCACTTCCGAACTCCGGAGGGGGGGGGGGTTGCGTGCGCACGCCCCCATCCACACTCTCGCGGGGCTGGCGCCAGCCCCGCGGGGACTTGCATCTCATCCATATTCATAGCTGGCAGCACCAGCCAATGGGCTGCCGTCGGGGGCGGGGCTAACTGAGGGCACATAAGGTGAGGGTAGCCTGGGCTCGCCCCTTTTCTCCCTTTGCAGCAGCCGCGGTTTCCCACCCACCCACCCTTTAGGCATGCATTTGGACTTTGCTATGGGCTTCGGCTGGTCGCCGCAAGGGGCCTGGTAGGAGTTTTTCCATTTGGCTAATTGGCTGAATTTTGAAGCCACTTGGTTTTTTCGCCTACCTCGTAGCAAAACGTCACAACTCTCGGGTTTTGGCGGTTAGGCATTGGCAGGGGTATTGTTATGCAAATGAGGTTGGGGGGGAGGATCGCCATCACCTCCCCCAATGCTTGGAGGGTAGTTCGTTAAAGGACTCCGGGGGGCGTCGCCTCGTCCGAAACCTAAGGTGGCTAGGGCCTAAAGCGCGCTCCCGAGCGGCAACCCCTTGGGGAGCACCTACGGATGTACATCTGGGGGGCTCCCCTTGTTGGTGCTTAACCCTCCCCGGTTAGACCGGATAGACTGTTAGGGCCAATGCCTAAGGCCAATACCGCTCTTACCTGTAATCAATAAAGTTGTGGCCATTTTCGCCCATTAACCTAAATTCCGGTGTCCGTTGTCTTTATTTATTCCTTCTGGGGAGGGGGCGGGTATCGCCACGCAATTAAGTTCTGTGTGTGCATTTCAAAACGTATTTTAACCCAAAATCCATTAATGCACCTTGATGAAGTTTTGAGCTGGAAAAGGTTATTATAGAATTTGGAAACGTGTGAAATCCAAAGAATAATTAATTGGATCCAATCTTTAAAGGTAAAGGTACCCCTGACCGTTAGGTCCAGTCGCAGATGACTCTGGGGTTGTGCGCTCATCTCGCTCTATAGGCTGAGGGAGCCAGCTTTTGTCCGCAGACAGTGAAACCAGAGCAGCGCATGGAAATGCCGTTTACCTTCCCGCCGGAGCAGTACCTATTTATCTACTTGCACTTGGATGTGTTTTCAAACTGCTAGGTTGGCAGGAGCTGGGACTGAACAATGAGAGCTCACCCCATCGCAGGGATTTGAACTGCCGACCTTCCGATCGGCAAGCCCTAGGCTCTGTGTTTTAGGCCACAGCGCCACCCGCGTCCCTATTCAATCTTTACATTAGCCCAAATTAGACCAACACAAAATGCTCCTCCATCCACGCTCAGAGACAAGCCACGCTGATTTCAATGTGCTTCACTCCGACGCAACTGAGCACGCGATTGCAGTCTAAATGCTCTTATTTAAATCAATGGAAGCATTGTTCTTTATTGATTTAAATAGGGAGATAACCGGGCTTTGCATTAGAGAAAACAGCAGATAAGAGATGAACAGGAACCTTGCAGCTGGATAACTTCTGAAAGAGCAAGACAAGAGGAAAGGCAAAAGATTATGTAGAGGCATGGGAGCGTCAACAATCACCCGGGATTGATGGCCAATGCGTCAGGAGGTAACTCAAAATCTTGCACTGCCATGACTGGAAAATCCACTAGCAAAATATGGTGCCAAGGAAAAGCCAAGAAGATGATTGTACCACCTTGCAACCCTTAAACCCTCACTAGCTGCTTCTATGTCATACTTTGATAAATCTCTGCCCCGTGTGAAATGTACATTGAGTTTATTCGTTACTATGTTATGTATTTTTGTGTTTTTATGTTGTAAACCACCCTCTGGTCCCCTGATGAAGGGTGGTATAGAAATTTAATAGATAAAAGTAAGTAAACAAAATAGAAATATGGCAGAAATGACTGGCAAAATCCGAGACCAGGGAGAAGAAATGGTGGAGGAAGATTGGAAGAAATTTAAAGACTATCTGCAGAAATACTGTAAAATTAATGAATGTTAAAATGATGTTGGACTGAAAAGAAGTGGTTTTGGTAATAAGGTTAATAAGAATAGGTAAATATAGATAGTTATATGGATGAAAATGTATAGTTATAATAGGTTAAGTATAGAGCAAAGTTAAATGAAAGAGGGTAAGGATTTGCTGAAAAGACTTGGAAAACGGGAATACAAAAGGGGAGGTGTGAGGAGGTCAAGGAAATAAACACATGAGAACAAAGATGCTGAAAAATGGATTTATTCTTTTTTAAAATATCTTTTTTTCTTCTTCTTTTTCCTATTTCTTTTTTTCCTTCTTTCTATGTTGCCTTTTTGTCAACTTTGTTGTTAGCTTGTGTTTGTTAGTTTTTGTTTGTTTTTTCTTTATGTGTAATTTTTTGTATAATCTCAATAAATATTCTTTAAAAAAACAAAATAGAAATAATTTCAGGGTATTTATTTAATCGCTTGCATTACAGAAAGGCAAGTTGTGAAAGTATTAATAATCAGTTTTTCTCTTTCTACAATTATTTATCAAAGCTAAAGAATGGCTTATATTTTTTATTCTTATTTGTTAAAAATCCTGTTTAGGTTCATGATTAGTCTATCACGGGCTTCCTCATACTCAGCCCTCCCGATGTTTTTGGCCTACAACTCTAGCTGATCCCTAGCTAGCAGGACCAGGGGTCAGGGATGATGGGAATTGTAGTCTCAAAACATCTGGAGGGCCACATTTGAGGAAGCCTGGTCAATCATTACCTTCAAGGAATCACATTTACTCATCCCTACCTGCTTTGCTTCATCATCATCATCAATTTATTATTTATACCCCCACACATCTGGTTTGGTTTCCCCAGCCACTCTGGGTGGCTCCCAACAGAATATTAAAAATACGATAAAACATCAAACATTAAAAACTTCCCTCAACAGGGCTGCCTTCAGATGTCCTCTAAAAGTCTGATAGTTGTTTATTTTCTTGACATCTGATGGGAGGGCGTTCCACAGGGCGGGCGCCACTACCGAGAAGGCCCTCTGCCTGGTTCCCTGTAACCTCACTTCTCACAGGGAGGGAACCGCCAGAAGGCCTTCGGCACTGGACCTCAGTATCCAGGCAGAACAATGGGGGTGGAGACGCTGCTTCAGGTACATCCTTCAGTTACACTTCAGTTGTTGTAGCATTTCCATAGCAAAGCCATGCAAAGCACGCAATCTGATCTTACAAAGGGTTGCTCAAAAATGCATTCCACTGCATTCAGTGTGGCTTACATTTGACTGTATCCCTAGTATCATTACAGTATCCCTCGCACCCTTTCTGCATAATAAATTGTATTCATTCTCAACCATCAGATAGGAAACACAGAGACTGTAGAGAAATCTCATCCATAAGCAGCAAAACCATTAAAGTTGAGATGTTGGGGTTAGCAGACTATTTACAGATTGGAAATGGAGGGATAAGAAATCATTACTATTCTTTACTGTCTTAATCCTTGGTAATTAGAGCAACTATCAATGGATTACTGTTCAGTGTAACAAGAAAACTATTTGCTGCGCTTGTTGCAGGGATATTAATACCCAAAGTCATATGCAAACTATCAATAAAGCATTTAAAAAGACATCTTAATTTGCCATGCCATGCCTTCAAAGAACTTATTAGGCCACAGGTTTAAGCTTATCAATGGAAAACATTATCCTGTCTCTGATCCAAAATGATAGATGATGCCTTGTGGCCTTTTCTGGAATTAAGCCTTTTGAAATAATTCCAGTGAAGTTAATCCCTTTGGGGATGGAATATTGAAATTAGCGCAAGATTATAAAGCAGCCACCTTGTTTTTTATTTTATTTATTTCAGTATTAAAAGTTTCTGCCTTCCAAGGTGGCTCACAACAAATAAAACCATAATGTAAAATAACACTTCTAAAAAATACAGGCGTAAGGGAGGCAGTAACTGAAAACAGTGCCAGCATAATAAAACAAAACAAATACACTGGTACCTCGGGTTAAGAACTTAATACGTTCTGGAGGTCCATTCTTAACCTGAAACTGTTCTTAACCTGAAGCACCACTTTAGCTACTGGGGCCTCCCGCTGCCGATGCGCCACCGGAGCACGATTTCTGTTCTCATCCTGAAGCAAAGTTCTTAACCCGAGGTACTATTTCTGGGTTAGCGGATCTGTAACCTGACGCATCTGTAACCCGAGGTACCACTGTACCTGACTTTTAGAAGACATCCCTGTTTAGGGAAGTTTTTAATGTTTGATGTTTTATTGCGTTTTTAATTTTCTGCTGGGAGCTGCCCAGAGTGGTTGGGGAAACCCAGCCAGATGAGGAGGGTATGTATGTACAGTTATACCTTGAGTTAAATATGCTTCGAGTTGAGCGCGTTCGAGTTGCGCTCCTCGGCAACCCGGAAGTAACGGAGTGCTGCTTGCGCATGTGCAGGTGCTCAAAATGACGTCACGCGCATGCGCAGAAGCGGCAAAAAGGGACGCGCGTGTGCGCAGACACGCCGTTGCTAATTACATTTACCTCTAGATGCGAACGGGGCTCCGGAACGGATCCTGTTCGTATCTAGAGGTACCACTGTATGTATGTATGTATGTATGTATGTATGTATGTATGTATGTATAAATAAATAAATAAATACATACATACCAACAACCCCAACCACTACTACTACTACTACTACAAAGCCAGCAAAAGAGCTTATGTGGAGGGAATTCTGGCTGAGATCTGGGGATGAATCAGATATCATGCTTTCAAACACTGATCAGACACACCAACTGCCAACCATAGGTTATGAATCTACCTTGTTTAACGAAACCAGAGCTTATCCTTAAGCAGGGGAGGCAGCAAGCGAGTAGTGCAGTACTGAATCGTGGTTTAACACTATGTGTGAATGCACATACTGGCTAGTGTCAAGCAGGATGGAGTGTATACATAACTGGGTGGTCATCTATATGTTCTGGCGAAGAGGGCAGAGAAACCAGCAGATTGTGCCCAGGATGCCAAATTAGTCCAAACGGCTAATTAGTGATAGGTCTCTTTGCTTTCTGCTAGAAAGGAAGAAATGTGCGTCAAAAACGAGGCCCAGAAAACTGGGCAACTCTGAGCCAATTTAAAAGGGCAAGGCCAAACCTGCTGAGTTAAAAGCAATTCACACCTACCTCTTGGTTAGAAGTAGCGCAGCGTGTGAGAAGCACACCCCGCCAGGTGATGCAGCAACATATGTGAGATGCTCTGTTTTGAGAATCTCAAAGAAAAAAATATTTAAAGCCCTCGGAGCAGCTGCAGTTCAAGAGAATTTATGAACTTGAAAAACTGGGATGCCGAGCTTTGTGTGGCAAAATCCTACCTCCCCTCGCCGTTTCCTGCAGCAGCCTTAACACTAAACCTTAGGTAGCAGGGAAGAAGAGAAAGGGATTGTGCTGATTCAAGTTTTCAGATGTAATTGTGCCAGATTGGGAACACGAATATGGTACATTGTTACGGAACTGTATTATTTCCTGACTGGAGAGCGCTGACAGTCCTATACGCTGTGAGTTGTGATTATATCCGTGCCATCTGCATTGTATTATCTCTTAGGCTTCCCTCTCAGGCCTGCTCAGTTCCTTAGCAGGGATTAAAATGTTTAATTTATTCTGTTTTCTGAAAGTGTCACGATGAAAAAACCCTGACTGGTTTCAAACGATTAATTGCACCCACCTAAGGAAAAGTGTGAGGTATATACAGTGGTACCTCAGGTTACTTATGCTTCAGGTTACAGACTCCGCTAACCCTGAAATAGTACCTTGGGTTAAGAACTTTGCTTCAGGATGAGAACAGAAATCGTGCTCCGGCAGCGCAGCAGCAGCGGGAGGCCCCATTAGCTAAAGTGGTACCTCAGGTTAAGAACAGTTTCAGCTTAAGAACGGACCTCTGGAACAAATTAAGTACTTAACCTGAGGTATACCACTGTACATACATATTCCTCATCAAAAAGGAACTCGCTTTTTCAAATGAGAATTTTCACATCACAAAATTAAATTGCAGCTGAGTGGATTCACATGTTTACCTGCCACACGTAATGCCACAGTTTTTCTCTCTTTATGCAAGTGAGTCTCTGTGTGAGTTTTTTCCTTTGCTTTTTCTCCATGGTATTTTTCTAGAAAAAGAGGTGCCAGAACTCACCGCAAACACCTCCCTCGTTCTCTTAGAATGGCAATGGTGCCCACCTGAGAGGTGCCGGAACTGAGTTCCGGTGAGTTCTGGCTGAAAAAAACCTGCTTTTTATAATCATGGTGGTTCACCATGACATGGCTTCAATATACATGGTACCAGAAACAATTCCAGAGTTCTATATTTTCTATACCACTGAATAATCAGGGCTGCCCAGTGAGAAGCTCATCTCCACTTAAATTAGAAATGATATGAGTTCAGGATGGGAGAAAGAATAAGCAGAATCCTAAAAATTCGTCTTGTTTAGACAAGCCCACCCAGATGCTTAGAAAACTGGGGTAATTTTAATCTGTTTTTGTATTCTAACTTCTGTACAGATTCAAGTATGGATGTGATTTCCCCCCCCCCTTGATTTTCTTGTTTTATATTTTTTGTAAACAGCTTTGAGCTTTGTAAACAATCAAGCGGTATATAAATTTTATGAAATAAATAAATAATAAATAATATTTTTGGCAGTCCATCCAGGGCTTGACAAATGACTGTCACTGCCACGCTCCAACTGGTTGCCCTCAGGCACTAGGGGTCCCAAGCTCAGGAGATATAAGCAGAGTCCCAAGTGCAGCCCTTTCGAAACAAACCAAACTCAAGCATGGAGAATCAATCTAGGTCCAAATGTGGGGTCCAGAAAGAAAGTCAAGGAACAGCACAGGGAGTTCAGGCAAGGTGGAGAAAGTAGAATCTGGCACAAGGAGCCACAGGCCTGTGTTGTTTCCAGCACCTGGAAGGCTCAAGAGGAAGACCTTATAATTGTTTGGTCACCCAGACCACTCCCCAGCCACAGCTGCTGGTAGTGAAGAGGTTGCAGGGGGTTGCTAACTCTTAAGAAGACCCCTTACTCATAAACAGAGCAATGACTCCGAGTCCATAGACTACATTGCTGCTCTTCAGCCTGGGCCTGCCCCATTTGGCTGGTGCTGTGGTCTAAACCACAGAGCCTTGGGCTTGCCGATCAGAAGGTCGGTGGTTCATATCCTCACAACGGGGTGAGCTCCCATTGTTCAGTCCCTGCTCTTGCCAACCTAGCAGTTTGAAAGCACATCAGAATGCAAGTAGATAAATAGGTACCACTCTGGTGGGAAGGTATACAGTGTTTCCATGCGCTGCTCTGGTTTGCCAGAAGTGGCTTAGTCATGCTGGCCACATGACCCAGAAAAACTGTCTGCGGACAGACGTCAGCTCCCTCGGCCAGTAAAGCGAGATGAGCGCCGCAACCCCAGAGTCATCCGCGACGGGACTTAACGGTCAGGGGTCCCTTTACCTATTCTTTTTTATTGCTATCTTCTTCTCTTTTTTATACAGAGTTGTTGTTGTTTAGTCGCTTAGTTGTGTCCAACTCTTCGTGACCCCATGGACCAGAGAACACCAGGCACTCCTGTCTTCTACTGCCTTCTGCAGTTTGGTCAAACTCATGTTAGTAGCTTCGAGAACACTGTCCAACCATCTCGCCCTCTGTCGTCCCCTTCTCCTTGTGCCCTCAATCTTTCCCAGCATCAGAGTCTTTGCCAGGGAGTCTTCTCTTCTCATGAGGTGGCCAAAGTAATAACCATAAACAAATTAGAATAAAAAGTGCACCCCACCATGCAGACCATTCCATTGTAACTATCCAACATCCCAAAATTTCAACATCTCTTGCGATGGTTTGACCCCTTTCCATTTTAACAGTACGCAGTCTACAAACACCTTCCATATCTCCTCAAAATCATTTCTCCTGCATATTCCCCATCTTACCTTAATGGCACATGTTCATTTATCGTTAATAGCTATATCCCACAGCGCTTTATACCACTCTTCCATTTTATATCCTGCTTGTCCCTTCCACTTCCTAGCTATAATAATTCATGCAGTTGTCAATAAATTTGTGAGCAAGTCCTTCATAGCCTGTGAACCTTCCACCCTATTGTAAATTGGTAGCAATGCTGCCTGTGGATGGATGCTGGTATTCTTGAGGACTGAATGGTGGTGGCCCCACCTCCTCCTTTTCTTCTGACAGCTCCAGTAATTCTTCAGTAGTTCATGCACCAAAGGATCCCTCAAGGGGATCCTCAGGGCAAGAAGGAACCTGCTCCTCAAGGTCCTTGATCTGTGGGGTGTTTGGTTCGTTCTCTGTGTCTGGTACCAGCTCAGGGCCAAGCATGGCAATCTCTTTGTGCCTGGAAGCTCTCTCTACCAATCTCCCAAACACTCCTTTTACCTTCCCTGGTAAGCAGCCATATCAGGAGCAGGAGCACTCCCATTGTGAACATTTTGCACCCTTTGAGGCAACCCCTGAGAGGAGTTCTTTTCAGAGACACAAAAACAGTCCCATAACTCAGTTCTCCTTTTGGCTCAGCTTTAGCTGCAATCCAAAAATCAATTAATCCAAAATCAGCGCCGACTGAAGTCAGTGTGTTTTGCTTTCCCTTTGCAGGGGATCTTTTGAGTTTTAATGTTTTCTGTTGGGTTCCTAAATAAATTTCAAGCATGTTCCATACAAGCTAGGTCTGGAGCATCATTTAACACTGCTTAGTGCTGAAAACCCCTGCTTCAACCCCTAATCTGTCAACAGAGATAACAGCTGTCACAAAAGCAGGGGCTCATCCAAGGTACAGTCTCTCACAGAGAGTGCCACTTCGCATAATAAAACACCGTTGCTGCAACAACACAAAACATTGTGAACTTCAGAGGCTCACAGGGGAAGACCACAGTTCGGGAGCCAAGCCAAGCCAACCTGTGGCTATTCTGCATCCTTGGATCAGTATGAATCTGTTGCAATCCATTCATGAGTCTCACCCTGGAATCCTTAACAGATGCTAATATTGCTCCTGAATCTTTGTACATGTGTGCAGCAAAGGGGATAATTTCTAATTTCTTTGCTCATATCTGTACAGTGGTACCTTGGGTTACAAACACCTTGGGTTACAAACTCTGCTAACCTGGAAGTAGTACCTTGGGTTACAAAGTTTGCCCCAGGGTGAGAATGGAAATTGCACACCGATGGCATGGCAGCAGCAGGAGGCTCCATTAGCAAAAGTGCACCTCAGGTGAAGAACGGTTTCATGTTAAGAACAGACCTCTGGAACGAATTAAGTTCATAACCCAAGGTACCACTGTATTTGCTTTCATTAAAGGATGCTTTAATAATTTTTATCTGCTTTCATGAAATGGACTGACATGGGATCTTTAAAGGAAAGAAGCTAGTAGCCTATATAATATCAAGTATGGATCTGTCTCCCATTTTATCTTCAGCAAAAAAAAAAAAAAGCTTCATTAAGCTTTACAAACAATCAAGGAGTTTGTGTGTGTGCTTCAAATTAGAGAAAAAAACATTTATTTCATTATACCTTCTGTATCTGTGTCTTTGGTCATTGTTGTGGTGGTTGTTTTACAATATCAGGTGAAGAGACGGTACAAGGAAGACATATGCAAACTATTTCCATTATAAAAAGGTAAAGGTACACCTGCCCATATGGGCCAGTCGTGACCAACTCTAGGGTTGTGCGCTCATCTCGCTCAAGAGGCCAGGAGCCGGCGCCGTCCGAAGACACTTCCGGGTCACGTGGACAGCGTGACGAAGCTGCAACTGGCGAGCCAACACCAGCGCAGCACACAGAAACGCCGTTTACCTTCCCTCTATAAACCGGTACCTATTTATCTACTTGCACTTAAGGGTGCTTTCAAACTGCTAGGTGGGCAGGAGCTGGGACCGAACGACGGGAGCTCACCCGCCGCGGGGATTCAAACCGCTGACCTTACGATCAGCAAGTCCTAGGCACTGAGGTTTTACCCACAGTGCCACCCACATCCCCTATTTCCATTATACTTCTGTCCAAATACATATTGATAATTTCAGTTACTTTTCAACATCTCATATCGTTCCCACACATTACCCTTCACCAACCAGCATCTTATCTGTGTATCATCTTTTATCAAGTTCCTTTGCCCCTTCTTACTCACTTAACAACCCCATGGTATCTTACCATTTTGTCTTTAGTTCCGCCACCCAATTTTAATCTCGATACTGCTGTTCCAGAGGTCACACATTATGGCCTGTAAACATAACTCTAAGTAGCTTTCAGGCTGAAGTTTTATTAAGATGCAAGCATGTGCAATGGATTTATGGCAGTGTGGTTAAGCGGGCTGGCATGAGTATCCAAGCCAAAGGAGACTCTGAATTGCTCATGCTGAAGTTTCCCTAACTAGGATTAGGTGATTAAGCACCCTGATGTACTCATAGCTTTGATAGTTAAGGCTTCCTAGCCTTACAATGAATGCTACATGCTAATAATGGTGTCAGTGTAAAGCAGCATTTGAATTGAGAGCTTGCAAGTTGTCATTGAGTGGAACACTGAGTCCTCTCTCCTGCACCCTAAATAGCCACTCTGGAAATTAATACTTAGACAGAAACCAGAGGCAGATTTAGAAGAGAGTGGGGGCTTCACCTGCACTGGGCTCTGAGCCAAGAGGGCACAGCAAATAAAAACAATGGAAGGCGAGAGGTGGGAGGGTGCCAAATTTTGGCATCACACAGGGCGCCCCTGGAATTTTAAAGCCCAAAGTCTGCCATTGCACGAACCCTATATCACACTCCTTTCAAAGGGTTGAAGGCAAAGTGGTCTTAACAGAAGCACTAACATCTGCACAGGGTCAGCATTTACGACTCTAATATGTATTTAGGAGACTCTTGAGAGTCCCATGGACTACAAGAAGATCAAACCTATCCATTCTTAAGGAAATCAGCCCTGAGTGCTCACTGGAAGGACAGATTGTGAAGCTGAGGCTCCAATACTTTGGCCACCTCATGAGAAGAGAAGACTCCCTGGAAAAGACCCTGATGTTGGGAAAGATGGAGGGCACAAGGAGAAGGGGATGACAGAGGACGAGATAGTTGGACAGTGCTCTTGAAACTACCAGCATGAGTTTGACCAAACTGCGGGAGGCAGTGGAAGACAGGAGTGCCTGGCGTGTTCTGGTCCATGGGGTCACGAAGAGTCGGACACGACTAAATGACTAAACAAACAAACAAATGTATTTAGTCACAGTGATGGAACAACATCATCCTTGCAACCTCCTTATCAGAATGGATATATTCCAGCTGTCTCAGATGTGCTTCTTGGGTCTAAACTGAATCTTCTTTTAGTGGGCCCAAGCATGAATGGCTTGGGGGAGAAGGCTGAATATGATCCGCAAAGATGTTGAACTGGATAAGATCACACTTGGAACCAGGGTTTTAGTCTGTGACCGAGGAGTAATTCTCCTCAGTCTGTTTTCCATTGTGTTTTGTCAGATATTTCAGGCAGGAGGCCAAACAGGTCATAAATGATGCTGTGGGACTCCATTTCCACCATGACAGCAAGCAGGCCCAATGGTCAGGGGTGAAGGGAACAACTGTTATTTTCCCTCAGATTAGTCAGGACCTGTACAGGAAAAACAAAGACTCTCCTCCCTGGAAGAGAGGGGAGTGGTTGTGGGCGGGAGCCCGAGCACCGCCCCTAGCAGGGGGCGTAGTCCCCTGCCTCCACCTCACCTGGCTGGCACCCACGCCCCTCTGGAGGCTTCCAACCAGGTGCCTCAGAGGGGGCGTGTTCAGCAGCCTTTTGCTGCGGCACCAGCCTCTCCCCGGCCTCATTCTTCACCGTCATCTCATCGCGAGTCACCCACCCTCCACTCCCTTAGAGTTAGGACTTAGGTCATTGGCCTTGCTATGGACCTTAGGTTGGTCGCCCTGGTTGTCTAGGGGGCCTGGTAGGATTTTTTTCCATTTGACATTAGGCTTTTTGGTTTTTTTCGCCTACCTCGTAGCAATAGTCACAACACTTGTGGTATTGGTGGGTAGGTTAGGCATTGGAATAATGTGTTGTGGTGTGTCGAAGGGCTAGGTGTGGCCATCGCTTATGCCTTCAATTTTTGGGTATTCCGTTAAAGGAATCTGACGGTCGTGTATTCTGTCCGATGCCTGCTTGGTAGAAGGCCATGGCACGACCCTCGGTGACATCAGGGGAGAGCTTATAGTTGGATTAGCATCAACAGGCTCCACCTACTGGTGAATAAACCCACTTGTTTGTGAGATCCAATGCCTAAGCCAATACCTTTTCACTGCTGTAACCAATAAAGTTGTGGCCTTTTCATGCCCATTAACCTTATATCATGTGTCCTTGTGTATTCATTTCGCATCGCGGGGGTCGGGTCCTCGAACCACAAGCAACTGTTCTCCAAAAGGAAAAATGTTCTGTTTTTTGGATGTTTATTGAAAGGCTTCTTGAGAATCCAGGGTGGAATCAGTCCTCTGGCTCAGGGACTTCTTATGAGGCCTTGCTGAACTTTGGTTGCCCCAACACAACTTGAACCTTCTGAGTTCCCTTTGCGAAGGCAAAGGCAGCTAGCTGTCTCTGGAAACTGGAAAGTTCTGCAAACTTTTTCAACCACTGCCAAAAAAACCCCTCCAGACTCACCCGTAACTGTTCACAGACAGGTTACGCTGAAACACAGGAGACTGTTTCTTTTTATCCTCTCTTCGTTAGGACATATAATTATCACGTCACCCCTCCTTCCTATATCTACAGATGTCATTTTCCTAATCTTTCAACCCTCACAGTATCCAAACCACAGTCATTTGCATTTCAGTTTCCCTCCACCTTCTGTGCTAAGGGCTCCGTTGTAACTGGCCTAGTTCGCTAGAACCCAAAGCCACTAATCTCTGCTCACCATCTATCTCTATCCCTGCATTAGAAGTTAAGTTGATGGGCCAAGCAGCATGGGCTTCAGCAGCCTGCATAACAACTAATCATCTTGCTCTTTTATATTTCTGTACTGGCGCTTCAAGCCACAGAACCATTTTACTCACTGCCTGACATTTTGCACAAATAAGCATTTAATATTCATATACAATGGCATTTCATCTAATTATCTCAAGGAAGCAAGGCAATATGGATATTTCTAAAGTAACCTCTGTGACACGCAATCATTTCCGGAAAAGTTCCCCAAAGTGTTATGCTCATGAAGACATATAAAAGCCACAGGTTCATATAGGACATATGAACAGATCCATCAACATACTTGTAAAATCTGCAATGTGTTATATGTAGGGGTGCCTCTGAAAATGGTTTGGAAACTTCAGCAAGTGCAGAATGGGAGCTCACCCCATCACAGGGATTCGAATTGCTGACCTTCCGATCGGCAAGCCCAAGGCCAGTGGTTTACACCATAGCACCACCCGTGTCCCATTAAATAAGCAAACAAACAAACAAACAAATCTTCATCAGAATGTTTTTTTATATTCTCTCCAACCCAAAGTGAAAGAACTTCTATTCATATGTGTCCCCATGAAAAGTACTGTATACTAAGTTTAAATCAAATGATCACTGATTGGGATTCAGTTTTCACTGAGGCTACTGAAAGTCTATCTGTTGGCTTTTGGAGGAACTGCGAATGGACCCCTGAGACCTCGTCTCAACAAAGTTTTGTGAATGCACCATGCCTTCCTGCTTCAATTCCAGACTGGCAATCGCATCTTTCACAAAATGTTGGAGCTTCAAGGCACTGCAGATGAAACTTCAGAAAGGATTTATTGATGGGGTTATGTTACACAAGTATTAAAGAGTGATCATCCCTTTAGGAGATGTGGGGAAGGATTCCACTTAGTAGCTTATATTTCATCAACTGAAGTATACATCAGAGAAAGTTAATCCAAAACTGTGATAGAACTTTACTTTCCAGACAAAGATAAATCATATTGTTTATTTTCTCCAGGTCAGTACCCACAAAGCTCTTCTCTCTCATGAAAGATGACTGTTGTAACATTATATAGTCCTTACACTGCACCATCTGGAAGCTAGTTTTTAAAAGCACATTATCAAGGAAAATTGATGTGTACCACAGGTATTTCCTTCCTAGTTAACTAATTCCATTACCTAACCAGTAGGACTGCAGACTGTAATGACTGAATGAGCAGATTAATCAACCATCATGTTAATTGATTAAATAAGTGGAAATTGGTTTTAATCAATGCATAGTGGGAGTAGCCCTAGTTGTACGATGTTATATGGTTTGGGGTTTTTTTTTCATATTGCATTTGCTCGTAGATTGCGGTTTGAATTTGGGATTGTATCCAACGAAGTCATGGCTTGAGGGTTCCCCTCAATCATCTGGAGCAGATTTGGGTATGGTACTGGGGAGCATGTTGTGGGAAGAGATGGAGGGGAAGTTCTGTTGCATAATCAGAAATTTGGCTCATGCAATGACTTAGCTGACCCTTTGCTTTCAATGTTGTATTTTATGAATACTCATAGCCTGCCTGGGCACTTCTGAGAAGAAGGGCGAGATATAAGAATGAATAAAGCCATTTAACTGCCTTAGGGATTCAAGTTCAGATCTCTGTAGGGTTTACTCCTTTCTTCTCTAAAAGACGTCCCGCAAGGCGGCAGGTATCGATTTTTCCTCCTAAGGCAGAGAGGGTTAGGATCAATTTTCTTTCTCCTAGGTGGGCTACCTCCCTAGGTTGATAAGCCCCATTTCCCTGACCTGTAAAGGTAAAGGGACCCCTGACCATTAGGTCCAGTCACTGATGACTCTGGGGTTGCAGTGCTCCTCTCGCTTTATTGGACGAGGGAGCCAGCGTACAGCTTCTGGGTCATGTGGCCAGCATGACTAAGCCGCTTCTGGCGAACCAGAGCAGTGCAAGGAAACGCCGTTTACCTTCCCGCCAGAGCGGTACCTATTTATCTACTTGCACTTTGATGTGCTTTCAAATTGCTAGGTTGGCAGGAGCAGGGACCGAGCAACAGGAGCTCACCCCGTCGTGGGGATTCAAACCACCGACCTTCTGGTCAGCAAGCCCTAGGCTCTGTGGTTTAACCCGCAGCACCACCCACGTCCCTTTCCCTGTCCTGTAGGCACTGCCTAACTGGATGTCTTTTCACTCTTCTAGCACCACCCTTCCACCCACAGCCTCTGCTGGGTGCACAAAGGTCCAGTCTTGCAAACCTCAGAGCCAATCTATAATAAATGGGCAGATTTGCAAGAAACAATTTGCAAGAAATCCCAACTGTTACATACCTCCAGAATTCATTTCTACTCTGGCTCGTTGAGTTATTGAAAATCTTACATTCCTCTCCTGCCTCACAATAAATGGATTATATCACCTTTTCTTTGCCTGATATAAAATATATAGTTGAGAATAAGCCCCATCCTGTAGCCTTATATTTGAAGTAAGTCTTGTATCACAAAACTCTGAGGTTCGCTCATGAATAACTCAAATGGCACCAGGAGGCTTCAGGGTGTGATATTACTATCCCATGAATGCACATCTCTTGTGGATGAAGCTGTCACTATAATAAATGCATCCAAGGCATGTATTAATGGGCCATTAAACCATTCCTGTTATGACTCATTATATTAACTTACATTATATTACCTAGGATGTCATATGAACTTTACTTCTGCAGGAGTTCTTTAAAAAAACCATGAAATCTAGGTTTCCCAGTACGAAGTGTTTTAAAGGCCAACAAAAATTACTTTTCCAATAACTGAAAATTCTGCTCCCACAGATTAAAAAGAAGCAGCACTCTCCCTATTGCTGACATTCAGCCCCAATACATGGAAGGCAGCAGAGAAAGCAAAAGTACCCTTGTTTTCCTCTGCACATGATAGCAAACAAACAAGAGGGAGGATAGGTCCCTTGTCCAACTGGGAAATGTGAATGGATAATGTTATACCCTCCAACATCCCTCCAATATTCTATTCAATACTATTCAATAATCTTAATAATCATAATAATTTTGCTGTTTATACCCCACCTATCTGACTGGGTTGCCCCAGCCACTCTGGGAGGCTTCCAACACATATAAAAACATAACAAAGCATTAAACATTAAAACTTCCCTATACAGGGCTGCCTTCAGATAGCTCAGGGGTTGGAGAACTCCATGTCCTCCAACATTTCTCCAATGAAAATAGGATGTTCCTAACCGGAACCCAAAAAAATGCATGCAGGTCTCGCTATCGGAACACAATGCATTCTCAGTTGAGCAATCCTATGGGGAAATTTCTGATGCATTCCTGACCACAGAATTTTGACCCCAAAATAACCCCCCAAAAAAACCTTGAAAACCCTCTGAAACCTTGGAAAAGGCCAACAAGGAAAAAGGGGGAAAGTCCTCTCTTATTTGTCCAATCTCTCTCCCTTCCACTCCCTTCTACCATAGTTTTGAGCAAAACAGCTGCCACAGACCAGCAAAGCACATGTCCGACTGTTTCGTTATCTGAATTTTCAGGGTGTTTAGCAACATTTTGGGTGTTAATTTCTCAGGGACGGTAAACTCAAATTAATCCCAGCCCCTCATGAGAGCAGCTACTGCTACTGCTTTATTAATTTATTTATTGAATCAGTTTCTATACCGTTCCTCATCTGAGGATCACAGAGCGGTTTTTAATATAAAAACACAAAAATACATGTCACGATAGCAAACAAAGATGATGCACCCCTTCTCCGTTTAAAAGGCCGAACATCGTTTAATTTGCCTACCCTCCAACATACCTCGGATGAAAATAGGGACATTCTATTCTACATCAATATCACTGCTTGAACATTTCCTCTTGGTCAAGTACAAAAGTTATTAGAGGAAACACAAACCGGCAGTATTTTAAGCACAGAAATCTTTGGATTTATGTATTGCGTTTAGAGAAGCCTGAGGGGAAAAGAAAACCCCAAATCAATAAATACAACTCTGTGTTTGTTTGTGTGTATGTGTGTGGAGGCTATGTGATATCATCATGCATTTATGAGTGTTTTGGAAGCATGATAACTGTGAAGAGTTTAGATTTGATATCCCACTTTATCACTACCCGAAGGAGTCTCAAAGTGGCTAACAATCTCCTTTCCCTTCCTCCCCCACAACACACACTCTGTGAGGTGAGTGGGGCTGAGAGACTTCAAAGAAGTATGACTAGCCCAAGGTCACCCAGCAGCTGCATGTGGAGGAGCAGAGACGCGAACCCGGTTCACCAGATTACGAGTCTACCGCTCTTGACCACTACACCACACTGGCTCTGTGAATCACCATTACAGTGGTACCTCGGGTTACAGACGCTTCAGGTTTCAGATGCTTCAGGTTACAGACTCCCCTAACCCAGAAATATTACCTCGGGTTAAGAACTTTGCTTCAGGATGAGAACAGAAATCGTGCTCCGGCAGCACAGTGGCAGAGGGAGGCCCCATTATCTAAAGTGGCACCTCAGGTTAAGAACAGACCTCCAGAACGAATTAAGTTCTTAAGCTAAGGTACCCACTGTATTATTGCAATTATGCAGGTATGTGATATGGAGTATCCCAATGTTTATTTTGAGGTCCAGGAACATATGAACATTTGAGTTCGGGGATACATAAACTTTCCCCCTTTTTTAGTGTTTTAAATTTTTCAGCATGTTAGGAATGTGTAAGCAACTGCAGCAACCTGGTGTTGTGGTGAATCCTAGATGGATCAGCTGCACAGATATCCCCACCCCCAGGAATCCCCTCCCCCAGCTGCCCTGGGACTCTCCCACACTGAATTGCACAAAATGGGGAGACTCATCAGATTTCAGAAGGCACCACAATTAAGCTCATGGGAGAGATCAGTGCCTTTTCCCCACCCATGTGAGAAGCCAGGCAGGAAGGGGCTTTGAAGGGAGGCGATTTTGCTCCAAATGACCTGTCAGGGAACTGCCATCAGTGCCGGAGGGAGAGAGAGAGCTCCAGAGGGATCCCAGAGAGCGTCCCGGGATTGGGAGAGGCAGCCCATCTTCTGGGGAAGGGAATCAGCTCAGCTCCAGTGGAGAAGGGGGGCAGATGGGGGAATCTGAGAGGGAGTCACATGACTCCTTGCCGGGAACCAGCGGGGGGAGGAAGGGTCCTCCGCTGCCTATGCCCTCCTTGCGCAGAAGGCTTCTGCGCAGGGAGAGTAGGAGGAGACTGGGTGTGAAAGAACTTCTACGTTGGAAGAAGTTTAAGAAACGCCCACTGACGGATTCTGCCAGCGATTGAGACAGCCACGGGTGAGTGGCTGTCCGGACAGGAAAGGTTCACTCAGGCAACCCAACCAGGTGTTGGCACCGGCTTACGCACGAGCAACCCCTAGAACCATTACATGACCCCTTACATATCTCCTCAAATCTCCTCCTTCTCTAGGAATCTAGTCTGGTTCATATTAAGCCAAGCTGCAGGGTCAGACCTCTCTGCATCTCTCTCAAAGCAGGAGCCAAGGAGGAAACACCTGCTACAGACACAAGTGGCGGCTGTTCAGGAACACTTCAGGTTCCCAAACGAAACTGGCAATGAAAGATGAAACAGCAATGCAAAGATACGGGGCAGGAACATAAGAAGTGTGGTTGCAAGGCAGACCCTCCCCATTGTGTGCAATGTTTCTGATCTGCTCGTAGGAGCGTGGAAATGAGAATAATAATGATAATGATTTATTTATTTATTTATTCCCCGCCCATCTGGCTGGGTTTCCCCAGCCACTCTCGGCAGCTTTCAACAGAATATTATAATACAATAGTCTATTAAACATTAAAAGCTTCCCTAAACATGGCTGCCTTCAGATGTCTTCTAAAAGACTGGTAGTTGTTTTTCTCTTTGACATCTAGTGGGAGGGTGTTCCACAGGGTGGGCGCCACTACTGAGAAGGCCCTCTGCCTGGTTCCCTGTAACGTGGCTTCTTGCAGCAAGGGAACTGCCAGAAGGCCCTCAGCATTGGATCCGAAATAGGTTGCTCATTCTCTCTTTCCCTGGCCAGGAGATGTAAACAGGGGTGGAGGAAGGAGGGTGTGGTGGGTGCGGGTCATCCTGGGTGTCATCTCTGAGGGGGGGTGACAAAATGCCTGTGGGAATGCAGTGCGTCCGAGCCATGAGTCTCTCCTGGGAGAGACGTGGTGGCTTGGGCGCGCACAGGCTCTGCGCTGCCCAAATGGTCCACCCACTGCCTCCCCCCAGCTGTAGGGCAGCTGAGTGGGAGGAGGCAGGCAGACTCCAGAGGCCCCGCCCTTGCCCCACCCCTATGGGCAGCACACCCCGCCCCTAGGTGTGCCACCCCAGGCGCCCGAGAGGCTTCCTCCGCCACTGGATGGAAAGAGGAACGAACAAAAAGGTGGAGAAAGATTTGAGGGATTTTTTTTTAGGGTAGGGGAGGAAAGGCTTGAATTGGGGAGTTCAAGACTCTGCATGACTTAAGGGTTCTCATGAAGCACTTTGTGGCAACTGGGGACTATGTGAATGTTTCTGACTGGCACCTAAAGATATATAATGAAGGTGCCAGGCAAACCTCTCTATCTCCTTATCTATCTCCTTAGTGTGGCATGGATTTTCATAAAGAGGAAAGACAGAAAATTAATACCTGGAAGTGTCAGAATGAAGCATAAAGCATGTCAACTATTGGTGGCCTGTTTGGGGATGTGAAAAAAACCCCACCAGTCAACTGAAGGACTGGTAGTCTTTATGATGGCATCATAGCTCCACTTCCATCAAGAACAGCTTGTTGGCCTCAGACCCTCTTTTCTATCAAGGCCTGCTGCCGAAATAATTTATCCAGAAAATTGCTTCCTATTGTCATTAACCATGAAGAGATCAGGTATTATTGAGGGACAACAACAACTCAATCCATGTTCATTTGTTCTTCGTAAATCAAATGAAAATCTCAAGGTTGTTAGGGCATTCACGAGGCATTAGTAAACACAGCTTGCGATGAAGTGAAATGTCAAGCTGCTCAGCAGAACATCGGATACAGGAAGGGTTGAAAACACCAAGGGAATACTTACAGTAGAACTGGCACAATGTAAATTTTTTAAAAGCACAAAGTGCTTTTTCTATGCAGTACCTGGAATTTAAAGCGTATGCTGTGGCATTTGCTTCTCGGGCCTTATGAACACGTTGCCTTCAGCAAGCTCACCATTATCCCATGGTTGATCTCTCCTTTACATCTCTGGGAAGATTATTCATATTACAAATGATGAATCACAGAGCCGAGGTGACAAAAATGTATATTGATAAAAGGGAAAGGGAAAGAAATTGCTGCTGCCTCAAGCAACCTAAACTATCCTTCTGAGCATCAGCTTGCAATTTTATTTCAGGACCTGAACTTTTCTCAGCAAATGAGTTGTGCATTATCACACAGGGGCTGCATTGCAATGGCGAAGGTGGAAGAACGAAGCGATGCTGCTGAGAAAAACAGTTGCATTTTGAATTCAGGCATGTAATATTTAGTTTAATGGCATCTCAGCTGGGTAAGAGTGATTGCAGTAGATAGATAGTTTCTAACATTCCTTCTCCTCTGTAACAATTTTAAAAGGCAGGGATAGTTAGAAAATATACCTGCAAAAATAGATGAGGAGTGCTCAGGGAATGATTGGGGCCCTGGTAACGTGTGTTTTGCAAGCAATTTGTAAATTAAGCTGCTTCACTCAGATACGAGCTCCCCTGCCCACTTCAAAAGTAATGAATAAAATCTATGCTGGTGGCTGAAGCCCACTTCATGTTTTGTATGGGAACAGTAAGTGTGGGCCAAAATATCTGTTCTCAGCTCACCATCCTACTCAAAGCTGCTAAATGCAGAGCACCCATTTCAGTTTCATTATAAGGTCATGGTTTGACCCTGAAATGACCTCCAGAGGGAATCATCCTACAGCTGTGGTGGTCCCTTCCCAAATACAGTTTTGGGAAGAAGGAATGGCAGTGGTGCCCAGAGCTCTGCTACTGCTGCCCGCTGCTAATCCGGCTTTTGGGGATGACTAACGTGCTAAATAGAAGGGGAAGAAATGGAGGCAGTGAGAGATTTTACTTTCTTGGGCTCCATGATCACTGCAGATGGTGACAGCAGTACGAAATTAAAAGACGTCTGCTTCTTGGGAGAAAAGCAATGACAAACCTAGACAGCTTCTTAAAAAGCAGAGACATCACCTTGTCAACAAAGGTCCATATAGTTAAAGCTATGGTTTTCCCAGTAGTGGTGTATGGAAGTGAGAGCTGGACCATAAAGAAGGCTGATCGCCAAAGAATTGATGCTTTTGAATTATGGTGCTGGAGGAGACTCTTCAGAGTCCCATGGACTGCAAGAAGATCAAACCTCTCTATTCTTAAGGATATCAGCCCTGAGTGCTCACTGGAAGGACAGATCCTGAAGCTGAGACTCCAATACTTTGGCCAGCTCATGAGAAGAGAAGACTCCCCGGAAAAGACCCTGATGTTGGGAAAGATGGAGGGCACAAGGAGAAGGGACAACAGAGGATGAGATGGTTGGAGAGTGTTCTCGAAGCTACCAGCATGAGTTTGACCAAACTGTGGGAGGCAGTGGAAGACAGAAATGCCTGGCGTGCTCTGGTCCATGGGGTCACGAAGAGTCGGACACGACTAAACGACTAAACAACAACAACAACGTGCTAAAGTCATTCTAGATGCTCTAAAGCTAGCCCACAAAACTAATATTTTATAGCTTGTTTATGAATTTGCTCATCTTTTAAGCTCAACTGCTGCATTCCTCTTGTATGTGCAGTTACCCTCTAAAGCCCATTTGGTGGCAACTCATGGGTGGGCTTTCACTGTGGTGGCAACCCATACATTGAAATCACTGCCCCAAGAGACGAGGTGATGCTCCTTTCTAGTTCTCTTTAAGCAAGTCTTGATTCTGCTATTGCTTCATTTAATGCAGGGGTATGAAAACTGCAGCCTTCCAGGTGTTGTTGGACTACAAGTCCCATCATCCCAGCATTGTCAGGGATGATGGGAGTTGTAGTCCAGCAACATTTGGAAGGTTACTGGTTCCCTGGTTTATTGCACTGATTATTAGTTTTGGCGTTTTGTCTTCTTGCCCTTTTATGCTGCTTTTAGTCTAGCAATTCTGATTTAATGAGAGATTATTATTTTTATCCTTGTTGCTATGTTTTGTAAATCACTTTGAGTGGCTCTTTTTTGAAAGTGAAAGGGGGGATATCTTTGTACATAACAGTTCACAGCAAACTGGTGCTGTGAGCTTGCAACCCTTGAAGAGCATAGCTAGGCAGACTACCCAAAGATGATATGGCAGTACTTATGTCTCCTGACACATACAACACATCTACCTCATTGCAGATGCAAATATAATCAGCTGACTTTTCCAAATATGAATGTTCATCCTGAAACGCTATACACTTGTTAAGTTGCCAAAAGAACCCCACCCCTTAAATATTAAAGTTATCATTCAGGATACATCACTGAACAATTTCCCCACCAAAATATGTTTTTGCATTTCCTAATTTCAGATTTTCCTGTTTTTTGGCATTTTCATTAATGCCTGCACTATCACATTTATATCACATACTGAATAGGTTCCTGATTAGTAACTCTAAATACAGTGGTGCCCCACAAGACGGATGCCTCGCAAGACGAAAAACTTGCTAGACGAAAGGGTTTTTTGGTTTTGCGTTGCTTCGCTAGACGAATTTCCCTATGGGCTTGCTTCGCAAGACGAAAACGTCTTGCGCTTTTTTCTTAAAGCCGCTTGAAGAGGTGCAGTTGCGACGGACTGTGCTTCGCAAGACGAAAAGACTCGCGGAATGAATTATCTTCGTCTTGCGAGGCACCACTGTAAAATACAGATGACTATCACACGGTTTCTCCCTGTCTACTTCAGAACACAACACAGTATAGAGGACCTTGAATTCAGTATAAGTTGTGACACTTAGTAGCTATAGTCAACACAAACTGCACCTCAAAAGTGAATTAAATGCTTATATCCAGAGTGGTTTACAATTAAAAACATAACCCAACCAAGTTTTTTTCACCCACTACTCTTCTCCTAAGTATCATGGCTCCTCTTCTCCTTGAATTCTCTCAATTCCAGCTAGTTGTTACCAGAACTCTGCAAATTAAGAAATAATGCCTGAATTTGCTTTTCTCCTCCTACCTCCCAAACTCTTTTCCTTTTGTGTCACATCTTTTTAAATCATAAGCCCAAGTGGAGGGACTGCCTTATCAATGACAATCATAAGCCGCTCTGAGATCGTTTTCAGGCTGAAGAATGGATTAAAAGTACTTTTAATAAATACACACATAAAATCAGAGATGTTTAGCATAGGCATGCTGTTGTCATTATGCCAGTCACTTACAAGTTCTGCCAAATATTGGATTGCCATTTGGTAAAATTCTGTTTCTTGTAGCCAGTTTCAGTACTTATCGACAAGGCCTTAATTATGAACCACAGGTGGTAAAAGAATTATCGCTGGATTCATTTGGAGAAAAGGAAACTTGGCTAACCATCGCTGTTGTCACTGCTAATCTATTTTAGCACTCTGGAGGATAATAATGCCAATTTTGTTAGAAGCTAAAGAGAAATGGTTGAAGCAGAAAACTGAGTTCAGAACCTCCCCTCGATTCTGTTCTCTAACTGTTCCATTTATCTTTTTTTGTATGGTGTCCTCTGCAGTGCAGACAGATGCCTAATTACTGAAGTAGCATGGTAAGAAAAGTTCAGGTGGAAGCCTGTTCCAACTCAGATAAACTGCAAATTCATGTGCCAAATCTTTTGCAAACTCACATTTGTCAGAATGGAAGGTGATTACGATCAGAGAGAAAAGAAGGGCCTTAGCAAGGAAGAGGTTTGCTCTGCGTTCCTCTATCTGGGGCAAAGGCAAGAAAGATCCATTGGAGACTGTTACTTGAACACATGGTGAAAAGCAAACATTAAGTTTCTGTCCTGAAGGACGAATGAGACTATAATAAAACCAAGTAAATGAGCACCATGCCACCACTAACGGCACAATAAAGTCTTGTGAGTTTCTGCTATCTACTGATGAATATAATTGAGCATCTGGTTTACACTTTTCCTTATCGGAACAGGCACAGTTTGACTGACCCAGCCTAGCCCAGTGCTTGGAAACATTTATTTACTAGACTAAAGTATTGTAAAATGCATCACCTCATGTTTCTACCCCGTTCTTAGAGCTGAGTTCTTTTAGATCAGGTACAACCATCCACAACAAAATATGATGATCTGGAAAGTCTTGTGTATTCTGTTGCCACAAAACTAACTTTTAAGAATATGGTGGATGCCAAACCCCTTTTGATGGATATATCTATGCAGCAGTTTCTTTCTGCAAACCAGTTGCCTAAACCCCTCCATTATGAAGCCTCACAGTTCGAAATTTATGGTCCAGTCTACTAAATTTATAACCACAAAATGAAGAGTTTTATCATAGGCCTTCCTTACATTTTCAAGCAAAACATTGACTGGCACTTCTGAAAAAGACTGGCTTTCACCTAAAGGAATTTCATGTTTATGAAAACACACACATACAACATATTTCCACAGGTCCATCTTTTCACCCATTTTATTAGATTAGATGGTAATCTAATAAATTTATGTGGTGTGCTGAATGAACTAGAAAACATAGAGCACTCTATTATACATCAAGTCCAGAAGCAGAATCCATCTGGTCCAAACTCTGTCACATCTGCTTCAGAATGTTATAGCAAAGAAGGAACAAGGGGAGTTTCCACTGGGCACAGTAGGATGTATAGGGGTTAAAAAGAATTTCAATTAACATTCGGTCTAGACTCTGGAAGGAATCTCCATTTTAAATTCTGTCCAAATTCTAGTTGTCAGCATACCAATAAGGATGGGGAGAAGAGTTCGATTCAGTTTGCATCTGAAGGCATTTAATTTGCATTTTCCAAAACAATATGCAATCCCAAACGCAACCATCCTTCATAATTTGCAGTTCTCCGGACTTTGTAATGCTGTTCTTGAACCAAGTAATGTGTACAAAAATGCATATACTAGGGTAAAGTGTGCGTTAAAGTGCCTATATTAAATAACATATATATTAAATAACATATAAATAACAAATTAAATAGCATTATATTTGGGGAAATCGCTTTGCAATTGCTTACCAACCCTCACCTTTTTCTCCCCGCTCTTTGCATCTGGACAAACCCACCCCCCACATCTCATGCTATATTTAATGGATGGGAGAGTGCTTTAAAGAACCGTTTGCCAAACTGCTCTCTGAAGTGCCTCTCAGATTCCTTTAAATGTTGCTCCAGTGATGTTTGACAGAGCATCCCTTTAAACACCGCCTCAGTTATGTTTAATCGGTGGGGGGGGGGGGGGAGGTTGCTTCAGAATGCAGTTTACCAAATCAATCTCTAAAGCACCTTCTGGCCTCCTTTAAATATTGCTCTTTCCTCAGCAATTATTCCAAGCTGTTGGTGGCCATGCATAATAGCCATTCTTCTTACAATGATAAGAGAGAGAGAGAGAGAGAGAGAGAGAGAGAGAGAGAGAGAGAGAGAGAGAGAGACTAGGCAGAAATGCATAGAAACACATGTATATTCGGAGAAATTCTAAAATGCTGAGGTATTTCATGAGAATTCTTTTCCTAATTGCAAACAGATGTGGAAATGCAGATGAAAACCTTGAAACTTGAAAAACTGAGAGAAACCAAAATTGACTTGGCCATCCCTACATACCAAACACACGCTAGTGGCCAAAATTTTGGAAAAAAGTGTATTTCTGAAGTTTGATGGCTCATAACACTTTCTTTTTTTTAGTAATACCATAAAATTATATATCAATGGAAAGATAATTTAATGACGAATGTAATGCAACCAAGTTTGTTCAATTATCTGTATTCTATCAAATGTTATAGCCAAATAACCAGAAAAAGGAAGCACAGCTTGCTTAGATCGATATGCAATAGCTTCCCTTCATTTGAATGTAGCCAATGAGCACAAGTGTTTAGAGAGCCAGTCAGGTGTTATGAGCCATCAAACCTCAGAAATACACTTTCCCCAAAAGGTTTCCAGTGTTTTGGCCAGAGACACACATAGTAATCTGACCCAGTGTTCCAGTCACTGGAGCCAACTCCAGATGGCTGCGAGTGCTTTGGCGCCCATAATAATGTATTTGTGGGGCAGGGCCCCCACAAAGACAGTGAGCAAAGTTGAAGCCCTTCACTGAGGGAACCCACAACCTTTGGTGTGAGATGGCACCTATGGTTCCAGTACCAGCAGCCATTTTGAGATGGCTACAACCAAAAGTTACAAGCGGACACCGTTTGTACCATCTTTGATTTATAAGTGATACGGAAGTTAAATGCCTGGCTGTACAATTTGGTTGCTTGTGCATTCAGTACAATTCTCTCTTGTGCAACTCTGTTATTACAGACGCAGGGCAGCTAGGAGAATCAGCTCATTAAAAAAGGTTTCCTAGGTTTTGAAGCCTGGAGCAAGATTAATTAAAGTCAATGAGTGCTTTAAAAAAAAAAGGAAAGAGAAAAAGAAATTAACATAACATAAAGCAGGGAAGCAAAATAAAGCTAGTCATACACAAAACCCACTAATTTGCTTGAAATCTTTCCAGGTGACCTAAAAAGCACCTGATGTAAATGTTATTTGACAGAGGGGCATACGTTAAACCTAAGGAAGAACAGATCCCATTCAATAAAACCCATCTTCAGTTTCTTTGCTCCTGCCTTTCATGGAGAAGGATTATTATGGTTCCTGATTAAATAAATAAAGTTTGTTCAGCTTGGGCACAACCAAAACCCATTCAGATCCTAGGTTTGTACATTCCCACTGCAGGAACATAAATCATCGTGTCTCACCTGTAGTAATGCATTGTCGGGCATGGTTCAGTTGCAGGTCAGCACAGAGACTCAGAGGTGAGCAGTAAAGTGCATTCTTTATTCAAGGAAACAGAATACCAGCAGAGAAACCGACGGGCAAGACTGGTCCCCAGTAAAGCTGTTTCCAGAGCTGGCGGTCTGTGCCTCCCATTTCCCCCTAAGTCTCCTTAAGCAGGATGTTTTCCAAGCAGTCATAAACTCTGCTGGGGGGTGATCACTTTGCTCCTAGTTCTGCTACATGCAAGGCCCTCTGTGCCCTTGGAGACAGTGGCGTAGCGTGGGGGGTGCAGGGGGGGCCAGCCGCACCGGGCGCAACATCTGGGGGGCGCTCGCACTCGCAGCTCTCTGCCCCTACCTGACTCACTCACTCTCTCTCACTGCAGTGCTGGCTGTGCGAATCCGATCCGAGCCGCTGGGTCACCGCCCACTGTGGAGGGGGTGGGTGCAGTGGCGTAGCATGGGTTGTCAGCACCCGGGGCAAGGCAAGTAATTTGCGCCCCCTAACCCATGGATTTGCGCCCCCTAACCCTTACCCCCAGATGTTGCGCCCAGTGCGGCCGGCCCCCCTGCACCCCCCACGCTACGCCACTGGGTGGGTGCCAGGTGTGCGGCGCGGAGAGAGAGCGAGGGACTATCTGGGGGAGGGACAGTGCAGCGGCCACCCAGCGCAGCGCTGAGCGCGGGACAGAACCACACTAGACCAGCCCAGGCAGCAGCAAGAAGAAGCTGGCAGCGGTGGCAGGTTAGGGGTTAGGGGGCGCAAATTACTTGCCTTGCCCCGGGTGCTGACAACCCACGCTACGCCGCTGCTTGGAGACAAGGGAGGAGGAGAGTTTAATACAGTGGTACCTTGGGTTACAGACATTTCAGGTTACAGACTCCTCTAACCCAGAAATAGTGCTTCAGGTTAAGAACTTTGCTTCAGGATGAGAACAGAAATCGTGCTCCGGCGGCACGGCAGCAGCAGGAGGCCCCATTAGCTAAAGTGGTGCTTCAGGTTAAGAACAGTTTCAGGTTAAGTACAGACCTCCGGAACAAATTAAGTACTTAACCCGAGGTACCATTGTACTGTAGGACCAGCAGGCTCCTGTGAAGCTGTTGCAGCCCATGTCCCATCCCTGTTCCCCTGCTCCTCCTCAGCTGCCTGTCCCACATCTGCAGTGCTTTCTGCCTCTGGTTCCTCTCTCACACTTGTTCAGATTCCAACCATCCTGCCCCTGCCCTCATCATCCTCTGACCTGTCTCCAGTGTCCCATCACCCTTGCTCTGCTCATTCCTCCTCTGAGGCTTCCCTGGGGGGTTCTCCGGTGAGTGTCTCCCATTTCTTTTCATTGTCCAGCCAGCCCCTGACTTGTATCTATTGATTTTTCATGATTGCAGCTGTGAAACATCTGGTGCAGCGACCGGCTGAGCAGCCCCCATTTCACAGAAAGAGCAGATCAGGGGAGTAAGAGCTGCCTCTGGCTGAGATATTCCTATACTAGAAAGTGGCAAGGTCGCCAGAGGGGGACAAGGTAAGCCCACCTTAGTTTATTGTTATCACAGTGGTACCTCAGGTTAAGAACTTAATTCGTTCTGCAGGTCCGTTCTTAACCTGAAACTGGTCTTAACCTGAAGCACCACTTTAGCTAATGGGGCCTCCTGCTGCCGCTGCGCCGCCGGAGCCCAATTTCTGTTCTCATCCTGAAGCAAAGTTCTTAACCCAAGGTACTATTTCTGAAGTGTCTGTAACCTGAAGCATCTGTAACCTGAGGTACCACTGTATTATTATTATTATTATTATTATTATTATTATTATTATTATTATTAATTCAACTTATACACTGACCTATACCTGGAGGTCTCAGGGCAGTTCACAACAAGATGACAACATATAAAATCAAACCAAAAGCAATAACCCAATAACACACACACCCCAAAGCCACATTCTAAAAGGGTGTTGGATGTAAATAAAATCAATCAAAGGCCTGGTTAAAAAGGAACGTTTTTGCCTGGTGCCTAAAGTATGTAATGAAGGCGCCAGGCAAAGTTCCCTGGGGAGAGCATTCCACAGACAGGGAGTCACCGCAGAGAAGGCCCATTCTCGTGTTGCCACCCTCTGGACTTCTTGAAGGAGGGCCTTAGAAGATTATCTCACGGACTGGGTAGGTTCATATGGGAAGAGGCAGTCCTTGAGGTATTGTGGTCCTGAGCAATTTAAGGCTTTATAGGTCAAAACCAGCTCTTTGAAGTGGGCCCGGAAACTAATTGGTAGCCAGTGCAGTTGGACCAGGATTGGTATAATATGCTCGAACCACCTTGCTCTGGTGAAACTTTTGGTGGGTAGGGAAGAGCTAACTCTGAGGCGGGGGAATGGGGAGGACACAGCCTAATACATCTCATCAAGCACAGCACACTAGTGTGAATGAGAAACATCAAGATAGATTTGGGAGGCATCAAGTTTTCAGTGCTCATATGTGAACCAAGGTGCACAAACATGAATTGCAGGAACAGTGACTCATATACACATTGAATGTTCTAGTGTGGACACAGCCTGAGAAAGTATAAGTTTAGTTGAAGAAGGGAGGCACAGATAGTATTCTTTTGGGAAGAAAGTGAGGGAGACGAAAGAGAAGCTATTGCTCTATTTTTCTTTGCCCAAATTCTTTTTACTGTTTCATTATTTCTCTTCAACATTTATTGATTGCTTGAGAGAAAAAAAATTGAGAAATGAAAAGGCAAATGTGAAAAGCCTCATTCTTTAATTTAAAAGCTATTAGTGAGCTTTAATATCTTAACTTTAAACGACAGCACTCCCACCCGCTTCTTTCTCCCCCTTTCTTACCCTGAATCCACTTCTACATTGCTTGGAATTCCTGAAGCAAAGAATTGGCCGGGCCAGAGCAACAGACAGGAAAATGGACCAATGGGAAGAGATCGGACGAAACTCACCAAGGATGGGTTCATCTGGGTTCAGATTCCAAGCCTGATGAGAGCTCCTCCGAAGAGGACGAGCTGCATCTTAGAACTGCCACCTTCCTCAAGGGCTGGAACAATTGGGAGGTGGCCCACACTTCACAAAGAACAGCCAGAAGCTGCCCTGCAGGTATCTCCTTACCCAATAAGGTTGCAATAGCAAGGAATTCAATGCCTTATGTCGATATTCCTATGCCAGTTCTCCCTGGTCCTTTCACTACACAACAACAACAACAACAACAATAATAATAATTTATTTATACCCCCATCTAGCTGGGTTTCCCCAGCTACTCTGGGTGGCTTCCAACTGAATATTAAAAACAATACAGCATCAGGCATTAAAAACTTCCCTAAACCTCATGAGAAGAGAAGACTCCCTGGAAAAGACCCTGATGTTGGGGAAGATTGAGGGCACAAGGAGAAGGGGACGACAGAGGACGAGGTGGTTGGACAGTGTTCTCGAAGCTACCAGCATGAGTTTGACCAAACTGTGGGAGGCAGTGGAAGACAGGAGTGCCTGGCGTGTTCTGGTCCATGGGGTCACGAAGAGTCGGACATGACTAAATAACTAAACAACAACAACTACAACAACACAAGGCTGCCTTCAGTTGTCTTTTAAAGTAAAATAGTTGTTTATTGCCTTGACATCTGCTGGGAGGGCATTCCACAGGGCAGGCGCCACTACCGAGAAGGCCCTCTGCCTGGTTCCCTGTAACCACACTTCTCACAGCGAGGGGACCGCCAGAAGGCCCTCGGCGCTGGACCTCAGTCGCTCAGCGCTGGACCTCCGGGCTGGATGATGGGGGTGGAGACACTCCTTCAGGTATACAGGACCAAGGCCGTTTAGGGCTTTAAAGGTCAGCACCAACACTTTGAATTATGATCAGAAACGTACTGGGAGCTAATGAAGACTTTTCAGGACCAGAATGTCAGGAGCAGCAACGATGGCCCCGATCCAGCTTGTGAAGTGCTCATTGGACAGTCCACAGGCTCTACACCATCAGCTGAGAAGGAGGCAGATCCTGACACTGTTAACTTTACTTAGCATGTGAGGTGGCCTCTGCTTTCCATTTATGTTTCATCATTTGCATTTCATTCTGAACATGATTACTTACATTTCACAATCTTGGCTGGTCCCTATGCTTGAATTAATATGAATTTGCTCCTGACTCGAGGGCACAATTTTCCCTGCCTTTTTTTAAGGCTCTGCCTTCCTCTCAAATCTGGCTAACATGCTTCTCTGGGCTTTAGATGAAGAGCAAGTCTGTCGTGCAAATGGCAGTAAGCCCACAGGGGTCTCACTAACCAGAAATCCTTTCACTGAGAGCCTTTACGATATTTATCATAAGGAATGATAATAAATGAGAAACCCCTGAAAAATAAGAGGAAAAAATGCTGTTTTTGATCTGCTTCTGCCCTCAAACAGTGGAGAAAGGAAGTCACTTATATATCTTGTTTGGGGATTGCAGCATTAGAAAATAGCCTGTCTCCTCCTATTGAAATAGTTAGCTCAGACGATGCAATGCACACAAAAGGCCCATGTTTTACTTATTGGGACTGCTCTGGATTGACTACTCAATTATCAGGCTTGATGATGTTTTCCGAGTGCCGGCTTGTGGGCAGTAAAACCTTACATCTGATACACAATTAGGGGATGGATACAAACTGAAACCCCCATACAAGACATCACTGTTTTTCCATCTTTCATAAGCACAGTTCCGGCACACAGGGAATGTAGCATGAACTTTACTTATGTAGCCCATATGCTGAGGGCTGTCTAGTTGTGAGGGAGTTTTCTTTTGGATGTTTAGCCTGCAACAATGCCTGTCAAAAAGGCAAAGCCGGTTGTTTCTTAAGTTATTTACTGCTTTGTTCAGTTCAGGAAACTTTCACTAAATTTTTCTCTGTGGACTCCATCTGTTTTATTCAAGTGCCTATGCTAATGCAGACCACAGGTGGGGGTTACATAACTGAATGTTGCTCCATACAGAGAAGGAAGAGGAGAATAGGCACATATTTATGTATATCTGCATTGTTTTTAAATGGAGACTATATTTATGTGAGCTCCACACTTGCACAGTCTCAAGTGGTATAGCTCAGACACAGGTTCGCCTCTTGGGCTTGCCGATTAGAAGGTCAGCGGTTCAAATCCACACAACTGGGTGAGCTCCCACTGCTCTGTCCCGGCTCCTGCCAACCTAGCAGTTTGTTTGTTTTTTTTTTTTTGTTTTTATAATAATTTTTATTGCATTTTTTTCCAGATAGAGATGTACAGTAGCAAACAAAGAAAGAAAAAGAAGAGAAAAGAAAAGAAAGAAAACAAACAATTTCCACAACTTATTTCAACTTTCCATCGGACTTCCCCGCGTCTCCCGTACAGTGCAATCTTGACAATAAATTTATCAGCAAATTATAACCTTGTTTCATCTGTTTCTTTTGTACTTCCAATTGCAATTTAAGTTTAAATCCCTTATTATCCATATACTCTATAAGCAAAAATATTATCCTTTTTGTCCATTTAAACATTAGTTCTTTCATTAATGTTATTTAATTTCATATATATTCCACTCCGTTGCTGGGGCTAACATTCAAAGTCATGTGATATCCTATAGTTCATATAACTTATAAAATTTTTGCAAATAGTCCTTAAATTTTTTCCAATCCTCCTCCATTGCTTCTTCTCCCAACTCTCGGATCCTGGCAGTCATCTCGGCTAGCTCCATGTAGTCCATCAATTGCGTCTGCCACTCATCCAGTGTGGGCAAATCTTGAGTTTTCCAGTATTTAGCGATAAGGATTCTTGCTGCTGTAGTAGCATACATAAAAAACGTTCTATCCTTCTTTAACACCTTTTGGCCGACAATGCCCAAGAGGAAGGCCTCCGGTTTCTTAGGAAAGGTGTACTTAAACACCTTTTTTAACTCATTGTAGATCATTTCCCAGAAGGCCTTCACTTTTGGACAAGTCCACCAAAGGTGAAAGAATGTCCCTTCAGCCTCCTTGCACTTCCAACATTTATTATCAGACAAATGGTATATCTGGTTTCTCTTCAGATCGTATAAATCTTTCGCCTTTTACCAACCTAGCAGTTTGAAAGCACACTAGTGCAAGTAGATAAATAGGTATCGCTGTGGTGGGAAGGTAAATGGAGTTTCCGTGCACTCTGGCACTCATCACGGTCCTCCATGCACCAGTAGCGGTTTAGTCGTGCTGGCCACATGAACCAGAAAGCTGTCTGGGGACAAACACCAGCTCCCTCAGCCTGAAAAGTGAGATGAGCACCGCACCCCATAATCGCCTTTGACTGGACTTAACCGCCCAGAAGACCTTTACCTTACTACAGTGAGAAGTAGGCTTTAAACATTGGTACCTATAATTTATCTACATAGCATGTATGTGGTGTTTTACACAATGCAAATAGGAATTTTCATCAGACAGAAAGCATTTGAAGTGACATAGACCAAGATCACAAGATCCTTGCACACACTGATAGGGGCTTTGCCAACTCTCATTTCTAATTCAGTTCCCTCGTACTGATTTGCATGTTGAGCCAGAAGAACAAGTAGCATTTTTTTTTTTTTATAAATATTTTTTATTGCTTTTTTCCAGGGTCAATAACATAAACAATATCTCAACAAAAGCGGTTTTACAGAAAGAAGAAAGAAAAAAAATAAAAAAGAAGGACATATTCATATTTTCCATACAGTTTTTCATGATCTACTGGACTTCCCCACATCCTCCGCCCCCTGCATTCTTTACAATAAAAATAACAGCAAATTGTTACCTTGTTTCATGCGTTTTTTCTTTTTTCGTCTAATTATCTTTAGATTTAGAATACTTGTTATTAATTCACTTCATCGGTCCTAATATAGAGACATTACTCTAAACTTTAGTTCTTTCATAATTATAACCTAATTTCCACCATACTCAAATTTAATTACTGAAGCTAATTTCACCAAAACTTAGCAAATTTTCAACATTCATATAACTTATAATGTTTTTGTAAATAGTCCTTAAATTTTTTCCAGTCCTCTTCTATTGCTTCTTCTCCCAGGTCTCGGATTCTGCCAGTCATTTCGGCTAATTCCATGTAGTCAATCAGTTGCGTCTGCCACTCTTCCAGCGTGGGTAGCTCTTGTGTCTTCCAATGTTTAGCTATAAGGATTCTTGCTGCTGTTGTTGCATATAAAAAGAAAGTTCTGTCCTTCTTTGACACTCTCTGGCCCACAATGCCCAAGAGGAAGGCCTCTGGTTTCTTGTGAAAGGTATACCTAAATACCTTTTTCAACTCGTTATATATCATTTCCCAGAAGGCCTTCACCCTCGGGCATGTCCACCAGAGGTGAAAGAACGTTCCTTCAGCCTCTTTACATTTCCGAACAAGTAGCATTTTAGAAGCCATGAGGAGTTGCAATAGTGCAAGAAGTTCAAATGTGTGTTCACAACATAGCTGTCAAGCGTCCCTTATTTGGTGGGACAGTCCCTTATCCCAGCTGTCCCTTATTGATGATGTCCCTTAAATTTCCCGGGTTTCAAAGGAAGCAGCTCCTCTCCCTCCATCCCTCCCTGCCGGCCAGGGAGGAGGGAGGCTCCAACTGTGTTGCTTGACTGCATTGCTCACCCAATAAGAAGTCTAAGAACGACTGGGGGGTGGAGCTTGCATGCCTTGTGCTGATCAAATCGGCTGCGATGCCTGGGGACTCGCCTTTGCTTAGCACTTCCCAGTGGAGAGGTGACGGTAGTTTTCCTTGAGGCTTGAGGCTTTGTTTGGCTGCTGGCTTGGCTTTCTGCCTTTGGCTTGGAGGGGCTCAGAAGTTGAAGATACCTGTGCTGGGAAAATCCCTTATTTTGGCTGCTGATCCCTTATTTTCGAGGCTGCTGGCCCCTTATTTTCAAATCTGTAAGTTGACAGCTATGGTTCACAAGCTCCCACATCCAGTCCCATGGATTTCTAGTCCCATTTAATGGGCTAGCTTGCAGTTCTGAATCAGCAGTGGTTTAAATCTGGTTTCACTACATAATACAGGAAGGATGGACTAACTGACTGAGATTCTGGGCTAGAGAGTTCCACTCCATCTGATGGCTTATTTACTAAATCACCTCGTGAGGTCAGTTAAACATGAGCATGTGGAAATAGTTTCTTATTTACTAGCAGCCATCAGAATTCTGTTTGCAGGGAAGTAGAGATCTAATAAAACTCCAGCTATTCCAGAGTGGTCTAACAGATGCTGGGAGTTTACCCTGATGGCTAAGGAAGTACAGTGGTACCTCGGGTTACATATGCTTCAGGTTACATACGCTTCAGGTTACAGACTCTGCTAACCCAGAAATAGTACCTCGGGTTAAGAACTTTGCTTCAGGATGAGAACAGAAATCCCGTGGTGGCAGTGGGAGGCCCCATTAGCTAAAGTGGTGCTTCAGGTTAAGAACAGTTTCAGGTTAAGAACGGACCTCCGGAACGAATTAAGTACTTAACCCGAGGTACCACTGTATTAAGAGAACAGAATAATAGGCAGTGCAACTTTTTGTTTAGATAGAATGCCTTTATTCAGGATTGTACTAGAGGTGTATTTTTGTTTTTGCCTGATATTAGTTAGGGGTCAATAACTGTTTAAATATGAGAATTAAGCTGTTCAATTATTTGGTAGTGTGACTCCCCACTTTAAGTTTAGGAATAAGGTTGTAAATTATTCCTTAAAGGTCATTTGGAGAGCTGCCTCCCCCCCCAAAAAAACCCCCTACAGCTGTAAAAAAAGAAATAAAAATGTAAGTTTAGGGAGAAAGTCTATTCTAACGCCCTGAAAGATGCTTTTCCATACCAAAAGCACTGGCACTTTGCATGCTATCTATTGTGCATATATTGAATGCCAGCCAATATCAAATGTGTCCATATGCAAAATATCACTCCATGCCAGCTATCTTATATTGGATGTCGAAATCCAATACCTTTGGGGTGTCAGCTAAAGAGACAAAATTTTCTGTAAATGTTTGATAGATATTTGAATGGCTAGAGAATATCTGGCGGAGTATTTGACACCAACATTTGCAGAGGAGCGCATTCATTTCAGCTCACCTGCTAATGTAAATGGCTTCTTGATGGCATTGGAATTGACTGATCTGAGGGTGCATTGAGCATTTATCCTACCCCACAGCTAGGTAAAAGTGACACATAGGTGCTGCAAGCTCCTCTGGAACCCAGAGCACTTAAGTTTGGGGTCTGTAACAGCAAATTGAAATAGAAACCCTCAGACACAAAACACTTCCATACACAAGGGAATGGAAATCTTTTGACAATGGAAGCGGGGAGAAGTAATTGATTTTGCTCTCCCTTAAAATTGCTTTACACAAATCTTGTCACATTTCCTTGCTGGTGATGTATCACATTCAGTTATATCACTATTGCTCTGTTACGTTGCATGACAGACATGATATGAGCCATCTTGATGAGACACAGCATTCCTCAAAATATGTACCACAGGCTTCGTTTGCGCTCAGCTCTGCTTTCTGTCCAGAAGAAATATGCTTCTTCATTACTTTAAACTGATCTGCAATTAACTGGGATTAAATTATTTTCCTACTACCCGAGTGCAATTAAGGGTGACACATCTCAAGTAATTAATAGTCCTCGATCTATTCCGACAGTTGGCAGGTAGCAATCTGCTGTATCCTTTGATTATCGATCTTGCTATTTGTTTTGACAATTCCCAGTTGGCATGATTCGGTTATTTACAACACAGCAACTCCACAGCTACTACCGCCAAAAGCAAAGTGAAAGCGAGCATAGAAAAGCATCATGTGCAAAAGACCTACCACAAACTCTGGCTGTCGAAAACAGGAGCTGACATCTAATCATGAAGCCCAACCAATTTCTTCATGGTATTAGTGTGGCATCTCGTAATATAGAGTTCTCTAGTCAACTTACAATCAGTACATACAAAATAAATACAAATATACACATAAAACATGTTTCATGTCCTGTTCCACAAAACGCTCTCCACTTCTCGTAAGGATGCTCCTGAAGGAGCTTTTCTATCCCCATCATTCAGCCCAGACACTGAGGTCCACTTCCGAGGGCCTTCTGGCGGTTCCCTCATTGTGAGAAATGAGGTTATAGGGAACCAGGCAGAGGGTCTTCTCGGTAGTGGCACCTGCCCTGTAGAATGCCCTCCCATTAGATGTCAAGGAAATAAACAACTACCTGAATTTTCGAAGCCATTTGAAGGCAGCCCTGTATAGGGAAGTTTTTAATGTTTGATGTTTTACTGTGATTGATGTTTTAATTTGCTGGTAGCTGCCCAGGATGGGTGGCATATAAAGAAATCATCATCATCATCATCATTTTCAACACTGGCTCCGACCTGGTGGAACGCTCTGTCTCATGAGACCAGGGCCCTGCAGGATCTGATTTCTTTCCCCAGGGCCTGTAAGACAGAGTTGTTCTGCCTGGCCTTTGGCTTGGAGTCAATTTGATTCCCTCCCCCTCTTTCTTTTTTCCTTTCTCCTCCTGTGATGAGTCTGCATTTTAATGTTTTAATGCTGTATTTTAATCTTGTTTTTAATTCAACTTGTTTCATTCAACTTGTTTTTATTATTGGTTGTTAGCTGCCCTGAGCCTGGTCTTGGCTGGGGAGGGCAGGGTATAAATAATAATAATAATAATAATAATAATAATAATAATAATAATAATAATAATAATAATTACTACTACTACTACTACTAGTAGTAGTAGTATTAGTACTCCCACAAATCTGAAGGTGACTGAAACAATAATGGGAAGGGAGGTGGGAGAGAACTATCACACATTGGTGGTACCCCCACCACTGTGGAAATTTTTCCAGATTGTGGATGCCTGAAAAGGATTCTAGTTGCTGCTTAATTGAATGTATCAATAGTCTTCGCGCTCTTCCTTGTTGATGCTGCTTTTATTTTTGCAATTGTGTTATTATCATTTTCATGCTCTTTATATTGTGTAAGCCACTTTGAAAGACTCCTTTTTGGAGGAGAAATGTGTGGTATACCTTTTGGCATAGAATCATAGAATTGTAGATTTGGAAGGGACTGCAAGGGTCATCTAGTCCCTGCAATGCAGCGATCTTTTGCCCATCGTGGGTCTTGAACCCACAACCCGGAGATTAAGAGTTTCATGCTCTACTGACTGAGCTATCCCAGCAGAAAATGAATAAAAAATAACAAAGACTTGGCAGAAGAGACCTTGACCTTTTGATCCACTTGCGGTACTCTAAATTGAAAACACAAAGCAAATGCAATGGAATCTGTGAATTAAGATACCTTGCTGGCATAGAATAATCTGTGAAAGACTTCATGAACTGAGACTGCCATGAATAAGGGGAATGTAATAAAGTGCTGAGATGCAGAGCAGAAGCCCTGTAGAAAGGTTGCGGTGTGAGTTTTGGGGTTGTTGTTTTTTTGCAATTAGTATACTAATATTTACTATTGAAGAGAAAAGGTCAGTTCCTTTTTATATGCTGAAGTCACAATTTGCATAATTGCTCTTTAATAGCCACGGGCAGGTTGCATTGACCTCTGGTGATGTCATCAACCATATGCTTCTAAATACAGGTTCAGACCTTTCCAAAGCTCAGGAAAGCGATTAGCAGAGCAAATGGAAACAAATTCAGATTGGAGGAAAAAAATGAGTTTCCTCTTATGCTGCATTATTACATACACACAATTACCTGAGAGGAGTTGGGAAAGGGAAAACAGAGGGTGGGGGAAAGTGGCAGAACTCCAGTGCCATCATTTCGGCAACAGAAGAAGAGGCCACCTATTACACAGGGTTTTTTCAGGCTCTTTTCTTATATATGTTTTCAGCATATGAAGTTTCTGGGAAAACAGATAAAATAAATCCTGTAAAAACCATTCGGCGTGAGAAACAAAGGCAGTAAAGGAATTTATTAATGGCAGTGGCAATCCCATAATAAAAATGCATCTGTTGCAAAGTGCTCCCGATGGAAATCCAGACATGTGTGTGTGTTTCAAAAGCCTTTCTTCCATTGCAGGAAAAAACCACCATTTGCTTAAACTGTCCATCTAAGAACAATTTGCTGCTCTACAGATTATCCACATAAAAAGAAACGAGAGAGTCAACCCCGCAATTAGCCATTTTTGTTTGATTCTTTCTTCTCTGTTTTCAGTGCCATCTGCCTGAGGTCAACTCATTTGTCAAATAAAACACACAATGCCATACCCAAGTTGTATTTTAATAAGGTGATTTTCTTATATATATAAAAAACCCCGCATATTAAATGCAAACTGTTGCACCATTAAACAGAAAACTTTTTATGTTCTACAACAGCAGTGTGCCAAGCACTGACTTTATGAGAGCGACAACTTTGCACATACAAGTGCTCTATTAATTTACCTTTCCTTCCCATAGCAACAAATTGGTGGCTAGGCAGGAAAAATGCACACAGAAAAAGCTTCCTCGGGGCCTTTTCCTCTCTCCCAACAATAAATAGATACATGACAGTCAACTCTTTGCTCCTGAAGTAACCATGGGGGAGACAACTGAATTCAGAGACAACATGCCAAGCTGTATACTTTGTAGAGATTGCAATTTGAAACAAATACACCCCATGAAGATAATACGGATCAGGGATGGGCAACTCAATGTATTCCATATTTTGTTGGACTATAGTTGCCCTGAAGACAGGAGTGCCTGCTGTGCTCTGGTCCATAGGGTCACGAAGAGTCAGGCACGACTAAATGACTAAACAACAACAATAGTTGCCCATCATCCTTGCCCACTGGCCATGCTGCCTTTGGCTGATGGGAGTTATAGTTCAGTAACATCTGGATGGCCGTAGGTTTCCCACCCCAAGGCAGTTCATATTTTTAAAAATAGACTATATTGACTTTTCATAAATATAAATACTTGTCCTTACATAGATTCAATCAAAGCATTTCATGGACTGATCCTAGGAGGCTTGTACAGATAAACATCAAATGGCATTTCAGTGCTGATTCCCCCTTTTCCCTGTGCACCCACAAAATAAATATAGTAATAATAATAATTTATTATTTATACCCTGCCCATCTGGCTGAGTTTCCCCAGCCACTCTGGGCGGCTCCCAATCGAGTGCTAAAAACAATACAGCATTAAATATTAAAAACTTCCCTAAACAGGGCTGCCTTCAGATGAACTATAACTCCCATCAGCCCCAGACAGTGGGCAAGGATGATGGGCAACTATAGTCCAACAACAAATGAGCTCGAGAGAGTTTGGGGAGCTCCAGAACAGGGTGGAAGCAAAGGTGTCTGCTAAATCAAAAGCCCTTCCATGAGTGGAAAGAGACCAGTTAGATTCTGTTCCCTGTTCCTATATATGTATTCAAACACATATTGCACCCATTATATTAAAATGAATCAATAAATAAGTTCAGCAGCTATTTTACATGATTGACATTTAATAAATTGAATTAGATATTGATTAGCTAACCTGTTTCTCTTAGCCTAAATACCCAATATTCACTTCAGAGATTAAGAAAAGGGGTATATTTCCTTCTTCTCCAAAGAAACTTGAGACAGACAAATATGGGAAGGCCCTTATTTGGTTTGAAACCAGAGCCTGCTTAAGCTAACATAATTTCCTGGTCTCAAACAGTCTGTGCCCCAAGACTTGGATTTATATGCTTGCTTCTACTGAAGATAATACCAACGTGTATTGTACATATGCCACCTTTGGTCAAAGTCACTTTTGAGGAATGAAGGGCTGTTGTAACTACTATTTTTCTGCAAATTTAGGGAAGACTCTAAAACCCCTCTTTGGGCGTTACAAATGTTGGGAAGTAAACATGAAAGCAGGGGAACAAGGTGGCCCAAATGTGGTGGCTCTGGCGCCATTTTAATCGCTTTCCAACTCGCATAAGGAGACTGCCCAAAGAGAGGGGCACTTTGTAACTGTGGATGCCCCCTTGTGTTCTGAAGCCCTTGGAAATTCAGAATCTTCATCGATACAAAAGATTCTCATCTTACAGTGCCTTCCATGATGTTAGGAGTCCAGGTTCCCAGCTTGATAACACAGTAAGTGTAGGTAATTAAAAAGGAGGATTTATTACAAAAGCAAACAGATATCTCTGGACGGCTCTGACAAAGCCTTCGGCATCATTACTCAAGATGACACTTCTGAAGACTGCTTCCGGCTTTGACAGAAGATATTGAACTTATGACCTTTGCGTCTTTTGTTTTGCTTCCTATCTAGCAGCCCTCCCATTCGCCGACTGTTTGGACTTAGTGGATCAGCGCCAACCTCTTCATTTTCTGAGAGGCTGTCTCTGAATCTATTCGTGCCTATTTGTGCTTCCGGTGAGCTTTGGCTGTGTTCTAGCCTGGTCTCAGCTACTGCCTTATCAGTCAGCCCGTCAAGATCAGGAAGTGCCAAAGTCTGCAGGTGCCAACTCTCCCCTGCCTGACTAACATCTAAGCCTCTCTGTTCCTGGCTGCTTTCTGCAGTTGGCTGCAAACCTTTGCTTGAAGCTGGCTCATTTCTGACACATGAATTGGATGGGGATGAGAATGGTGGCAAAGGGAGCCAGGGCCCCATTGCCTTTTTAACTCTCCACACTTGTACCATGCCAGTGTGTGCTTTAGACCTCCACAGTCTGCAGTCACACACCCCTCTTTACAAATTTAGGGAGTGATGCATAATTTGGTCAGTGACAGACACTGGGCATTCAGATCTCAGGGGAAGCCTGTGTGATGCCAAAATTCAGCGCCTCTCTGCTTCTCTTCTCTTGATATCATTGTTGCTGCACCCTTTCAGTTCGGCACCCAGTGTGGACAAATCAATCACACTCCCCTAAATCTGCCTCTGATTTGGTGAACAGTTGCATCAAAATTGGCTTTGGAAGCTCTTGATGTGTCCTGGTACTGGCAGAAAATTATATATCTTCCAGATGCAGAAATATACAGTTGCAATCTGAACCATTTACTTCCATTATGTTAATTTTCATAGAATTATAAAACTGTAGAGTTGGAAGTGACCCCAAAGGTCACCTGCAATGCAGGAATCTCAACTAAAGCATCCATGACAGATGGCTTCCAACCTCTGCTTAAAAACCTCCAAGGAAGGAGAGTCCATCACCTTCTGAGGGAGTCCATTCCACAATCATATAGTTCTTCCTGATTTTCAGTCTGAATTTCCTTTCTTGTAACTTGAATCCATTGGTTCACATCCTGCCCTCTAGAGCAAAAGAAACAAGATTGCTCCATCTTCCATGAGACATTTTTTTAAGAATTTTGCAATGATAGTGGATTAATGTCATCCCCCTTTCACTTTCCTACTGGAAATGCATTTCTGCTGGCTTGTTTCTGTTATAAGCCTTTCATGCAAAAGAGGTTGTGAGTGTTTTAAAATGTTTCTCCAAGATATGTAAGCATTAATGAGGCAAGTCCTGCTACCTAATGATAAGAATAACATTAATTACAAGTGTGGCTTTAAAATCATTCAGCACCTTTTCAAAAATAACTCCCATTACGCTTCATTCTTCACACTCTCTAATCTAATTTTAGTTCTTTGTTCCAAGGATCTGAGATATACAGAGTATGATTAAGTCACCAGGGGAGTATTATCCACTAATGTGTGATTGATCAATAGAGAAAATTTTATTACAATGATAATAAAAAGTGCTGTTATTATAATATCTCTATTTCTATAGCTTTTATATGTTACATTTTAAAAGCTGTCCTGAGCTCTTTTGAGAGGTTGCAAACAATCTGAATAGCTTTGAGGGACACACATTGTCGCTTTTACCAAATTAGCTATCAGTACCAATCCAGGTCAGAGAACAGCCATATATGAATCTCAAACTCGACAGCTTGAGCTAGAAACTAAGTCTAAAGTCGTGTAAACAGAAGATACTGCACAGACAGCATGTCAGGGATAGAGAATGGCTGTATAGATGTTCTGGACCAAAATTTGCAACATCCTCAATCATTGGTCATGCTGATGGGAGTTGAAGTCCAACAACATCTGGAGGACAATTAGCGATATCTTAGTGTTTACACCTGATCTGTCCAATCAAGTGGCTTCAGAAGTGAAAGGTCAGTGATCTACAACATTCTTCCCTTCCATGCCTGAAGTGTTGTGACCGCACAGTCACTAGTAGAGATGGAAGGATGTGTCAACTTCTCTCAGCTTCTTGTTTTCCCAGTCTTAAATCCAGTTCTTTCCATTTTGCAGCAATTTGAATTTTTTAAAAAAGGGAAAAAATCCTCAGGAAAATCCCTCACCATTTTAGTATGAATTTGTGCTAATTTTTAATATGCAGTTTTCACTAAGGTACATGTTTTTGCAAGCAATTTCCCCAAATATAATGTGTATGTTATGTTCACCAATATATTACTTTTTATGCATACTTCCCTTGTATATGCATTTTTGTAAACATTGGTTGGAGAACTGCTTCACAAGGTTCAGAGAAGTGCAGATTTTTAAGATAGCTGTGTTTTGGTTTACATCTTGTTTCATAAATTTGATAGATTTGAATTTTTCTTCCATCCCTTGTTCCAACCTAGCCTCAGTGGCTCCAGCAACAAAGGCATCCTTTGTTATCTAAGTAGGCCAGTTCTACTGTAAATGTGATTTTAAGATATTGTATTTTACTGTTTTATGTTTGCCACTCAGAGAATAACATTTTCTGGTGGCCTTGTGTAAATATAATAATGTAAACTTAAATAAACAACAGACTGCCTTCTATTTTTAATCCCATTAGAAATACATATTGCAGCTTTACTGCATGGGAAATGTGTGCCGTGGCGATGTGTAACATTATCAAGGACATGTCAGGACCATGGAGAGCACCCTGAAATTCTGAGCTTGCAGCAAGCACTACGAGGCAAAAGGTGGATATTCCCAATTGGGAGAGTTGCTAGAGCTAGTGAGAGGCAGGACTTGGAGGTTGGATGAATGAGAAAAGAATATAAGGCAGGAAAATCCAGGGAAAAAGCAGAAGAGCAGGGGACAGATAGGTGTTCTGTTTATCAAACAAGAGTTAAAGGATAGGCAATTTAAAGGCTTCTCATTGCTAGCTAAGCAATTACTCAGGCGATGAGCATCTCTGTTCCCACTGAGACAATGTTCTGACACATGATCAATAGTGCCCCAGTTCATTTATCAGGCCAAGTTGCAACCTCCATCCCTATTTCTGTTGCTTGGCCCTCTATCCCCGCTCCCCTTCCCAAGACCTGTTCTCTGCATACATTTCTGCAACAAAATTTTATTGTGCCAGTATGCTTCATTTGGCAATGGTCGCCACTGCAGGAGTAGTCTCATTAATCTGCAGGACTAACAACCTGGTTTTGTTTGTAATGCCAGAGATGGTGACTTCATGCTGTGTCCTGCATCTCACATTGCTGTAAAGGAAGAGATTGGTCCCATCCAGATGGCAACCTCCCATACTCTCCAATCGGTAGACGGGCACGAAGCCAATGTTGGAAATGAACAAAAATCTGTTTGTCCCCTCGGGAAAGAACAATGGTGGGAAGAACTAGCAGAGCTGGCAGCAAAATAACAAACACAAAAGGACTGGTGTGATTCCAGGTAACAACACACAAACATCATTCCTTGAGTGATGGGTGCCAAACTCATGTCCAAGAGTGTCAATATCCTTCTTATATTGTGGTGCCCAGAACTGGACACAGAATTCCAGGTGTGGTGTGTCCAAGGCACAATACAACAGGGCTATTGCTTCCCTTGACCTGGACACTATACTTCTGTTGATGCAGTCAAGAATAGAGTAGATTTTTTGCAGCTGCTGCATCACACTGTTGACTCTCGTTAAGCTTGCAGTCTACAAAAACCTCTAGATCCTTTTCACATGTACCACTGGAAATCCAGGTGTCCTCCAGCTTAGATTTGTGCAGCCGGTTCTTCCTGCCTAAGTGTGGAACCTTACATTTGTCCCAATTGAAATTAATTTTGTTAGTTTTGGCCCAGTTCTCCAATCTGTTAAGGTCATTTTGAATCCCGATTCTGTCTTCTGTGGCATTAGCTACCCCTCCCAGTTTGGTGTCATCTGCAAATTTGATGAGAAATTCCTTCAACTACAGTGGTACCTCGGGTTAAGTACTTAATTTGTTTTGGAGGTCTGTTCTTAACCTGAAACTGTTCTTAACCTGAAGCACCACTTTAGCTAATGGGGCCTGCTGCTGCTGCAGTGCCACCGGAGCACGATTTCTGTTCTCATCCTGAAGCAAAGTTCTTAACCCGAGGTACTATTTCTGGGTTAGCGGAGTCTGTAATCTGAAGCATATGTAACCTGAAGTGTATGTAACCCGAGGTACCACTGTAAGTCAATTACAATGATGCTCAATAACAGCAGCAAGCAGCTCCACTGTTTTTCTCAGAAGAGTTATTGGTTAAATATTTGTATTGCATGCAGGCTTTTCATGGCTTCACAAAAAAAAACCTACAATGTATGAAGCATGCAGCCTGCAATCCTCAGATTATATATTCCCCAAGAGAGTCCCAAAGGCTTCACTTGGTTTACTAAAAAGTAAATAATTGACTCATCTCTCTTCCCCTGGCCCCAATATACAATTCATGGAAAATGTAAATGAACAAACAGGATAACAAGGATATACCTTTTTTAAAAAACGACCACCTCCATAGCTCCATCAAATACTGTGCTTATTAATTAAAATTTGGTGGTGTAAGAACCCAAACAGGGCACGAGACTAAAGCAGATTTGTATCGTTCCAGCAGCATGCTGCTGTTACACAGAATAATGTAAAGTTATTTCCCACTTCATTCTCTGTTTTCCTTTTCTGTGGAATGGTTTTTCAAGCCTTGAGATACAGATGCAAAGGTCTGATTTTATCTCTAGCAGAGTTGACAGAAGCTTTCCTTTTAAAAGGAGGGGAAAAAATCTCTATAAAGTAAAATAAGTAAAATATCAGCAGTCTATAAAACCAGATGCCATCTATGCTACAAGTACTCAGAAATCACAGGGCTACTGACAAAAGGCAAGGGTACTTTTTATTAAGAGGATCACATGAAACGTGAAGCTTGGCAAATCTATATCTGCACATAGAATTGCCTATCACGATTTCTGCTGCTGCCAGGGTGTTGTTTATCTGCTTATGTTGAACGCCACGTTACATGAGATGCAAGTGTCACAAGAGACTGGAAATAAGGTTTCATCTAGCTTTGTCCATCTAGATCAGTATTGTCTACACTGATCTAGTTTTCCAGGATTTCAGGCAGGTGTTTGACCCTTTTCTATTGATATTTTTGATCCTCTCTGTATGATGTAGTCAGATTCCACTTTTGCCCTCCCCCCAGCTGCCTTCAAATTAAGCCTGAAAATGTTCCTCTGAGAACGTTTGGCTTGGTTCTAAATTGTTCCAGCTTCCTTCACAAAGCCACTTCTGAGCTACGGAGGAGGTGGGGTTGCGGGCTTCACGCCCCTCCCCCCCACAGGGGAATCCTAGGACGCGTCATCCCCCCAGCCAGCCAATCGGCTGGCCCGGGAGGCGTGGCCCACCCTATTTAGGGCTGGCATGGCCGAGGATCTCCTTCTCTCCCACGCCTCAGCTGATCAGGTTTTCCTTCCCCTCCCACCCGTTAGGCAAGGCTCTCTGACGTTGCTATGGACTTTGGTTGGTCGTTGTCGAGGGGCCTGGTAGGAATTTTTCCAATTGGCAGATTGGCACCAACCACTTGGTTTTCGCCTACCTCATAGCAAACCATCACAACTCCTGGTATGGGTGGTTAGGTATTGGTTAGGGGTATTGTTATGCAGATGAAGGGGGAGGAAGCGCCATCACCTTCCCCCAAAACAAAGGGTAGTCTGGTAAAGGATCCGGGGGGCGTGGCCTTGTCCTAAGCCTATGGAGGTGTGGGCCCATGGCACGCCCCTGAGCGGTGACCCCGGGGGAGCTCCTAGTTGATATGCATCAGCGGGACTCCCCCTACTGGTGGTTAACCCTTACCGGTCTTCAAGCAAGCGGGCTGAAGCCGGTTAGTTGATAGGATCAATGCCTAAGCCAATACCGCTCAATTCCTGTAATCAATAAAGTTGTGGCCTAATTTGACCCATCAACTCGAATTCTTGTGTCTCGTGTCTTTATTTCTATGGGGGAGGCGGGAACTCGCCACACAAATACTTATAGAGGTTTGGCACTTTCAGTGGCAATTCCATCTGTGAGCACTGGACAACAAGGAACCTGAGCACCTGATATATAATGAAATGAAAAAGGTACTTAAATGCACTTTCCCTAAAAAACCAGAGGCCTTTCTCTTGGGCATCGTCAGCCAATTGGTGTCAAAGAAGGACAGAACTTTCTTTATGTATGCCACAACAGCAGCAAGAATACTCATCGCAAAGTATTGGAAGACACAAGATCTACCCACCCTGGAAGAATGGCAGATGAAAGTGATGGACTATATGACATTAGCCGAGATGACTGGCAGAATTCGCGACCAGGGAAAGGAGACGGCGGAAGAAGATTGGAAGAAATTTAAAATTTACCTTAAGGACTACTATAAACTTGTTGAATGCTAGAATGTCGAGGTTTTGAGTAAGAAAGGGTTACAGCGATATAAGATTAGACTAAAGGAAAGATTAAGAGGACAGAGGACTGACAGAAATATTTAGAGTTGCTAAAAACTTTTGGACATTGGGATGCAGAAAGGGGAGGTATGGGGAAGTCTGAGAAACATGGTTCATGAAAAGAAGGTTATGAAACTATACATGTGTGTATGTCTTTTTATATGTTTGTATTGTTTTAAAAAATTTGTAAAATCAATAAAAAATTTATTAAAAAAAAAGAGCACGTGAGTACCGCAAGTGATTATAGCGAACTGAAAGAGTCAGAAAAGAGATGCTAACAAATTGCTGCAATGCATTCTTGTCATTTGCTTGTATATTTCTCCCAACATTAATTAATATTCTAAAAGCAAAAGCTAAGAGCCTTGCTGGATTTAGCTAATGAAGAAGCTGTCAATTTCAATTTCTCATTTACCAGAGGACGTGGAAAGGTCTGAGTGACCCTAAATTGGCCAGGTCTGTTCCCACAGGGTTGGTCACCTCAACCCAGGTGTCCTCCTCACCCCCTACCCTTGAGATATTCTGATCTGAGTCTCCTTCAGGCAAGAGTGGTGGAGGAAATTTGCTCCCACTAATGGCCTGACCACCATTTTCCAATGCCTGCATCATTTTCCCATATACTGCATATAGGCAGGAAAAGTTATATGCCCTTTTGTGCACATATTCTTTTCCTACTATATAGACTGCTGTGTATATTTGTGTATACAGTGGTACCTTGGGTTAAGTACTTAATTCGTTCCGGAGGTCCGTTCTTAACCTGAAACTGTTCTTAACCTGAAGCACCACTTTAGCTAATGGGGCCTCCTGCTGCCGTTGCGCCGCCGGAGCCCAATTTCTGTTCTTATCCTGAAGCAAAGTTCTTAACCTGAAGCACTATTTCTGGGTTAGCGGAGTGTGTAACCTGAAGCCTATGTAACCTGAGGTACCACTGTATTGCTACCCAATATGCCCAATACGTTCCATTTCTTTTACTACTGTATACACTGTTGTGCACACATGCCTCTAACATACACATTCTTCTGCACATACTTTGCACCACAAAATTAAGAGAAGTGCTAATTTCAAAGGATAGCCACATTTTGGTTTGCATATTAATTCAAAAAGCACAGATGTGGTAGGTTTGATGAGAATGGCTGGGGCAACCCAGTCAGATGGGCAGGGTACAAATATATTATTATTATTATTATTATTATTATTATTATTATTATTATTATTATTATTATTATGCAATGCAAAGCACGTTTCTTTCACATCCCTAGCTGGATTAAACCAAAGGGCATTCTAGATCATTATCCTGCTTTCCGCAGCGAACCAGGTGCCTTCAGGAAACCCGCAAACGGGACCAGAGGGCAACAGCTCTCTCCCGCAGCAACTGATTCTATGTAGCCATTATCACTAGTAGCCACTGATACACAGAGCTGCCACCAGAAACTCTTCTCAGTCAGGGGTTCGCCTTCTCAATCTAATAGCTTTCCAAGATTCCAAGCATTCTGAAACATTCACTACTGAGCAATTGTCTTGACCAAAGGTACAGCTTACAAAACCAATCTGCAATAGCAGCAGAGACTCAAGCTTTTTGCCCATTTTCATGTGCTGTTATTATAGAAGGCCATGTTTTAAAGCATGGGTAGGCAAACTAAGGCCCGGGGGCCGGATCCGGCCCAATCACCTTCTAAATCCGGCCTGCGGATGTTCCGGGAATCAGCGTGTTTTTACATGAGTAGAATGTGTCCTTTTATTTCAAGTGCATCTCTGGGTTATTTGTGGGGCATAGGAATTCATTTATCCCCCCCCCCACTTCAAAATATAGTCCGGCCCCCCACAAGGTCTGAGGGACAGTGGACCGGCCCCCTGCTGAAAAAGTTTGCTGACCCCTGGTCTAAAGTGTATACCAGGAATATGTAGGAAGGTGACCAAGAAGATCAATGGTCTGGAAATGAAGCCTAATGAGGAATGGTTGAGGGAATTGGGTATGTTTAGCCTGGTAAAGAGAAGAAAGACTGAGAGGAGATATGATAACCATCTTCAAATATCTAAATGACCACCACATTGAGGCCGGAGGAAGCTTGTTCTCTTCTGCTCTGGAGGCTAGGACCAATGGCTTCAAGTTACAAGGAAGGAGATTCTGACTAAAAATCGGGAAGAACTTTCTGACAGTAAGAGCTGGTTGACAGTGGAACAAATTCCCATGAGAGGTAGTGGACACTCTTGCCTTGGAAAGCTTTAAGCAGAGTTGGGATGCCCATCTGTCATGAATGCTTTAGTTGAGATCCCTGCATTGCAGGGAGTTGGACTTGATGGCCGTTGGGGTGTCCTCCAACTCTACAATTCTATGATCTGATTTGTAGGTGGCAAAATAGAAGGAGCATTTCGGCTTTAAAAGCAAAACACACTGAAGTTGGGGGAAAAACAATGTTTTCCATGGAAAACAAACAATCTGATTACATAAATGTGCACAGCTGTGGCAACATAAGGCGTAGCTTGCACCAACAAGCTTCAGTAGCATCTCTGTAGGACAAGTGGAACAAATCCATCCTATTATGCTGCCTGTAAATCGCAACCGCATTATAATTGCTTGCTATTTCTATAATGTAGCAAAGACGCACAGGTGCTGACACAGGCTGCTAGGACTGCACATGAGTCAATTCCACCTCCACCTCCAAGCAATTCTAAGCCCTGTAACAGCTTTTAACATGTCTGCCATTCTATATTTGGTGAAGGATGTTTGCTACACCAGCAATTATCACTGGCTGGACTCAGAGGAATGGTGTGAGGCACCAGCTGAGGGACCCCCAAGGAACAAAAGTGGTCAGAAGGAGACTCCTGGGAGGAGGAAGTGTTGGAAGCTGAATAGGCAACAGGGTTTAGTGAGCAGGGAGATTCTGTGGCAGAGAGGAGTCCAGAATCAGAGGTGGAAACAGGAGGGGAAGGAGGCCAAAAGGCAGATATGCTGGTAAAGAAGCCAGGGCGTCTCCCGCTCCTGCTGCAACAGGTATGCTAGCATAGTCTCAGATTGCTTGGGTAGGACCCAGGGGGAGGAAAAGATTTAGGCAGCCTTCACAACTGCCTCATAGGGGCAAGACCTATTGAGAAAAGTTGCTGTGCTCCTTAGGCCTGGCGCTCCTGAGATGAACATGTTTCTTCCAATAAAGAATTAACTTCACTTACTGCATGTGATTTATTCCTGACACTGTGTCATGCGTGAAGAGTCTGCCTCTCCCTTCGGTAGCTTCACAGAGATAAGAATTAACAAGCAGTTTATCTTTTATAGTCCTTTTTATCCAGGCCTCAGATTGCAAGCAAAAATCCACATCCCTCCACAAGGAGAGCGGTTGGCTACTCTAATTCTTCCCCCTTCCGTCTTCCGCAACATACTAGACACCAACGGGAATCATAGAATCATAGAGTTGGAAGAGACCACAAGGGCCATCGAGTCCAACCCCCTGCCAAGCAGGAAACACCATTAGAGCACTCCTGACATATGGTTGTCAAGCCTCTGCTTAAAGACCTCCAAAGAAGGAGACTCCACCACACTCCTTGGCAGCAAATTCCACTGTCGAACAGCTCTTACTGTCAGGAAGTTCTTCCTAATGTTTAGGTGGAATCTTCTTTCTTGTAGTTTGAATCCATTGCTCCGTGTCTGCTTCTCTGGAGCAGCAGAAAACAACCTTTCTCCCTCCTCTATGTGACATCCTTTTATATATTTGAACATGGCTATCATATCACCCCTTAACCTCCTCTTCTCCAGGCTAAACATGCCCAGCTCCCTTAGCCATTCCTCATAAGGCCTCATAAGGAAGTCCCTCCTCCTCTCTACATCCTTTGTTCTCTAATACGGTCAGACCTCCTAGTTTGTGGGGAGGGAGGGTTCCCCATACTGTCTAATGACATCTTTGCTATCTGTCCCCTCCCTTCTGTTTTCCTTGCCATTATCTCATAGCTAGGTAACTCCTGTCTAATCTGCTCTGTGTCTGTGTCTCTCCCAGTTTATGAGACAGCTGTAGACAAGGAGGGGGTGAATCTTCCCCCTCCAGCTCCTCTTCTCAGAGCAGCTGGTCTGCCTGAGAATGCACCTCCCCACTCTTCTGCTGCAGACCATTCCCTGACACACTTTGCCCAGCAATTGCAATAAGGTGGCAATATGCTGGATCAGCTCATGACAGAGTCTTCTCTTCCTTGTAGCCAAATCAAAATTCCACCTGATGGTGTGCCCATTCCCTTGACACATGAAGCAATCTAGACTGGTAGCCTGGATGGTACAATGTGCCCAGGGGATATAGCATCATTGAACATCAGGAGAGATGGGGGAGGGGTGGCTGGGCTGGACTAGATTTCCCCTTCCTCCCTTACATGTCAACTTCAGCCACCTCAAATTATTGACTTCCTATCCTCCACCTATATAACATCCTGCCATGCCCACTTTATACAGAGAAGCTAAAACCAGATTTCCATTCTCTTACTTGATGTTTTATGAAAAGTTCATCATGGAGTGCACCCTTATGGTCAAAGCACTTGAGTTCCAGGAGCTAAGAATCAGCTGCAAGACAAAGATTGCCCTTTAATTTGCTCGGGAGGATAATTGTGTACTGCCCGATGAAATAACATTTGGAAATATCCTTTTTATAGTATGACCTTTGAGCAGTAATTATGCAGATCTCTGTGGAAGATCCATCACTGGCTATCTAGGAAGCATCGCGGCACCACTATGGTTATCAAGTATATCTGTAAATATAATTCATCTGATTTCTACTGAGAATGAGACGCTTGAAGAATTTATTAAGAAATTAATTGCCATGCATGCTAGATGGTTTCGCTACAACAGGGAAATCTAAGAACCTCAAATAAAGTTGTGTGATTGCAAAACAAGAAATGATTGGCATGCCATTTTTAGCAACAGTGCTAATTTTAGCAGTCTCGTATTAATCTAAAATTCATTTTGATTCCTCCAGATAATACATTTTAAATCACACTTGCCAACAGTAACTGCCAGCACTGAAATTAGTTCTTTTAGCAAACACTGACATTTCCTCAGTATATTAAAAAGTGAAACGGGACTAGGTTGTCTGATGAACTATTTAGCTTGATGAAGCAAAAGCTTTTGCAATATGCTCAAGGATGCCTGATGTGAGCAGAAATTTGAGAAATGCTCGTCTCTAGATAATAGCCTTAAAATATATTTGCCAAATGGCAAGACATTCCTGGCTCAACCCTACAGGTTCTACGTTTTCCTTTGGATGAAAGTGCCCTGAATTTTCAAAGTGTATTTGCAATATTCACAAACATCCAAGTAAAGTATAGCAAAAAACAAAGGCACACTCCTACTTAGCAATGTGGGTGAATCCAAGATTCTCATTTCTCTACGCATCCATATCAGTTTCTGGTCACCATTTTGAAGTCCTCATGAACATTTATGAACATTTTGGTGTGAATTCACCTAATATGTAAATGTTTGTATGAAATTGTATTGCCTAATACACACATTTTTGCAAAGAGTTTTATTATAATGCATATCTGTATGCAATTTTCATGAATATGTATAATGCACACTTTAATGTAGAATATTCACTTTTCTCCATATTTCTTGGTTTAAAAAGTACATTCAAAATTATGAAAAGTGTGGATTTTGAAGGATGGCTGTGTTTTGGTTCTCTTATCATTTCCAAAAGTATGAAATAAAAGTCACCAGCATCTTATTGTGAATTTATCCCAATATAAGCATTATTGCATTCAAATTTGCCCAATAAACAACATTTGTGCACAGCAATGTCCCCTTTTATAATGCTGCTTTCACTAATATATTTCTTTTTATGTTCCTTGGTATATATATTGGAACACAATACTTGGCTGCATTGCCAAATATGAAGAAGTTTAGATTTCAACAGACGGCAGCATTTCAGTTCTCATATATTCTGGGAAAGTGTGAATTAGGTGGGTTCACCTTTCAATGCAAACGGAACTCCATTTCTACTCCATCCCTACTCCAGTCAGCAAATCCACTAACCTTGCAACAGACTTCCAAAGGCAGCCCCTGCAACCCCAGAGTACTTCACTTCAGAACAACACAGCTCTCTATGTTTTTCTGTCTCCAGGTGCAAACTGAAAACTGAACTATACCTGCTTTCTCATGGTCCCTGATCACACAGAGGTTTCTACTCATGTTTAAGTGGACGTGAGCAGAAGCCTCTAGCAGACCTTCTCTGCTCAACACGGAAAAAGTTGGTGACAGTGCGGGCATATCCAACACTGTATACGCAACCCTGTCCATACTCCTGCTTTTAAACATTACATGCTCGCACAAACGCCTGAACACAGGTATTTATATGGTCCAGTATATTTGAAGGAGCGTCTTCACCCCCATCATTCTACCCGGACACTGAGGTCCAGTGCCGAGGGCCTTTTGGCGGTTCCCTCACTGCGAGAAGCCAAGTTACAGGGAACCAGGCAGAGGGCCTTCTCAGTAGTGGCACCCACCCTTTGGAACACCCTCCCACCAGATGTCAAAGAGAACAACAACTGCCAGACTTTTAGAAGACATCTGAAGGCAGCCCTGTTTAGGGAAGCTTTTAATGTTTGATGCATTACTCTTTTTTAATCTTTTGCTGGAAGCCGCCCAGAGTGGCTGGGGAAGCCTAGCCAGATGGGCGAGGTATAAATAAATAATAATAATAATAATAATAATAATAATAATAATAATTATTATTATTATTATTACTACTACTACTACTACTACTACTACTACTACAGTGGTACCTCGGGTTACATACACTTCAGGTTACAGACTCCGCTAACCCAGAAATAGTACCTCGGGTTAAGAACTTTGCTTCAGGATGAGAACAGAAATTGTGCTCCTGCAGTGCAGCAGCAGCAGGAGGCCCTATTAGCTAAAGTGGTGCTTCAGGGTAAGAACAGTTTCAGGTTAAGAACGGACCTCCAGAACGAATTAAGTTCTTAACCCAAGGTACCACTGTATATTATTATTATATGACGGTTCCTGTAGATGCAGGCATACATAAATACAGTGAAAAATACACTCGGAAATAAATCACATTGTTTTCAACATGATTTGCTCCCAGGTGAGTGGGCATAAGATTGTCGGGAGGAATTCAGCATTGGGCTATCACAAATGTTCCATTAGCGCAACCATTTGCCTGACAGAACAAGCTCCCCTCTCCTCGTCCTGCATGCTATCCTGGGGTTTTTCTGACACTCAAACACCAGAGGCAATTGGTGGGGGGCAATAGACTGGGGTCTGGCTGAACCTTCCACCTCCCACTTGGTATTGGTTATTTATTTGATGCACGCTGCTTTATGTTTTACCAATTACAGCCTATAAAACAGGCACAGGCAAACTCGTCCCTCCAGATGTTTTGGGACTACAACTCCCATGACCCCTAGCTAACAGGACCAGTGGTCAGGGATGATGGGAGTTGTAGTCCCAAAACATCTGGAGGGCCAAGTTTGCCTATGTCTGCTGTAAAACTTTGTTCCAAATGATTATACTGGCTGTGAATAATAAAAAAGGGGTGGGGAAAGCCAACTGGAAAACACTGACATAGTATCAAAGATAGAAAAAGAAAAAGAATGAGTACTTTACATAATTCCACCCTGCTTGTTCTGATTCAGAACGGACACCTAGCTGGTATAGGATGGAGACTAAAAGACTGAGCTGTCAATCGGGGAAAATTCTCAGTTTGAGCCTTACGTCTGTCCTGATCTCATTAGGAAGCTTTAGGCAAGCCACTCAGCCTCAGCCTCTGTCCTACCACATTATTAAAACATTATTAATGGTAATAATAACATATTGCCACACAGGGTGGTCGTAAGGATTAAATATACACGGAGGCACTCTGAACACTTGAAAATGCTATACTAACGTTAAGCATTATCGCTCTACACATACTTGTGATGCTTAGCAGAGAAAACCAGTGTGGAACATTTTTTTTATTTTTTTATTTAGAATACATAGCCACCTCCTTTCTCTAATGCTTTCTTTTCCAAAGCACTTAGCTGATGCTGACTGACAGCTGTCAAAATGAAGGCATGTGAAAACAATCAATTTCATGGTCTCTGAATAATGCAGAAATAAATAAATAAGCCGCAAATGTCTCACCGCCAACCCAGGCCAAATAGTTTGTATACTTTCCATAGTTTTAAACGAGCCGTTTCTAATTTTGCGTAGGTGACCCTTGTTTATCCTGTTTTTACAGTCACGCACTTGTTGAACCAAAGGCTTCTTCTGCTGCTAACCTTCTGGCGTTAGTATTTCGTTTTTATATGCCCAGAAGTGCACAGGTCAAGCACTAGCCGGTGATGTAGTTTTGAGGAAGTCATTCGCATTTGGGCTCATGCTTTGTGCTGGTCCCACAGTTCCTGCGCTATTATCAGGTTTCGTTATCTGACAGTCTTTTCCCATTCCCTTACTTTTCTTTGTGGTGATGAGATAATTCACAGAAAGCCCTGAGGTCCATTGCAGATGATGATACACAATACACAATAAAAAGAGAAGAGAAAAACATTTCAGGGGAGCATTAGCACTATTTTGGGAGAGTTGGGATTTTATGGAGGGCTCAAGTATGGATTGGCGAATCTGTCAAATTTTGGTGTCCTGCGATTCCTCTCTATTTCCCAGTCTTACGTTCAGTTTTCCACATTCCCAAATCAAGTAGCAAATTTTGTTTTAAAAGTCCTCCTGAAAATGCACCCATGTTTTAGTGTACATTTCTTCCGATAGACACAATTTTGCATGCTATGTTCATGAATGTGTTCATTGATATACCGTATTTTTCGCCCTATAGGACGGACCTAGATTTGGGGGGGGATAAAGGGGAAACAATTATTTCCCCCCCCCCCAGGTGCGGGGCTGGGGCGGGGGAAGCCCGAGCTTCCCCCGACCCCAGCCCCCAGAACAGGCAGCTCTCCGCAAGCCGGGGGAGCCCAGCGTGAAGTCGCGCCAGGCTCCCACAGCTTGCGGAGAGCTGCGCGAAGCCCGCTCTGGGAGCATGCGGGGCTGCAGGCAGGGGAAGCCTGCCACCAGCCTCCAAACCAGGTCAGGGGACAGGGGGATGGTGGCGTTCCGCCTCCCCACTGTCCCCCGAGCTTGTGGGGCTGGCGGTGGTGCTCTCCTGAAGCCTGGAGAGCGAGAGGGGTCAGTGCGCACCGACCCCTCTTGCTCTCCAGGCTTCAGCGAAAGCCTGCATTCGCCCCATAGGACACACACACATTTCCCCTTCATTTTTGGAGGGGGAAAAGTGCGTCCTATAGGGTGAAAAATACGGTACATACTTTACCCCAGTATGTACATTTTTGTATACATTACTTGGATGGAGGACTACATTTCAAAATTTGGAGAAGTGCAGATTTCTGAAGGATGGCAGATTTTTGGTTCACCTATCACGTCAGAAAGTGCAAATCAGGTAGGTTTACCTTTATATGTGAACTGAATTGAATATAATTAATTAATTTCTACATTGCCCCTTCATCTGAGGATCACAGGACAGTTTGCAATATGAAAACACAAACATACATAACATAGTAACAAACAAAAACAATAAATACACAAACACAGTTTAAAAGTAATTTCTCCCCAATGTATAGACTCAAGCTAAAGGGCATTATTATTATTATTATTATTATTATTATTATTATTATTATTATTATTAGTTTATTTATACCCCACCCATCTGGCTGGGTTTCCCCAGCCACTCTGGGCAGCTCCCAACAGAATATTAGAAATACAATAAAACATCAAACATTAAAAACTTCCCTAAACAGGGCTGCCTTCAGATGTCTTCTAAGTCAGATAGTTGTTTATTTCTTTGACATCTGATGGGAGGGCATTCTACAGGGCTGGCACCACTACCAAGAAGGCCCTCTGCCTGGTTCCCTGTAACCTCACTTCTCTTAGGGAGGGAACCGCAAGAAGGCCCTCGGAGCTGGACCTCCGTGTCCAGGCTGAACGATGGGGGGTGTTATGAATTGATAGCAATTACAAGAGTTTTGTTTCCTAACACTTTGATAGTGACCCAATTGTCTTGTCTTATACTTGGCAATAGTTATAGCCCATGGCTTTCTTTTGTGGCATAGACTAGATGGAAATCTGACTCAACTTATCAGTTGGGCTAGGAATGAATTTGTGTTGGCAGGCAGTCCTGTGCTGAAACTATCTCAACTTCAGAATTACTCACAGGGACAGGTAGTTCAATGGGACAGTATATAGATATCTGTCTCCTTTTGCTCTGCTTGTGAAAATTTTAGCATATTGCTCCCCAATAATAGCACCATTTCCCCAACTTGCATAAGAGTTTACTTTGCTTTCCCTAACCCCATTACACTGTTAATTTTCCCCCGATACTCATCTGTAGACAGCTCTCCCAGATTTACCCTTCCTGGGCCATACACTTTCCTGAACCATGAAGTCCTATGGTGCAGGTCACAGATAAGTGAATGCAAAGAGCATATCAGTCATGCCCACCTCGCAATGACCATCATGTACTCATGGAAATGCTATAGTTGGTGTCTATGCTTGTTAGGCATATTATGTCATTGAAATATAATAAAAAGGTAAAGGTATCCCTGACTGTTAGGTCAAGTCACGGACGACTCTGGGGTTGTGCGCTTATCTCGCTCTATAGGCTGAGGGAGCCTGCGTTTATCCACAGACAGCTTCCACGTCATGTGGCCAGCATGACTAAGCCGCTTCTGGCAAACCAGAGCAGCCATTTACCTTCCCACCAGAGCGGTACCTATTTATCTACTTGCACTTTGACGTGCTTTCAAACTGCTAGGTTGGCAGGAGCAGGGACCAAGCAACAGGAGCTCACCCCGTCGCAGGGATTCAAACCACCGACCTTCTGATCGGCAAGCCCTAGGCTCTGTGGTTTGGACCACAGCGCCACCCGTGTCCCTGAAATATAATACCTCTGGTTGTGAACGGGATCTGTTCCGGAGCCCCATTCGCAACCTGAGCAGAACGTAACCTGCGTCTGCGCGTACGTGGGTCACGATTCACCGCTTCTGCGCATGACGTCATTTTGAGTGTCTGCGCATGCGCGAGCGACAAAACCCAAAAGTAACCCTTTCCGGTACTTCTGAGTCGCAACCTGAAAAGATTTAACCCAAAGTGTCTTTAACCTGAGGTATGACTGTACCAATACTCATTTTTTAGACAATGCTTTTACAGTGGTACCTCGGGTTCTGGAGGTCCGTTCTTAATCTGAAACTGTTCTTAACCTGAGGTACCACTTTAGCTAATGGGGCCTCCCGCTGCCGCCACACGATTTCTGTTCTCATCCTGAAGCAAAGTTCTTAACCCAAGGTAATATTTCTGGGTTAGCGGAGTCTGTAACCTGAAGCGTATGTAACCCGAGGTACCACTGTATGTGGGGTTTTTTTTTAATGGTGGCCATGAGTCCCTTTCATTGTAACTGTTTTATAAAACTGTAATGTTAGGTGTAAGCCGCCTCACCCCAACCCTCAGTGAATGATGATTTTACACTAAAAGGGCAGGGTAAAAAGCGTTTTGAGAGAAGATAGGCATAAGTACTTGAAATGTTAATTACTGACAGTGTAAGTTTTCATATGAGGGATAGTAATGAAAAACGTCAGAGCACAGATGCATGAGGGAACAAAACAATTCAGCTGTTTTGGCATTCTTTTTTGGCAACCCCCACTTCAGCACTCATACACGAACCCGATTAAATGCCTATTGCTGAATACATCTGCACTCATGTGTGCAATTTTCAGATTCGTGCCACACAGCACAGGTGCTCAAGAGATTTTATCATTTAAAAACTTATTCCCCAGGCTATTATGCAACATTACTTTTTACTGTGGGTTTTTTTACAATGCTTTTGAAAGGTTGTTGGTTTTGCTTGATAATTGTTGATGTTGTCGTTGCTTGCTGCTATATTGTGCTGCTATATTGTTTGAAATATGAGAGATGGGCAAAACAGTCTATTCGTATTCTGTGTCCCTTTGTCCATTCTTTCCACTTCTGTACTATTTTGCAATACAAAAAACAACAACAAAAAAGGAAACAAAAATCTGGACAAAAATGAATATATATATTAATTAAACATGCATTCTCTCAAAATGCACGCCTTTAAAACATTTTTCTGTCACAAGATGCATTTCTAAACCTTTCCATCCTCTCAAAATACTTGCTTTTAAATCCGTAATTTGGCCAAAAACTGTATCACAATTTTCAGGAAGTGCAAAAAGTCAGCAGTTGCACATCAATCCAGGAAGTACAGATCAGGTGCTGAAGATCAAATTTCTCAAGCATATAATTTTTCAGTTATTGTAAAATGAGTTCAAGTTTTCTAGGCCCAGCATAACGACTAGAAGCAAAAACCAAGAAACAAGACAGCCCTTACAATCTAATTGCCATCACACAAAAGGAAGAAAGGTCCTGGGTAAAAGAGGACAGCAGGCAAACACAGACACTAATTCTTACCCAGGCTTCATTTTCAGCATATATGCTAAGTCAGAAGTAAGTAATGTTCCTTATGATGACCTGGGTGAATTAAGACAACTGCACAATCCCAGTATTTCTGCCACTGCATATTCTAACTCCACCCACTCAGGTAAGTATTTTTTCAGGTCAGTGACACCATTGTCATACCCTTCAATATTTCTGTGGTGAAAACAGGGATGTTCTATTCCATACCCTCCAACATTTCTCCAATGAAAATAGAGTACCTGTGGCTCGGACCTACGGGACCGCCTCTCCTGGTATGTCCCACAGAGTACCTTACGGTCTTCAAATAAAAACATCTTAGAGATCGTGGGCCACAGGGAGGTTAGGCTGGCCTCAACCAGAGCCAGGGCTTTTTTGGCCATGGCCCTATCTGGTGGAACGCTGTGTCACAAGAGACTAGGGCCCTGCGGGACTTGACATCTTTCCGCAGGGCCGGCAAGACAGAGCTGTTTCACCAGGCCTTTGGCCAAGGCACAGTCTGACCTCCTCTCTCCTTCTGTAATCCTCATAGAACTCTAGCCCAATGCTTGCCATTAATTTGATTTTGAATTGATTTTAGAATGAATTGATTTTAGAATGTATTTCAATTAATTGATTGTGATTTTATGTAAACTGTGTTATTTTTACTGTTGTTAGCTGCTCTGAGCCCGGCTTCGGCTGGGGAGGGCAGGATATAAATAAAATTATTTTATTATAATTATTAGAGACATCCCCTCAAACCTTTCTCCAATGAAAATACAGTGGTACCTCTGGTTATGTACTTAATTCGTTCCGGAGGTGAGGTCCGTTCTTAACCTGAAACTGTTCTTAACCTGAGGTACCACTTTAGCTAATGGGACCTCCTGCTGCTGCCGTGCCGCCGGAGCCCGATTTCTGTTCTCATCCTGAAGCAAAGTTCTTAACCCGAGGTACTATTTCTGGGTTAGCGGAGTCTGTAACCTGAAGCGTATGTAACCTGAAGCATATGTAACCCGAGGTACCACTGTAGGGACGTCCTAAGGAAAAGCAGGACATCCCAGGATCAAATCAGAAACTAGGGTGGCTTCTGTAAATCTGGGCCTGCAGTGTTGCAAGGCCAACTTTGCTCCAGCACAATTGCCTTTACTGCTTTCCTGAAGCATAAATGTGCCGGCCCATCTGCAGTTAGAAGTCTGGGCGTATATACAGCATTTGCTCCACCAACTATAGTGACTTCTGATATGCTGAGCCCAGTGCCCCTCTATCAACCTTCATACCATCTCCATTTGTCAAATCAGGCCTCCTTAAGTCACTGTCAATCCGCATAATACAAACATTTGCCACAAAAAGTGGGGTCTTTACAGTCATGGCCCCAAACTTTTCATGCCACCTCCTTCTGAAACTGAGAAACTGTACCTCTTTCCTACAGAAGGATTGTAAAACGTGGACATATTTGATCAGATTGCATTCATTTGAGAATGTACTGACATAAGCAGAAGTCAGTGTATTAGAAGTTGTGACTCTATGATACCTAGAAAATGCTTTTAAAAAAATCAATTTTGGGTATGGTGCCAAGAACCTTTTGGCTTCTGGCTGAACACTTGCTCTAAGCCAAAGAAGCCTCAACATGACAAGAAAGCTAAGCAAGAAAAATAAGAGGCAGTTTGATAACATTCATATGCTGCCATCTTAAAGCGCTAGAAGCAACTTTTAAAGTCCTCATGAAATCAGTGGGTCTCTTTTTTCTGTAGGTTTGCAACTGTGGTATAGTAACACCGAGACCACAATATAATATTAGGCCTCTTCAACACAATGGTAAGACAACAGTATACTATTCACAACCATATGCATTTCAAAGCAAAACAGACATATACAGTAGTACCTCAGGTTACATACGCTTCAGGTTACATACACTTCAGGTTACAGACTCCGCTAACCCGGAAATAGTGCTTCAGGTTAAGAACTTTGCTTCAGGATGAGAACAGAAATTGAGCTCCGGGTTAAGAACGGACCTCCGGAACGAATGAAGTACTTAACCCGAGGTAGCACTGTACTAGAATTACTTTAATTTCTCTTTCAACTAAACATTTGTACCATTCAAAACCCTGAGCTTGTTTCAACACTGAATTGGTAGTACAGGCATAGGCAAACTCCAGCCCTCCAGATGTTTGGGACTACAATTCCTATCATCCCTGACCACTGGTCCTGTTAGCTAGGGATGATGGGAATTGTAGTCCCAAACATCTGGAGGGCTGGGGTTTGCCTGTGCCTGTGGCAGTATGTCCAAAAGAGGAGCAATTTTAAAATATTGAATGAGATGATTCTCACTAAAAACTCACTCAAGTAGCAGTTCATGAAAACCATATATTTAGACAGATGCAAGGAATGTAGTTTATCTAATTTGTAGAACATTGTTTCACGAAGGGCAAAATTCTATGGGGGGAAATACGTTCAGACTTGATGCCAATGATGTCAGTTGTATTTAAACCTAAGCACATAACTCCAGCATCTTCAGCTGTGCTCAGAACAGAGCCATTGGGGTCAAACAGCAGGTGCTCTTCTCAGCTTGAAAGGCATATTTACTGTTGTCTCCATAAGAAAGTCTCAGAAATCACCCTTCAAATAAATCTTTATTCAACCTATTTTTCAAGAATCCCTATCAGGGTTCGTTCTGATTTTATTGTGATCAACAAGGAAAAAAACCAACCCCACTATTATTGTTGGTTTGAATCTGAGTGATAGCTCATCAAGCAGCCTTCCATTGAATAAGGTGGTGTACTGTAACATTTAAATTATGCCAGCTTTCAAATAGCTGGGTATCCAGTAGCTCAGTTTCACTCAAACAAAATGAAGTGATTGACAGAATAATTAGCTGTCATTATTACTCAAGACAGCTCTGAGCGTATCATGTAATCTTCCATGGCTGCTATCCTCTCATTAAAAGTTTAAATTTCATTATGTAGCCAAACTCTTCAGTCCTTTTCAGAAGTTATCGCTCAGGCTTACGAAACATGTGAGTTGAGAGAGGACACCAAAGGACAGGGCTAATCAACATACATAACTTGGTGGTGGTAAATAGTCAATGAGGTCCAACCAGGCCTGGTGTCAGTGGTTGGCCAAGTTGGGTACTGGTTGTGATCACATGGCGGCGAAGGGACATCCTTAGCTGACTCAGCAGCTCCCCTCAGAAAGCACCATTTTGCAGCTTTCTGTCTGCCTGCACATTTGGGGGGCAAAAAGAAGCGCTCCACTCAGGCAGAGAGACACTGATATCATGGTATCACTAGTGAAGTGATGAAGGCAGAAGCCAGCAGGCCTGAGAAGAGGAGCACCTCCATCCAATCTAACCACACATACCCCAGTCTGGAACAAAATGGATTTGGATAGCTCTGCTAATCTAAAGGAAAAAGTAGTCTCTCTCGTAAGTAGAGAAGTGTATGATTGTGGTTCGAGGACCCGACCCCCGCGATGCGAAATGAATACACAAGGACACATGCTATAAGGTTAATGGGCATGGAAAGGCCACAACTTTATTGATTACAGCAGTGAAAAGGTATTGGCTTAGGCATTGGATCTCAAAAACAAGTGGGTTTATTCACCAGTAGGTGGAGCCTGTTGATGCTAATCCAACTATAAGCTCTCCCCTGATGTCACCGAGGGTCGTGCTATGGCCTCCCGCCAAGCAGGCATCGGACAGAACACACGACCGCCAGATTCCTTTAACGGAATACCCAAAAATTGAAGGCATAGGCGATGGCCACACCTAGCCCTTCGACACACCACAACACATTATTCCAATGCCTAACCTACCCACCAATACCCACCAATCTCTCGTAAGTAGAGAAGTGTATGATTCTTACAATGGTATTTGCTGTCTGGAGTGTTTAAATGGCTTCTTTATAAACTTAAATTGCTAGTTGATTAATCAGAGGTACCTTTTTAGTGGATCAAAACATTTTTGCATTTGGTTAATTTCATAATCATGCCTGAATGTTCAGTAAAATACAACCACATTCTAATAAAAGAATAGTATCACCTGCGACCTGATTAAATGGACTTTTAAGCAGACATTCCCTACATACGATTTATTTTATTTTCAAAACTTCTAATCCCTATTTTCTAAGGAGCTATTACAACGCCGAAACAATATTTCAAATACAAAACAACCCCCAAGTCAAACCCAATCATAAAAAGCAAAGTCCGGTCATAATTCCAACGAAGAGAGAAATAACCTGATTGCCATTTTTGAACAGTCACATCTTCATCAGCCACCTGAAACCATATAGGGATGAATTCTGATTCAGCTTCCTGGCTAGAACATTCCATAGGGTGGCTACCATCACAGAGTATAGCCTAGTCAATTCCTCATGTAGTCAACTTATCTGGAGATGGCCTCAGCTGATGATCAGAGCATGCAGGGAGGAACACATTGGAAAAGGCTTTACAAATTAACACCAGCAACTTTAAATGAGCCCAGAAACAAACTGGCACTGTATTATACAAATGTTTGCTTTGCTTACTTAATCAAATATACACGTTTTCTACTGTTTATCCTACTTTCCCCCAGTTAGCTGTAGTCTATTCAAGCTACTATGATGAAAATGTTGTGAAATTAGATTTTGACATTGTAAGGCAGCCTACCCTTTGATATGTTTTGGTTTTTTTATGCAATTTGATTTCAATTAGCACTGTGCCAAATCCAATCCTCCAGTTTTGGGAACTCTCCTTACCCTGCCTACATAGACACATTTTTCTGAAATAATTTCCAAGGAGTTTTAAGGAATGTGGGGACACTAGCATCACTATGTAGCTGAGGCTCTTTCTTTAACAAGAAGAATGCCAACTGAATCAAATTTCTCCCCCCGTCCCTGGGATCAAAGGGACATCAGGGTAGAACAAGTCTACAATACGTTTCTTGGCTAACATTGCCTAAAGGGATTGTTGTTATTTTTAAAAGACACACAGTATCTGTAAAAGAAACACAGTGCAATTCTGTGTATTTTTACTCAGAAGTAAGCCCTATTGAGTTCAAGGTGTCCTATTCCCTGATAAATTTGAATAGCCGGGGTGACTAACTTTTCTGCCTTATATTTTATTGTGACAAAGCTCCCATCATCCTTGCCCACTGGTCATACTGGTAAGGGGGTGATGGGATCTGAGAGTCCTTGGAGGGCCACAAGTTGGCTACCCTCATTGTATAGGATTCCAGCCACATTTACCAATAAAACAAAATCAGTTTTGTCTTTTGAGATGCAGCCCTGCTCGGTGGAAGAAAGTAACACTTGCCTTTATGTGTATTTTTAAATATTTTTTTACAAATTTGTTTTCGTAGGATGTGTTGGTTACCTGGTCTCCATTTAAGTGCAAAGCATATGAAAACATGTCCAGAACGTTATGTTAAATAGAGCAAATCTTGGTAGCGTACATTAGCATTCTGCTTCCTGGAGTGGCTGAAGATTGAATCTGAGCGACGCATCTGTAGGCTTTAAAATTCATAATAGAGTCTGGCAGATAAAGCTAAACTGATTATGCTTCCCTCATTCTCCTTTTTCCTGGATTTGTTTCAGATTTCTATGGGTAATCATGGTTTATCTTTTTTCCCTTTAATTATTCTTTTTCAAATGGCAACTGTGTGAATGGAATAATGAGCAACTATTGGTGTGAAGCTCTCTCAAAATGACATTATTATTATTATTGTACTGAATCAAACAGCAGTCTCCCCTATTGCAGGGGTGATTGAGAAATCCACATTTTAAGACTGGGAGGAACAGTAGACCTGTATTTTTGAGGAATGAGAAAACCACAATAAAATATCATTTTAGAGTGCACGGCTGAATAGAAAGGGGGGGGGAAGCTATTAAGAAAAATGTTCAAATCCCTGTTTTAGCAATTTTTAGGAACTCACCATATGGGTGTTCGCATGTTATATTCAGTGTCCACAGTCTGTATACCCAGTGGCGTAGCGTGGGGGGTGCAGGGGGACCGGCCGCACCGGGCGCAACATCTGGGGGTTAGGGTTAGGGGGCTCAAATCCGCGGGTTCGGGGGCGCAAATTACTTGCCTTGCCCCGGGTGCTGACAACCCACGCTACGCCACTGTGTATACCTGTGTACATAATAGCTGAGTTGTAATTTATACATTTAACCACATATAACATTCAATGAGAACATTCTATTTCACACAAACATTTGTCCATATGTAGAGATAGCTCGAGTTCAGTGGCGTGTGTGAACAAGTATCATAATAGGATTACAAAAGTGTTGGCTTGTTACGCTGTTTCTTGTTTGGCTTTGGTACAAGAAGTGTTTCCTTAATCTAATCAGTTTTAAATTGCCATCTGATTGGCTATGCAGAATTGTGTCTTCAGCATATACTGTAGTAGTTTTCCGCCTATAGGACACCCCCATGTATAGGACGACCCCTATTTTGGGGGGACTCCGGTTTAAGAAAATGGGGGGAGATGGCACAGAGTTTTTTTTGGAGGGGATCGCCCACAGTTTTTGAGTTTTTTTTGGGGGGTGGAATTGCCGAAAATCACTCACCCACCACTGATGATTGCGCACACCAACCAAGATCCGCAGCCGCCAATCAACCACACTATTGCCACAGAGGCAGCCAATTGCAAACAGCCCTTCGCACAGCCACCGATCACCCGCCCTGTCGCCACAGAAAATCTCCTGCTCGCAGCTACAACCAATCGCCCAAACCCCCTCTGCACTACCCATGTATAAGACGAGGGCAAATTATTAAGCCAATTTTTAAAGAAAAAACCCTAGTCATATACATGGAAAAATACGGTACATTCTGTGGTCCCTTATTAGCTGCGATTACTGGAAGTGAAATGAAACAGGATGGCACAAAAGCTGAAGCAGAGTTGGGAAACAGTGGCTGTGAAGTGTTGTAAGCTGCTGGGGGGGGGGTAATGTAAAATTTAAAAGGTTTCAAGTCATAAAGCAAATCAGCGGAATATTCAGGTCAGCCATTTCAGAATGTGTCATTCTGGACTCACAGCTATCCATGGAGGCACAGGTCAAATCTGTGTCCAGGGCAGCTGTTTATCAGCTCCATCTGGTAAGCAGGCTGAGACTCTACCTGCCCGCGGACTGTCTCACCAGAGTGGTCCATGCTCTGGTTATCTGCCACTTTGACTACTGCAATGCACTCTATGTGGGGCTACCTTTGAAAGTGACCCGGAAACTACAACTAATCCAGAATGCGGCAGCTAGACTGGTAACTGGGAGCGGCCGCCGAGACCAAATAACACCGGTCTTGAAAGACTTACACTGGCTCCTAGTACGTTTCCGAGCACAATTCAAAGTGTTGGTGCTGACCTTTAAAGCCCTAAACGGCCTCGGTCCTGTATACCTGAAGGAGCGTCTCCACCCCCATCATTCTACCCAGACACTGAGGTCCAGTGCCGAGGGCCTTCTGGCGGTTCCCTCCCTGCGAGAAGCCAAGTTACAGGGAACCGGGCAGAGGCCTTTTTGGTAGTGGCACCCGCCCTGTGGAACGCCCTCCCACCAGATGTCAAAGAGAAAAACAACTACCAGACTTTTAGAAGACACCTGAAGGCAGCCCTGTTTAGGGAAGCTTTTAATGTTTAATAGGTTATTGTATTTTAATGTTCTGTTGTAAGCCGCCAAGAGTGGCTCTATATTCGCTCCACATTCGCTCTATAAGATGCACACACATTTCCCCTTACTTTTTAGGAGGAAAAAAGTGCATCTTATGGAGCGAAAAATGTGGTATGTAAAATACAAAATGTAGATACATTTTGGTACATACTAGGAACTCCTCATCTAGAGGTAAGTAATCAACAGCATAGCCACCAATATCAAATCATCATATTGAAATGATCTGATGATCTCTGGCAGCCCAGATATTTTGAAATGGAAAAGTGAGTGAATGCAGGACGTGGCAAAGACAATAGTTGCTTAGGCAAACATTGACTCATGTTTTATGTATTTGGAGGAACCAGTCAGAAGGCTATTTCATGCAGCCAGACTCTTGAGTCAGCAATTTTGCTGAATTTCCAATTCTTGTGGATTTTGAGTATGGTTCCCACCTGCAGCCTAAATGATGGTAGGTTTTTTACAGCTGACCTTGAATGCTTATATACTGCTATATATACCTGTTTTGTTTTGTTTTTTTAAAAAAATGCACATATACCACATCAGGTTTGAATACATACACACACCACTTTCAAAATAAATAGAACAGAGTGCTATCACTTTCCTGGTTACTACGGGCCCTTTCTATTTCCAACAATAACATTTAGAAAAATTCAGTCCCTCTACCACTTGCGAGAGGAAGCTGAAGCATCAAGAAAGGATCATCTCCATTTCAGGAGCTGAAACAAAACGTATTGATTAGATTAGACTTCAACATAATTATAAAAGTAGAGAAGAAATTATCATAGATTTTTTAAATGTGAAAATTCACTGGTGCATGTAACCCTGATCCTCCAGTGCCAATGGAGATTACAATCATATAATATAATTTTCCAATTAAGAAGGCGATATGAAGGTTCAGGGAGAATATCCTTATTAACCAAACGAAAAAGACTCAGGTGTATCACCCTCACTGCATGCCAAATGAAACTTGGTAATTAATGCTTCTCCATGGCTAGGCACGTAAATGGTGGTCACTCTGCTTATCACTGTGGGACTCAACCCTGTGCTTTTCATGAGTCACATAGAAATGTTTATTCGCAAAATTAGTACAATGGATTTAGTCGGAAGCTTCTATTTTTTGTCAATTTACACACTGGATATCTGTATGTTTTTCTTTTCCGTTACATTATTATTTTTCTTTTCTCTTTTTTCTGTTTTTTTGTTCAGTTTTCTATTTATACATTCTTTTGAAAAAATTCTATAATTTACTGGGTGTTTGTTCATTGGTATTATATGTATTTTAAGATCTTGTTTGTTGAATAAAGCTTTCAATAAAAAAGAAAAAATGTATTTTGCCTTCAAAATATATGACAGGAATTCATAAAGGTGGGTCTTTGTAACTAAGAAGAGCTAAGAACTAAGAAGTCATGGAGAGCCCTTGCCAGTCAACGTAGACGATAATGGCCTAAGTGACCAAATGGTCTGACTCTGTAGGCAGCAGCTTCCTATGAAGTTTATCCTCTGTGAATCCTGGCAGAAACTAATTTCTGGTCTAGCATGGAGGTTAAGTGCATTTTTATATATTTGCTCTAGTACGGACACAGCCTAACTCATGCAACGCTCCTTGTCAACCTGTGTTTTTCTATTAATTCCACTCATCACCCACATTTTCTCCAAGGACCTTGTCCAAAATAAATGGAATCACCTCATTTCTCTCTCACGCAACAATCCTATGAGCTTGGTAGGACCTTTCTGAAGAGCTCCCAGTGAGCTTCATAGCTGGATTGGATATAGCTAATGTCCAACACAACACCCATATCAAACACACCACACTCTCCTAGGAGATGATAGTGAACAGTGCATGTCATTGCTTTGCTGTGGCAGAATTGTTGCCCTGATTCTTGATGAAGGGTGTGTGTGTGTGTGTGTGTGTGTGTGTGTGCATTTTAGATTTTCTTCACTTGGTTTCACAACTCACACAGCTATAATTGACTGTGAGGCCCAACGTGCTTGGGCACAAATTTGAAAAGCAGTTGACTCTTTGTAAATGCCAAAATCCCTAGAGCACATAAATAATAATTAAATAACCGTTCCCTAACAAAACAGGCAATGCCTGCTAATTATAAATTTATCCTGCCTGTAATTGTTGCCTTAGAGAATTGTGTCTACCTGAATCCTTTTAACGTTTCAGCAGCTGCTGATTTCTCTTCAAAGGAGGAAAGTAGACAATTTGTCACCGTTGGTGACCTGCCTGAAGAATGACTTTCATTGTTTTCTTGAGTTAGCCAGTAACTTTCCGTTTACATAAATGAACTGCGGATGAAGGCTCTTTGTACTAACAGTCACTGTCCTTTAAAGAACCTTCTGTAGTCTTTCTTCTGCCACATCTGCATGTTCTTTTCTTTTTTTACTTTATAATGAATATATTTTAATGAATAGAACACAGGTAAGTGAGAGTCCCATGGACTGCAAGAAGATCAAACCTATCCATTCTGAAAGAAATCAGCCCTGAGTGCTCACTGGAAGGACAGATCCTGAAGCTGAGGCTCCAATACTTTGGCCACCTCATGAGAAGAGAAGACTCCCTGGAAAAGACCCTGATGCTGGGAAAGATGGAGGGCACAAGGAGAAGGGGACAACAGAGGACGAGATGGTTGGACAGGGTTCTTGAAGCTACCAACATGAGTTTGATCAAACTGCGGAAGGCAGTGGAAGACAGGAGTGCCTGGCGTGCTCTGGTCCATGGGGTCATGAAGAGTCGGACACAACTAAACAACAACAACAAAGGGAGCAGGATGATACAACATGCATTCACCCTTTATGGCCAACCCAGTTGCTTGAGTATGCCCTGTCAATCCAACTTGGCAGCATTAAAGTAGTTAAACATACAGTAGGAGAAATATGCTGTCAAGATCCCATTCTGCCTGAAGCAGGGACTGGGAGCTGACTCTTTGTTCAGAAGCTCACAAAATTCCATGCCAGCCACATGACTTTCTCCAAAGGTCACTGCTTAGTTCATCCTTTGCACATATATCCACTGAAATGCTTATTATGATACAGTTTGTACCACATATTAAAATTACAGTGGTACTTTGGTTCTCAAACGCCTTGACACTCATACAACTCAGAACCCAAAGACTGTAAACCCGGAAGTAAGTGTTCCAGTTTGCGAACTTTTTTGGAAGCCGAACGTACTCTGTTGTGAGTGTTACGCTTCTGGTTTGAGGGCCACACTTCCGTTTTGAGTGTTACGCTGAGGTCTGTCTGTTCTTGCTATTTCTTTTGCCTTTTTGTTTTTGCGGCTCTGTTTTGTTTTGTTTTGTTTTTGTGACTGTGTGGAACCCAGTTCAGCTACTGATTGATTGTGTGACTGCAGTACATTGATTATTGCTTTCATTTTATGGATCAATGGTCTCGTTAGATAGTAAAATTCACGTTAAATTGCTGTTTTAGGGGTTGTTTTTAAAAGTCTGGAATGGATTAATTCCTTGTGCATTACTTTCTATGGGAAAGTGCGCCTTGGTTTTGTAACGCTTTGGTTTTGGAACGGACTTCCAGAAAGGATTATGTTTGAGAACCAAGGTGCCACTGTATACTGTACTGAACTTGACACCCAGCAAATTAGTGAAAATGTACAAAAGTTCTAATTTATGCTGGAAGTGTCATGAGGTAGAGGGGATCCCGATTCATATGTGGTGGTTGTGTAAATATGCTAGAGAGTATTGGGAAATGATTCACACAGAATTAAAAGAGATTCTGAAACTCACATTTCCCAAAAGATAAGAGGCCTTTCTATTGGGGATGATAGGTGATGACATTCCAAAAAAGGGGCACTCAATATCTTTCTGTACGTGACTGCTGCAACCAGAATAGTATATGCAAAAAAATTGAAAGAAGAAGAGATACCCGCAAAGGAAATTTGGCAGAACAATTTGATAGAATACATAGAATTAATAACCATGACTGCAAAACTAAGGAATAAGGATGAGTTGAAGAGAAGAGAAGAATGGAGGTGTTTTGGAGATTATCTTAGAGGGTACAATATACAATTTAACCTGCAAGTAGGAGTTAACATATGAGCAGCGGATAATATCAAAAAAGGAAGACGAGGTGATAATGGGTGAAATATCAGGATATGCAGCACATCTAGATTTCCCTAGAATTCCCTAGAGATGGATTGGGAAGTCTTAGGAAAAGAGAGAAGTGATGGATACTGTACGATGTGTGTATAAAAGCTGTCAAAACTGCATAAATAAAAATAAAATTATATTGTACTGGGCAGAACCACTAAGCTAGCTTCCCAGCAGGCAGGTTGCCATAGGAGCCAACTCCTAGAGGCCGATGTCCCTTTGGCCTCCCCAATAAAATATTTGAAGGGGCCACCCCCCAAAGTTAATGGGCACTGCCATTCAAATTGTGTACCTTCACCACTCTTGTGAAGGATTATGTGGAGCAGGGCTTACCTGGACCCCCAATATTTTATTCGTTGGAACTTCTGAGGGGTTGCTGTTGCTTACTGGAACGGAGAAGGGTTGGGGTGAGGCAGCAGGGAGGTTGGTGCTGTGAAAATGGAGCCAACCTGCTGGTCCCACCGGTGCATTGACCCTGCGTTGACCTACTCTCCCCATTGCCCCTCTCCCTCTCGGTAAGCAATAATGACCCACCTGCTTGGAAGTTTGCATAGCATCTCCACTCCACCAGGTGAACCGCTTCTGCTAACACATGAAAGATGCCATAGGTTGTATATGCACCCATCTGTATTGGGTTTCATGCTAGGACAACTGCTATTGCCTCCCACCATAATAAATAGTTCCAGGGACTATATTTTGAGAGACATCCCTTTTCTACTCAGGGCTAGCAAGTAGGGGAAAACAAACTGCATCAGGAAGTGTCTTGGGTTGGGGATCAGTTTGGTGGTGTGGGGATAGAGGAACTGGCGCCTGCATAACATAGATAGACTTTTTAAAGTGTTAGCCATAGCAGGTAGCTCCTGATTGGACTCACTGGGTAGCAAAATTACTCTGAAACCACTTTGTCTGTGGTGTAGATATGCCTAGTGATTCATTATTTTCTATCTTCAGAAAACCTTTCCCCTGAAGGAACATAAAACAGATCATGATTTTTCAGCAAAAGGAACTTTTGGTCACACAAGGTAATGATCTCTCTGAGTCTGAGTGAAAAGTTAATTCTGATGGATTTTTTTTTAAAAAAAGATATCCTCCACCTGCTGGCAGCACACTTTAGCTGCTGAAGTGTAAGGAAGGGTGAAACCATTTTTTAAAGGTGTGTGAATTTATGAGCTTGCATATGCCTAGCACTGCTAAAATATCTGCCCTCAGCTACATGTTGACCTGATTTGAACGTTATTTCTGCAGTTGCAAAATCACCATCATGTGATCTGAACACGTACATTTAAATTTGGGAATATTTCACTGGAGTGCTTCTGTCACATGGTGAAAGCAGGCACTGATGAAGAGTTTGGAAGGGAAAAACCAGGGGTAGGTAACCTAAGGCCCGGGGGCTGGATGCGGCCCAATTGCCTTCTCAATCCTGCCTGGGAATCAGCGTGTTTTTACATAAATATAATGTGTCCTTTTATTTAAAATGCATCTCTGGGTTATTTGTGGGGCCTGCCTGGTCTTTTTACATGAGTAGAATGTGTGCTTTTATTTAAAATGCATCTCTGGGTTATTTGTGGGGCATAGGAATTCATTCATTATTATTTTTTTCAAAATATAGTCCAGCCCCCCACATGGTCTGAGGGACGGTGGACCGGCCCATGGCTGAAAAAGGTTGCTGACCCCTGGGGAAAACAAATGCCAGCTCTCACCACATGAAACCACATGCATTTATGAATATTTGTTGGCAGTATTCAAATGAGGTGAATTAATGTTCACAACATTAATTTGAAAAATGGGCTCAAAACATTAAGCCTACTTCAGCTACTGAATTGTGTGCACACGTGTGAGAGAGAAAGAGGAAGGAAGGAAAGAAGGAAAGAAGGATCACAACCAAGAAACACTCCCTGGTCCTCACTGCTATTCTTTCATTTGATCTTCTTTACCACCTGTAGGAACATGAACAAGCTTTCTATGAAACTTATATTACATGCATGTTCAAAAGCACACTAGTGGAAGTAGATAAATAGGTACCGCTGTGGCAGGAAGGTAAACAGCATTCCTGAGCGCTCTGGTACTTGTCACAGTCCTCTGTGCGCCAGTAGCACTTTAGTCCTGCTGGCCAAATGACCCAGAAAGCTGTCTGTGGACAAACACTGGCTCCCTCGGCCTGAAAAGCGCGGTGAGTGCTGCACCCTATAGATGCCTTTGACTGGACTTAACCGTCCAGGGGTCTTTTACCTATCAGGTGTAGAAATCATATGCATGAAAGCACTATACAAAGGATGTCAGAGACAGCAGCACTCATGCTATTTTCAGGGATTGTCTGAATATCTTCTTCCTTTCGCAAGCTATAGTTTTTGCCCTCTGGTTTGCACTAAAGAACCCAACAGACAGAAAACTGCATTATCTTCTGCAGGATGGTTTGCAATAACACCCATGAATCTTAAGATTTAGACCTGGAAACAATGTATTTCTCCGCCACACTGCTATTCTAATTAGAATGCCAAAACTGAAATTTACTACACATGCTCATGTGCCACATTCCAATGAGGTGTGGAGCAGAGAAGGTGCTCCACAGCAGAGAATCCATCTGTGAATAAACAGAATTCTGCCTATGAAATGAAATGCCTCTACGGAAGGAAACACCCCTGCCATTTATCACACTGATTTATCTCCTTTGAAATTTCACTCCAGTTTCCCAATCATTCAACCTGCTCTTGTAATTTATACAATTGGAAGGGATCCTCATCCAACCCCCAGCAATTCAGGAATCTCAGGACAGGTAGCCATCCAACCACTACCTAAAAGCCTCCAAGTGAGGAGAGTCCATCCACCACATCTTGTGGGAGTCTGTTCCACTGTCAAACAGCTCTTATTGTCAGAAAGTTCTTCCTGATGCTTAGTCCGAATCTCCTTTTTTGTAACTTGAAGCCATTGCTTTGGGTCCTAGCCTTTGGAGCAAGAGAAAGTAGGCTGGTTCCATCCTCCATGTGACAGCTCTTTAAATATTTGAAGATGACTATCATATCTCCTCTTAGCCTCCACTTTACCAGGCTAAAGAGACCCAGTTCCCTCAAATATCCCTCATAAGGCTCGGTTTCCAGACCCTTGATCACCCTAGTTGCCCTCCTCTGCACACGTTCCAGCTTGTCAATATTCTTCTTAAATTGTGGTGCCCAAATCAGGACACAGTACTCCAGGTGTGGTCTGACCGCACAGAATACAGTGGTACCTCGGGTTACAGATGCTTCAGGTTACAGATTATTCAGGTTATAGACTCTGCTAACCCAGAAATAGTACCTCGGGTTAAGAACTTTGCTTCAGGATGAGAACAGAAATCGTGCTCCAGAGGCCCCATTAGCTAAAGTGGTACCTCAGGTTAAGAACAGTTTCAGGTTAAGAATGGATCTCCAGAACGAATTAAGTTCTTAACCAGAGGTACCACTGTACGAACAGGATATTATAAAGGTACTTCCCCCTTCCTTCCTTCCTTCCTTCCTTCCTTCCTTCCTTCCTTCCTTCCTTATGGGCTTTTCTTTCTTTTAGTTAATAATGTAATTAAAAGCTTAATGCAACATAGAAATGCCCATTAATACTTTGCCTTAGGGTTGATTCATACAGCTGACTGCCTTCCACAACTTTTGCATGCATCTAATAGGGCTTGCGAGTGGTCTGCTCATATGAGCCGCGAAATGCCGGAGGAAGGGATGTACGCAAAGCCACAGCAGTGACTTTGTTGAGGAAGGGGGCGAAAACTTGGAAATCTCCAGTCAGAAGCACAGAATAAGCTCCCACCACCCTATTAAGCCCTGCTGAATGTAAACAGTGAATAATGGAATGCATAAATTATACCAGATTTATTTGTAAAAATACTTGCAAACCACAATGTCATTAAAAATATCAAAGCAGTGTACAACACAAACACACACACAGAGAGAGAAAAGATCAAAATCACAGATCAGCTAACTTCAATAGAAGGGGGGAGTTTTGCCTTAAATTTTATCTGCATGAGCCTGCAGGCACAGAAAACTTTTCAGCATCTATAATGATGATGATGATGATGATGATGTTGATGATGAAGGTGCCTTTGAGTCTCTGTAGGAAGAACATTCCACAACTACCTTTTGATATCAGATGAGCATCACCTACTCTGGGGACAATCAAATACACACCTACAGATTATCTCAGTGATCGAGGTAGGATGTTCAGTAAAAACCAGGATACTCCAAAGATGTTGAGCTTTTTCTCCCCAACAAAAACACCAAAAACTCATGATTTTTCGATTGATTTGTCTAAGATCCAACAAGGCACCACCTTTCGGAAATTTCCCCCAGACATCAATTCCGCCTTTGGAATCATAGGAAAAACTAGTGCGGGTCTTTTCACAATGGTGTCCTATACTGTTGGCTATCTGCTCCCATCAGCACAGTAGCCACCATACTATCTGGACCAGATCCAAAGGCAGCCTCACACAGAGTGCATTGTAGTAATCCAGCCTTGAACTCAGCAGTGGATGAACTACAGTGGTCAGACTAACCTTGTCCAAGAACAGCCACAGCTGGAGAACCAGGCCAACCTGGCCTAAAACACCCCTGACCACTTAAGCCTTTAGCGACACAGATGTATCCAGCTGTACCCCCCCAAGCTACTCTACGAACTTCTGATTTTTGCTTGCTAAATGTATAAAAATGTAAAGGGACCCCTGACCATTGGGTCCAGTAGTGGCTGCCTCTGGGGTTGCGGCGCTCATCTCACTTTATTGGCCTAGGGAGCCGGCGTACAGCTTCCGGGTCATGTGGCCAGCATGACTAAGCCGCTTCTGGCGAACCAGAGCAGCGCACGGAAACGCCGTTTACCTTCCCGCTGGAGTGGTACCTATTTATCTACTTGCACTTTGTTGTGCTTTCGAACTGCTAGGTTGGTAGGAGCAGGGACCGAGCAATGGGAGCTCACCCTGTCGTGGGGTTTCGAACCGCCGACCTTCTGATCGGCAAGTCCTAGGCTCTGTGGTTTAACCCACAGCACCATAGATAACAATTATTTTGTTGATAAACATACAAAACAAGATCTGGAAAGCCTAATAAATTTATGTGAGAAGCATACAAAAGGTTTTGCAAAATACAGAAGCTACTAGCCAGATATTTTTAAGGAGACCACTTGCAAGGAACAAGACACATAGACCTGGATGTGCCAGAAAAGTAATCAATTTCTAATGTGGTGTGTTCTGCTTTTTCCTACATTTCCCAGACAATTCTTAATGGATACCTGCTAGGGCCTATGTCAACCTGGAATCATAGCCCCTGGTTTGGGAGTTCTTCCTTCAGCAAAAGACTGCTAAGTATGTTTAGAAACCCAAAGAAGCAAGAGGAAGGCATGCCCAGATCCTACATAGAAGGACACTTATTTCAGCAGGAAAGAAACAGATTTTCATACTTCAGGATCTCATATGCCAGGTTTGTGACCAGGTTTATTGGCTGCTGGGCACCTGTAGTTGTCCACTTCTATAGGTGCTCCCTCAGGCTGACTATAAGGAGATCTAAATATTTTGCTTCCATGGCCAATTAAACGTAGTCATTTATTTCATCCAAGCCAAAACTATACAGAAGTTTGCATTGACTACAGTTTATGGAAACAAGCCAGGATCATATACCATGGTTTGAAGTGAATTACAGTTTAGGAAAACAAGCCAACACTAGTCACAGTTCCTCAAGGTTCAGGCATAACAAATAAGTGTCGGGAGCTGAAAATGGAAGGGTGACAGCCTGATTTACATGCAGTTTCAACAAAGGAGGAGAAAGGAGGGGGAAGCATGTGAGTCCTGCGGTTTATGCACACAGCACTAAAACAGAGATAAGGTGAGGAGAGGTAAAAGGTAAAGGACCCCTGGACGGTTAAGTCCAGTCAAAGGTGACTATGGGGTTGCGGCACTCATCTCACTTTTCAGGCCGAGGGAGCTGGTGTTTTTCTACAGACAGCTTTCTGGGTCATGTGGCCAGCATGACTAAACTGCTTCTGCCGCAACGGAACACCATGACGGAAACCAGAGCACACGGAAACGCCGTTTACCTTCCCGCCACAGTGGTGCCTATTTATCTACTTGCACTAGTGTGCTTTTGAAGTGCTAGGTTGGCAGAAGCTGGGACAGAGCAACAGGAGCTCACTCCATTGCACAGATTCGAACCGCCAGCCTTCTGATCAGCATGCCCAAGGAGCTCAGTGGTTTAGACCACAGCGCCACCTGCATCCCTAAAACAGAGATAGGCTACTCTATTCTCCAAATGTTGCTGGATTAATAATAATAATAATAATAATAATAATAATAATAATAATAATAATAATAATTTATTTATACCCCGCACTCCCCGGCCAGAGCCGGGCTCAGGGTGGCTAACTCCAGTAAAATTACAATAAAAACATAATGGGGGGGGGGGACAATTTAAAATACAGGTTAGAATGCAATTTAAAATGCAGCCTCATTTTAAAAGTAGCTCATAAATCAAAACTGTAAGGGGAGGGAAACAGAAAGACCAGACTGAGTCCAAACCCAAGGCCTGGTGGAACAGCTCTGTCTTGCAGGCCCTGCAGAAAGATGTCAAGTCCCGCAGGGCCCTAGTCTCCTGTGACAGAGCATTCCACCAAGTCGGGGCCAGTACTGAAAAGGCCCTGGCCCTAGTTGAGACCAATTTAACCACCTTGCGACGTGGGACCTCCAAAGTGTTGTCATTTGTGGACCTTAAGGTCCTCTGATTACCAGGAGAGGTGGTCCCGTAGGTACGTGGGTCCTAGGCCGCATTAACAGTTTCATCATCCCTGATAATTGTCCCTGCTGGCTGGCACTGATGGCAGTTGTAGTTTAACAACATCTGGCATGTACCATGTTGGGTTCTCCTCCACTAAATCGCAGAATGGCCTAGGTTTTCACTCTAAAGTCCAGAAATCAGAGACTGGCATCTTAGCAATTGCTTGACACCATTTTATTTGAAGAAAGCACATAAAACATAGGAACCCTTTATCTTGAAGATTACAGATTACAGACAAATAATTCTAGTACTACACTTTGCTCCAGAGGAGTAGCTTTAGCAGTAGGCCGGCCAACCAATTCTATTGCCGCTTTGCTATTGCCCCAAGGAGGTATCTATTCCATACACATTGCCTGCTTATCCTTGGTAAGGAAAGCGGTTGACAGCTTAATCACTTTATAAAGCTGCCTTGGAGCAAAATATGTCTATATGAATGAATGTTTCAGTTTTGCCTGAATCCACAGAAGTCCAACACCTTAGAAGAGAAATGCATGCTAAGGATCTCATAAAGTACAATGCTTAGGGGGTGGTTATGCAATATGCTCCCCTCTGCTTAATCAGCAGGCAGAAGTGTTGCGTGACAGCTGCATTTCTTTCAGGAGGAAGACTACTCATGGGAAGTGCAGGGGAAAGCTCTATTAACCCCGCTGATGCTGCTCTTAGAATGTATATTCAAGAATCGGAGAAAACCCATAAAATACATAGCACAAGCTCACATCAGTGCCTAGGTACTCCCATGACTCCCCATGCAAAAACCTGTGAGGGCATCTTGAGATCAACTATCCTGTGAGATGGAGCAAGTGTGTGTGTGTGTGTGTGTGTGTGTGTGTGTGTGTAAAATTTAGCTTTTAGTCCTGTTATGCTTGTAGATGTTATTTCATAGTTATATTTTGCATTGTCACATTTCAGAAATCCGTACTGTGAAAGCTGCCTATGGGGCATGCTTTGCTTGAAAATTTGGCAGATAAATATTTCAAACAAAGAAAAATCAAACAAACGTGGCCAACATACAAGACCCACTCTAACTTATCTAAAAGGTAAAGGCGACTATGGTCAAAGGCGACTATGGGGTTACAGCACTCACCTCGCTTTCAGGCCGAGGGAGCTGGTGTTTGTCCACAGACAGCTTTCGAGGTCATATGGCCAGCATGACTAAACCGCTTCTGACACAATTGGTCACCGTGACGGAAACCAGAGCACATGGGAACACTGTCTACCTTCCCATTGCAGCAGTACCTACTTATCTGCTTGCACTGGTGTGCTTTCGAACTGCTAGGTTCACAGGAGCTGGGACAGAGAAACGGGAGCTCACCCCATCGTGGGGATTTGAACCTCTGACCTTCTGATCAGCAAACCCAAGAGGCTAAGTGGTTTGGACCACAGAGCCACTCGCGTCTAACCTATCTACTGTACTTTGGGAGAGGTAAAGGCAGTGGCAAGAAACTGGTGCAAGAAGTGACTGGACCTGAAGGAATGGGTTTCCCAAACCCAAAACTGACTGTGAAGGCAGTTTGAAAACCTCACCAAAATCCCTATTTTTCCTTAGCTAAAATCCATTAACTTGAGCTCTGAGTCAATGTATAAACAAAAACCCGACTGTGCTCGAAGCTCTCTCCCTTATTAGTCCGTGGCAGCAATGAGTGACCTTGCCAAGTTCCAGTAGAGCAGGGATGATGTGTGTGTGCCTTATCTTATGTGCTGACCACAAAAGACGCACAGACCCAATCTGGGAACAGGGCCAGAGCGTGTTCCCGGAGATGATGACCTATTCCTCCCTGATAAGAGCAGGAAGAGGAAGATACTTTTATGGTCAGAAGTACAGGAAGGAAGATCCTTTTATGGTTGAGAATACCAGAGCAGGAACATATGTGATGTCAACCTGCGTACATAGGCTGACGTGGTTGGGTTCCTCGGGAAGGTGGGAGAGGGTGCCTGGAGGATATATATACTGCATGAAACTTCTGATTTCTTTGGACTTGCTGTGGACTTAATCACACAAGTGCCTTCTGCTATCCGGAGAGCAGAATAAACTCTTTCTTGGCATCAACCTCGGTGTCATTTGACTTCCTTCCTCCCATCCGGGAGCAACGCAGACCCAATCGGTGAACTCCAATAAGGCTACAGACCCAATGCAGAATTCTAGTCTGATAAACTTCTGACATAATGAATAGACTCATATAATGAGGTCACTCAGATAGAAGCTGGTTCATTCAACTTATTTCCAATGTGGTATGTGGGGGGATATCTATCCAAAGGTGTATAATTCAGTGCCACCCTACCAACACTGATGAAGTTGCCTACCTTGATGGGTTGAGAGCATGTGGCAATGAAGTCAGGGTCACACAGCTGCACCAGTAGGAGCACTGCTGCCAATCCAGTGCTCTCAGGCAGCCTCAAGCTTGACACTTCACATTTAGGTAAGCAGCAGTGAGGATGGTATCATGAGACGACTCTGCAATTTTATCACACCACATACACCTAAACTGCTTCTATGATCTTTTAGCAGCTCTGAGGATGCTGCTGCATGCAGCTTCTACATAGTGAGTGTAACATGTAGACACTCCAAAATATTCAGAGGATTGCCTTTGAAGATTTGTGAAATTTTCATAATAATGATGTTCAGAGTCTACTGAGGTTGTATAAACATGCTGTCCAAAATCTCTGGAGAAGAGCTGGTAAGTCTTATGGAAATGGGAACCTCAGAAAATTTGCCTTCCTGCCATTGTTCACCTCACCTGCTTTCCCTTCCGGCCAGTGACAACAACCTTCCGAAACACAATTGTGGCAGGATTGTGTGCAATCAAAGAAAGCAAGACCTTCCACAGCACATACCTGCTTCTTTCTAACAGAATCATACTCGGGCATGCTTATACTTGTCTTATTTATAATTTTAGAAAACATGAAACACACAGGTTTATGAACCAAATGACCAGCAAATGTTATTTATATTCTATTTCCCCCCGCTCGCTACAAATCTAGGGCACCAGCAGCTAAATATATAACATCACACAGCCTAGGTCGACATTTTACATCGTTCTACGGAGTTCCCATTGGTCACAAGTTTTATCATTCCAATAAAGCACTCTGAAATGTTATAGAAACCAAAGACTCTCAGTTTTCCATATGTGACTGGATCAGCCACTGAAACACCTCTACATGGAAAAACCAACTGATTCTGTTTTCAATATGCCTTGCTTTCTGTTGGACTGCTAGATGTCTCAAAACCAAACAAAATAGCATAAACTGCTAGATTATTATTGAGAAAATAATCACTCTATACCCTCATCCCGTGACAAGTACTGGTGTTACCCCCACTAAGATTGCACTGAGTGAAATGATTTTCCATGTTCAAACTGTAAGTTAGGGAAACACAGCTAAACAAAATCCAATGTCATATCAATTATATCGGTTCACTGTGCTACAGAGAGTATGATCGCTCTGCTGCCATGAAAGTGTCACAGAATATTACATGGATGAAGCCGTTGGGGGAATAAAATTTTCCTTACGACACAAGCACAAGTAAACAGGAGACGTTAAAGCAAGCCATCGTATGTTTCATTATTCAAAGATCAGACATTATCCTTTAAATGAGAGCCAGTTTGGTGTAGTGGTTAAGAGCGGTAGTCTCGTAATCTGGGGAACCGGGTTCGCGTCTCCGCTCCTCCACATGCAGCTGCTGGGTGACCTTGGGCCAGTCACACTTCTCTGAAGTCTCTCAGCCCCACTCACCTCACAGAGTGTTTGTTGTGGGGGAGGAAGGGAAAGGAGAATGTTAGCCGCTTTGAGACTCCTTAAAGGGAGTGAAAGGCGGGATATCAAATCCAAATCCAAACTCTTAAAAGCAGAGGGTGGATGTTTCTCCAGTTATCAACCTTTTGCATTTGTCCCTTCATGCACTAAGGCTATATCAACAACAATTTTTCAAAGTTCACGGGTTAAACAAGAAACCAACTTTAAACAGTGACTATCCAAGCAAAGGGTCTTCATTTCAAAATAATAAAGGAGATAGCTATTATGGTCCCTTCCTTGTGAAGGTTTGAGAGTTGAGCATCGTTCCCAAGGAAGATATTCCAAAGCATTGGGAAAGAATATGTTAGCAAGAGGGAGACAGATTACTTTTTCTAACACATGAGGTCTCAAAGCCTGAGCTTTTGTTTGCTTCACACTCGCAGCTTTTCAACCCTGTTTTGTTTATCACTTGAAGCCTGGGGTTCCTCATATGGAAATTCCCAAAGAAAGAAAGAAACAGAACGAGTGTTTATTAGGAGAGGAAACATTGCCTAGCACAGCAAACGTGCCTATCAACCCATCTATGCTTTTATTTATTTATTTCCCCTTTCTGGTGCATTACCTGAAGCAAAAGCAGTTTCCACTTGGAAGCTAAATTGAAAATGACCTTGTGCTTTTTTTTCTTTTTTTACAAAAAGAGAAGGCGGCTGGCAGCTGAGGTCACTGGAGTATAGTGTGATCGACAGTGCAAGTCTTCCTATAGTTTGCAGGCATGTCTGGCAAAAGGAATTATACTGTAAAGAACCTTCTGTCATTTGCTTTGAAAGCAACATTAAAAAAAAAAATCTAATCTAGCACAACTCTAGTTTTGCAGGAGCTTTTAAGAAATGTCTTTCACCCTCCTGTTCTTTTCCTCAAACTACTACACATTAAGCAATACTAACCATCTTTTCCTAGCAGGTAGCTCCCAGCTGCAAAATATTGTTTTTCCACATAAAGGTAAAGGTAAAAGGACCCCTGACCATTAGGTCCAGTTGTAGCCGACTCTAGGGTTGCGGCGCTCATCTCGCTTTATTGGCCGAGGGAGCCGGCGTACAGCTTCTGAGTCATGTGGCCAGCATGACTAAGCCGCTTCTGGCGAACCAGAGCAGTGCACGGAAACACTGTTTACCTTCCCACCTATTTATCTACTTGCACTTTGACGTGCTTTCGAGCTGCTAGGTTGGCAGGAGTAGGGACCGAACAACGGGAGCTCACCCCATCGCGGGGATTCGAAACGCCGACCTTCTGATCGGCAAGTCCTAGGCTCTGCGGTTTAACCCACAGGGCCACCTGCATCCCTGTTTTTCCACATATCTCTATTTTATTTTATTTGGGGGGGAAACCTAAACACACAACCAAAACCAAAAGAAAAACCTGATACTCATCAAGATGTGGCCAAATTGATGAGGTCAAACACAATGGCATTTTAAAAAGAAAAGTGATTTTTCCATTAGCCATCTTTAAAAGATGAAGCCAGTTTCAAATGCTGTTCTACTGCAGGGAAATCATTAAGCTTGTTTAATGGCAATTAAAGAGAAAGAAAGAGAGTTTGCTATCGTTCTTTTCCTTAATGAGCATGCTAACTATCACAGGCATAGGAGGTTAGCCAATAAGCAGGAGCTGCTTCTAGAACAGTCATTTTCAACTCCACTGTTGTGATTGACAGGGACTTATTTTTAACTTCTATCTTTCACAGGCAAAGCTTAGGTGGGGGAAAAAATAAAATCATCGTTTCAAAGTAGGTGGGAAAACATACTGTGTGTGTGTGTGTGTGTTTTAAGGGAAAGAGTGACTTCTGTGTTTGAAAGTGTCCTATATAGAGATGAAAACACATCTTGTCACTTCTGAAGTATATTTAGAGAAGTTAAAAATAGTGCAAACGTACCATTGAAGTTCACCGCCCGGATGTAACTAAGCAGCTCTTTGCCATCGACGGTGCTCATGCGTGGACACAGGCCAATATATCCAGGACAAATATCTTTATGCATGTTGTGGAGTGCATATGCCATAGAGTACACAGCATCAATGACAAATTGGACCTTTCCTTCTTGTTCGTAAGAAGAGTCCCTTGCAATTCGTTCCAATCCTGCAGAGGAGGAAGGAAGCAAACAAACCAGATGATTAATGTGCTTTATTCTATAACTTCTGCAAAGTTACTTACATGCACCTAAAAAAATGTGTGTATACCGTATATATTCAATTCACTTGTTTATTTAATTCACGTTCCTGAGCACAATTCAAAGTGTTGGTGCTGACCTTTAAAGCCCTAAACGGCCTAGGCCCAGAATACCTGAAGGAGCATCTCCACCCCTATCACCCGTACAGCCCAGACACTGAGGTCCAGCTCTGAGGCCTTCTGGTGGTTCCCTCCCTGTGAGAAGTGAGGTTATAGGGAACCAGGCAGAGGGCCTTCTCGGTAGTGGCACCCGTGCTGTGGAACGCCCTCCCATCAGATGTCAAGGAAATAAACAACTACAGTGGTACCTCGGGTTAAGTACATAATTCGTTCCGGAGGTCCGTTCTTAACCTGAAACTGTTCTTCCCTTGAAGCACCACTTTAGCTAATGGGGCCTCCCGCTGCTGCTGCGCCGCTGGAGCACGATTTCTGTTCTCACCCTGAAGCAAAGTTCTTAACCTGAAGCACTATTTCTGGGTTAGCGCAGTCTGTAATCTGAAGCGTATGTAACCCGAGGTACCACTGTATCTGACTTTTAGTAAACATCTGAAGGCAGCTCTGTTTAGGAAAGTTTTTAATGTTTGACATTTTATTGTGCTTTTATTATTCTGTTAGTAGCTGCCCAGATAGGTGAGGTATAAATAATAAATTATCATCATCATCATTTTTTATTTGTATGCTGCCTTTCCACAGTTAAAACAATGCTTGGCGTCTTACAATATGAAAAGATTTACATAATCACAAGCATAGCAAAATAGTCAAAAATAAACAAAACACATCAAAAACTACATGACCAAACTGAACAATTTCCATAGAAAAATAAAGATACAAAAAGTTAATATCAGTCATATCAGTTAATATCAGTAACAACAGCAAAAACTCCCAACAAAACTTCCCTCAAAGGATCCCAGTCCTTGCTGGGCAGCAGCCGCAGCAGCCATCCTTATGAGGCCTGTCAGTAGAGAGTGACAGGACCAGGGTCCTCAGGCACTCATTATTATTTTTATTATTATTAAGAATATTTATACAAGAAGCTCTCAAAAGATCTGGACAATGCAGTCACATTCAAAAACATTTGCGGAAATAACATGGGTTTGCCTCATTTTTGGACTTCCCTCCTATTGTCAGACAAGCACAACCACAGAGGATTTCTGGAACGAGCGGACCTCGTTTGGTCTATGGTACAGCCAAGACTTCCATTGATGGCAGTTGCTAAGCAACAGCTTCTCACAAAGGACCTCTGTATCAAGAGTGTGGGGCAGATCACCTGGATCCAGCTCACACCATGATGGAAGCAGGTTTTGGGGGCTTGTTTGGGTTTTTTTTTTACAAACTTGATTGCAAAGTTTGAAAAACGTAAGTTTTTGTCTTCTAAGACTAGATACACACTGCCAGCCAAAACAAGGCCCTTTTTTTTACCCACAAAAATAAACTACATAAGACAGAAATATGGCCCTCTCCAGTTATTGTACACTGAGCCACCCTTATAAACTCATTCTGGGATGGTAAATAATGAGAACATTTCAAGGAAGAGTGCCTAGCTACATAGACTGTTTCCAAAGCCTCTGTTTTCAGCTTAGTGACTCTCACTGAACAGCTGGCTAAAGTTATTTATAGGATATTTTTACAGCATTCTGTCAGTCTGTTTTAAATGAAATGGAGAGAATACCTTTATTTTTTCCCCCCTACATCTATTGTCTGATAAACATAACATGCTGGAAGGAAACTGTATTTCGTGCCAAGAGGTGCCACCATCTTTCACTGTGTTTAAGGCTGCCTTATGCGTCACTATTTTTAAACAGGAGCAGCAAAAGCGTGGCAGACAGAAAACCGAGGTCAACACATAACCTATTTCAGTTTTTAGGGAGAATGTGAAGTTGCCAACTTTCAGATTCAGCTGTCTTGGCAGAGCGTAAATTTTGTTTTTTGTTATTGTTATTGTTTGTTTGTTTTTTGTTGTTGAGAAACCCTTGCATTATTTTTTTTTAAGCAAACCCATTAGATACTGACAAATATTGTGGGTTGCATCCAATTAAATCTTTTCATACATTGTGGTCTTGTTGAGAACCGCCATGAGACCTCCTGGTATAGGGTATATAAGTTGAAATAATAATAATAATAATAATAATAATAATAATAATAATAATAATAATAATAATAATAATAATAATAATAATATGTTCACTTCAATAGTTCTACTCTGAGTAGAAGCCAACTGCCCAAGGAAGAAGCCAACATATCACATATTACTTAACACAAAAAGTCACAATATATCTAATTCTTAAATCACTTATATTCTGGGTGTTTTGTTTTGTTTTTCATCCCAGTGCACTATTAAATGGATTACATACAAAATATGTCTTTAATTTATTTTTCTTCATATGTGCAAACATTTAGTAAATTTGCTCATTTTAGCTGTTATCCATAATCTGCCTAATCACAGCTATTCAAAAGGAAGTTCCCCCCTTTTCAGCCACTACGAAAAAGCCACTTTCACAAAATCCTCTCTTATTTTAAGTGCACAGATGTAGCGCCTTCATTCCTCTTGCTGGTCACAGCTCATTTACTTTTCAGCCATGGGCTTGCTGCTAATGAGATAAGAAAAACTGACACCAGATGATCTCCAGGTAAATGCATACTAATCATGCCATAACAAATCTGTTATTGTTATCCATTATTATCAGAATTAGTAAGAGAACAACTGTGGGCTCTCTTGTCTTCAAAGATGGAGTCCTGTTGAAAGTTCTTTCTGTTTCAACAATGAAATCAATGGAATGGTCACTTCTGGGTTTTCAGCGTTTGGGAGCCAAAACGTTCAGGAACTAAGCAGTTTGAACTAAGGTGTTCAAAAACCAACGTACAAATGAAAATGGTCTGTATTCGGATTCTTTTCATAAGAAATTATACGGCAGTTAGAAACAACTACACTGGTACCTTGGTTCTCAAACACCTTGGTTCTCAAACGCTTTGGTTCTCAAACGCCAAAAACCTGGACGTAAGTGTTCCAGTTTTCGAACGTTTTTCGGAAGCCGAACGTCCAATGCGGCTGTTGGCTATTGTTTCTGGGGCGCCTGAACCAAACAGAAGCTGCATCTTGGTTTTCGAACATTTTGGAAGTCAAACAGACTTCCAGAACAGATTACGTTTGGCGCTTTTGTTCTTCCTATTTATTTTGCGTTTTTGTTTTTGAGGTTTTTTCAGTTAATGCGTTTTTGTGACTTTGTGGAACCCAGTTCAGCTACTGATTCCTTGTTTAACTGTGTGACTGCGGAAATTGATAAAAGCCCCCCATCCAAACATTGACTATCATCAATGCAGGTAAGGGGGGGAAATTATTTTATTTTTTATCATCTACAATACTGTCTGATTTATTTTATAGTACAGTACATTGATTATTGCTTTCATTTTATGGATAAATGGTCTCGTTAGACAATTCATGTTAAATTGCTGTTTTAGTGGTTGCAAGTCTATGGGAAAGCGCACCTTGGTTTTGGAACGTTTTGTTTTTGGAATGGACTTCTGGAATGTACAGTGGTACCCAGGTTAAGTACTTAATTCGTTCTGGAGGTCCGTACTTAACCTGAAACTGTTCTTAACCTGAAGCACCACTTTAGCTAATGGGGCCTCCTGCTGCTGCCTCGCCACCGGAGCACGATTTCTGTTCTCATCCTGCAGCAAAGTTCTTAACCTGAAGCACTATTTCTGGGTTAGCGGAGTCTGTAACCTGAAGCATATGTAACCTGAAGCGTATGTAACCCGAGGTACCACTGTATTAAGTTTGAGAACCAAGGTACCACTGTACAGTGGTGCCTCACAAGACGAAAATAATCCGTTCCCTGAGTCTCTTCGTCTAGCGGTTTTTTCGTCTTGCGAAGCAACCCTATTAGCGGCTTAGCGGATTAGCGGCTTAGCGGCTAAAAGGCTATTAGCGGCTTAGTGGCTTAGAAAAAGGGGGGAAAGGGGGGGGGAAATCAGAACACTCGCAAGACGTTTTCATAGGGAAATTCCCATAGGGAAATTCGTCTTGCGAAGCAGCTCAAAAACGCAAAACCCTTTCGTCTAGCAGGTTTTCCGTCTTGCGAGGCATTCGTCTTGCGGGGCACCATTGTAATTGATCAATCGTATTTATTCTTCACTTTTTACTCCAAGGAACTCAAGGTGGAATATGTGCCCCCCCCCCAATTTAATCCCCACAGCAATCCTGAGAGGCAGTGACAGATGGCTTTATGGACAAGTGGGAATTTTGACCTTGATCTCCCAAGTCCTAGTCCCACACTCTAACCATTACACCCCCACTGGTTCTAAATAAACACCAGAATGTGTTTCCTATATCAGGCAAGCCTATATTTTTATTGTGTTAAACAATTTTTTTTAAAAAATGTTTTTTTCTTGAAAATTAATATCCAATATGCTCTTCCACCCAAAAGGAAAACATGTTTGTTCTTTAGCACTACTAAAAATATATGAGGTGTAAATGTTTCCACTCTGACACATGCATATTGAGCACTTCCCTTCTTAGTCATAAACACATAATCTTGTAAACCTCACAGCTTCAAAACATCAGTAATATAAAATAATTGCAGAACCGTATCCCAATGTCATTAGCGGAAATGTCAAAAACATATTCAAATTATCTGTAGGAATGGGGTGGGGGCAGTGCTTTTTTCTGGGGGGATGTAGGGGTACGCATACCCCTAAACATTTTGTGAATCTTTGTACTTTTGTCCATTTACTGTATTTATTTTTCCCAATTTGAACCATTTGAACCATAAAAAGGTGATTTTCTTGACTCAAAATGAGAGTACCCCTAAACATTTTTTTAGAAAGAAAAGCACAGGCTGGGGGGGGGGAAGAAAGAGGAAATGGGGGGAAAGGTATTCTTGTTTCCAAGTGAATTTTTATTGTTTTCCTTACATATTCTTTTCCAACAAATTGTAATAGCACCATACATTCCCTTTGACTCTGCCGTGTCACGACCCCCCTACCTCCCCACAACTGGTATATTTATCCTCTTTCCATCACACACATCATTCTCAAATTAGTACTATTATACATTGGAGGTATTGTGTCAATCCTGCTAGTGTCTTGACCTCTTTACAATTCTTCTTTAAATATTCAATAAATTTACTCCAGTAATTTTGGTATCTTTGATCTCCCTGGTCCCAGATCCTCCCTGACAATTTGGCAAGTTGTGCATATTCTGTCAACTTCGCCTGCCACTCCTGTATAGTTGGTATATCTTGTACTTTCCATCTTTGGGCCAGAAGGGTCCTCGCGGCAGCTGTAGCATACATGAACAAATTTTGATCTTCTATTTTAATTTCTGTTCCTATTAAGCCTAATAGACATGCTTCCGGTCTTTTGGGGAAAGTATATCTAAATGTTTTTTTGAGTTCATTATAAATTGATTCCCAAAATTTTTTTACCTTATCGCAGGTCCACCACATATGGAAATAGTCCCCATCTGCCTTTTTGCATTTCCAACACTTTCTTTCTTTTTTCCTATACATTTTAGCTAATTTTACTGGCGTCAAATGCCATCTATACATCATTTTTAGCAAGTTTTCCTTTAAAGCCATGCATCCTGTGAATCTCAAACCCTCCTTCCATAATCTTTTCCACGCATCCAATTCAATGTTATGCCCAATATCAATTGCCCATTTTATCATTGATTCCTTTACTACTTCGTCTTTTGTATACCATTCTAGCAATAAACTATACATTCTTGATAAAATTTTATCTTTACAGTCTATTAACTCGATTTGGAATTTCGATTTATTATCATCGAACCCATTTCTCTTTTTGTCTTCCTTTAATAAATCACTGATCTGATGGTATTGCAGCCACCCTGTTAACATCTTTTCAATTTGAGCTTTATCCCTTGGGCTGTTTTCCTAGTAATATCGTCATATGTTACTCTTTCCCCTTCCATGTTTACTTTTTTTGTTGTCAGCACCTCAATTGGTGATATCCAAGGTATTCTTATGTTGAATTTACAGTTATTTCAATATCAAAATTCGTAACACAATGCAACAAGAACTTATACAAAAATATTAGTCACCCCAAACATGATGTAAATTCAGTCATTCCAGAAGGGGAAAATGGGTGTTGTGCAGAAGGCACAACATAGACACAGAGTTGTATTTGTACACAATAGAGGTGAAGGCTGGCATGTATTAGCAGAGAATAATAATAATAATAATAATAATAATAATAATAATAATAATAATAATAATATAATTTATTATTTATACCCCGCCCATCTGGCTGGGTTTCCCCAGCCACTCTGGGCAGCTTCCAACTGAAGAAGAGTCTGGATTTGATATCCTGTTTTATCCACTACCCCAAGGAGTCTCAAAGTGGCCAACAATCTCCTTTCCCTTCCTCCCCCACAACAAACACTCTGTGAGGTGAGTGAGGCTGAGAGACTTCAGAGAAGTGTGACTAGCCCAAGGTCACCCAGCAGCTGCATGTGGAGGAGCGGGGAAGCGAACCCGGTTCACCAGATTACTAGTCCACCGCTCTTAACCACTACACCACACTGGCTCTAGTCATAGAAGGGACAGGACTAAGAGGGATGGTTGGGACAGTTGCAATTGACTCATGTCTGATTGGGTTCTGAAACTGACTCACAGCTGATTTAACCCTTGCTTGGTGCCTAATAAGGCACCTTTTTGGACTAATTACTCAGGGTCCCAAACCCACCAGTGTATTTCTTAATTGCATGCTGGTTAATTGGTGCTGGTTTGGCCACATAAGAATCTGCATTAACAAATTAGGAGAAAACAGCACTAAAATACTAGTAAATTCACAGGAGGTTTTTATATATATAAAAAAGAAACTGATTTGGAAATGTGGAGAACAGAATTTAAGACTAGAAAAAGGAGACATTAATTGATCATCTAGATAGGCAGTTATTAAACACAGAAATTTAACCAGTGAACAGATATGGCCTGATATTTATCACTGAGAGGTGATATGATAGCCATCCTCAAGTACCCAAGGGACTGTCAGATGGGGCGGACTTGTTTTTTGCTGTTCTGGAGGGTAAGCCCTGAACTAATGGCTTCAAGTTACAAGAAAGGGATAAAAATATGAAAACGAGAGGCTTGAGATTTGCCCATCCCTAAGCAGTCCCAATCCCTTGGCCTCTGGAACCAGATGCCAATAAGAGGTTGTGTGGGTAACTATCCCCCGACAAGTGTTGTGCTTAAAAGTATCCTGCTGTGTTCTTGTGTCGTACTAGTTATTACCACAACACTAAAGTAAAGGACTCCTGGATGGTTAAGTCCAGTCAAAGGCAACTACAGTGGTACTTCGGGTTACAGACACTTCAGGTTACAGACGCTTCAGGTTACAGACTCCCCTAACCCAGAAACAGTACCTCAGGTTAAGAACTTTGCTTCAGGATGAGAACAGAAATCATGCTCCGGCAGTGCGGCAGCAGCAGGAGGCCCCATTAGCTAAAGTAGTACCTGAGGTTAAGAACAGTTTCAGGTTAGGAATGGACCTCCAGAACGAATTAAGTTCGTAACCTGAGGTACCACTGTATGTGGTTGCAGCACTCACCTCACTTTCAGGCCAAGGGAGCCGGCGTTTGTCCACAGAGAGCTTTCTGGGTCATGTGGCCAGCGTGACTAAATTGCTTCTGGTGCAACCGAACACCCTGACTGAATCCAGAGCGCACGGAAATGCCATTTACCTTCCTGCCACAGTGCTACCTATTTATCTACTTGCACTGGTGTGCTTTCAAACTGCTAGGTTGGCAGGAGCTGGGACCGAACAATGGGAGCTCACTCTGTTGCAAGGATAAGCCCAAGTGGCTCAGTGGTTTAGATCACAGTGCCACCCGCGTCCCAACACGCCTACCACCCAGATACTTAATATACCCCTCCCTGAGTTGTGAAAAATCTGGTGCAGGTAGACGAGGGAGAGCTCAAGGTGAATGTGGGAGACCTTCCCAAAATCCCTACTCAATCCCCTTCAAGGTGGCATCACCCATTCAAGCCCATACAGTGGGAAGCACAGATGGCACATAGGAAGTGGAGAAGGGCTACAGTGTGGCCTGCCTTATAGAAGGCACACCTGGAATGTGCCCATAATTGGTCAAGCGTTCCACTAGTGTTGGCATGCCGGTGTGCCCAATCCATGCCCCCCTGGTCTCCCTCACACACATCCTTTTAAGCAGATCATTGTGACATTGCTTCTCCAGTATATTTCCGTGGGAGCTGTGAGGTTTTGTCTCCTTTTGAAAAAGCAGGTAATTCTCCCCATTAATTTATCTTTTATATTCTGCCTTAAGATTCCATAGTCTTAGCATGGGCAGCAACATGTGACAAAAAATGCATCTCTGTATCCAGTTGGTTCACAGTCTAAATACTCATGATATTTTAGGGTGCTTATATGTGAAGAAGTCAGTTGTTTGATTCATCTAATCAAGAAACTGACTTATTACCTGGCAACACCCCCACCCCATGATATAGTTCTATTAATCAATTAATCCATTTTTTTTTTTTGTATACCACCTTTCCATAGTTAAAACCATGCTCAAGGCGGCTTGCAACATGAAAAATTGTGCATAGTTACAAACATAACAAAAGTAGTCATAAACAATAAATAAAACTCATCAAAAAGTACACAGCCAAATTGAACATTTTCCACATAAATCTAAACAGATAAAAAAATAAAGATACAACAAATTATTATCAACAACAGCAACAACCCCTCTACCGACACCCCCCCCCCCAAAAAAAAACAACAACACCCTTGTCCAAGAGTTTGTTCCTCTGGTCTGCCCCCCCCCCAGCACTCTAGATCTGCTTGTTTCTTAAGAACTGTTCCGTTTCCATTTGCAATTAAACCTTCCACATTTCAGATTATATCCAAAAACAGAGTTCCATGTAGGCATCTTCACGGCTGTGTCATTTTGTATAATCTAAACGTATTGCAAGGAGGCAGATGCATAGCTTTTCTCTCTTACGAGATCCAATTAAGGGGAAATATGTAGTCCAGTTTTCTCAGAGTTTTTCTGGTTCATACCAATACTCATTATTCAGAGGTCTACTTTATTGCCAGTGCACATGAGAGCTAGATAGATAACCTTATTTGCAACATAATCTTTCATTTTCATCCCTTGCAAACATGTCGCTCATAAATCACATTGCCACATAAATTAGAAACAAGTTTATTATTTTATTAGCCCTATATGTCTCTCCCTAATTAAGTACTGAGGGAATGAGATTACAGTTTTCTGCATACTCTCTCTACCTCCCTCTCTCTAAGCTGCTTCAGGATTCCAGCTTTCCTGAAGTACCACAGTTATAGCAAAGACCATCTTTGCTCTCCATCAATATATACAAACAAAAAGGAACAAGGCTGCTAAGAATGTTCCCAATCTAATTGTTTCAAGATCTAAAACAGTAGTTTACCCAGGTGACAGTGACTCATCAACTTAATTGGCTGTAAAATTTAATTATAGCTGTACTTCCCAAAGTAAATGTTAATGTATAGCTACAAAATGATGCATATCGTGAATGCCATAAATATAAGTCAACCACCCACAAAAAAATGTCACACCTTTGGTATTCTCTGTTATGAAATATGCTTGCACCGGTCACTGGAAATGGAATCATGACATTTTCACAGTGTGGATTTAAGCTATATAAAATGCCTATGTTGAAATACCAACGTTTCTCTCATCAATACAACACTACGATGGGGAAAGCTGTATCTGGTGAAAATTTACTCTTCCGCTGTTCTTTCATTTACAGTTGCTTCTCTTTCTCAGGGTCTGGGTTCCAGGATCTGGAAAAAACTCAAGTTCTTGTGTTGTCCACTATGAAGCTGTAAAGAAGGGGCAGCAATTCCACAAAGTAGTTCAAACGAGCTAGCCAACTATGATGTGTAGAAAGAAGAGCAAAGTAAACCAGAATCAAGCTAGGCTTCAGTATACCTGATGGAGCATCTCCACCACTGTCATTGAGCCTGGACACTGAGGTCCAGCTCCGAGGGCCTTCTGGCGGTTCCCTCACTGTGAGAAGTGAGGTTACAGGGAACCAGGCAGAGGGCCTTCTTGGTAGTGGAACCCGCCCTGTGGAATGCCCTCCCATCACATGTCAAGGCAATAAACAACTATCTGACTTTCAGAAGACATCTGAAGGCAGCCCTGTTTAGAGAAGTTTATAGTGTTTGGTGTTTTGTTGTGTTTTGGGTGTTCTGTTGGAAGCTGCCCAGAGTGGCTGGGGAGGCCAGCCAGGTGGGCGGGGTATAAGTAAGATATTTTTATTATTATTACTACTACTACCCCAGGTGAGCTCTCTCAGTGGGGCTGCCACCCCAGCAGAACAACCTGAACAGACAGTTTGGGGGGTTTCTGGGTTGACTGCCATAATAAGTTCACCGGGCTCTGAAAAATACCGCCACACCCTCCCCGCCCCGCAACACATAAACTACTCCCTGCCTTGCTTTAGTTTTCATTTTTAATACATGAGCACTGGGCATGAGAGATGCTAGAAGCCTGTGTGAGTGGGAATAGCTCCAGCCTGAGTGCATAGCAAATGAATTTTGGCCATACTGCCCAGGGCTCTCTTGTCTCCCAAGGAAGAAACCAGGCATTTCACTCACTCCCAGTCCCTCACTACACTTTGGATAAACCACAGTGGTGAGGAAGGGAAGAAGTGAAAAGGAGAGGTTGGACAATGTTTTCCTTGAACTAGCCCAACTGATAGGTCTTGTGGCAGTGGCACTGACAGCAGTAGGCCTAACATGCCAGGCCAGACACTTTAAACACGATGGAGGTGTTGGCAGATTGGGCTGACTGAGTATGACAGGGATGCTGGTAACAGGGACCAAATGCTTGCTGCGAGTCTAACCATTCATCTTCCTGAACACACTTTTTCAAGGGTGAGGGACCCTTTTTCAGACCACTTCTTTCCACCTCTCTGCATATCTGCCACACAACCCTTGTGGATTTGGGGCTCTTGCAGAGCACAGCAAAGTCTACTGTGCCACTATGAAAGTTGGCAGAACACACTAAAAGATGCCCGTCCCTTTCCGGGGCATATATCAGAGGAAGTGCTGAGTGAGCAAGTATATTCGCTCTTGCCGGTTTGCTCATTGAAAACCTCTGGAGAGTTCCTGAATAATCCCCGAATGCTGCTTGAACATCACTACATCACAAGACTTGATACTTTCAATGAAGAAGTTTCTGGCCAAATTGGCTGAGCAGCCATAATAAGTGACGGAGGCCATGGCAGAAATAAGTCTCCACCAGCTTCTATTGACTGAGCTCCTTTGTTGTATTATCACAATAGCCCTGTATTCACTTTCACTTCATGTGTAGACTAAGCACATGGATTAGGACTGGAGCTTACATGGCGGGCTTCCCGCTCACACTCCTGCCATTTAGTGGAAGATGAGAAGTGGACCATGTAGGGTCTGTTATTGTGACTGAGAAGTTGGATCCTACTAACAGAGGGTCCATGTTGTGCTCGGCCCCTGAAACTCTTCCCCAACTGGCTTGTGGGCGGGGCTTGCCCCGCTCCAAGCCGGTGGTGCCACAGTTATGCCAATGGCCTTTAGCCAATCGGCATCATGGCAAAGGTTGGGAGTTGGGGTATTTATTTGGCAGCGCGACGTAGGGACCTCCTTTTGCTTCGCACTGCCGAACACCCGCCCACCCACCCGTTAATTAGGTCATGTTTGGCCTTGCTTTGGACTTTGGTTGGTCACCGTTTTGGAACAGGGGCCGGGTAGGAATTTTTCCCAATGTGGCAGATTGGCTGTGGCCACTTGGTTTTTGCCTACCTCTTAGCAATCGGAGCACAACCTGGAGAACCCAGGGTTCCCATTGTCAGTATAAAGAGTTGCACAACATTGTCGAATCAGTTGTCACCTGCTGAACATATACATGTTCTGGAGCAGTATTAGTGGGCACAATTCTTCACCTGCCACTATATGTTGAGTCCAAATGTGATAAGAAATTGACCAACAGCAGCAGGACAGACAGTAGGGCCTAAAAAGAGAGTGAGAGAATAGGGAAACATGGAAGGGAGGGAATAGTTTTGAGCCTGATTAGAAGGAGGCAAGGGTAAAAGTTATAGGGGAGATGCAAGAGTGATGGGTCTCAGCTGAAGAGGAAAGAGGATACAGTGGTACCTGGGGTTAAGTACTTAATTCGTTCCGGAGGTCCGTTCTTAACCTGAAACTGTTCTTAACCTGAAGCACCACTTTAGCTAATGGGGCCTCCTCCTGCTGCTGCGCTGCCAGAGCACGATTTCTGTTCTCATCCTGAAGCAAAGTTCTTAACTCAAGGTACTATTTCTGGGTTAGAGGAGTCTGTAACCTGAAGCGTATGTAACCTGAAGCGTATGTAACCCGAGGTACCACTATACTGAGAAACCAACACGGAAAGGGAAGTAGGTGTGCAAGTGAGAGAACCAGAGGTCAAGTTCACATCATCAGGAATGGCAGAGATGAAGAAGGCTGAAGTTCATATATGAATTTGAAATACCCATCCAAATATCTGACTTTCATAGAACGTTCAGAGTTATGAAGTACTTTGAACAGAAGAGTCTGGAATAAATAGACTCCTGTACCACATAACTCCTGCGTGACTATGGCTATCAGAAGTTGAACCTGCCCATAAATTGTACGCCAAGCAATAAATAGCAGCAATGACATACGAGTTAGTCCATTATTCTGCCTATAGACAAAATACCAGGGAAGAAACTTTCCACAGACGTCTCATGAAAGAGGATACCTCTATGGGTGATTAATGTGCCTTTGCTGCCCAGGCTTTAGATACAACAAGCAGTGGCAGCCCTTAAGGGGCTTAGTCACTCTTTAGAACTGGCTACAGGAGAGGCACAGGAAATGTTGTAGGAGGAGGATAAAGGTGATTGGGTGGCACTGCAGTGCCACTGTGATAGGAGGCTTTCACTGGTTTATATAATTTCATTCCAAACATCAATCACCAGCTCAAGCTTCATTTGTGATGCAACCCATGTCTTCTGCAGCTTTCTTAAATATTTACATAATCACTTAAACTCCGCAAAATTCCGATCTTGCATTTTCCATTCTCGAGCGACAAAAGACACTTAATCAGAATGGAGATATGAATCTCTGACTTAAGGGCTTTAGCATTTCTGATTTCTGTATCACAGGACATTTACGGTGCTAGCTCTTCATTGACTTTTCTTTAGCCTGGGGCTTAACACAAATGGAATTTATTTGGGTGGCCTGAATCTATTTTTATCACAATGCCGAAACTCCGTAAGGCTCTAAGTCACGGAGGGGAAACCTTTTCAGCCCGAGAACTGCATGGACTTATTGTGGGCTGGAGGCAAAACATGGGAAGGGCTCTAACCTTTGCACACAGTTACACTGCAGCCCTGCAGAAGTTGGGAGTTTCTTCACCCAAATCTATGTTTTTCCCTCTTGCCCCAGACAAACAACAGGCATTATCATCAATGCATTCCAACCAGGCAAAAGCAACTGAGGAGGGTGTGAGCAAGAGATGGGTGTGGCCTAGGCAAGACCTAAAGGAAAGATGGAGAGGCTTGGACAGTGCTCTTTTTTCTAGAAAAAGAGGTGCCAGAACTCACCATGAACGCCTCCCTTGTTCTCTTACAAATGCAATGGCACCTACCTGAGAGGTGCCGGAATGGAGTTCCAGCTGGGGAAAAAGCCCTGGGCTTGGAGGACCACATTTGACTAGATGTACCTAATATTTTCAGCAGAAAATATTCTTCTGAACTATATACCTACTATATAGAAGTTAACAACTGGACAACAAAAATGGATCTTACATGCTATAATGGTAGCAGTTCATATTGATGAACTGGAAGAATAAAGACATGATCTTTAATCAATATAACATGGTAACACTTGCCACCTATGAATGGTGTGCTTACAGACGTAGACTTTGCCTGGATAAATACAACAATATTTGAAACGAATTTGTACAAAATGTAATATTTACATTAGGATAATAATATAAAATTTAAAAAAGAATGTATGGGTTAGGATATTTTTGTATATGTTCATATAATTTCCCCCCTTTACACAGTTGTGCATTTTGTTATTTTTTCCTCATTCTTTTTTTCCCTTTTTGTATCACTTTACTGCTTTATATTTTAATTTTTTCCAATAAAATATTTAAAAGTCTATCAAGATTTAGAATAATATCAACAATAATCATTCAGAATAATGGGGCCACAGGGGCTTCTGCAAGACCATCTTGTCCTGAGAAGAGTGGATAGAAGTACGTAAACAAACAAGTGGTCTTTTCCATTTTATCTTAACTTTTCTTATCTTAAATGATGCTTACTGTAATCTTAAGCAAACTACTTTGTGGGCTCCACCTGAAAAGCAGTGTAAAAAATATTGTAAATAAATAAGCAACACTTGTGTTTGGAGTTGCTCGCCACAGATGTGCCAATTTCTGTTTGATGCTCTAAAAAGCTTTCAAAAGGAGTGATGCAGCAACATCAGCAATTCAAGCAACATGGGAGAGACAAATACATCCCTTCTGAAAGGTAAAGGTAAAGGATTCCTGGATGGTTAAGTCCAGTCAAAGGCAACTATGGGGTTGTGGTGCTCATCTCGCTTTTCAGGCTGAGGGAGCTGGCGTTTGTCCACAGACAGCTTTCCAGGTCATGTGGCCAGCATGACTAAACCGCTTCTGGTGCAACAGAAGACCGTGATGGAAACCAGAGCAGCGCACGGAAACGCCGTTTACCTTCCCGCTGCTGCGGTACCTATTTATCTACTTGCACTGATATGCTTTTGAACTGCTAGGTTGGCAGGAGCTGGGACAGAGCAACGGGAGCTTACCCTGCCATGCAGATTCAAACCACCGACCTTCTGATCAGCAAGCCCAAGAGGCTCAGTGGTTTAGACCACAGCCAGTCATGTGGCCTGCAGATGACATTAGCTGAGATGAAGTAGTTGAGATCAGAGATGTGAATGTATGGGGGGGGACAGTTAAAAGGGCGCAGGATTTTGACATTGGACACAATTGGATACATAGGATACAATTCAGGGAAAGAGGTGGTCATTTTGCTGTCACAAGACAAGCATTCTCATCCATGTACAGTGGTACCTCAGGTTACATAAGCTTCAGGTTACACACACTTCAGGTTACAGACTCCACCAACCCAGAAATAGTGCTTCAGGTTAAGAACTTTGCTTCAGGATGAGAATAGAAATCGTGCTCCGGCAGCACGGCGGCAGCAGGAGGCCCCATTAGCTACAGTGGTGCTTCAGGTTAAGAACAGTTTCAGGTTAAGAATGGACCTCTGGAACAATTTAAGTACTTAACCCGAGGTACCACTGTACCAGAAAAAAGAGCATAATAGGGATTAGCTCTTAAGTTGTACAATGTTCATTTCCACCCCCCTCCCACCTCAGTACTTGCACATAATAAACTCTTCTGGGATGTAGGGCCAATTTTCCTCCACGCCACTATTTCTGGCCTTTAATTAATTATTTCCCTCCCTGCACCAGATTGAATGTGAAGGCTTATGGAATGTTGTTTAAGAGACATAATGTGATTATGCTAATGGCTGAAGGTATGAATCTGTTTTTGGTTTACTGTACCAGTTGTTTGATTAATGCCTCCAATCATCATAAAGATCAGCGCATAAAATAACTATCACTTGTCGGATGGAACACACTCAAACTGCTGTATTTCAGATAATGAGCTTTATAGAATAAATTATAAGCCAACTGCAGAAATAATGAGCCAGGGCTGCAGTGAAATGCGCACAGGTGCACATCTACGCCAGTGTGCAATTTGGCCTCCAAAGCTGTGCTTTTCTCTCTTTTCTTTTTCAACAACGTCTGTTAAAAACTAAAAAATAAAATAAAATGTAAATGTAAATAGCAAAGGCTAATGCTTAGTTAGTCATTATACCATTAAGAGGTGGGTGGGGTGGGAATATTGAAAACATTTTCATGTCTGTTTTTGCTTTGCAGAAGATTCAGACGGGATTATGGGGAAAGGGCATCTTGTTTGTTTATCATATTTACGGGTCACTCTGTAACAATCCTTCCTGGAGCACAGATAAAATGCTTCGATAAACTGATGCTGGGAGGAGGCAAACTCACGTGGAAGCACGTCCTATCAGGTTAGATTGTGTTACATCTGAGTGATCTTGTGGAGTCTCTAATCCATGACTTGTATCCAAATAGGCCCTTGGTGTGAGTGGAAGGTACATCTGCTCCCCCAATGGCATCTCCTAGTAGGAGCCCTTCCTGAAACCCTGGACAGCTCCTGCTCCCAGTCATTGTCAACAATACTGAGATAGCTGGAGCAATGATCTGACTCAGTATAAGGAAGGTTCCTATGTTCCATGTTCACTCACTTAAGTTTTTCTGGGGCAACAATTCCCCCAATATTCCCAATTCCATGTTTTACAGAACACCACCCACTACTGTCAGTGGGTGGGAGAGGCTCCATTGGGTGTGGGTGGAAAAGCTCAACTGGGGCTAGTGCAGGGTTTCTCCAGCTCTTGTTGGACTACAGTTCCCATCATCCCTGGCCACTGGTCCTGGTAGCAAGGGGTGATGGGAGTTGTAATGAATTATTTATTTATTTATTTATTTATTTATTTATTTATTTATTTATTTATACCCTGTCCATCCGGCTGGGTTTCCCCAGCCACTCTGGGTGGCTTCCAACAAAGATACATTAAAATGTCACACATTAAAAACTTCCCTAAACAGGGCTGCCTTCAGTCGTAGTCCAATAAGAGCTGGAGACCCAAGTTTAGGACAAACTGGGCTAATGGAACATGTACTTTTCCTTCCTTCCTTCCTTCCTTCCTTCCTTCCTTCCTTCCTTCCTTCCTTCCTTCCTTCCTTCCTTCCTTTCTCTCTCTCTCTCTCTCTCTCTCTCTCTCCCTCTCTCTCTCTCTCTCTCTGTTTCTTTCTTTCTCTTTCGTTCTTTCTTTCTCTCCCTCTCTCTTTCTCCACACACACACACACACACACACACACACACACACTTGTAAAGTATTAAGCAGAGCTTTAGACAAGTCTGCTCTGCATCCCTGAAGGATGCAGTTAATCACCTAAAATAATATACAGTGGTACCTCGGGTTAAGAACTTAATTCGTTCTGGAGGTCTGTTCTTAACCTGAAACTGTTCTTAACCTGAAGCACCACTTTAGCTAATGGGGCCTCCTGCTGCCGCTGCGCCGCCGCCGCACGATTTCTGTTCTCATCCTGAAGCAAAGTTCTTAACCCGAGGTACTATTTCTGGGTTAGCGGAGTCTGTAACCTGAAGCATATGTAACCTGAAGCGTATGTAACCCGAGGTACCACTGTACTGCGTATATTGCGTCATATACTGTGTTTATTATGCTGGCTTGGTCCGGTCCACAGAGTGGAAGATGGCAGGATCCACAAGGACATGCTCTATTTCCACAGATGTGACAAGAAGGCTGTCAACATCAGCCCCACTGTGTGGGAATCCCTTGCAGACAACCGCAGTGCCAAGAGACATAGTCAGGTCGTGCATCCACAGCAGTGACCAGAAGAGGAATGACCGCTGGGAGGAGGGCCGGATATAAATATTATTATTATTATTATTATTATTATTATTATTATTATTATTATTATTATTATTATTATTATTATCCATCCCTCACCATGGGTGAAGCATTCCTTGAGGGCTCAGTACAGTGCAAGGACTGAAGCCTAGTTTTACACATCATCACCATCATCACCATCATCATCATATTTTTTTATTTAAAGCCCACCCATCTGGCTGGGTTTTCTCAGCCACTCTGGGCGGCTTCCAACAAAATTTTAAAAATACAATAAAACATCAAACATTAAAAACTTCCCTGAACAGGGCTGCCTTCAGATGTCTTCTAAAAATCAGATTGTTGTTTATTTCCTTGACATCTGATGGGAAGGCATTCCACAGGGTGGGTGCTACTACCAAGAAGGCCCTCTGCCTGGTTCCCTGTAACCTCACTTCTCACAGTGAGGGAACCGCCAGAAGGCCCTCGGGCCTGGACCTCAGGGTCTGGGCTGAACAATGGGGGTGGAGACGCTCCTTCAGGTATACTGGGCTGAGGTCAACAATCTTAATCCAGCAGTTTCTGTGGACGAGCTCGTTAACCTTCACTCTTCCATGGATTGAGGCCACAGTTATTTTTTTAAGGCTACTTGTAAACTTAGATAGGACTGGTACCGTAATAAAAAGCTCAACAGAAGGAAAGTGAAAAAAGACATCACAGTAATTACTATTCAGGGTTGGGAAGCAGGAATATCTCCACATACCCCACCCCTGGCTACAGTCAGTTTTAATTATGACCCTGGAAACAAGGAAACACATAAAGAAACAGCTAAAAACAACCAGCGAGTTCCCATGTTATAAATTTATGGCTTTTGAAGGCTGTTTATCTTCAGTGCTGTGACACAGAATTGGAAATCTGTAGTTATTAGGCTATCGCTCTCTTCAGAAATAGCAGCATCCAGATGTACCGGTTAATGTTCTACAAAAGCTAATTTATTTTTTAAATAAAACTCCAGCGATCATGCCGCAGAAAACAAGCTTTTTAAAAAAGCTATTCTACATTTTTAAAAGAAATGTTTCCCTTTTCCAGTTAGGCCTATCGGGCTTCTCCCCCTTGGCCTGTGAGATTGTTTGGCCAAAAACATGCCCAAATGTCTGTTACCCGACATCAGGCATGCAACTGCTAAAGACACAAAGCCAATTTTGAAAGGAAAAATCAGGAGCACACCCAGATAGTGTGCCTCATTTTTTTCTTTGCTGTTGCGGCTTGAATTCTTCTGGTTCCAGCCACAGTTGCAAACACTGAATCTTCCTTTGTAGCTCAAGAAGGGGTCGCAATCATCCTTTGCAACCAGACTTGCATTCAAGCTGCGGGTGCAAAGAAATAATTTGGAGCACACTCACAGTTCTTCTGTAGAGTTTAGCAGCCCCAATGTCCTGTGATATGATGTCAGGTATGACATCAGGTTGTATGACATCGTATCCATTTGTCAAAGTGGCGCGTGGAGGGTCAGGCTGCCTTGGCACTATGGCAACTTCCTATACAGTGGTACCTTGGTTCTCAAACGCCTTGGTTCTCAAACGCCTTGGTTCTCAAACGCCGAAAACCCAGAAGTTCATGTTCTGGTTTTCAAACTTTTTTGGAAGCCAAACGTCTGATGTGGCTATTGTTTCCAGGGTACCTACACTAATCAGAAGCTGCGCTTTGGTTTTTGGACATTTTGGAAGTCAAATGGACTTCTGGAACAGTTTAAGTTTGGCGCTTTTGTTTTTGCTATTTACCGGTATTTTGCGTTTTTGATTTCGAGGCATTTTTGGTTCATTTGTTTTTGTGACTGTGTGGAACCCAGTTCAGCTACTGACTGATTGATTGTGTGACTGCGGAAATCGATAAAAAACCCCCATCCAAACAATGACTATCACCCATGCAGGTAAGAATTTATTTTTTTTATCATCTACAATACTATCTTATTTATTTTATAGTACAGTACATTGGTTATTGCTTTCATTTTATGGATCAGTGGTCTTGTTAGATAGTAAAATTCATGTTTAATTGCTGTTTTAGGGGTAGTTTTTAAAAGTCTGGAATGGATTAATCTGTTTCACATTACTTTCTATGGAAAAGTGTGCCTTGGTTTTGGAATGCTGTGGTTTTGGAACAGACTTCCGGAATGGATTAAGTTTGAGAACCAAGGTACCACTGCATTCTGATGTTCTGTGTTCCCTCTCATGCACAGATTTCCCCACAAGGCAAGTGACTCTGCCCAGGCATATTCATAACAAAAATAAATATTGTATCATCTCAGAATACATAGGATAGATTTCATTCCCTCCCCTGCTTTGACACCAACTGCTAAAAACATTCCTTTAAGACACAGAGAGACACAAAAACTTTGAATATTTCCTCTTGACCACTGGGTGGGTTTTGCTTGAAAGCTCAGCAAAGATGAAAAACACTTGATTTTGGCAACCAAATTCACTTCAGAGCTGCTTCAGTTGCTAGTGCCCTTTGAGGATCAGGCTGCTCGTGAAGCTGTGAAATTTATTGGTGTGCTTTGTGTGTTGCAGGCAGGTGCTACAATATAGCCCAGTGGGAGGCCTGTGAAAGTCCATTGACTTTAATGGGCTTAAGCACACCTAACTCTCTGTTGGGCTGTGGCCAAAGGGCAAAGTGGGACATTATAAATGAAAGCTAGTAAAAGGAAAACACAGGCTGAAATCCTATGGACAGTTAACCTGAGCATAATCCCATTGGCTTCAGTGGCATGTATATGCATACTGCTGCGACGATGTCTTTATGCGGCCAGAAATGGGATACTAATTGTCAGCTCAAAGACTTAAAACGATGCTATGCTCAGCTTGTAAAAGGAAGGGAGAACTGGCTGCAGCCCAATCAGTAAGGGAGCCAATAAAATTAAATGTTGGGAAGGTGGGGGAGATACCCTGGCAACAGAAAGGAAGACATTTTTCAAAACGTATATAAATTGATAACTGAAGATCTTTCAAAAGTGCTTAATGATAGACATTCACCCGGACTGCAAACCTGGCTCATGCCTTAATGAAAAAGCAGAGTCGGAACGTAACCTCTCATTTCAAAACTGCGAACAGCTCAACAAGCAGTCTTGAAATCTGTCAGTTTTAAAGTGTGCCAATGTAGGCAGCAGATGTGCTAATATGTTGAGAGGCACAAGCTGCAGAATGCAATGCAATTTATATTTTATAAAGTGAGAACATTATTTTTGTCATATAGTGGATAAAAGAATTGTCAATCCAAGGGGGGGGGGGGAGGAAATGGATTTTGAAAGAACACCCAACTTGTTGTATAAGCTAGCAATTTCACATGATATGAGGAATTCCAGAAAAGTTTAATGCACTCCAACACCCTAAACGTTTTCCATGCATTTACAACTTTCACCCCCATTCCTCTCAATGGGATATGGATGTAATGGGTCTCTCATTTCTGCCATCTAGAAGAATTACGGCTGGGAATCAGTAGAGCTTCTGCATGATAACATTTGAAATCATTCCAGATTGTACACAGTCCTAATTCTCACAGGCTTTCGTAAAGCACAACAAAATGTGCATTGGCCACAAAACATCATAGGAAGCTGCAAGCAAGGCTTTGCCATCATAGTTGTTGGGCACAGGTGGATGTGTTTTCTCCAAGGATGTCTCCTTATAGCAGCAGCAGCAAGACTGGCATCAGGAATCAGCAAGGGTCAGCCCCTTACCCAGATCTGGCAGCAAGCCCCAAAGAGGCATCAGGGCTTGGTGGCAAAGGTTCCCAGGTGGTATTGGGTGATGTGGGGCTACACCTGCAACATCGGGGCCCAGTACAGGCCACATGATCTCCTGAAATGATTTTGCAAAGTTTTTTGCAGATAAAATCGCTCAGATTCGGGAAGAAGTAGACTCCACCGTGGGAGCAGGGCCGGGGCGGGAGAGTGCTAGAGTTCTGTCTAGTCAAGTTGCGTGGGATCAATTCCAATCTGTTACCTCCCAGGATGTGGACAGGCTGCTTGGACGAGTGAAACCAACCACCTGTCTCCTTGATCCTTGCCCATCCTGGCTTATAAAAGCTAGCCGGGAAGGGCTGGGCGATGGGCTTCGTGGGGTGGTGAATGCTTCCCTCCGTGAGGGAGCCTTCCCAGACCCGCTGAAAGAGGCAGTTATTAAACCGCTTCTTAAAAAACCATCTTTAGATGCGGCCACGATGGCCAACTATCGCCCAGTCTCAAATCTTCCATTCTTGGGCAAGGTGATTGAGCGAGTGGTTGCTGAACAACTCCATGTACACCTGGAAGAAGCGGACCATTTGGATCCCTTCCAGTCGGGATTCAGGCCTCATCATGGGACTGAAACTGCCTTGGTCGCACTGGTTGATGATCTCCGGCGGGCTAGGGACAAAGGTGAGAGCTGTTTCCTAGTTCTGCTGGATCTCTCAGCGGCGTTTGATACCATCGACCATAAAATCCTTCTGGACCGTCTTGAGGGACTGGGAGCTGGGGGCACTGTCATACAATGGTTCCCCTCCTTTCTCCTGGGTCGTGTTCAGAAAGTGGTGGTGGGGGATGAGTGTTCAGACCCATGGGCTCTCACTTGTGGGGTGCTTCAGGGTTCTGTCCTCTCCCCCATGCTTTTCAACATTTACATGCAGCCGCTGGGAGAGATCATCAGGAGGTTTGGGCTGGGTGTTCATCAGTATGCGGATGATACCCAGCTCTACCTCTCTTTTCAATCAGAACCAGTGAAGGCGGTGAAGGTCCTGTGCGAGTATCTGGAGGCGGTTGGAGGATGGATGGCGGCTAACAGATTGAGGTTGAATCCTGACAAGACAGAAGTACTGTTTTTGGGGGACAGGAGGCGGGCAGGTGTGGAGGATTCCCTGGTCCTGAATGGGGTAACTGTGCCCCTGAAGGACCAGGTGCGCAGCCTGGGAGTCATTTTGGACTCACAGCTGTCCATGGAGACACAGGTCAAATCTGTGTCCAGGGCAGCTGTTTACCAGCTCCATCTGGTACGTAGGCTGAGAACCTATCTGCCTGCGGACTGTCTCGCCAGAGTGGTGCATGCTCTGGTTATCTCCCGCTTGGACTACTGCAATGCGCTCTATTTGGGGCTACCTTTGAAGGTGACCCGGAAACTACAACTAATTCAGAATGCAGCAGCTAGACTGGTGACTGGGAGCGGCCGCCAAGACTATATAACACCGGTCTTGAAAGACCTACATTGGCTCCCAGTACGTTTCCGAGCACAATTCAAAGTGTTGGTGCTGACCTTTAAAGCCCTAAATGGCCTCGGTCCAATATATCTGAAGGAGCATCTCTACCCCATCATTCTACCCGGACACTGAGGTCCAGCACCGAGGGCCTTCTGGCGGTTCCCTCACTGCGAGAAGCCAAGCTACAAGGAACCAGGCAGAGGGCCTTCTCAGTAGTGGCGCTCTCCCTGTGGAACACCCTCCCACCAGATGTCAAAGAGAACAACAACTACCAGACTTTTAGAAGACATCTGAAGGCAGCCCTGTTTAGGGAAGCTTTTAATGTTTGATGTATTGTAGTATTTTAATATTTTTTTGGAAGCTGACCAGAGTGGCTGGGGAGGCCCAGCCAGATGGGTGGGGTATAAATTATTATTACTACTACTACCACTACTACTACTACTGTGGCTCTCAGTGCATACTGCTAATTGTGGCATGTGAAACACAAGAGCAGTCAAGTACAACATTCCTAGAGTGAACATGTTTACACATGGGGAGGAATGTTTGTCCAGCCAGCAGGTAAACTTCCTGTTTCCTTCTGGCTGGGGCAGACTTCCTCTGCATGTGACTAGAGGTGGGTGTGGCCTCACCTGTGCAGGTAATGACAAAAGCACAGGGCAGGACAGCCATCTTTCTCTCTTTGACTATATGCATCAAAGAAGCAACATCTGCTTAGCCAAAGATGCTCTCTTGGCCTCCAGCCAAGAGAGGACAAAGGAACTGTCTCCTTATGAGATAGTTTCCAGGTGTATGGTACTTTTCTAAGCTAAGTCTGCCTTCTGGGATACAAATGTGAACAGAATGTGAGTAAACTCTTTTCATACTTTTATAGAAGACTGTGTCGTGTCTTATCTTTTATGAGGGAATAAGGGGGGAATACCAGAACAGTTATTACAGAAGCTTTAGCGAGCCTGAGCAAACACATCGTCTGTGAGTTTAAAAAGGGGAATGTTACTCTGCTAAATTGTGAACTTGTTAAGGCAAGTTAGAAAGGCTATAATCAAACAATATATCCTCTCCTGCATCACTGAACATTCCCACATTAATGTCCTTTAGGAGCAGCTAGAAGCCATTTGCTGTCATGAAAAGTCTGGGACTGTCTGACTTTATCATATATACCTGGAACAAATGATTAAAAGGGGGTTGTGCAAGACAATGCCTGTTTATTTGAATATCTACATGTTTTGTAGTTAATTCAGATGAACATGCATATACTGTATAAAACAGGGATAGCCAATGCAGTGAACTACAGATACTGTTGACTACAATTCTCATCATCCCTGACCTTTGGCTATGCCAGCTGGGGCTGATAGGAATTGGAGTCCAACAACATATGGAAAACTCCTCATTGATTCCCCTGCCCCACCCTGGCATGCAACCACTGAATGCAAAAACTTTCAGGGTCTGTGCCTAATTTGCTAAACCAAAATAAGTTATCAGACTGAGATATTAATACAGTTTGTGGCAGGGAGAAGAACCCAGGTTTGGGTGGATCTCCGTTAGGCTCGGAAGAAAAACGGGTTGTGGAAAACAGTTCCTATCAGACTAAAGGATTAATAAGCTCGGAGGGGAAAGAGCTTGTAATAGCTTAAAGGTAGAACAGAATCTTTCTGAAAAAAGAAGGTAAGGAGAACGATATTTCACACAAAAAACAACAACACCACCAAAACCTGGGTTCCTCCGTAAACAGTTTACTTCCCATAACTATGGAGCACCTCCTGTTGTTATGTGATTTTTACCCTCCTGGGGAGTGAAGATGGGCTGCTGGGTTTTGAATTGAGGCCAATATGAGACCTGATTGCTCAGCCACACAGGATTTGAGAATTGTTATTCAAATAAATTATTTTGCTTTTCTGTTGTATATCCTTGCTGAGCTGAAGCTGAAGCAGTGTCAACAGAATAAATTTAGGCAGCCAAGGAGTCCAATAGCCACCATCTTATCTGAATCCCAGAAACCAAGTACTGTACATCCTTAACCATTTAACTGCAAAACACACAATTGGGGTGGGTGGGTGTGAAAAAATGTGTATATTACTAGACCCAGAATTTTTAGAAACAAAAATCCTGCCATCAAGGAGAAACAAAGATAGCTAAAAAGATTTATCGTTTTTATAATGAATCTTTTTAATTCCTTTGTTGCTGTTCTATTATTAAATTTTGCAGCAAGGTTTAGCTCCATCAAGTGAATCTCTAATAACTTGCTAGTCGGGGAATCTCAAAAGGGAGAGTCTGTCTAGTCGTCTCGTATTTTTGTTACACTGTCACTAGACACATAAAACAGCCAGTGGCACTAGCCAAGTTAATTATCTACATTTTTTTTCCACATGGCCCACCGTCCTGAAGAACCAACACACATTAACCTTGCAGTGTGAACTGCCTCAGACCTTCTGCACTGAATGAGATTACTCCTAGTCCCAACTGGTCTTTGTCAATTTTCCTGATCCTATGGGTTGCCAAGTTCATGCTCCGCAGTAGCTAATATATTAATTTTCCTTAGAGAGAGAAAGTAACTTTAAGTTCACATACACTACCAGGCAACTTGGAGACATCTGTGCTGGTATGGAGCAAATATTCCATTTACAAACAAGCGTTGGAAATTGAAACATACACAAGGTGTTTAATAGATCCTGTGCAGAAACACAGTGGAATTTTTTGAGTTGCAAATTAAATGGGTAATCCAAAATACCAAGCCATGTTTATGTGCTGGTGCTAGGATCTGTTATTTGATGAGTATGTTATTAAATAGGTACACAAACACTGTTGTTCAGGAGGGTTCTGCTGGATGTATTTGCATTTCAATATAGACATCATGGTTCATAGTAAACCAAATCAGAAATCAGAGATCTAAAGAGACCAGGGAAACTCTAATGGCCCCTGATTATCCATGGAACACAGTACAGGCATAACTCATTAGAGAATAAAGCAAAGATATGAAGGTGAAATAAACAGACAGCATCACAGAGGAAGCCAAATGCTTGAATATGAGAAATAAACAAGACATCTGGATTCAAATCCCAACATAGGTACTGCTTAAGAGTGTGATCCTTTATAAGTCTACTCAGAATAGAGGAGAAATTCAGTTCAGTTTGCATTTAGAGATGAACCTACCAAAACAGCACAGCAAAATTCACAAGTCCCTGAATTTCCCAGTGCTGTTCTCCAGCCAAGTTATGTGTACAAAAATGTAGACACTGAAAGTGCAGGAAAAAATACATATATGATTGAAACAAACATACAAAAAGTAATTATGTTAGGGGAAACTGCTCTGCCAAAATGTGTATATTAGGGAAAAAATGTGCATGCATTAAGAGAAATTCACGCAAAATGCTGGTGAATTTTCTGAAGACTTTTCAAGCTTGTGGGAAAGTGTGGGGAACCAAATTTAAGATTGGGGGGGTGGGGGTGGGAAGGGATGTGAAACTGGGAGAGAATTAAATTAGCAGTTTCACCCACCCCTAGTCTTAGCCAAAGAAGCATAAAATGTAGGTGCGCACACACACACACACACACACACACACACACACACACACACAGAGAGAGAGAGAGAGAGAGAGAGCAGGGCTTCAAGGCTTACTTCATGAGACTTTGGATCCAACTTTCCTGCAAACTGATTTTTCTCCTTTCTGTTGCACTCAATTTAGTCATCAGTGTAGCAGGCAGCCCCATTCTTATCCCAGCAATTCAAGGAGCCTTCATGCATTCTGTCCTATTTCAGCCACAGCAACAGTCCCAAATGAAAGTACGAGCAATATCCCTAAGTGAATACTGGTATATACATAATTGGGAATCAACGTCTTCTTGAAAAGGATGCAATGCAGCCATGCAAACTAATGCCAGTGCACTGGAAGAAGCAAAGATCACCCGTGTCAAAGCAATGATTCTTCAACATCAACTATGTTGGACTGGTCATGTTGCGCAGATGCCCAATTATCATCTACTCTATTCCGAACTTTAAAATGGAAAGCGTAATGCTGGTGGACAACAAATGAGGTCCAAAGACTCTCTCAAGACAAATCTAAGAATATGTAGTATAAACACCAACAACTGGGAAACCTGGCCTGCGAGTACTCCAATTGGAGAACAGCCTTTACCAAAGGCGCCATGGGCTTTGAAGATGCTCGAACTCAGGACGAAAGGGAGAAACATGCTAAGAGGAAGGCATGTTTGGCAAACCCTCACTGTGATCAACTACTACCTGGAAACCAATGCCCCCACTGTGGAAGGACATGTGGATCCAGAATTGGCCTCCACAGACACTTACGCATTCACTTTTAAAACTGTGTTTATGGAAGACTATGAGTGATTGCCAAAGAAGAAGAAGAAGATCAATTTCACCTAGTTCATTATTTCTGCCTTCGTTTTGACACACTTTTCTTCAAGAACACATACCTTACAAATGATATAGTAAGTGAATGCTTGGTAGCAAATCGCCTTTGCAAAGAGCAGCTTATTTGACTGTTACTGGATTACTGCTTTTAGCGCCTGGTTTTACTTTGCAGTTCTTCCATTTTCCATCAGAATCCTTTGGGAGTTCAGTGTTTTTGGTTGAAAATAAGGAGGGGGGGGGAGAGAAGGAAGGAAGTGCTGGATATTCTTCTAAGGAAACATTGGCGTTAATTTACATGACATAAAGCACTAGTCAAATGTAAGGTTAACAAGAGCTTATCAGTATCCACCTCACAGCTCTTGCCCTAGAGTAAATCCTTTTCTGTCCATTCAATTCTCTACAGGAACAACAGCAAGATGTTTAGAACGAACTCAGACCATCAAGACAGTTGCTGTGTAAGGTAGGCTCAGCGTGTCATTCCATTTGAAAAGCTGCTAAAGCCAGTGATTTCAAAGACACAGCATTGCCAAAGCCTATGAACTGAAACAGAAAGGAAGCCCGTTTTCTATTTGATGATGGGGATTATTTTTTTTAAGGTTGCTTATGATGCAATTCTCCTTCATGGATCACTGTTTTGTCGTGGTGAAGGGGCTTGAATAACTCAGAGAAGCTATGAGCTATGCCATGCAGGGCCACCCAAGATGGACAGGTGACAGTGGAATGTTTTGACCAAACGTGATCCACCTGGAGCAGGAACCAGCAAGCCACTTCAGTATCCCTGCCAAGAAAACTCCATGGACAAAGACAACAGGCATATGGAGTGCCTGGCGTGCTCTGGTCCATGGGGTCATGAAGAGTCAGACACGACTAAACAACTAAACAACAACAAGAAATGATTCAATTATATCAGACACTGACTTTTTTGAGAAGCTCTGAACTGCCAATCCTCCCAAGAGTACCCACATAAAGAATTACCTTGGAAGTAGAATGGAATCTGTTCTGGAAGTCCGTTCGACTTCCAAAATGTTTGGAAACCAAGGCGTGGCAGCAGGAAGCAAATTTAAAAACTCAAACAAATTTACCTCTACTAATCTAGTAAAAATACCATATTTTTCTGTGTATTGGACAAGGTTTTTTGACATAAAAATCATGTAAAAAAACTGGGGTCGTCCAATACGCAGATAGAGGCATGGGGGGTGCCGCTGTGCACAGGGAGCGATCTGGGGGCACTAGCTAGTGGCGTGCAGCTTCTCTCAATGTCACAGCAAATGGGGAGTGATCTGGGGGCACTGGCTGGCGGTGCACAGCTTCCCCCAATGCCTCTGTGTGTGGGAAACACTCCCTGGATTGTTTCCCACACTCAGCAGCATGGGGAAGGTGCCCTCCGGCCAACCGGCTGGCTGGCTGGCTGGCTGGCTGGCTGGCTGGAGCGCAACTTCCCTTGATGCTGCAGCACACGGGAAACACCCCCTACCTGTGCATAGGAAATGATTTGGGAGTGTTTCCTTCCCGCAGCTGAGTGGGGGGAGAAGCTCAACAACTTTGGGCCATCTCCCCTCATTTGCTTAAAATTGAGTCACTAAAAATAGGGGGGTCTTATACATGGGTGCAGGGACGTGGGTGGCGCTGTGGGTTAAACCACAGAGCCTAGGACTTGCCGATCAGAAGGTCGGCGGTTCAAATCCCCGCGATGGGGTGAGCTCCCGTTGCTCGGTCCCTGCTCCTACCAACCTAGCAGTTCGAAAGCACGTCAAAGTGCAAGTAGATAAATAGGTACCGCTCCGGTGAGAAGGTAAACGGCATTTCCGTGCGCTGCTCTGGTTCGCCAGAAGTGGCTTAGTCATGCTGGCCACATGACCTGGAAGCTGTACGCTGGCTCCCTCGGCCAATAAAGCGATATGAGCGCCGCAACGACAGAGCCAGCCATGACTGGATCTAAAGGTCAGGGGTCCCTTTACCTTTACCTATACATGGGGGTATCTTAAAGACAGAAAAATACAGTATATGTGAATTACAGAGTTGGAAGGGACCACAAGAATCATCTAGTGGTTCCCAACGTGAGGCACACGCCCCACAGTGGGGCAATTTGATTTTTAAGGGGGCATCCAATAGACGGAAAAGTACGGTACATGTTTTGAAATCCGAACTACATAAAGGTACAAGATGATATGATGCAAGCTTTCCAAAAGGACATTTAGAAATGAAGAGACCCGGAAGATTTTGCAATCCGCGTGCTCACAGAGCCTTTTCGGTGTTCCAAGCGCCATACAGAATTCTCCCATTATGATTAGGAAACATGTAGCCACAGGAACTGTCAAACACAACATCCACCAGTGCTGGGGAAATGTGCAGCTTGGTGAGCTCCCGGCAAGCCGCCTTGTTAGCGCTGTCTGCTAATGAGCACTTGCTTGTGGAGGCAAGTAGGGAGAGCAAATGTGCAGCCATGGCACACCCACACCCACACCCCAAACGAAGCAAAAGAGACCTCTACCCCGAAGCACTGTCTAAAGAAGGTTTGTAATAAGCTCACTTCTAATCTGGGGGGTGCTGCTGCACTGAAAGTGTTGCCCTCGCTAACAAAGGAAGAAGTTTAGATCTCCCCTTCATCCTGCCCACAGATGGCTCGCTGTCTCGTTTTTTCCTTTTGTCAGTATGCCATGTACAAATGCCTTTCCTGCTGACATTTCATCTTGTACAATTGCCGTGCTGTGGCTGGTGCAGAATATAGTACCCTTAGATTCTGATTGATTCTAAGAAGTTCAATTATCTGACCCTAATCCTACCTTGCTGCACTGATTACCACCAGTCAAGGGTTTGCATTAGTTATGAAGTGTTCTGTTGACCTAGAAGGTCCTTCAGAAACAGGGATCAGATTACCTTTGTGAATTACCGACTCCCGCTCATCTGATTGTTAATAGAGGTCAGCTAATTCCTTCGGTGGCCAAATTTCCAGATATCGTGTGTTTATAAAGCCTATCATTTTTTGATCGGTAGTTAATAACAACGGCAGCATTGGAGAAATTAGAAGGAGCAATTGTACTTTAATTCCTCCAGTCAAGGTCTCCGCCAATAATAGACTTACCACTCTTTTTCTCTCTCAAGGAAAGCTCATTGCCTATTCATGGCAGATTGATCCCAAATTTAACCTTGTTTTAAATGCAAGCTGATGTGTTTTCATTCTGAATCATGCGACTGGGATTCTAAATGGTTTTAGAATGTACTGAAATATATAAAGGGGGGATCAACGGATTGTCTCAATGCACCTGAAATATACATGTGCATGTATTGTGAGAGCTCTGTGAAAGTTGGAAATGTCAAATAATTCTGGCGCACCTTCGCAAATATGTTATACCCTGACCTTCCTGAAGTACCTAGCCAAACTTTCTTTGTTGTATTTTTGCTTCTGAAAATAGTAGGAAGGGGGCTGATTGGGACTGTTATGCACAAGGAGGGAAGAAGTACAGTCCCAGTGAAAATTGCCCTCTCCTAAAACTGATATTTGTGATTCGAGGACCTGATTCCCGCTTGGGGAATGAAGACACGTGGACACAGTATATTAAGTTAATGGGCAAGAAAAGGCCACAACTTTATTGATTACAGCATGTGAGAAGGTATTGGCTTAGGCATTGGGCCACATACAATTTGACTCCACCCACTCAGAGAGGGGTGAGTCTGATGAGGGGTTAACCACCAGTAGGGGGAGCCTGTTGATGCAAATACAACTATATGCTCTCCCCCGATGTCACCGAGGGTCGTGCCATGGCCCCCCACCACACAGGGCATCGGTCAGGATCCACGACTGCCGGATTCCTTTAACGGAATACCCATAAGTGAAGGGGTAGGCGATGGCCACACCTTGCCCTTCCATACACCAACAACACATTCCAATACCTAACCGCTGAATACCAAGACAGTTGTGATGATTGCTACGAGGTAGGCGAAAAAAACCAAGAGGCTGGTGCCAATTTGCCAATTGGAAAAAAACTGCTACCAGGCCCCCTGGGCAACCAGGGCGACCAACCATGGGTCCATAGCAAGGCCGAGCGAGAAGCTAAACCCTACAGGGAGTGGTGGGTAGGTGACTCGTGGACGATCAGGAGCGCAATGGCGGAGAAAGCTGGCGCGGCTGCATTTGAGTGGCTAAACCACACCCCCACAGTGTCACCCTATTGGGTTCCCAACTAGGAGGCGTGGCACGCCAGCGTGACACAGGAATCGTCTCCCGCTCACAATCCCTCCCCTCCGGAAGGAGGAGAGGCTTTGCACCAGGAGGAAAGCTACCAGTGGGAACAATGACAATGCATGAAGTGTGTTACTTGGCACACTTTTCAGAAAGTGAGGGGTGGCAGCGATAGAGAGCCAGAAATTCTTCTTTGACTTGCATTTGAGCTAGGGAAGAATTTCAAGGCTTTAAAGGCTTGGCTTTTATTTGAAATCAAAGTAGATCAGGGCTAACATTTCTGAGCCAGGCTTGGGAAAATATCAACAGCATCCCCAGTCAACTCACAAATTCCATAAATCTCAAATCGCCAATGCTTTAATTGGGCACAATTCAAAACCAAATAAGACCCTTGACCTTTTTTCTCTTTTTTTAATAGCTGGCCAACCAGGTAGGGATAAGGAAACTTAGGGAAAGATGAAGTTATAGAAAGCAGCCATCTCCTTTTAGGGTTTTGTACGAGAGAGATGAGAGGCTTTAACTGAGGCTTTCAATGACCAGAACTGCTGGTGGTAGTTGCTGTGCTCTAACAGCCATTGTCAATCTGTAATTTGGTTTGAAAATCTACACCAATCCTAACTCCATTTTCCCGGGAATAAGTCCTATTGAATTCAGTAGGACACACTTCTGTGCAGGCAAGGTTAGGATTGCACTGTCAGGCTGAATCTAGTCCCATCAAAGAAGCATTTCAGTTAAACACATTGCAAACTTTGTATGAGAAATTGGGTTAGCAAAAACGGAACTCCACAGCACCATCTGGTGTCATAGTGTTAGAATGCATAAACAACGCATACAAAGCCCTTTTTCTTTGCCAAGGTAGCTAAGTCCCGGGTCTATTTCTCTCCACAAAAATTGCGTGAACTTCCCTCTCACTGGGAATGGAGAGCAGACAGTTTCAACAATCGTATTATCAATATTTTATTTTTGTTTCTTAAAAAAACCAAACACACGATGATGAGTGATAAAAGTCAAACGATTGTCAATACTCAAAATCTCTTCCTTAGAGACGTAACCATAATTTGACTGTCTAGCATTCAGGAGACACTCTGGGGTGTAAAGATTGTTTTATTGTTTGTGATTAAACCAGCTAGACATCACAGGGGGTTAAACAATAGCTTCAGAATAAAAAGGGAAGAATATGTTGTTTTTTCTTTAAAAAAATAACAACAAAACAATCAGGCTACTGTGGTGATGAGGCTTAAAGAGAAGTATAACTCAGTAAATCTGACAAAAAGTCATCAACTTCTAAAGAAAGCATTGAAAACATGGTGTTTATTTTTTGGTATTTAAAAAAAGGTTTCAGGTGCTGTTTGTATGTTAGCGGGTGCCTAATGAAGATCAGTGGAAGAATATAACCAATATGCTAAAATGTACTTCTCCATCTTTGTGGATCACGGTTATATAAAAAGATAGGTGTTCTGTTCTTAGTTTGGGAAGTATATTTTTGGTCATGTTTATGCCTTTTTTCTTGCTGCATGAAAAATCCTACTCTGCAAAACTCTGAGAGCCTCCTGCAAGGCGAAGTGACATTTGGTGCTTATTATTGTGAGTTTCTAGATACGCAGATGTGGATAGAAATAAATAAATGGGTTTGGCAGGTCCTCTGGTTCTTCAGAGGGGGGAGAAATGGGATTCTGGGGAAGGGGGGGGAGCACTGCTCATTCATTGTTTGCCCTATGATCCTGAAGAGACACAACCTTAATCCAAGCAGTTTTCCTCAGTGCTTGAATTTATCATCATGCCAGGGGTGCGAACCCTATGGCCCTACAAACATTGGGCACTGCTAAATTTGAAATATGGGGCCATATATGTAGATTTGTATTTGCTAAAGTTTATTTTATACATGCCAATTGTGATTTTCTCTAGGGTGATGTAATCTACACCTCAACCCAGATGACCCAAGAACAGTTGAATATCAATGCATTTGCCATATGTCTTCTTTTTCCAGGACACGTCCTCTTTTTCATGGGGAGAGTCATCATAGCGATCCATAGTAGAAGTCAGTCCTCTTTTTTGCTCTTCAAAATATGGCAACCCTAACAGAGCCTGCTGAAAATCCTTTTAATTGCCCCTGGGTTATCTCTAGATAAAGGTAAAGGTACCCCTGCCCGTACGGGCCAGTCTTGACAGACTCTAGGGTTGTGTGCTCATCTCACTCTATAAGCCGGGGGCCAACGCTGTCCGGAGACACTTCCGGGTCACGTGGCCAGCGTGACAAAGCTGCATCTGGTGAGCCAGCGCAGCACACGGAAACGCGGTCCCTATTTATCTACTTGCACCCGGGGGTGCTTTCGAACTGCTATCCAGTATGCGGTCCCTATTTATCTACTTGCACCTGGGGGTGCTTTCGAACTGCTAGGTTGGCAGGCGCTGGGACTGAACAACGGGAGCGCACCCCGCCGCGGGGATTCGAACCGCTGACCTTTCGATCGGCAAGTCCTAGGCGCTGAGGCTTTTTACCCACAGCGCCACCCGCGTCCCCATTATCTCTAGATATAATTACATTATTCCTGCAAATTAATATGCTTTCCAGTAACCCAGATCACCCGCTCAATTTAATTTTCCTCTAATTTATTAACCACATATGGGCACATAGGAGCTTAGAAAAAAGATCTGGGAGACCATATTCCATAGGCACACCCCTGACTATTTCCCATGCCTCCAGATATTGCTGGACTACAACTCCCATCATTCCTGATCACCAGCCATGTTGTCAGGGGCTGATGGGAGTTGTAACACCAATCCTCTGGACCACCCTACTTTAACTACTCTTGACTTACAAAGTGCTTAATTCTGAACAGCCCTGGGTCATATATAATTCTCTCTCCTATCCAATTCTTAGAAAATATAGGGAAAAAACTAACTTTTTCTTTCTTTCTTTCTTTCTTTCTTTCTTTCTTTCTTTCTTTCTTTCTTTCTTTCTTTCTTTCTTTCTTCCCTCAACACACAAAAAAAGAACAAAAACAATGTTGGTGCAGATGATGACTGTTCCATAGTAGCCACTTGCATCCTCACTGCGAAACACTTGCAACCACTCAGGGATCTAGCTATGTGAAGCATCTGTTCACGTTAAAAGGATACCAACTGGATTGACAGCTGACTCATACCTCAACACTGGTACAGTATCCTCCACCCGACTAGAGGACAACAGGCTAATTTAGGGTGCACAATGCAGGTCTCATGGCACACACAGCTATGTTTTTCTATGGAAGGGAAAGGCCAGGAGGCTGTACCCCAGAGTCGTCCACCTGAGGTGCTTGTCTCACTCTGTCTAATGGTAGGGATGGCCCTGCTGGAGCACCAGTCATTTCCTTAAGATTTGTTTAAAGGAAAGATGGTCACAGCTTTTAAAGTATAGTGGTTAAGAACTTAATTCATTTTGGAGGTCCGTTCTTAACCTGAGGTACCACTTTAGCTAATGGGGCCTCCTGCTGCTGCCGTGCTGCTGGAGCATGATTTCTGTTCTCATCCTGAAGCAAAGTTCTTAACCTGAAGTACTATTTCCGGCTTAGCAGAGTCTGTAACCTGAAGCGTCTGTAACCTGAAGCATCTGTAACCCGAGGTACCACTGTATTAACGTCTGCCAAAGATGCCAAATTATTTCCTCGTGTAATTTCACTGACTTCAACGTGCTTTTTGATCTCTCTGCCTGCTTAGCGTTTACGCCACAACTGAAAAACAGCTTTTAGAGAAAGATCATATATATATATATAGAGAGAGAGAGAGAGAGAGAGTATACATTCAGCAAAATATTTGAATTGCATTTAGAATTCAGCGGCTACAGTCCATTAAAACTGAAATAGTTTCTTTCTCAGCATTATTCAAAGAGGCCAGCAGCGTGGTGTTGTCCATGATGTCATTTTTATTATCTATGCATCCTTTGAGAAAACCTGAAGGAGGACTCTTGCTCTCTAATCGGGGATGGGTATTTTGTTACATAATAGGAGATGCATCAGATCCAGACTATATTAGGTGTCTGAAGAATGGAGCTAAAAGCATGAGTACACAAAACTGAACCGGGGCCTGGACAGAGTTGGGGAAATAGGAAGCTGCCTTCTTCTGAGTCAGACTGTTGGTCCATCTAATACATTATTTGTTAGTTTCTGTTTCTCACTGAGCAGCTGCTGGGAGTCACAGGACTCTGTTTACATTCCAGAGACCTTGCAGTCTCACGGGAAAGGGAGACGGGATGTGACGTTAGTGGTTTCCTGTTTCCTTTGTTCCTTTGTTTCTGTTGCTTTCTCCTTCCATAGAGAGGATGTCTTTTCTGTTCTGTATAGTTTAGAAATAAAACTCTTTACAATGTAGCTCATACTGTCTCACCCTTCCCTGTGCTGGAAACTCTGCTGGGAGGACGTGCCTTGGAGCCTCATCAAAGGTTCGAGGTCGTTATTCGTCGGAGGCGATTTCAAAGGCTTGGCTGGGACGAAGATGAGCCTTATCAGCTTGGCCAAGCTGAGATTCTGACATTATTGTCCACACTGACTGGCAGTGGCTCTCCAGGTGTCAGGGACTGGACTGAGGAGGAATGGTGGAGAGCCCCCCCCCTGAAACTTCCAGAGAAGAGGGAGATAGTATAGATTTAGAACAGTGGTTTGCAGAAGGTCACAGTTTATAGGCTGCAGAGGGGAGAAGCTGGGAAATATTGGGAGAGGAGCAGGGGAGAAACAGCTGACAGATTCAGTGTCTTTAGAAAGCATTCCAGATTCCCCCCCCCCATGGCGGGAATTGAAAGTAGGAGAACAGAAAGCTCAGAGGCAGAAAGCATGGATGGGATGGCGTATAATAGGAGAGATGGAGGGGATTGTTGGCAAGCAGCCAAGGAAATGGGGACAATTGGCCCACCGGCCAGTGTGCCGGGCAAACTCCAGTCCTTGGTGCAGCATGAATCTGCGACCTGAGCTTCAGAAGCAAGGGCACGCTACTCAGCAGAGTAAACACTGTGCAAACAGAAGTGACAGGAGAGGCTGTGTGAGCATATTTACAAGCAGTTTATTCAGTGTACAGCAGGACAAAAGGAAACATGTCTGATCTCCTTCGTGTCCAAAGCAAAATGGCTAAAGCAAAAGCTATGCACAAACGGAAGTTCCCAGCAAGCTGTGCTGGAGTGTAAACAAGCATGTGACACACAACAATCATGCCTGTTCCTTAAGGTGGAACGGAATATCTCAACAGGGATGGGGCTTTACTCAGAGCAACACCATTATCTAATAGATGATGTTTCTACGTCTCTCTCTCTCTCTGTGAATATTAAATAAAATATCTTGGTAAGAGCTTCTTGTCTTTCCTTTACTGGCAGCCGGCTGTGAGGGAGGGGGATTGGATTCCTTGACACTAGGGTTGCAGACAGCACTTTCTCCCAGCCCTACCTGGAGATATCAGGAATTGAATTGAATCTGCATGCAAAGCAGATTAGGGCTGGGCAATATATTGTCCCAAACTGGTTTGAAGTCCATATCATTGGTTTGCCAGCTCAGCTCTCCCCTGCCTCCTACAGTGGGCAGCAAATCACAAGAGCAGTCACTGGCAAAAATCACGATGCAGGGAAAACCTCCATTCTTATTTCAGATATATCAGTATATCTTGGTGGTGGCGCCCGCCCTTTGAAACACCCTCCCATCAGATGTCAAGGAAATAAACAACTATCTGACTTTTAGAAGACATCTGAAGGCAGCCCTGTTGTTTGATGTTCTGTTGTGCTTTTAATTGTGTTGGGATATGCGACTGGTGAATGGAGTTCCACTGGGTTCATATAGCTGACCCCACAGGGTTGTTTAATGAGTAAAATAAATATCCAGTGCTCCTATAAGAGATACAAGATACATCTTAAAATATTTGTTTTGGGGTTTTTTAAGCAGTGATGGCACAACACACTTCAAGGGGTTGCAAAGATATTTTTGTAAGGTAATAACAATGATCTTTCGTTTGTAGCACTAAAATCACCTGTTTGGGCCCTTGATGTTCTGACATATTGTCGCATGACAGCTGAGCAATCTCACTTTTACCAGATGAGAGAAATTCTTTGCAAACTTGCTTTCTAAATGTTTTCTGGTGAAAACCAAGGTGATGAACTATTGAACATTCAGTTCATTAGTTGTCATCCAATGTGACACCTCCATCTTTCAAGCAGCACTGCAGAAAATCAAAGCTTCGCAGGACTGCACTTAAAAGCTGGATAGAGAACCATATTATCTTAAAGTAATGTGTCCATGAAGGCTACCTCTCAGTGGAACTTAAAAGGTAACCATTTTCAGACATCCATAAATTTGAGATACAGAGTGCATTGTATCTACACACCCTTATCAGAGAACATATCTCCAAAGAATAATGAATCCCACATCTGCAAATATGCAGTCATTGATGTTTTTATGTAGGATTTTTAATTTTAGAAGAAAGATGTATTTGCATGGGTATCAGATAAGTCTGGAAGCAATAATCCCTGATCTCTCTGAGTTAAAAAAAATCTCTTACTGCTGTGGGAGCAGGGGAGTTTTCCATCTACAGTGGTACCTCAGGTTACATATGCTTCAGGTTACATACGCTTCAGGTTACAGACTCCGCTAACCCAGAAATAGTGTTTCAGGTTAAGAACTTTGCTTCAGGATGAGAACAGAAATCGTGCTCTGGCAGCACAGCAGCAGGAGGAGGCCCCATTAGCTAAAGTGGTGCTTCAGGTTAAGAACAGTTTCAGGTTAAGTACGGACCTCCGGAACCAATTAAGTACTTAACCTGAGGTACCACTGTACATAAAAGCAGGATTTTCACTCAAGCTATTCAGCACTTCAAAGAGTTGTCATAGTTGCACCCTGGGACAATTAGGCAAAATCTGAGGAACTGCTAAAAGTATCTCTCTGTATCAAACATTGGCATACAACATCTTTTGATAGCTAGTTGTATACACAACATCATTCACGGACGTCACAAAAAGGTTTTTCAAAATTCCGAAACTGAAACCTGGTTACCGTTTTTAATTAATAATTACATTGACTTTAGTGGAATTATTCAAAAGATTTTTTCTTTTAAAACATCATCATTGCTGGCTAATTGCTGCTGTCTTTCAGGGATTTAGTTTACAATCAGCTTTAACTTAAAGCTTGCTAATATTTAGATTGCAAAGAAAATATCTGTCGCAGAGCTATAATTAGGACCACTTCATGTGCTATGATTTTTAGATAAGGTTTGTTTATGCATAGATCTGACAAAGTAATCTATAATTGAGACACAGATGTGGATCATGCAGAAACACTCATAAGAAACCCAGGACTGGCTGCAGCAACCGGTAAAGTATAGACACCAGGTTTGCTGCCATATGAAGTATATAATAATCCAAGGCCCTCCTCCCCTTTTCTTTCCTTTGCTGGGAAGTCTTCCTCAGAAGCAACTAACTTGGCACAGCTATTTCCTTAGAAGTCCATACCAACAATCAAAAAGTTGATAACTCTTGATGAATAGTGCAGATGCACATTTATAGGCTTCAGTGAAATTCATGCTTGAAGTATCCATGAGGACAAGAAATAGGGGCAGTGTACAGTGGTACCTCAGGTTACAGACGCTTCAGGTTGCAGACGCTTCAGGTTACAGACTCTGCTAACGCAGAAATAGTACCTTGGGTTAAGAACTTTGCTTCAGGATGAGAACATAAATCATGCTGCGGCAGCGGGAGGCCCCATTAGCTAAAGCGGTACCTCAGGTTAAGAACAGTTTCAGGTTCAGAACGGACCTCAGGTTCAGAACGGACCCTGAACCCGAGGTACCACTGTATGAGGAAGAGCCAGGCATCAAAAGAAAATCTATGAATTTTTTCCTGCCAGGCTGTATCCTGAAACTGAAAGAAGCACCAGTTCAACAAATAACCAAAATGTCTAGTTTTAACATATATGGATAGATATGTAACTTTCCATCAGGAGCACAGATTCCATGAACTGGTTATAAATTAGCCACATAGTTTGCAATACAGCAGTAGCAAGCACTGAATGAAAAACAACTACAGTGTGTAGCATGGAGAATATTTTCATCTATATTATTATTACAATCAACTGTCTTACGTGCTTTACAACCACTTGAAAGATAATTACTAATCTTATTATAAGATTGTCTCTTATTATGACAAGTTGTTTTGTGTATTTACTGCTTGTGTCTTTCCTTACCATTTTATCTTTTCTTAAGTATAGACAGGTGTAGGCTAACACCATCTTTGGGGAAATATTTCCCCATTCCCCCTGCTTCCTACTAGCCCTGAACTGAATGCTACTTGCCAAGGGCTTTTCTAGGTCTTGTCACAGACTCATAGCACAAGTTTGCATAAATTTTGCACATGCTAATTAATGTATGTACAGATGCAGGGACGCAGGTGGCGCTGTGGGTTAAACCACAGAGCCTAGGACTTGCCAATCAGAAGGTTGGCGGTTTGCATCCCCATGACGGGGTGAGCTCCCGTTGCTCAGTCCCTGATCCTGCCAACCTAGCAGTTCGAAAGCACGTCAAAGTGCAAGTAGATAAATAGGTACTGCTGTGGCGGGAAGGTAAACGGTGTTTCTGTGCGCTGCTCTGGTTCACCAGAAGCGTCTTAGTCATGCTGGCCACATGACCCAGAAGCTGTACGCTGGCTCCCTCGGCCAATAAAGCAAGATGAGTGCTGCAACCCCAGAGGCAGCCACGACTGGACCTAATGGTCAGGGGTCCCTTTACCTTTACCTTTTACAGATGCAGAATGAGGCTTCTCCTTAAGCAAAGGAATTGAGAGCGAAAGCTGCTCCTTAAGCAAAGGGGTTGCTTCAAATAAGTTGTCCCATTTGTGCAAGGATTTCTGCTTCCACAAGAAAACTTCCCCTTCCACTCCTCCGTCCACATATATCCCAAATCTCTTCTGGGGATCTCCCCAAACCTCTGGAGCAGATCTTGTGAGGGCATGGTGAGAGGAGAGGGAGGAGAAGCCCCATTGCACAAGAAGAAGTCTTGCCCCAATGGGACAACATTGTTGGATACACCCCATCATTATTTTAAACGTTTTTTTAAGGGAGGATGGGCAGAGATCAGGGGCCCAGGGTAAAACAGTCAGGCTCTCTTGGTCATCACACACAAACAACAATCCTGCTATATGTGTTAATTTTCTTAACTATTGGTTGCTTTCTGCCATTTTCTTCTTTTCTTTTCTTTTTTTTTGTTTGTCCCAATTAGCTGCTTGCAAAATGTGAACTCCACTTGACCAAACAAGACCTTCAAACAGACAATTTCTTAGGCAAATGGTCTTAAGTGAGAAAACAAACTCTGAAGGTATCTTCTTGTAAAGGAAAGAAACGCAATCTAATATCAAACTGAGTGAGATTTGTGTTTGTTTTTCATTTTTCTCCCATTCATTTTCAATCGTATAAGACAATACTCTGAATTTATATTATGGAGGGAATTACAGTCCGTATATATGGATTTGATAATCAGGTTAATCAGCCAGTTTCACAAGGAGAGCTTATATACCGTATTTTTAGCCCTATAGGATGCATCGGCCCATAGGACGCACCTAGTTTTTTGGGGGGGAAATCAAGGGGAAAATTTTTATTCCCCCCCAGGTTTGCGCAGCCATCCCCAAGCTAGAAGAGGGAGACGGAGTGCTAGGTCTCCCTCTTCTGCCTTCAGGGACAGCTTGCCCCGCTATCCCGCGAGCTTGTGGGGCTGGCGGGGGGAGAAGCAGGCTTGCTTCTCCCCCCGCCAGCCTCCAGATCAGGTCGGGGAATAGTGGGGTGGCGGCGCTTGCTTCTCCCCCCCCCGCCAGCCTCCCGATCAGGTCGGGGAATAGCGGGGTGGTGGTGCTCCGCCATCCCCCTATCCCCCGAGCTTGTGGGGCTGGCGGGGGGGGGAGAGAAGCAAGCTTGCTTCTCCCCCCCGCCAGCCTCCCGATCAGGTCTGGGAATAGCGGGGTGGCGGCGCTCCGCCACCCCCCTATCCCCCGAGCTTGTGGGGCTGATGGGGGGGAAGAAGCAGGCTTGCTTCTCCCCCCCCCCCAGATCAGGTCGGGGAATAGCGGGGTGGCAGCGCTGCGCCTCCCCACTGTCCCCAGCTTTTGGGTGCAGGCTGCTGCCCGCAAGCCTTGCGAGCCTCGGGACATCCCGCCGGGCTTGCAAGGCTTGCAGATAGCTTCCTGAATCCTGGAGAGCGAGAGGGGTCGGTGCGCACCGACCCCTCTCGCTCTCCAGGCTTCAGCAAAAGCCTGCATTCGCCCCATAGGACGCACCCAGATTTCCCCTTCATTTTTGGAGAGGAAAAAGTGCGTCCTATAGGGCGAAAAATACGGTAACAGAGAGAGTTTATTTCATTTTTTTAGTGAACATGTGTTGATGGGAAGATTTAGAAGAATGGAAACGTATTAAAATGAGGGTCAGTGTTTTCCAGCCAATGAATTACCCGCTGGGTGGTACTGGGTCAAATAAATTTGCACAAGTGCAGATGGCCCAATCAATCCTGTCCAAAAACAAAACATCTGTTTGCTTATTTTCTAAGCAGCACATCAGCATGGGACAGATCAAAATGCTTCTGAAAACCCATGGTTCAAGCAGATGGACCACCTCGCAATGGGACATCTGAATCATTGCATGCCAACACTCTGTTGCAGCTGCAAATAAGACTCTGCAGAAATGGTGGATTAGAATGAGATGGGAAGATGTGCCCACAACCTGAAACCACATAACCTCACTGGCCCAACACTTGGCCATTTCCCCTGACATCAAAAATAAAATTAAAAATCCACTCCTTAGATTTAGGGCTAAAGTTCCTCTTATATGCTGCATCTCTGATGCACTGTGTCTATGACTGTTTTGAGAAGCATTTGCTCATGTGTTTAAGTAATGATGGAACAGCTTGGCAATGAGCAAGCACGGTAGTCTTTGGACTATTACTTTACAAGAATAAAACAAAAGGCTCAACTACACTGTTAGAAGGGATGCGGGTGGCGCTGTGGGTTAAACCACAGAGCCTAGGACTTGCTGATCAGAAGGTTGGCGGTTCGAATCCCCGCAACGGGCTGAGCTCCCGTTGCTCGGTCCCTGCTCCTGCACGTCAAAGTGCAAGTAGATAAATAGGTACTGCTCCGGCGGGAAGGTAAACGGAGTTTCTGTGCACTCCTTGGTTCGCCAGAAGCGGCTTAGTCATGCTGGCCACATGACCTGGAAGCTGTACGCCGGCTCCCTCGGCCAATAAAGCGAGATGAGCGCCGCAACCCCAGAGTCAGTCAGAACTGGACCTAATGGTCAGGGGTCCCTTTACCTTTAATTTTACACTGTTAGAAGGATGACTGGAAAAAACAAGATGCTTTGTGGAATACATCCATTTTTTTTAAAAAAGGATAGTAAATATTTTAGAGCAGTACACATCTGGAGGGATGGGGATAGTGGGTTTATTTAATGTATATAGGGAAATTTCAGAAAGTTAAGTGACTGGCAAATATATTCATCATTTAACTCTAATGCATAAAGAAATACTTTCTTTTGCCTGTCCTCAGCTTCCAACATTCAGATTCATTGAATGCTCTCAAGATCTAGCATTATGACCAATTTGCGGATTTGGGTTTTCTGTTGATGATGAACAGCTGGAAGAAAGCTTCTGTTGCTCCTGTTGTTACTTCAGACTCTGGAGTTGACCCTATTTCTATTTTCCTACAGATTATATACAATATGCTACAGGATTCCTTTTTTCGTGCTATGGTTTGACGTTCTGGTTACTGACTGTTTCGGATATTATTGTAATTCAATAGGGAATAGACAGGCCTGCTTGACCGAGGCCATGCCCCTGAAGCCAGCTGATTGGCTGGCTCTGGGGCTGACACGGCCCGAAGATTCCCCTGGTCGTGGGGGGCTGCTGCCAGCCCCGTGTGATTGTTCGGGGCGTGAGCCCGCAACACCACCTCCTCCTTATGTTGGAAGTGGCTTTGCCCAAGAAACTATTCATCTGAGTCTCCTCCTTCTAAATATGGCAAAACAGAATAATCAAATCATAAAATTGTAGAGTTGAAAGGAGACCCAAGCACCATCTAATTCAGTATAATTCATAATCTAATCCAGTATACCTGAAGGAGCGTCTCCAACCCCATCGTTCAGCCCAGACACTGAAGTCCAGTGCCAAGGGCCTTCTGGCGGTTCCCTCACTGTGAGAAGGGAGGTTACAGGGAACCAGGCAGAGGGCCTTCTCGGTAGTGGCACCCGCCCTGTGGAACGCCCTTCCACCAGATGTCAAAGAGAACAACAACTACCAGACTTTTAGAAGACATCTGAAGGCAGCCCTGTTTAGGGAAGCTTTTAATGTTTAATAGGTTATTGTATTTTAATATTCTGTTGGAAGCTGCCCAGAGTGGCTGGGGTATAAATAATAAATTATTATTATTATTATTATTATTATTATTATTATTATTATTATACCCCATGCAATGCAGGAGACTCAACTAAAGCAGCCATGGCAGATAAGTCATGCAACCTCTGCTTAAAAACCTCCAAGGAAGCAAGCAAGGAGAGTCCACAACTTCCCTCCATTCCGTGGGAGAATGTTCCACTCTCAAACTGCTCTTATTTCTAGAAAGTTCTTCCTGATGTGTAGTCGGAATCTCATTCTTGTAACTTGAAGCCATTGGTTTGAGTCCTACCCTTTAGAGCAGGAGAAAACAAGCTTGTTCCCTCTTCCATATGACAACCCTTGAGATATTTGAAGATGGCTATTACATCTCTTCTCAGTTTCCTCTTTTCCAGGCTAAACATACCCAGCTCCTTTAACTGTTCCTCATAAGGCTCTGTTTTCAGACCCTTGATCATCTTGGCTGCCCTCCTCTGCACACGTTCCAGCTTGTCAGCATCCTTCTTAAAGTGTAGGATACTGAAATGCACTGGATGTTTAGCATCTCTCTCCAATGGAAGTTTTGGATTCTATAGAATCTGGAGTTGGTTGCAGGGAAACTATGCAAGGGAACAACACACCCAAAAGGTCTATAGATACTTCCCACTGGTTGTAAGGGAAAAGCTATTGTGGAAGAATTTTGCATTTCCAGGTTTGTTGGTTTGTATGATTTTTCCTCCCAATCCTTTTGGCACTTCCCAAAGGGTTAAACTGAGAACAGATCTGGGAAGATACAAGGGGAGGAGGTGAATGGGAAGCTCAGTTGCACAAAGGGAAGTCCTTGTGCTACTGGGGCAACTTTGCTGGATACAACCCTTGCCACACAAAGGCTGGAGTTCAGCATTGCTGGCAGCAAGCAAAGCTTTTAGAACAGGGATCAACAACATGGTGCTCACATACACATATCTGCCCACAGAAGGCTTCCCTGGTGCTCATAGTGTCCCCACCCCACCCCGCCTCTGACTGAAATTATGTTTAACATAAGCACTCTATCAAAGGCAATACGATAGGTTGTTGTATGTGCTTCATTGCAGTCATGTGGTGCTCCTGACAGTTTATCCAGTCTGCAAAGATGCCCATAGGCCCCAAAAATATGGGTGACCCCTGACTTGGAACTAGGGCAAGAGACTAACAGGACAGGTGAAAGGTCGTATCCTTGAGTGATGCATGACAAAAGACACTCCTGTTTTGGCAGATGCTGATATGAAAGTGCATATTTTACGTTTGTGAGGTAAATGCAGAAGAAGCCCTGGAGCAAAGACACTCAAAGTTGCATTTTTCCTCTGAGCTTTGAAAGCCAAGACAAAACACTATAAATATGCAGGTGTCAAGCGGTCTGAATGAAGCAGGAGGAAAGGAGCAAACATTATATATGTATGCATGGATGTATACATGGCAGCGTGCGTGTAAGAATCTATTTATTTACATATGTATTCATATACCACCATCTCACAAAACATCAGGGCAGTGTACAACAATTTTTTCCAAAAATTAAGCAACCGAAGAACAATCATTTAAATGACTGGCTCTTCAAGAAAAATACAGGGTTATATCCAGTAAAGTCATCTCATTAGCGCAAAGACTTCTGCTTCTGCCGTGTAACTTCCCTCCTATGTCCCCAAATCTATTGTGGGGTTTTACCCAACCCCACAGAGGAGTTTTGGGGAGGGCATTGGGGGCACACAAGGAGAGAAGAGGGAGGGGATGTTCCATTGTACAAATGGAAGTCCTTGTTTTAACAGAAGGACATATATATATATATGTGTGTGTATATATATATATATCCAATAATACACATATGGAGGGTCAGGGGATGTGAGTAATGGATAGGTTAGTACTGTACAGAGTTATATTAAAACTCATGCCCCAAATCATAAAAATGGATAATCCCACATCTAATTATCAGATAGCTACTCATAACACAAGTATAGTGGTACCTCGGTTCTCGAACGTCTCCTTTGACAAACGTTTTGGAACCTGAACGCCGAAAACCCAGAAGTAAATGCTTCCATTTTCAAATGCGCCTCAGAAGTCGAATGACTTCCACTGCGTGTTTTTCAATTTTCTTAATTGAATTTGCAGACAAACTTTTGCGCCTTGGTTTTCGAACGTTTCGGAACTCGAACGGTGTTCCAGAATGGATTACGTTCTAGAACCGAGGTACCACTGTATGCATTTACAACTATCACTTTAAAACGTACACTTACTTTTACCCTAAATATACCACTCCCTAAAATAAACATCCATATTTGGATGTGTGGTGGGGAAAGTGGGTATTTTACTTACTATGAATTTCTGGTGCTTTTTGTTTAATCTTGTTTAAACAAGACTCATTGACACTGAAGGAAAAGCCTGTTAAAATGTCCCCCCATGCCCGTCAACATTTACAAAAGATTAATAGCTTATTATTTTTTTGTTTTTTACATCAAGATGCTAGGAGATGGCACCTTCAAAAAGAAAATATATCTGTGGGGTTGTTTTTTTTACTGTAATGTATCTTCATTATATGCAAATTGCTCATTTTCAATTTTAATAAATAGTTCTTAAATTAGTTACTCAAAACAGTACTTTGCAGTGTGGTGGAAACTTAGCATGATCTGATATACTTTAAAATTAATCATCCAGTCTAAAGTCTGGCACCATTACTCATGAATATGTAGATTAAAATTCTGTATTCATTATGGATGAGGTTGTACCCAACTAAATCATTGTTCATGTGGAATGACTTCTGAGACCACAACAGAATTTCCCCTCGCTCTCCCGCCCCTGGGCACCCCACGAATCTGCACTGGGGTTTTCCTTGACCCTTCAGAGCAGATTTGGTGATGGTACAGGCAGACATGTTGGAAGAGGAGAAGAAGGGAGGGAGCAATTCTCAAAATTGTTCCACACATGCAGTTATTTACTTGGATACAACCCACGGTAATTGACATCCTGAGCAACAATACAACATAAAAAACAGAATCGACAATTATTGATGCAATTTTTAATTTTGACCCTATGTTTTCCTGAATAGAGTTTCTGAGGGTAGGTGGGGTTGGCGAGCAAAGCCAGCTGGGCAAAGCCCCTACTTTAAATGTATTATTAAACAAAATACTCAACAGGATGCAATGCCATAAAATGTTGGAAATATACCCATTGAAAAAGGTCTGGACCAAATACAAAATGCACTGCTGATACCACTCACTTGTCACATCCATATATCTAAACAGTTCAGATTAAAATGCCCAATAATATTTTAATAAAGGTTTCCAGTCACACAGGGAAAATTAAACAATGAGGTACCATAGAGGGTTACCAGGGAGAGCCATCACAAGAATTCTCTGCTCCAGAAATTACAAGGTGTAATCTATCAAAAACATAGTGCCTTGAGCAAGAAATTTGGCTACAGATCTCAATGTTCATATGGGAGAAGTCATTGCTGAAGATACAAAGAATGAGAATGACTGCTAGGGCAATCCTTAGCAAAATAAGATGCATATATTTTTCCTGTTGATCTCACTGAGCGGCACATAACCTAACCTAACATCCTACATCAGAACACTGATCTTTTGGGCTGACATCAAGCAACATGTCATCTAGTGAATTTTTGGGGCATGGGAAGGAAAGCTAGTATATTCCTTGAATAAACAAACTTGCTTACATATCAGCTAGCAGGCACATCATACAACATTTGGGTTGATAACCTTCTTTTTGTCAGCCCACAAGGCACCCTGTTTATTTAGCATTCATCCTGATTGGATGACAATAATAATAATAATAATAATAATAATAATAATAATAATAATAATAATAATAATAATTTATTATTTATTATTTATACCCCGCCCATCTGGCTGAGTTTCCCCAGCCACTCTGGGCAGCTTCCAATCAAGTGTTAAAAACAACACAGCATTAAATATTAAAAACTTCCCTAAACAGGGCTGCCTTCAGATGTCTTTTAAAGAGAAGATAGCTGCTTATTTCCTTCACTACCGAGAAGGCCCTCTGTCTGGTTCCCTGTTACCTCACTTCTCGCAATGAGGGAACTGCCAGAAGGCCCTCAGCACTGGATCTCAGTGTCCGGGCAGAACGATGGGGGTGGAGATGCTCCTTCAGGTATACAGGACCTAGGCTGTTTAGGGCTTTAAAATGTCAGCACCAACACTTTGAATTGTGCTCGGAAACGTACTGGGAGCCAATGCAGATCTCTCAGGACTGGTGTTATATGGTCCCGGTGGCCACTCCCAGTCACCAGTCTAGCTGCCGCATTCTGGATTAATTGCAGTTTCCGGGTCACCTTCAAAGGTAACCCCACGTAGAGCACAGTAGTCCAAGCGGAAGATAACTAGAGCATGCACCACTCTGGCAAGACAGTCTGTAGGCAGGTAGGGTCTCAGCCTGTGTACCAGGTGGAGCTGGTAGACAGCCGCCCTGGACACAAAATTAACCTGCGCCTACATGGACAGCTGTGAGTCCAAAATGACTCCAAGGCTGCGCACCTGGTCCTTCAGGGGCACAGTTACCCCATTCAGGACCAGGGAGTCCCCCACACCCGCCTGCCCCCTGTCCCCCCAAAACAGTACTTCTGTCTCGTCAGGATTCAACCTCAATCTGTTAGCTGCCATCCATCCTCCAACCACCTCCAGGCACTCACACAGGACCTTAAGTGGAGGTAAGACTATGTTTGGTCTTTACTAAGCACTCATCCTGATTTGGTTTGTGATGCTTGCACACCTCCCCATTTATCATTCATTCGTTCTATGCTTTTCAGTACATTTCTCTGTCACTTTCCTTACTGCAAAAAGTCCATTGACAGAGTGCTTTAATCCACTTTAACGGCACAAACCTAAAGTTCTGGTATACATTTGAATCCATCCCACTAAATACTGGCAGTCTGGAGGTGACTCCAGTTTGAACAGGCACACAATGGCTGTCCATATAACTTGAGCCATTGTGTGTCAGAATGATCAGCCTGTCCTTCAGTAGAGATCAGTTCTTGATGAGGCTGCATGCTGACAAAAAACCCTCTGATTGGAGTGCTAGCCATGGTAAACCTCTTGCCTCAACCAATCACGGTGTGCTAGTTCAAACTAGGTTGAGGAAAAGGGGGAGAAGTTGAATCAAACTGAGCAAGGCCAATAAATGATTGTGTGAATCAGCCCTCAATTATAAAAGAGAACAGCCTCCTTGAAGACGGCATTTTGTAAAGTTTCTCCAATATTTTATACCTTGTTATTTCCAAAACTCTGTACACTTTCCTATAGGTCAATTTGATCTGTCAGACAGACCGAACATATGCTTCACTATCAATTACTGGCAACAATGAAAATCCCTCTGAAAAACTCAAGGGAAACTTCCAGATTTTTTGTTCAGTAAGAACTGCCATATCATCCTGCCGACTTCTAGCAGCCTAGATCAATCATTCAAAGCAATCAGCCAAGAGAAAGAACATGCACAGAGGCTTCCAACATAAATCTTAGTTATCTGTTAAAATGCACATATCAACTTTTATATTTTCTAGCAATGTATATAAAAAATAAAAACCAATCTCACACAAAAGCCAGTCCTATATGTCATATTTTGTGTACATTTGTTTGATGTTTAGCGTGGCTTTTGTTTGCCAGTGGTATCTGCCTCACTCTATCACACACCCAAATCTCCATCTGTTTCAACAAAGCAAAGAGATTCAACTCTTGTAGTTTTTGTGACAAGCTTAAAAAAAAGAGAGACATCTTTTGGAAATGAATGTCAGCTGAGCAGCAAAAGTGTGTGGTTTATTGTTCCCAGATTTGCTTGTGTGGTGAATTCTCTGACAGTTCCATTAGGCTGGTTTAGACGTAATATTTAGATGTGATGAGAATGAGCCTAGATGTGGTTCTGACTCAAGCATTCCTCTTTCCCCAGCCCAACTGTGAGCAGAAGTTCACAATCTTTTGCTTCTGTTGCCTGACAAAATGTGATTAATCTTGGCTATGGTTTGTTGAAACAAGTCAACTGCAAAAACATAGCTTAAGAAGATGGTTCCTCCCACTCACTAAACCATAGTTAAGATTACCTAACTAAGGCAAACTCGGCCCTCCAGATGTTTTGAGACTACAATTCCCATCATCCCTGACTACTGGTCCTGTTAGCTAGGGATGATGGGAGTTGTAGTCCCACAACATCTGGAGGGCCAAGTTTGCCTATGCCTGAACTATGGTTTAGGGTTTGGACATAACACAGAACCATAGGCCATAGGTGTTCATTAAACTCAGGTGTAAGCAGTCATACAAGGTGGAGGGGGTTTGCTCCCAAGCCTTGCCCATCCAGCACATCATTATTACACGTTTGAGAGTAAAGGTGGCACTTTTCCATCTCCGCCGTATTAAGAAGTTGGTCCCTTACCTTTCTCGCCCTGATCTGGCCACAGTGATCCATGCGACGGTCACCTCCAGGCTTGATTATTGTAACTCACTCTACTCGGGGCTGCCCTTTAAGCTGACCCAGAAACTCCAGTGGGTGCAGAATGCCGCAGCGAGGCTCCTTACGGGGTCCTCACCGTGGGATCACATTCATTCAGTGCTTTACCAACTGCACTGACTCCCAGTGGAGTACAGGGTCAGGTTTAAGGTGCTGGTTTTGACCTTTAAAACCCTATGTGGCCTAGGATCCACGTACCTACGGGACCGCCTCTCCTGGTATGCCCTGCGGAGGACCTTAAGGTCCACATATGACAACATTTTGGAGGTCCCAAGTCGCAAGGTGGTTAGATTGGTCTCAGCTAGGGCCAGGGCCTTTTCAGTACTGGCCCTGACTTGGTGGAACGCTCTGTCACAAGAGACTAGGGCCCTGTGGGACTTGACATTTTTCCGCAGAGCCTGCAAGACAGAGCTGTTCCGCCTGGCCTTTGGTTTGGACTCAGTCTGACCCTTATGTTTCCCTCCCCTTATGGTTTTGATCTATGGGCTATTATTAAAATGAGTCTGCATTTTAAATTGCATTTTTAACCTGTATTTTAAATTGTGTTTCCCCCCCTCCCCTATTATGTTTTTATTGTAATTTTACTGGTGTTAGCTGCCCTGAGCCCGGCTCTGGCTGGGGAAGGTGGGGTATAAATAAAAATGTATTATTATTATTATTATTATTATTATTATTATTATTATTATTATTATTATTAAAGGTTTGCAGCAGGAAGCTTCCTTTACTCATGGAAGCTCCTTATGCAATTTTGAACCCTGCACAATCAGGATTTTGAGCTGTGCCTTCACAAGTAGAGGAGATTCCTCACTGCAGGTCTTCAACCACAGACTTGTAGAGGACTCTACATGGAATAGAGACAGCATGCCAAAGTGGGCAGAGTTTGGCAGTACATGTCTTCTACTTACGTGAGTGTGGTGACTGCCCAAATAGGGCTTGCATCTTACCTAAGAAGGAAATAGAAGCTTCCCATCTCATCCTCCTGGCCACTCCAGGGAAGAAGAAGAGAACGGGAGCACATGAGCCAAAGGCTGTCAGTGGTTCATCCTCTTCACATATGTTTTGCCATGTATGAACTGTGCCATTGAGTAAACAGGGTAGGAAGTTGTTTGTGCAACCTTCAAGTGGCCTCTTGGAGCTATTTAAGTGGTATATCCCAATTTATAATGATAAAACTAAAATATCAGATATTACCTAAGAGAACCTTGCACCGACACTACGATCCAAAATTGAAAGCATTTTGATGCTCGCATTGATGGTGGAAAGGTAGCAAACTGGGTATTGACGGTTGTTAGATTTCATTTGCATATTCAGATAGCTTTGAAAACAAATTCTCTCTCACACACAAATGGAAAATCCTATGCAGAAAGCTTTTACTCTGCTTTTCATACAAAATGATAAATGTGCCCGGTACGAATACAAATATATGTATCTGTTCCTGTTTTTTTGACGTCCATTACATGGACTTCCATTGTTGACTTACCCAAATAATAAGGCATTGTGACCATGTTGTTACCATGGAGTCTAATTCATGCACTAATCGGAAGGGCATTTTGTAGAGCATTAACAACAAAGCCTGGGTCCAAATGGACATTTTCCAGTTCCAGGGAGGGCGGAACTATTAAAACACTCCAAATACTTTATTTAAATAATTAAACAATTGGGGAATAATTATTATTGAAACTTAAACTGTTAATTGGTCATTTTCAGTGTTGGTAAACGTCGCTGAAGCGACACAAGCGCCGATCAGCCTTGCAAACAGAGTGAAGCCATGTTAATCAGGGCAAGCAGAAGCATATTTCTGTTCTGTGCAGAATGAGACGGGGTGAATGCACATTCCCCAGCAGAGCAGAGAATTCTCAGCACCTTCATGAAAAGTACAATTCGACGCAGGGAGCCATGGCACTAAATTCACACAGCAGGTGTGCCCACAGAAGCATATAAAATCTATGATGGTTCAATGAAAGGCCTTTTCTTAGCTCATAGTATGGTTCATCAACAAAGCTCCACTTAGTCAATGCAGGCAGACCGGGCCGAAAAAAAGGCTTCATTTCTTCAGCTGACTACAGGCATCCACCAACCTACATGGCTATTATGTTCTGAGGGCCCGTGTGCATAAGTGAAATTGAATAAAGTGGGGAGCACCCCACCTTAATATGCTGGAAGGTGAGGAAAAGAGACTCAGCCTGGAAATCGCAAGAGGCCGCTGCCTGTCCTGTCCTGAACCCACCTGCCTGCCCAAGGGCAGCCAGTGAGTGTGGTGGCAGCAGCTGGCATGGAGAGCAAGGACCAAAAAGGAGGGCCAACAGAACTGGGGCCAAGGTGGGGCCATGGACATGTGGTGGAATGGTGGCAGCAGGGAGAAGGTGCTTCCCACTGGCTGATCAAAGGCCGCCTTCCCTCACACAGGCAGCAGCCCCAAATGAAGGCCAATATATTTATTTCTTTATTTCACTGAGATCCACATAAATGGGATGTGCATATGTAGGGGGCGGCGGGTTCCTGTATTAGAAATACATTAATGGTTAGTGCAGTTCGGCGAGGGATATGAGGTGTGCACTCTCCCCTCCAGACGTCTTCAAGCAGAGTCTGGTCAGCCACATGTTGGAGATCCTCTAGCTCCAGATTTCCTGCGCTGTGCAGAGGGTGGGTCTGTTTAACAGCTGCCAGGTTTTGGGGAATCGGATTCCTCCCCCAGTAGCAGTAAATAAGTAAACAAAGTAAGTAAACAAAAGGAGCATTCTTACCAGTTGTTGTTGTTGTTTAGTTGTTTAGTCGTGTCCGACTCTTCGTGACCTGACTAACTTACCAGTTAGTTTCTTTAATAATCACAGCGAGAGACAAAGGAATGAATATCTCTCTAGAAATGGTGATGCTCCCCGTAAAGGTGCACCCCCTCCATCCCCATTAATCTACATCACTCCTACATTAGGTAATCTGAGCTAGTTGCTGTTGAGCTCTCTGTTCTATCACTTTCAAAGCCAGTCTAATCTTAGGCGAAGGGGGGTCAGGAATGCTGTCCAAAGACACTGAATCTGCCAGCTGTCTTTCTCCTGGAATTTCCTCTTCTAGCTGTTCCTCACCTAGTATTTCCCAGCTTTCCCACTCTGGACTATGCCCTTCTGCAAACCACTGTTCTAAATCAATACTTTCCTCCTGCCCTTGGTAAGGTTCAGGAGAAGTGGGGGCTCCAAGCAGTCCAGCCCCTGACATCAGCCCATGTTCAGTGTAGGAGAGGCCAACCCAGGAACTAAGCAGTACCAGCAAACAGTCTCCAGTGCATTATGGATTTTTGACATGATATTTGCTGAGACCTTTGGCAAGGTGTTAATGAGTTGCACAGTACAAGTTGTTACAAGAGAAATGTTGTAGAATGGTAGAATGGGAGCGGTAGAATGGACTGCCACGCATAATGGCATCCAGGAGCAACACAGAGTGACCCCTGGACTATACGGTATAAAAGCCTCCTTCCAAATCAACTATTCTCTAATTTTATCTCAGTGTAATCTAACTCAGTGAAAGGTTCTACTAGAAATATGAAATAGTCATTGTTCTTTCAAACAGAATACCACAGTAACAGCACCTGACAATTATCTGTGTCGCTGCTCTTTGTAGCTAGAATTTCAAGAAAATTAGGCACAAAGAACAAAGAGCATGACACAATGGGATCTTCTACACAAACGAGATGTTATCTAAGATGCTATCTTTAAAACCTTTATTGGAGGTTTCTAAGCAAACGCTGGATAGCCACCTGCCATGGATGCTTAAGTTGAGATTCCTGCATTTCAGGGGGTTGGACTAAGTGGCTCTCAGGGTCCCTTCCAATTCTATATTTCTATGATTCTATGAAAAATGTGTATATTGCAAAAATGTGTACATTGGAGGAGATTGCATACGAAAATGGACATCAGGACAACTAGAAGGCTGATTTCCATGATGATGTTTTCAATGCAACTGAAGTGGAAATGTGGACAACTGAATTTACGAATAGGAAAAAAGAGAACTGACAGATTACCACATACCTATTTACAGGACAGGGCAGAAAGGAAGTAGGGTATTAAACTATCTGCCAACTTTCACTCCAACTGTCCCCTGATTGTTTCACTTTCAATGACAATGACTAGAGGGGGAAAGACCCTTTACACTAGGAATGGGATATTTGAAGGAGAGAATTGGCGGTGAAGAGAAAGCTAAGTACCCGCCCAGATCCCACATTAGCACTGTGAGAAAAAGGTAAAAGTAAAGGACCCCTGGAAAGCTAAGTCCAGTCAAAGGCGATTATGGGGTTGCGGAGCTCATCTTGCTATCAGATTGAGGGAGCCGGCATTTGTCCACAGACAGCTTTCTGGGTCATGTGGCCAGCATGACTAAATCACTTCTGGCACAACGGAACACCGTGATGGAAACCAGAGCACACGGAAATGCTGTTTATCTATTTATCTATTTGCACTGGTGTGCTTTCAAACTGCTAGGTTGGCAGGAGCTGGGACAGAGCAACGGGAGCTCACTCTGTCACAGGGATTCGAACTGCCGACCTTCCAATCAGCAAGCCCAAGGGGCTCAGTGGTTTAGACCACAGCGCCACCCGTGAGAAAACAAGGGTTTGGTGGACGCAACATTTCTCTTGTAACAACTTGTACTGTGCAACTCATTAACACCTTGTTTCCTAACTTTCCATCCGATACGAGTGTTAAGATGAAACATCACTGGGCTAAAACTTCAGAACAAAATGGGGGAGGCCAGGTGTGAAAACCCCAACTGTGCTTTTAATTGCTCGTCCTGTGGCTGTCCAAAAACTTCACAGCTACAGAAGTAGAACTGCAGAAGTGAAAGATGAGCAATCCAATTGCTTAGCCAACTGGCCCTCTCCTCCCATGCCATACTATGGCAGCCACACTCGGCAGCACAGGGAAAGGGAACCTGAGATAATTCAGGAGCCCTAGCTAGAATGGGCAAAATGGGATTGTGGGTGCTTAAGTCTAAGAAGACCTGGAAGATCACAGATTCCACATCCTTGGCCTAAGCAATCAGCAACTCAGCTCATCCCTTCCTTAAGCAACATGTTCACAGACCCTCCAAGTGTCCCTATTTTTCAGGGACAGTCCCAGATTTACACAAGCCATCCCAGTTTCTGATTTGATCCTGGAATGCCTGCTTTCCTTTAGGACATCCCTCTTTTCGTCAGAGAAATGTTGGAGGGTATGGAGTCATCTGACCCCCGAGCCAAGGAGATAAGTAACTATACAACCTTCAGAAGACACCTGAAGGCAGCCCTGCATAGGGAAGTTGTTGATGTTGTTATTTTAAAAAAGAAGTTTAATGTTTTATTATGTTTTTATGGGCAACCCAGTCAGATGGGCAGAGCATAACAACAACATCCCTGTTTTCATCAAAGAAATGTTGGAGGGCATGTCATCATTACCCACCCCTATCCTACAAAATCACAGGGCAGCTTACAACAATCTAAAATTCAATATTAAAAGCAGTTAAAACAAATTAGTCACAGGAAGAGGGTGGGCTCTGGAAACATACATCTCCACTAAACACAGGGGCTGCGACTAAGAATATCCTCTCCTGGCCCACCACCACAACCTGAAAAAACTTCTGAGCATGGTGGAACAGCCAAGAGAGACCAGAATCTGCTCATTTCAACACCTGAGGGGGTCTGTAGAGAAGGTGGCAATTATCTATTTGGGGCCTAAGTCATTTAGGGCATTAAACTAGTGTGAGCACCTTGAACTTGAAAACCTGCTTCATCTTTGAAGGTTCCCCACCTCAAAGAAGAAGGGGGAAAGCATAAAAGCACAACATTTTCACAGCACATTAAAGCAGAAAGCTACCTTAAACAATGATGTTTTTGATAATGATGCTGCAAAACTATAGGACTGGTTCCATGCACACTCTGCAAAATAGGCCTCATTCTATCATCTGATTTACAAAAAAAGGGGGGATAAAATAAGATTTGCTCACATCAACCTGAATTTAGAGCATAATTTTGCTCACCTCAAACCATGGCTATGCTATGGATATGCTGTAATATCCATTTATTATTATTATTATTATTACTATCATCATCATTGTAGGGGGAAAGCAAACAAGATTCTGAGGGTCAAACAACCTCAGTGCTGAAAGAGGACAGTCAGGACAGCAATCAGCAGGCAAAATGACTCCCCGCTTAGCACTCAATCATTTCTAGGCCTCTAGTGCTTTGTCAGCAACCTTTCAACATAACAATACATTCAATTTATGTGGTGCTTCACATTTTGAAATCAGTTAAGCACTATTAATTGGTCCAATCAATGAGGCCCAAGGGAGCAAGCAAAAGGTGGCTTTAATGTGATTGACTCAGCCTGCATATGTTCTGCTACAACCAGCTGCTCAATATTTGGAGTCACACACATTTTGGGTGCAGGAAGGTGAAATCAGCCCCTATGCCCCTTTGGTTTGGGACTGGGTACATCCAGGGGGTGGGAAGTCTTATTGTTTCTCAAATATTTAATGGGCAGTCTCAGCTACGACATGAGGTTTATGTATGAGCATAATATGCAAAAAAGTAATTTATCCCATCCTTGAATATTTCCACTATGTTCATCTCCTTTCTTACTTTTAATTTGTTACTTTTTAATTTCTTACTTTTAATTTCTCCACCCCACCCTTTAAGCTTATATTATGGTATTTCCAGACACTACGGCTTTTGTGTTCTTCATCATCAACCTTTGACAACTTAAAGAACTCATGACCATGTCAGAAATCAAGGGCAAAACCAAAACAAATAATTGGAAAAGGAGCCACCCTGAGGCATGGCTACATCATCTAAAGGAGGCTGGCATAATGCTGCCTTTGATTGTTTCATGATGAGATATTATTGCCGTTGTCTTCTATTGGGGATGTGTTGCGATATTGCACCTCACAGAAAAGCATTCTGCTAGAGTAGCAGCTGCCAATCAGTATGCTTCACCACAGCCTTGTCACAGGTGCCTCAAAATGGAGGTTTATAGTTGCTCACTGAGCCATGGATCTTGCCTGTCGACCCTAGTCGACAGGAGAGAATGAACCATTAAATCGTCATATGTTGCATTTTATGTATACCATATGGACCTCCTTCAGCTAGATAGTTTCAATGTTTATAAATAATTGCTCTGAACAAAGGCACCCAAGGCTACAGAAAATGGGGGAAAAAACATAAAATAATTCAGCATTAACAGAATTTCGTATGTCCAAAATTCACTATAAGAACCATTACTAATTCCCAGGACTCAGCTAAAGGTAAAGGGACCCCTGACCATTAGGTCCAGTCACAGACGATTCTGGGGTTGCAGCGCTAATCTCGCTTTATTAGCCGAGGGAGCCTGCATACAGCTTCTGGCTCATGTTGCCAGCATGACTAAGCCACTTCTGGTGAACCAGAGCAGTGCACGGAAATGCCGTTTACCTTCACGCTGGAGTGGTATCTATTTATCTACTTGCACTTTGACGTGCTTTTGAACTGCTAGGTTGGCAGGAGCAGCAACATAAGCTCACCCCGTCGCGGGGATTCGAACCACTGAGCTTCTGATTGGCAAGCCCTAGGCTCTGTGATTTAGATCACAGCGCCACCCATGTCCCTTTCAGGGTTCGGCTACACAACTGCAAATGAAATGTTTTAAATGTGTTGTAAAGTGCAATATACAAATGTGGCACTAGATGGTGAGAGTGAGCAATGCAAAATTCAATATATTTTTCAAAACTTTAAAAAAACAAAAACATTCTCACAGCATTTTCAATATGTGTGTATAGATTCCACCCCAGTCTCATTTTAATCTGGGTTGGGGTGGCCAGATGTAATGTGGCTGGAAGAAGCCGCAACTCAGGCAAAGGGCTGTAGATCCATAGTAGAGGACATGCCTTGCATGTAGAAAGTTCCAGAGTCAATCCCCAGCAATCTCCAGGTTGAGCTAAGAAAGCCTCCTAATTGAAACTCTGGCATAATAATATGGAGCTTAATAGGCCGATGATTTGACTAAGTCTATGGCAGATTCCTATGTTCCTGTTCTAAAGTTTTACACATGGGAAAGCAAGTGTGAGGAAGGCGTACAGGATTCAGGCGCATAGATTTAGTCACACTTATATGGAGAGCCTCTACAGATACACAAGGCACTGCGGGATGTCATCCACTGGGAGCAGTCAAGAACAATATCACCTGTTTTGCTAGAGTGGTCATGCAAGGGATGTTGGTCCAGTCTATTGAACTTCCTGTTACACCTGGCTGGAGCATCCTTCCTTGCATGTGACCGGTAGGTGGGCGTGACCTTTCCAGACCTGGTAAAAGGCCAAGTCACGCAGCCACCTCCCTCTCTTGGATCTTCTTTTTCGTCTTGTGAACTTCCTGATTCACCCAGACTGTACTGCTGGCTGCCAACTATCAGTCTCCCCAGGTTATCTCCCATAACCTGTTTGTACATGTCTGTAACTTTAAGCCTAAAGCCTGCCTTCAGGGATCACACTGTGCTCTGCCTGATCATGAGTAAAACTACTTTTTGTTACATATGAATAAGACTGTGATGTCTTTACAGTGGTACCTCTGATTAAGAACTTAATACGTTCTGGAGGTCTGTTCTTAACCTGAAATGGTTCTTAACCTGAGGTACCACTTTAGCTAATGGGGCCTCCCGCCGCTGCCGCACAATTTCTGTTCTCATCCTGAGGCAAAGTTCTTAACCCGAGGTACTATTTCTGCATTAGCAGAGTCTGTAACCTGAAGCATCTGCAACCTGAGGTACCACTGTATTCTTTTAGGAGAGATCAAAGGGGTCTTCCCAGGAATAATAGAACATATCTCAATTTGGGCAAGCCAGATTGAATTGTTTATTGTCTGAAGAGGCTCACACGAGTCTGCAGCCAGCTTTCTGCTGTGTAAGAAGGGGAATGCACTCTGCTGTATAAAGAAACTTGCTAGCACAAATTAGGAAGGATATTAATAATCAATATATCCTCTCCTGCCACCCTCAGCATTTCCACAGGCACCTTTCTGGAGATTTTCACTGTAAATGCACACACAAAAAGCAAGCCAGAGGAGTTGCACAGCTCTAAGGGCTGTTTTACCTGGGTTCCCTCTTCAGGTGATAATGCTAAAGTGCTTTAGGAGGATGTAATGAAGCTCCAGCATCATAGTTACGTGGCAAATGCTCAGTGCCAGCGTATGATCCAAAAATAGTGTTGGACTTGAGCCTGAACCATTCTTCTCAGTCATGAACCCACGAGCAGAAGAATATCCCTCAATGCTGGTTTTTCTATCTGCAAAATAGCAAACTTCGCTGGACTATTGTGAGTACGGCCACAGTGAGGCGGTTTGTAATCTATCTTGTATTCTAAAATGCAACAGAATTGGTAAGTTTCCCACGCCATGAGGAAAACAGCAGTAAATGTCAAGACATTGCAAGCTGAACAGCTTTTGGATCACACGTCGTATTGATAAACAGCAGTGATATATAGAAATATAGACACGCACAAACATATACAACCGGAGAATAATAATAGAATCATAGAGCTGGAAGAGACCACAAGGATAATCTAGTCTAACCCTCTGCAATGCAGGTATCTTTTGGCCAATGTGGGGCTTGAACCCACAACCCTGATATTAAGAGTCTCATGCTCTACAGACTGAGCTATACCAAGCTTTGTATTTGTATACCATTTGATTGCAGCAAAACCTCTAAATGGTTTACAAGAAAATACAAGAATAAGATGGAAGGGCTCACAGCATTAAGACTCCAACAGACCTTGTTTGACCATTAATTTTTCTGGAAAGTCCACCAAAGCTATAGGTATGGTTTCAGAACAGTAAGTCAGGTTGTGGTCTTCCCAGCTCCAGCCTTCTCAGACTAGGTTCTGACCTATTTTTCCTCCTATCTCTAGGAGGATGTGGCATCCATCCAGGTGATGCAGGTGGGGGGAAGCCTACTGGAAGCATCTCTAGCCAATTGTTTCCATGGCAACAAAGTCAACTCGTTAGATATGTAGAAAACAACAACAGTGCTTGACAAGCTGGCTAACAAAGAGACAGTCTTGACTTTTTCAGCAGTTAGTTTTTACCACAAACACCAGTCTTAGAGATACAAAATCTACTGAAAGGGTCGCAAAGCATCATCCAAAACAATCCCCTTCATTCCTTAACAATAGATGGTAGATAAACAGATGGATATATATATATAGTTGAGCAACCCAGAATAAACCCTTGTATTCTTTAAGCTGAACAAGCAATTAAAAACAAGCAATGGCTTGGTCACCCATACAGTGAGGAAGTTTATCCTAAAGAGAACCACACAACCTTGAATGAACAAGTAGAAGCCTATGGAAACATGATTTAGTCACATTTATATTGTATATGAAAAATGAGTGTGCCCCTTCCATATTGTGAAACAACAGCAGTTTGAGGGCAAGGCTCAGGTGGGTTTTTAGCTGTCTGGACTTGGAAACAACAACTGCAGTAGCAAAACTCTACTAGCACCACTAACAGAGAAAGCACACATTTTTCATGCAGTGAACCAAATTGCTTTTTTGCTCAACACAAAACATCTGAGGTTCAAACAGCAGCAATTCTTGTTTCAGTGGCAGGATACATCTATTATACAGGTGTACCAAATAATGCCCCCTCCCACCAAAAAATATGATTTTGTTTACCTCCCGGGATTACCTCATCACTGAAATAAATGACTATTGCAGGGAATAAATAAACCAATCTGTCTAATAACCATTAATGTGCCCTCCTGCCTTGACTAATATTGGAAGTGGGAAAGGTCACATCTATCAAGCATTAATGTTTAGGATACTGAATCTGAACAAGATATCTAGAAACAGGTTGCAGTCCTGTACAAAGTTATTTAGAAACAACTGCTTGTGGCTCAGTAGAAGTTATCAAATGCAAAGTTGTAGCCACAGAAAAACTAGATATTTTGGAAAGTTACTTGTTCTCTATGCATTTGGACACCTCTTAAAATATCATAACCACATTTTTTATACATAATGGTTCCCAATATCAAGTAGCAGGTTTTCGTCTATGTTTGGTTATGATTGAAAGCCATTTTGAATCATAATAGAAGGTTGGACCTTTCAAAGGTGTTCTGATCTTAATCAGATCTTAAGGAGGAGGTTTTGGTCTATGTTTAAGACACAATTTTGAATGAAGATAGTGGAATGAACTTTTCAAAACTCCAATAGTTTTAACTACTGATTTCAAAATTGCACTGTTTTTTTTCTTTTCTTTGTTTCCTAGCATTCCCGAGCAGTGCTGGGTAGGAGGCTGCTAATATTGTACAGTGGTACCTCGGGTTACAGACGCTTCAGGTTACAGACGCTTCAGGTTACAGACTGCGCTAACCCAGAAATAGTACCTCGGGTTAAGAACTTTGCTTCAGGATGAGAACAGAAATCGTGCAGCAGCGGCACGGCAGCAATGGGAGGCCCTATTAGCTGAAGTGGTACCTCAGCTTAAGATCAGTTTCAGGTTAAGAACGGACCTCCAGAATGAATTAAGTTCTTAACCTGAGGTACCACTGTATAAAGGAGGGGGGTAAAAACAAGTACAGTGGTACCTCGGGTTAAGTACACCATGTTGGGGAAGGCTGATATAACAGAGTTTAACCAACACTTCCTGTATGGGCCCTAGATAACTTCCACTTTTCTCTCAATAAATCTCACTACAATTATTTTCAATGCTGCTTTGTTTTTCCCTTGGCTGTGCTTGGACATGGGTCAGTTTCCTGTTGCTTAGAGAATGCCTGATTCTTATCCATTCCACAGGGCAAAAAAGGGGGGAAATATCTTAAGTTGTAAGGATATTGGGACCTAAACTTAAGGCTTTACAAACTCAGTATCTTTCCTACTGTCTCTTGGGAACTCAGCCAGCATGTAATCAGTTGTACTGAGATATCCGCAGCATTTCTTTTTGTCAATTTTTAAAATAAATCTATAGCATAATTAAATCAGCAGACACATCCCTAGCAAAATGTAAATATTATTAAGGACAGCCATGTTTTATTAAGGTCAGAGAAAATGATCTGCAATGAAACTCAAATCATCATTCCCTGTTGTTATTTTTTTGTCATTTTCTTGCCCTTAAATCAGCTTATTTGGGGGACACACTGACATCTTGCAAATCATATACAAATTTATAAAGTGGGGACTATAAAGTGGAAGCTGCTGGGATATATCTCTCATATTTATTGCATAATCGAATCTGTAACTTAAATGTGATGCGAGTAAAACTAGCTTTCTTTATAATAATGAAGCGGAACTGAAGAGACAAATCTGCCTTTTTCTAGGGCATATCATCCATACAGACAGCAGTGACAAATCTGACTTTATACATCATAGGTTTTTCAGAACATTTGACAAGAGTTAATTAAAGCGTGTTCTCCCTAACAGAGAGCACGTGTTGCGGTTGGGGAACAGGCCGCCCAGCCATGACTAGGCAAATTAATCTGCAACCCTGGCCTTTAGGGTTAATCGGGTTGCTGGGGAAATATGATTGTTACCAATTTGGAGGAGGAGTCAGAAGTTATAAATAGAAGGGCCAGACGTAGGGACGTCCTCTTGGCCGTTTTGCATCGGATCACGTGGAGCACTTGGACAATCTTCTCATTGTCTGGTTACATTTCTTTATTTTTTATTTCCCCTTTTTAATCCTCTCTAGTCCCTTAAATAATTTAATTCCCCCCTTTATTTCTCCTTTCTTTTTAATCCTCTCTAGTCCCTTAAATAATTTAATTCCCCCCTTTTCCTGTTCGATTTCCCACCCCACCCCTTACCCTGCCCTGTGGGAAGATTCTCCCTGTATCTGTGGCTTGCCTTTCCCAATAGTGAGAGAGCCCCCCCGTTAGGGGCTTTCTTTCGCAAAAAGGTTTCCCCCATTTCTCTTGTTGAAATTGTGGGGCTAGTCAGGGCTGTTCCCAGCTTAGCTGGTATCACTTTCATTTATAGTATCCCCGAAGGTTGGCTTTATGGCTCTCTGTGCCTCCAAGGACTATGAGCACTCTGTATATGCTCTTGAACTATGCTGTTTCTGAACAAGTTTATTTTCCTTAAGCGGCCCATTTGTGATAAAAGAACTTTGGGTTTCTTGAAGGGGTGCTTCCCTCAAAAAGGGCAAGCAGGGGTACCTGGACAAGCTGGGGGCTACCTCAACTCTGCTATTTCACTGGAAACATTTATGCCTGACCTAGCAGGTGATCCTAGGGCTTTGCCCTAGAATTCGATGGCCTGGAAGTGTTTCCGGCCTGAATAGTGTCCCCATGTGGTCCATGAAGCATTGGTTTCACTGGGTCAGCGGATAGTGCCGGTAATGCCTAGGTTGCAGGATTGGTCCCTGTATGGGACAGCTGCATGCTCCCCCATTGCTCTACCTGGACACTTAGGTCCTTTTGGTGGTTACCTCACTGCAAGGGATGTAACGGGTGCCACGTTTGCAATATGCAACTGGGAGAAAGCACCTTTGCGTGCCCGCATTGCAGTTTGCGTTGCAGAGCACGGGCTGCAATTGCATTGCATTGCTGGGAGATTTGCAGTTGCATTGCACCGAGCGTGTGTGCATTGCATGGAGGGTGTGTGTGCATTGCACGGAGTGTGTAGTTGCATTGCATGGAGTGTGTTGTTGCATTGCACAGAGTGTGTTTTTTGCATTGCACGGAGTGTGTGTGCATTGCACGGAGTATGTAGTTGCATTGAACGGAGGGTGTAGTTACATTGCATGGAGTGTAGTTGCCTTGCATGAAGGGTGTGTGCATTGCAGGGAGTGTGTTTTGCATTGCACGGAGTGTGTAGTTGCATTGAACGGAGTGTGTAGTTGCATTGCACGGAGGGTTTGTGTGTGCATTGCACGGAGTGTGTAGTTGCACTGCACAGAGCGTGTTTTTTGCATTGCACGGAGTGTGTAGTTGCATTGCATGGAGAGTGTGTGCACTGCACGGAGTGTGTTTTTTGCATTGCACAGAGTGTGTGTCTGAAAAGGTAGCTGGCTCGGCGGCAGCTTGGTTGGGACTTCTTTAGGGGTTCTGGCCAGCGTCGGCCCTGTAAATTTACATATCATGATGGCAGCACAAGATGCCCCCTGCCCAAGCGGGGGCTGGAAGCTGGCAAGCAATAGCTCAATACCTTTTGCCCATATTCCCATTTTATTTAGGGATCCAGTTGGATATCGTTGCTAAAACATACCACTTGCCTATGGAGAAGCTGTCTGCCTTGAAGGAAGTTATTTTGTAATACTTCCTCTGTAGCAAGTGATGCTTCACCAGATCCGATCTTGCTGGGTCACTTAACTAATCTTCCCACTAGGCCAGGCTGCCTAGATTTCACCCCTCCCATATCCAAGAATCTCCTGAGGAGTCTGCTGATTTTCCAGAGAGGAGGAGGCGTGTTCTGGTCTCTACTTATTCTGCTCCAGCACCAAATCAGTCAGTCAGTGTCAGAGAGAGAGACTGAGTGTTAGAGATCATGTGTAGAGATAAGGTTGCTGCTAAGGGCAGCTGCAATCACTCAGTGCAGTGCAGCATTTATTTATGCTTAGACCTATTAAGCTCTGTATATAGTTTGTATAGTTGTAGATAGAATAAAGAAGATATTCTACAGAGCTGCTCTCCGAGTTGTTTATATGTTCTGCTGTACTCTGCTGTGCGACGACTGTCTTGTGGGAGTGAATCCGGTGCTCACAACTCTAAGCTGTGAGTCCATAGCACTTTGACCTGTTCCTGTGCAGAAGGTGGTCTCTGGAAGTGCTACCCAGCTCGCCTAGCCCAGTTGGGGGCTGCAGTGGATGAGTCCAGTTGGTGGCACTGGCTCAAGGGCGATGCTGACAGAGGTCCCCTTACCTTTGTGTATGCCTACCAAGCATGGTGAAGGCAGATATCAGGCGATGGTAGCAATTCCTGAATGTATGCAATAGTAGTTCGCCATGGCAGGATACCTTGAACCCGCACAGGGATTTTCAGGTTCATGTTGGTGCTGCTGGATCTTTGCCCTTTGGTTTTTATTTCAAGGGCTGCTGGTGTGCAAAGCTATGGCCTCAAGCCAGGTGTGGTGAGGCAATCATGTGACATAACTTTTCTTGAGTTTTCCCCATTGTAGTAGCAGTTCACATGTGGCCCGAGGAGTTCAGTGACCATCGGATCTGCTTTTGGTCTGATAACCAGGTAGTGATGAGGTCTTGGCAAAACAGTCCTCACACTCTAGCACAGTCTCCGCCCCTCCGCTCATGCTTTCAAGCTGCGCCACTTAAGGTTTAATATTGTGCTTCCTACGCTCCAAATTACACTGAAACACTATCCGATTTTCAGATGAAGCACTTCAGATCCTGGGCTCCAGACTCAGCTATTGCCAGACTTTTCCAGACCACCTGTGGCATTTTGACAACAATTAGTAATTACAGAGAGCGGCAGTTTCCATTTCCCCTTTTGCTTTTACCTCTTATGGGAAGGCCTGGATGGATTTCTTAGCCTTAAGCTGGCAGTTCTCGGCCATTCAGAAGAATTGGCCCCCATCCTCTGAGCAGATCCTGCAGTATTTGGTCCACCTGCTGCAGATTGGGCATGCGGTTATAACTATCCGAATTCAGTCTGCTGCAATGTCTGTTACATTGAAGCTTTATTTTTCAGAGACCCTTGTATAAAGTTTGCAGTGCGCAGGGCCTTGGAAGGTTGGAACCTCCAACCTCATAGGACAGTGGGCGGGAAGTCGGTCAATTTTTACCTATGCAGTATCTGCAACAAGTTAAAACTTGTCTGCTGGTTAAAGATCAAGGTGAGACTCCTTTCAGCAGTCCATTGCATTTTCGCACTGAGGGTTGGGAAAATGGTTGTTGGAGCCAGCACGGGGCTGAGAGTCTGGAGGCTTATTGCTTCTGGACTTTTCCTTATCCTTTGGAGCTTGTCATTAGAGTTGGTAACTCTAAAACAGACTTAGTGGACAGGAGTGCCACAATCAGGCTTCCCGCCACAGGTGAGGAGGGCCCTTGCCCGGATAACAGAATATTTGGCTTTTTATTCCCTGGGGGCTTGCCCGCTCCTAGTGCATTAAAATGGGTTCCCGTTAGCCAGGCATCGATGTGCTTACGTCGTGCACCAGTTATTACAGCCTGCGGCTTGCTTACCGCTGAACACTCCTCATTCCTTACGATTAGGTGCTGCTGCAAAGGCTGCACACTGGGGGCCTGTCAGTAGACAGGATTGTGAATACGGGTCATTGGAAGTCTGACGCTGACAAGGGTTATATCAGGAAGTGTCACAATGATGTCTGTGCTGATGCTTGTCTGTTATTTCCTTTTTTCATAGGAGCAGCTGTGCACATTTGGGCCACAGCATTGTACACTAGGCTGGCAAGCATGTTGACGAGTTTGGACTGGGGCGCCATCTCAGTCTTCCTGCCCATGTGAACATATACAGGATGTCTAGATGGGGAATGCTTTGGGAGGAGATCCTTCCTTTGGTGCGGTCGAGTGTGACCTGTGCAGGTCCTCCCGCAGTGCTGGTGGTACAGCTGGGCGAGAATGTTTGTGGTCTTCCTCCAGCATAAGTTTGCATTCCTGCACGCAAGAGGGCTTGGATTGAGTTGATGGCAGCTCTCCCTGGACTCAAAATAATTTAAGGCATTGGTTCAAGGTGGTCTGGAGGGGGGGTTGGAGCACCTGTCCCCTCCAATGCGCAAAGATGTTCCATTAAGGGAATCCAAGGATTCGCCATGCTTTTGTCGACCCCTTTTGAGGGGTAGGGCCATGCAAGAGTCCCTGGGAGCATTTGGGGTGAGCTTGAGTCTGATCCTGGTTCATTGCTCCCCCATGCTGTTTACTGGAACTGACGATATGGTGGGGCCCAGTCGTCAGTGCTGCCCTGCTGAGGTCAGGTGCAGCTAGTTGGGACCCAATGCCTAGACAAACTACCACCGAGCAGGCCAGAAAGCATGTTAATAAGGCGGTGGATAATAGAATAAAATAAAGAAAATAAATAAAGTTAATAAAATAACAAATAAAATAAAATAGGTCCTTGCTTTAGGTGGTTCTGTAATTTTGCACCCTCCTAATTTTCTTCAAGGCTGTTGCCCTCTTTAGGGCAGATGGGGTGCATTCCCCTATGGGGAACGACACCTGGCGGGATGCGATTGCCTTGGGATTCATTGCTCCCCCACAATGTTTGCTGGTACTGACGATATGGTGGGGCCCAGTCGTCAGTGCTGCCCTGCTGAGGTCAGGTGCAGCTAGTCGGGAACCAATGCTAGACAAACTACCACCAAGAAGGCCGGAAAGCATGTTAATAAGGCAGTGGAAATAAAATACAGGTCGTTGGAAATCGAATGCATTCAAAGGTTATGTTCGTTAACATTATTGGTGTCTTACAATTTTTGCTTGTTTTATCTTAGGTTTAGCAGCTGTCCGCATCTGGATGGTGGGGCACAGCATCATGCATTGGGCTGGCATCAGTGCTCGGCAGTCCGGATTGGGACCGGGTCTCGGCCTTCCTCCATGTGCAGTTGCCTTGGCTGTCCAGACGGGGAATGCGCCGGCCAGAATTCCTGCCGCTGATTCGGAGGCAGGTGCTGCTGGAAGGGCCGCCCACTGCTGTTGGGGTGCAGCTGGGTGAGAATGACCTGTGTGGCCATGGACTGTTTTTCGCTACGTGCTGCGATTTTGGGTGACCTGGAGACGCTGCGGGCAATGGTGCCAACAGCAAAAAATTTTCTGGTCAAAGCTTTTGCAACGACGCATTTGGAGGGGCAGTCGTTGCCCAGCTGCCACTGAAAGGGCCAGAAAACTCATCAATTCTGCTGTTTCAAAAAAGATTTTTGAGCTGGGTGGAGATGTGATTTCCCACCCCGAGATTCTTTTTGAGAGGCCATCCTTTTTCCGAGCTGATGGCGTGCACCTTTCTGCTTCAGGGAATGAGGCTTGGATAGGTGCGGTGGTGGCCAAGCTGAGGTCTTGGTTTAATACAGCTGGGAGAGAACGACCTGGTGGCTATGGGCTGTTCTTCACTGCGTGCTGCAATTTGGACGGACTTGGGGACATTGCGGGCAATGGTGCCTACAGCAATGATATTTTGGTCTCAGCTTTTGCAACGATGCGTCTGGAGGGGCAGTCGTTGCCCAGTCGCCACAGAAAGGGCCAGAAAGCGCATCAATTCTGCTGTGACACACCGGATTGCTGAGCTGGGTGGAGATGTGATTTCTCACCCTGCGATTCTTTTTAAGATGCCATCCTTTTTCCGAGATGATGGCGTGCACCTTTCTGCTTCAGGGAATGAGGCTTGGTTAGGTGCGGTGGCTGCCAAGCTGAGGTCTTGGTTGGGGCTGTGAGTGGTTTGGCGGTGAGCTGGAGGCTCCATGGCGGTTAGGCATTGGTTAATTGGTGCTTGGAGGGGTAAGTGCCTACCCCTCCAAATGATGCGGAAAGGGAATTCCGTTAAAGGAATCCAGGGGCTTGCCATTCTTTCGTCCTGTCCGTGGAGCCGGGCTTGGGCCGTGCAAGCCCCACCGGAACATGAGGGTCAGAAGTGAGGGCCTGTTTCCCGGCCTCCCTTCTATCCAATACTTGTTTCCCACGCTGGCTTCCGGTGGAGTCCGGAAGTGCCAGCTCTGTCCTGTGGGGGCAAGGACAGATAGTCACCAATGCCTAAGCAACCACTCACATTTTTTGTATTTGAATAAAGTTGTGGCCAAAATTATGCCAAAAACCTTAAACAAAATTGATGTGTGAAGTGTGTAATTATTTGGGGGGTGGCACTGTGGAACTCAACACGCAAAGCGTGTTCTCCCTAACAGAGAGCACGTGTTGCGGTTGGGGAACAGGCCGCCCAGCCATGACTAGGCAAATTAATCTGCAACCCTGGCCTTTAGGGTTAATCGGGTTGCTGGGGAAATATGATTGTTACCAATTTGGAGGAGGAGTCAGAAGTTATAAATAGAAGGGCCAGACGTAGGGACGTCCTCTTGGCCGTTTTGCATCGGATCACCCGCCCTCCCTCCCTTTAATAGGGGGGTTTTTTATTTAAGCTGATCGCTTGACCTTGCTATGCCTGTCATGGTGTCGTTCGCCTTGGTGCGGGGGCACGGTAGGAATTTTGCCATCTGGCTGATTGGCTGGTGCCATTTGGTTTTTGCCTACTGCGTAGCAAATCGTCACAACTTGTAAGGTTGGCGGTTAGGCATTGGTTAATTGGTGCTTGGAGGGGTAAGTGCCTACCCCTCCAAATGATGCGGAAAGGGAATTCCGTTAAAGGAATCCAGGGGCTTGCCATTCTTTCGTCCTGTCCGTGGAGCCGGGCTTGGGCCGTGCAAGCCCCACCGGAACATGAGGGTCAGAAGTGAGGGCCTGTTTCCCGGCCTCCCTTCTATCCAATACTTGTTTCCCACGCTGGCTTCCGGTGGAGTCCGGAAGTGCCAGCTCTGTCCTGTGGGGGCAAGGACAGATAGTCACCAATGCCTAAGCAACCACTCACATTTTTTGTATTTGAATAAAGTTGTGGCCAAAATTATGCCAAAAACCTTAAACAAAATTGATGTGTGAAGTGTGTAATTATTTGGGGGGTGGCACTGTGGAACTCAACACGCAAAGCGTGTTCTCCCTAACAGAGAGCACGTGTTGCGGTTGGGGAACAGGCCGCCCAGCCATGACTAGGCAAATTAATCTGCAACCCTGGCCTTTAGGGTTAATCGGGTTGCTGGGGAAATATGATTGTTACCAATTTGGAGGAGGAGTCAGAAGTTATAAATAGAAGGGCCAGACGTAGGGACGTCCTCTTGGCCGTTTTGCATCGGATCACCCGCCCTCCCTCCCTTTAATAGGGGGGTTTTTTATTTAAGCTGATCGCTTGACCTTGCTATGCCTGTCATGGTGTCGTTCGCCTTGGTGCGGGGGCACGGTAGGAATTTTGCCATCTGGCTGATTGGCTGGTGCCATTTGGTTTTTGCCTACTGCGTAGCAAATCGTCACAACTTGTAAGGTTGGCGGTTAGGCATTGGTTAATTGGTGCTTGGAGGGGTAAGTGCCTACCCCTCCAAATGATGCGGAAAGGGAATTCCGTTAAAGGAATCCAGGGGCTTGCCATTCTTTCGTCCTGTCCGTGGAGCCGGGCTTGGGCCGTGCAAGCCCCACCGGAACATGAGGGTCAGAAGTGAGGGCCTGTTTCCCGGCCTCCCTTCTATCCAATACTTGTTTCCCACGCTGGCTTCCGGTGGAGTCCGGAAGTGCCAGCTCTGTCCTGTGGGGGCAAGGACAGATAGTCACCAATGCCTAAGCAACCACTCACATTTTTTGTATTTGAATAAAGTTGTGGCCAAAATTATGCCAAAAACCTTAAACAAAATTGATGTGTGAAGTGTGTAATTATTTGGGGGGTGGCACTGTGGAACTCAACACGCAATTAGTTTTATTCATAACTAATCAGTGATGTCACTGGAACTAAGTTTGTTTTATTAAGTTCTTGTATATAGGAATAGGTTATATAGTGCATTCTGATGATATACTGGCTCCATACAGATACCTCAAAAACTATGGTTAAGGAAGCGTAAGTATAATATGGTGTGATGTCTGAGTTAATGATGTGTGAATTCCCTCCAATGGAATCTAATTTAGGCCACTAATTAAGAGCTTCCTCTGTAAATTATCAAAGTAAAGGTAGCTCTTTTTTTTAGGGAGGAAAAGTTCTCAATTGGCTTACATGATTTTGGTGCCTGTTCATGTATCATATCCCAATGCCCTTACTGTTGGTTGGCTTCAAGGCAAGATGGCAATGCCAAGAGGTCCAGTGGCAATAGAGGGGGAAGCCTCACCCCAAAACTTTTGGATGACTACCATCTTAGCATAGGTGCCTGTCCCAGAGGTGGAAAGTGACAGACCCATTTTAACTTTTCCAAATGGTTAGGAAGGTTGGTTGAATAGGGCCTAATGCATATGATTTGGAACTGAGCTATAGTAAGGCAAAGGTAAAGGGACCCCTGACAATTAAGTCCAGTTGTGAATGACTCTGGGGTTGCGGCACTCAACTCGCTTTATTGGCCGAGCGAGCCAGCATTTGTCCGCTTCCACAGACAGTTTTTCTGAGTCATGTGGCCAGCATGACTAAGCCGCTTCTGGCAAAACCAGAGCAGCACACAGAAACGCTGTTTACCTTCCTATCGGAGTGGTATCTATTTATCTACTTGCACTGGTGTGCTTTCAAACTGCTAGGTTGGCAGGAGCTGGGACCGAACAACGTAAGCTCACCCCATCATGGGGATTCAAACCACCAACCTTTTGATTGGCAAGCCCAAGCAGCACTGTGGTTTAACCAACAGCACCACCCGCGTCCCATAGTAAAGTACCCATTGTTTATATCCCAAACCTGTGGCAAACTTGTTGCCAGGGACTGGCTGAATGAGATAGAATGGTAGATGCCTCCTGCCCAAGAACTGCCCAGGAAGGGCACAGAAGATGACGACTTAAATCCCGGATCCTGGTGCTGGGACATCAAAGAGTAGTTTGTGGAAGTGATGAGTTGGGAATCACTAGAAACAAGGTGTTTGAGTGATCAAGAGGGGTCAGGAGAAGGAGGGTCTTCCAGGACTGGGTTAGAGGCTGAGAGTCACAGTGTGAGTGCAGACTCACAGAAAGGAGTCAGAGACTGGCCCTGCTACCCAGCAGGAGCACAGTCCCAGTGCTGCTGGCTTACCACCCCACCCCCCGACACCCCACTCGAAGACAGTCCTGCACATTGCTGAGCATCAGACCAGACAGGCCCAGAGGAGGAGCTCATCCCCTGGATGCAGACTTCGTCTGCTTGGAAGGGATCCAGAATGAAGGCTAAAGGGAAAAGGACAGAGCTAGTAGTCAGTTTCAGCAATGTCTCAGGCGGATTCTGAGCAGAGGACTTTGCAGTGTTGTTATTTTCTGTTAATAAAGAGCTAAATGCCTTCCATGCCTCCTGCAGGTGTGCCTGCTCTGTGGTTGATCTGGCTCACTTGACAGCTCCTTGACACCTGCGCTTGAGGTGTTGTATTTTCATACTGTGCTTGACAGACTACTGTCCCCGGCCTTCGCAACCACCCACAAAGACCCTAAGCATAGAAAACTTGCCAGGAAGAAGACCTGGCCCCTGATCCCTATGGCTTTTGGCCTGGAGCAGCATTCAGACATCTGAACCTGGAACAGTATGCACAGACACAGGTTTCCCACCTCCGTATAATTAGACTTTACTCACAGTGCTCCAAACAACTTCAAAAGTAAGTGTCTTCTGCTTTTGTAAGTGAGCATATAGATCTGGGGTTGATAGGATTCAGGCTGCAGCTTCTGTCAGAGTAAGTGCATTACTGTTAAGCTGGGAAGATAAACTGCCTTCCTAGCACCCATGAACTGAGGCATGACTCATCACATAGTGGTGGGGGGAAAGCTACAAATCTAAAAGGGATGGGTTTGCTGATGGAATCAGAGGCTCAGATTCCCCGCGGTGAATACAAATAGAACAAATACAACATAGTTAATTGAAATGTTTTGCTTTCTTCTCATTGCATTTTTCTTATTAGAAGAAGAAACCAAAAGAAGAAGATGGGCGACATGGAAGTTGTGTTTTGTCTTAGCTTGAATGTCTACTTCATAGGAACCGAGTATTCTTTCCCAAAACAGAATTGTGGGTTTTCTCACCAAAATGGGAAAACAGAGGGCCTTCTTGGTAGTGGCACCCACTCTGTGGAACGCCCTCCCATCAGATGTCAAGGAGATGAGTAACTACATAACCTTTAGATGACAACTGAAAGCAGCCCTGTATAGTGAATCTTTTTAATGCTAATGTTTTATTGTATGTTGGAAGTTGCACAGGTTGACTGGGGCAACCCAGTCAGATGGACAGGGTATAAATAATAAATTAATAAATTATTATTATTATTATTATTATTATTATTATTATTATTATTCAGAAAATCTTTGCAAGCATCGGTGACTTGCATGTGACTTTGCCTCCAAAGTGGTAGGTAGAACAGGAAGCAGAGTGTGAACCAAAAGGTGATTAGCCCTGCTAAGGCTTACAGTTTCCAACTTTATTTAAATTTATTTATTTAAATACTTTATTTTAAAAAAAAAAACAAAGCCATCTTTAGGGGGGATACTTATGTGGTCCTGTCACCATTGGATAAGTTGTGGTGTTTTTTTGGGGGGGGAGGAATGAGGGAATGAGTGGCTATTCAAAATAAGATGATCTAGTTACATTTATATATCACCACCTTCTAAAAATTCAGTACCATGACTACTTCCTTTGGCACAACCCCATGACGTCCCCTCTGCATTGTATTTGCAGCAGCAGCTGTATTAATGGCTCCGTTGGCACACAAGGAGTCTCCAAGTGGCTTACCAAATTTAAAAACATAAAGCATGGCATAAAATAAAAAAGAACAATGTATTATAATAAAATCCACATTATATCCTATAAAACAAGCAGCAGCAAAAGCTCCAGCAGCAAAATACACCATCAATAGACAGCAAAATAATCACAAAGGTATGGGGGGTGTCTTTACTTTCTTTGTCTGCCATGTCACCATCGTTTAAGCAACTATTCCGGTGTGAAATTAAATGCAGAAGAGACTATACATCACGTAAGTCATTTTGTAATGATAAGAGTGCTAGAGTTTTAACATAAGACCTGAATGGGGCTTATTACTTGTGATTTTGGTGCTTTGTTGTTGTTGTTTAGACGTTTAGTCGTGTCTGACTCTTCGTGACCCCATGGACCAGAGCACGCCAGGCACTCCTGTCTTCCACTGCCTCCCGCAGTTTGGTCAAACTCATGCTGGTAGCTTCGAGAACACTGTCCAACCATCTCATCCTCTGTCGTCCCCTTCTCCTTGTGCCCTCCATCTTTTCCAACATCAGGGTCTTTTCCAGGGAGTCTTCTCTTCTCATGAGGTGGCCAAAGTATTGGAGCCTCAGCTTCAGGATCTGTACTTCCAGTGAGCACTCAGGGCTGATTTCCTTAAGAATGGAGAGGTTTGATCTTCTTGCAGTCCATGGGATTCTCAAGTGTCTCCTCCAGCACCATAATTCAAAAGCATATACTTTGGTGATCATCCTTCTTTATGGTCCAGGATTTGGGTTCTATGCCTCTGCTAATACAAATCTGCTGCCTGCCTTGTAACTTCTGTTGCCGATGGACACACCAGTTTCTCCCTCTAATGCCTGCCCACCACCCCTTGGACCTAAGTGTCTACAACCTGCAAACCAGTCAAGATCTGGGTGCTTGGGGGGAAATGATGATCTAAACTATCACACAGTAAATGCATATGGCTCTTTTTCTACTATCGCCTCCTGAGATATGATCAGTGGTCTAAAAGGCAGAGTTAAGTGTTCTAGACACCCCCCCCATATATTACTTAAGAAAATGCTTTGATGACAGTGGGTTGATTTAATGTTACATCCAGCAGTGTGGACCTCCTTGCTTTAGCTGAGTTTATCAAACACAAGTTATAAATATTCTGAGATGATGCCAAGATAAGAATAAGGCAGGGAAGATTAATTCAATCCATTACTGCCCTGAAACCCTTCAGTGTCCAATATAGCAAAAGCTGAGATAGCTAAACACAGAAAACACAAAGAACATCTCCATTCAGTTACTGCTGGTAATTAGAAATCGTTTACAGCCCTCAGTCCAGTTTGCCGCTTTGCATGTAGAGAATGACGTTCGATGCAGAGCAAATTTGTACATATCTCAGAAAGTGTGGGGTTCATCCACATAATCTAGCCACACAAGATGGATCTCATAAGTGTTGTGTACAGGTATCTAGGGACGCAGGTGGCGCTGTGGTCTAAGCCACTGAGCCTCTTGGGCTTGTCAATTGGAAGGTCTGCAGTTCAAATCCCCACGACAGGGTGAGCTCCTGTTGCTCTGTCCCAGCTCCTGCTAACTTAGCAGTTCGAAAGCATACCAGTGCAAGTAGATAAATAGGTGCCGCTGTGGCAGGAAGGAAAACAGTGTTTCTGTGCACTCTGGTTTCCATCATGTGCCAGAAGCGGTTTAGTCATGGTGGCCACATGACCCAAAAAGCTATCTGTGGACAAACGCCGGCTCCCTCAGCCTGAAAGCAAGATATCAAAGAGAACAACAACTACCAGACTTTTAGAAGACATCTGCAGGCAGCCCTGTTTAGGGAAGCTTTTAATGTTTGATGCATTACTGTATTTTAATATTTTGTTGGAGGCTTCCCAGAGTGGCTGGGGAACCCCAGCCAGATGGGCGCGGTATAAATTATTATTATTATTATTATTATTATTATTATTATTATTATTATTATTATCACCGCAAACCCATAGTCGCCTTTGACTGGACTTAACCGTCCAGGGGTCCTTTACCTTTTTTCTTTTTTATATATAGGTACCTACCATACCTTGCACTCTATGTGCTTCATACATCCATACCATGGAGTCATGCTGAAAAATCTTCCTTACATTGCTTCTTTTAAGAAATATGCTCCTTAGAAGACTTCTCTAGTTCCCCCAGCAACAGCAAGGATATAGTCCCCCAGCATTCACTACCACTTATCATAAGCAGCAGCAGCAGCAGCTAAGTGGTGCTTTCACCTATTCCTACATGCACTGCTGTGTGGTGTGGTATCAGGAGCACTAGTTTTCCTTACATGGAAAATTCTGACTCTTAGAACACTGCATGAACTTCTTCAGGGACAAGAGGGATACAAAGGTTAAAGTCTCAAAACAGCCTGTAGACTAAGGTTCATAACATTGTATCCACAGCAAAGGACCAAGAGGGTGAGATTTTCAATTTGGGTGACTTTTCCATAGTTTTCCTGAGGATTCAGGCTGCCTGAGGGAATTTTATCTGAGTGCCACTGAAGACGGCTTATGCAATGTGGACAGAGAGAGGAAGGAGACATCTCTGGAATACAGGGCCATTTCTACATGCCTATCAATATTCAGAGGAGAAGCTGAATACCAACCAGAAAGCTTTTAGCTGTAATCTAAAGTGGCTGAAACCACACAATCAAATTTGACCGGGACGATGGTTTATCAACTTAGACCAAGATTCGAAATAAATGATATATCCAATTGGTGCCCTTTCATGAGCTCAAGGGCTTTTGATCCTGGGGAAATCCTTTATTCATTTCTATCAGATTTATGACCCTGCTACAAAGGTTCAGAAGTGTGGGTATATATTGATATGTTAATATGATTGGATTCAAAGTACGAAAACCATGTTTTAAAGCCATGTTTTATGATATAAACTCTCATCGAAGCTTATTCGAATGTTAGGAACCATTTGCAGGTGACTGATCAGTGCATAGATAGTTCGTTCTAATTGTTTAACCTCAAAAAAAAAATCCCTAAGAGGGGAACCCAAAACAGATAACTGAATTAAGCAGTTCTTATCCATCAAATATAGATTTTATATCTATTATAAAGCACCATAAATGTCTCTCAATAAAACAAATATTATGGCTTGTTCAAGACCTGCACAAATGAGGCAAATCTGAACTTGCTGTAGATGGCTCATGGAATCTCGTCTCCATCTCTATTTTTAACGCTGCAGTTAGTCATTATAGGCATTTAAAGGCTGATTAGGTTTGCAGAATAGTTAAAACAAAATGCTAACCATACAGAAAGATAAAGCTGCTTCCCTCTCAGTAAAAGGATATGCATGAAGGAATAATTTTAATTAACATTTTAGGTGATGTTTCAATGAGAGCATCTCTGTGCTCAAAAATTTAAACCAAAGCGTAAAGTAAGTCATTCGGGTCAGCGTTAGGTGAGTAACTCAGACTTGATCTTAATGGAGTTGAACCTTCTGTACCACCTACACAATCTGGTTCAAATTTTTCACAAAAGGAAATCATATATTATGCTTGAGACAATGAAGTGTGACTGATATGCATACAACTGATTAGCTAGAAGCAAACCAATATTTAGCTTAGTCCTCAAACGTACATAATTCTAAATGAAAACATGCATTCTAGTTAGCTCTTATGCTAGTCTCTCACTTTACATCTTCCGCTACAAATATGTGTAGTTCTCCAGTATTTTATCTACTGAAAATGTACTCCAACACATTACAGTTTACTAAGACTGGCAAGTGATTAAGTTTTTATTGATTAGCCACATACTTCTTAAGCTATTAATCAATAAATTGACAATATAAATATGCATATTACCATTTATCACTTAGTTCTAGAAGGTCAAAGCATCTTCGATATTTTCTATTTCACTCCATATCACAGCAACAAAACAAAATAACTTCAACACTATCAATAATTAAACTTGGAAACACATTAATCATCAAAGAAAAACTTGATTGATTAAACTTCCAGTTAAAGCAATTCAATCTCACATATGAATCCTGCATATCAGTACATTCCTTATATATATATATTAAATCCTAGATGCTAAATTTTATTTGTATTGACAGATATTTCACTGCAGAAGTTCCCAAAAGGAAATGCCCAAAAAGAAAAGTGGCGATATACCTTTGGCCATAGGTTGTACTTAATCATCACAGGAAAAAGATTTGACTGAAATGTTAGTAAAATATTTCACTCACATATTTTGGTTGACCACAATCACATCCAATCCATCTACCCTATATAACTAATTAGGAAAAATATATAACCAACTACAGGCAACAGTTTGAGATTGAGCTATACTGGAAATGAACTCCAAGATAGGGCTACATGATGAAATCAGTCACAAATTGCTTCTATAAATCTAATTAGCAGTCAATGGATCTTTAAAAAAAATCTTACCAATATATGAGTGAGACTGCATGATTCAGATGAAGAATAGTTGTGTTCTGACCTGGGGAATTATTCAACTGCTCAACAAATTTCAATTTCTTAACAAAGTCCTCTCAAGAGAGGCAGCAAAGACTATTCATAAAGTTACCTGTGCATTTCTTTATATTGCTGTTCCTCTTTCCATGAGAACCCAACTTGCATCCAAAGTTTTCTTCCCAGAATTCTGCAAACCACACATTCCTTCTGTTATTTGCTAGAGTTCGGCTTCTAAAATATCTATCAAAACCTATGATGAAAACAGACACACACACCAAAAAAAACAAGCATTAAAATTACATCTTACTATGTAAAGTGAAATGCTTGCTTTGAATTGTATAGAAACTCACATACGTATATCACGTAAAATATTTTAATAAATACCTAAATCCCTTTTTAAAAAACTATTGTATGTCAGGCAAAGAAAATCCTACACAGTGGTACCTTGGTTCTCAAATGCCTTGGTACTCAAACGCTATAGTTCTCAAACACTGAAAACCCAGAAGTAAGTGTTCTGGTTTTGGAACGTTTTTCAGAAAGCCGAATTTCCGATGCGGTTGTCAGCTATTTATTTATTTTATAGTACAGTACATTGATTCTTGCTTTCCTTTTATGGATCAATGGTCTTGTTAGATAGTAAAATTGATGTTAAATTGTTGTTTTAGGGGTTGTTTTTAAAAGTCTGGAATGGATTAACCCGTTTTGCATTACTTTCTATGGGAAAGCGAGCCTTGGTTCTGGAACGCTTTGGTTTTGGAATGGACTTCCGGAACGGATTAAGTTTGAGAACCAAGGTACCACTGTACATGTTTTTTTCAGAAGTAATTTCCACTGAGTAAAATGAGTCTTACTCCTTAAGTAAGTATGCTCAGGATTCTAGCCTAAAGTCTGGATTGGTGAAGATCAGAAAAACCTAAGTTGCATTTAGCTTCCGTGGTGCATATTCATGTAGCCCATGAACATAAGTATTATAAATAATAACTTTTTAATATTTACTGTTATCATCATTGTTATTATGATTAAGAATAAGAATAATTTCTTTAAAAAACCAGCATCCCTGATCTGGGGAACATTCATAAGTTGTTACGCCTTAATGCCTTTCCGGAAGGGTTACCGACCAAAGTAATAAATGCCACCTTTTTGGACAAGGTCCTTAAGAGGGTGGTGGCTGTTGACTTCCATGCATTCTTGGAGAATACACGTTACCTAGATCTATTTAAGGGACGCGGGTGGCGCTGTGGGTTAAACCACAGAGCCTAGGACTTGCTGATCAGAAGGTCGGTGAGTCAAATCCCCGTGATGGGATGAGCTCCCCTTGCTCGGTCCCTGCTCCTGCCAACCTAGCAGTTCGAAAGCACATCAAAGTGCAAGTAGATAAATAGGTACCGCTCCAGCGGGAAGGTAAACGGCGTTTCCGTGCACTGCTCTGGTTTGCCAGAAGCAGCTTTGTCATGCTGGCCACATGTCCCAGAAGCTGTACACCAGCTCCCTTGGCCAATAAAGCAAGATGAGCACCGCAACCCCAGAGTCGGTCACGACTGGACCTAATGGTCAGGGGTCCCTTTACCTTTACCTAGATCTATTTAAATCTAGCTTCAGGCTTGGTTTTTGCATTGAGGCAATCTTGGTCAACCTGATGGATGATCTCTGTTGGAAGAAGAACTGGGGGAGTGTAACCTTGATTCCGCTTGATCTCTCATTGGCTTTTCATATGCTCCACCATGTTGTCCTGCTGGACTGAATTTGGGAGTTGGGGACAAGGGAGTATGGTAGCTTCATGCCTACCTCCAAGGCCAGTTCTATAAAGAGCATTAGGGGACTTCTGCTCAGCCTATGGCAGGTCAATGGGGGTTTGGAGCACGGTGTTAATGATTTGCTGATGACACCAAAGCTCTATTTCTCCCCATCATTGTAATCAGGTGACGGGATACAGATGCTGGAAGCAGTAATAGACTGGAGCCAATAAACTGGCTGGAGTGATGGGAACTGTAGTTCACCAACATCTAGAGAGCCACATATTAGCCACTCCTGATGTAAACTGACTAACAGTGCCACTGCAAGGTCTCACCAGAGACACTTTCCATCACATGCAACACAATCCCTTTTCTTAACTAGATGTGCCCAAGATTAAACATGGGATCTTTTACAACTAAAGCATTTATTCTGTGACAGAACTTTGATCTGTCCCCATATGAAATCCATTTGAAGAGCTTCAGTCCATGTGGCTACCCTACAGAAAATATCCTTGTCTACTCCAAAGGTATTAAAAGACATGTTCTTTGCAACTCTTGCTTTTAGATCGGTTACAGGACTTCTGCCCGTTATAGCACCATTTTAGATTCTGCAAGTAAATAGGATGATATAGTCTGCTTCCTGGCCATAAGCAACAGGCTCATCAGATAACACATGGAAATTGGCCTGGAGGGTGGTGAAAGAGCACAAAAAGAGTTACGGCTGACATTGCAAGAAGGTGATGTGAATGGTGGGGGGAAACTGGGCATATATCACATACAGCCTGTGGGAAACAAAATTTACAAATACAGCTAGTTGTAGAATGAAATTTCTTTGTATTTTGCAGAGGTTGCATTGGAAGTGCAATGAAATCTACATTGACTGATTCACACTACTGGTCTGAAAAACTATTTGGCTCAGTAATTATACATAAGGGAACCAAGGGATAATGCCGCTGAAGGAAAAACAGTGCACAAGTAAGTAAAAGTCTCTCTCAGTCTTACCATCAGTATACCATAAAGGAGTTTTAACTCCCTGCTGCACTGAGCTCAAGGAGATCTCTAAATTGTCTTTTAGGGACTCCATAGACCAGAGTTGATGGGATTGTCTTACCATCGATGGAAGCTCTTTTGGGCAAAATGGTGACTGCGCCTTCTGCAATCTCCTCTTGCTGATAGACAGGTGCAATCTTAGACCCCCAGCTGTCTGAGCCTATCCAAAGAAAATGTCCAGTTTGATTGGTTTTCTTTGCTGCTTCTAATATTCTCCTGCAAGTAAGTAAACAGAAGAAGTCATTCTTTTAAAATTGACACTGAAAATGGTTATGCATAAGGCAATTGCAAAAGTGGTTGCTTTTATCCTGTTCATCAAGCATTCTTTCTGATAGAACCAAGTATTCCCCCTGAAAATTCAATCCTGTACATGGTAAAATTTGCCTTTAACCTTGCTTTCATGCTTCTTCAATATTCTTTTCTTTTTCTTTTTCACAACCCCAGGTTACTTGGGGTGCCAAGTTCAGATCAGAGACAAAACTCTTAAGGCTCATATAAGTCCACTTTAAATGAGAGTTGAGTTTTCAAAATCTCCATATGCTTCTCTGGCTTGGATAAAAATCTGAGCCACAGTAGAATTCCTGGCTTCCACCCTGTTTACTCCTGCTAATACTTGCTGTCACCCCAAAGCAATCCCTGCAATCCTTACGCCCAAAACATGTTCATCCCTTTGCTTTACTCACTTGTCAAGCAATGTGCTAGGAGCAACAGTGCTAGGAGCAGAAGTAGAAGCAGTGGGTAGGGGAGACAATGTTGCTCCTGCAATTTGGTGGGGATGTGTTTTCTTCCACCCCTTCTGAGAGAAAGAACCATGAGATCACTGCTGCTCCAATAAGGAAGTGGGGAGGGAGTTGGTCACATGCCCACAACTGGCCAATAGAATGATGTTTGGGAATGAGTAGTTAAAGCGGTGCCTCCCGTAAACCTTACTCCAGGCATAGGCAAATGCGGTCCTCAAGATGTTTTGGGAATACAATTCCCATTATCAATGACCACTGGTTCTGTTAGCTAGGGATGATGGGAGTTGTAGTCACAAAACATCTGGAGGGCCGAGTTTGCCTAGGCCTGCCTTACTCTCTCCAGATTTGAAATGCCCTTCTCCCTTTATGCAGGTTGAGATATAGGCTAGCTGCTAGTTTCACAGGGTTGAGTGAGAAATTTTGGGTGGCCACTCAACTTTAAAATCTCTCCTTTTTTAACTTACTCCACCCTGTTGGGAATATTTAATTGGCATTTAGAGAGAGGCGTGACTTTGCTTGCCAATTTGGCATTGAGTTTGGGCAGGTGAGGAAGCAGGAGGAGAAAAAAAACTCTAGGTTGACTGAGGCAATATTGGGTTGGGGTGGCACTGTGGTCTAAACCACTGAGCGTCTTGGGCTTGCCAATCAGAAGGTTGGCGGTTTGAATCCCCACAACAAAGTGAGCTCCCGTTGCTCTATCCCAGCTCCTGCCAACCTAGTAGTTCGGAAACACGCCAGTGCGAGTAGATAAATAGGTACTGCTGTGGCTGGAAAGTAAACAGCATTTTCATGTGCCCTGGTTTCTGTCCCGGTGTTCCACTGCGCAAGAAGCTGTTTAGTCCTGCTGGCCACATGACCCGGAAAGCTGTCTGTGGATAAACGCCGGCTCCCTCGGCCTGAAAGCGAGATGAGTGGTGCAACCCCATAGTCGCCTTTAACTGGACTTAACTGTCCAGGGGTCCTTTACCTTTATTTTATTGGGTTGGGGCACCCTTCAATCATCTGTGGGTGCATTATGTCTGTAGAGCTTGGGGCAACATGTGAAACATGGCATGCACATTTGGGTGTACACTGAAGAACTAGGCCTGGGTATGCATGTGGGGACCAAATGAAGGTTTATCTGACAATGAAGGGGTTTTTCTTTCTGGATCCTTAGCTGAGGAGCCACATCTTAAGGCTGTAGCACATGCCATGGATCTGGTATGTGTGGAAGAGAGTGATTTCTCTATAAGAGTCTGACAAAGTTTTTGCCTGCCTACCCATTGAAATGCAATTTGTTGGATTGGATCAATTTGGTTCATTTGACCAGCAGGTCCCCTATTTTATGATATTTAAATCAATAAAACCCATGCCATCTCTTGAATTTTCTTTCAGCCTGGGGTGGGGAGAATGAAGGTTTCCCCCTTCCATCCATCTTTCTGTGTCACACTGATGTGATAGTTGGCTTCCACAAGAGCTCTTCCATGCTCCCATGGGCTTTTTGACCATTATCCAGCACGTCACTGAGACAAAGAGAAAGGGAGGAAAGAGGCACACATGTCTTTCTCCTCCTCAAGCTCTGCTGCTGTTGTTCACATCGTTTTCACCCCTGCTTGAATGCAAGCCAAGTGAATGCACAGTATTTGGATGGCTGGAGATTGGTGGGGTTGATTTTAGGAAATAGCAACATCATGGGTCCATTTTTTCCAAGTTATTAAACTGGCTCAGAAAACTGGTCCATGTTTTTTTCTGATTTTGCTACCCTCCAAAACACACACACACACACACACACACACACACACACACTTGACTAATGTCCAAGTTACTATATTTTTTGCTCTATAAGACTCACTTTTTCCCTCCTAAAAAGTAATGGGAAATGTGTGTGCGTCTTATGAAGCGAATGCAGGCTGCGCAGCTATCCCAGAACCAGAACAGCAAGAGGGATTGCTGCTTTCACTGCGCAGCGATCCCTCTTGCTGTTCTGGCTTCTGAGATTCAGAATATATTTTTTCTTGTTTTCCTCCTCCAAAAACTAGGTGCGTCTTGTGGTCTGGTGTGCCTTATAGAGCAAAAAAATACGGTAATCAAAGGAAAGCTCATCTAATTCTATATCTGAAGTGTGCATGCACACGAAAACTTATACCCAGAACAAACTTAGTTGGTCTCTAAGGTGCTACTGGACAATTTTAGTTATATATTTCGACTAATTCTATATGTTAGGAGCTACCAATTTGTCATTCTTGTCAACCTGAAGTTGTTAGTAACGCAGGGGTCCACAATGCACTATAAAATTGCAACATCCCTCTCCCCACAGATCTGAAGGTTGCAAGCATATCTGTCTTGATGTCAAGCCTCAAGCCATTTAAGGCAAGCAGCATGGGTGACTAAAAATATGACTTTCAGCAGCAAGTTGCCCATCCTGTGCAAGACAGAAATAGAGAAAGAAGTAAGCACCTGATATCATCCTCATTTGCAAACATGATCACCGCACGAGCATTTGGAGTCTCCATCAAGCGTTTGATGATCTTGTCAAATTCTCCTGGTCTTGGCTCACGGGGGATTTTTAGAGACTGAGCAATGCAGACACCACCTAGGCAGGGAGGGGGGGAATTAAAAAAAAGCAAGCTGATTGGTGACAAGCTCGAAAATATTGTTAGCATATGATCACCATATTCAGTGCACAACAGAAACAGCATAGTGGTTTCATAGGAAACTGCCAAGCCAAACTCACTTTGGAAGCACAGTCTTGCAGTTCCAATACGCCCACTGCCGTCCAACAAAACTGTAAAGGTAAAGGGACCCCTGACCATTAGGTCCAGTCATGGCCGACTCTGGGGTTGCGGCGCTCATCTTGCTTTACTGGCCGAGGGAGCCGGCGTACAGCTTCCATCCGGGTCATGTGGCCAGCAAGACTAAGCCGCTTCTGGCGAACCAGAGCAGCGCACAGAAACACCATTTACCTTCCTGCCGGAGCGGTACCTATTTATCTACTTGCACTTTGATGTGCTTTCGAACTGCAAGGTTGGCAGGAGCTGGGACCGAGCAACGGGAGCTCACCCCGTTGCGGGGATTCAAACCGCCGACCTTCTGATCAGCAAATTCTAGGCTCTGTGGTTTAACCCACAGCGCCGCCTTCATCCCATAACAAAACTGTAGATGGTGGCAAATGCTCCAAATCCATTCTCCCTCCCTCTACCCTTTTGTCAAAGACTCCCATCAATGATAGAAAAATGCCATTTGTTTAGCAGATTCAGCATCTCCCTTGAACACTGTGACTAAGCATGATGGTAAGAATTCAATTCACTGGAAATATTGTGGTGGGTACAGTGAAAGTGTATTCTTCTCCCGGGAACCACAGCCGTATCTATTCCAGTTGCTAACCACAGCAGTTTAATTAAGTTGCCTTCGTTATTTAAACATCTAATTAAAGCAGTGTTGGGTCATCAGTAAAACTCCCATGTTACTCACAGGTGAACCAGCAGAAGCCCAATAGCAGAAGTATGTTATACGCATACACACATTTTCCTTACAAAATCTGGTTGTGCCTATTAGGAAAGCTATATGCCCTCTATCAAATGTAATACTTAGGGTTAATGGAATGCCATTTAACTTCTTGAAAAGGCGGTACTTCAAGACTATGCCTTGTGAGGTTGTGGGCAGGATGGGCAGGGTTTACGAGAGTACCCTTTAATCCTCTTGTTTAGGGATATTTTTCACTGCCTTCCAATGCTGTGATTGTGCTGTCTTGCAGTCTTTTGATTGCTGATTGATCTGTGGCATTTTATTGTGATCTATTTTTATGTTTTGTTTTAAAAAGTTGAGTATTGGGGCCTTTGGGCTGAAATGCAATGTATAGCTAAACTGTAGCAGTGGTAATAAAAAATAAATATAGTAACAATAGCATAATTATTAATGGCGTTTTAAGCTACTGTGTACTTTGTCAGATACCCGTAGTCTTTGTCCATATAACCCAACATGCTCTGAAGAAACTTTTATTACATTTGAAATGGTGAGGACATTATATTTCATGCTGGGGGGTGGGCACCAGATTCGTACCCAAGCACAAGGGAGATTCAGGGTTGCCAGAACTTCATCCTTATTCAACAGCTAGTAAGCAGGTGGCACTGTGGGTTAAACCACAGAGCCTAGGACTTGCCGATCAGAAGGTCGGCGGTTCGAATCCCTGCGACAGGGTGAGCTCCTGTTGCTTGGTCCCTGCTCCTGCCAACCTAGCAGTTCGAAAGCACATCGTGCAAGTGCAAGTAGATAAATAGGTACCGCTCCAGCGGGAAGGTAAACGGCGTTTCCGTGCGCTGCTCTGGTTTGCCAGAAGCGGCTTAGTCATGCTGGCCACATGACCCAGAAACCGTATGCCAGCTCCCTTGGCCAATAAAGTGAGATGAGTGCCGCAACCCCAGAGTCGGCCACAACTGGACCTAATGGTCAGTGGTCCCTTTACCTTTACCTTAAGTATACAGTGGTAGTGCAAAATGAACATTTCATACCAGGGTTCTTCAGAAAGGGACCGACAGTAACATTGGCAGTTATTTATTTATTTATTTAGTAAAACCCTCTATAGAAAGCCCTCTATAGTACCGGATTTATGTATAAGCTAAGCAAGCTATAACTTAGGGCCCCATTCTCTTGGGCCCCCCCCAAAAAATGTAAAGGAAAAAAACCTGGATGTACATTTCCAAAATATAAGATAAAAAACAAATAAAATCAAACCTACATACAGCAACGGTGTTTTGTGTTGTGTAGGCTCTATGATATAAGTAATGGGCCCCACCTGCTAGACTGCTCCCTAAAATATCACTGGTTTGCTCATTTCTCTATATAGGGTGCCTACATTCTGCTTGTGCAAATGGCTTTAGATACCTGTTAGGTCCATAAATTACCATATAGCATATATTCAACACAAAAAACAGCAACAATTTGTTGTTGACAAAGGATAGCTGGACACATGAAGGGCCCCATTACCTTCAGTAGCTTAGGGCCTCATGAAACCTCAATCTGGCCCTGATAGAAAGTGATGGTGCAACTGCAGTCAGAATACTGTTGGCAGATAGAATGCCCCATCTCAACAAGATATCTTGACATAGCTTCCATATACAGGAAGAGGAAAGCAATATGTAGCAACAAATATGGGACAGAGAAAATGAAGTACCGTATCTCTCCGCACATAAATAACTCAGCCTTTGCTCCCCCAAGATGTGATGATAGTCAAATTTACGGATATGCATCTATCAGTGTCTACTTGTCAGGCACAATAGCTAAATGGACCTTTCAAGTTCAAGGGTAGGATACCTCTGGATGCTAGTTTGCTGGGAGGCAGACAACACAGAAGGGTTTGGTATTCAGGCTATGGCTCTGAGCTTCCTGGAAGCATATATCTGGTCTTTATCGGAACAAGATGCTGGACTAGGAAGGCCTTTGAACTGAGTATAGTTGCTGTTTCATGATTGATATATTCCAACAGTGCTAAATATTGGTTAGGATGGAATGTGAATATTTTACAGCAGCAACGTTTCTAAAAGAATCAAGTAGAATTTGACAGTACAGAAGAACTGTGATAGCTAGAATGCATGAGCTAGTAAAACAGCATTTATGAACATGACCCAAAGCTTTCCTGGCTGATGCACACCTTTCTTTCCTTACTAATTCAAGTGGCTTTCCAGCCCTACAGCTTACTTCTTTTTCATACAAAGGCAAGAGCAATATAATTTCAATATATTGCAAGGCAACACAATTTGCACCACAGTTAAATCAATTCAGGGGCAAACAGCAATCTATTAAATAAAAGTTAAGCTTCAATTAGCAATTCAGAAATTATGGGGCATGAAGAAATTTAAAATAACATGCAGCTAATAATACACTGCCTTGGAAGACATGCTAAATTTGTAGGGAACAACCATTAAGAGTTAATAAGAACCTACACAATGCCTAGATTATGAAGATGGAGGGAAATCCTAGCTGCCTAGGACTATCAATGGGCATGTAGATACAAATTTGGTCAGTCAAAATAAGGCAAAGTTATTTTTTGTTGTGGAAAGAATACCTTCTTAATTAAACTGATGCCACTGCCCCACATTAGGAAATCAGCTCCAAAATACGTTGAGTATTAAAAGACGCCTGCTTCTTGGGAGAAAAGCAATGACAAACCTAGACAGCATCTTAAAAAGCAGAGACATCACCTTACCAACAAAGGTCCGTATATTTAAAGCTATGGTTTTCCCCGTAGTGATGTATGGAAGTGAGAGCTGGACCATAAAAAAGGCTGATCGCCGAGGAATGGATGCTTTTGAATTATGGTGCGGCAGCAGCAGGAGGCCCCATTAGCTAAAGTGGTGCTTCAGGTTAAAAACAGTTTCAGGTTAAGAACGGACCTCCAGAACGAATTAAGTACTTAACCTGAGGTACCACTGTATAGGAAATGCGAATGATTCTCTCTGGGAACTTATGCAGGAGATGCATGCCTTCCACTAGCAGGCAATGGCAAGACAACCCTCCATTTTATTTGTCACTGGTCTTCATGTAATTTCTTGTGTCATTTTTTAACTTTCCACCTACTAATATAATGTTAGATTATCACCAAAGTCTCTCCAAGTTGGCTTGGTTGTTTTTGTCTGGCCCTGACTTACGGACCCATTGGGATTCTGCTGTACTTCTTTTTGCTGTTGACTCTTCCAGAGCCTCCAGGAACTTTGACGTGTGGGCTTTCATGGTGTCATACATTTTAAAAGACAGATTGACATGAATGTATTTAAATAATACGTTAATAACAACCTCACTTTTCTGACACACAGTCAATCAGAAAAAGAGGCCGGCTATTTTTGAATTAATGGGGCTTCAAAGCTGACAACGTATGCTTCGGGTTTTTTGGGAAACAGTGAACAAATATACTGTTATTTTTTGTTACCCAAGTATTCAGAGCTCCCTGAGACTGACTCTCTCTCTCTCTCTCTCTCTCTCTCTCTCTCTCTCTCTCTATATATATATATATATAAACATTAAGCTTTCAGTCACCTCCTAAAATCATCCATGCACAGGAAGGAAAACTGATTCTTAAGGAAAAGTGACAAAGGAAGGACAATATGTTACCTCATAAATTTCACTAATAGAATTTTCAGCTCTTGCTAGTCATGCAGTGGCTTTTAAGAAAACCATTCCCCTTGCATGTAATAGACCCTGAAAAGTTACAAATGCTTATCTATTATATACTGCATTCTGCCATCCAGAAAGAATGGCTATCTAGGAATGAAGAAAGAGGGAGGGGGAAAAAAAACCACACTGCAGTATCTGAATGGTTGTTTTCCTAGAGTTTAATGGCACCAGAGAAATGCCACTTCCATCATTACAATAGTTCATTCAATCATGACTACACTGGGCATCTTCACATCTCTGTGTTGAAGAATGTCTTTGACACTAATAGAAACAAATCAAAATGCACTTCAGCTATCCCACTGCATTCATAATAAATTCCGCAAGCTATTACCTGACAAACGCAGCAATTGGTTTATCTCTTTATCTGTACACTACCCACCCTGCGCGTTGGAAGCAAGGAGCTGTATATTGATTTATAGGAGCCAATCAACACTGGAAATAACATGACAGGGAAACATTAAGCACCGTATTTAAACAGGGTTTGCAAACATAATCCACAAACACATCTATTATGCCTGACTGGCAATAGGAAAGTGAAATCATAAGAAGAGAGGAATGTTAGATCATTTTTTATTTTATTTTTTTGGAATTGGGGCTTGGGAATCAGTGTATGGCTTTCAACAGGTCAGCTTTTCTCAGCCTTTGGCTTCCTAGGGATGAGGATAAGGACAGAAAAAAATAACGTTTGTATATACTTAAAATGTTGGAAGTTATTCTCATGCGTTTTCAGAATATCACACCATATTGCAGATAGGATCAAGAGACTGAAATGGAAGGAATAGTGGGTTGTCTATGTCAGCTAGATGAAGATGTCATCTATTCAGAGTAGAGCCACTGAATCTACATTAGTCACATCCATTGACTTCAGTGGATCTGTTTGGATATGAGTTTGGATTTGATATCCCTCTTTATCACTACCCTAAGGAGTCTCAAAGCGGCTAACGTTCTCCTTTCCCTTCCTCCCCCACAACAAACACTCTGTGAGGTGAGTGGGGCTGAGAGACTTCAAAGAAGTGTGACTGGCCTAAGGTCACCCAGCAGCTGCATGTGGAGGAGCGGGGAATCCAACCCAGTTCACCAGATTACGAGTCCACCGCTCTTAACCACTACACCACACTGGCTCTCTGTTCTGAGTAGTGCACTGTTCTGAGTAGTAGCACTGAATACTGCCTTTAAAGCAAGAGTGTGGAATCTGTGGTCTTCCAGGTGTTGCAGAATTAAACTTCCCACATTCCTGGCCATTGACCATGGCTTAGAAAAGGGTCCTGCTTGACCACTCATGTGATGTTAGGTATGGAAAGTGCTAATATACTCATTATGAGGAATTGGGGAAAGAGTTGGGGAAAGAGCCAACCAGATGCCTTTGGGAATCAGATCAAAATTTTCAGTGAAACAAACCAAGAATGTCTCAGTGCCCGTGGATTTTTGACTCAGAACAAGCCCTTTAAACTTCTTCTTCCACATCAGCCTCTTTCTCAAACCACTCAAGATTCTGTAAAATGTTGTGATTTATTGCTGGAGTTCTTCATAAATAACCATTATAATTCCATTTGTCGTTTTTCAGTGAAACCTAATGCTGGTTATGAAAAAAAAGCACATTGTAAGTGCTGAATGTGCAGATGATAAATAAAGGGTTGTTCTTCCCCCTTCTGAAGAAGAAGAAAATGCTTTAAATGAAGTGTTCATTGCCATCGATAGCTTGTTTCCTTTCCATTACAGCCGTGGGAAGTGGAATATCAACTTAATGCATTCAGGAACATTTGAGGTTTTGAAGATAATACCAATAAGATCGATAGCTTTTTTCCTGCTTTGCTTACGAAACATCAAACAATATGGAAACTCTGATGTTACTTCCTCTGTCAGGTGAGCAGTAGAATGATAAATATTCATTGCAAGTATCATGAGCCCAAACAACAGTCCCCCCCTGCTGTTCTCTGGTAGTGATCTTGAACAGAGGAGCAGGACCACCATAGCACAGTGCCCCCCCCCCAATTTCCAAAAATACTCCAAAAGGGCGTTGTGGTCAATGGTGTCCCTGGGAGATCAATAACAAGTGCTGCTGGATTACTTCTCCCATCATTCTTCACCATTGGTCACACTTGCTGGGGCTGATGGGAGTTGGAGTCTCACAACATCTAGTGCAGGCGTTGGCAAACTAAGGCCCCCGGGCTGGATCAGGCCCACCTGGGTCCTAAATCCGGCCCACGCCGTGAAGCCGGAACCCGCCGCGAAGCCGAGACTCCTGGTGATGGCGACAGAAGGAAGAGGCCGAGCGGCGGCGGCTCTGCCAATCAAACGCCGCACCTGGTTTACCTCAGCGGCGTTTGATTGGCAGAGACATCCCTGCATCACGCTGAGGTAAACTACGCACGGCGTTTGACTGGCAGGGCTGCCACCGCTTGGCCTCTTCCTCCCATCAGCACCGCCGCAGCCCTGGTGCTCCTGTGGGCCAGAGAGCAGAGTGGCTGAGATCGCTCTGCCTACCTGCTACACAAGAAGCACCAGCAGCAGTGGTGGTGGCGGCAGCAGCCCCTGGGAAGGTAAGCGCAGTGCTTTCTTTATCTAGGCGGGGAAGACCTACATTGGCTCCCAGTATGTTTCCAAGCACAATTCAAAGTGTTGGTACTGACCTTTAAAGCCCTAAATGGCCTCGGTCCAGTATACCAGTATACCACCTCCATCGTTCAGCCCGGAGACTGAGGTCCAGTGCCGAGGGCCTTCTGGCGGTTCCCTCACTGTGAGAAGCCAAGTTACAGGAACCAGACAGAGGGCCTTCTTGGTAGTGGCACCCACCCTGTGGAACGCCCTCCCATCAGATGTCAAAGATAAAAACAACTACCAGACTTTTAGATGACATCTGAATGTTTGATGCATTATTGTATTTTAATATTGTGTTGGAAGCCGCCCAGAGTGGCTGGGGAAGCCCAGCCGGATGGGAAGGGTATAAATAATAATAATTATTATATTATTATAAGCCCGTTTCACACCACCGCCACCAGCCCTTCGGCGAATGAGGCAGGCGGCAAACAGGGAAGGCAGCTGGGGCTGAGATGGGGTGGGGTGGGGAGAAGGACTACTTGCCCCCCTCGCAGTGTGCATAGAAATTATATATATATATATATATCTAGTGAGTCATGGGTTCCCTTCCTCTGGAGTATAGGACTGTAAGCCAGGTTGTGCCTCTGTAGTGGTTGCTGTTACTGTCTGTTCAAACATCCAGTCTCTTCACATACCTATATTTCCTCAGTGTTGTGTTTCTGCTGAAATGGGGTGGGGGGTGGGGTTCCCCTAGAAAAGTAAAGGGCCCAAGCAACAAGAAGACTTTTAAGGACAAATGGAGAAATTGCTACGCTGACAATAATCGTTCCAAGATTAATTGAATTTATTCCCCAATGGCTTTTTTAAAAAGGCCATCTTATTCACCTGAGGGATAGAAAATACTCTTTCATCATCCCTTAAATGTGAGGAAATTTTTAGTAACTTTACATAGCTTATAGAAACTTGTTGGTGAGGCATTGAACATTAAAAAAAGAAAGAGTAGCACCAAGTTTATTTTAAGATAATTTCACACCTCTTGAAATCTGCCATACAGAGTTGTTTCATATTTTCTTCACAAATATACAAAGAAAGAAAAATAAAGGATCATATGTATTTGCTCATTCTCAATTTCAACCGCCAGCACAACTTTACTGCAAATATTGCCCTAAAAATAACTATAAGCCTACTTTTTCTATATACTTTCTACACTACAAATGTGTGTAGGGGGAAAATATTGATTTTATTACTTGCTGGACCATCTTCTCCCCTGGCGACGCTGGAAGTAGCTGCACCATGTGGCAAACGTCACCCTCCCAGAGCCCCAGGTGAACCATTATTCCATGAGTGGCGTTCTCATCATGTGAAACTTTAAATATAATGATGAACTAACAGCTAGAAAAACTTTGAGAAATCAGAACTAACTTCCATGCAGGGTGCTCGCTTTTCCTTTTCCTTTTCATCCCATCATTCATTCAAATGCTTGCAATATCCTGACTTTGAAACCTTATTGACTTCAGTTGCAAAGTTAAGCACAAGAGCTCCACTACAAGAAAATGACTATGGCAATGTAGCCATAGTCTAAGGTGAGCTGAGTCCATCTGCTGCATCTGTTTGAGAAATTAGCCTCCAGCTGCCTCCTGTTGCCAGACGTAGAAATACCAATTTAAAAGGCTTTTGTTCCAATTATAAAAGTAATGTAAAGAGTTGCTGGTGCTATTTGTCTCACCATTAAAAAACAAATCCTCAGAATACGACTTAACCATGCGTGGCTCAAGTTGCAGAATGCCGCTAATGGGGCTAAGTATATCTCTTATCATAGTATTGACTAATGTAAACTGCCCTTAATTTTCTCATATATGAACTTTTGAGTGTCTAGGTGTAGCCCATTACAACTGCAAACCAGTCCTACACCTACTAAATGCAGGCAAAAGGCTCTCATGCTGTGGTTCTTTAAAACATTCACTTCCATTTAAAAGCAAGCAAACAATATTTTGGCACAGTTCTCAAGCACTGTATATAACTCTGTGTTTCCTCCCCCTACTGTGTCCATGAATAATATCTCTAAGATTATTACACCATGTTTGCAATGCAAAGTTCATGTGTTCGTGGTATGGACAATGGGCTGTGCAAGCCAAGCACACAATAGAAGACCTACAGAGACCCCTTTGTATTTAAAAGCACACATTTCTATGGAAAAGACTGCAGTGGTTGAGCTCTCCGCCTACATTTCCTGGGAAACACAATACTGGCATATATTAGTTCCCTCGGTATGCAACTCCAGTATTACAGAAAATAACTCCTAAAACAAATATTTCCCATTTGAATCTCAGCAGGACGGAACAAAGCAAAGCCATCATGGTCTGGGATCTCCCATTCCCCCTTCAAAACTGAGAAGCATGAGGATCATGGAACTATATGATGGAACATGGTGGCAGTGGCATGATAGATAGATAGGCAAAGTATGGGCCTATTCATCTTCATAGGGAACTACTAGCAGGGAATGCTAGAGAAATTTGATTCAGTTTGCATTTAGAAGTGGTGACCCTTCCTAATTAATAATAATAATAATAATTTATTTGTATCCCGCCCTCCCCGGCCAAAGCCAGGCTCAGAGCAGCTAACAAGAAGTAAAACTAGCACAGTGTACATAAAATCACACAGTCAATTAATTAAAATACATTCTAAAATCAATTCAGAATCAAATTAATGGCAACCATTGGGCTAGAGTTCTATGAGGATTACAGAAAGAGAGAGGGGGTCAGACTGTGCCTTGGCCAAAGGCCAGGTGGAACAGCTCCGTCTTGCAGGCCCTGCGGAAAGATGTCAAGTCCCGCAGGGCCCTAGTCTCTTGTGACACAGCGTTCCACCAGATAGGGCCATGGCCAAAAAAGCCCTGGCTCTGGTTGAGGCCAGCCTAACCTCCCTATGGCCCAGGATCTCCAAGATGTTTTTATTTGAAGACCGTAAGGTCCTCTGTGGGACATATCAGGAGAGGTGGTCCCGTAAGTATGAAGGTCCTAGTCCATGTAGGGCTTAATTCAGCTTCCAAAGCAATACACAAACCAAAACACAGTGATCCTCTGAAATTAACACATCACTGCCTTTTCCCAATGCAGTTCTCTAGCAAGTGATGTGTACAAAATGTGTATATTAGGGTAAAGTAGACAGCTGGAACTTCAAAGCATAGCATTACCTGATGTCAAATTTGGCCCTCCAGGGGTGGGAGTGATATGAACCTGGCCTGCCGACCAGAAAAGATTCCCCACCTGTGCTTTATACTGTAGCTGTTACTGCAATCTGCTTCTCCTGGGCTAGACATAGATTTGGCCTACCTTTGTAATGAAAGTTTTGGTTATATAGGTAACCTGATCCAATGGGTACTCTCTGAGTCATCGTCTCCTCTTCATCATATGAGAGTCACTGAATTTGTTCTTGACATCCCTTTGGCAATCTGGGCTACCATACATGATACACTTTACCCACTGAATAGAGACATCTTTATGATAGTGATATGAATGCATGTATTCACTGGACCCAGAAACAGGGAATCAGCTTTCTAGCACCAACCACACTAAAAAGGTAAAGTATGAATCAAGCTGAAAACATCATATGCACAGCCATGTTTGGCAACAGTTAATAACACCACTGGCATATATAGCTCTCAAGGCAAATCTTAAAAAATGTAGTATAACTGGGAAACACTGGCCTGCAAACACTCCAGTTGAAGAACAGCCTTTACCAAAGGTGTTGTGGACTTTGAAGAAGCACAAACTCAGGGCGAAAAGGAGAAATGAGCTAAGAGGAAGGCACGCTTGGCAAACCCTCACCATGATGAACCCCTCCCTGGAAACATATGTCCCCAGAATTGGCCTCCACAGTCACTTACGGACTCACTGTTAAGACTGTTTTCATGGAAGATCACCTTACTCGGCTACGAGTGATCGCCAAAGAGCATTGTTAACTCCTTAACATGGACATTTTTATCAAGTATTTTGGAATGTAGATATGACTTTTGGAAATCAAGGGGCACATTCAATCAGGGAGAAATTGTTTATGCCAACGGGAAAGGGAGTTAAGCCAAAGATGGGTGTGTCCAAAGTCAAACACCTCTTTCTCATTATCCCTTTCTGCAACCCTTTCTCTCTCCCTCCTTTCTTTTCCCTTTCCCTCTCTTTCATAATCTATTCATTCTCTCATCCACACACAAACACACACACCATTTATCTACCTGTCCATTCATATTCTCTCTTTCTCTAACACCTTCACAAAAACACATACACATGAAGGTGCACTCCAATCCTCCACCATCGCTCTATCTGTTCATATATGCAGTGGTACCACACGTTACATACATTCAGGTTACAGACTCCGCTAACCCAGAAATAGTACCTTGGGTTAAGAACTTTGCTTCAGGATGAGAACAGAAATTTTGCGGTGGCAGCGGGAGGCCGCATTAGCTAAGGTGGTACCTCAGGTTAAGAACAGTTTCAGGTTAAGAACGGACCTCCAGAACGAATTAAGTTCTTAACCCGAGGTACCACTGTATCTATCTATCTATCTATCTATCTATCTATCTATCATCTATCTATCTACCTATCTGAAAATTCAGGAGCTAGGACAGAGTGGCAAAACAGCAGCAGCCCTGCAATTTTAGAAAGCAGACCTAACAAGTTTGTCTTTATGAATTTTGCACTCCAATCATCCACCATCTCTCTATCTGTTCATATATATTATCTCTCTCTTTAACAGACATACACAAACACGCAGACACAGAGAGACAAGCGCACACTTGATTCATTGATCATCAGCCCATTCACTCTTTTCTGCCTGATCTTTCTTTCCCTCATACACATGCACACTACAATAACTGTCAGCACTTCTAGTGTAGCATTAATGCTCTACTCGTAAAGGAATAAAAAATAGCTCTTGGGGAATGGATAGGGAAGGTTCTGAATCAGTCCCTCCCTGCCGCTGTTCTTTAGCTTCCTTTTTTTTAAAAAAAGTTTCTGCAAGATTTATTTTTCACTACAAAAACTCAAAGGCTTTCATACATCCAAATTATACCGCAAAATCCAATAAAAGAGCATTAAAATACATTACCAGCCAGAAATACAAGCTAACCAACCAGAAAGAAATCAAACACAGGCAGGGTAGCAGGATTCATGAATAAATACTTCATAGGAGGTGTTAAGTGTTGAGAGTTGCCTGACTATTTATCTAGAAAGGTTACAGGCATTAGCTGCTATCCAGCCCATGGGGTGGGGGCACGGGATAAGAGGTATATATACTCTGTGATTTCTTCTGTTATAGCTTTTGTAAATACAGTACATTTATGTTTTCTAAATATGAGCCCGAATCATAGAAACATAGAGTTGGAAGGTCATCCAGCCCAACCCCCAGCAGTGTAGGAATCTCACCTAAAGCATCCATGACAGATGGCCACCCGACCTCTGCTTAGAAACCTCCAAGGAAAGACGTTCATAGCTGATTTATTCCCAAACATCCTTGAGAGTATTGTTCCCTGCACTTCAGCCTGCTTATTTGTGATTGTTGGGGGTCTTCCGGTTTTAGCTATGTTCTGAGCAGGTTGTGTCAGTGGGATAATATCCAATATTCACCCCTTTTGTACTGAATCCATCCGGCTGCTGCTGGATCTAACCCTTTGAAGGAAAAAGTAGTGCCCACTTAAGGATGGCTTGGATGTAACCATCTTGACTTACGGTGAGGCAGGATCTGGGGGAGGGTGAAGAGCCAAAAGTGCCACTTCTTTCTCTGTGCTTGCTATCTGCACGAAACTAAGCTCTAGTTGACCACTCCTACTTAAACTCACAATTTTCTGTTCCTGGGTATTGGTTTAATCTGGTTCTCCAAATCACAATACGAACCAAGGATCACAGCATAGCTTAGAGTTCAAGCATTACACTGGTTTCCTCATGCAGATATAACAGGAAACTATGGTATACAGACCCTCCAAGTGTCCCTGTTTTCTAAGGACAGTCCCGGATTTACAGAAGCTGCTCCAGTTTCTGATTTGATCCCAGAATGTCCCACTTTTCCTTAGGACGTTGTTATTTCAATCTGAGAAATGTTGGACGGTATGGTATGGTAAAGGTAAACGGACCCCTGACCATAAGATCCAGTCGTGGACGACTCTGGGGTTGCAGTGCTCAGCTTGCTTTATTGGCTGAGGGAGCCAACGTACAACTTCTGGGTCATGTGGCCAGCATGACTAAGCCGCTTCTGGCGAACCAGAGCAGTGCAAGGAAATGCCGTTTACCTTCCCACTGGAACGGTTCCTATTTATCTACTTGCACTTTGATGTGCTTTCGAACTGCTAGGTTGGCAGGTGCAGGGACTAAGCAATGGGAGCTCACCCCATCGCGGGGATTTGAAATGCTGACCTTCTGATCGGTAAGTCCTAGGCTCTGAGGTTTAACGGGGTTTTTTTTATTAAATCGTTAATCTTTTATTAAGTTTTTATATATGTTGGAAGCCGCCCAGAGTGGCTGGGGCAACCCAGTCAGATCGGTGGGGTATAAATAATAAAAAATATTATTAATTTGAGGAATAAACATTATATAGAATGCAAACAAGCCTGAGGAGTGCTCTATTTGCCTATTGGGAAGGAATAGAACACTGTAAAGGGTTAGAGCAGTGCCTGGTCAACTGTAATTCACACTTTAGAAAACTGTATTTATGATGTTTGGAATGTTGCTCAAATTTCTAGAGAGGAATATTCTTCCTCTGGCAGACAACCATTCATTAATTCTTTCTCTAGCCTGCCCAACCTAGGGTCCCCAAATGTTGTTGGACTACATCCCCCATCAACCTCAGATAGCATGGTCAATGTTCAATGATGGTGAGATATATGGAAATCCAAAATCTGAGGACACAAGGTCAGGAAAGGTTGTTCTGGGTCGCACTTCTCAGACTTTTTCTTCCCCCAAAGGCTTCCATTTGGTACAGAATACACTGAATAATTCAACGTGAAAGGGTTAACATTGGATTTAGCTCAAGGCTGACCAAAACTGCCTCCTCATCACTAAACCAAGCCTGGGGAGCAAAACAGTAAAAGCGCCAAAGGCTTCCCTTCCTTGTTGCTGGTTGCTGGCTGAAATTACAGTAACTGATCAAAGACAGCGAAGAAAAATAACTAGGCCAAGAAGGGGAACACTCTTAAGGGAGGAGTTAGCAAGCAAGCAGGCTGTTTCTCAAGAACCAGAAGCAGAAATTTAACAGAGAGAAGGCAAGGGGACAGGATAACTCAAGAGGAACTATTTCCTTGCTGCAGAAGAGCTAGCTTACAGCCAGATGCTAGTGCAGTTATAAAGCTTCAAAATTATTTATTTTTGTGGCAGGGAGGGGAGAGATTATGTTCTGTCACTCTACAGGAAATATCTTAAGATGGTTAACAGCCCTGACCCCAGAAATCTACACCCACACTAAGGGGGAATATGCACCCTGGACAGAAGGGGACACTGTGAGTGCAGAGCATCCATTTCTATCAGAAACTAGGAAATGATACTGAAAACATCTCCTTGGTACGAAGAGAATACACAGCATCATTTTCCCACTGGGGATTTAGGCAATGGGCAAAGGTTTAATTTAAGCTGCATCACTACAACATAAGTGATTCTCTCATGATCTCTCATAATGCAAGTGCAATTTACTCAGTAGCCCACAACTTCCAGTAGCCACCCACAAAGGGCGCTTCTCACATTGCTATATCCACGACAATCTGTAATTGCACCTTTATCTAATTCCCTAACAAAGGGACTGGCTAACATCATGGTATCTGTTGACCGTGCAGTTCATCAAGGCAGTGCTCTGGTGGAGTTAAATGGGAGGGAAAAGAATTAATAATTCAGCATACTTTACTTTGAAAGCATCAAGAAGCACTCAGGATCCAGGATACTGAAATATATTGGGTTCTGAGGGATGATAGACAGTGCTGGTATCATCTTAAGATTCCAAGATAGCGCAGGACCTTGTTGAGTGAAAAAATCTCGCTGTCAAAAAGGTGTGTGTGCGTGTTTTCCAAGTATATAGCACGTATAGTAATTCTACACACACACACACAAATCAAGTTTCCGAAAGAGATCTCTTCTTCCTCTGAAGCAGCAGCAGCAGCATAGGATGTGTCGCCACAAAGAACAGCATATGCTGAGACATAACCGCAAGGGCCCTTCTCTCACCACCAGCAAAGCTAATGACAAATATCATTTTTGCAAGTTTGCAGAAAAGCAAACACCCTTTTCATTCCTGTTTTGACTCCTCGCTGTTTGTGAAAATGAGAGCCGGCTTTCACAGCTTCGGAAGTGAGAGGCTGAAGAAAGACCTGATCGGCACAGAGAACCGATGTGTATGGCAAAGTGTAACACAAACCTGCAAACAGCTTTCATATGCTGCTTCAGCAAAACAATGGCCTCGTCTGAGTTATGGCATGACAGGCTCCTATGGAAGTCCTATAGCCTTCGTCTATAGAAGTATTTCCAGGATGTTTGGGATTTTCATTTTATCATACCGGAATGGAGTTTCCAATGGCTATTTCCCAGCCATCATGTCCAGTGATGATGCCTGACCCCTATGCCAACTTCTGCCTGAAGACTGGCCTTTGAAGATTATGTTTCCCTTAGTGGTGTTCAGAAAAGTTGAGAGGTGAACCAAGGCATTCATGAATGCAATAGTGCAGGGGTTCATGAACTGTGGTCCACGGACCACCAGTGGTTCACAAGCATCCCTCAGCTAGTTTGCGGCATGCCCATGTTAGATATCCACATTGATTTTTAATTATATTTCTGTTGCTTCTTTTATTTCTTATATTGTGATTAATTGCATTGCCATTTGAATTCCATGCAGTGCAAGTTGCAAAAGGGAAAAAAAATATAAGATAAGAAATAAAAGGAACAATAGAAACACAATAAAATAATGTGCAACCTTGTGTAGTTTGGGAACATAATAATATTTTTTTATTAATCTCCCTCCCTTCCCGGTTTAAAAAACGGGCTCAGGGCAGCTAACAGCAAATATAAAACATTGATTAAAATGCGATGTAAAAACAGCATAAAATACAACATAAAATGCAGCATCAATATCAATAAAATTCAAAAATCCAGGGATCATTGGGGGGAAAGATAAAGAAAAAGAAACCAGTCAGTAGACATCAAATGATCACCAGGGCTAACTGCCCAAGTTGGTCCTACTAGGGCCAGCAAGGAGACCAGGGAAGAATTTAAATGTGGGGTCCCAGAAAGGGTTTCTTCATAGAAGAGGAAAGGGAAAAGGGAATAGCGTATCAGGCTAATTCAAACTGAAGGCCAGGCGGTATAGCTCTGTCTTACAGGCCCTGCAGAAGGAGCTCAAGTCCTGCAGGTCCCTAGTCTCGTAGGACAGAGCATCCCACCAGGTCGGAGCCGTCACTGAAAAAGCCCTGGCCCTGGTGGAGGATAGTCTGGCTTCCTTAGGGCCCAGGACCTTTAAGCTATTATTATTCATGGACCTTAGGGTCCTCTGTGGGACATACCAGGAGAGGCGGTCCCGTAAGTACGAGGGTCCTAGGCCGCATAGGGCTTTAAAGGTCAAAACCAGAACCTTAAACCTGACCTGATACTCTACCAGGAGCCAGTGCAGCTGGTAGAGCACTGGGTGAATATGCTCCCATGGCAAGGACCCTGTGAGGAGCCTTGCTGCAGCATTCTGCACCCACTGGAGTTTCTGGGAGAGTTTCAAGGGCAGCCCCGTGTAGAGCGAGTTACAGTAGTCAAGCCTGGAGGTGACCATCACATGGATCACTGTGGCCAGGTCGGGGGAGGAATTCCTGGCAAATAACAGTGGCTATGAGAATGCAATATCACCCAGACGCATGATGGATGGCATGGGAACTAGTTTCGTTACCTTAATCCTACACTTTGCTGACCTAGACAGAATCCAGCCTCAACATATCCATGGACCACATCCTAGCAAGACCTTGTTTTTCACAACCTTGCTAACTGCCTTGCTTTTTCATTTTCTTAATGACATATGAATAGCCTTTCTGATGCAGACCAAAGTTCACGCGATCCAACCAGCATCCCATTTCCAGCAGGGGCCATCCAGATGCTTCTCTAAAACCCATAAACAGGGCCTGGAAGCAACACCTCTGTCCTGCTGTTTTCCCACAGCAACTGGAACCCAGAGGCATCTTGCCCCTTAATCTCAAGGTTACGTTCAGCTAGAAACCTTAACAGTGTTAAGAACATAGGACGTTGCCTTACACCAAGTCAGATCTTTGGTCCATCTTATCACTGTATTGTCTTTGTCCATGGAGTTTTCTTGGCAGGGTTACTGGAGTGGCTTGCCGGTTCCTGCTCCAGGTGGATCACATTTGGTTAAAACTCTCCACTATGACCTGTCCATCTTGGGTGGCCCTGCACAGCATAGCTCATAGCTTCTCTGAGTTATTCAAGCCCCTTCACCACGGCAAGGCAGTGATCCATGAAGGGGACAGAAGTCACGAAATTAAAAGACACCTGCTTCTTGGGAGGAAAGCAATGACAAACCTAGACAGCATCTTAAAAAGCAGAGACATCACCTTGCCAACAAAGGTCCGTATAGTTAAAGCTATGGTTTTCCCAATAGTGATGTATGCAAGTGAGAGCTGGACCATAAAGAAGGCTGATCACCAAAGAATTGATGCTTTTGAATTATGGTGTTGGAGGAGACTCTTGAGAGTCCCATGGACTGCAAGAAGATCAAACCTATCCATTCTTAAGGAAATCAGCCCTGAGTGCTCACTGGAAGAACAGATCCTGAAGCTGAGGCTCCAATACTTTGGCCACCTCATGAGAAGAGAAGACTCCCTGGAAAAGACCCTGATGATGGGAAAGATGGAGGGCACAAGGAGAAGGGGACGACAGAGGACGAGATGGTTGGACAGTGTTCTCGAAGATACCAGCATGAGTTTGACCAAACTGCGGGAGACAGTGGAATACAGAAGTGCCTGGTGTGCTCTGGTCCATGGGGTCACGAAGAGTCGGACACGACTAAACGACTAAACAACAACATCACTGTATTCTCAATGCTGACTGGCAAAAGCTTTCCAAGCTTTCAGAGTGTTACCCGACTGTAGCAGGAGATGTTTGATAGTGTTTTTTATATTCTGTTGGGAGCTACCCAGAGTGGCTGGGGAAACCCAGCCAGATGGGCGGGGTATAAATAATATACGATGATGATTCAATCTAGGACCTGTTATATGTCCCATCCACTAGAATTAGTCAAGCTTTCCTCTGTGAATCTGCCTAATCTCCTTTTAAAGACATCTAAGGACATCGGCAGCAGATCCTGTAGCAGCGAATGCCTTAAATTACTTAGGTAACAAATGAAGAAGTGCTTTCTTTTGTCTGTCTTGCTTCTGCTGCTCCTTAATTTCATTGGTTGAGCCCAATGTTAGTGTTACAAGGCATGAAGAATGATAGATTTCACATGCATAACTCTCGTAATCCCCAGCACAGTTTTATTTGCACTCATATAAAACACTACAGTTTCTATCACACACAAAGTTGTACTTTCTCTCTCCCACATTCTCAAAACTGGAACTATTCACAAGAAAACCACTGAGCTTGCTCTGTGGATTACTAGGTTGTACTCCTTTGTTGTCGCTATCCCAATGTTTTTCTTCATGTCTACGGATTTCAGAATTTCCCTCTGAGTGATTCATCGTTGTATAAGTCTTACTAGAAGCCATTGATTTGTGGTAACTGACACTCTTAGTGAACTTTCAGATTGTGATTGTGGCATGTCAAAAAAAAAGCTCATTGTTTTGAAGTTTGAAGATGAACTGGATTGCACTGGGATGCACTCCTACACACAAGTCTTGCTGAAATCAATGGGACTTACGTCTGAGTAGAAAATCCATAGGATTGTGCCATGAATTTTATTTAAGTCAATGAAACATTAGCACAGGTGTCGTAGTCTTTCGATGTGAGAGTTATAAAGAAAATTAGGCAACAGGAGAGGGTCCTCTATTATTTAAGAACTACTTCCTTATAGCATCATTTTTTAATATAATTTTAGGTGAAAAACTCCAAATGAAGGACTATTCTTTCTTTTATGTTTCCATCCAATGCACTCCATTTCTATTTATACCATTGTCCCTCCCTAGGATCCTAGCGTACCATTATAAAATAAAAATCACCAGTACAGTCATACCTCAGAAGTCGAACAGAACCCATTCCAGAAGTCCGTTCAACTTCCAAAACATTCGGAAACCAAAGTGCGGCTTCTGATTGGCTGCAGGAAGCTCCTGCAGCCAATCTGAATCCACGGAAGCCCCGTCGGATGTTCAGCTTCCAAAAGAACATTCGAAAACCGGAACACTCACTTCCAGGTTTCAATCATTCAGGAGCCAGAATGTTCGACTCCCAAGGCGTTTGGGAGCTGAGGTACAACTGTAGTAGTTATATAGTTGTCATCCAAACTACCACAGTAGCATACAGTCTAGTCATTGCAGAAACAGCTGCAGTAAGTGTCAGCAAACAGAATATTGGGGCAGTTGCTTGGCTCCATGTACACTGGCAGGGCCACCATGGCTACTGGCAGCCATCCCACTACCCCAGGCATAGGCAAACTCGGCCCTCCAGATATTTTGGGACTACAACTCCCATCATCCCTAGCTATCAGGACCAGTGGTCAGAGATGATGGGAATTGTTGTCTCAAAACATCTGGCGGGCTGAGTCTGCCTATGCCTGCAGTACCTCAAACAACAAGGGGCTCCCACCCAGCACTGTTGCTGTCAATATTCGCTCTAGGCACCATGCTTTGAATTTTGAGGAGTCTAAGAGAAGAAGAGGGGACGCGGGTGGCGCTGTGGGTTAAACCACAGAGCTTAGGACTTGCTGATCAGAAGGTCAGCGGTTCGAATCCCCGCGACGGGGTGAGATCCCATTGCTCGGTCAACCTAGCAGTTTGAAAGCACATCAAAGTGCAAGTAGATAAATAGGTACCGCTCCAGTGGGAAGGTAAACAGCGTTTCCGTGCGCTGCTCTGGTTTGCTAGAAGCGGCTTAGTCATGCTGGCCACATGATCCGGAAGCTGTATGACGGCTCCCTCGGCCAATAAAGCAAGATGAGCACCGCAACCCCAGAGTCGGTCACGACTGGACCTAATGGTCAGGGGTCCCTTTACCCTTTAAGAGAAGAAGAATTTGGATTTGATATCCCACTTTATCACTACCTGAAGGAGTCTCAAACCAGCTAACATTCTCTTTTCCCTTCCTCCCCCATAACAAACACTCTATGAGGTGAGTGGGGCTGAGAGACTTCAGAGAAGTGTGACTGGCCCAAGGTCACCCAGCAGCTGCATGTGGAGGAGCGGAGACGCGGACCCGGTTCACCAGATTACGAGTCTACCGCTCTTAACCACTACACCACACTGGCTCTCCATCACAGATTGCGCCTATCCAAAACAGATTGGAGCTGAGCAGCCATTTGCCCACAATCTGAATGTATTTCTGTCACCCACCAGTTGATGTCATCAGAAGGAAGGAAGCGATGGGTGGGTGGTAGCCATGCCAGGCAGGGTCCAAGTCAGCACCAGAGGTGCATTGACAGCATCATACTGAGGGCCTTGAATATATTTGTTCCCACTATTTCCATCAACCAATCAAAAAGATTCCATTGACCTACCATTAGGGAATAATTGTAGTATACCAGCCCTGGAACATCTTAGATTAGGATTGATTGCAAGGTACCCTGATGCCATGGCAGATCCCAGTATAGGCTCTCGAGACAACTGACTGGAGTTAATGCACTTCTAAATTGCAAATACCCACAATCTGTATCCTAATTGGCAAGTTCACACTCTATTATTTCATCCACTGCTTAAGCCGCTTACATAAAAAGAGCTGGAAGGAGAGCTCTCTTTGCTTCCTGTGGGTCAGGTCATATTTATGCCCAAAGTCTTTTCACTGTAAATATACATTTTCTCCCTCCCTTGAACCACCCCACAAGCTAATCTATCCCCGGATGATTTCCTTTGCACAGCAGTTTCTTTTTTTAACTTCCCTTCTTGTTTTAGTTTTAATATTTAATTGGTTATATAACACACCTTTGTTGTTTTATTTTACAACTGCTTGTTAGTAATTGTCGTCTGGGTGACCCGTTTTTCTACTGCAACGTTCCTCCTACCTCTGTGGTATTAAAAACTCGCCTCGAGTTCTAACTTTTAAACTTAAAAAAATTAAAAACTAAAAGAGCATTCCACTCATAGAGGTCTGTGCCTGTCTGGTGCCATGTGGCTAAACAAAATAAAAGGCACTCTTGCTATTTTTTATTCCTTTTCCTAACTTTCTGCAAACTGCAACTGCTTTGGCATTCAGTGGTACCTTGGTTTTCAAACTTAATCTGTTCCAGGAGTCCGTTCAACTCCCAAAACTGTTTGGCTTCTGAGAAACATTCATAAACCTGAAAATAAGCTAAAGGATGTTCTAACTTCCCCCATGCTGACCTGCTCTCTTTTTAGCTTTAAGGTATGTGCAGATGGAGCGGCCAATAGTGAAATATGAACAGCTACGCTATGTTCATTGCAACTGTAAACAAAATATGTCTGGCCTAGTTTTACCTTTCAGGCCAGCAGCCAGCAAACATAATTGGCTCTCCATATATTCACAGTCATTTTAGGAACAGAGGCATTACTTTAGTGATTACGCAGATCAAGTATCATCTGAGCTAAATTGACTTCATCTGTCAATATTAGCAACTGGATAAACTCAATGGTTTTCATTTTGTGAAGGTGGAATGCTAATATTCACTGCCAGTTGAAAAGGGATGGGTTGGAGCACAGAGCCAACCCATGGAGTTCTGTTGTGTGAAGTGAAGGACAGGATGATTCCTCGACTGTTCCAAAAATAGAAGCCAACCAGACCAACAGCCGCCTCTGACTTCAGCACTGGAGAATGGGTACAACATTCTCCATGGCACCTGATGGCAAAACAGCTTAGGGGGCACAGGACAAGATAAGTAACACACGCAGCTCTGCCCTCCAACTGGATACGGAAGGAGCTGTTGGTTTTGGTTCTCTCCATTTCTCATTTTTCCAGTTGTAAATTCAGTTCTCCACATTCATGAACCCTTTTTATTTTATTTTATTTTTAAAAAAACTCCTAAAAATTTAAAACATCTTAGTGCAAATTTCGCCTGATACTGTAAGCACATATTTTTGTATGTAGCTTTGATTGATGTACATAATTTTATCGTGTTTTATTGTGTTTTAAATATTCTGTTGGGAGCCGCCCAAAGTGGCTGGGGAGGCCAGGCCAGTTGAGCAGGGTATAAGTAATAAATTATTATTATTATATTATTCCTGCAAGCAATTTCTCCTAATATTTTTGCATGTTATTTTTACAGGCAATTCTTTCCTACTATATGCAAATCAGGAAACATTGTTTGGTTGAAGAACTGCATTGCAACCTTTGGAGAAATGTGGATTTTAAAGGAAAGTTGTGTTTTGGATTGCCTGTTATTTTGGAAAGTGCAAATTTGATAATTTCACCTTGAAATGCAAACTGATATGAATTCCTGCCCCATCCCTACCTTCAGCCTATCCTCCTTCCACTCCCTGTCCCTTGCTATTACATACAGGGAGCTTTTGGAGGTATGGAGGAGGAGGAGGAGGAGGAGGAGGAGGAGGAGGAGGAGAAGGAGGAGGAGGAGGAGGAGGAGGAGGAGTTTGGATTTGATATCCCGCTTTATCACTACTTGAAGGAGTCTCAAAGCGGCTAACATTCTCCTTTCCCTTCCTCCCCCACAACAAACACTCTGTGAGGTGAGTAGGGCTGAGAGACTTCAGAGAAGTGACTAGCCCAAGGTCACCCAGCAGCTGCATGTGGAGGAGTAGGGAAGCAAACCCAGTTCACCAGATTACAAGTCTACTGCTCTTAACCACTACACCATACAGGTGTAGTAAGGGGTGCCTTTCCATTAGATAGATTGAGGGCAACTGAAGCAGCTTCCTCACTTTGTTTAATGGTAGGATCGGTCCTGCTCCTTGCCCCCCCCCTGCAAAAAAAATACACACAGACACACACATTAGTGAGCAAGCCCATCAGAATGAAAGTATTAGTCTTAACACTCTCACTCTTGTGCTAATTAATGCCACACAAGAAATTTTACACAACATATTAAGCAGCACAGTCTGGAACACAACACTGCCTACTAACTGCAGATATTCTGTTTGAAAAGCACGAAAAGAGGACCTAGAATAAACTAGGACTTCCTCTCTCTGCTCTCCACTTGCTGAGAACAACTGAAGTCTGTCTGAGGGTACAATGAAATGTTGTGGAAGACACATGGCTTCTGCTGAAAAAGCACTGGCATGCCTTGTTCGCTTCAGGTAACTCCTAGAGAAACCCCATTTCTACTCAACATGATGATCAGCTGCCAATGGCGAGGCCAAGGTAATCTCACATGGTATTAAAGTAACAGTGATGCAGTTTTCAATAGCAGTTCCACATTGTCCATGTTCAGTTCCTCCCTAAGGCAGTTGCTTGCAGTGAATTTAACGCACAACACCCACCTGACGAAGACATCAGTTTATCTTCAGAACCACATGTCATAGCACTGAGCACTTCACAGGTGCACTGGGTAAGTACAAACATTATTCTAGATAATTGACAGAACATCTTGTACAGGAGGGAAAGATTGTATGTGCAGCAAATACAATCACTTACCAGTCACACACACACACACACACACACACACACACACTGCTATTTTTCTAGAAAAAGAGGTTCCGGAATTCACCATGAACACCTCCCTTGTTCTCTTATAATGGCAATGGCGCCCACTTGAGAGGTGCCAGAACTGAGTTCTGCTGAAAAATGCCCTTTATGTGTATGTGTGTATATACAGTATATATTCCATGACATGACTCCCATGATGACTATCCCTGGAACAATTCCGCATCTATTGAAGCACTTGTCCATAAAAGCCCTCAACAATCCTTCCACATTAGAATCATGAACAATCTATTCTTTTATTTAAACCAGGGTGAAGGGAAATGGGTCTGGGCAGCGGGCCCAATCGTTATCTCCCCCACTCCTTGTGGGCCATATCTGACTGGTGGGCCAGGATACCCACCTATCAATCACCTTGTGTCACAAGGATGTCAGGTGACCCCTTTTTGCCTGCAGAGTTTGAAATCAAACTCTGCAGGCAAATGCACACCTTGGAGAGCTCCGTGGAGCCCTTGTAGAGTGTTTTGATAGGGACTTCACAAGACATGTCAATCAGCTGTTACAAGACTAACCATTAGCCGGCTAATTGGGCCCATGGGCCAGAGATTTCCCAGTCCCTGATTTATACCATGGCTATTCTACAGAAGTGCAGTTGTGTCGCTCCAGTACATGTTTTGCTTTTGGTTATGATTGCTGATGACGCCCCCCCCCCCTTTACACAAAAGGATAGGGTAAAAATCGGAGCAAAAATTACCTTCAGGCTTGACGGCATTAGTACATTTCCATCTGCCCAATTCTCTTCCCTTGTAAAATATGACGAGAATAAAACTAAATCTTGTGTACTACTTCAGTTGCTGGGCACCATTTGAGAGTTTAGTGATATTAAGGCACTGCAATACTTCTTCCATAATGGAACAGCAAAAAGAGAAATGGCTTTAGTCAGTGAGCAAAGGAGTCATTTGGCAGTCCTTGCCTTAAATAATCCTACTGAAGACAAACTTTTTTAAAGAAAAAAACCTGTAATCGTGGAGTTGGTTTTATCACTGCGGCAGCTTTAAGAGAGGCCTGGAGGGTTTGGTTATGAGATTTGGTTCAGAGAATCAGGCTTATGAAAATGGCCGGGTGTCTTTTAAGTGCCGAATGCCAAAAGGTGAACTATCCTTGGGGGTGGACAAAGTTTTAGGAATGGATCTGCTAATTATCCTTGACTGTGTCATGGAAGAGCAAGCGATTAGCACAAATAATAAAAGCCCTAAGGAGCGCATGCAGAACCAGAGGAGCTGGGGGATGACAAAATGTGTTTCGGAAGGATAACGCCAGTCTCTCTGACTTAAGGGGGGAAATGCTCGAGTAGAGAAATGCACAGGAATTCTGCACATGGCATTTCTTCAAGAGCCTGGAGATGGGATGAAAGCGTGTCCTGCGCTTTGAGGCACTATGTGCTCATTTTTTAAAAAACGGGCTGTTAAAGAAGATATTGTGGGCAGTGCATTTAAATGTGCAATAATACACTTCCATATTGACAGCTGAATCCTGAAGGTGCAAAGCACAATAGAAAACACATGACAGACTTTAACGGGGGCAGGGAGAGATAATATAGAAGTATTTTCAAAGTGGATAAATGCATCTCTGCTGCTCAGCAAATTCTCCTCTCTGTGGAATCCTGTGATGTTGCCTAGAATTTAGAAACTTCCCTTTCCTTCTGTTGATGTCCGTTCCTGCACTCTGGTTTATGGAGAGCTTATGGGCAGCTGGAAACAGCATTCTGTCACTATTTCTCATCTACTGATTCTCATCGAAGCAGCGGCCCCCTGCTCTCTGCTTTATGTGTGTTGTACAGTGTTGTAGGTGCTATGATATGAATGACTGGATATTGGCATGGGCAGGGATTAAAGTAATGGCATGGCTTGCCAGGTATTCAGGGCAAGGAAGCATTAGTGACGTCTCTGCAGGAACAGAGCTGGTCAGGAGCCAGCAACAACAACTAGGAGTAAATCTCAGATTCTCATTCCAATCGCCTCAAGTTCTGGACAGCATCACACCTTATCTCAAAGTCCACAGAAACACCGGGAAATTCATAAAAAGACAACCTTGTTAGGCCTACTTTCTAAAATCGCAGGGCAGCTGCTGTTTTGCCACTCTGTCCTAGCTCCTGAATTTTCAGATAGATGATATAGATACATATACATACAGCCATACCTTGGGTTGAAGTTGCTTCAGGTTGAGCGCTTTTGGGTTGCACTCCGCGGTGACCCGGAAGTAACAGAATGCATTACTTCCGGGTTTCGCTGCTTGCACATGCGCAGACGGTCAAAATGACATCATGCGCATGCGTGGAACGGCAAATCAAGACCCACAGACGCGCGGACACAGGTTGCGTTCACTTCAGGATGTGAATGGGGCTCCGGAACGGATCCTGTTCATATCCAGAGGTACCACTGTATACATATACATATGTATTTAAATACAGTGGTGCCTCGCAAGACAAATTAATCCGTTCCGCGAGTCTCTTCGCCTTGCGGTTTTTTTGTCTTGCGAAGCACGGCTATTAGCGGCTTAGTGGCTTAGCGGCTATTAACGGCTTAGCGGCTATTAACGGCTTAGCGGCTATTAACGGCTTAGCGGCTTTAAGAAAAAGGAAACAAACTCGCAAGAACTCGCAAGACGTTTCGTCTTGCGAAGCAAGCCCATAGGGAAATTCATCTTGCGGAATGACTCAAAAAGCGGAAAACTCTTTCGTCTAGCGAGTTTTTCGTCTTGCGAGGTATTCGTCTTGCGGGGCACCACTGTACATAGATACGGGAACACATATACATGCTGGGTTCTTGTTGTTTAAAAAAACATTCAACAGCACTTCACATGTTTGCTCCCTTTTGGGATTCAGTTAATCACAGATATAATAGATTATGATTAACCAAATAGATATTTAATTTCTGCTGCAGAACATTTTGGCTTCTGCCTTTGTCTGGTGAAAATGAAAGGATGATAGTGCCAAGGTGGCCATTACAGAGTTATGAGGATGAAATGTTCAGGAGGACTTCATTTGCCAAAACTAAGTGATGCTTTGTATGGCGCTCCAGGTTGACGCTACGTGATGTTAATGTCTCCAGTATGGAACCAGAAATTCTCTCTCTAAGCTAACATTGTAGGATCAGCTGGCATCTCTCTTGCCATTATTGATAACTCTGACAGGCTGTGGTTCTCAGAATCTAAATGCTTAGCAACTCCACTCCTGCGGTTAAAAGGGCAGATATGTGGTTTCTAACGTGTGCATGTAGGTCAGTTGTAGTTTTACCTATTTACTGGATACAGCATCCTGGTTGTTTGCACTCAGTGATATGAACTACACTGCAGATGATGCTCTGTTTGATGTGTTTGGGTTGGATTTTGGATTTGATATCCCGCTTTGTCGCTATCCTAAGGAGTCTCAAAGTGGCTCACAATCTCCTTTCCCTTCCTCCCCCACAACAAACACTCTGTGAGGTGAGTGGGGCTGAGAGACTTCAGAGAAGTGTGACTAGCCCAAGGTCACCCAGCAGCTGCATGTGGAGGAGCGGGAAAGCGAACCCGGTTCACCAGATCTTAACCACTACACCACACTGGCACTCAGATGTGGCATGTTGTACTCACCCATCCTGGTAGTTTTGAAGGCAGCTGTATCCATGAGAGACCCGCAGGTTTGAGTGTTGTTTCTGATGCTTTTGAAAACAACCACCGTATTTTTCTGTGTACAGTGGGACCTCGGGTTAAGTACTTAATTCATTCCAGAGGTCCATTCTTAACCTGAAACTTTTCTTAACCTGAAGCACCACTTTATCTAATGGGGCCTCCCACTGCTGCTGCGCTGCTGCTGCACGATTTCTGTTCTCATCCTGAAGCAAAGTTCTTAACCCGAGGTACTATTTCTGGGTTAGCAGAGTCTGTAACCTGAAGCGTATGTAACCTGAAGTACCACTGTATTAGACAAGGTTTTTTGACTCAAAAATCATGTCAAAAAGCTGGGGCCGTCCAATACATGGACAGTGGAATGGGGGTGGGGGAGATGCGGTGCATTTGCTAGCCAGCCAGTTGGCGGGAGCGCAACTTCCCCTGATGCCGCTGTGGGGGGGGGATGATCTAGGGAGTGTTCCCTGCCCGCAGCTGTGTGGGGAGAGAAACTCAACAACTTTGGGCCATCTCCCATCATCTGCTTAAAACTGAGTCACTAAAAACGGGGGGGGGGGTCTTATTTCATGGGGGCATCTTATAGATGGGAAAATACGCTATATATGAATTGCAGAGTTGGAAGGGACCACAAGAATCATCTAGTCCATAGATGGGGTAATTTGATATTTGGGGGGGGGCAATTTGAGAATGTGTTACTAACAGTGAATGGCCTTTTAGGCTTCCTCCACGTGAATAAGACTTCACTCTTTGAATAATAAGAATAAATTTAATAATAATTAATTTTAATTTATACCCCACCCTTCCCGGTTCAGAAAACCAGGCTCAGGGTGGCTAACAACAAATTTAAAACACTTAACTGATGCAACAAAAAACAGTATACAGTATAAAACGTGAGTAACAATAAATTCAGAATTCAAAAATCAATTTAGGGGGGAAATCCATCCAATAAGCATTAGATGATCACCAGGGCTAGCTGGCTAAATTAGTCCTATTTGGGCCAGCGAATTATATGTCCCATGGGTGGGGCATTAGGATTTTAGAGATGTTTAGGAGGGGCATGGCCAAAAAGGTTGGGAATCACTGATCTAGTCCAAACCCCTGCAGGACAGGAATCCTTTGCCCAGTGTGGGGCTTGAACCCACAACCCTGAGATTGTGAGTCTCAAGCTCTACTGACAGCTATCTCTCACCAGATGTCAGGGGAGCCGACTTGGGCCCCAGGTTATGGGTGCCCCGTGCGTGCCCCTGGCCTTGTGAGACCTCAGAAAGCATCTCTGAGGTCTTGCGAGGTCCCAGACATGACTCCCGGTGCTTCACAAGGCACCCAAAGTTGCATCAGAGGACCTGTGGTGTGGGTGCTGAGCACCCACAACAAAAATTTTGTGGGTGCTCACCCAGAGCCCCTTATAGTTGGCGCCCCTGACAGACGTGTTCCAAGCAAGAATCTTTTCTGCCACCTGCTACATGATTCTAACTGCAAGCATCAGGGACCAGACCTGCCACCATGTCATGTGCTCTGTTACTGAGCCCTAGACCATGACAGTGATGTTCAAACCGGCCATGGCGCATTCAAGCACTGTCCTTATTCTGCTGGTCCTCTGTGAGATCCCTTCTTTGTAGGCAGGGCTATTACCTACTTTGCTTAGTCAAGTAAGCAGTGATGTCTCTCTCAGGAGTTTTGTTTCTCCCTCTCCACCTATTAGGAGCGAACAGGCTGCATGAGTCTTTCTACCTGCTCAGATATAATTTGCCAGATGATGCAAGTTTTTCTGCCTGGTCCACATCCCACCCATAAAGAAGGAGGCTGGGGAACATCGCCCCCAATAAGATAATTGCCTCCCCAGGGAACATGGCCATGTTATCTTCATAAAGTAATGAGGGCAGTAAGTGATGTGCTGGAAATATTGGTTTCTCCTGTCTGGAACACAGCATTTCAGGGGCAATTTTTGTTATTCAGAGAGGCCATAGCTCAGAAAAAGAATACAAGCCTTGGGAACAGAATGTCACCGATTCAATCTCTAAAATCTTCAGGTAATGGATCGTATGAAGTAGGGCTAAGAAAGACCCATGTCTCAGAGCTTAGAGTTTAAGAAAGGCCTATGTGTCAGACTTAAGAAAGGCAAGGTAGACAATCAAGGGTTTAATAGTTTGACTCGATATAAGCTAGGCCCATATATAACCTTTAACAGATGTGGCAGTGTGGATAGAATCAGTTTTAATCCTTTTTTCATGGGTGAATATTCCTTTGAACCTTGTCATAAGAACAATAAAAAAGAGAATCCGCTGGGTCAGGCCAATGGCCCATCTCGTCCCACATCCTGTCCTCAAAAGCGGCCAACCAGATGTCTGCGGGAAACCCGTAAGCAGGATTCAAGCACAAAAGCACTCTCCTCACAAGAGCCAGTGTGGTGTAGTGGTTCAGAGTGGTAGTCTCGTAATCTGGGGAACCGGGTTCGCTTCCCCGCTCCTCCACATGCAGCTGCTGGGTGACCTTGGGCTAGTCACACTTCTCTGAAGTCTCTCAGCCTCACTCACCTCACAGAGTGTTTGTTGTGGGGGAGGAAGGGAAAGGAGAATGTTAGCCGCTTTGAAACTCCTTAAAGGGAGTGAAAGGTGGGATATCAAATCCAAACTCTTCTTCTTCTTCTTCTTCCTCCTGTCCTGTGGTTTCCAGCAGCTGGTATTCAGAAACATTGGTCCCTCTAAGTTGTAGAGACAGATCACAGCCATCGTGTCTTGTAGCCATTATCTTTGTTTTTCAGCACTCGTCCAAGGCATTTATTTTGTGCAGCTGATATCCAAGAGTTGTTAAGAGGCTCTACAATTCCCTGGGAAAAGGAACTGATTGTTAAAGCTCTCCAACAATTGTAACTCTGTGAGGGGAATAGCTTTCATCACTCTTAACAAACTACAGTTCCCAGGTTTCTTTGGGAAAGGTATGGTTCCTTAAGGGACATGGGTGGCACTGTGGTCTAAACCACAGAGCCTAGGGCTTGCCGATCAGAAGGTCAGCGGTTCGAATCCCCGCGATGGGGTGAGCTCCCGTTGCTCGATCCCTGCTCCTGCCAACCTAGCAGTTTGAAAGCACGTCAAAGTGCAAGTAGATAAATAGCTACCGCTCCAGCAGGAAGGTAAACGGCATTTCCGTGCGCTGCTCTGGTTCGCCAGAAGCGGCTTAGTCATTCTGGCCACATGATCCGGATGCTGTCTGTGGACAAACGCCGGCTCCCTCGGCCTATAGAGCGCGATGAGTGCTGCAACCCTAGAGTCGTCCGCGACTGGACCTAATGGTCAGGGGTACCTTTACTGTTCCTTAAAGTGGTATAATAAATGTATGGTACAGATGGAGCCTAGGTCTCATGGCATTTTAGCAGGCAAGAGTAAGGTGTGCAGGATATCCAGAAACAATGCATGCTGAGATGTTTACTATGGTACAGCTGACTTCCAAATATCTCATAGTTCTCCCCACCCCCACGAAGTGCACAATAGATAGATCAGGGGTCGGCAAGTTTTACCTCGCCTGGGCCAGTTCACTCCAGTGTAGATCCCTCTGTGGGCTGGATTGCATGCACGCCCAAGATTTCTGGTGTCTGCACAGACGTGATTTCCAGCGCTGCAGAAGCAAGTCCCCACGCCGTGCTGCGCCGGTTTAGCGCAGCATGCGGGGGCTCACCGAGCAAGTGGCTCGGTTCAGGGGCAGCTTGTGGGCCGGTTAAATGACCCCCATGGGCTGCTTGTGGCCCATGGGCAGGTTGCCTACCCCTGAGATAGATTAATATTTTGTGGGCTTGGTTAAAAAGATTACTTAGAAGACTCTCTGTGCTTGTTTGTACTTCTAAATCTTTAATGGGAGAGTTTTGGGTAGGGAAGAAAGTGTCCAGTTACCCAAGATGAAGTTATTGTCCTACTCAAATACATACTAAGCTGTAGAAGAGAGGAAGAAAAAAATATGCTCTGGGGGAAATGCTGTAGAGAACAGCAGCGAAAGAGCTTAGTTTGAAAAGTACTTCTTTGCAAAAGTACCCTCCAACGTTTACTGGAAACGTTGTCTTTCTGAGGCAATGAGCTTAGATAAGGCAGCAGCTTCTGAAAAGCCTGCAATTACACAGGTATACAATTAACTTCACCACAAAATGTGAACACTGTGCATTAGTGGACATCATTATTCCTGTAAAACATTACCACAAAGAAGAGCGAGTTTTATTGTGAATCTAATTTCCTTGTAGATAATTTATCAATAACCTTTCTTTTATATCTGCATGATTGATAGACTTCTCAACATGAAGAATGCCGGCAGGTTTGTGCTTTTTTTTTTATTTGAAAAAATGCTAGCTACGGTAATATGATGGGTCTTTCTTTCTTCCTTCCTTTTTTTTTTAAAAAAAGCTCTTTTTTAAAAAAAAGTGACGCCAAAAACTATACCACACAAAAATCTATTATCCCTAAAACATTATAAAAGAAAAAAATATATATGCATGCATACATATTATTCAGCATCATTAACTTCACAACTGTATTAGTCATTCAAGCTTGGCCCAGGCGTAATGGAAGGCAAATTAAGCTACATCAATTGGTCTGAATAAAGACATCTAACAAAGCAACATGATTAGTCCAGTGGGCTCTTGGGAAACAAACTTTGGGTCTGAAACACTAATAAAAAGTGCATGCTTTTCTTTCCCTGAGAAGCAGCTCTGTAAAGGATGACAAATGAGGCCAAGGATAGAATTGGGGAGTGTATCCCTGCTGAGTCTCTTGAGCCTTTCATTGTCTTCTGATACTTGACTAAGCTATCCTCCTGCACTGCTGGACAGTGTTGCGAGGAGGTGGGACTGCTTTTCTCTTATCTATTGGTAGAATACAGAAGGCAGTATTCCAGTATTTCTCAATGGAATTGTCTTCTGGGGTTCCACAAGACTCGGATCTATACGTCTGGTGCTTTCCAATATTTGCATCAGGAGTAGCTAACATGACACTCTCCAGAGTGTCATGGTAAAAGGTAAAGGTAAAGGGACCCCTGACCATTAGGTCCAGTTGCGGTGCTCATCTCGCTTTATTGGCCAAGGGAGCCGGTGTACAGCTTCCGGGTCATGTGGCCAGCATGACTAAGCCGCTTCTGGCAAACCAGAGCAGCGCACGGAAACGCCATTTCCCTTCCCGCAGGAGCGGTACCTATTTATCTACTTGCACTTTGATGTGCTTTCGAACTGCTAGGTTGGCAGGAGCAGGGACCGAACAACAGGAGCTCACCCCTGGCAGGGATTCGAACCGCCAACCTTCTGATCAGCAAGCCGTAGGCTCTGTGGTTTAAACCACAGTGCCACCCGCGTCTCAATGAGTGTCATGGTATGCTGTGTAATAGCTGTGCTGGCTGGAGCGGATGGGAACTGCCCAGAGAGAGGCAGGTATAGGATGATGTATAAATAATCAGTGCTTTTTTTTCCCTGGGGGTACGCAGAAGTATGCATACCCCTAAACATTTTGTGAATCTGAGTTTGGCCTTATTGAGGGGCAGCATTTCAATATGAGTAGGAAAATGAGAGTACCCCTAAACATTTTTTAAGGAAAAAGGCACTGTAAATAATAATGGGACGTGGGTGGTCTAAACCTCTTGGGGTTGCCGATCGAAAGGTTGATGGTTTGAATCCCTGCAACAGAGTGAACTCCTGTTGCTCTGTCCCAGCTCCTGCCAACCTGGCAGTTTGAAAGCACGCCAGCGCAAGTAGATAAATAGGTACCGCTGTGGCGGGAAGGTAAATGGTGTTTCTGTGCTCTCTGGTTTCCATCACGGTGTCCCATTGCACCAGAAGCGGTTTAGCCGGATGACCCGGAACGGTGTCTGTGGACAAACAGTGGTTCCCTTGGCCTGAAAGAGAGATGAGCACCACAACCCCATAGTCACCTTTGACTGGACTTAACCATCCAGGGGTCCTTTATATTTACCATTATTATTATTATTATTATTATTATTATTATTATTATTATTATTATTCAGAAGAAGAAGAAGAACAGTCCAACAATACCCCAACAATACCCCAAGGATACCACCTGGCTACCCCTGAGCTATTAGCAGTTTTGTTTTGTTTTTTCAGTTCATTTCCTAATGATTCCATGGACTTCACCTTCTTCACAGCCACTGGGATGTCATCTCCATTGTGCTATCTACCTTGCCCGATATGCATCACTTTACACTTGTTTATACTGAATTGCATTCGTCATTTTTCTGCCCATTCTCTCAGTTTGAAGAGGTCACTTTGGAACTCTTCACAATCTGTTTTAATGATTGTGAGCGATTTAGTATCATCAGAAAACTTCGTGTCCACACTACTCACTCCTAACTCCATATCATTTATGAAGAAATTAAAAAGCACAAGTCCCAATACCTTTTTCTGTCCATTTACCCCCCTACTCTTTGCTCCATGTAACTTAACCGATTTGTGACCCACCAGAGAATCACACAGAATGAATTTCTGCAATGATGAAGAACAAAATATTTGCCTAGTATTTTATTAAAAGCTCATTATGTGTAGCTTTTAGCACTAAGAAGCCAGCTACCTTAACCTTTCTTTCTCAGCCCTGACTTCCACGTTGCCTTCTTCCTCCTTCAGTTCTGGCTGTCTGCTTTGAATATGATCATTAAATGGCAGCAATTATTTTCCTCATTTAAATGAAGCACAGCTTCTTCACGCTGCTTCCAGGCAGGCTGGCATGTTGACCTGCGATCCTGAAAAAGTTGTTTGTAGTAAACATTTATGAGGTGAGGGAACAGCTGCGTGTAGCAGAGCCAGCCTCAAGTCCCTCTCAAGCAGCTATGCCCATAAAAAGAGACCTCTATATGGATCTACACAATAAACATGTCGGGCAGATATTTATCAACCATCTGCACAGCCTCTGCTTGCATTCAGTTTGGCGAGAAATGGAGGACGGGAGAGCCAAAACCTTTCTGACAGGACCCTCCTTATTCTGAATTACTGTGGCCGTGATGCCATTTCTTTCTGTATATATTTGAGTGGCTAGTCTATTCTCGGCTTTCTGAACAAGACAGTGAGAAATAGTGGGTGCGATAGCACGATTTAAACTAGTTGGGTAAAGCCTGTGGATGAAAAAGTGGATTCTGTGGCCAAACACAAATTTGAAAATATATGGAAGCTTTCCAGTCTGAATTCTTACATGGAATCAGTTAAGAGGAAGACAGAGGGCCAGGGTGTTAGCTGAATCATGAACTGAAACACATATAAAATGTGAAGAGAAGCGATCCACTTGAAGTTTTTTTTTTCAGATTTAACAGGGTTAAATAATGGGTGTGTAGCATAACAGGGGAAACTGATTTTTAAAATGGCAGGGGAGAGAACAATGGTTTGGACCCCTCAAAGTCATTCCATTACCTGAAGGAGAGTCTCCACCCCATCATTCAGCCCGGACACTGAGGTCCACCTCCGAGGGCCTTCTGGCAGTTCCCTCATTGCAATAAGTGAGGTTACAGGGAACCAGACAGAGGGCATTCTCAGTAGTGGCACCTGCCCTGTGAAACGCCCTCCTATCAGATGTCAAGGAAATAAACAACTATCTGACTTTTGGAAGACATCTGAAGGCAGCCCTGTTTAGGGAAGTTTTTTATGTTTGGTGTTTTATTGTATTTTTAATATTTAGTTGGAAGCTGCCCAGAGTGCCTGGGGAAATCCAGCCAGATGGGCGGGGTATAAATAATATATTATTATTTTGTTGTTGTTTAGTCGTTTAGTCGTGTCTGACTCTTCGTGACCCCATGGACCAGAGCATCCCAGGCACTCCTGTCTTCCACTGCCTCCCACAGTTTGGTCAAACTCATGCTGGTAGCTTCGAGAACACTGTCCAACCATCTCGTCCTCTGTCGTCCCCTTCTCCTTCTGCCCTCCATCTTTCCCAACAACAGGGTCTTTTCCAGGAAGTCTTCTCTTCTCATGAGGTGGCCAAAGTATTGGAGCCTTAGCTTCACGATCTGTCCTTCCAGTAAGCACTCAGGGCTGATTTCCTTCAGAATGGATAGGTTTGATCTTCTTGCAGTCCATGGGACTCTCAAGAGTCTCCTCCAGCACCATAATTCAAAAGCATCAATTCTTCGGTGATCAGCCATCTTTATGGTCCAGCTCTCACTTCCATACATCACTACTGGGAAAACCATAGCTTTAACTCTATGGACCTATGTCGGCAGGGTGATGGCTCTGCTTTTTAAGATACTGTCTAGGTTTGTCATTGCTTTTCTCCCAAGAAGCAGGCGTCTTTTAATTTCATGACTGCTGTCACCATCTGCAGTGATCATGGAGCCCAAGAAAGTAAAATCTCTCACTGCCTCCATTTCTTCCCCATCTATTTGCCAGGAGGTGACGGGACCAGTAGCCATGATCTTAGTTGATGATGATGATGATCATTATTATTAAATTAGTGCAAGGATTTCCACCTGTGCAACAGAACTTCTCCTCCCCTTCCCACATGCACACACCCCAAATTTCTTCCCAATGGTTGGGGGGAAATCCAGATCAGATTGAGGAAGGGGCATGAGCAGTTTGTGGGAAGGAGAATGAAATGAAGTACTATTGCTCAGGGTGCAGAGGCTTGTGCTGACGGGATGACTTCATTGGATGCCACCCAATATTTTCATAATCCTCTAGGCTCCCACAGCATGCTTATCATATCTCTTCTGCCATACCTTTGAAGGTTTTTCAAAATGCTAACATTTATTTGCACCGTTGGTTCTGGATCGGATTCATGCAACGAGCAGATAACAAAAACAATAAGTAACAGAACAATGCAATATGATTAAGGGGACTGATCCACTTTGCTTGAATGGCAAATGCATCTTGGGTGCTGAAGTGGTCTGGGATGACTTCACAGCTGAAAAGAGGCTCAGTGAAGATTTGGCATGCATCAGAAATGAGAAGCACAGGATAAGCCCCAGCAGTCAGCAGGGAGAAGGTTGCTTCAGGCAGAAGAATTCAGGGCGACAGAGAAAGGCAGAGATTGTTGTCTGAATGGGGGAGCTTCAGGCAGCAAAACGTCTTGGACTGCTGCTGTCAAAGCTTGATTTGGGGCAATTTCCCAAAGCAGAAAGCCAGTCAACTCCATTGAATTTTAGGTTGGAGGGAGGGAATCACTTTTGGTATGAAACCAGAGAGACATCATAGTTTAGCATGAAGACCTCCTCAATACTCCAAGGGTTTGAAATTCATGTCTTAATCCTATGTTTCTTCTGAAGAGATAAATTCAATCTACTGTTGGGATCTTGATCAAAGTGAACTTGCAGGACTGTGCCTTCGATGAGCTTATTTATACTGAATGGTGGTTGGTGTTTCTTGTTTATGACCAACAATTTAGCAACTGGTGTTGATTTAGCTAAATCTTTCAAGTGCTGGGGTTGGAGAAGAATGTAGCAGATTTATTTGCTTCACCTATGCATGGACTATGGAGCTTTTTGTTAAGGTTGTGTGTGAGCAAGCTGCCTTTCTTCCTAACAAAAGCTTTTACTCTGACATTCTGTATATATATTTATTTGCCTTTGCCCTTTTCCATTATATCACTTCCAGATTCTATTATTTCCAAACTCTGCTCTAGTAAACATTGTTTTCATGTGCCTTATCATTTGTATTTTTCTTCAGTAAGGGACAAGGTACTAAAATAGTTTGATGTGTATACATTTGTACAAAATTTGATGATACAGTAATCAAGAGACTACATACCTATCTTCGTGTCTCAATAATTAATTCTTATTTTCCTAATTTTCACTGGTTGAGATATGCAGACCATTTGGCAGAAGAACTTCAATGAGCACAAAGCCTAGTGCCTGAAGTTCTAAAGACTTCTGCACTCTGAAAGAAAAGAACCTTATAAACATGAAGAAATTCGACAACGTTTCTTGCTACCGTCACCACGGCTAGTTGACAAAGAAAAATCACTTCCAATAAAGCTTCAGATCCATACTTTATGGAGTTTTGCAGGCTGCTGCAGTTGCTTCTGTATTATGGCTCTCTAGCTTTGACCTAAAAGTCTAAGTCAAAATGCCCAGGCAAAAACTTCAGAGGAAAACTGCCTGCCCTGTTTGTATAGTAAGGGAGCTGGTGGCGTGGTGAAGTAATGCCAGTACTTCACCTCTGTAGGATATGCACTGAATGCACTGAAACCAACAATGCATGTATGCTAGATAGACACATGATAGGAGATGAAGCGCAGAGTCCTGTGAGTTTCCTAGAGATGACTCTGAGAGACACTCCCACTGTGCCCTGTTAGGGGGAAGGCATAGCCATACATATAATCTACGCATCTGGCCAGGGCGCTTCCTCTTTGCTCTCTGAACTTTCACCTCATCTCAGCAATGTTAGAACATCTCCATTTTAAACTAGACCAATGGTTCCCATCCTTTTTGGTTCCCAATGGTGCCCCCCATAAAAATCAAACTGCCTCCCTGTGGGTGCCCCATGTTGGGTACCACGGAACTAAAGTATGTCTTTGTAACTGGATTACAATGTTAAGCAGGCCTGAACAAAGCTGCTGTATCTGTGGCTCTTCAACAAGTATTCTAAGTGAGTAAATGTATTTATTTATTAATTGCCTTTTACAAGATTGTCTGTGTAATTTTTGTTTTGTTTTTTGGAGGGATAACAGACTGCCTTGAAGCATCCTGGATTACTTAAATCAAAAGGCTAAAACTAGCCTATCAAAACTTCCGCTTTAAGGGAACACACAGCTGAACACACAGACGTGAGGAAGGAAGGATAATATCTACTAAATATATCCTCTCCTAGCATGTCTACATATGCTAGGGACGCATTTGGCGCTGTTGTTTAAACCACTGAGCATCTTGAGTTGCTCTGTCCCAGCTCCTGCCAGCCTAACAGTTCAAATGCACACCAGTGCAAGTAGATAAATAGGCACCACTGCAGCAGAAAGGTAAATGCCATTTCCCTGTGCTATCGTTTCCATCACAGTGTTCTGTTGCACCAGAAGCAGTTTAGTCATGCTGGCCACATGACCCGGAAAGCTGTCTGTGGACAAACGCTGGCTCCCTCAGCCTGAAAGCGAGATGAGCGCTGCAATCCCAAAGTCGCTTTTGACTGGACTTCACTGTCCAGGGGTCCTTTACCTTTTACCTTTTACATATCCCTACACTAGGGTGCAGGGACGCAGGTGGTGCTGTAGATTAAACCACAGAGCCTAGGAATTGCCGATCAGAAGGTCGGTGGTTTGAATCCTCACAATGGGGTGAGCTCCCATTGGTCCTTGCTCCTGCCAACCTAGCAGTTCAAAAGCACGTCAAAGTGCAAGTAAATAAATAGGTACCACTCCGGCGGGAAGGTAAACAGCGTTTCCATGCATTGCTCTGGTTCACCAGAAGTGGCTTAGTCATGCTGGTCACATGACTCGGAAGCTGTACACAACCCCAGAGTCGGCCACAACTGGACCTAATGGTCAGGGGTCCCTTTACCTTTACACTAGGGTGCTATGGAGACATTCAGGATATCAGGTAGGCAGCGAAGGGTAGGCAGGGAGAAACAAACCAAGCTTGGATGAAGCAACCCATGGCTTGTTTGCTCATCTGTGATTTGTTCAGCAAACCATGGTTAAAACAATCCACGGTTGAGCGCTATGTGTGAAGCTGATCCCCAAATGCTGTGCTTGGACAGAGTTATTAGTTGGGTGTTTAAACGCAGTGGAGCATTCAATAACATTTCCTCTTACTGCTAACAGTGTGAACTGGTACAAACCCAGACTCTACTACATTTCGCCAAATATGGTGATCACCCTTATAATAAATTTGGAGTACTATGTGGTCCAGAAAGCACACATATTTTTAAGATTACATTAAAGGTTCTTTATGTATACATGCACAGCTGAACAAGAAATGTTAATTCTATTCTTTATTCCCAATGCACATTATGAAACTAGTAGAAAAGTTGTAAATTATCCACTTGCCCCCGTTTTAATGTGGAGCTATATAGATATATCACTGCGTCCAAACCATGAAAATGTTCAAATGTCTAAAAATGTATTGATCTAAATTATTCCAGGCTCACATAAAATGAAGATAAGGAAAATCCTTTTTAAATGTATAAAGGTTAAGCATATAAAACATGTAAGATTATCTAGCTGGCTTTTAACATGCTTTGTAGGGGGGCAGATTACTCAAATAAAACAAAATTCACCCACTGTAGTTGCTGATCAAAGGATTTCTCCCCATTATTTTAGATCTAATAGTTCCAACAATGTCATTAGTCTGGCTGTCTTTTTAAAAAATTTCAAAGCTGCTTTTAATTTACTTTGCTACCATTTACACTGTGCATTGATATTTCATTTCATTAGCTTTTTGCACTGGCTTTTATTGAATTTCATACACAGCAACTGCCAAACCCAGGAGAGTTTGCCTTGGTGTCGTAAGAAGTACTGAATACAGACATGCGCTCTGACAGTTCACTGAGCCACGCTGGTACGAGGAATATTTAAGCGAAAGCTTTGGGCATACAAATATCCTGGTGGTACCATTTAGGTAGAACTCATCTTGCTACCCTCTCTCATTTGCAAGGGAGGAATATAACAGAGCGGCTACATCGAAAACACTTTCCTTTCTCACTCTCTCTTTGAACACATACGTTTTCTGTTCAGCCTCAGCAAGATAAATGGATGTTGCAGAAGCCTACGGGTTTTCTACCTCTGCAGGCACTCAAACTAATATGCGAGGGCAAAAACCTCACTGTGTTGCGAGCACAGGACCTGCCTGCCAATGTCCACAATACGCAGCTTTGCCCTCTCTGTTCTTCTGACCTTTAAATGCTGAGCAGAAAGGTCTGAAGGGAGGCTCTAAGAGTGTGCATGGAATTCATGGACATAAGGTCTTAAGAACAGCCTGCTGAGACAAGTCAGTGGCCCAGCTAGTCCAGCAAAGTCCACAACGGCCAACAAGATGGCCTGTGGAAGCAGGACCTGACCACAAGAGCACTCTTCCTTCTGCAGTTTCCAGCAACTATTGGTTGGTTGAGTACTGCTTAGGCCCTTGGCCTTGGGCTGTTTCTAGCTACCCAGTGCAGTTGTCATGCTAACCTGAACAAAATCCAGACATGGGGGTGGGCTCCTTGAGACACGACCCAAGCTCTTAGTGCTGAAATTCACCCATTTCCCCCCCCCCATATTTCACCAACACAGTTGTCATGCACTTCCATATTACAAACTTAAAAATGGAAAGCGTAATGCTGGTGGTCAACAAAAGAGGTTCAAAGACTTTCTCATGGCAAATCTAAAAAAATGTAGTACAGCAGTACCTTGGGTTACATACGCTTCAGGTTACAGATGCTTCAGGTTACAGACTCCACTAACCCAGAAATAGTACCTCGGGTTAAGAACTTTACTTCAGGATGAGAACAGAAATCGCACAGCAGTGGCGCAGCGGTAGCAGGAGGCCCCATTAGCTAAAGTGGTGCTTAAGGTTAAGAACAATTTCTGGATAAGAACGGATCTCCGGAACGAATTAAGTTCTTAACCTGAGGTACCACTGTATAATAACTGACAAGTGGGAAATACTGGCCTGTAAGTGCTCCAATTGGAGAACAGCCTTTACTAAAGGCGGCATGGGTTTTGAAGACACTCAAACTCAGGATGAAAGGAAGCAGGGCTGTCTTAAGTATATGCGGCGCCGGAGTGCAAAGATTTGCCTGGCGTGCCTATGGGTAAGATGGCCCTGAAAGAGAGAAATGCGCTAAGAGGAAGGCATGCTTGGCAAAGCCTCACCATGATCAACTCCCACCCGGAAACCTATGTCCCCACTGTGTAAGGGCGTGTGGATCCAGAACTGGCCTCCACAGTCACTTACGGATCCACTGTTAAAACCAGGTTTATGGAAGACAATTTTACTCGGCTACGTGTGATCGCCAAAGAAGAAGCATTTTCATCAAGAATAGGAAAGGGACTGCATTTGGAGACTATCTGTTCCCCATCTCTTACCACGTGTTGTACACATATCCCACGAGTAATTAAACACCTTCCTGCTGTTCTTATAATACACATTCCACCCATTATAATGATGGGCATTGTGCTAGCATAGGAAAAAGGCCACTGAAAATATACATGCTTGTTTTGCCGCCCAAGACCTGCTTTGATTCGGGAACACTCACTTCTGATTTTGCTCCACAATAGGAACGGTAATTGCCGAGTCAAGTGTAGCCCTACCTGAAATTGTTAAGTTGCGGGAGTCTCTTATGTTACAGTACAGAGGGGAGGAAAACCACCATCGTGGCTGCCACCCCATCCAAGTGGCTGTTAATAATGTAATAATGCAAAGTGCTCACTTTAAAAGCTTTGTAGAATAATTGATTTTTGCATACTGTGTCTTAACTCATGTTAGCAAATTCCGACTGCAACCAGGCTTTTTACGTAAGTGCTTCGCTGAGAACATATAACAATTTTATCAGAATACCTGCGGTTAGAGCAAATCATGCCAACTACAGCAGCCTGCTGAGACTAGACCTACCATAAGCATTCCCATTTAAGCCTCTTGCATCCTCCGAGTTTCCTTCTATGGATCTGGCAGGGAAGGCTGGGGCATTTGTGCAGCTACGGTGTAAACATGCAAGTAAAAAAACATCTATTGAGAAGGAAAACAGGCAAGCATTTATTCTTCAGATGCTGCTGTTTCTCCCATCTTTCTTCTCTTCCCAGAGTCTCGTTTGGCTCTAATATTGACAAATGGATGCTCTCTATCCAGGCTTCCTTGTCCAAGGGTTGTGGGGAGGGGGGCAGATGTGGGATATAAAGCTGTCAGTCAAGTCCAACATTCCGAGAGGACTAGCTGCTTCTATGTGGCAGGCAGTTTTGTCGGTTGGTTGGTTGGTCACTGCAAGGAGTGTTAACTGGTAACTGCTCAGATGCAGTCTTCTCATGACTCACTACTATATAGTACAGTCATACCTCAGGTTACAGACACTTCAGGTTGCGGTTTTTTGGGTTACGGACCTGCCAAAACCCGGAAGTACCGGAATGGGTTACTTCCGGGTTTTGGCGGTCGTGCATGCGCAGAAGCACTAAATCATGCTTTGCGCATGTGCTAAATTATATAAACGTTCCCACAGAGTCACAAGAATTTACACCTGTCGGTCGGTCGGTCTGTCTGTCTGTCTGTCTGTCTCTCTCTGTCTCTCTCTCTCCCAACATTGAAGGGGGAAGGCCAATACAGAACAATGACTAATAGTAGGGGGATATAATTATGCAGCTTAGCTATCAACACACTACATACTCCACAGCAGGAAATCAATGCATGTTGCCTACAGCCTTGCGTTATTTCTTCAGTCTGTCAACAGAATGATACAGAGTAGTAAGGCTTTGCCAATCTGACTACACTGGGGTTGCCACATTTTGACCTTATGGACATCGGTACCCTTTGACACATCAGTGGTGCAAAAACAAGGGGGGGGGGCTTATTCCAGCCTTACTCACGGCTGCTCCCCAATCACACCATCACTTTAAAAAGGTATTATTTAAAATATTAATCCAGCAAAATCAATAAATACGTAAGCTACATAAATATAGGAAAATCCAATCTTTGTAAACTCTAATGCCATAGTCAATATGTAATAAACACTCACTGTTTTGAGGAAACAAAGACTCTCCATACTACTTCCCCCTTTCTTCCATGGTCAGAGGTTTCCCCCCCATCTGAGCAGTCTCCAGTGCCTTTTATTAGTGATGTTCTAATCATTGGTGTCACAAAATCTTAATTATTTCAACTGTTTCATATTTCAACTCTATCAATGCATAACATATTTGTCAGGGCTGCCTCAGGTCCCAGCTCACAAAGGACCAACGCCAGTTTCTCTTTATATACAAAAGTCTTTATTGAAGTTCATTTGCGATTTGACAGCAGCGGCGCGCAGCCCTACGTCTGAAACTCTAGACCGTTGAAGCTCCGTCTGAGTCCGTCCCTCCCCGACACCAGTTTAAGACCCTTGCCTTGCTCCACCTCCTTCTTTGTTCCCTCTTCCGCTGGGTCCTCCTGCCCGCTGGGGTTTCACCCTTCCTAGACTCTTCTGAGGCTGATTCCCCGGATTGTTCTCCCTCCCTCTGGCGGGCTTTAGGACCTGGTTCCCAATCCGGGCTCTCTGCTGTCCCGCGCGCCTGTACATTCGAACTTGGCGCGTGCGCCCAGCTCCCAACCTTCCTTCTGATCGTTACACTACTCCTGTCACTGCTTTCCTCCCCTTCCGGGAGGTCAGCTGGTTCTGACCTCCCCTCCATTCCACCCTTCTCCGATGGAGGCGTGGTCAGCCCTGACTCATCTCCTCTCCCTGCTGGAGGAGACGCTGCCCCTGACACACAGGAACCTTCCCCCCCTGCTACGCTCTGGTGGGGATGTTGGTCCTGATCTCCAGCTGCCGCTCTGGGAATCCCCGCTGCCCCCTTGTTTCTGGTGCATCCCCCCTGGGACCCCCCTAGCCCTGACCACCGGCACCCCCTTCTGGGAATCCTCTGATTCGCTGGAGAGGCTCATGGAATCCCTCGGATCACTGTCATTCTCCTCCCCACTGTCCTCAGATTCTTCCCATTCGCTCTCCATCTCCTGTCTCCGCTGTGCCTCTGTCCCTGAACCCCTGACAATATTGATTAATGATATATACATCCTTACAGCATTTAAATGCATCAGTCACAATAAATTCACTAGGGTGCTCTTTTTAAGGAATAGATCATCTTAATAAAAGTATGAGCACGCTTTATCCCTATTAAGTTTTCTTAACTATATACAGGAGTAAACTATGCACAATCCATAACAATCATGAACGAAGACATCCCTGGGATACAACTTCTCACCATTAGACCTGGTTAGTCAGCTGCAGAAGACATGATCAGAAGTAACCTGCTAAAAAGCCTAAACTTACAGAGAGAATCAGAAACAAGGGATGAGATCCGAGGAAGTCCACCTGCATGTGCCACAGATTCTCCCTGGTGCAATGGGATTGTCCCCTCGCCTCCTCCCTCCATAGGCCTAAATTACATTTTATTATATGGTACAGTAATTGAATACCCTCCAACATTTCTTTGATGAAAACAGAGACGTTCTGATGAAAACAGAGAAGCTCTTTTTATATGCAATAACAGCAGCAAGAATATTATTGGCCCAAAAATGGAAGCAAGAAGAGTTGCCGTCAACTGAAGAATGGAGGATGAAGTTAATGGACTATGCAGAATTAGATAAACTAACAGGAAGGATTTGAAACCGTGAGACCAGAAATTCACGGAAGACTGGAGTAAATTTACAGACTATTTGAAAAGTAATTGTGAAGAACAGATGGCGTTTGTAGGGTTGCAAGAAGTTTTGTGAGGAGTATTATTAGAAGTATAGTAAAAATGGACAAGGGGGAGGATGATTTGTTAAGAGATGTAAAGGCAATATAAAGTTAAGAAATGCATAAGAAGTGGTTAAAACGGTGGATCATCAGAGGTGCTAAAAAGATTGTATAAGTGATAAGTTTTGTGGTACATTTTATAATATGTTAAAATTAATAAAAAATATTATAAAAAAAGAAATCAGAGACGTCCTACCACACCCTCCAACACTTCTCTGATCAAAATAGGGATGTCCTAACAAAAAGTGGGACATTCCAAGATCAAATCAGAAACTGGTGTAAACTACTTTGTTTACACTGAACAAAACAACTTGCAACGTTTCAATTTGTTTCCGTCACTTCATGCTGTTTTCATGGCCACCGACAATGGGCCAGTGGCGTAGCGTGGGGGGTGCAGGGGGGCCCGGCCGCACCGAGCGCAACATCTGGGGGTTAGGGTTAGGGGGCGCAAATCCACGGGTTAGGGGGCGCAAATCCACGGGTTAGGGGGCGCAAATTACTTGCCTTGCCCCGGGTGCTGACAACCCACGCTACGTCACTGCAATGGGCTACTGTAATCAAGCTTTCCCTTTCCCTCTAGTTCCACGTACTACAAATTTCTGTCATGATCAGCCAGGTATATTTTAACAAACTATCATACCAAACAAAATAAATGGGGGGCAGGGGGCTTCTGGGATTCATAAGCAAACATGTAGCAAAACTACCCTCATGTAGCATGCAAATTCCAGCAATTTTTATTCTGCTGTTGCTGACCCTGACAAGCAGTTGTTTTTTTGCACACAGTGAGAAGCAAATGCTAATGCAAACACCTGGGAAAGAACTTGTTTTCAGAAAGTAAATAATCTACCCTTCTTCCGCTAATAATGCAGAATCATTTTCCTTGACTGGGGAAATCCTAGAGGGGGGAAAAGCCTGAGAGGAGAAGGAAATGAAAGGTAAGATCTTGAACTCTTGCTATTACTGCCCTTGGGCAACATAGCAGTGGTGGTAGAATCACACACATAAAGAAGGTTGTTGTTTCTCTGCCTTATGCCATTATACTGAAGAAAGAAGCAGGCATTCCTGTTTAGTGTAAATAAAAGTGGGTTGTGCCTAATTTAACAGAGAGGTATTCAAGACTGACTGGGTAATACAAACATGGTCTCAAGAGATCTAGGAAATAAAAGCAGGAATTCGAGAGATCAAGGGTGAATACAGACAAGCATTTACCAACATACCATAATGCCTCCAAATGTCCCTATTTTCCAGGGACAGCCTCGGGTTTACAGAAGCCATCCCGGTTTCTGATTTGATCCTGAAACATCCCACTTTTCCTTAGGACACCCTTTCATTGGAGAAATGTTGACAGGTATGGAGTTATGTGATACCCCCCCAAGCCAAGTAGATGATAATAATAGTAACAACAACAACAACAACAACAACAACAACAACAACAACAATTTATTATTTATACCCCGCCCATCTTGCTGGGCCTCCCCAGCCACTCTGGGCGGCTTCCAACAAATTATTAAAATACAGTAATCTATCAAACATTAAAAGCTTCCCTAAACAAGGCTGCCTTCAGATGTCTTCTAAAAGACTGGTGCAGTGGTACCTCGGGTTACATACGCTTCAGGTTACAGATGCTTCAGGTTACAGACTCCGCTAACCCAGAAATAGTACCTCAGGTTGAGAACTTTGCTTCAGGATGAGAACAGAAATAACGTGGCGGCAGCGCAGCGGCAATGCGAGACCCCATTAGCTAAAGTGTTGCTTCAGGTTAAGAACAGTTTCAGGTTAAGAACAGACCTCCAGAACAAATTAAGTTCTTAACCCGAGGTACCACTGTAGTTGTTGTTCTCTTTGACATCTGGTGGGAAGGCGTTCCACAGGGCGTGTGCCACTACTGAGAAGGCCCTCTGCCTGTTTCCCTGTAACTTGCCCTCGGCACTGGACCTCAGTGTCCGGGCAGAACAATGGAGGTGGAGACACTCCTTCAGGTATACTGGACCGAGGCCGTTCAGGGCTTTAAAGGTCAGCACCAACACTTTGAATTGTGCTCGGAAACGTACATATATAGCCTTTAGAAGACATCTGAAGGCAGCCCTGTATAAGGAAGTGGTTTTTTCCCCATTTTTAATGTTTTATCATGTTTTTAGATATGTTGGAAGCCACCCAGAGTGGCTGAGGCAACCTAGTCAGGTGGACAGGGTATGCTGCTGTTGTTGTTGAATAGGACGTTCCTAATTTCATCGGCGAAATGTTGGAGGTTATGCACAATGTGTGTGTAAACCTCTTGGTAAACTGATCATTCCCCTTGTCCCATCACTTTAGGATGAGGATGTTAACCAAACTTTGCATTTCGCCTGAAATGCAAGGAAACAGGGAAGTGACAAGGTTCTTCTTAACACTTGGCAAAGCAGTGTAGGTCCAGGCCATACTGGCAGCAGCCCCATGAGAGTGCCTTTGGAATCACAATACTTACAGCTGAGCTTTTAGGCAGCATACAGGTTGAGGTGCTGTATGGGAAACCTGGCACATCTGAATGGGGCGCACCCAGTTCCTGGGAGCTGTGTGCACCCGAAAGGTTTTGTTTTCTGCAAACATCACATGGTGGGGCATATAGGAGTCAGAGTGGTGGGGCGGGAGTCAGCAGAAAATTGACATAGGGTGAGAATCTGGATCAGGAGTACAGTGCTGGATCAGGGCCCCATGACTGCTTTCCCTCAAATGTAAAGGATTTGGCATTGGGCACCATTAACATATAATAAAATTGAATTTATGCCTAAGCATTGTTGGTCCTTGGACGCTCTAATATCCTGACCTATTGCACTACTCAGGGACCGGTTCAATTGGAAGACACTTGGCCATGGAGAAAACAGTCAGTCCTCAGACTCTCATTGCATTGCTTTAACTGTTAAAAAGAATTACAACCAATCTTTCTGCATGCACTGGCCTCAAATGATCTCACTTCTCTGTGACTTTGCCCCAGTCCTATTGCAACACCCACACACCCTACATATGGGTTGAGAACCTATTTAGTGGAACAGTTTAAAAAGTGTCAGTGCCCAAAGACAGCTGATAGGCTCAGTCCAGAGGATCTGGTCTAAGGTTAATAGGACAGTTGTTGCTGTTTTTCTCTGCAGAGCTACATGCAGCTAAGCGATTTGGGCATTTCATTCTGTGCTATTTAGGCCTGACTTCTTGGCTTTTCTTTTACATTGCCCCCAGTGACTGTGTTTACCGAAAATATGCATGACGGTTTTTTTAAAAAAATAAAATAAAATAAAATAAGAGAGTCAAGCTATATTCATGTAAAAGAAATGATAAGAAGCAGGTTTCAATTCACAAGTTCACACCTAAGAGCCCTAACACATGGATAACGAAGCTGCTTTTCCCAAAATTATATCTTGCCTTTCCTTTCTTCTGTTGAAAACGTGCAAGCTAAAACTGCTCCATTTTCATTCCCATTTCGTGGTTTCCATTCATTTGTACTGAAGCTGTTTTACCCCAGCCACCCCTCTTCAATCATCCCCTTTCTCTCCTTTTGCACAGTTAGCAAGTTGCTTGAAATGTGCACAAAATCCTCGGAGAGCGAAAACCTTCACTGCATAATTTAAGAGCAGAGCTCATTACCCCTCTCCTTTTGGAGTGCTTGGAAATTCTTATGCACCTCGAGGCTAAGGTGGGAGCTTCCAAATCACGATGCCTAACAGCCTTGCATACAATACACAATTCCTACAATGCACGTGCTCCTGGAGAGAAACGCCTTGATGCCAACGCTCTGGGAGTTAACGCTAAAAACAATAATCTAGCAAACAAGAGTTCTGCATCTGTGAAGAATCCAGGCTGACTTGAAATAGTCACTGCTCCTGTCAACAGGCAAAAGGTTCGAGACCCTATTTGCCATTTAATATTTTCATAGCCCACAGCAAATTGGAGATTTATGTGGTCAATGTGTGTCAGGTTCTACGGCCACCGTCCCATGTGCCTTATTAAGATGGTCAGATCTACCACAAACAGATAAATGAACTCTAGCCCCATAACAGGAAGGAGCCTGGGGGAAAAAATCTAAACCTCTGACACCGTAATAAAACGTAACAAGGAGGTTACAGAACACTCACTATCACCAATTAATTCTCCACTGCCAATGCCTTCTGTGGGTCATCTGTACAAGCATGGCCTCATGAGCGACTGAGGACATTTCGTGTTCATTAAAATTGTGACGTGAATGCTAAAAGATCAACACACGCAATCTTTTAGCATGTGGATTTTGAGCCTCTTTGCTTTCTTTCAGCTATGTGAACAATCCTTCACTCCAACTTTTAAAATCCATTACAGATCCCGGAGCACACAAACAGGACTTCATTCAATGGCTTTGATCAATAGTGGCTAAATTTATTTATGCTCAATTGTCTGGTTTCTGTGCATTTTGCTGGTCTGGTCATGCAAAGGAAAATGAGAGAATTTGACATAAGCTGGGATTGCCGGGGAAGAGGGAGGAGGGGTTGTTGTTCCAGGTGTTAAAGCTACAAAACAACAACAACAACAACAACCAACTGAAACTACGGGCTTGCCCACATTTGAGCATTATTTAGCTTTTGAGCCACTTGATTCCCCTATGCACATGAAGTATAAATGGCCTTTAAGTATAGTATATCCATGGTCTCCTTTTCGCTTACGAAATGAATTCTTGGTTCCTCCAAAATTCTCAAGTCTATGTTACTCAGCTTGAGATCTCCTCTTGAATTCTCTTAAGTATATTATCATGGTGATCTGGAAGAACAATGAAATCAGGCAGAATGAGATAGAGGAGACAAGATGCAACGGAGGGCTGGTCTCATTTGCCTTTCACGGTAGTGAAGAAATGGTGTATCACAGTAAGAGACTGAGCTACGAACTGGGAAGACACTGGCTTGAATCTTACTTCTGCCGTGAACTTACTTAAAGACCTATTGTCTTTCACTGTCATTCCCTCCACCCTTGCTATCTACAATATGGAGGATAATGGAGGATAATGACATTGATTTGCAGGGTGTTGCAAGCACCTAGTGTAGTGGAGTCTGAGCAACAGCCTACCAGAATCAGTATTGTTGCCACTACGGGGAATGGAAGTGGCAATGTGGTGGTGAGTGCACAGGCAGAGGTGCTCCTGCCTGTGTATCCATCCCTGTCACCCTGAAACCACAGTCCTTTCCTGGAAGCAAGTCTCATATCACTTTGGTCACTTCCACACCATGGATTTTCTTCCACTAAGTTTTGTTCAGAGCAGACTCACTGAAAGTAATGGATCTAAATTAGTCGTGTCCAGTAATGCCAATGGGTCCGCTCTGCATATGACTAACACTGGATACAACTCCATGCATTTAATGGGCATGGCTGCCATGGAATTCTACTCAACATTGATCCAGAGTAGATTCCAATGTATAGTTAGCAGAGCAACAACTTAAACCTGTTGCAGGATTCCCAAACAATAGACCAGAGGCAATTGTATTTCATCCAGCGGAACCAGGATTGGCACTGGCCATAAGAAATCCAGTTGCAGCAGATTTAAATTAAACTTGCAATAACTTATAATAAGACTAAACCGTAACACTATACACAGAATGCCACACCAGACGGACGAGAGATAGAAAGAGAAAGTGAAGCCCAGGCTCCTTCTGGCCTTACTTTTATAGTCAGCATGACCTTGACAGAAAAAGATAACGGAACCAGTTTAAGCCAGCTGTACGAAGCTTCTTTGAAGGAATGACCCAAACGTCATGAACCTTCTGCTTGTTTCTTTCACACAGAGAAGCTTCCAGAAGCTTCCAGAACCCCTCTTGAATTAATTAGACAAGGAAATATCTCTACACATCAGATCAATACTTTCTGTACTAAGAAATGCAAACTGACAATGGCTTCCCACAAAGAATTCTAGAAGCTGTTGTTTGCCTCTCAGTGAGTTACAATTCATAGCACCCTTGCTAAACTACAGTTCTCATGATTCTTTTGAGGGCACCATGTGCTTTAAGTGTATAGCTGTGCTGGTGACACTTAAGAAAGTTCTTCAACATTCTCTCTCTCAACCTTTCTGGTCTATCCACACACACAGACCTCCTTCATATGACTCAGAGCTTAAACTTTTATATCAAATTTGTTGGCTGGAAATGTACAGAATGCTTCAATATTGAAGCTTCTCTTTTAGCAGCATCCTTGATTTTGTCTGCATAGTAAAAAAAAAAGGAAAGGAAAGGAAAGGAAAAGAAAAGAAAAGAAAAGAAAAGAAAAGAAAAGAAAAGAAAAGAAAAGAAAAGAAAAGAAAAGAAAAGAAAAGGATTCCTTTGGGATGTTTTTTTCAAGCTCAATCAACATTAGGCACTTACAGCGCTGAAAAGGCTAGGAGAGTTAGTTATTTAAAAAAATCTGTGTAATTGACTGGCATCTTGCAGCATCAAGTACAAAAAAGTGCTGCTTTAAAACCACACCAGGCATCTATTTTAGCCCTGGATTTAGTCAATCTCGGTTGGCAGCAGGTCTCACTTCAAAGTTTCAGAGAGCACTTCATGGCGTCTTGAAGAGCTCTAACAGTTCAGCTAACAGAGATGCAGAAGGTGGAGTAAGTATAGGATGGAGTTATATAGTATGGATCAGGGATGAGGAACCTGTAGTGTCCCCCATCCCAATATATTGTTGGACAGCCAACTTTCAGCAGCCCCACTCAGTCCTCAGGGATGATTTGCCCCTGTTTATCTAAACACTATCTATGACTGAATGCGGGTGGCGCTGTGGGTTAAACCACATAACCTAGGGCTTGCCAATCAGAACGTCGGCGGTTCAAATCCCCGCGACGGGGTGAGCTCCCATTGCTCGGTCCCTGCTCCTGCCCACCTAGCAGTTCGAAAGCACATCAAAGTGCAAATAGATAAATAGGTACCGCTCCGGTGGGAAGGTAAACGGTGTTTCCGTGTGCTCCTCTGGTTCTCCAGAAGCAGCTTAGTCACGCTGGCCACATGACCCAGAAGCTGTGTGCTGCTCCCTTGGCCAATAAAGCGAGATGAGCACTGCAACCCCAGAGTCTTCAGCAACTGGGCCTAATGGTCAGGGGTCCCTTTACCTTTACCTTACGACTGAATTCCATACAGCAAAACCTTTCCATGTCCCTGTAATAGCCCTGCGGTCTACAGTCCAATTATAACAGTGCAAGCACTATTAAATTCAGGAGGAATGACACACATAACCGGGTGCAGGGGGGCAGCTGAACACCTTGATCCAAGCATCTGTTGTCAGTGAGACATTGAAAGCTGCTATGCTAACATCCGTTTGGCTGACTGCTGTGTTGCAGCTGCAGCAAACTCCTCCTCTCTGCTTGAGGAATGAAGCACCCCACAACTGCTTGCCCAGGACACTGGGGGGTGGCAGCCTTTGTTTCCCAGCAGAATAGGAAAATGTGGCATCAGCTGGGCCCCAGCAATGGCACATATTTCATTCATAAATTTGTCCTATTCCTGCATTAATCTGCAAAATAAAAATAAAGATAAAAAGTCTGCTTCATTATTACCAGATAATGGAGGCATATAACTTCGACAAAAAAAATTGGCTTCCAGGTGGAAAAATCAAAATTGGAAACAGAACTGTTAGATCCTAAAATTAAGAATTTGTCAAGAATGTATAACTTGCTGTTGAAATGGAATACTCAGGATGAAACGGTGAAATCTGCTATGATTAAATGGGCACAAGATGTTGGACATAATATTATGATGGCTGACTGGGAACAGTTATGGACCACAGGTATGAAGTTCATGGCATGTAATGCCTTAAGAGAGAATATAATGAAAATGATATACAGGTGGTACATGACACCAGTCAAGCTTGCAAAAATCTACTATTTGCCCGATAATAAATGTTGGAAATGTAAAGAGACTGAAGGTACATTCTTTCACCTTTGGTGGACGTGCCCAAGGATTAAGACTTTCTGGGAGATGATCTATAATGAAATGAAAAAGGTATTTAAATATACCTTTCTGAAGAAACCAGAGGCCTTTCTCCTGGGCATGGTCGGCCAATTGGTGCCAAAGAAGGATAGAACTTTCTTTATGTATGCCACAACAGCAGCAAGAATACTTATTGCAAAGTATTGGAAGACACAAGATTTACCCACCCAGGAAGAATGGCAGATGAAGGTGATGAACTACATGGAATTGGCGGAAATGACTGGCAGAATCCGAGACCAGGGAGTTGGTGGAGGAAGATTGGAAGAAATTTAAAGACTATTTACAGAAACATTGCAAAATTAATAAATGTTAGAAGGATGTTGGAATGATGTTATGTGGCTTTAGCAGAAATGTTATAAAGAATTTGGGGAAAACTGACTGTTAATTGGTGAAAGGAGGGAAAGTAAAATTACGTTATATTAAAATAAATTACAGGACAAAAATTTGAAAAGATGGAAAGGATTTGCTGAAACAGATAACTGAACTGTAATACAAAAAAGGAAAGTGTGAGGAGGTCAAGGAAATAAGCTAATGAAAGACAAGTTATGGGAAGATGTGTTGTATTTTTCTTTTTCGCTTTTTTAATGGATTTTATTTTTTCTTGTTTTTTCTTTTCTTATTTTTGTTTTTTCTTTACTGTGATGTGTTGTATTGTTTTTGTTTAAAAATGTGTTTTTTGCTTCTTCTTTTTCTGTAACCTTTGAAATGTTAATAAATATTATTATTAAAAAGTCTGCACAGACACCCAAAAAACCATTTTTTTAAAAATCATTACATTTAGATCCCACTTCTCTTCTAAGGAGCTCAAGGTGGCAGACATGATTCTGCTCCCCCCAGTTTTTTATCCTCACAACAACCATGTGAGTTAGCTTAGAGTGCAGTTCTCAACCTGTGGGTCCCCAAATGTTGTTAGACTACAACTCCCATCATCCCTGAGCTCTGGCCTTGCTAGCTAGGGGTGATGGGAGTTGTAGTACAACAACATCTGGGGACCCACAGGTTGAGAAAGGCTCAACCCAATGGCGTTCTCAATCCAGCCTGCAGACGGTCCGGGAATCAGCATGTTTTTACATGAGTAGAATGTGTGCTTTTATTTAAAATGCATCTCCAGGTTATTTGTGAGGCATAGGAATTTGTTTGATATATTTTTTCAAAATATAGTCCAGCCCCCCCACAAGGTCTGAGGGACAATGGGCAAAGTTTGCTGACCCCTGCCTTAGACTGAGAAACTATATTTTAAGACACATTTAACATATGTATTTCTAGATTTAAAATACACATTTTGTTGTTTTTTAAAGCTGAGAATGGTATAGCAAATTTCAGAAAAATATAAAGCCTGAAAGGTAAGTATGTTCTGACCTGCTAATCAGTCTAACAGATTTGGGATCAAAGTAGTTCATATTAGAAGCCCTTGAAGCCACTCCACAACAATGACTATCTGAAAGGGAGAAGGCAGCATTCAAAATTTGCCAGGCAGTAGGCGCATTTTGCACCTGGCTATCAGCCACTTGCAGCCAAGTGAAGATGCCTGAGCGTCTCCCATCACCTGAAGGTGCCTGCCCAGGAATCCCCAGATCTTGCCTGTTTTCTTTCACACAGTAACAACACATCCTGTAGAGTTCTGTCTGCGATATTTTATCTGCACAATCTGGATGAATTTCAGGAACCAAAAAGCCGTATTGAAAAATGCAACTTTTGAGCCATCTGGCCCTAAAATGGCAACTTACTAGACATCCTGTTTGAGCAACTGTAACCCTGGTTTAGCTTATATATCTGAGTTTATAACATTGGGAGAAGGGGGTCACCCAAGAAGTCAAAAGGGCATAGTCTTGATTGCAGAAGGTCCCAGGTTCTGCAATGGATTACATGGGATGTAAGCCACTGGAGCAGTCAAATACAACATTCCTCATTTTCCTAGAGTGGGCACAGGCAGGGAGATGTTACTCCAGTCAGTATAACTTCCTGTTCCACTGGTCTGGAGTGTCCTCTCCCTGCATGTGACCAGGGAGATGGGTATGACCCTGGCTGACTCCATAAAGGAGCCGAGTCACGCAGCCATCTTCTCTCTTGATGCCATGCTGCTCTCCTGCTGCCATTTTGTTCTCTTGATGCTGTTCTCTGTATGTATTTTCCTGTCTGCTGGCTCTCAGCCAGCAGCACAGGGGCTTCAATTCTTACAAAGGATGTAAGCTACACATTTTTCTCTGTATCTGTAACTACAGTGGTACCTTGGGTTACAGATGCTTCAGGTTACAGACTCCGCTAACCTAGAAATAGTACCACAGGTTAAGAACTTTGCTTCAGGATGAGAACAGAAATCACGCAGCAGCAGCACGGCAGCAGCAGAAGGCCCCATTAGCTAAAGTGGTGCTTAAATTAAAAACAGTTTCAGGTTAAGAACAGACCTCCAGAACAAATTAAGTTCTTAACCCGAGGTACCACTGTACTAGCTAAAGACTGCCTTCAGGGATCATACTATGAACTGAATGTGAGTAAACTTCTTGTCTCTTTTAAGGAAAGAGTCTTGTGTCTTTATTCATTTTAAGAGGGATAAAAGGGGACAACAGGAATAATCCAATCTGATCAAGCCAGACTGGATTGCTTAATTGAAGAGATTCAAACGAACCTACAGACTAGCTTCCTGCTGTACTGAAGGGAATCTGCTCTGCTACATGACTCAATAGCGTGAGTGAAGGAAAGATAATATTTAATCAATATATCCTCTCATACCATCCTTAACATTACCACAATGCCCGGCAGAGCTAGGAGAGACTCCCTGTCTGAACTCCTGAAGTGACACTGCCAGTCAGATAAGCCAATAGGACAGCTTCCTATGTTCCTAAATCAGTTCTCTTACCTGTTTGGTACCATTCCTATCACTGCTACTGCATGCTATAACTGTGCAAATTCCTTCTGCCTTAAGAGCAGTTAGCCAAGTGGTTGTAGCATAGCAACTTTCTGTTTGCTACAGGCACATGTACGTTAAAAAGCCATCTGAAGCCCATTGTTCTCAGCACTTTGAGCCTCAGGTTGAGATGACAGTCTCAACCCTCGCTTATCTCCTTCGATGTGGAAAACTTAACAGGTAAGTACTTTGCATCCCATCTTAAGCAGGCATGAAAATACTGGTTTGTGAATCTGAGCACGTATCTCAGTCAAGGTTGTAAGAGTTTACATTTCTCCAAAGTGAACTTTGCCGTATTACACTGATGTACTGACGTGATTCCCACCCTGGGACTACTCTGCTGGTTGCAAACATGGAATCCAAATTATTTACACAGCATAAACATCCAAAAGTTTCTTAGGGAGAACAAGAGTGCATGCAGAAACAGGCTACTCTGGGTGCTCTTATAATCCCCTGAGTCCCAACAATTCCTTCATTTTGCTTAAGTAAGCAGTTTCTTTGTGATCCAAAACGCTGACTAAATTCTCTAATCAGCTTTTGTTCAGAAACTATTTATTTCCATCTGCATTACAAATGCTGGATTTTAAGCAACCTATCAACAGTGCATAATCCAGCAAGTGATCTTGTCAGCCTGCCTTTTTCCCTCTCTAGATGCAGCTCCTCCTGCATTCTGCACTTCTGAAAGGGAGAAATAATAGGATTAGAGAAACACTGAGGACAGGAGCGATGTCAAACAAAAGGAAAACATGCTGCCATTCTAAAGCATTCTCATGGCGCATTGGGAATTGTAATCCATTCATTTGCGCTAAAGACTTGTGTGTGCTCATTATGCAAGGGACATAAACGCCTGGCATATTTTGATACTGTCGTCTCGCCTACTGGGACCCATAATTAAAACACATTCCAGGAAATGCAATTTTAAGACATCTAGTGACTGAAAGTATGGGCCGCTTCACCAATACGCCATTGTCTGGGTATTTTAGTGTGACAAGCTAGTCTTTATAGGGTTAGGGTTAACAATCAACAGAATATGGGAATGGAAGATCTATGTTAAATGCCTGGAGCAACATTTCAGGTGGTTTTTCATATCTCAGATGGGCTGGGGAAACTCAGCTGTTATTTTTCATCCTCTGTGTGTCCCTTCATTGATGTAACTGGTGGGGCTTATGATTCTGCTGTTCAGCTTAGGTCTACCTAGGGCCTAGGGTGGGCAAGGAAAACTAAATCTGTAGTCAGAGAGAGGCAGAGGAAGCATACCACTGTAAGATTGTTAAGGATAATGGTTTAATTTCATGAAATGGGAATGTTGCTTATGTTGAATTGCTGTGTATTTTTAGCATGGGTTTTTTCCTTTGGCAGTAGCTCTCTCATGTGATTGGCTGAGTGTGAGTCACATGAGAGAGGCATTCCATTCTGTTGTGACTGTTATTCAAGTAACTGTCATTTTTAACTGTTTTCTGTGCTTCTCTCTGTTGAGAGAGGTTTCTTTGGATGCTGCTGAGGACAGTGTGTGTCGGTGTGGTCTATCTGGGGTGAAGCAGACAGGGAAAGAACCCTGAATGTTTATAGGGAAGAGCCTGTGCTCGCTATATGGAACAAAGTCAATTAGTATAAGATTAGGACAAAACAACTATATCAATACAAGGTGTTGCATTTTGCACTGAAATATGGGACAATCCTGTGTTATACGGGAAAAACGGCAACCCTAGCACTGTTGAAATCTCAACACTCTTTATCACCGAGGCTGATTTTTGTTTTGGAATTTCCTGTTACAGGAGTTAAAACCATGCGCAATGGCAACAAATAGCTTGCATCACACAGAAATAATTTCAAGGGCACATTCTTGATATAAATAACTCACTTCCAACCTTAATAAGCCTTCTAAAAATTATTTCAGTAAATTCATTATATACATGTCATCTTGGATTATGATGTTATATACTAGTGGGTTTTACCTCCTCTCTTTGTTCCACGCAGATAAACACCATTGTTTTCTTTTGAAAGCACTGCTCTTGGCCTTGCCACACTTTCGTTTACAAGAGTAAATATGCATTTCCTTAAAATATAAGGCTGCCCTTCAACCTCTTTTCTTAACTACAGAAAGCTGTCTCAACTTGAGAAGAATGTTAATATAAGAAGGGGCGAAAAATGTTCTTGACCCTTCTGAAAAATTGTTTTCTAATTCAAGTCCGTTACAAGCCAAAAGCAAGGCTAAGATAAACCACTCACGTTTTCGCTCTTTTCTTAGAAATGTGAAGCACTGATAGAGGATTAAAAAGACAGCCAAACTACTCAATATCTACTTTGCTTTCATCTTTACAAGCAAGCACTTGAAAGGGTTTAGCAACAATACCCAAAGCGGAAAAAGGAAGAGGTGATCACTCACAATAAAAATGCAGCATATTGACAAAAAATACTTTATGAAACGTAAATGAATTTGTGTCACTGAGGACTAACACCATTCTCCTGAGCTTTCTTAAATGAGAAACTTTCAGACCCACTGTATCTCTTGTCTGCGATCCTAATGAGAAGTTGTGCAATATCACAATATTGTGCCTAAGTTTGGGGGTGAGGAGATTAATTTTACTGGGTATCACAGTCCCAATAGATAGAACAAATACTTTGCAAGGACTCTAAGGAAGTGAATATCTTAATAATATATTAGCATGTCATTATCAAGAGTAAACTGAGTCACATCATCAAATTATTATTATTATTCAGAAGACATCTTAAGGCAGCCCTGTTCAGGGAAGTTTTTAACTTGTGATATTTTACTGTATTTTCGGTTTTTATGGAAGCCGCCCAGAGTGGCTGGGGAATAATATTATTATTATTATTGACCATGGGTTGTATCCAGCCTCATATAATCAACATGCTTAACTCTAATTAATGCATGAAGGGGTTAAGGCTATAGAGCAAGCTGTCCCATCAAGCTTAGTTAGGTCACATCTCTCACCTTAGGAGGAAGAGCTACTAAACTCTTTGTTATCCCTCTTTCCACCATTTTTTCCACTATGCAAACCAACAAGTATGGATGTCTAAGCTGAATGATTCAGACTTAGACCACATAGTTTTAGAAAGCCATATTTGTGTTTCTATACAAATAATTTAGAAATATTTGCCACTTTTTGTAACCTAAGTTTAACAGCCTGTCTTTCCTTGCTGCTGTGCCAGAAAGCACATGAATCTGATCTTTGAAGAGTTTGTAAGTAAATGATTTTTAACTTACCAAACATGTGGGCAATTTCTACACCAAGGGGAAGTGGATAGCATTGGTATAAACTTAGAAGAGGGTATTTTAAAGCTCTAGCAGCCTATATTTCCATGCTTGACTTTGCTACATGTTTTGTGATTTTAAATCTCTGCTGGTACTTGCCCCAAACCTAGATCTATGCAGAGAGGGAATTCTCTTATTATTCTTTAAACAAAATTGCAACATTATTACCCTCTTTCTTCAACAAAGTAACTGGTTTAGTAGATTAGGGGAACAACTGATGTAATAATGTATCTGGATTGCATTATAATAAAGCTTCAGAAAATCAAATGAGAAAAATATACCACACAGTGTTGTTAGTATGGTGTATTGGTTAGTGTCAAACTAGGACCTTGGAGACCTGGGTTCAAATCCCTACTTAACACTGCCTCTCAGCATAATCTACCTCACAGAGTTGTGGTGAGGATTAAATGAGGAGGGAAGAACCATGCAAGACATCTTGAACTCCTTGGACAAAAAGTGGGCTATATATGCAATAAATAAGATAAATAAAATATTTTAAAAAAATGTGCATAGTGCTCATCTGGTTGAAAATTTAAAGGCTATAAACAGATGCTCCAGAGTAAGGTAAAGGGACCCCTGGCCATTAGGTCCAGTGGTGGACGACTCTGGGGTTGCGGCGCTCATCTCGCTTTACTGGCCAAGGGAGCCGGCGTACAGCTTCCGGGTCATGTGGCCAGCATGACTAAGCCGCTTCTCGTGAAACCAGAGCAGCGCACGGAAACACCGTTTACCTTCCCGCCGGAGCGGTACCTATTTATCTACTTGCACTTCATGCTTTGGAACTGCTAGGTGGGCAGGAGCAGGGATCGAGCAACGGGAGCTCATCCCATCGCAGGGATTCGAACCGCCGACCTTCTGATCGGCAAGCCCGAGAGGCTCTGTGGTTTAACCCACAGTGCCACCCACATCCGTTGTGCTCTAGAGTAGCCTTCACCAACCGGATGCCTTCTGATGTTTTGGACGGCAACTCCAATCATCCCAAGTCAGCATGGCTAATGGCCAGAGATTGTCATTCAAGACATCTGGAGGCACTAGGTAGGCGAATATCAGTATTGGGTCTGGTGTCAATCAGTTATCTTTACTAATGAATTGGCTGAAGGAGTCAGCAGTACACTAATCAAATTCACAGATGATACAAAATGAAAAAGGGCTGTATGGACTTCAGGAGTTGGGCTACATTCCCAACTTAATATCAAACTCTGTATTAAATGAAGCATGAATTAATTCCCATAAATTTTTAGAAAAACCAGCTATGTTATGCTGTGCCATTAAAGTCTTACACAGTTTGAGACTGCATTAACAGAAGCTTCGTTTCCAAAACCTGGGAGCAAATATTACAGTTTTATTGACCAATAGCTGAACCTCACCTGAAGCACTTGGATCAATTCTGGGCACCACAGCATACCAAAGAGTTGGAAAAGATTCAGAGAAAAGAGGGAAAAAGGGATCAAGAAAATGAAAAATACAGTACTTGGAAAGAATTTGTTGGAGGTATTCCAAAATGAGAAGAAAGGCAATTCTATCTTAGATATTCTATCTTAGAGCAAAGAATTGGGATAGGTATGCCAACTTTCATGAGTCAACAATACTTTTCAGAAAGTTCATTGTGGAAGGCAAAGCTGCCAAATGTGTTTCTCAAGCATTCCAATAGGATCTTAGTGGCAACAAAGGAAGTCCCGTATTTTTCGCTCCATAAGACGCACCTTTTTCCTCTTAAAATCTAAGGGGAAATGTCTGTGCATCTTATGGAGCAAATGTGTGGTCCCTGGGGCTGGGGGGGGGACCTGGGCTTCCCCTGCCAGCCGCGACCTTTTCTTTGGGGCTGGCGGTGGGGGAAAGCGCTTCTGGGGTAGCCCGGGAAGCCTCCGCAGGGCAGCGGGGAGCCTTCATCCTGCTGCCCTGGGGAAGCTTCACATGGCTATCCCTGGCTTGTGTGGGAGGTGGGGGAAGGGACAGAGCGAGGCTCTCTCACTTCCCCCACCTCCTGCAAAAGCCCCCAAGAGCCGCATATTTTTTTTCCCTTGAATTCCCCCCCCCCAAAAAAGTAGGTGTGCCTTATGGTCAGGTGCGCCTTATGGAGTGAAAATACGGTAGGTACATATACATGAACATACTGCCATTTACAGTATAGTGTAAAATGTAGGGTTGTATATGCCTCTTCCCCCTGAATCCAGTTTGGAGCCTGATTCAACCCAGGATAACCCTGACCTAAGCTGGCCTGATCTAGGGACTGACCCAAAATGTGGCTTTAAATCCAAATTAAACATGTGCTCTATGACAAAGGTGGGCGGAGAAGGAGACACAGAGCCTTTTGCCAGCACTGCCTTCTCTCCTCTCCATATCACCTGTTTATGTGGCATTTCAATCTCTAATTAAACATGGCGGCAGTGGCAAGGAGAGGATGAAAGGAGAAAGAGGCAGAGATTTTCACTTGGATCTCGTTCTCCCTCCTCTGACTACATGTTCAGCACCCTAATTAAACATGCAGTCAGTGGCAGCAAGGGAGGCAGGGGAAAAGACAGTTTCTTGTCTTTGGCGATCACTCATAGCAAGTAAGAGTCATTCTGCTCATGCAATGGCTTAGTTAGATACAGCCCCAAACCATGATGGAAGGTTTTGTCTTTGCTTCACTCACTTCATTCCATAACTAAAAGCAGATCAGCTCAAAAATATAAAAAAATATGAAGGTATCTCCTATAGTGAGTTATGATGATGCTCCCATAGTGAGTTATGAAGTATGCTTTTTTAACAGCTTCTGATTTGAGCTATGCATATTTTTATTTCCAAAAGCAACCTGAACTATGAATGTGTTGACATTTTGCTGTTACTGTTTGTTATCAGTTAAGAATTTGACCTTGCCATTGGTTATTAATTATGTCAAGGATGTGTCTTATGTCCTCTTGTCCTTGCCCTCACTGTGGCTTTAAACTAAAATAAAGAAAAGCAAGCCCATTTATGTGCAGAATCCCAGGCAACATGCATGTAGTGTGCTAATCCCTGTGAATGCACAACTCTTCCCCATGTATGCATATAGGCAAAAGATGTGTGCAGTGACATCTGCACATAACCGGTCTGCAAATATGAGCTTCTATGTGCTTGAATCATTTTTGTTTTGTTTTGTTTGCTACTGCAAAATGGTTTCAGGCAAAGCATCCAGACTTTAGCTACTGTTTGTGAAGAGAAAATGTCCACTGGGATGAATAGGAGTTATGGCTTTGTCTTCAGGACTAGACTTTAGCATCAAAGGTGAATGCTGTCCTACCATGTCTAAAGTCCATTTGTTCTACAATAAACACATATTTTATTGAAGAATAAAAACCCACAATGATGCCTGCCTTTTCGATTGTTAAAAGATTTTAACACACACTGGAGCATAGGTTCGGCATTGTAGCTCAATGATGTGTTATTCTTTTTTCCCATTGCATTTCTCTGTGTACAGAAGCCTATTTTTGAAAGTCCCTAATGTCTCTCTTCCACTTTCCAAGACATTCCTGTGTCTAGGAGCCAGTTCAAAAAGTCAGAGAAAGAGTTGTGATATAGCATAGATAGGACTCTGTTCCCCCTACTTCAAAAGCTTTTTTGATCTGGAAAGCTACGAAGAAACATTTTAGCATAACCTTCTTCTCAAATGTGCCAGCTTTCTTCACGTGGGGAGTGAGTGCTGGGCAGGCCAGAACCATTTTGGAGGGCTGGTGGAAGGCAGGCTAGGAGAGATGGCTGGGGACCCGATTCTGCAGTGCTGTGGGAAACAAAGTCATGAACCTCCTGGGTATCTGAGGATCTGAAGCCATCTTCTAACAAGATAATTATTCTGTGCAGCAGATTTCCATGTATAGTTGTCTGTTTGTTAGAAGAAAGGTGGAATATACATTATATACATTTTTTTGGATGAACAAGTCAGCAAATAAATAAATAAATAAATAAATAAATAAATAAATAATGTCTGTGGTGTTTGCCCTCCTAGGTGTGTGACATCATACTGGGTTCATAAGGAAATGGTTAACTAATTGTAAAATGACTAACCAATAGGAACCCAAGGGGAGGAGTTAGAGTTAGAATTAGGGTGGTTGAGAAGTCAGTCTGGAGTTAGAAGAGACAGAGAGGATAAGTCTGTGGGTTGGGCTACTCTGGTGTGAGAGAGCGAGAGAATCTGTTAAGAGGAGTCAGTCAAACAGTTGAGATAATCAGTCAGAAGGTATTAGGAAGGTATAGGCCGGTAAAGAAACTAAAGTTAAAAAACTGACAAGAATATTATCTGAGAAACCATAAACTTGTTAATACTTATAAAATAAACTTGTTTATTTGGTTCAATTTTACAAATGTCTGGACTCAGTGTTTTACCCGAGAGTAACGGGTTGGTGGCAGCGGGGAAGCGAGCACAGTGGTGGCACAGGGATCAATAGACCGTTAAACATCCGGGGACCCTGTGTGATTGCCACAATGACCAAAACATTTATTTCAACCAAAATGTGCAGGGGAACACAAAGTTCCACAATTCACTGCTTAACTCCATAGATTATTCGTTCATTACCCGATGGTCCTTACACATTTCTTCATCTTACAAGATTCCTGTTGACAACAAGTGTGGCTGAAAACTAACACGTTCAGCAGGAGAGGTGTCACATTTAAGGAATGTATAATAAATGTGTTTTATAAAACATATGCTACATTTCAGGCCAAAGCTATTTGAAGCCTGTATGTTTTAGAAGGGGGTACCTTTAATCGTAAAGGGGAGGGAGAGAGATGGGGAGATAAAATGAGCAGAGACTCAGTATGCCAGGGGCATCAGAGTGAACACTGTTGGAAAACTGCTGGTTTTTTGCTTGATCCTGCAAATCTGTTCCTATGTCTGTGTTAGAAGCACTGAATATATACTACTGGGTCTACATGAAAGCACCCTTCTGGAGAAAGCCAATGGCCCATTGAGTCCAGCATCCTGTTCTCAAACTAGATGCTTTTGGGAAACCTACAGGCAGGACTGTCTTCCCAAAGCTAAGGTGGTTCTTTTAAAAAGAGATTCAGAAGTAATACAAAACACAAGTGAGTGAGAAGATTAAATATGTTATTCAACACTGCAAGCAATATATACATACCAAGCAAGCACCCTCAATCTGCCACCTGGAATACTAATGCTAATGCTAATGCTAATGCTAATACTAATACTAATACTAATACTAATACTACTAATAATAATTTATTTGTACCCCGCCCACTCTGGGCGGCTTCCAACAAAGACCAAAAATACACTAAAATGTCACACATTAAAAACTTCCCTGAACAGGGCTGCCTTCAGATGTCTTCTGAATGTCAGGTAGTTGTTTATCTCTTTGACATCTGATGGGAGGGCTTTCCACAGGGCGGGTGCCACTACCGAGAAGGCCCTCTGCCTGGTTTCCTGTAGCTTTGCTTCTCGCAATGAGGGAACCACTATAAGGCCCTCGGCGCTGGACCTCAGCATCCAGGCAGAACAATAGGGGTGGAGACGCTCCTTCAGGTATACTGGACCAAGGCCGTTTAGGGCTTTAAAGGGCAACACCAACACTTTGAATTCTGCTCGGAAATGTACTGGGAGCCTATTTAAGGTCTTCTGTGGTCTCGGCGGCCGTCACCAGTCTAGCTGCCACATTCTGAATTAGTTGTAGTTTCTGGGTCACCTTCAAAGGTAGCCCCGCGTAGAGCACATTGCAGTAGTCCAAGCGGGGGATAACTAGAGCATGCACCACTCTGGCGAGACAGTCTGCAGGCAGGTAGGGTCTCAGCCTGCATACCAGGTGGAACTGGTAGATAGCTGCCCTGGATACAGAATTGGAAGCCCTCAAGAAGTGGTGAAGTGACTCCCACAGGTAGTATCAGGTTGCACGGCCCCGCAACCATCAATCCGTGCACGAGCTTCTCTCAAACCCTACCCCAAACCATCCTATTTATAGATAGCTAGATAGCTAGCGCATGTGGTTTGCTTGACTGGCTACATGCAGTCATACATTACTGGCTACAAGCAGAGTTTTCATTAGCCACCTTCTCCCAATGCCTTTCTCCAAACAATGTCCAACATCAAAGAAGGTACTCATTACTATCTCTTTCTTCCAACAGATTAGGACTTTGAAGGCCGTTCTCAGCCATCAAAGAGCTTAACAAAAGATAGGGGAAAGGAAAGAACAGGGGGCAGGAAGGATAACCATGTCAGATCACTTAACTCCTCAAAATAAAAATATCTTCCAGATAGGTTGCCCATACAAGGACCTGCTAGAAAAATGCAACCTGTGCTGCTCATAGAAGTAGTATGACTCATGCAACATGTTGGCAACTAATATACACACAATAATTACCAAAATAATTATACATTCTTTATCAATCTTCTGAGAAAAATACAAAACCTTGTGTTTGCGAACTACCCAGTCTAAGATGAACTTATAATGTCTGATTTCAACAGATTTTTCAAATGCTTAATCTTTTGTTTTCTTTATCTTTTTAGGTAAGTTAATGAAGATACCGACAAAAGGTAATTTTGGTGTTGTTCACAATACCGAGAAATGCTAGTGAAGTTGTAAAAAAGGTAAAGGGACCCCTGACCATTAGGTCCAGTCGTGGCCGACTCTGGGGTTGCGGCGCTCATCTCGCTTTATTGGCCAAGGGAGCCGGCGTACAGCTTCCGGGTCATGTGGCCAGTATGACTAAGACGCTTCTGGCGAACCAGAGCACTGCACAGAAACGCCGTTTACCTTCCCGCCAGAGTGGTACCTATTTATCTACTTGCACTTTGATGTGCTTTCGAACTGCTAGGTTGGCAGGAGCAGGGACCGAGCAACGGGAGCTCACCCTGTCGCAGGGATTCGAACCACCGACCTTCTGATCGGCAAGTCCTAGGCTCTGTGGTTTAACCCACAGCGCCACCCGCGTCCAAGTGAAGTTGTAGATGGGTATAAATGATAGACAGGGTGCCGGTGTTTTGCACCTGTTTCGCCCTGCTAAGCATTTGAAAAATCTATTGAAATCAGACATTATAAGTTCATCTTAGACTGGGTAGCATACAAGGACCTAAGCAGAAGAGCATTCTCCTCTTGTCCAGTTCCCAGAAACTGGTCTTCAGAAGCAGACTAATCTTGGGGGGGGGGGGAGCATATACACAGAATCATAAGAGTTGGAAGGGACCCAAGCGTCATCTAGTCTAGTCATCTTGTCCAACCCCCTGCAATGTTAACTAGTAGTCACTGATTGCCTTATCTTTCATGTGGGGCTGCCAACGTGAGTAAAATATTGGGGCAGAGGCAGGTAAGCCACAGCCTGCAACAGCGTGACACACACCCACACCTTTTGAATGGCAATGCCCATGTCAGGCTGGAGCCAGCAAGCGAGCAACAGCAACTGCCAGATTGGACGGCAGCCTAGGGGACGAAGAGAGGTTTGTTATGGGAAGATCAGAGGAAGGAGCAGGGGGCGGGTTTCACAACCCAGAGAAACACAGGACTTAGCAGACGATAGCTTGTCCGAGTCAGTTTGCAAACCTCTCAGCATGCAAGAACGCAGAAGAGGAAGGATACAAGAAAAGGGGAAATTGACATCACAGAAGCGACGGAAGAGATTCGTTTTCACGCATTGTTTCAGGAGGAAGAGGAACAACGCTGAGGATTTAGTTGAGTCATCATCAGGGTAGCCACAAGTCATGGAGGCAGAGAGCTCCGGACAGGTGGCATGTTTTTTTCTGGAATAAAACCAATTTTAATTGACTGTACGTGTACGTGTCTTGCTGCTACTACAGCCCATCATCTTTGGGTGGCCCAGTTTCTTCAAATATTTAATGGGGGAGGGGCTGATGGGACCCTGGTCCCTAGGAATTGGTTCCTATATCTCCATGAGTTTTTCTAATCCTCTTAATATCAGCAGCAGCCAGCACCACAACCACCAACAACCCAAAGCAAATTGCACAAACTAAGGTCACAACAACTAAAACCTAGAGTTCTGTTTCTACAGCATCTTCTCATAATGCTCTCACAGAGCTCAGGATTGGGTCAAGGTGATCTGGCTTGCAACATGGTGGCACACTAAGCAACAGGTGTTTGTTTGGATCAAATGATTGTACGGCATTGTGTCAAAGGACTTCTTAATGTCCATGGCCAATTTCACAACAGCTAGAACCCAGTGTGATTCTACAGTCTGAAATCATATTTGCCTTTTAGGTCATGAACTCTTTTATTTTATATTATTTAAGGGAACTTATTAAACCCTTTTCAAAATTTCTTCCCAAAGGGGTATCCAATGTATGATGCAATATTTGAAGAAGAAAAAACAGCTCCATTCATGATTCAAATGGCAAGATAAGGTGTTTTCATTGGTGCTACCAGTGCTCTGGAATATACTGAAATATGAAAGTTCACATCTATATTGGCATTCCATCCACTTTTGAAAATGCAGGCATTCCCTTGATCTTTCAACCTGAGCCTCCTGTGTTAACTGCTATGCTGATTTAATTGTCTAGTTTAATTATGGATGTTTATATTTTAATGTTTTAATGAGATTGTTTCACTGTGCATGGATATTTAGATTTCAATGTCTGTGTAACTGGCATTAAGTGATTGATGATGATGATAAGGCAATAAAAGCAGTGAAAATTAACCATTTCATTTTTTAGTCAGCTGATAACATGCAGCAAACAGAAACCCTCCAAATTAAAAGAAAAAGGTTTGACTAAAAGAAAATAGTAACAGATACAAATAATTGTACCTCTCAGGAGAAAGAGTTCCATAGATGCAGTCCCACCACCGAAAAGGCCCTGTATTTTGTAGCTCCTATATTAACTACCACTACTGGTGTGCATACAAGAACAGCCTTAATAGCTGATTTCAATGCTCAGGCAAGTTCATATGGGTGCAGGCTGGGGACAATGATATTAATCACTCAAACAGCATTTATAAAGATGTATCTGTCAGCTTCGATTTTTTAATTTTTTCTACTTTGCCACATTTTCTCAACAATTTGCATTTAAAATAGAATAAAATAAAAAGTCTAAAAATTCACCAGCATTTTAGTAAACATTTTGCACAATATGCGCTTTTAAATGCAATTTCCCTTAAGATACACCTTTTTGCAAGCAATTGTCCCTAATAATTATAATTATAATTATAATAATTTATTCATACCCTGCCCATCTGGCTGGGTTTCCCATAATGCAATAATACATTTATGCAAGTCATTTTCACTAATATATACATTTCATACACACTTTCTCCTAATATATGTATATTTTAAACAATTTTTAATTTGAGAACTGCATTATAAAATCTGAAAAAGTATAAATTTCTATGGTTAGCTGTGTGTTGGTTTTCATATTGTTTGGGGAAGTGCAAAATTCACAGTAAAATACCAAGTGAACCTAATTTCTCTCCCACCCCTTTTTGTGACTATGGGGAGAGAATCCAGAACAAACTCTCCCAACATATGCCATGTTTTATTGAGGTTGACCTTGGTGAATATGATAGCCCTCGTAGTTCTACTTTCTGTTTCCACTTCTAGATATCTTTAGAAACCAAAACACTTCCATTTGGTTGCCTGTTTTCTAGGATTCCTCATATTAGACTTCCACTTTAGCACTCTGTCAGTTCCATTGCACCCTTTTTGATCTTCCCAGCATAAGCAGGTTCCTCAACACATCCATAACCATGTATCATGGAGCTTTCTAGAAGCTGGTTGCTTTTCCCTGTTACACCTCCCAGCTCTGAAAGACAGAGATAGTTAATCAGCTGCAGCACAGGTGCCGAATCGCGCCCAAGATTGAGGAGGCCTGGCATGCATTGCATGCATGTGGCGTCATGTGTGAAACATGTGTGTGGTGTCATGGCGTGACGTGCATGTGGCGTCACATCATTGGAAGGAGGCCGAGCACAGAGCTCAGCACAGTGCAGTTTCAATGACCAGTGGCTCCTCCTCTCTCAGGCTGAGGAGGAGCTCAGCTCTATGCTCAGCCCCCTCTGTCCCCTCAACATTGAGGGGGCCTGGCCCCCTTCAAACAGATATTGGGGGGGTCCAAAGACACCTCAGCCCCACACAGTTGGCACGCCTGAGCTGGAGTGATAATCACTGAGTAGTTGAGCAAATGATAACCTCAGCACTTCAGGTACTCCATCTCCTCCACCACTGATGGGGTTTCAGTTATTGTGGAACGACTGCAATATGGCTGTGTGGACTGAATGAGTGGATTGAGAAGAAGCAGAAGGGGAATGTCAGTGGAGCGAAGGATGAAGGACAGATAAACACTGAAGTAGGCAAAGAAGGCTGATCGCCGAGGAATTGATGCTTTTGAATTATGGTGCTGGAGGAGACCCTTGAGAGTCCCATGGACTGCAAGAAGATCAAACCTATCCATTCTGAAGGAAATCAGCCCTGAATACTCACTGGAAGGACAGATCCTGAAGCTGAGGCTCCAATACTTTGGCCACCTCCTGAGAAGAGAAGACTCCCTGGAAAAGACCCTGATGTTGGGAAAGATGGAGGGCACAAGGAGAAGGGGACGACAGAGGATGAGATGGTTGGACAGTGTTCTCGAAACTACCAGCATGAGTTTGACTAAACTGCGGGAGGCAGTGGAAGACAGGAGTGCCTGGCGTGCTCTGGTCCATGGGGTCATGAAGAGTCGGACACGACTAAATGACTAAACAACAACAACAACAAAGGTTGCTATGGGTAAACATATGCCAACCTTTCCCCGCCTGGAGTCCCCCTGATGTTCTCGTACTACAACTCCCATCATCCCTTACTATTGGCCATTCTGGCTGTAGCTGATGGGATTTGGAGTCGAGCAACATCCAGAGGCACCAGGTTGAGGAAGGCTGCATGTCTGCGGAAACCACAAATATGAATGAGCTCTATATCCCGCTATCAATAGGATTTATCATTGCTCAGGCAATTGGAGTAATATGATGCATTGGGGAATAGAGGTATTGGATTTTAAAGGTCCCTTCCTGCTGCCTTCTGGCTTCCTATCCCATAGTTGTCTGAGTCGGTGTGAGCACAAAGAGCACTATCTATCAGAAGCAGTAATATTTCTAGGAGAGCTGACTCATCATGGCAAAGAACTCAGAGGCTAGTAACAAGAGTAGGGCATTTTTTAAGTGTATTTAGTCACCAACTTTTTAAAATTAATAAAGTGGGCACGCTTTATTCTACAGCTGGAAATAGGTTGCTGATAAAAGATGGGTTTTCATCTTCAACCGTGGCTCCTGCTTTTATGTTTTCAAACATCCTGGCAACTCAGGCAAAATGTCTCAGAACATGTGCAGACTCCTTTGCCATTGTGAAAGGGACCAGATTAAGATTTTTAAAGATGTGGGCCCAAGAATATACTGCTTCTGAACATGTATAGACTGCATATTATAGCCTAAACATATGCCAGTGAATGCTAACATTGACTGCCTGGTGGACTTTGGTAGGACTTTTATAAAGAGCAGAATGCAACAAGACAGAGTAGTGCATATGCATTCAGTTTCATGACATGGGCATGTTACCATGTTTAAAACAAAGCCCCTATCACCTTAGTGCACTTATATGTACTATAGCCACTCACACATATACGTGCTGTAGCCACACACTTAACAGAGAAAACAGCAAGAGCCCCCCCCCCCGGCTTTGCGTAGCCCCTTGTTCTGGCAGCCACCAGCAATATTACATTCTGGCTGTAGTAGTGAAATTGTAGCTAGTCTGCAATTCTCTAAGGTTTATTTGCTCCAATTTGACTTACGGTAATACCAGGATGCAGTTTTTTAAACAACAACACGGGGAATCAAAGGTCAGACTCACTTGGAGATCTGCCCTAGGAGTTCTCTTCCCAGATTCTAGATCTGCAAGGGTGGCTGACTGTGGCTATTCAGCAATGAACTCTCTCCAAAAAGAAAAATAATTCATTTATTGGGCTGAGTTTGAAACAGGATTCAAGGTGAACTTTGTTGCAGATATTAATACTGTACAGTTTGAAGAGACTGGAAGCCTAAGAACTGACTCCTTTTGGAAATGAACCATTGTCCAGACCCATAAAAATATTATTCAAACTTTTACAAGCAGAACTCAAAACAAAACATAGGCATCAAAGATACAACCACAACATCCATATGATGTATCGTGCTGTCCAGCAGAGGCTCAGCATCTTAGATAATATGAAATAATCTAAACAGACCTATAAACTCTCTCTCTCTCCCCCTCCCTTCCCCCCTCTCTCCACAGCCTACATTCCATCCTCCAGGATGTTTACTCTCCCTTCAGGAGAGTTTTATTTACAAAGACTGAAAGGCAACTACCTTCAAAATGGAGATTTGCAACCCAATACCTTCATCACATGATCTAAGGTTACAACACTCACATGTTAGCTACCAGAGAACAACTATCAGTTAATTAATAACTCAGCAAGAGCTCAAAGTGCTCTCCTTCGCTTTAATATCACTCTATGGAAAATCCACATGTTTAACCTTTTCACCAATACACATTTAGGCAGTCTCATTTCAGTGTCAATTAAACTTAAGAAACTTTGGCTTAAATCCTGCTTGAATACCATGGGAGTCTGCCTTGCAAAAATCTGAAGCACCTCTTTACATTCTGCAGCACTGACGATGACAGGAGCCAACTACTATGGAGAATTACTAAATATAAGGGAGCAAGGTAAATCAGGTGAAAACATTTGTCAGCGTTGTGCAAATTCAGAGTTGCACACCAAAGAAAGTTTCACATTTCTAACCAACACTCATTTCAACACCTTCTCTTAAGGTCCGAAAACTCATCCCAGTTTTATAATTGGTGATAAATATATATTTTTAACAGCTTACTTTTTCCTACAAAATGAATATGGAAACTTGCTAATTAAGGTTAGATAGGTACATACTGCTCTGACTTTCTTAACGTTCATCATGTTATCTGCATTTAAGATGCCTTTCTGCAGAGACACCTAAAAGTCTATTCACCAGCAGAGTTGTAGAGACCATTTCTTGTTTCGAATGGGCTCCTCAGCAAAACATAGCTTTCCCCCGCCCCATAAGCTTTACATCAAAAGCACACAGCAGGTAAACAATTGTCTGCTTCCACAGTGCAAAGTCATTACAGGAGTTACTAGACTGCTTCCACTACCAGGCATCAAAGTGACTTGTCACATTCAGCAGAAACTCTAGAAGTCGTATATGACATATTTTTACAGACAGTTCCAGCCTTCGCAGGAGATCTGCTGTAGAGTCGCACGCATGAATTCACAAAAGCCAAAGCTTATAACCCACAACTCCTGCAGCTTAAAAGAAGTGGAACACTACTTGATGAAATAACTTTTCATACTTGAACATCAAAAGAAGAAGAAATGAAGTACTGCTAATGACTGCATTGGGAGGGCGAGGAAGTGAAGCTTGGCCGGCCACTACCCACTGTTTCTTCCAAATCACCCACTGTCAAAAATCCGTTTTCTGACCTTGATTCTTAATGTGATCATTTGAACCATTCCTGTTCTCTAGAAATACTTATGCAGAAAGCAAACATGGGTAAAATATAGGGATGTGGAATTAGCCACATTTTCTATGTCAGGATAGTTCTCTATATGAAGGGCTGTCACATGGCATTCTTCTATTGAAGGTGTCCTCTACTTGAAGGGTTGCCCAGTGGAAGTCCAATGCAAAGATAAAGAAGCTTAAGAAGGCAGAGCAGGAGGACAGCTGCAACATTTAGCACTAACAACATTTAGCACCTGGAGAACAGACTGAGTGGGTATACACCTGCTATGGTGAAATGGATTGCATTTCTATTTAAATTATAGTAATTATTGCTAAATGTGTGTCTAGACATATAAAGTAGCAAATGTATAAGTTATGTGGATTGGTGTCTTTTTTCATGATGCATAAGTGGAACCCCAAGATTTTGGTCCAGATTGGGGACATGATACTAAAAGGTTTACAGTTGCTGCAATACTTCCTGGTAACCAGGGAAGCGGTGTGCATGGTAAAAACAAACCATTTGTTACATGGTCTGGAAGTAAATACAGTGGTACCTCGCAAGACGAATGCCTCGGAAGACGAAAAACTCGCAAGACGAAAGAGTTTTTCATTTTTTGAGTCGCTTCGCAAGACAAATTTCCCTATGGGCTTGCTTCGCAAGGCGAAAACGTCTTGCAAGTTTGTTTCCTTTTTCTTAAAACCGCTTGAAGAGGTGCAGTTGCGACTTCACCGTGCTTCTCAAGATGAAAAATTCGCAAGATGAAAAAAATCGCAGAACAAATTAATTTCGTCTTGTGAGGCACCACTGTACAGTGGTACATCAGGTTACATACACTTCAGGTTACATACACTTCAGGTTACAGACTTGGCTAACCCAGAAATATTACCTCAGGTTAAGAACTTTGCTTCAGGATGAGAACAGAAATCGTGCAGTGGCAGTGCAATGGCAGCAGGAGGCTCCATTAGCTAAAGTTCAGGTTAAGAACAGTTTCAGGTTAAGAACAAACCTCCAGAACAAATTAAGTTCTTAACCCAAGGTACCACTGTACAGTGGTACCTTAGCTCTCAAATTTAATCCCTCTGGGACTCTGTTCGACTCCTGAAATGGTTCAGAAACCAAGGCGCAACTTCCAATTGGCTGCAGGAGCTTCCTGCACTCAATCAGAAGCCACAGAAGCAGCAGTCGGACATTCAGCTTCCCAAAAAACGTTCATAAACCAGAACACTCATTTCCGGGTTTGCGGCATTCGGGAGCCGATTTGTTCAGGAGGCAAGCAGTTCAATTACCAAGGTACCACTGTAATACAGAGGTGCCCTTGCTTGCTCTCCAGCTTGCTGAATAATTCAATAATGAACAAGCTTTTCTTTGAATCACAGCCTAGTCAAGAGGAGCAGCCCAGCAGTCTCTGAGCAGCTGTGGACAAAGGGTTCTGAGGAGTGATCAAGAAGTGAATGAGTCCTGTGCTTCCTGTTCCTCCACGATGCCAAATTGCCCAAAATAAAATTTTCTCATGTCCACTAACTACAAGCTATGAAAGATGTGCCAGCGCTGAGACTCCCCCAAAGAGGAGTGATATGGAAGTTGCTGACAAGAGGAAGCCCACTGGATATTTACTCTTCCTGCTCATGCTACAGTGTCCCACATGCCACTATCTCAGCTACTTTGGAAGCAAGGTCTTTAAATGGACTAAAGGACATGGCCTTGTAAACTTTGCCACAGCCTCTATAAAGAGTTAGTTAACCTGTTTTTTAACTGTCAAAGGTTGCATTCCCTCTGGAAATCTGTCAGAGGCTTCATGAAGAGTCAAAACAAAGGGAGGAGCCAAAACCATCTCTGTCTTTTCTCTTGTTTTCTGCTACTCACTCTTTTCTCTTCTTCCCACTCCCTTTTCTCTCTCTCTCTCTTCCCCTACTTAGTGGGCTGTTGGGAAAAACACAGATTACCCTTTCCAGAGATCTGATCACAAGAACTGCAGATTGCCCACCTCTGCTCTAGGTCTGCAGGCGACCTCTTAAACATAGGAAAGGCGACTCATCAGTATTTAAGCTTTTATTCTTGCATCTTGCTGTAGGGCTATTGTCTTCTGTTGCTTCAGAGCACAGCCAGGGCTGTGAACTACAGAATATCAACAGCAATAAGGCACAATTAAAATTACAGAGAGAAGGGGGAAGTGGTTTATTAAAACAGAAATGCTACTGTACAATCATTCCACGCACTGGTGAAAATCGATAGGCAATGATTTTGTTGTAAACATGAGAAGTTAACGAAAAAGTTGTAGTCTAACCAAAAAAATAAATAAATCCTAATCAATTTATTCTTTGTTTCCAAGGGTGATAAGAGAATGCAATCAAAACGAAATACTCACAATGTATCGAATGTACATGTTCCTCTGTGTATTATTTGTTCTTCATATCAATGCCTATGTTTCGCTTTAATGAGTTATTTTCATTCATCCATCTCAAGGCACACTGTGAATACTGTGCATTCAATTTGGAAGGCTATTGACTAATAACAAAGGCTGAGGTCCTATGTCTTACTGTTGATTCACAATTCCCACTGGAGTCAATGGAGCTAAGGTTTCTTAGTGGTGTGGGAGCCATTGTTCTTTCCATCCTCCCCATACCACTCCAGGAAAGCCAGTTGTCCCAGGATGAATGGAGCCTACCCTTCTTATACTAGATCTGCTCAAAATTCCAGAAAGGGTAACACTGGCATCAGAAGACTTCTCACTGCTGGTATCTCCAGTGTGGTCTTGAACATTTGTCACAGTGGCGCAGAAAGTCCAGTACACGTCCTGGACCAACCACCACAAGAAGTACGACAATCACTCTTAACACCATTGTCAGGGAACTGACATTGGAGCGAGAGGTGAAGGGGAGGCTCCCAGATTATGCTGGCGAAGGACCCAGCAGCAGGGGGAGAAACAGCTCAGTAGAGGGGGAAGCCAATCAGCGCAACACCGGGGATAAAGGGAGGCAGACGGGGGAAGTGGAGAGAGGGCTCAGGGAGTCTTCACTGGACATCAGTGAGGAGAGCCCAGGTCCTCCGCTACCCACGCCTTGCCTGCGCAGAAGACTCCCGCGCAGTGAGAGGAGGAGGAGACTGGGTGTCAAACAACTTTTATGTTGGAAGAGGTTCAAGAAACGCCCACTGACGGATTCTGCCAGTGACTGAGGCAGCCACCATGAAAAGGGGCTGCGCAGTCAGAAAGTTTTAACAAGGCAAATTAACCGAGAAAGGCACCAGTTTACGCATGAGTAACTCATACCCATTACAACCATGCACCCAGGACCTGCTTCAGAGAAGCAGTCCCAAATGATACAGTTGTGATTTCAATGTCACTGAGAAGTACAGGAGAATGTAAAAGGATTGAATTCCTCAATCCATTTCCCAACACAGGTCTTCTACCAGCATGACCAAAGGCGGTTTCCATTCTGAACCAGGCCAAAAGCTGTACCTGAATGAATAATAATAATAAAAACAGTCTGGAGTTGAGATTTCATAGCCTTTTCCAATACCTTGGTTGAGAATGATAAATTTGACCCTGACAATAGTTGACCAGATCATTAAATTTTAGACCAGTGTTTCCTAAACTTGGGTCTCCAGCTGTTTTGGGACTAGAACTCCCATCATCCCTAGCTAGCAAGACCAGAGGTCAAGGATGATGGGAATTGTAGTCTGAAAACAGCTGGAGACCCAAGTTTGGGAAACACTGTTCTAGACTGTGTTGCTTTGACAGAGGCAGAGCTACCAACTGCTTCAATGTGGGCACAACCATCCTTTCCCTTAAGGAAGCATTGGTAACCACCAAGGCCCTAATGAGAGCCCAGCTTCAGTTGTTTTCAATAGCCAAGTTGTATGAAGAACAAGTGATAGGTGTCAAACATCCAAGTAGCTTGTCTATATACTCAGTCTCCTAAATTTATGTCCCCCTACTAGTTATACAGTGGTGCCTCGCAAGACGAAATTAATTCGTTCCGCAAGTCTCTTCATCTTGCGGTTTTTTCATCTTGCGATGCACGGTTTCCCATAGGAATGCATTGAAAATCAATTAATGCGTTCCTAGGGAAACCGCCTTCAGACCAGGTCCGGGGACAGTCTGTCCCCGGACCTCGTCTGAAGGCTGGGGGGGGGGACAAGGGCTTTTCTTCCCACCCCCAGCATTTTAAAAAACCCTGGGACAGCGGAGGACTTCTCCGTTGTCCAGGCGATCTTAAAATGCTGGCGGGCGGCATTTTAAAATCGCCCCGGGACAGCGGAGGACTTCTCCGCTGTCCGGGGCGATTTAAAAGCCCCTGGGAAGGCAGGCAGGGGGGACAAAGACTTTCACCCCCCCACCCGCCTTCAGAAGGTGTCCCCCCCCGCCCGGCTTCGCAGCAGCGCTACGAAGCCCGGCGGCTGGGGCAGGTGTCCCCCCCCGCCCGGCTTCGCAGCAGCGCTACGAAGCCCGGCGGCTGGGGCAGGTGTTCCCGCCCCCCACCCCACTTCGGAGCACCGTTCTGAAGCGGGGCGGTGGGGGAAGGTGTTCCCGCCCCCCCCGCCCCGCTTCGGAGCACCGGGAGAAGCGATCTCCCCGCAGCCGCTTGCTTCAAAAGAGGTCCGGGGGCAGCGGGAAGCGCTTCCGCTGCCCCCGGACCTCTTTTGAAGCAAGGGGCGGTGGGGAGAAGCGATCTCCCCACCGCCCCTTGCTTCAAAAGAGAAGACCCGCTGTCCCCGGGGCAAACTTCGTTTTGCGAAGCAAGCCCATAGGGAAATTCGTCTTGCGAGGCAACTCGAAAACGAAAAAACCTTTCGTTTTGCGAGTTTTTCGTCTCGCGAGGCGTTCGTCTTGCGGGGTACCACTGTATGTGGGAATAAAGGGATATAGGTGATGCTGTGATCTAAACCACTGAGCTTCTTGGGCTTGCCGATTGGAAGGTCAGCAGTTCGAATCCATGTGACGGGGTAAGCTCCCGTTGCTCTGTCCCAGCTTCTGTCAACCTAGCAGTTCGAAAGTATACCAGTGCAAGTAGATAAATAGGTACCATTGCGATGGTGGGAAGGTAAACTGCATTTTCGTGCGCTCTGGTTTCCGTCACAGTGACCCATTGTGTCAGAAGCAGTTTAGTCATGCTGGTCATGTGACCTGGAAAGCTGTATGTGGACAAACACTGGCTCCCTGGGCCTGAAAAGCAAGATGAGGACCACGCCTCATGGTCGCCTTTGACTGAACTTAACCATCCAGGGATCCTTTACCTTTTTTACCTTTTTTATATGTGGGAATATAAGAATGGTTTACCATGGATGCATAGGGTAAACAACATGGAGTCATCCTAGATCACTGACATGTTGGCTGGGGATGATGGGAATTGGAGTCCAACATCTGGAAGGCAGCACAGTGAGAAACCACCGGACTAGCTATTCCACTGAAATACTGTAACATGGGTCCTTGACCATATTGCTCTGATCTAGGAGTTTTAGGTTCTAGACCAATTCAGGTTCTGCAAAACCCTATCCCAGCATGAAATCTAGCATGTAAATGATCAGCCAGGATTTAGAAAAATAGCTGTAAATTAGTTTTCCAGAAGCATTTCTTTATCACATGAGCATTAAGTGAACTGGGTGGTCTGTGTGTAAGTCAATAATCCTGTGAAATCTAGTTAATCATATGTAAAAGGCTTACAGCTTTCCTGCTATTTCAAGGGAAATGGGAGCATATGGACTTCCGTTATTACCATAACTAATTTATACTCTTCAGGGCCTACTCAAAATGGTTAGAAATGAAACAATATATGCTATTTCCATCTAATTATCTAGATACTATATTTAGCACAATCCTTGTTTTATCTGCATGCTGTTTAGATGGCAAAAGAACAACAGTCTAAATAAATAATGCTTAGTGTAAAAAAAGGGAATGAATCTGTCATATTATATAAAATTACAGACCACACATTTTCAAATTGATGTCGCTCTTACCCTTGTGTGTTAAAATGGGATCCTGTCACTGGAATAGAACAGCACAAAGGTTTTGGATTTAACCAAAGTGCCTTCTTCCTGACAAAATCCCTAAAACAATATATGTGGCATACCTTCCAAGTACAAAGCAATGATGAAAAATCCTTGTAAAAGATGGATAAAGGCAACGTGGAATTATGAAAATGAAATGAAATGAAAGCTGTTCTCCGCATGAGGAACCTTCCAGCACCTTCTTGCCTTGCTCTGGTGACCTTCCTCATGCCATTAGCAAAGGACTTAGTGGCCAAAATCTTTCATGAAACGTAGTTCTTGCATAAACACATTTATAGGACTTAGAGGGTGGAACACTCTGCTTATGAAACCTCCAGTCAGCCCTGGCATCCAGAACCCAACACACTGGGACATCCACTGTTTTAGTGTGTATTTTTCTTAATATGTGCATGTTTGTATGCAAATTTGCCTAACATACACGTTTTTGCAATGCAATTTCCCCCAATATAATGAATATTCTCATCAATATACACACTTTTATGCATACCTTGCCCCAGTATATGCATTTCTGTGCATATTATTTGACTGGGGGAAAATGCATTGCAAAGTCCAGAGATGTGCGAATTCTGAAGGATGGCTGTGTTTCAGTATCAATACCGTTTCAGAAAGTGCAAATGGTGTAGATTCACCTTTAAATGTGCACTGACTCAAATTTCTCCCCCATCCCTACTCAGAAGTAACTGGCTGTCTTTGACCCTACACAATTTCAGAACACCTGAAAAGCAAAGGATCCTTTATTTCAGTCCATTTCATACTCATGGATTGTTCAGTTCCTGTTCCCAGCCCCCCCCCCCGTCTCCCTTTTGCAAGCAAGCAAAGTTACATCCGCAATGATAAGTCACTTTTATTCCCCTTTGTTAGTCTCGATTATTTTCTCTCGAGTATCCTTTCAGCCATCCAGTTTGAAGTTGACTTCTGCCATCCTAACAACAGCCTGTTCTGCAGCAGGTAAATTATCAGTTTGCTACAAGGTTACCATTGGCAATCAGTCTAATCACAGAGTTTGTGAATGAAATTAAGGCCAGGGCAAGTTAAGCATTTTTTGCAGCTGCAATGTGGTTAACCAATTTGTGGTTTTTCTGCTCTTTTTGCCTGGTACATGGAGGCCCTTTTCATGAGTCATATAGACTAAAAAGAGCAGGAATGAAATTATGCCGGCTGGAACACCCATGACATTATATGCCACATGTTCAGCGAAAGTTCGAAAACAGAACATAAGAAGAGCACTGGCCCACATTGTCCAACTTCCTCTTTTCACAACCAGATGCCTCTGGGCATCTGCAAGGAGGTAGGAAAAAGTAAAGGACCCCTTGAATATTAAGTCCAGTCAAAGGCGGCTATGGGGTTGCTGCGCTCACCTCGCTTTCAGGCCGAGGGAGCCGGCATTTGTCCACAGACTGCTTTCCAGGTCATGTGGCCAGCACCGCTTCTGGTGCAACAGAACACCATGATGGAAAACAGAGCGCATGGAAATACTGTTTACCTTCCCGCCGCAGCGGTGCCTATTTATCTACTTGCACTGGTGTGCTTTCAAACTGCTAGGTTGGCAGGAGCTGGCACAGAGCAACGGTAGGTCACCCTGTTGTGCGGTTTTGAACTGCCGACCTTATCGGCAAGCCCAAGAAGTGGTTTCGACCACAGCGCCACCCGCATCCCACAAAGAGGACCCAAGCACAGCAGCACTCTTCCTACCTGTGATTTCTAGAAACTGGTACAATGCCTCTGAAAGTAGAAGTACATCATAGTGATCAAGGCTAGTAGCCATGGCTAGTCTTCAACTAAGTTCTAATCAGAGTAAACCCACTACAATTAATAGTCATAAGTCAGTCATTTCCATAAATTTCAATGTGTCTACTCTGAGTATGACTAATTGTTGGCAACAACCCTATGTACACAGAGCCGTCCATATGTAAGATCCCCTTCTTTTCAAATGTTGCACATGACCACAAATTTGGGGTTAAGGCTCAGAAAGCAAAGCCAATGCCTTCTCCATGCATTTGGTCCATGCATGAAGCTAACTTATGAAAATGGCTACAGTTGTTCTTCAAAACAGCTGAGCCGGGATTTGTATCCATAGCCAACATTGCTTCTCACTCCTACGATGCTTAACTACTGAATTAGATAATTTACGACATGGACCAAATTGCAGGGCTCATAAACTAAATTAATTTACTTGCAAGGGAGCTAAGTTGTCTGCCTTACAAGTACAAGACACAAACGTTCTTCCAAAGCAGCAGGGAAAGGATTTGTAGCTAATGCCACTGTCTTAAATTCTTTAATGCTCAACTATTGTATTAGATAACTGATGACATTAAGATGGGGTGATGGGGGTATAAACTTAATCTGGCTATAATACAAAATTCAGAAAGTAAAACCGTTTCTGCTAAAATTATAAAACGCTTAAGACAGGGTTTATTCCACATACTGGATCCCCAGAGTAAAACTTTGCCCTTTCAGATAATTTCTTTTTAAAGTGCATGACAAAAAATTCTGCTGAAATATGCAAGTTATAAAAGAGCAGTACAATTAATGCAATGGCCTCTCCATTGATTATATACTAGTAATGATATTTCTGTATGTAGAAAGCCTGACAGAATTAACCCCTAGTTTAGTTCAAATTAATCAAAGACCATACTGCAGGGGTGGTGGCAATATAATCGGCTAATAGACAAATTACATCTTTCAAGATTTCTATAGCTTCCGGAATTACTCAAAATCTGCACAATCTTGTTTACAGCTAAAGAATGAATTGAACAGCTAACAGTTTCCTGAAATCACATCACAAAGAAAGATTTATGCACTCTGGAATGCACTATGGCGTGTTGGAATGCACTGATGTGCACAGAAGTGAGATCTATATGTTAGCGTCTCATTTCACATCCGTCCACAACCATATGCACAGATGCATAAACGACTCCCACAGCATCAGGCATTATATGGAAATGAAATGTACTCTGAATGGATTGACCATTTCAGTCCTGCTAGGAACCTATTTGTAAAATATAAACAAGATCTTGAATACTGCAACTGGAAAGAGTTGAACCTTTGATGCTATGTGGCTTTGCTAAGATCAGTTTTATGAATTCTTATCTAATATTTAGAAGCTACCTTAAACACTAATATCAAGCTAGTAGAGGGACACATCTCAAGGAGGTTCATCAACTTAGGCTGCAGTCCTATAAACACTTACCAGGCCCATTTAATTCAGTAGGGATTGCTCCTGAGTAGACGTGCAAAGGACTGCACTGTCACTGTATTAATTGGGAAATATCAACCCAGGACAATCACTACCTTTTTAAACTTCTAGCTGCAAAATTCCTTTTTAAGGCATGAAATATTCATTTCAGTTTATTAGGGACCACTTTAAAGTCTTGCCACCTGCTGTTCGCTGAACAAGAATCATGCAAACCTTTTAGCTGTTGGAAAGGCAGATTCTTTTGATTTGGGAAATAGTCTCAATGTTATTTTGTTTTTACAGCACAGTCTAGATATAAATATTGCATAACCAACAATACTGAACCATGTGGCTAACGCAGTTGTGCATGTTCGAATATTCACTAAATTCAGCGAGCTTCCAGAAATCACCATCTGTTGCAGATGATTCTGCAGAGTGTTCTAGGGGGTGGAGGCTCAGTTCATGCAGAGTGTTTATCAGGCTTATTGGGCTTCATTCCCACCCCCCTTAACTGAAAGTGCACTCCAGAAGATACCAAAACATTTCCAACAGCTGTACATTATCAACACTCATAGAGCACATTTTTTGCATGCAAAGGGACCAGATTGCTGGCATTTCTGGGTATCATTTCCTAAGAGCAGACAGTGTACATCTTGGGTCTGACTACAACTCCATATTCTTATCACTGTCCATGCTGGCTGAGGTTGATGTGAGCCACCTATAGCTGTCCTTTAACATCTGGCTACTCCTAACATGGCCAGGAAGACACATATATAGTCGTACCTTAGAAGTTGAACACCTTTGTTCCTGAAAGTTTTGGCTTCTGAATGTCGCAAAGTGACTGTTCCAGTTTGCAAACTATTTTTGGAAGCTGAATGTCCAGTGGGGCTTCCGCGGCTTCCGATTGGCAGCAGGAGCTTCCTGCAGCCAATCAGAAGCTGTGCTTTGGTTTTTGAACGTTTTGACAGTCAAACAGACTTCCGGAACGGATTCCCTTCGACTTCTAAGGTACTCCTGCAATTCCTGTAGCACTGGAGTTGTGTTTTTCTAAGCTGAATAGGCATTCCCAAGAGAATTATACATTGCTCTCCCAATGTCATGCACAGTTACACATAGGTAAAGGTAAAGGTAAAGGGACCTCTGACCATTAGGTCCAGTCATGACCGACTCTGGGGCTGTGGCGCTCATCTCACTTTATTGGCTGAGGGAGCCGGCGTACAGCTTCCGGGTCATGTGGCCAGCATGAGTAAGCCGCTTCTGGCAAACCAGAGCAGTGCACAGAAACGCCGTTTACCTTCCTGCTGGAGCAGTACCTATTTATCTACTTGCACTTTGATGTGCTTTCGAACTGCTAGGTTGGCAGGAGCAGGGACCGAGCAACAGGAGCTCACTCAGCTCCATCAGCCAATAAAGCGAGATGAGCGCCGCAGCCCCAGAATAGGTCACGACTGGACCTAATGGTCAGGGGATTCAAACCACCGACCTTCTGATCGGCAAGTCCTAGGCTCTGTGGTTTAACCCACAGTGACATAGGTTGTCTCAATAAGCGACTCTTGCAGGGGTGGTCAGAAGTAAGGTCTTGAGCATACCAGACTGCAAGGAAATGGTAGGATTTTCACTTCCTGATCAGCAGACAGACCACTGAGTCCAGCAACATTTGCAGTCCAACAATATATGGAGGCAGAGACGGATTTAGGTGAACATGACCGATTTGGTCACAAAGGGCACAGAGTCTTGGAGATGCCACAACTATGATGTAGAATGGAGGGTGAGAGGAAGGAGCACTGAATTTGGAATTGCACATGGTGCTGTGGAAATTTGAGACCCCACCACATTGGCTGTCCTGGAGTGGACTAGGCAGCCCAATGATCTCTGACTTAGTATCCAGGAGCTCCCATGCTGTTAAAATTCATTTAGGTTCAGGATAACGATGATGCAAGCAGTTCTGTAGACCTTACTTTTCTTCCTCATCACCAACCCATTCAAAAAGAACCACAGAAAAACATGCCCAAGCCACAGGTTTTTGGGGTACAATGGACATCTTTCACTACCCCATTCTATCTGATCCCACTGTAGTATGTTTCAGCTGCTAGCCACTATCCTTTTAGCGCCGTAGAGAGATGTAAGAAAAAAGACTTTCTTTGTGACTATCTTGGAATCAGAGAAGGGGCTTCTGAAAATACTCTGTGTTGATGGGAGTCTTACCAACTCAACTCCTTGTAGGAATGGATTCAGACACTAGGAGAGGGTGTTTCTAATTATTCTTTGTTGCTCATGTCAGTGAGATCAGCAGAGTGCCATCCTTGACAGCTTAAACTTGGAAGCTAAGACAAGGTTGATTTCATCTTCTAGAAACACTAATCCATGATGTTTAAGGCAGACAGGATTTTCCTGGTATTCTCTTCCCCTTAAAAACAACAATCTCACACACACACACACACACACACACACACACACACGTTGAAGAACTAAAAGTAGTATCTACTTACATAATCTAGGTCTTGAAGCAACAGTTTACAGTGGCAAAACAAGGGCAGGTTTATAATTACTATAATCTAAGTTACAAAAATACAAAATGTAAGTTCAAAAATGGTGTCTGAGCTCAGACATGCACATGTGGTCAGCTTGGAAACATGATGAAGAAAGAGATGGCTGCTGGTGGTTTGACTGCAACAATGTTCCACACTCCTTCCTTCAAAATTTGCAAAATAGCCAGCCAGGAGCTGAAACACTATTGAAAGTAAGTTTCTATTTGCACATAGCAATCTTTAATTACTCCTACACACCATCAGCTCTTGTCCAGAAAGGAAATGTTTGTGCTCCCTTGTCATGCTGAAGTAAGTTGGGTATATTAGCTTAACTGCCTGTGCGGTAGTTATTCACACATCTATCCAACTCCCATTTAAATCTCATTAAACTATTTGATTCAATTTCCCCGTAGGAGGGAATTCCACAGATTAATTATGTTGTGTGAAGGAGTTAGTTATCTTTTTCTAAATTTATCCACGGTAAATTTGCTACCGATCTATTCCAGTAAATGACCACTGATTTGCTGTATCCTTGTATTTCAAGACTGAATATAAGGGAACCAGCCATCTGTCTTCACTAACTTCCTCATTATTTTACATTCTTCCTCTCGTGCCTTCTCTTGCTGTCTTTTCTAAACTAAATGATCCAAATCTGCCCTTGTATTTTATTTTATTTTAAAAACTGTTCTAACCTTTAAACGTTTTCATTCCCTCCTTGTGAACCATTTCAAGGTCACCAGTATCCTATTTCAAGTGAGGTACGGTTGACATGAAGAATTCACAATCTCATTCTTTTTCAGTTTCACATTTCCGTTACCCTCTTGTCTCAAGCCTACACCTTATTAATTCCTGTTCTGACCTAATGCAAGATGATGCTGAAAGTAGATCTGATTATTGGTTTCCTCTACAATCTTGTCTTGCTGGGCTGCTTGAAACAGAATGTACCCCACTAGAATTTTTCCCACAGATCTCTTTACTTCCTACAGCCACAATGCACTGCATTTCAAATTCTACCACAGAGGTGGGGAACCTGAGGTCATCCAGATGTCGTTGGCTCATGAACCCAATCATTCCTGACTATTAGCCATGTTGGCTGGGCTGATGTGAGCTGAAATCCCAAAACACCTGGAAGACCAATCCTGTTTTATCAACTTCCTACTCTTGTTTAAGCTTTTAAAAGTACTTATTTTTATTACTATTATTTATAAAATTTATATACTGGCCTTCAATCCAAGATTGTAAAGACTGTGGAGAGAATAACTGGGTGCACTCTTTGCACCTTGGATCAAATCTATGCTTCCAGGTGCCATAAGAAAGCTGCAGAGATAGTGCTGGATAGTGTGCACCCCAGAAATGATCTCTTTCAGCTTCTGCCTTCTGGAAGAAGGTACAGGGTTATAAAGACTAGGCCTAGCCGCCTGAGAAACAGTTTCTATCCAAATGCAATTTTGGTTTTAAACGCAGTGTAAGGTAGTCTCTATGTGAGTACAGTGGTACCTCGGAAGACGAATGCCTCGGAAGACGAAAAACTCGCAAGCCGAAAGAGTTTTTCATTTTTTGAGTTGCTTCGCAAGACGAATTTCCCTATGGGCTTGCTTCGCAAGATGGAAACGTCTTGCAAGTTTGTTTCCTTTTTCTTAAAACCGCTTGAAGAAGTGCAGTTGCGACTTGACTGTGCTTTGCAAGATGAAAAATTCGCAAGATGAAAAAACTTGCAGAACGAATTAATTTCGTCTTGCGAGGCACCACTGTATATTGTATTCAATTATGGGGTATCAGAGTTTTTAGGGGCTAACGAGGCTGGGATAGTTGGGATAGAAGGATTGTTGGTTTTTGCATGTCTGATGTAGATTTGTTCAATTTTGTTGTTCTGTATGGGACAATGACAATAGAGATTATCGTACAGGGCAGTCTACAGTATGAAAACACATACTGTAAAAATACATACTGAAAAAATACATTAATGTAATAACAAACAAAACAATGATTGCCCCACACAGTTTAAAAGGCCATAGCTTGTTTAATTCACCAAAGGCTTGGGAGAACAAAATATTATGCAAAATACGTATAGGATAATATAATGTGCATATTATATTAATATAGATATACTCATATACAGTATTTGGAATATTCTATTTCAAACAGTCATTTCTATAAGTCATCAACACTCTCATCCCTTGTTGACTTTAATTTAGGGACAATGAACCTTTGGTTCATTTGGTTGTTGTTGGACTACAACTCCCATCATCCTTAACCATTGGCTATCTTGGCTGGGGCTGATGGGAATTGGAGTCCATCAACATCTGGAGAGCCAAAGATTCCCCAGCCCTACTGTAATTCATGGGACTTTCTCCACTGCCTTTAACTAGGCATTGCGGGACATGAAAGTTCTACCCAAAGTGATAAATCTGCCATGGCTCATCCAAGACAACATGACAAACACAGAAGTGTGAATTGTAGGAGCCCTGTCGCTTTCATTCTTAGAATGCCTGACCACGTTTTCAACCAAGTTGCACGCACACACAAAAACATCTTTACAAAATGCCACCAAGACAACTGAATCAGAAGTGCCCAGGAGCTGGCAGAACAAGGCCATGGCAGTAGCGTGCAGCGAGTTACATGTGAGGAAAATTGTACAGCGGACTCCATCTGTACAATAGGGATAAAAGAAGAAGCAGGCTTGTTCTTACGCGCATCAGTGGAAGTGCTTGCATTATTCATGACTGCAGCCTCTTTCGCTCCCCCCCCCGAAAAAGCATTACAAATAAGGCATTTTCTCTCTCCGCAAAAGAAACCAAATCTGCAGTCCTTGCGCAGGCTGCTTCGGGTGTCATCTACAAACACTACGTCCCAAGAAACAGCGTGGGCTAGAAAGGCACTGCTCATTGACAATCTGAGATAACCAAGGGCTTTATTGATCTTCTTTGTCTCCTCCTTTTCCTCCACTAAGCGAAAGAAAGAATGAATGGTAAAGAGCCAGTGTCGAGATATACGGTATTCAAAAAAGAATTAAAAGAACATGCAGCAAAAGCATCAGTCATGGAAACAGTGAGCGCAGGATTATTTGCTCTCTGAGCTGCTGCAAAAATGCATTTTCCTTTCTTTGTACTCTATCTACAGGTGAGTTCTCAACCTTCAAAATTAACACACACCCCCCCAAAAAACCCCATATAGCTGCAGGGTGGGTTTTTTTTTAGAGATAACAACACAACACCCAACACCCAAACAGCCCAAAAGATTCTATCATTCTGCTATGTGTATAGAGTTCTCTTTGGAAAATAAACTGCCATTTCTATTCTTCAGCATTTTTCATTGGTATAAAACCACTACTGCAGGCAGGGAAGCTACACAGACATAATAAGAGGAGAATTATGTCTGGTGGCATTTGGAAAGTATTATTCCTTTCCCCACTCACCTTTTTCTTATTTTACTCCCTTCTCTTCCTAGTGTCATATACTGTATTTCTTTTTTAAAAAAGTAATCGAGATGAAATAAATGCTGATTATACTCCACGCAGCCCAACCATAAGAACTCATGACTGGACAATTAATACTCAGTAGCATATTGAAGTGGCAGTTAACGAATGGCATTTTATAAGCTGGGAAATAAATGACTAGAAGCCAGTTGTAAGATTAATTTATTAGCAGACTCTTCCGGGAGTTTACAGAGAGGAAGTTTCTTATCTTTAATGTAGATCCTATTCAACACAAAAAAAAACCCGGCAACAATTTGTTGTTGATAAAGGACAGCTATACATATAAAGGGCCCCATTACCTTCAGTAGCTTAGAGGTTCATCAAACCTAAATCCGGCCCTGGGTGTAAGGTAAAGGGTAAAGGGACCCCTGACCATTAGGTCCAGTCATGGCCAACTCTGGGGTTGTGGCGCTCATCTCGCTTTATTGGCCGAGGGAGCTGGCGTACAGCTTCTGGGTCATGTGGCCAGCATGACTAAGCCACTTCTGGCGAACCAGAGCAGTGCACAGAAACGCCGTTTACCTTCCCGCCGGTGCAATACCTATTTATCTACTTGCACTTTGCCATGCTTTTGAACTGCTAGGTTGGCAGGAGCAGGGGCTGAGCAATGGGAGCTCACCCTGTCGTGGGGATTCGAACCGCCGACCTTCTGATCAGCAAGTCCTAGGCTCTGTGGTTTAAACCCACAGCGCCACCCATGTCCCGTGGCCCTGGGTGTATTCGAGTACAATTGATTACCATGTGTACTAAACAAGCTGCATATGAGTCCAAGACACACATGCCTCTGCACCCCACGTTTACTGTAATCTCAGGAAAGTCCCAAGGCCCAGAGATACAGGTCTAGAGGGTCACATTTGGCCACTTGGCCTGCAGTTGACTACCTTAGACTTAAGGCTTTAATGCTATACAGCACACACATCCCTCCTCTCTGAACTCATGTGCAGTGGTACCTCAGGTTAAGAACTTAATTCGTTCTGGAGGTCCATTCTTAATATGAAACTCTTCTTAACCTGAGGTACCACTTTAGCTAATGGGGCCTTCCACTGCCGCCGTCGCGCAATTTCTGTTCTCATCCTGAAGCCAAGTTCTTAACCCGAGGTACTATTTCTGAGTTAGCGGAGTCTGTGATCTGAAGCGTCTGTAACCCAAGGTACTACTGTATAGGACTGCACTGTGATAACTGTAAAGCTAGCTTCTTTGGCATCTTTTCTGAGAGACGAGCACCGCTGGGACTGTCCTTAAGGCTATGTGATCTTATAATGGCAGATGGCTCACTGCCCGGCTGATCCCGAGTGCTTTTGGAAAGATACCAATATCAGGAAGATTTATGCACCTCTTCCTTCATTCAAATATGCTTTGTATTATAATCAATCAACATGAGCAATACCGGACAAAGAAGGAAGCTTCTCGGGTTAAAGAAGGTAGTGAGAATGAATTATACAAATCTGATGTTATCAAATTTAGGCTGGAAATCAGACAAAGGACCTAAACGTAGGGCTACATAAATAAGCAGCCCCAATCAGTCAGCTGAGGCTGAATTTAAGGATTATTCTTATTATAAGCACTCATAAAATTTGCAGTCTCCTGATGTTTGGCTCAAAAACAAATTCTAATTGATTGCTTAACCAATTAAACTTCATTAACAAAATAATTCTTTCACTGGGTGACTGGCCTATTTTAACTGTTAGATGTATAATCCGTTAGATGTTTGCATGGCAAGACTCAGTGGCTGGCATTTATCTTCAGAGACAGCCCAATGCTGATATATGGGTTTGAAAGTATTTGTTGGTTTCACTTTATACATTTCTACCGTATCTTTTAGGGCAAGCACTCACAAGGAAAATATTAAAAGCAAAACAAACAAACATTGGATTAAAAACATATTTAACTGGCCAAAAATAAAACAAATGAAAAGCTTGGTAGAATTACAATAAGTCTTTTTGGACTACATAAAAACTACGAGGCAGGAGGTCCTAGAGTTCTAGGGGGAAGGAATTCAACAATTGTGCAGTCACAACTAAAAAGGCCTTCCCGCAGGAAGCCACCAGCAGAGGCAGATGTAGGGGACAGCAATCAGTACAGCTGCACTGGGTGCGAAACCCCAGGGGTGTCACAGGCGTGCCACAACTATTCTGTAGAATGGAGTATGAGAGGCAGGGGGCAAGGAATTTTGGTGTTGCACAGGGCACTGCTGAAATTTGAGACTCCAGGGTCCGCCATTGTCACCAAGCTGATCAACCTTTGATGATGCTCTTTAGCATTCACATTCACATGCATAAGCCTTGCATTTAGCCATTCATACAAAGACAAGGCACTGTGGCCAATGTATTGCTGTAAATGTTGTTGCTTTTACAAGCATAGTCTTAATTAGCTTCCCAAGATATTGGCTATTCCCCTCCAATACATGTGTACATAAACATTTCTGTGTGTCGTGTGGGCTTGTATTATATGAAAAACGACGACTTATCAAACTCATTTCAGGCAGGAATGAGGCACCGTTTCCTTTTTAAATTGATGTGTTTTTAATTAAACAACTAGCTTTGATCAGCTTCATCAAATGGATTCTCCCCCCTTTTTTTAAGAAAGCAAGGATTTAGTGATGCAGACCAAATAATCCTATTCCTGACTAGCATTTCGCAGTGAGAACTCATGTTTTGCTTCTCATTAATATCGTTTGTGATGCTCTGAAGAGTGGTTTTTGTTTGTTAAGTGCTGCCGCGGAGCCAGCAGAGGAAAGCTAAGAAGTTTTTGCAGAGCCTGGTGCAAGAACACAAGCGGTGACCTTTCTCTCCCCCCTCTGAACAAAAAAAGTATTTGTGCAGTTGAAAGCACAATTTAGGAAACGATAAACTTGAGCACATGGGAGCGAATGTGTAGCTGTTTGGAAATAAAAACACTTCTAAAAACACCTGTGGTTTCCAAGAGCTTGCCAGACAAACCCAGTTGGAGCAATGCAAGTGAAAGACAAATGCTATACAAACATTCATCCTGCCAAGTGCGGCAGAACCACTGAGAAATGCTAAAACATGTGTCATGCATTCTGAATTTTAGCAATGGGTGCCTCCAGACAGTCCTCATTTTCTGTCATAGACCGACAAATTCAGGTTGTGCAATTATGGTTGATTAGGAGGTCTTGCACAGCAAGTCCGTTTCTCAAAAAATATCAGCCTTTTGTGATAAGTAAAGGACAGAGAAATGCATGGGGAAATGTGGAAACTGGAGGATGTGAATGCAATATCCTCTACCCACCCCACAAACAAATCACAATGAATGTCATTCAAATAGGCAGAGGTGTGCAGATATATCAGGATCCTCAATAAAAAAAATCATCTGTAAGCATCCAATATTACATGGTGGGACACAGTCAGGGCTGTTTTTAGCAGATGTGGCGCCGGGGTGCAAATATCTGCCCAGCACCCCCAAATTACCACGGATAGTGTTGGGTTGGTCGTAGCTGCGCACTGCCAGCCATCCGGGGGGCACAACTCTCCCAAATGCCACTGTGGGAGGGTGATCCCCACAGAGGCTTGGGAGTGAAGTTGTGCCCCTCCCAAGCCTCCGCGGGAGGAGAGTGCAGCTTCCCTCCCAAGCCTCCTTGGGAGGAGAGCGATCCCTGCAGAGGCTTGGGAGGGAAGCTGCGTGCCCGCCAGCCTTATGGTTGATAGGGCACAGCTGGCGGGCATGAAGGGAAAGGGGAGGCCGCCGGCAAAGCCCCACAGCTGCACTTGCTGGGGCGCCCCTGAGAGGCTGGCGCCCTGGTGCAATGCACCACTAAGCCCTATGGGAAAGATGGCCCCAGACACAGTCCTACAGTGGGGCTAGCCATTCATTTATTTTAAGAAAGCAAAATCCCACTGACTCTAATGCAAATTCTCTATTTCATTTGGCATTGTTTTAAGAGTCAGTATCTAAACAGCTTTAGGAGCAATGATAATTGGTGGCAGCTGTATTCTTTGATTTACATTTTTCAGCATGCAACCCATGCACGACAGATCACATGTGGGTCCTGAGGCATTTTTCGTGTGTTCAACTTAAAACTTTGAGAATTCTAACTCTCTTTTTCAAAGTAAGTTCCTAGCTCTTCTGCCCCTGTGAGAGATAACATGGCATGTTAAGAAATCAAAAGGAAAGGACGTGAGGCGGAGGGTCTGATTTCATTCATGTTTTTAAACCTCTTGGTTCCATAAATCAATACAAAGGCCATTTTCAGAAGTGTACATTTTGCCTCTTTTCACTTCTCCTCCCATTTTGGCAATGTTCCCAAAATGACACAGTCCAATGTTTACCACAAAAAAAAACCAGAGTCTTGTGGCACCTTCAAAACTAAAATAGTTACAGCGGCATAAGCTTCCACTGAGCAGTTTCCCTCATTTAATGGCTTAAATAACAAAACTAGGACCTTGTAGAAAGCATGGGCTCTACGTCTGATAATCTCCAAAGTTTCTGCAGTGAGGAACTTAAAAGAGGATATCAGCACAGAAGAAGAGAGAGTATTTTTTAACATTTCACATTTCCAGGTAAAGCTGGAGGAAAACCCTTGTCTGAAACCCTGGAGTACCACTGACAATCAGTGTAGACCAGAGATGAGGAGTCTGTAGTTCTCTGGATATTATTGGACTTCAACTTCCATCAGCTCCACCCAGAATGGTCAGTGATGGGCACTGTAGTCCAACAATAAAAGGAGAGCCATAAGCTCCTTATTCTTCGTAGGAAATACTGAGCTAGATAAAACAACCATCTGATTTGGTGTAGTACAGCTTTCCCTGTTCCTATAGTTAATGTTTCTTCTTGGAGTGGGGTATTAAATTTCCATGTTCGTTGTCTTCAGGACATCCCATTGCCAAGGCAATCAAAGAAAGATTAAGGCTGCCAAGCACACCGAAGGTTATACCCAAAGTAGGGGTGAATTCAGTGAATAATTATTAGGGATAATACATTGCTGAAATGTATTTTCAGAAAGCTAAGGTTAAGGAGCAAATCCTACACAAATCTGGAGTGGAGTCCCTAAGAAGGTCAGATGGTGCCTTGTATGCCTCCTTCCAGCAACTCCTGCAGCCAAGATGGTGCCAAACATATTGTTCTGCTTTCCTTTGGCCTATATCAGCGAGGCCAAGAGAGAATTCTTGTCATCTGGGCAGCTCAGGACTTCCAAACCCACTGTCCAGGTTTGTGCCCTGGGGAGTGTCAGGAGTTCAGCCTACACCCTGGCAGAGACACATGCCCGACTGGCATGTTCTCTCCCTCCTGGTTGATCGTTCGGGAGCTTCAAAAGCTTTCTTCAGCCTGAACATCACAGCGACCGATGCCAACCGACACCAGCACACTTAGGAATCCGCAGAGTTTGCTCAGTTGTGTAACAGGCCTCAGCAACTCAGCATTTTGGCTAATCTACTTTATTTACATATAAACACACACGGAGCACTGCAACATGGCTCCCTCTCTCTCTAGCATCAGACAGCAAAGAGAAAAAGAATAAAGGACAATAGTCCCACTTCACAGAACACAGTAACACAAACATCCTGTCTCTGTCACTTCCCACTCTGTGGAGTCAAAACATATACCGTCATGTGATAGACAAAAATCCTATGACTGCAGTCATGGAGCAGGAATTCTAATAGGGAGGTCACATTGGTGCTGGTAAAGCAGTGGTTTGACTTCACCCCTGGAGGCACACTCCATTGTCTCTCGAGACAGACAGATGCCAACAACAACAAAATGCATTACAGAAAAGCAAGTCCTATACTCCGCTAATGTTCTTTAAGTACCTTATTTTGGGGTCCTTGTAAATAAAAATAGACACATTAATTACTATTAGAATATAGCAGTCCAAGCTCTTAAGTATGCATGAACACAATACGTCTATGCAAATATTTTAAAACAAACTAGCCTGCTATGAGTCAGTCCCTTTGAAATCAATTCTGTCCCCCAATACCAGGGAGACTTTTGAGGTTTCTTTCTTTCCTGAATGAAGTTGTTGTTGTTTTTAAGCACAATCCTATGTATGTCTACTTAGAAATATGTCTCATTGAGATCAATGGGATTGCTCCCAGGTAAATCTAATTAGGCTTGCAGCCTGAATCACTGAATATCGAGTTTGAAGATGGGGGACACCAAGTTTGTTCTACTCAGCAGGAGTGCAAGAATCCAAGCCGTGTGGAACCAATGGGATTTCTCTATCTAAAGGGATCAGCAATTGCAGAAGCAGCAAGCTCACCACATTTGCCTTTTACGGAAGGACTGTAGCTCAATGGTACAGCATCTATCTTGCATGCAAATGGTCTCAGGTGTTTCCACATAGGGCTGGAAAGCCTAGAGACTCCTGCCTGAAAGTCAGAGTGGACAATGCTGTGCTAGATGTACAAATGGCCTGACTCAGTCTATGTAATCCCAATGTTAAGTAATTTCAGGAGGATGCCCCCAGGTGTCCCAGAGTTACCTCAGAGTTCACCTGGGGAATCTCTAATACTAAAGGGGATTAAAAGCCCGACTCATCACAGGACTCTTCAGGTCGGCTTTGCACATAAAGTGAATTTACTGGCTCGCCACCAAGCTGACAACTCAGAAAAATGTTGATATAAATGATCGTACACTCCCCAGCCTTCCCTTCAAGCACTCAGACACAGACTTACATTCCAACAACCCTCGAGGCTCAGTCCCCAATCCCCACACTAAGGCTGTAAATAGATTGGAAGCACTTTTGTCAATTAGAGTCTCTCTTGCTCTCCTTCTCCAGCTCAGTTTCACTCCACAGTAGTCAATCTCACTCACTTTAGGGTGACCACAACCCCACTTTATCCTAGCATGGTACATCACTGAGCATTGTTTTAGAACCACCACAGTGGTCTTCTTCTTCTTCTGGCCCACCTGTCTTTGCATCCAGACAAACAGCAAGCAGGATGCAGCAGGATGTTGCTCCTTGTATTAGCTGCCCGTGACTATTGCCATCCACTGGTCTGCCGGTTCTTTTTCTTCACACCCTCTTTCTTCCCAGCCAAACCCTCTCAACTCCCACTGCCATCATCATCTAAAAGGCCCAGAGACTGTTTGTTGTCAGAAAAGGCTCAGAAAAAGAGGGTTGACCTTTCTGAGGAAATAAAACAGAAGAGCAAAGGCTGGAAAGGAAGGGAAAATGAGAGAGGACTACATCCTGGAAACAGGTGATTGTTAAAATGAGCTAGGGTGGAAGATCTATATTAGCCAACTGGAAACCAAGGAAGCTTAGAAACTGTGGCTAAACGAAGTGTCTGCTCTTTTGGGAGCAGTCTGTTGAAAATGCCTTGCTTCAGCCTTGACTTCGTCTCCTATATGCTGCTCCGTAACTGGCTGCAAGCTTCCCAGTTGGACCTACCCTATGAAACCACCTGCTGTTGTTAACTACATTAGAGGAGGTCCACACAAACTCCTTCACACGTTAAATTATGAAGGGGTGGTCGTCTTGAGCCGGTGAATGGTGCACAGCAAGCACACACACTTTATGTTCAGTGGCTATGAGAAGCAGTATTGCACCGGTAGAGATGTACAGGCATAGAACTCCTCTGCACAAAGGATTGGGCTAGAATCCCCTCTTGTATGGAAAAGCCCAATATGCAAAGGGCCACTAAATATGCAGCTGGAAGTGGACATGTCTGGTGCAAAGATGGCTCTAATCAATGAAAACCAGAGAGCCCCTCACATGTGCTTTGAAGTGATTTCTGGAACCCACCTTAGTTAGCAGAGAGCTAACTAGCATGGCAAGACACAGGTGGCCCCGGGGGGTAAACCACTGAGCCTAGGGCTTGCCGATCAGAAGGTCGGCAGTTCGAATCCCCACGATGGTGTGAGCTCCCGTTGCTCAGTCCCAGCTCCTGACAACCTAGCAGTTCAAAAGTACATCCAAGTGCAAGTAGATAAATAGGTACCACTCCGGCAGGAAGGTAAATGGCATTTCCGTGTGCTGCTCTGGTTCGCCAGAAGCAGCTTAGTCATGCTGGCCACATGACCCGGAAGCTGTACGTCAGCTCCCTCAGCCAATAAAGCGAGATGAGCACTACAACCCCAGAGTCGGTCACGACTGGACCTAATGGTCATGGGTCCCTTTACCTTTACCTAACTAGCATGGCATAGACATTGGGCTAATTCAGACTACAACCTGATCCTGAGTTCATGGCATGCTGTTGATTCATACTCTCATTACACCAGGGGCCTTTGTTGAAGACAAAAGGTTGACCAAGCCCAGGTAGATAGCAAGGCTCCTAGCACCTACCATTGGCCAGTCCAGCAGTTTCATATTGCCTGCTTCACAGGGGCTGATATGGCACATGTTTATGCCTTTATGTCCCTAAAGAGAGTCCTGAAACCTCAGCCTGCACAGTCCTAGATAACCTATCAAGCTAGGTAGAAGCCCCAGGCGAAAATTGTGCTCACAGCCCAATGGAGTTCCAGTTGAATGGAAGCAGCAGCCTCGCTGTGCAAGATTGCAGCTGAGGATCCACAGGGCTCATTCTTAAAGCCCACCACCCATTAGCCGGCTGAATTCTTTAGAAGTGCCGCTGGTAATAAAATTCCCTTTCATCCCTGAATAGTTTGCTGGATGCTAGAAATTTTACTTCAGAGGCAGAGCTGAGAAGACAGAGCAGCAAAGTACATCTGGAGCAAGATCTCGACACACAAATATTGCTGTGTCGAGATCCCGTAACCACCCCCTCGTCAATGAATGAGACACAAGGACATGGAATTTAGGTTAATGTTATTGGGCAAATTTAGGCCTCAACTATATTGGTTACAGAATGTGAGCGGTATTGATTTAGGCATTGGAACTGACCCGTCTATATCTGACTCCTGCCCATCACGCAGGGAGTTCAGTAGTGGTCAACCACCTGTAGGGGAAGCTCTGTTGATGCAAACCAACTCGAGCTCTCCCAGGTTTCCCGACGGGGTCATGACATGGCCCTAGCTCAGCCCCAGACTTTGGACAAGATCCACATCCCGGATTCCTTTAACATTCCTTAAGCTTGGAGGGGCAGGTGATGGCCACACCTCCCCTCTCCCATCACAAGATCAACCAATGCCTAACTGCCAAACCTTACAAAGTTGTGACGATTGCCATGAGGTAGGCGAAAACCAAATGGCCCATGCCAATCTGCCAAGTGGAAAAATTCCTCAATGGCAACCAACTGCTGTCCATAGCAAGGCCAATGTCAAAACCTGCAAATTAGGGAGGGCAGGAGACGGAGAAAGTGAGGAGAGAGGAAGCTCTCTGGCTCACACTTTTGTTTAAATGGGGCCTGGGCACGCCTCCCCAGCCAGCGGATTGGCTGGCTGGGTGATGGCATGATGGGAAGCCTCCAGGTGATGTGGGACTCTGTCCCCCGTCCCCGGAGGGTAGTGGGTGGCCACGTGGTCCACCGCAACTCTTCCCCACTGGGAAGTGGAGCAGACTTGCCACCATTTTGCTTTTATCTGAGCAGCCTTCACCATGCCCTGCCATTAGGATTTGTTCCTAGGACTGCCTCCTTTTCATAGCATGTGCTTCTGGGCCCTTCACAACAGTTTTACATCCCAGAATGTTAGGAGCTGAAGCTTTTCCCATTTCCTGTGCCCAGGTAGCAAAAGCAAGGGGTGCTGGAGCATCTAGGATTCAGACTGCGGTTATAGGCTCAGAATAGGGGACATTAGGAAGACGGCAGCCTTGAGGGCAAGCTTATTTCTTCTTTCGCCATGTGTCAAATGGTAGGAAGGAAGGGAACTTCTCTAATCCTGGCGTTGCACTTTCTTTCTTTTCATCTTGTTACTCCAAAACTCTTGGAAACAAATTAATCAACTCCCTACTGTCTTAATGCTTTTCTTAGGATTTTGGTGCATTTTGTGTCATAGATTAATTTGTATCATTTAGTTCTTGACTTACGAATCAATCTCTCTGGTTCCTGTCCTTTTGAGGAAGGGAACAAGGTTGTTCTTTGAATCTTAACTTTTTTTTTACTGTTGTCATTTCAGAGCCAGCATTTCCATAAAATGTATGGAACTGTAGGAATGGCGGAGAAATTTGAATCCATTCTCATTTAAAGGCAATCTTACCCAGTTTGCACTTTCTGAAGCACAGTGCTAACCGAGACACAGCCATCCTTTGAAATTTGCACTTCTCCACATTTTGCAATGAAGTTCTCCGATAATGTGTACAGAGATGCATGTACCAGAATAAACTGTGCATTAAAATGTATGTATTAACAAAAATATCAAAAGCAAAAGCACGTACACTGAGGGGAATCACACCCAAAAAAATGTGTATAGCAGAAGAAATTCACACTAAAATGCTGGTGAATAAATGACTTTTTTTCAAAAGGAAATCACACACTAACACAGAAATGCGTTAAGGGAGCTGTGCCTGGAGGAAGAACTGTGAGGGGAGAGACTTCATCAGGCAAAGCCTTCTTCCACCTGTCTTGCTCCACCCCCTAGTCTCTGCTTCTCAATTTGTATTATATTATTTTATACATTGTGGCTTGCTGTTGTTTTATTGATTGTAGTTTAGAAATTATTTATTGTAATTGTTAAGAGTGAATTTCTGTTTCATTTTTATATGCTGATATTATTCTATACTATTCCAATGATTGCTGAATGTTACTTTTTGATGCTGGTTGCTTATTTTTTAATCACATTTTTGTACTGCATTAGATTGTTATAAGGTGTACATTCCTTGTTTCTTCAGCTTGTAAACCGCCTTGGGTATTGTAAGATAGAAAGACGGTATACAAATTAAAAGTGGTGATGATGATGATGATGATGATGATGAAATGTGGAGAACTGAACTTTGGTTTGGAAAAATGAAAGGCTAGCCATGATTGTTATGTTCTGCCTCTATGGTCGGAAGCAGAAATTCTTCTGAACACCAGCGGCTGGGGGCCACCAGAGAAGAAAGTGCTCTTGTGTTCTTGCTTGCAGCTTTCTCCACAGGCATCTGGTTGGCCACTGTGATAACAGGATGCCGCTGGCCTGATCCAGTAGACTATAATGTTCTTACTGATCATGATGTGGACATACTTGAAGGAATTTCAAATGGACGCTCCAGCATGAAACTGCTGGATTACAGTTCCACAAAAGGTTTTATTTATTTATGCCAATTCCAGTGCTTTTTTCCGGGGGGTGTAGGGGCAGACATACCCCTAAACATTTTGTGAATAGAAGTTTGGCCTCATTGAGGGGCAATATTTCAATACGAGTAGGAAAATGAGAGTACAGTTGTACCTCGGGTTAAGAACTTAATTCATTCCGGAGGTCCATTCTTAACCTGAAACCGTTTTTAACCTGAGGGACCACTTTAGCTAATGGGGCCTCCCGTTGCCACTGTGCCACCAGAACACAATTTCTGTTCTCATCCTGAAGCAAGGTTCTTAACCCGAGGTACTATTTCTGGGTTAGTGGAGTCTGTAACCTGAAGCGTCTGTAACCTGAAGCGTTTGTAACCAGAGGTACCACTGTAAAGTGGTACCTCTGGTTACGAACTTAATTCGTTCTGGAGGTCCGTTCTTAACCCGAAGCTGTTCTTAACCTGAGGGACCACTTTAGCTAATGGGGCCTTCTGCTGCCACCACACAATTTCTGTTCTCATCCTGAGGTAAATTTCTTAACCCGAGGTACTACTTTCGGGTTATCAGAGTCTGTAACCTGAAGTGTTTGTAACCCGAGGTACCACTGTACCCCTAAACATTTTTTTAAGAAAAAAAGCAGTGGCCATTTCTAAACCCACCCGAGAAGCCCAAAGCAGAGTAGAACAGTTTTCCTTTCCCACCCCAGATGTTAATTAGCTCCGCATTGCCAACTTGACAGCTTCGCAACTGATGACGTTTGCATGCCTTCTGGTTCCAATTGATTTCTCACTATCGTTTTTGTGTTTCGTTTCCCTTTGACCCCACTGCTTACTACTCCCTTCTTGTGGGTGGGTTTATATATTTCTGGAAACAGATGCTTACACTTCATGCATCTGATCAAAGTGGACTCCAGCCACAAAAGCTTACGTGATAATAAAAACGGTTCGACAAGAGACTGTTGTTTTCACCTGGATTCATCATAGACTCTTACAAATATACCTACAGTGGTACCTCTGGTTAAGAACTTAATTCATTCCGGAGGTCCGTACTTAACCTGAAATTGTTCTTAACCTGAGGTACCACTTTAGCTAATGGGCCTCCTGCTGCCACTGCGCCACCGCCGCATGATTTCTGTTCTCATCCTGAGGTAAAATTCATAACCTGAGGTACTACTTCCAGGTTAGCAGAGTCTGTAACCTGAAGCATTTGTAACCTGAAGGGTTTGTAACCCGAGGTACCACGGTATTTAAAGAGTGGGAAAGGCAGATGGCAGAGAATGAACCTCACCCACTATCTATGCAGGTTCTCATCCTCCTGCTCAGGAAACGACAATTTATTTCCTCTTGGAAAACAAGTACAGTTCTCTGAGGAACAGAATGTCCCAGGCCTGGTTTCTGAAAGTATGAGCAGATGCGATGGTACAGATGGAAGACGTGTCAGGAGTATCCTTGGCGATATCCTTGGGGCAAAGCAACCAGATGTCCTTGATTGTCCAGGATAATAAAGAAATAATGCCACCTATTCTGGGAAGATGGCAGACCGGGAGGTATCATAATTGTTATGCATTACAAAACATGACGGGAGCTACATTGCCAGCCAGGGCTGCACACGCCACACTAAAATTCTCATCACAGCCACAATTTGAAGAAGACGTACTAATGGTGGCCATGAATGATAAATAAATAATACGCCGATAAATAAATAATACAACAGCAAGGTTCAGTGTAGTTAAACATGAATGTCAATAGCAGCCATTCATCTTCTGCTTATTGTCTAGCTCATACCTTGCTTCCCTTAGCAGTGGAAGAATTCGGCAATCTTATTCCCTATATCCATGCACCTGAGCAGTAGCAAGCGGTGACTGCAGGGGCCTTGAAACCTGTGCACTATGGGGGCTGAAACCAAGAAAGGGGGGTGGAGTTTGGGAATCCAAAGGGTTCATAATTACAATTTATTTCGTTTTTTACTTCGTTTGTTATTGTTATATAAATTGGGAAATTCGTGGAAGGGAATCTTGGTCGATCTTAGAAAAAATGTTTTAAGAATAAGAACTGATGTATAAGTTCGATGATAAGGTTATCAAAAACAAATTGAAGGAAGGGCTGAGAAATACTGTAAAATTAATGAATGTTAGAATGATGACGGTTTAGATATTAAGTGGTTTATAGCAGTAATGTTTAAGTTAAAAGAAAAGAAAGGTTAAAAACTAAATGAAATTAACGGGAAAGGATTTGCTGAATAAATAATTTGAAATTGGAATACAGAAAGGGGAGGTAGGAGGAGGTCAGCGAAGTAAGGTATAAGAAAATAAGGGATCGAAATTATACTTGTTTTTTTTTCTGTGTCGTGTTTGTTTTCTTTATATAATTTCTGAAACTTTAATAAATATCTATTAAAAAAATAAAATAGAAACCTGTGCACTATGACTGGGTCAACCAAATGCAATAGAGCAGGGATGTCCAACAGGTTGATCATGATCGACTGGTCGATCCCCGGGAGGTTTCGGTCGATCGCTGGCTCCTTTTCCTTTGAGGCGGCATAAGAGCACCCTGCCCCACCCCCTCGCCCCGTCCTCCATTTCCTCATGATCGCTGGAATGGAAGACAGAGTTTTCACTGTGAGGCAGATTGATTCCTTAGTGATCATCGCGTGAGCGACTTTTGACATTTACCTCTGCATAACTGGACTTTTCTCCCTAAAGAAAGCTCAACAACTTTGCCCTAACCTCCCCCCCCCCAAAAAAATGGGACATTGCTCCCTAAAAAACAGTCCTGAAACACCCCCTCCCCCAAAAAGGGGTAGATCACGGTCAGTTTTTTATTCTGTGAGTAGATCGCAGTCTCTTGGGAGTTGGACATCCCTGCAAAAGGAGACAAGGTTTCTTTATATTTACATTTGCATAGCGCAGCAAATGCTGGCAGATGCATCCCCCCCCTTCACCCTTTGTAGACATATGGTATTCTAGGCTCCACTCTTACCTCTGTGCACATCTTTGAACATCTGATTGCCTTCAGCAACATAGTTCATGCTAATGAAATGGTTCCAAAAATGAGAAGCGCAACATTTTCAATTCCAATGTGCAAATGTCGCTGAGCCCAAATTTCTCAGAAGACATTTTTCAGAGGAAATTTGCGAGAATTTCCCCCTTTTTAAAATGGTGGCGACCATCGTTTTCTCCCACCACCATCCCCTGCACACATGCATGTGCACATGCGTGCACACGGTGCCCCAGAATACCTCTAGGTCTGGGGACGATGTGGATGATGCAGGATGATGACCAGGCTGCTAACACATTTGCTGCTAACACAGCAGACACATACACACACACACACAAAAAAAATCATATGAAAAAGAAATAAGATGTGCTAGGGAGCCCTTCTGGTGGTTAGCAGTTAATAAATACAACAATTTCTTGCTGTTTTCTCTAACTTCCTCAGTGTTTACTATATCAAAGCCAACCTGCTATCAAAATGATAGCATGAGCATTAACAGTATGATACATTTTTTCTAGGATGAGGGGGGTGGGGACCTGTGGGATTCCAGATGTTTCTGGACTCATCAGCTCCAATGAACATGGCCAATTGTCCCACTTCATGGAACACAGTAACACAAACATCCTGTCTCCGTCACTTCCCACACTGTGGAATGAAAACATACACCGTCATGTGATAGAAAACAATCCCATGACTGCAAACACAGAGCAAGAATCCTAACAATTATTACTCCAGAAACATCTGGAAATACATAGGTTCCCCAGGTCTAGGACAATAAATAGACAGACTACATAGTGAGTTTTCACTTCCTTTCAGCAAAAGTCTCCTCCTTCAAACAGATCCTTTTCTTCACCACCAAAGGATCCACACAACAAGAGGTAATTATGTTATTTATTGAGAAGCATGGGTATTTCTTAACACCCCAGCTCTCATAGCACACAGATGCTTCATGCACAAATCCCAGTAGAGTAGAACCCTCTGCAAATAGTTGTGCAGAATGTAGTATTGTTCATTGTTAATATCAAGTGTGATGCTATTCATTGTGCCCCCCTCCATTTTCTAACTGGGCCCTCATTTAGAGGATTTCTGTCCCCCAATTTCCAACCAGATTCTGAAAACAGTTTTGGATGTTACAGTAAGTATAAAAGGTAAAGGGACCCCTGACCATTAGGTCGAGTCGTGACCGACTCTGGGGTTGTGGTGCTCATCTCGCTTTATTGGCCAAGGGAGCCGCCATACAGCTTCCAGGTCATGAGGCCAGCATGACTAAGCCGCTTCTGGCGAACCAGAGCAGTGCACGGAAACACCGTTTACCTTTCCGCTGGAGTGGTACCTATTTGTCTACTTGCACTTTGACATGCTTCCGAACTGCTGGGTTGGCAGGAGCAGGGACCGAGCAGCAGGAGCCCACCCTGTCGAGGGGATTCAAACTGCCGACATTCTGATCAGCAAGCCCTAGGCTCTGTGATTTAACCCACAGCACCACCCGTGTCCCACAGTAAGTATAGGGTGGGATTAAAAAAAAAAAAGAGTGATCCTTCCATCTTCTTTCTGAAATTCCAGAGTAACACGCAAACCATGTTCAATAAGAAGCCCAAGGGAAAGGTAAATCCAGCCAATCTGCATGGACTATTGTTAACAGACAAGATTAGGCCAGGAAAGCAAACACCACAGAAGAAAATGAGATTTGGGATTCCTTAATATTTGCACTGGTTTAGCCTATTTTTAAAAATTCAAATTGCATGTCACTTTCCTTCAAATCACAGCAGGTCTGCAACATCACATTTGTTAAATCCTCATGACTTTAATGCAGCTACCTGTCTGTGTGAAAACCCAGTCACTCTAGTTTTTCTTTGCATGTCTGATCCAATCGCCATGGCCTTTATTCATTGCCCAGCTGCCTCTTTTAATAGTGCTCTTGTTCTTGCAAGTGCTCTTGGCAATAGTCTGTCTTCAAGGCAGTGGCTCCAAGGTGCACTGGTGAGGCATACGAATAACACCATGCATAGCTGAACTATGGAATGTGATACAATGGAATGCGGTGGTGGTTGCCAACTTGGATGAATTTAAAAGAGAACGAGACAAATACATGAAACATGAGGTTATCCATGGCTACTTGTCATGATGGCTATATAATACCCACAGCATCACACAAAGTATGCTTCTGCATAGCAGCTATGAGGGGAAGAGTGGTACATGCCTTGGTAATCTTGCACTTGGACTACTGGGGCTACCTTTGAAGGTGACTTGCAGACTGGTGACTGGGAGTGGCTGCTGGGACCATATAACACCGATCCTGAAAGACCTACATTGGTTCCCAGTATGTTTCCAAGCACAATTCAGTGTATTGGTGTGAACTTTTAAAGCTCTAAAAGGCCTCAGACCTGTATACCTGAAGGAGTGTCTCTACCCCCACAGTTCAACCTGGGCACTGAGGTCAGCTCTAAGAGCCTTCTGGTGGTTCTTTCATTGCGAGAAGCGAAGTTACGGGGAACCAGGTAGAGGGCCTTCTCGGTAGTGGTGCATGCCTGTGGAATGCCCTCCCATCAGATTTCAAAGAGATGAACAACTACACAACACTCCAAAGACAACTGAAGGCAGCCCTGCATCAGGAAGTTTTTAACATCTGATGTTTTGTTGTGTTCTTTTATATTCTGTTGGAAGCTGCCCAGGGTGGCTGGGGAAACCCAGTCAGTTGTTGCTGTTGTTGCTGCTGCTGCTGTTGTTGTTGTCATTATCATCATCGTCATCAGCATTACAGGACATTTTGCACATATGCATTTTTCCTGCGGTTGCTTTTAGAGCAAGTTCTTATTCTTCAATCAAGTAAGAGATTGTTTTCTATGAGACTTAGTTACCGCTGTGGCCCATGGGGTCAAAGAGCATGCTGACAACTGTAATTATTCTCTACAGGAATCCATCTTAAGGAACAGCATTTATTTGTAATTTAGATAATCAAATGTTTGTCTGAATGATAATGAACTCCAGATAAATAACAGTGATCTGTTTAGCAATGTAACTCTCAGGATCAAGCCCACTTCCCCTGTAGTCCCACTCTCTTCTCCAGTTTTGTCCTTACTTTCTCAACCAGGCAACCATCTCCATCAATCATACAAAACTTTCAATATGTGTCACTGGATTAATCCCAAGGGAACCACAAAGCAATCCATTCACGTAGCTCTGGCAGAACGCTGCACTATTTGCATCGTGGTGTTTTGGCAGCAAGAAAAATGGACGAGGAACTCTTAATTCCTGAAGATGCATTTATTCTGCCACTACCCACAGGAAACCAGTTTGCTACATGATATACTCCTCATTACTTTCATTTGTCTCAAGAGTGCGCTCTTCATGTGGCTGTGGAGCACATGGAGGAACAGCATCCCATATCAGCAGAGAAGAGGCTAAGAAGATGGACTTCTTGATAGGAGAGACAATAACATAAACTGGTAGCAGTCTGGTGCTGACATGAATCTAATACAAGACCTCAGTCAAGTTATCTGCCTAATCTCATCTTTTACCATCTTTTCCTGATTCACTTAAGTAGACCACTGTTTCCTAAACTTGGGTCTCCAGCTGTTTTTGGACTACAATTCCCATCATACTTGACCACTAGCTAGGGATGATGGGACTTGTAGTCCAAAAACAGCTGGAGACCCAGCTTTGGGAAACACTCAATTGGACTGTTTCTCCCAATGCAGCTGGCATGTAGGGAGCCATGTGTGCTGCTTCCACATGACTGGCACGTCACATGATGAGCTGTTTCCTGTGTACTATCTCACCCCGCAAAGCATGTGCTTTCACGCTGCAACAAAACTGATTCCCAGAAATGTTTGGAGTGGAGGCAATCTACTAATTGGGGGATGGCTCACATCCTGTGCCAAACTACTTGGGCAGAAACACAGTTCAGTTGTGTGATAACGAGTACAATTATTGCACATTATTCTCCATAGAGGCTACATGCCATTTACTCCATTTTCTGAAGGAATTTCCTCACATTTGAACACTAAACAGCAGCAGCAGCCAACACTGTTGAGGGCCTGGTGACAGACGTTTCAAGCCAAACAGAACACATTTAGAGACAATATTAGAAGATTGCTCCTAAGGCTTGTTTGGAGGCATGGCTTACAAGGAAATAACTTGGTGATTAAGGTCAACCCTATAACAGCACTGCAATATGGGGTCCCAGTCACTGTGTAGAAGTGGTTTTGTGTTGTGTTCCAGATGAACCAAATCTCTGCTAAAGTCAATGGGCGTAGAGAGACCTTTGTCTAGTGGTAGCTGATGCCCATTGGGACTAGTAGGGAGGGAGGTAGGGTGACCAACAGCAGGTGGAGACAAAGCCAATGACCAGCAGAGGCAACTAATTCTAGTTTTCTCCCAATCCTCCTCCCTGCTGAGTTCTACAACACTAAAACCCAGGAGGAGGAAGCTGTCAGGCTGTGCTTTCCCCTGGACTGGTTGTCAATAACAAGGCAAACAGATAGGGGCTAGGGCTGGGCGATATATCAAAATATCACCCAAAACCGGTTTGAAGTCCATATTGTGATATCGGTTTCATAATTTTTGACCTGGCAATATATTGCAAGTCATGATGGGTGTGAGCACGCACATGTGTGCGTATATACTATGCAAAAATCACAATGTGGGAAAACAGTGAAGCCAGCCATTGCCTCTACATAGCACCATCCTCATTTCAGACACTGAAAGATCAGTATACCACAATGTTTAGCTGGTGCTATATCATGAAGTTGAAAACCAGATATCGCCCAGCCCTACTGCTCACCTCTACACAGTTCCAACCTTATTTCAGACATTGTGCTATATTGATATATCATGATTTTCAGCTGGTGATATATCGCAGGGTTGAAAACCAGATGTTGCCCAGCCCTAGTAGGGGCTGGTTGAGATCAAACTGAGGTTCCTGAGGCAGCACCCTTTTAACCTTCATACACCAGCATCCAGTGGCTTGGCAAGCATTGGATTGCAACTTTTTTAGAAGAACAATGTGGTGTAAACTTTACTCTCCAGTATAATGGAGTAAAAGTCACTTCACCTTTCTACCGGTTGAAAAACACATCTCTTACTCAACATTCTCCTTACTCATCCTTTGGCTAAAGATGATTCCAGCTCAATCACTGAAATTATCTGCAGGAGCGATGCTGGTCATTCCCCGAATTGGCAAGGCTCCTTTGATAACAAGAAGAAACCTTTAGTGTCATTGGCCCAGAATTGTGGAATACTCTGCCAATAGCGACTCGGCTGATGCCTTCTGTTTCAACTCTTCCATTCTGTCAGGCTTATGCGGACAACTAAGATTACATTTTTCCATAATAGTTAGCTGATTTCTGATGTTAACTTTTTATATATTCATTTTTGTATGGTTTTATGGTTTCCTTGGCACTTCTAATATTGGATAGCTTTAGCATACAGTGGTACCTCGAGTTACATACGCTTCAGGTTCCATACACTTCAGGTTACAGACTCTGCTAACCCAGAAATATTACCTCGGGTTAAGTACCTTGCTTCAGGATGAGAACAGAAATCGTGCTCCGGCGGCGCAGCGGCAGCAGGAGGCCCCATTAGCTAAAGTGGTGCTTCAGGTTAAGAACAGTTTCAGATTAAGAACGGACCTCCGGAACAAATTAAGTACTTAACCCAAGGTACCACTGTACTCAGGAATCAAAAGCTTTGTGACCCTTTTGTAGGAAATCTATACTTTCTGTTCAGTTTCTTTAAAAATTAATAGTGGTATATAACTAATTTTAATAAATAAATAGTAAGTACTTCACCGGCCTTGAATTGAAGGACTATGCCTTTCTGAAACACAAACATTTGGTTAATACTACAGCTGTTTTGTTCTTTTTGTTGTTTTCAGAGCAACGCAAGGTAAATGTCATAACACAGAATTGTGCTGGTGGGTTTTGTTTTGGTTTTTGCTTGTTCATTGGGGGTAAATGATTCCTCCCCTGAGAAGGCCAAGATTTAGACGTGCCATCTCAAGACTAAGGAAGACAAGGCACTGGAAGAGTCCCTGAGGAACTTAGCAGTACTGAGCTAATATGAAAAAATTCCAAGCCTCCAGGTAGTTTAAGGCAGGAACTACATAGTTTTCAAGTCCCTGGGTGGCTGCAAGCCAAAACTGTAAGCTGGAACGATACTATATAGAGCAATACAAGGAAATTATTCGGCCACTGCAAGAGTTTCTTTCCCTTTTTATGCTCATCTCACCTCTACATGGCATTAGATGATGTATAAAGTAATTAGCTGGTGTGTGCAAAAGGAGTAATAATATCTTCTGAGGTTATAAAAAATCTCTTTAAAATTGCTTTACTTGAAGAACTGACAAAGGTAATCAATATTTCCTTGAGTCACCTGAAACAAGCCGTAATTCTCCTCTAAAACACTAAAAAATAATGCAGGAGACTGGCTAGATTTTTCAGCAGGGGAAATCTTGCTGGTACAGCAGTGTGTTTTTACCGGACTTGAATACCCTCTACTCATGTGCATAGGCATAGCATGGAAAGCAATCAACAATAGGCGAATACTAATAACTGTTTTCCACTGATGGGAAGAGATGAAGTTATGCTACTGTTTTTGACAGGGGAATGCTGCAAGAGGTGCCATTTCTTCATAGTGAATGCTTTCTTCTGAACACACAGGCTGATACATATTTATTTACAACATGGCAGGCTTTAATTTTTCAATAATTTTCAAAAGCATGGTTTAACAGCAATTGTATTACACAAAGGGATACTCCGGGACAAAATCACTACTATGGGAGAATGAAGAGATACAATGCAGGTTGTGGCTTCATTTCGCTATCTGAAATGATCCCATGAGTTCACCCTACGGCCAGAAGTTATCCGATACACTGCCCATCATTCTATATTTATTGAATTTTTAATTGTTGTTATTCGTAATGGTAACAATGACCAAGAGCTTCCTCGATCAAGCAATGTATAGGTGTTAAAAAGAGTTCTTCTTCAGTGCAAGGTGTGGGAATGTTAAGGATAGTAGGAGAGGATATATAGAATAAGTATCATCCTTCCTTCACTCACGCTAGTGAGTGATGTAGCAGAGCAGATTCCCTTCAATATAGCAGGAAGCTATATTGAATCTCTTTAGTTAAGCAGATTGGACTTTTCCTGGTGTCCCCTTTTATCCCTCTTTAAAGAATAAACACACAAGAGTCTTTCCTTAAAAGTAACAAGAAGTTTACTCACATTTCAGTTCACAGTTCGATCCCTGAAAGTCAGGCTTCACTTTGTAGTTACTTAACAAACTGTGAGTTCATGTCACATGGAGATTGAGCTCATGTGCTGCTGGCTGAGAGCCAGCTGACAGCAAAATTACAGTAAGAAAACAAAATGGCTGCAGGAAAGCAGCATGGCAGCAAGAGAGTAGCAAGCAAGAGAGGAGAGCAAGAGAGAGAAGGAGGAGGAGGAGTTTGGACTTGATATCCTGCCTTTCACTCCCCTTAAGATTCTCAAAGCAGCTAACAATCTCCTTTCCCTTCCTCCCCCACAACAAACACTCTGTGAGGTGAGTGAGGCTGAGAAACTTCAGAGAAGTGTGACTACCCCAAGGTCACCCAGCAGCTGCATGTGGAGGAGCAAGGAAGCGAACCCGGTTCACCAGATTACGAGTCCACCTCTCTTAACCACTACACCACACTGGCTCCTACCACATGCAGGGGGAGGATGCTCCAGACCAGTGGAACAGGAAGTTATACTGATTGGAGTAACATCCCCTTGCCTGTGCCCACCCTCGGGAAACAAGGAATGTTGTACTTGACTGTTCCAATGGATTACATCTCCCACAAGGTACTGTATTGTGACCAATGTCATCCAGAAGAGTGATTGCACCAGAGCTGTATTTGTCCACTATGGCAGCAACTGTTGTTTAACTATTATTTCCTGAAATCATAACAAGGCAGCACAGGAGCTTTCTGTTACTGTACTACCTCAACTGCAATGCCTCACTCTGAGGAACAATATCTCAGAAGGATGCAAAGGGTCGACACTCTGGAAGGCACCTATTGGCTGGTGTGCAGGAAGAAGGGCCCCAGGAAGTGGGTCAAGTAGCCAGTAGCAGCACTCAGGTGGCTACTCAACAATGAGAGTGGAGTCTGAGAGTCACAATCTGTCATTCTGTCTGATCCGCCAGTTGAGCCACATAGTCGCCATTAGGGTTGGGCGATAACAGCTTTTCAACATCGCAATGTATCACCAGCTAAATACTGCAATACGGTGGTACCTCAGGTTACATATGCTTCAGGTTACATACGCTTCAGGTTACAGACTCCGCTAACCCAGAAATAGTACCTTGGGTTAAGAACTTTGGTTCAGGATGAAAACAGAAATCGTGCTCCGGCAGCGCGGCGGCAGCAGGAGGCCCCATTAGCTAAAATGATGCTTCAGGTTAAGAACAGTTTCAGGTTAAGTACGGACCTCCAGAACGAATTAAATACTTAACCTGAGGTACCACTGTATAGTGATACATTGCTAGGTTGAAAAGTGGAGGGAGGAACATACAGCGTTGGCCCTGACCCCATGAGGCGCTGGGGTGAAACTGGCATCACTCTATTGGGAAATGATCCATAATGAATTGAAAACAATGTTTAAAAGTACTGCCCCCCCCCCCCGCAAAAACCTAGAGTCCTTTCTGTTGGGGATAATTCAGACTGAAATTCCCAGGCGTCAGAAAAGGTTATTTATGCATTGTCAGGGAACTACTATCGGTGCAGGGGCGAGAGATAGAGGGGGAATTGTGTTACAGGGAGCCCCCAAAAATCTTGCGTAGCAGTTCTTCTTCTGGCCAGGAGGAAACCCCCACCTCCAGTGGAGAAGAGGTGCAAGAACCAGAGGATGCTAGAAAGAGCCTTAACACCACGTCTGAGCAAGCTGGAGAGGTGAGAAGCACACCCCTGCCTTCACCCATCATGCGCAGTAGCTTGAGGCGCAGGGAGGAGTGGAAAAGGCTGGGGGTGATGAAACTTTTATGTTGGGGGAGGTACAAGAACAGACCACTCCCGGATTCTGCTAGTGATTGAGCTAGACATGAACTTATGATGCTCTGCACTGTAAATAGTTTGCAGCAAAATAAAGCCTGTAAAAGACAGGTCGGAATCCTGCCTGGTTACTCTCGAGCAACCACAACAGCATCTGACATGTATGCAACAACTGCGACCCGTATTTTGTTAGCCCCCAAATAGAATATGAGCAAGGTCCTAACCAAAGAAGAATGGCAACTTAAGTTGACAGAATATGCACAACTTGCAGGCTTAACATATAGAAATAAGAGAACAAGAAGAACATATGTTTGAAGAAGATTGGAAAATGTTTATTGAATATATGGGAAATAATTATATACAGTTGAAAACGCTGGCAGCATTAAGGTAAATTCAACAGTGTAAGCAACAGTGTAAGCAAATGGTATAGTTTTTGTAAAATATGCAGGGCTTTATGATATGTAAAATGAACCATGGAAAGAGAAGAAAGGAAGTCATTGATATCTTAAGGATTTAAAATGAGTATTTTAAATTGTTAAACAGAAAATGAGAGAGAGAGAGAGAGAGAGAGAGAGAGAGAGAGAGAGAGAAAGAAAGAAAGAAAGAAAGAAAGAGAAACTGTCATTGTTAAGCTGTGGGCGAACATATCAGACGACACAGCGATTCTTCAAACAGCTCTTGTTTATTCAAAGGCCAAAACAGAACTGAACTTAGGAGCTCAGCCAGCCTGCTTATATAGTGCTCCAGAACAACGTAACTGTAGCAACTTTCTAAAACTATCCAATCACTGAACGTCACTTTTGATCCTTCATTTGCATAACTATCCACAGTATTCCCCTGCTGGCCCAGGGTGAGAACTTCAGTATGTAACAGTCATCACTCCCGCCTCTGCCACGCTCAGCACAGGGAGGAAGGAGGCAGTGGAGAAGGAAGATAAGGCGCAGGCAAGCCCCACCTGTGATATATTATGGGAGGCACCATCACCCTCTAGCCCTCAAACCAGCCCCTGCCCAGGCCTAGCCACCATGGCTCAGGAGGGAATCCTGTGTGGGCAGCCTGAGTTGAAAATGCTACTCAAAAAATACGATTTAATGTGTTGGGCTCCACTCTGAAAGTGTGCCTGACAAATTTATCATTTCATAAAACATCTATTAAACATTCATTAACACTTTATAAACTATTTATAAATGCTCCTTTACTATATTAAAGTGTATTTCAGACATTTCTGCTCAAGGACTTCAGCTAAGCCAGTATTTCAACGAAGCTTCGCTGTAAACATTGCCATTCGTGGGGAAAGTACCTCGGATGGTGAATTACTTTATCACCGCATTGTGGAGAAAACTCTTGTCAGCTCGGATGAGCTTCGCCTTCAGGGAGCCCTTATGCAAGACAAACCCTTATGCAAGACAAACACACACACAGTTCTGGCCCCCTGAACAATGGAACTCCACTCAGGCAGTGCTCCTCTCTCCATTCAACCTTTCCCCAAAAATCATCCACCTATCAGATTTATCTCTATAGGAAATAAACATCAAATGTGGCCCTCCAGGCTTCCCAATGTGGCCCATGGAATTCTTCCTGGGCCACACAGTCATCAGCCTTTGTATCTTTTAGTTGCCTGTGGAGCAACCAACTTTGAAGATGTTCCTTTATTTTGTCATATTCTTTCAATTCTAATTTCCCTTCTTGTTCTATTAGCAACTCTCTATATGTCGGCCAGTCTCCCTTTTCCCTCAATACTTTTAATGATAATGCCTCAATAGGTGATAGCCACCAAGGTGTCTTGGCTTCTAATAATTCTTTATGTTTTTCCCATACCTTAAACAATTGTTTCCTTATTATATGATTGTGGAATCCTTTATGAATTTTCACTTTTCCATACCATAAATAAGCATAATAAAAAAATTCCTTCCAGTAGCACCTTAGAGACCAACTAAGTTTGGTTTTTTGGTTTTTTCAAAAAAAAATTGATTTTAGATTTTATATAAACAAAAAAAACATCAAAAAACATACATACTAACAAATATTTATCCTTACTATAATAATTCCATATTTTTTTAACATTGTTAAATGACTTCCATATAGTCCATTGTAGCATTTTCCCAAAACTATTTTCACATAAGATTTACTTGGTCAAATTACCGTATTTTTCGCTCTATAGGATGCACTTTTCCCCCTCCAAAAATTAAGGGGAAATGTGTGTGCGTCTTATGGAGTGAATGCAGGCTCCTTGGCTTCAGTGATAGCAACGTGAAGCCTCCGAAGCACAGAGGGAGAGTTCCCCCTGCACTCCGGAGGCTTTGCGTTGCTTTCGCTGAAGCTGCCTGAAGCCCCAGAGCGCAGCGTGAACTCCTGCTGCGCTCCGGGGTCTTCAGGCAGCTATCCGCAAGTCTTATGAGCACAGCAGGAGTTCCCGCTGTGCTCCAAAGGCTTGCGGATAGCCGCCTGAAGCCTGGAGAGCGAGAGGGGTCGGTGCACACCGATCCATCTTGCTCTCCAGGCTTCGTTGGAGAGGTGCTGCACAGTTTTCCCTCTCTGTGCAGCGCCCCTTCAGGGAAGCCGGAGGAGAAATGGAAGGGGCTCCGTTTCTCCTGCCACTTCACTGAAGGGGCGCTGAGCAGAGAGGGGAGAATATTTTTCCCCTGTTCTCCCCCTCCTATGGTCCGGTGCGTCCTATGGTTTGGTGCGTCCTATAGAGCAAAAAATACGGTATATCTTTCTTTCTTTTCATTTTAACTTTAACGTAGTATTTTACAACATCACATTTTTAAATCCTCGGCCTATTTGGTACTCGCAATTCTATTTATGTTATCTTAACATATTTAGCTAAATAATCTTTGAATTTCTTCCAATCCTCTTGGTGCTCCTCCTCTCTGGTCACAGACTCTCCCGGTCAGGTTGGCTAGCTCCCCAAAATCCATCATCTTCATCTGCCATCCCTCCACTGTTGGGACCAACCAAGTTTGTTATTGGTATGAACTTTTGAAGAGTGGAGATAAAGTTCATCAGTGTGGATTAAGGATTTTCGAATATGGCTGTTCAACAGTTGTTGTCGGGGTTGTTATTGTTTTTCTTAAAAAAGTAGATTAGTCACAGTGGGCTGGAAGGAACTGTCATATTATTCCCAGATCTAAGAAGCAGCATAAGAGATGGCTCAGCCCCCAAACGCATTAAAAGTAGAAAATGGGGGGAGGGAGGAACCATTGGGTATAGCTAATAGGGAAACATGGCAAAGTAGAATGTGCAGGTGAGAAAAATGAAACCTTGGGGAGGGCAAGATAGTTATGTTGTGCTGTTCATAAGAGATGAGAAGCTCATTAAAGGACAAGGTGGCAGACGAGTGACACCTCAGTAAAGCAACAAGACAGTCTCCTGGCAGAATGGGGGGGCAGGAGGGGGGAACAGCAAGGAGAACTAAGTATCTTCAGCAACTAAGACATATAATGGAGTGGGTGAAAAGGGAGAGGCTGAGTAAAGGACAAATGAAAGAGACAGGAGAGATGGTGTAATAGACACTAACAGGAGGAGGAGCAGGTATGGGATTTCAATGAGAATGTGTCAGACTGGTATTTTTCACTCGTAATGGGCTACAGAATGAAGCAGCAGCCTTAATGCAGAAATGGAGCTAGCGACAGATGAGCACTTTCTCTCTCTCACAGACAAAATAACAGAAATTTTTTTAAATAAACAAAATAGAGATGGGAATCCCAGTTGTTCATATGGGTGGGAAACAGAAGATTTCTTTTACATTCCATGGACATGCTATGATTTGTCATGGAATCGTAGTGTTGGAAGGGACCCTGAGAATCATCTAGTTTGTGGGTAGGCAAACTAAGGCCTGGATCCGGCCCAACGCCTTCTCAATCCAGCCCGCGGACGGTCCGGGAATCAGCGTGTTTTTACATGAGTAGAATATGTCCTTTTATTTGAAACTTCTTCTCTGGGTTATTTGTGGGGCCTGCCTGGTGTTTTTACATAAGTACAATGTGTCCTTTTATTTAAAATGCACCTCTGGGTTATTTGTGGGGCATAGGAATTCATTCATCCCCCCCCCATATCGTCCGGACCCCCCACAAGGTCTGAGGGACAGTGAACCGGCCCCCTGCTGAAAAAGTTTGCTGACCCCTGATCTAGTTCAACAATCCCAACCATCTCTGGGTAGACTCAAACCACCAACCTTCTGGTTAACCCGAGATAGATCAGCACCATGCTCTAACCAGCACAGCTCATGTGTTCATTTATTAGTATTTGTATGAAGCTTTTCCTCATTCCAGTAATAATAATAATAATAATAATAATAATAATAATAATAATAATAATAATAATAATTTATTTATAGCCCGCCCATCTGGCTGGGCCTCCCCAGCCACTCTGGACGGCTTCCATAAAAACCAAAAATACAGTAAAATATCACATGTTAAAAACTTCCCTGAACAGGGCTGCCTTAAGATGTCTTCTGAATGTCAGGTAGTTGTTTATCTCTTTGACATCTGCTGGAAGGGCGTTCCACAGGGTGGGCGCCACTACCGAGAAGGCCCTCTTGTAGAAAGGATCAGTAGACAAAGCAATCAAACAGTTCATTAAAGAAAAACCATGAAATGCAAAAAGCACCCACTTTCTGATGGTCAATACCCTAAGAAGTTAGGGCATAACCCAATAAACCACCCAATAATAAATTAGCTACCTTTGCAGAAGAGGCATTAACTGCTCTTCTGCAATTGCATGACCCCATGCAAAATGATGGGCACCATATTTAGACTGGATGTCAATGGGAAAGTGTGTGTGTGTGTGTTGGCATTTTAATGTTTGAGTAGCTCCCTGTACTGATTCTTTACATTCTTGCAGAAAGGATCTGCTCAGTGGTTAAACCACAGCTAGCAAGCATATCTAGAATAGTTTACCTTGGGGAATTGCATCATACAGTAATAACAGACCAGCTCTGCTCTGCTCCAGCTTGAAAATGCTGAAATCACTGCAGCACATGTGTTCAAATAAAATCACTAATGGAACGAAAGTTGCACAATGACGTGGTCATGCCACAACATTAACCCAGCCAAGGGAAGCCTTCCACCTGCAATTTTAGCATTGGTTTTCATTTTCACTCATTGACAAGGACCGGCGCAAAATAATAATTTACACTTCTAACAGAATTCTGCATTGAATCGAGAGTAACCCATTGCTGCCTTTCAAATCACACTGCTGTGCCGACAATTTACTTCGTGGAATTAAAGTTATGTTTGTGCAAAAGAGACGGAGCCAGCAAAACCTAGTCTCCCACCTCCTTTCACTTGTTCTTTTTTCCTTTTTCCTAGTTGAATATTTCAGAACAATATACCAACTGCTACGCCTGTTGAGCAGCAGCAGGTAAGCCATGCTGATGAAACCCTTCATCTTGTTACTTCCCAGGGGAGCTTCCTTACATACCGTTTTTTACACACACTATGGGAAACCCCATTGTATACTAGGGGCAATTAAAATGCTGGCATTTACAATCCGCAGCAGTTGATTTTACTGTGGCATTTGCACAATCCCAGCTGCTAAACAGAGATGACAGGAGCAAAACACGGCTGGCAAGGTAAACGGAGCAGTAGAATAACTGCAGGAGCATTTTGGGGAGTCTCGCAGTACATAGATGCTAAATAATTCACTGAAAATTAAACGTTGCACATTTCTTATTCGCTCCCACCCTCATTCATAACTGAGCTGGAGGCCAGAAACAGTCTCACAACAGTGGTCCATAATGCCATACCCTCCCAACATTCCTCAGGTGAAAATAGGGACATTTCCCACTCCCCCCACAACAGACCCTTCTTGATCCTCTCTGTATTTGCCGCCCTCCTCCACAAAGCATTTCCTATCAGAAGAATAGTGAGTGTGCACACATCCTCCATGGTCCTGAGAAAACCCCTTAATCCCAATTTTATTTTATTCTATGGGCTGCTGGTGGCGCTGTAGTCTAAACCACAGAACCTAGGGCTTGCCGATCAGAAGGTCGGCGGTTCGAATCCCCGCAATGGTGTGAGCTCCTGTTGCTCGGTCCCTGCTCCTGCCAACCTAGCAATTCAAAAGCACACCAGTGCAAGTAGATAAATAGGTACCACTCCAATGGGAAGGTAAACGGGGTTTCCGTGTGCTGCTCTGGTTTCGCCAGAAGTGGCTTAGTCATGCTGGCGACATGAGACCCGGAAAGCTGTCTGTGGATAAACAGCAGCTCCCTCGGCCAGTAAAGTGAGATGAGCACCGCAACCCCAGAGTCGTCCGCGAATGGACTTAATGGTCAGGGGTCCCTTTACCTTTATGGTAGATTTGCAAAAGAAAAACACATACCAATAAATAAATTTTAGAAAGGGGCAAAAATACAAAGTATTATAAATACAGTGGTACCTCGGGTTAAGAACTTAATTCGTTCTGGAGGTCCATTCTTAATGGGAAACTGTTCTTAACCTGAGGTACCATTTTAGCTAATGGGACCTCCCACTGCTGCCACCGTGCGATTTCTGTTCTCACCCTGAGGCAAAGTTCTTAACCCGAGGTACTATTTCTGTTTCAGGGGAGTCTGTAACCTGAAGTGTCTGTAACCCGAGGTACCACTGTATATGCACAGTCCCAGCTGCTAAACAGAGAAGACAGGAGCAAAACATGGAGCAAAAACATATATAAAAACAAGACTCCTTACACTCTATTCTGCTCCCCCTTTCTTCCTGCCCAGGGTGGCCCTGCCCTCTGCCTGCCCTTCAGAGCCGGTGCATCACAATTGCCCAAGTCCAATTGTGATGAATGGGAGGTGTGCCACAGTTCAATGAGTGGCTTGGTGGAAGAGAATGAACAGTGAATTTAATATAATCCAGACTGCACTATCCACTATCATTTTTCATGAACCTGGGACAGCACCTGAAGGCCCGGCCCTACCGTTAGGTAGCATGAAAGTGCTGCCCCAGACGGCTGGTTTTGAGTGTCATGAAATGGCAGCAAATTGTTGTCTATCTTTGTTGTATTTTTACTGCCAGGGTGGGGGAGAAGCAGTAATCACCTCAATGTATACCAGGTACCTCCATTTGGATGGGAGGGCAGAAGGCCATCTCCTGCCCTGCCTCAGGCTCCAAAATGTCCAAGACTGTTCTTGATGCCATGATAATCATAAATGAAAACATCCCTGACTGAATGAAAACATCCCTGACTGCCCTCACAAATTGCAATGGTGTGAAGTGTTTTGGTCTCCCCTTTACAAATGATATCCTTTATGATGTTATACATTTATATTTCTGAGATGAAGCCATCTTTCTTTAGTGGAGTATCTGTCTTGATTCTTAAGGGAAGCATTCCTACCCTAGAATGGAGCTCTTATACTTTTATAGTAAATCACCCAGGTTCTCCATTTCCTTCTTATTCCTTTCCCTCTCTCCTGACAAAGACATTTCTCTTCTTTGTTTTGTCTGGATGAGAGCAATAAGCTGCTGTCTCAAAGTAAAGCTTTTAGTTTGCCAGGAGCCTAATGGCAGACTATATATGACACTGCATTTCCCCTCCATCTACTTCCAATAGCTTTCAAACAAGGAGATGTGAATATTAACAAGTGTCGTCGCCTCCCTCCCTCTGCCCCATCTGAGCAATGTTTGCTACATCAACAGTGAACGTAGAATAAAGCAGGAACTATATTAAATCAAGAGATGTATAGCACCTAAAAATACCACACGCAAAAAGATTGTGTTATAAACTCTAATTTCATTAGCTGCGGATGCTGAAAAGGCGCATTCAGCAATTAACAAGATTAATGGACAAAAACAGCAGGTCTAGAAAAAAAATATGTTATTCAATCTTTTTCCCTCTTACGACTGTGTTTGATGAATGATCCCCATACTTCAGCTTTGTACTTAACCTATCACAAGTTCACTTTACTTATACAACAGAGGGAAGGGTTTAACAAATGGCCTACACCGCAGGAAAAATCTCTGAAAATTCCAGCTGTGGGTTTGTCTGGGGGAAATGATCAACGCGCTAGCTGAGATCATAATGCAACCCAACCCTTCAGGTGTTCTCCTGCGCAGGACCCACTGAAATGACTGAAAAGCACATTAATACTTTTGCATAGGACCCATTCATTTCAGTGGAACTTAGAATCATAGAATTGGAGAGTTGGAAGGGGACCCAAGAATCATCTAGTCCAACCCCCTGGAATGCAATCTTCTTACCCACGGCCATCCCTGGGTGGGCTCAAACCACCAACCTAATGGTTAACCTAAGATAACTTTCTACTGGATTATGCCTTAAATCAGGGGTAACCAAATCATTATCCCTCAGCTCCATCACCTCTCAGGTGGGTGCCATTGCCATTCTAAGAGAACACGGGAGAACTTCACTGCCATGAAAAATAGCACCTTCTGGCCCCTGAGATAAGATTTTTTGAATGTGTTTGAAACAACAGACAATGAGGAAGTTATGTGTTACTCCAACCATATGATCAGTCTAGAGGTTCCACAAGTGTGTGGTTTTTTCTTTGTTCTAATGCACAGATGACTACATTTCTAATTGCAGGAGAGCTAAATAGAAGGCTGATCACCAAAGAATTGATGCTTTTGAGTTATGGTGCTGGAGGAGACTCTTGAGAGTCTCATGGACTGCAAGAAGACCAAACCTATCCATTCTGAAGGAAATCAGCCCTGACTGCTCACTGGAAGGACAGATCCTGAAGCTGAGGCTCCAATACTTTGGCCACCTCATGAGAAGAGAAGACTCTCTGGAAAAGACCCTGATGTTGGGAAAGATGGAGGGCGCAAGGAGAAGGGGACGACAGAGGACGAGATGGTTGGACAGTGTTCTCGAAGGTACTAACATGAGTTTGACCAAACTGTGGGAGGCAGTGGAAGACAGGAGTGCCTGGCGTGCTCTGGTGTGCTTCATGGGGTCATGAAGAGTCGGACATGACTAAACAACAACAACATTTTCACCTCTGACAGTGCAATGCTATCTAGCTACTCAGAAGTGAGTTCTGTAGAACTCGCTCTCAGGTAAGTATATACAGGAGAGCAGATTAAGGCTGCTAATCTGGGAGTCTCTCTCTGAGCTTCTGGTGCAGCTGCTATAGATCAAGAGAAGAAAGAGGCTGGAGAAGGAAAGATACCTGCAGGTTCTGAAGAAAGATTTCAGCGCTGTCCTGTGATGTTTCTCTAAACAGAGAGAGAATGAACAATGAGTTTTCACTGTAAGAACTTTGCAGAACAGAACCAGGGCTGAAGGGCAGAGGACAGCTGTAGCTGCTGGAGACAGTTCTTGGAGTTCCTTGTTGGCTATGATCATCTTGGAGGTGAGTCCTGGAAGACCTGCTCCCTGCCTTGCTGGCCTTTTCCACCTGCCCAGGGGGGAGGGCTGTGACTGACTCCAGCTACAAAAACTGAGGCTGCTGAACAGACTCTTGCGCTTGGGCATTTTTGTGGGTGGGGGCTTGTTGCTGTTGATGTTCTGCATCTTTATTTTTAATTGTGATTTAGGTAGAAGTGTTCAGTTCGGTTGTGTATTTTGGGATGCTTTATTTATTGTTTATGACTACTTTCTGTAATGTTGCAGTTATATATATTTGTTCATTGATTCAGACCCTTGAGCAGGGTCTGAACCAAGCTGGTGTCCTCCAAGTGTTGCTGGAACACAACTCTCATTATTCTTGGCCCCTGAATTTGTATTTGGGAGATCATCTCTACTACCAAGTTATCTGATGTCGTTAGCCATACTGAATTAGATATTGTTTGGGGGCCCTGAACACCAATTTGGCTTTCTCAGGAAAACTATCAAATGTCCCTAAATGTAAATTAGCATGTGTAATCTTACCAAGATTTGAATTCATTTTCAAAGGTGAAAGATTAGTGTATTAAGAAATTCATCATGAGATTTGTGATTGGGGGATTTTTAGGTTTAAAAAACATCTGAATAGAGATTAACAAGAAATCAAGCAGTGTCTGCAACCAGGTCCAAATTCCTATCTGACCTATTTCCTTTGAAATTGCATTGATCTTAATAAGTGATTTCTATGTTATACTGAAAGATGTTCTGCTATATAAACATGTGGGGCCTTCTCATTCAGCAAACCTGTTTTGTGCTTGGGTTCTGCAGTTGCCAGTGCTAGTTTCACTGGTAAGATAAATGCATTTTCAAGTGAAAAGCATCATGTCTAAAGTAAATCCAGATTCATTTATTTTTGTACAAAAATACGACAAACTCTGTTAAGGATATCCAGGACTAGTATTGACAGCGTCCAAAATAATGGTAATCATCTCACTGATACTAAACAGGACAGAGTGAAATATTAACTCAAAGGGCTAGGTGATCAGCAAAATCACAATGTGCAGGCAGTGACTGATCTGCACGGGGGTTAAGTTCTGAGGCACCTATTGAAAAAGCCTGCAAACACCCTGCTCCTCACACACTGCCCCCAACCCTCTCCTTTTTGTGACGTTTCAGTGACATTTTCAGGTCACTTCTGCTTTCGGCAAGATGCATGAGTGTGTGGTCATTCACATATCAGACCAGGAACAGTGAAGGTGAATTAAAAGAGAATTAATGAGCAGCGTTAAGAGAGACCACAGATAATACTTTGCCCAAGGACTCTCTATATCTGGGGTTGGCAAGGTTATTGGCCATGGGCCGGATCACTCCCACGGAGATCGTCTGTGGGCTGGATTGGCGCAGCGCAATGCCAGAAATCGCATCTGTGCATGTCCACGGCACCAGAAATCACTTCTGCACATGCCCAGACGCTGGAAATCGTGCCTGCGCAGAGGCAATTTTCAGCATCTCAACATGTACAGATGCGATTTCCGGTATCTGCGCATGTGCAGACGCATTTTCTGGCACTGCTTGGCGAGTCCCCGTGCTGTGCTGCGCTGGTTTAGCGTAGCGTGGGGGGGACTCGCCGAGCGGGTGGCTCAGTTCAGGCGCGGCTCATGGGCTGGTAAAACAGTCTTCGTGGGCTGCATCTGGCCCATGGGCTGCACGTTGATGACCCCTGCTCTATATCCTGAAGGCAGCACTATCTGGGACTTTGCCAAACACATGCATCTGATAACTTGCAGGCAACTCCCTTTGTAGCTACTTCTTATATCCCATGTTATAGTGGCTCTGAATTTCAGCTCTTTTATCCAACCTATTTGCTGAAATTGGGGGGCAGGGTGACAATTTTATAGTCCAGTAGCTCTTATGTACAGAAAAATACTGTCCATAAAAAGCATCTATTTGATTAGAAAACAACAACTTGTGGAGACTTCTGAAGCGAAATGAGAGCCAGAATTGTTTACGGATCAGAATGTCAGTCTAGGGCTAGAGAGTCCCAGGCTTAGCTCTCCATTCAACTATGAACAGTATGGCCAGCATGACTAAATCTCTTCTGGTGCAACGGAACACCGTGACAGAAACCAGAGCACACGGAAATGCCCTTTACCTATTTATCTACCTATTTATCTACTTGCACTGGTGTGCTTCCGAACTGCTAGGTTGGCAGGAGCTGGGACAGAGCAATGGGAGCTCACCCCATTACGGGGATTCGAACCGTCGACCTTCTGATCGGCAATCCCAAGAGACTCAGTGGTTTAGACCACAGCGCCAACCCATGTCCCACTAGGCCAGCCATAAGAACATAGGAAGAGCACTGCTAGATCAGGCCAAAGGTCCATGTAATCCTGTTCTCCTGGTAGCCAACTAGATGCCCGCGGGAAGTCCATAAGAAAGGATGTAAATGCAGCAGCATTCTCCTCCAAACGCATTTCCCAGCCACTGGTATCCAGAGACGAACTTGAGTTGACAGTGGAGGTAGAACATAGCCATTCTTATCACTGAGGCTAGCATAAAATGGCAGGAAGAAGAATCATTTCACTGCCTTGAGATCCTTAGACAAAAAACTAGATATATACATGGTTGTGTTTTGAAAATAAGTAAATAAATGCTAATATGCGTGAGTTGCACAAAAGCTTTTGATGATACATGGAAAAGAATGAATGTTCATACAATAATGCTAGCCAAATCCCTCATTACCTGATGTGCCTAAAATCAATAAGCAAGCTTAATTTACAAGTCTCTGGTAAAGACCTCATTAGCTTCTAAACTTTGGTTGATATCCAGCATTTGTCATGCTCAGAGTAAACCTACTGAAAACAGTAGATTTAAGTAGCCCAAGTCACTTAACATACAGCAATTCTGCTTAGTTGGATATCGCCGGATCTGTTGGATCCATAGTCAAAGAAGATCAATGAATTAGGAAGCCTATTTTCCGATTAGCGCCAGGGTGAAAAAAGGAAGCAGAGAACTCTCTAACCAGTTTGGGGGCGGGGGGAGGTAGAGGATAAATTCATTTTTCTCTGAACTTCATGTACCGAGAAAACAGAGACTCCATTTCTGGACTTGAATCTAAAAATGCCTGATGGGAATTCGAACCAGCTATTATGGCTTTTTGTGAAAATTGCCTTGACTATTCCACTCATTTTTTCTTCTCCTTCCCACCCTCCTTATTGAAGTAAGCCTGGTAAAACGTGTGTCATGCCTATTTCTTTCCCTTTCCCTAAATCTTTTATATGTTATGTCTGCTTCTCCTCTTGATCTTTTTCTTTTTGAAACAAAAAGCATGGGCTTTCTTTTCTTTCAGGAGCAGCATATGCTTTGAAAGAAGGCCTAGGTCCTTCCAAGATAGAAACACCAAGGGGCTTGTCACAGCAGGAAGGGGAGGCAGCCATGACTCTTCACCAGACTGACTCTTCTCTGCCTCTTGAACTCCATCGTCCCACTCGCCAGCTTCTGATTCTTGACTTGTCTCTGCCACAGACTCTCCCATCTCACTAAGTCCTGTTACCCCTTAGCTTCCAACACCTTCCCTTCCCAGTCTTCTGTCTCTGGCCACACATTGTCATCCCACCACCTCTCCCCTGGCTCTGAGCTTTCTTCCCTTGATGGTTCCCAAGCAAGTTGCTCCCACCATTCCTCTGTGTCCAGCCAATCCATGGCAAAGTTGTAGTCCTGGTTGAAGAAGGCTGGTGCTTTAAGGCAGGTGGTTAAGAAAGCCCAGCAGAGACTCCATCTCCTCGGAGTATTGCAAAAGAATGATGTCAATCAACATTTGATGATCTCCTTCTACCGGTCCACAATAGAAAGTGTCCTTTCATACTGCATCATGGTGTGGTACGCTGGTTTGACATCAACTGATAGGAAGTGCCTACAGAGGGTGGTGAATACAGCACAAGATATTATGGGCTGTCCCGTGAATCTACTGGATGACATCATGGAAGAACGTTGCCTCAGGAGTGTGAGGAAAATTCTCAGGGATGATTCACACCCTGGCCAGCACTTTCTTGATCTCCTGCCCTCGGGCAGAAGATATAGAAGCATGATTAGTCGCACCAACAGGGTAAAGAACAGCTTCTATCCGTGGACTGTTAGGCTGCTGAATGAAAAGGTAACAACAGGGCAACTGACTTTCGGGTTTGGTGGGTGTACGTCAGTAAACGAGGGGAATTAAGACTAAGAGAGCTGAGTGGGGGTGCTCGTGTAATCTCACTGTATACAAGTTGTACAAGTGACAATAAAAGATTTCAATTCAATACTGAACTTTATGGAGCAATGGTCAGACATGGCAGCTTCCTATGTATTTTTGAAACATTCCATAAAAAGTAAATGCATATATACTTAAGCAATTAAAAACAGTATCCAGGAGAAAACAGGTTTATTTTCTTTCTTTGAAGAAAACCTTTGGGTTGATTTTGACCTCCCCACACCCTAGAGAGAACTGAAGACCATGTCAGCCAGAGGTGCTTCCCAACAAGCCTGCAGCACACAGACATTCAGAAATCCCATTTCTGTACTCCACCATCAACCAGTTTTATAACAAGGATCATATTTCTCCTTTCGGAATTTAAGAAAAATAATTTTCCTTTACAAAGGCAATCCTGGAATTTTGCTGACACTTCGCTTTCCAAACAAACTGAGAAGAAGAATTAGACATTTGGCCAACTGAACAGTGACCTCACAATCTTAAGCATTTTTTTTCTCAGAAGGAGCCCCTCCAGATGTCCTTTTTTTATTGTGCACCCATGATTATTTGTGCTCATGGCAGTATCAAGGCCAGTTGCACGCAATCGTGCTCTGAAAGCCATTTGCACCTGCAAGTTTGGGGATGGTCGTATTGCTTTATTTCCAATCAGTAATGTCCCATAGCTTTCTGATGAGAGCCTGTAACTTTGCATACCATAAATGTTCCGAGAGAGAGGGGGTGCGGTTCTTCTGCTTTTATTTCATTACAACACAAGATTGTCCCTCTGGACAGCAATAATGCAGGGTGCATAATTAGGGAAGTATTGTAGAACAGCTAATAAAGTGTAAGGGTGAACAGATGGTCGAGTATAAATACACCACTAATGTACTATCAGTGAGGCAAAAATACACCTGCAGAAAGCAACCACCACCCAGCAACCTGGAGGGATCTTAGCTCAGCGGGCCTTAGTTCAGCGGGGCTTACTCCCTTGTAAAAGTGTTGCAGGGTAGCAGACGCAGAATACAATGGAACTACAGCCCCAATTGTGCATTCATTTCCCTAATGCAGGCTTCCTCAAACTTGGCCCTCCAGCTGTTGTTGGGACTACAACTCCCATGATCCCTAGCTAGCAGGACCAGTGGTCAGAGATGATGGGAATTGTAGTCTCAAAACATCTGGAGAGCTGAGTTTGAGGAAGCCTGCCCTAGTGCAATGGCAAGCACATGAAGGGTATTGGAAGTAGAACAGCAGGGATTATTCACCTTGTAATTTAAGAATTAATTGTGTCAGTGTTGAAGTCAACTAGCGAAGAAGGGAGGTGGGGTGGAGGTGTTGCTTAGCAGCCAAGCAGAGTGACATAATATTCAGTGAGGTGGCATGTGCTCATCTTGGCTACGTAGTTCTCAGGGGTTCCCCACCACCACCAACATATATTTAGTTGAATGACCCTCTGCTATGTACAAGGGCTGTCCATCTCAAATTATACACTGCTTTTGTTCAGTTTGCTCGGTGAACTGTTATCAAAACTTTTCTCTCTGGACTCTTCCTGTGTGATTTAAGTGAGTTTGCTAACAGCGGGGGCATACTGGCAAGCTCTGCCCCCTCCAGTACATTGTGGTTTCCATCTTTTCAGTTCTCTGTGTGTTGAAAAGCACTATTATGAAGCAGAGAGTTTCCTGTGCTTGTGAAAGATTCTTGCATGTATAAAAATCCTGCATAATCAAAGGAAGGGGGTCCCCACTTCAGATAGGGCCCCCCCTTCAGCATGCCCCACTCTTCCTACCATGATTGTCAGTACATAAGGAAAAATAATTCCCAAATAGGACTTACAGCACTGCCAAGATTTTTGAATCATCAAATACAACAAAACCTCTAGATCGTATACAATGTTACGTTGGGTTAAGTACTTAATTCATTCCGGAGGTTTGTTCTTAACCTGAAACTGTTCCTAATCTGAAGCACCACTTTAGCTAATGGGGCCTCCTGCTGCTGCCGCCGTGCTGCTGGAGCACGATTTCTGTTCTCATCCTGAAGCAAAGTTCTTAACCTGAGGTACTATTTCTGGGTTAGCACAGTCTGTAACCTGAAGCGTATGTAACCTGAAGCGTATGTAACCAGAGGTAGCACTGTATTTTATTTAAATATATTGTACAGTGGTACCTCAGGTTAAGTACTTTATTCGTTCCGGAGGTCTGTTCTTAACCTGAAACTGTTCTTAACCTGAAGCACCACTTTAGATAATGGGGCCTCCTGCTGCCGCCGTGCTGCCGGAGCACAATTTCTGTTCTCCTCCTGAAGCAAAATTCTTAACCCGAGGTACTATTTCTGGGTTAGCGGAGTCTGTAACCTGAAGTGTATGTAACCTGAAGTGTATTGTAACCCAAGGTACCATTGTATATATTTTCCCTATGGAACCAACTCCCCTCTTGGGTTATGGCAAGTTCCAACACTGTTTTTTCGACACTCGTTTTTCACTCATTTATTTTCCCATGTATTCCACCCATTTCTTTTCTTTCCTAAGCCTTTCCGGGCACTTAATATCAGTTTGTTCTTAATGTGTTGCGGTGGCTCCTTGCTTCTCTTATTATTGCAGTGTGTGCACTGGCTTCCCTTGTGGTTTTGTTTCTGCGTGATACGCCACTTAATGATTTTAATGAAAAGCAGCAGAAAACATACAATCAATCAATCAATCAATCAAATCATCCAGGATCACATGCCTACATGCACACCCCAAACCTAAGCTGTTCAGTATGGACTAATCAGGTGATTATCATTCAGCTCATCCACTGTGCTAGCAGTAATGATAACAGCGTTTAACTTTGGGGCTGTAAGAGAATTGCTCTATTTCCCGACACTCAATTGTGCTCAACACAGGTAGTTATGATCTACATAGAATTTATGATGACAAAGTGGCAAGAGCAAATGTATCGGTGTAGGCGAAACTGCACTCTCTTCTTACCGTTACTGAGTTGTTATGAAAGAGTGTGATTTGTAAGGCCAATTAGCAAAGGCCACTTCCTTCACAGCAAGGACTAGGAAGCCAGTGTCTTGATCTGTAGACGCATCAATGTTACGAAAACTGCCCCCCCCCCATGTGAGCCTTCTAATATGCCCCAGGAGCAGGTCCAAGCAAAGTGCACAGACTGGGTTGAGTCTGCTGCCTAGGCTTAGCCAGCCTCCTAGCCTGCCCGCGACAGGCCAATTTTGCAGGCAGGCTTGCATCCGCAGCCAAGGTCATCAAGGTAAGCTGTAAAGTCTCCAATGGCTGGTGGCTGCTACCAAATAGCGTCCCGTCGTTGGGTTGAATCGGTAGAATGGCACAGGTCCACAACACTGCCGTGCCTGAGAGGCCAAGTGTACTTCTCTAAAATAATTTTTTGCACCAAGAAAACCCTGAAAAGAGCCAGTGTGGTGTAGTGGTTAAGAGCGGTAGACTTGTAATCTGGTGAACCGGGTTCGCGTCTCCGCTCCTCTACATGCAGCTGCTGGGTGACCTTGGGCTAGTCACACTTCTTTGAAGTCTCTCAGCCCCACTCACCTCACAGAGTGTTTGTTGTGTAGGAAGAAGGGAAAGGAGAATGTTAGCCACTTAGAGACTCCTTTGGGTAGTGATAAAGTGGGATATAAAATCCAAACTCCTCTTCTCCTTCTGAAGAGCCAAACAATAAATAGAGCAAAAATGCTGTTGGGACTATGCTAATTTGACTGTAGAGTCAAGACGCTCTATAGCCCATATGCATGGAATCCTGAGAAGATTTCTGTCTAATCCAGCACTCATCACATGTAACAGGAAGAGGATGAGTGACAACTTGATTGGTTCCTGCTACTATTGTTTGCTTGTTATATTTCCATACCACCTGTCATACGAAGTTGCATTACAGGACTAATTTTGACACTGACTGAGTTCAGTCTTGAATAGAGCCTACATGAAGTGCCAAGGATCCAGGGGATTGTAGTGACCAGGCACAGCACCATCAGTGACCCATTAAGCACTCCAACTCAATGGTGTAATGTTGGGAAATGTTGGTCACTTCTCCTATCTGGGCAGTTATCTTTCCACAAGGGCAGACATTGATGCTGAAATCTAGCATCACCTGAGCTCTGCGAGGGCAGCTTTCCCCCAACTGAAGTGCAAAGTGTTGAGGACCAGGACTTTCACAGGAAAACCAAGATGCTTGTTTACAAAGCTATTGTACTACCAACCTTACTGTATGCTTGTGAAAAGTGGACCATTTATAAATGCCATCTCCATCTCCTTGAAAGATTCCATCAATGGTGTCTCCGAAAAATTTTACCTATCACTTGGGAAGACAGGCGAACTAATGCCAGTGTACTGGAAGAAGCAAAGATCACCAGTGTTGAAGCAATGATTCTTCAACATCGATTTCATTGGACTGGTCATGTTATGTGGATGCCTGATTATCGTCTTCCAAAGCAACTACTCTATTACAAACTTAAAAATGGAAAGCGTAATGCTCTCTCAAGGCAAACCAAAAAAAGTAGTGTAAACACTGACAACTGGGAAACGCTGGCCTGTGAGCGCTCCAATTGGAGAACAGCCTTTACCAAAGATGTTGTGGCTTTGAAGACAAACTCAGGACAAAAGGGAGAAATGCACTAAGAGGACGGCACACTTGGCAAACCCTCACTGTGATCAACTCCCACTCAGAAACCTATGTCCCCACTGTGGAAGGACGGGTGGATCCAGAATTGGCCTCCACAGTCACTTACGGACTCGCTGTTAAAACAGTGTTTATGGAAGACAATGTTACTCGGCTACGAGTGATTGCCTAAGAAGAAGACTGGCCGGTGGCCCAACCTGCCATCTACTCATTCACTTACTCACTGCTGGGCCCAGCTCCCATCTGTGGTAGCCAGCTAGCCAGTCACCTCCACCTCCCAGTCTTGGCTGGGATCTGGTCTAGGGCAGGCATGGCTAAACTTGGCCCTCCAGCTGTTTTGGAACTACAATTCCCATCATCCCTGACCACTGGTCCTGTTAGCTAGGGATGATGGGATTTGTAGTCCCAAAACATCTGGAGGGCCAAGTTTGGCCATGCCTGGTCTAGGGGGTCCTTCTCAAAGCCTGGTATTCTGGGCTTTGAGAACAGAGATCACTGCCTTCTTACGTTCCTATGTTTAAGCCATCCTTTTCCAAACTGAAAGATGTTTCTTCTTTCCACTGGACACTCAACAGACTTTTGCAACTTATCATGGTAGAAAAGCACAATACGTAGAAAGTATGAAAAGAGGAAGTGTAGACAGGACACACTTCCTGCCCCTTATTTCTGTGTGTTCTCTGATGTAGTCCTTATTTTCAAAAAGGCCAATATGAATTGCTAGGGAAACACCAATGTCTTAGATAGAATTTCACCATCTGAAACAATGAGTTCTAAATGAATTTCAGTGAAACAGAAATCTTAAAATCCAGATTATTGTAGCACAGCACCAAAAGCAAAAGTGATAGAGAAGACACAGAAGAACTCCTAAGTAAAAGAGAAAGATCTCCATAACCGGAGAAACAATTTGTCTTCCAGCCAGGGATAAAAGCTTTTTCTTAAAATAAAAAAAATCTACAAAATATGCATATTGCTGCAAACTCAATTTATAGTGATTGTATCACAGCTTGTAATTTGCATTTAAATCAGGCATCTTTTTTGCAGAAAGAGAAAGAGAGAGACATAGCAGTCTTTCTAAGTATTACAGAGGCACAAACCAATGCATATTTTTCTCAAATGAGTAATGAAGAGTGGTGCTTTCAGTCTAGAATTAGCACTGATTTCCAGCAACTCTATAAGTAGTTCTCAAGGTAATGGAAATGTACGGAACATTTGGATAGGTAAGAGAGTAAGTTGTTATCACAAGTTTTAAAATGTTCCAGTTCTCAGCAGAAGTCCAGAAGAAGTCTTTAGCAAATCTGAAGTGTGATTTCACTGTATAGATGATCAACAGAAAAACAGTAGAATAGAATGCAAAACATAACATTTCCATTTTCTACATAGATAGAATCTGGTCTATGCTAAGCAGTCAGCATGCCTAGGAAAATGTGTGCATAAAAATGAAAATGTTAATGAAAATGGCGAATGGAAAGTTGCTTGCAAAAATATGTACAAGAGTCAAAATTGCATATAAAAGTATATTTACTAGGAGAAATTTGCACTGAAATGCTGGCACTTTTTCAGGGGGGTCTTTTTTATCTGCAAAATGCTACACAGTGTAGAGAACTGAATTTAAAATTGGAAACATGAGAAACAGAGAGATGGAAGATTGACAGATCCTTCTATCCCTAATGAATCGATCAACCATTTTCTGAAGTAGATGCTTTCTAAAATCAAGGTCTGTTTTTGTAAATTTAACCAACCTTGCAAAGTCTTCTAATTTCACTTCACTATTTGTGCTCACACATGCAAAAAAAAAAAAGGGTTTTCAGTAGAAGCCATCGTTCCCCTCTTAAGAATAGCTTTTTCCTCCTCTCCCGAGGAAGAAAAGTCACAAGAAGTGCTATTCTCAGTATGCAGTATCCTCCTAAATCAGAAGCCTCACAATTTTATTACTAGGGAGTAATTTATCTTCTCTTAAACTCCCCAGGAAACAGATCACATTGCATAATTAAAAATGTATTAAATTTGCTAGGGAAAAAATAGCAGAAGATAATTCTGGCAAATCTTTGCACATATGAATGTCTCCCATTTTAATACATTTCGTTTCAGGTTCCTTTCAAACAGTGTTCCAGTTAATTATGTGAGTTGGCCATAAAAAATAAAGTATGGTTCGCCCTTTTATTTATAGAAGGAAATGGTTTAGTGCACAAAAAGCTTCAGTTAAAGTCAACAGCAATGTGCATCTATTAGGAACGGAGGAATAATTTGTTCAGATAATGTACTCCTGTATTTTGCCATGTGGTTTTGGTGAACAAGACATGCCCGTTCTCCTGAACCTTCCTGAGAATAGGAGGACAGTATAGCTTTAGAACAGCGGTTTGCAGAAGGGCACAGTTCAGAGGCTGCAGAGTGGAGAAGCTGGGAATTATTGGAAGAGGAACAGCAGGAAAAAGAAGAAGCACCAGGGGACAGACAGCTGACAGATTCAGTGTCCTTGGAAAGCATTCCTGACCACCACCCCCTCCCAGGACCAGGCGGGCATTGAGGGTAGTAGAACAGAGAGCTCAGAGGCACAGAACTCAGATTAGCTGATACAGGGGTGAAGTAGAATAGGGACGACATAGGGGGGTGGGACTTTACTCGGAGCCAGTAGCGAAGCTGCATGCTCTGCTACCGGGGGCGGAGAGCAGGCGGGGGCATGGCTGGTGCCCCGGGGGCATGATGCACCTCCTGGGGGCATGGCATGCCACCCACGGGGGCATGACACACACCCCGGGGGTGTGGTATGCCACCCGCAAGGGCATGGTGTGCCACCCACAGGGGCGTGGAGTGTGTTCTGGGGGCATGACATGCTGCCTGTGGGGGTGTGGTGTCCGGCACACGCAGGGCCGTGCAGCGTGTGTTGGGGGGGCCGCCGCGATAGCACCCTACCAGAATAGTGGTGCCGGGGGTGGCCCGCTTCCTCCGCACTCCTGTTCCTCCATCAGTGCTTGGAGCAACGCCATCAGCTAGATAGACTGCATTCGTTTGTCTCTCTCTGTGCATAGTGAATAAATTACTTGGTAATACAGTGGTACCTCGGGTTAAGTACTTAATTCGTTCCAGAGGTCAGTTCTTAACCTGAAACCTGAAACTTAACCTGAAGCACCACTTTAGCTAATGGGGACTCTTGCTGCTGCTGTGCCGCCGGAGCCCAATTTCTGTTCTCATCCTGAAACAAAGTTCTTAACCCGAGGTAGTATTTCTGCATTAGCGGAGTTTGTAACCTGAAGCGTATGTAACCTGAAGTGTATATAACACAAGGTACCACTGTAACTGTTTTTTGGGTTTATCTGCTTCTTGGCTGCCCCCATGGGAGAGATCAGATTCCCTTGAGACATGCACACAGAAATACGTATTTTACAGTTGAAATGCATATAAAATGTGTGTTTGACAAGAAAATGCATTGAAAAAGAATGACGGATATGTATCTCAGGGGAAATGTATCCAAAAGTGTGCACAACAAAGCCTACAATTGGGGCTGGGCAATATCTGGTTTTCAACATCGTGATATGTCACCAGCTAAACATCATAATATATCATGTCTGAAATATGGATGGAGCTATGAAGAGGCATTGGCTGGCTCCATGTTTTCCCCCACATTGTGATTTTTGCATAGTGCGTATACACACACACACATATACACATCGTGATATATTGCTAGGTCAAACCAATATCATGATATGGACTTCAAACTGGTTTTGGACGATATATTGATATATCACCCAGCCCTATCTACAATGGAAAAAAATGCATTGGGGGGGGGATATGCACAGAATAGGACAAAACAGACCTAGAGGTATGACTGGAAAAATGAAATGGGACAGACATAAGCTGATTTGGACAACTTTCATTAATGTCACTGCCAAATACTATTTAGCTAATAGGGAACCCCTGAAAACCAAGAGGTATACTTAGGGATCTGTCTCCTGAGAAATCTCTATGTGGGACAAGAAGCTACAGTTAGAACTGGACATGGAACAACTGATTGGTTCAAAATTGGGAAAGGAGTACGGCAAGGCTGTATATTGTCTCCCTGCTTATTTAACTTATATGCAGAATTCATCATGCGAAAGGCTGGGCTGGATGAATCCCTAGCTGGAATTATGATTGCCGGAAGAAATATCAACAACCTAAGATATGCAGATGACACAACCTTGATGGCAGAAAGTGAGGAGGAATTAAAGAACCTTTTAATGAGGGTGAAAGAGGAGAGCGCAAAATATGGTCTGAAGCTCAACATCAAAAAAACGAAGATCATGGCCACTGGTCCCATCACCTGGCAAATAGAAGGGGAAGAAATGGAGGCAGTGAGAGATTTTACTTTCTTGGGCTCCATGACCCTGATGCTGGGAAAGGAGAAGGGAACGACAGAGGACGAGATGGTTGGACAGTGTTCTCGAAGCTACCAGCTTGAGTTTGACCAAACTGCGGGAGGCAGTGGAAGACAGGAGTGCCTGGCGTGCTCTGGTCCATGGGGTCACGAAGAGTCGGACACGACGAAACAACAACAACAACATACTTACTGAAAGGTTTTCAGGATTAGAAAAAGAACATCTAAGGGGGGAAATATGAAGGGAGGAAAAATCAAACACGGCCCATTTAGGCAAGCTTAATGGTCACAGAATGCTAGGTGTCTATTGCTGGCAGTGGGGGGAAATGGGCAACTGGCAGGGAAGGAATAAAGAACCAATCAAGAGGGCATTGATAGCACACTGGAACACTGAACAAGAGCATTCTACACTGCAACATTTTATTGCAATCCCCTTTTATAATTTTCTGTAAACATGCACTTCATCCAGGCGAAAACTGCACACAGAAGCAGTTACAGTAAAACAAACAAAACATTATCAGTGAAATCTTGACGGAAGGAATTCAGTGCCAAAATCCTTATTCCTTGAAGGGGAGCCAGGACTGTACAGATTCAGCCTTCCAGAATACCATCATCTGAAAGCAATTTAGAGTGAATACACACTTTATTTTAAACATATTGGACCGGATTCAACTACCCCATTCCGTTAGTGGAAGCCAGCTTCAAAGACTCCTACTAGTGTAATGGGGTTTCCCTCCTCTTCTTCCCTCAGGCTTCTCCCAAATTAACTTTGGAGGTTTGGGAGATTCCCCCAAAATAGAGTGCAGGGGAGAAAAGGGAAGACCATTCCATTGGGTGGTAATAATAATAATAATAATAATAATAATAATAATAATAATAATAATAATAATAATTTATTATTTATACCCCGCCCATCTGGCTGGGCTTCCCCAGCCACTTTGGGCGGCTTCCAAAAAAATATTAAAATACTGTAATATACTTAAGTTGACACAGAAAATAAGTTTGCTGCTTGTTCTCTCGGGAGATGATATGCATATGGAAGTCCTCATGTTGCAGACTTTTCGGGGTATGTAAGGACCCCCGGAACGTATTAAGTTCGTAACTGGATGGTCCACTGTATATACGGTATATAGGGACTTTTCATGAACTTTTAATGAAACATGTTCATCATGCATTGAAAATTGGTGAATCCTAGCAGGTGGAAAGTTACATATGTCCATTAAAGAACCAGCAAACATATTGCAATCACTAAATTAGGGCTATAAGGCATTACAAAAAAAAGAGAATATCCCAATTTTGTCCTGTCTCAGAGGGTGAGGAAATCATATATTCTAATTAATTCCATTAATTAATTTTTAGATCTTGATCACATAAGCCGAGCTTGTCAAAACTATATTCCTTAAATTAATGGGAAGTGGGTATCGTCATTCCCTTAAGTGAATTTGAAAAATCTCAGCCTTCAGCATTGCCACAAGGATGCAGAGGGAAATCCAATTAAACTGAACTGCAAAGTATAGTTTTGTGCATAGTTTTTAATACAGATGTCTTACGCTCAAGTAAACAGTTTGGAGGGGAGGGCCGAACCCCTTCCTGAAGTAGCAGAACATTATGTTTATTAACACCAGCAAGAGTAAGAAGTAAAATAGCCCTTTTTTTGCAATAAGATCCTGAAAAATATGTTGCACTTTTAACAGGTTCTGCAATAACTGGTGAAATTGCTTAATTCTTTTCCCCTGGAATTCTTTTTAATGCTCCTGCAATATTAATGCACTGGAGAATTTTGTGTGGCGATGATTCACATGTATCTAAGCCTTTGTTGCTCCATTTGGGTATTTCATATTAATTACAGTTTGCAAGTTAAAATGCACTCATCGATGGAGTTCAGCTCCAGGCTGAAGGTCTGACCTGGAGCAGACCCTGCATACAGCCAGTGTGGTGTAGTGGTTAAGAGCGGTAAACTCATAATCTGGTGAACTGGGTTCGCTTCCCCGCTCCTCCACATGCAGCTGCTGGGTGACCTTGGGCTAGTCACACTTCTCTGAAGTCTCTCAGCCCTACTCACCTCACAGAGTGTTTGTTGTGGGGGAGGAAGGGAAAGGAGAATGTTAGCCGCTTTGAGACTCCTTCGGGTAGTGATAAAGCGGGATATCAAATCCAACTCTTATTCTTCTCTTCTTTTATGTTTTATGGAAAGCAAGGCTATTCAGCAGAAGAAGCAGAATCAGGAGAATTCATAGAACCATAGAATTGGAGAGTTGGAAGGGACCCCAAGAGTCATCTAATCCAATCCCTGCAATGCCAGAATCTCAGCTAAAACATCCATAACAGATGGCCATCCAACCTCTGCTTAAAAATCTCCAAGGAAGGAGAGTCCTCCTCCAAGGAGGGAGACCATTCCTCTGTCAAACAGCTCTTACTGTCAGAAAGTTTTTTCTGATGTTTAGTCAGCATCTTCTTTCTTGAAACTTGAAGCCATTGGTTCAAGTCCTACACTCCAGAGGAGGAGAAAACAAGCTTGTTCCCTCCTCCATGTGATAGCCCTTGAGATATTTAAAGATGGATATCACATCTCCTCTCAGTCTCCTCTTTTCCAGGCTAAGCATACCCAGCTCATTCAACCATTTCCAGACCCTTTATCATATTGGGAATTACTGACACAGGCTGCATCCACACCACAAGAATCCTGAGAACTGCAGTTTACCTGTCCCAGAGCCGCAATTGTCATGATCCTCAACAAACCACAGTAATATATGGAGCTTACTTTAAATTTTATCAGTTTTTTATTTAATAAAATGCATATACCTATTGACTGGGGGGGGGGACACACCTCAAAATTATTTACAAAAAGAATTCGGCAATGAAAATAAACAGAAGCAAAGATAAGCCCCTAACGAGATTATAGTACATGTCAGCATTCTATATATCCGAATGGGCTCACCTAAACTGAAATGTTTTTTGCAGGTACCAAGAAGAGTACAGTAAATGTGCTGGCCTGCTGTCAATAGGCTGTGAGTTCCAAAATGTGCTGCTGCCACACCAAAGTGTTAATTTCTTACAATTGTGGAACAAGTACAGTTGTGCCTTGGAAGTCGAACGGAATCCGTTCCCGAAGTCCGTTCGACTTCCAACATTCTTCTTACATTCAGAAACCAAGGCGCAGCTGCTGATTGGCTGCAGGAAGTTCCTGCAGCAAATCGGAAGCTGCCTCGGATGTTCAGGTTCCAAAAAACATTCGCAAAACAGAACACTCACTTCCGGGTTTGTGGCGTTCAGGAGCCAAAATGTTCAACTCACAAGGCATTCGAGATCCAAGGTACAACTGTATTATGTGGCACATGTAACAGTACCAGTTCCACAGTTTGAAGCTGTTGGGTGGGGATATATGGGACGCGGGTGGTGCTGTGGGTTAAACTACCGAGCCTAGGACTTGCCAGTCAGAGGGTTGGCAGTTCAAATCCCCGCGACAGGGTGAGCTCCCGTTGCTCAGTCCCTGCTCCTGCCAACCTAGCTCCCGTTGCTCAGTCCCTGCTCCTGCCAACCTAGCAGTTCGAAAGCACGTCAAAGTGCAAGTAGACAAATAGGTACTGCTCCGGCGGGAAGGTAAATGCCATTTCCGTGCACTGCTCTGGTTCGCCAGAAGCAGCTTAGTCATGCTGGCCACATGACCCGGAAGCTGTACACTGGCTCCCTTGGCCAATAAAGCGAGATGAGCGCCGCAACCCCAGAGTCGGACACGACTGGACCTAATGGTCAGGGGTCCCGTTACCTTTACCTTTATGTGCATAGCCTTAAACTGGGATCTTGGAGCTTTAAATGTTAGGCAGCAGCCAATGCACTATATGTTCTATCAGTGAAGGAATTTCTGGTGGTGCAACAGAACGTGTTCCCTCTCCTTACCTCTGTTTGCCCTGGGCCCTCCCCATATCTGATCCAGAGGATTAGGGAAGACTTTGGAACAGATTTAGGGAGTGTCAAGGGGACACACTGGCAGAGGAGAAGGAGGGAAAGTTGTGTTGCATAGCCCAAAGTCTCTGCACTGAAAGAACAAGTGTGTTGAATATTGAATTTAAAAATAAAATTACCTGCTTTAAAGAATGAAAAATTAGACAGTCCTAGCTACATCAACAGATTCTGCTGGCACAACAGCATTCATTGATTTGCTTTCCCAAAAGACTATCCTATATGAGTCAAGGCCAGACAGAGATTCAGGCCGACACGGTGACTTGTGGGGGTGGAGATGGCTTTTCAAGTCCCCACTGCTACTGACAGACCTTTCTGATCCAGATCTCATACACATTCAGCAGGGAAAGAACGAAAGTTATAATGACACTGTGTTAAAATGCTTTTTCTTTGTGACAGTGTAAGTAATCGTTTAACTTCGAATTCAAGCACAACAAATTCATTTACAATTTTCCCAACACAAACGCCTCAGAAAAGAAAGATTACAAAGATCCCTGTTATCACCAGGGATTTGTCTATTTAAAGAAAAAGGCAATATTAGTCTTTTAAAACATTTGAGCCAATCACCCACCTGTCAAACTAAAAAGAATATTTCTTGCTAAGTGCAAAATTATCATTGTCTTTTCAGGTACATATCATAGTGGCAAGTAGTATGACATTTACAAATTTTTGAACGTGTATGGACTTTTCCCTCAGCCATATATTAATTTCAAAAATTTCAGATGTCAACCAGCAGTACAGATGTTTAACGTCTTCTTGCATACTTTGGGTTTCCCATGCACACATACACTCGAGACATATTCTCCAAAATTTAAGCTGATGCATATCTATCTTTCTATCTCTCTATCACACTACCAGCTACAATTTGGTTGCATTACCAAATTACTGTCTGTACATCTCCAAGGGTGTACAAAGTCTTATACAGGGCACAGAAGTGACACAACAATGTCCAGAGAGGCAGCCACTACGTTGCTATAAATGGCTTCCTGGGATTACTACACTACACAACACATGCAGCAGCACAAACTCTCTCATATTACAATAGAAACATACAATACTGCCTTATAGGAAATCAAACTACTGATTCATCTACATTGTTCAGTATGGTCTGCACTGCCTGGAATCAGCTCTCCAGGGTTTCAGATAGTACAGTCTTCTGGATCCATAACAGATGCTCTTAACACTGAGCCATAGCACTTCTCTTCTGATCTACAGACCTTTCGTTTCTGCAGGGCCTCCTGCCCTTTTCTTGCTACACTTCCTTTTCTACTCACACTGCCAACCCAAACCAACATCCACATTTAAGACTCCCATCCATACATAATACAGTGGTACCTTGGTTCTCAAACGCCTTGGTACTCAAATGCTTTGGTTCTCAAATGCTGAAAACCCAAAAGTAAGTGTTCCGGTTTTCAAACATTTTTCAGAAGCCAAATGTCCGATGCGGTTGTCGGCAATTTGTTTTCGTGGTACCTGCACCAATCAGAAGCTGTGCCTTGGTTTTCGAACGTTTTGGAAGTCAAACGGACTTTCAGAATGGATTACGTTTGGACTGGCTCGTCGTAGCTGCAGAATAACCCCTTTCCCAAACAACTCTAAACTTTCCAAACCGCAGAACAATTACACACACACACCACACTCAACCCCTTCCCACTGACAGATGATCCGGCATCTCCGTATTATGAGCAGAGAGTAAGAGAGAGTTCAGAAGGTGCTAAATGTTTCCCCTTAATAATAAGCCAGAGCGTTCTGCCTTGTCGTTTTTTATTCTCTCCCTTAACCGCCTGTCAAAGGAGGCAGCTACTTCCCATCAAGACTCATGTTGATGCTTCACTGGCCACAAGCAGGGATAAAACCTGTCCTCCAGCATTCCACACATCCCATTAAGGGGACGGATTGGATTTTGTAATAAGAATGTTGCAATAACCGAACCAAGCAAAAAAAGCCAGCACCCTAGAGAGACTTTGTTTAATCATTCTCCGCTGCCAGACTTTGAGAAATGAAAGGCCAGCCGCTGCTCTTTTCCCAGCTTGAGGCTCAGGCTCCCTGGCTGTCACTTCTCTGGGACACATGATGCTCAAACGAGGCACAAAAATATATATGAGAAAGATTAGGGAGAAGGAAGCCTCAATTTACCAACAAACATTTTGATAAACCGAGGGAAGGGAGGAAATGCTGGAAAGGGAGCAGCGCTGGCAATCCGAGTGAGAGCTTGGTAAAAACGCCATTCGTCTTCAGGGATGTCTTGATCAAGGCAACTCTTCCATTTTCCCATCATGTCAGGGGAAGAGAGATGGTCCTGATGGTGCAGCTCGCTGGATGCTGCATGCTGGATCTTCCTCCTTTGGCAAGAGCCATTGTATGTGTTCCTCTGTGTGTTTCTGTGTGTAATTTTTCCCCCCATAGCGTAAGTTACCGTATTTTTATCTCTATAGGACGCACCCAACCATAGGACTCACCTTGTTAATAGGGGGAGAACAAGGCGAAAAAATTCTCCCCCTCTCTGCTCAGCGCCCCTACAGCGAAGGGGCAGGAGAAACGGAGCCCCTTCCATTTCCCCTCCCGCTTTGCTTAAGGGGCGCTGCACAGAGAGGGGGAGATTTTTTTTTCTTGTTCTCCCCCTCTAAAACAAGGTGTGTTCTGTGCTGTCAAGGTGCGCTCACCCGAAGCCTCCAGCTACCTTGGAAGCCTGGAGAGCGAGAGGGGTCGCTGCGCACTGACCCCTCTCACTCTCCAGGCTTCAGTGAAGGCAACCTGAAGCCTCACTCTGCGCTTCGGAGGCTTTGCGTTGCTATCGCTGAAGCCAAGGAGCCTGCATTCGCTCCATAGGACGCACACACATTTCCCTTTAATTTTTGGAGGGGGAAAAGTGCGTCCTACAGAAAAATACGGTACCTTTGTTACTCAATAAAAAATATTTTTAAAAAAGTTGCTTTTGTTACTCAACCATTACATTCCAATTCAACAAAACTACTGTATTGACTTCCCAGCTCACCCAAAATCGATGTTTATAACTCAAATTACATATAATTGTGTTTCATGGTTCCGTCTTATCTAATTTCATCCTCTCTAACAAGTCTCTTGATATACTCTGCTGTTTTCTTACACTTCAAACCCCGCTGTGGTTTTTGCTTACGGGAAATAACTTTTTAAATGGGCTAGAAAGGGTTTCCAGTCTTCTTTAAAAGATTCTGAATTTGTATCTTTTGTCAGCGCCATCCATTTCGCCATCTCTGCATATTGCAACATTTTCACCAACCATTCTTCCTTTGAGGGTGTTCTCGCCTCCTTCCATTTCTGAGCATAGAGAATCCTTTCCGTGGTAGTCACAAATATAAATACCGTTGAGGTTTTCTTTGGGATTTCACTGTCTAGCAACCCTAGGAAGAAATATTCTGGCCTCTTGGGAAAAGTCACTTACTTTCCCCCCCCCTTAATTTCATTAATGATAAGGGCTGTTGCTGATGCCTACCCTGCTGCCCATTTTTATCCCCCGTCCACTGGCCTGGCCCTCCAAGAATCACTGGAAAGCTCAGTCTAGTTCAGGGGTGAGGAGCCTTTCTCACACCGAGGGCCACAATCCCATCTGAACAATCTTCTGCGGGCCACATGCCAGATATGGGTGGGGCCAGAGGCAAAAGTGGGTGGAGCAACCAATTTATAAAAAAAACTTTGTACAGTAGTGTGTAGTTTTTACACATACTCCTCCCAACCATCTATCCAGAGAAGCAGGAACCATTGTAAGAGTTTAAGGAGACATACCAGACAGGCAAAAATGCCTAGGATGATAAGAAATGCGCTCTACGTGGGGTTACCTTTGAAGGTGACCCGGAAACTACAACTAATCTAGAATGCGGCAGCTAGGCTGGTGACTGGGAGTGGCCACCGGGACCACATAACACCGATCCTGAGAGATCTGCATTGGCTCCCAGTACGTTTCCGAGCACAATTCAGAGTGTTGGTGCTGACCTTTAAAGCCCTAAACAGCCTCGGCCCAGTATACCTGAAGGAGCGTCTTCACCCCCATCGTTCAGCCCAGACACTGAGGTCCAGCGCCGAGGGCCTTCTGTCAGTTCCCTCCCTGTGAGAAGTGAGGTTACAGGGAACCAGGCAGAGGGCCTTCTTGGTCGTGGCGCCTGCCCTGTGGAACGCCCTCCCATCAGATGTCAATGAAATAAACAACTATTTGTCTTTTAGAGGACACCTGATGTCAGCCCTGTTCAGGGAAGTTTTTAGTGGCTGATATTGTATTGTGTTTTTAATATTTTGTTGGGAGCTGTCCAGAGTGGCTGGGGCAACCCAATCAGAAAGAATTGTTGTTGTTGTTGTTGTTGTTGTTGTTGTTGTTGTTGTTGTTGTTGTTGTTAGAGTGAAGTGAAGAATGTGTCCTGAGGAGAGGAAATGTGGCCTGGGGAGAGGCCTAACACTCCACACCCCTGTTTTATTACATCTTCACATTTGGGCATTTTTAGAATCAGTACTTTCTCACTTCTATTTGTCACCACTGTCCTAGGAAATATTAATATTCAGCTCAGATGTGTACTACATGTGATCTTTGCAGATGCCTAATATAAACCTGTGACATGTTATTGTGGTACTGCATTGACCTTTTCATTATGCTGCATTTCAACCGACAGTCCGTTCCTTTTTCTCTTCCGCATAGTTAAGGAAGTGACAAGGAGAAAGGACCGTCAAATGCATTTGCAAATTTTTAAAGGCTCAGATTATCATAACCTAAAGCAATGCAGAATTTATTCATCTTTTGCTAAGAGCTGGGGTTTTTTGTTTAAGTCACCAGACCAGTCCTTCAAACAGTTCCCATTCTGTTCATCAGCAAGCTATTAAATACCTGGAAGATCCAAAAATCTTTCAAAAAATTGCATAGTGTTAAAAGTAGGAGTGAGGAACCTGTTTTAGCCTGAGCTCTGCCTTCCTTAGTGGGCAACTATCTGAAGGCTGTTTGCCAGTGTTGTGAAGAGGGGAAGGAGCAAAAGAGGTGACTTTTGCCCTTGTACATTCCAGCCTTGCAAAAGTCAGGTGTTTCTTTCTACATGCAGATAAATGTCTTTCCATCCTATCCTCCATCCAGGAATCATCAAAGGACACATTGCAACCAGGCAAAAGTATGCACGGATGTTATTGGCCCAGAGATGGAAAGAAGATAAAGTCCCAATCAGAGAAGAATGATAGATCAAGTTGATGGATTATGCCAAAATGGCCAAAATGGCCGTAAGAATCAGAAATCAGGAAGACCAAAATTTTAATAAGCAATGGGGGAAATTTATAACTTAACAAATTTTATAACAAATTAAAAACACTTAATTATAGAAGCAGGATAAAATACAGTATAAAAACATGAATAAAAATAAAATTCAAAGTTCAGAAATCAATTTGGGGGAAATCCCTCCAATAAGCATTAGATAGTCACCAGGGTTAGTGAGGAGGCCAGGGGAGAATTGGCTGTGGGATTCCAGAGCGGATACCATATTTTTCGCACCATAGGACGCACCGGACAATAGGACGCACTTTGTTTTAGAGGGGGGAGAACAAGAAAAAAAATTCTCCCCCTCTCTGCCCAGCGCCCCTTCAGTGAAGCGGCAGGAGGAGCTGCACAGAGAAGGGGAGAACTTTCCCCCTGTTTTCCCGCTCTAAAACAAGGTGCCATTTAAGGTGCGTTCAGGCGGCTACCTTGGAAGCCTGGAGAGCGAGAGGGGTCGGTGTGCACTGACCCCTCTCGCTCTCCAGGCTTCAGGTTCCTTTCGACCTGCTCTTTGGGGCTGGCGGGGGGAAGCCCACCATCAGCCCCAAAGAGCAGGTCAGGGAGCAGCGGAAAGGCGCAGCGGAGAGGCTCCTGCCATAGCCGCGCGTCACCTCTCCAGCCGGGAGAGGGTCGCGGGGCTATGGCGTCTTCGCTCCTTAGGACGCACACACATTTCCCCTTCATTTTTGAGGGGGAAAAGTGCATCCTATAGAGCGAAAAATACGGTAATCTTCATAAAAGGGGAGGGAGAGGGAAGAGAAGGGAAATGAAAGATCAAGCTGAATTCAAATTAAAGGCCAGGCGGAATAGCTCTGTCTTACAGGCCCGACAGAAGGAGGTTAAATCTTGCAGGGCACTAGTCTCATGGGACAGAGCATTCCACCAGGTAGGAGCCATCACTGAAAAGGCCCTGGTCCTGGTGGAGGATAGTCTGACTTCCTTAGGGCCCGGGACCTCTAAACTATGGTTATTCATGGACCTTAAGGTCCTCTGCGGGGCATACCAGGAGAGGCGGTCCCGTAAATACAAGGGCCCTAAGCCACAAAGGGCTTTAAAGGTCAAAAGACATACAGCCATGATAAGACCCATGATGGTATAGTTAATGGATGGTGGAGTTGGGCTATGAGGTTGGGGTTCAAATGCCCACTCACCCATAAAGGTCACTAAGTAACTTTGGCCTCTGGGCTTTCTCAAACTGGTCCACTTCACAAGGGATCTCCAACACATGTCACACTGAAGTAATTGGGGAAAGGGCAGCTTGCCCAAGACTTCCCCCACCCAATCAGGGGTGGCCCATCCCATATTGGTATCTGAGGCAAAACAGGAAGATGCCACCACACACACACTGCCTAAGCCTTGCTTACTCGGGTTGCACAGTAGCAGCTTCCAGCGAGATCTTGCAAAACCATGCCAGAAGCAGTGATGGCAGCAGGGGTGTCTGGGGCACCCACAGGGGCATTGCCCCATAGGATTCCACCACCCGAAGCAGGATGCTTCACTCCACCTCATAGGCCCTAGGTACTGTGGGTGGAAAAGTAGCAAGTACATTGAGTGATTCTCTGTAGTGAGAGTTTTACTGAGAATAGGTTGCATGAGCGACACTGAGCAAATTAAACTTCATGGCTGCATATTTCAAGATGCCGCAACCACCACACCCACCATTCACTGTTCTCTTTCATCATTTAATGGAGGCTTAAAAAATCCATTGTTCTTCAAGAAGACCCAATTTCCCAGACAAAAAGGAACAACTCTAATGAGCACAAGATAAAGATCAAAGAGATAGCAGAAGGGTGAGGGCACCTCATGCTAATGACTTAAGAACTAGGGTATGTTAGGAGTTAAGGGGGAAATGGATGGACAAGATTAAGAACTTCATAAAATGCAATGGAACAGGTATACCAACTGTAGAACTTCAACACCTAAAACCCTCGATTATCAGACAATGCATATTTTTCTTCCTCTCCTCGATGTGTTGTATTGCCCAAGGAGTGTTTGAGGTACCGTTTGCCAATGTAAAAGCACTGAAGGGGAGGCTCACAGTGTGCGCAGAATGTGAGGCCTGCAAGGTGGTTGGGTGTAAGCTTTGCTCCCTTATGGGATCTGAAGCCCACTAAAAGCTCAAGTTCAGAATTGACCTGTAGAATCCAGAAGACAACAAAGTATAGTCACCACGTCATGCGAGAGCCGTATATCCTCGAGAACGCTACATTCTTGCACCCACTTTCTAGTATAAAAGTACTTAATGGCCCTTCCTTGTTGCACACTGAAGCAATAGAAGTTACATACACAGTCTACATCAGGGCTGGGGAACATGTGGTCCTTCGGATTTTGTTGGACTACAGGTCCCATCATCCATGATCACTGCCTGGGTTGATGAGAATTGGAGTCCAACAGAGAAATCGGAGACGCCACAGAGCCCTCATCTCTGCTGTATATCGCTTGTTAACCATCAAAGATTTAACTACCACTGCTACCTTCCAAACCAGGCTTAGGAATTAGCTTCATTTTTTTGATAGCCACTTTTAATTTACCTGGCTTCCTGGTCAAAACACTTCCTTCCTAAATGGGCGCAAAAATGTCACACTGAGAGACAAATGAGAAAGAAAACCAGCCACCACATGCACAACTTCCCTCAAAAGGTATCTGCAGGGGCTAAATATTCCATGCAGGTCTGAGCAGGCAGAACCAAACTGCTCAATAGTTTACCAACTTGCCAGCACTAAACACAGTTGTTTTTTTAAAAAACAAAACAAATCAAAAGAAACAAAAAACTGATGTCCACTTACCAGTTTCCCTCGAGATCTGTGTGAATGCTTCGACGCCACTCTCTCCATAGTTCCCCTCTGACGCCAGTGTTGAAACATAGTTCCATCCAAGTGCTGTCACAATATCAACCATGGCTTGGGCTTGATAAGAGTCGGGTGGGACCACCCGGGAGAAGAAGTCATACCTGGTGTTATCACTTAACTCTGGTGCTGTAGATGCATAGCTGATTTGAGGTATCTGCAGGGGGAGGAACAGAACAAAGGTTGTTTTTACATCTCAGAAGCGTAAATTACAAGCCAAGTATGATCTCCAAAGTAAGTCATCCACAAAGGAAGCATCTTTGTGTACTCAGGGTATACCCTTCATGGCTCACTGCCTTGTCGTGGCAAAGAAACTATGAGCTATGCTGTGCAGGGCTACCCAAGATGGATAGGTCATTAGCCGAGAGTTTGGACTAAATGTGATCCACCAGGAGAAGGAACTGGCAACCCACTCCAGTATTTTGCCATGAAAACTCCATGGACATAAAATAGAAGAAGTTTTGAGAAGAAAGTGGGAGTTTCCAAGGCATGCGCTGGTTCATGGGTTCACGGAGAGTTGAACACGACCAAGACGACTAAACAACAAATAACTCAGGTATATGGTAAAGACCTCTGGATGGTTAAGTCTAGTCAGATTTCATTATGGGGTGTGGCGCCCAGCTCCTGCCAACCTAGCAGTTCGAAAGCATACCAACGTAAGTAGATAAATAGGTACCACTGCGGCAGGAAGGTAAATGGCGTTTCTGTGCACTCTGGCACTCATCACGGCGTCCTGTTGCACCAGAAGCAGTTTAGTCATGCTGGCCACATGACCCAGAAAGCTGTCTGTGGACTCAGGGTCTAACTAACATTGAAAATCTGCTTTAACTAAAGTTAGCAATCAAAACTAAGCTGCAAATTATCAGTAAACCTTTTGAGGCACAAATACCAATAATAAACCTGTGATTTTATGGATACTCATTAACAGATATGCATACGTTTATACCTGATACAAAGTATCTTTTTATAATATACAAGAATAAAATAAATATTTTTAAAATCTAATCTAAAAAGAAATGGGAGCAAAGAGAAGGGAGATGGAAAAAAGAAACAGAAGAAAGAAAAAGAAAATTTGAAAGGGGAGGAGGATGAAAATACTTCTGATTCCCTGTCTGTCAGCTAAATATAGTAACTTGTTCAAAGTATTCACTCAAATTAACAACCAACTATTTTCTAAAAGCCAATATTATTTCAATCTTCAAATCCAGATATTTGAAGTTAATTTTCCTTTTCATAGGAAGTATTTCAGATATTCAATAACTGAGGTTTATTCATTTCAGTGGGGCCTACTCTGAGTAGGACTTAGTTAGGAAGGCTGCTTTATACCAAGTAAGATCTGTTGGCCCACTTAGCTCAGTTTTGTCCACACTGCCTTGCCAGGATTTCAGACTCAGTTCGCTCTCAGTCCTACCTGGAGATGCAAGAGAACTGAACCTGGGGTGTTGTGCATGAAAAGCAGATGAATACAACCCAAAGCGCACATGTTTCTAAAGACAAAAAAAGTGTCCCAAAGCTTGATTATTCCAAAGAGGAACCAGATCATTAATTTGTATGCAGGGTCCTCAAAAACATGGATATTATTTCACTCCCCCATGTTCTTTTTATTTTAAAAAAAACCAAAATAGCTGGAAAACCCTGCATTCCTCAAAACTTAATATGATTCCTATATTGTTTTCAAAGGGAATGACTAAGTACATTTCAAGAAGGGGCTTTTTTTGGTTTTTTGTCAATAATGTGTGCTGTCGGTAATGCTACTAAATAAAAATTACAACTTAAAAATTATGACTTTCGCTCGGAGCTGTCAATTTTATGAGTTTATCTTGACAGTAACAGTCCTATAAACCCCTGTAAAATATTCCAGTACATTAATCACAAACCTAAGTCAATCAAGGGACCCATGAAAGTGTAACTGAGCACTGTCCAAACTGAGCAGCGTCCATAAATGAAATATATCAAACCCATACATGGTTCTTGATTTCTGGACCCCATAGTGCAGAACAAGGCTGGGGCATGTCTGACCTGACGGTTGAATTACAAAGCCCTTCTCTCACACACCCCAAACCACATCCACCTGCCCGACCCCCATATCACATGGGAAGTCAGGTGTGGTACAGGTAAAAGTTGTGAGCACCATCACTTTGAGGTTTGTTTATATTTAAACTACTTTCAAAAGGCAAAACCCGGTCACCTGATGTGATAATTGTCAACATGCAGAGAGGCCGGGAGGCCAGCTGGCAAGCCCAACTCGGACGTCTCCTTCCATCGGCCCGTGCTCCGACGTAAATCAGCAACCCAAACTTCAAAAGCCAGGGCACGCAATTAGCAGAGTGTACTGTGCACACAGAAGCAGGCGTGAGGCGTAAGTCATGCTATAGCTACAGATTTATTAAACATAAATCAGAACAAAGAAATATGTCGCCTCTCTCTCATGTCGTCTCAGAGAGAGCAGAAAAGCAAAGGTAAAGGTAAAGGGACACCTGACCATTAGGTCCAGTCGTGACCGCCTCTGGGGTTGCGGTGCTCATCTCGCTTTATTGGCCAAGGGAGCCGGCATACAGCTTCCGGGTCATGTGACCAGAATGACTAAGCCGCTTCTGGCAAACCAGAGCAATGCACGGAAATGCCGTTTACCTATTTCTCTACTTGCACTTTGATGTGCTTTTGAACTGCTAGGTTGGCAGGAGACGGACCAAGCAACTGGAGCTCACCCCATTGCTAGGATTCGAACCGCCGACCTTCTGATCAGCAAGTCCTAGGCTCTGTGGTTTAACCCACAGCGCCACCCACGTCCCACAGCAAAAGCAAAAGCTATACACAAATGGAAGTTTCCAGCATACTGTGCTGGAATGTACAGACATGTGACATGCAACAATTCCACACATCTGTTCCTTAAGGTGGAACGGAATTCTCAACAATAATTACATCAGATGATTGGCAGGTGGGATGCCTCATACAAATGTAAAGGTTGACATTCATGAGAGGAAGAGGTTGAGATCTGGCCCCACCCTAGTATAGAACCTGAAAAGCCAGGCGCAAGAAACCAGAGGCTAACATGCTACTAAACCCAAAGACTTTGTAATATTTTTCACGCATTCACGTTTGTTCACTACCAAGGGAAGGCAATAAAGTTTCTCCCGTTGGCTAGAAAGGAAACACCCGTTCCAAACCAGCCAGGTGCGCAATTGCCCTAACATCTCCATAAGGCCTACTTAACTGTGTCACAACAAGGGAAAATAATAGGAGTAGAAATATACGTTAGTAAGTCTGGTAGTCCCACACCTGCCATTGACATTGCGTGACCTTAATCAAATCTTTCCTTTAGTGACTCATTTGTTTTCAATGCCCTTCTAAGGTCTAGTTTACTGTGTCAGCTGTTATTGGGAGATGATTGTGAAGGGCATCAGGAGTCTACATTTTATAAAAAAAATAGGATGCCCTCAAAGACCCGTACTACCCATATTAAAAGTATGGGGTGGGAATCCATCATTAAAGAAAAGTCATTTTAGGCTATCTCCTTAAGCCACAAATAAAGATTCCTCCAGTTCAAACATTGGATTATTACTTTATAGATACCAGCACCAAAACCTTGACATTTTTAGTCTTCCGAATGTGACATTTTCCCAAAGGAAGCAAAATTGTCCCCTAAACGCTAATTTCTGTCACGCTGGTTTCTCAGCATGTCACCCTGCAGTTCCTCAGGGGATGCTGCTATCTGGAATGCTAGCCTGGCGACAATGGTCACAGCATCCATAGAAGTTTATCCCTGGAGTTTTCATAATGGTTCCCTTGTTACAGAGGATGAGGCTCAGATGACTGTTTCCCTTTTCATTCAGACTCAGACTTGACTAGGAACGACAGGTCCACGCAGATCCCCGCAAATAGGCCTGAATCAGGTGCCTCATAGGGCCAATAATGTCCTATACGTATTCATTAAGCCACATGCCAGATGTTTTAAAACTGCCATCAAATGTCCTTGCCCTTGTAAGAAGCTGTTGCAGGTGAAGGCCTGTGAGCAACGTCATCGGTGGGGTGTTTCTAGAACTAAGGTGAAACCGTAAAGTCCCCTTGCTATTTTTGCTACTAGATGCTGCATGCTGTTTTAAGTATTCCTAGCAAACTACAGTTCCCAAGATACTTTGGAGGGAAGCCATATTTGTTAAAGTGGTCATAGAGATCATAGAATTGTACAGTGGTACCTCGGGTTACATACGCTTCAGGTTACAGACTCTGCTAACCCAGAAATAGTACCTCAGGTTAGGAAATTTGCTTCAGGATGAGAACAGAAATCATGCTCCAGCGGTGCAGCAGCAGCAGGAGGCCCCATTAGCTAAAGTGGTGCTTCAGGTTAAGAACAGTTTCAGGTTAAGAACAGACCTCTGGAACAAATTAAGTACTTAACCCGAGGTACCACTGTAGAGTTAGGGTCTGAGGATCATCTAGTCCAGGTATAGGCAAACCAAGGCCCGGGGGTCAAATCCGGCCCAATCACCTTCTAAATCTGGCCCACGGACGGTCCGGGAATCAGAGTGTTTTTACATGAGCAGAATATGTGCTTTTATTTAAAATGCATCTCTGGGTTATTTGTGGGGCAAAGGAATTCGTTCATCCCCCCAAAAAATATAGTCCAGCCCCCCACAAGGTCTGAGGGACAGTGGACCCGCCCCCTGCTGAAAAAGTTTGTTGACCCCTGATTCTAGTCCAACCCCCTGCAATGCAGGAATATGCAGCTGTCCCATACCATGATTGAACCTTCAACCTTGGCGTTATCAGCACCATGCTCTAACCAACTAGGCCAATATATAAGTGCTTTTAATGTATGGCGTGAATGTGGCCTTGTATTCCTTATGATAGTGAAACTGAACCCAAAACATAGACAGAAAATAAGAGTGGCTTGGAAACAGAATGGATTAAAAAATAATAATGCATGGATACAGATTTAAAGTGAATCTTGGGGCTGTGTACACCCCGAGTATACTGTAACACAGGCATTAAATGCACATAGAGGTGAGAAGATGGCCTGATAGACGTTCCCCTATGTGCATTTGGCATAATGTCTATAAAAGCCTAGGTAAAGGGACCCCTGACTATTAGGTCCAGTTGTGGCCGACTCTGGGGTTGCGGCGCTCATCTCACTTTCTTGGCCGAGGGAGCCGGCATGCAGCATGTGGCCAGCATGACTAAGCCGCTTCTGGCGAACCAGAGCAGCACACGGAAATGCCGTTTACCTTCCCGCCAGAGGAACTACTTGCACTTTGACATGCTTTCAAAGTGCTAGGTTGGCAGGAGCAGGGACCGAGCAATGGAAGCTCATCCCATCACGGGGATTTGAACCACCGACCTTCTGATCGGCAAGTCCTAGGCTCTGTGGATTAACCCACAGCGCCATCCTTTTTCCATGCAATTGGGACCCTGCCTATTCAAAAGTTCTCTGAACAGTCATGGACAGAACCTACAAGTGCAAGCTACTTGCACGGATCTTTTCCGACTTCACACCAAACATAACATCAGCCGCAAGCACAACCTATTTGTTCAGAAGAACATCTGAATAGTGTCCATCTCCTTATAAAATATAAACCTATCCAATGTGAAATCTGATAGCAATGAGATATCAGGGGAAGGGAGGGGGAAATAACCAAAGGAAAACAATACAACATTGTGCGCATGGTAAGATCAAAAGAGTTACTCTCCCTATTTTGCTACAGTTTTCTTCATTATTTTAGCAATTAATTGGATTGGAGTCTCTCAAGGAAACGCTTGGAGTGAAGGGCCTGAGGGAATGACAAAATAGCAATTTCTCCAGTTTTCCAAAAAAGGGAGGGAGGGAGGGAGGGAGACTTCTAGAGAAATGGGAAGTAAGTAAAAAGGGAGATCTTATATCTGAAATTATGCCATGACGGTGCTGCTGAACTCAGATCTCTTATAGGCAGCGCTTTTTTCCAGCTGGAACTCACAGGAACTCACTTCTGGAACCTCTCAGGTGCCATTCTAAGAAGAAGAAGAAGAGTTTGGATTTGATATCCCGCTTTATCGCTACCCGAAGGAGTCTCAAAGCGGCTAACATTCTCCTTTCCCTTCCTCCCCCACAACAAACACTCTGTGAGGTGAGTGAGGCTGAGATACATCAGAGAAGTGTGACTAGCCCAAGGTCACCCAGCTAGTCTAGAATGTGGAGGAGTGGAGACGCGAACCCAGTTCCCCAGATTACAAGTCTACCGCTCTTAACCACTAGACCACACTGGCTCTCAGAAAGAGAATGAGAGAGGCATTAATGGTGAGGTCCGGCACCTATTTTTCTATAAAAATAGCACTGCTTGTAGGATGGGTATGCTCTTCCTCAGAGCACTAAATGAGTGCACCCAGAACAAGCAGCAGTGGGCAAGTGTTGAGGGTCATAGAATGACTTTTCTTATCTCTGCAGCTGTGATCTCCTGGGTGACATGGACACCATAAGGCGGTTGAATGTGCCTGTTTCCTCTATCTGTTTTCCTCCCAACCTCTCTGCATGGCCCCGGATGTTGGCAACCTATGCTATGCCACTGGTTGCAGGGGCAAGCCTAAAATCATCCTTGAGCACTTAGTGTTAGAGACAATGCACTTGCTTGGCAATGCTGGTAAAAGAATAAATAAACAAACCCCGACCGCTGGTCTTTCTCTATCAATATCAGTGCCTCCTCACCCAGAATGAGAGGGACAATAGAATCCTCAAGGCTTTCACACTCAGAGAGCTGCATCATCCAGTGTCGCATCGTCCAAAATGAGAGGCACGCCACAATCCTCAAGGCTTTCACACTCAGAGAGCAGGAAAAGCATATTGCTTGTTTCACTGACTGGCTAAAGGGGGACTGCTCTTGCATGCAGCTACCTCTAAAAGAAGTGAAACTGATCTCTTGGCACTATCAGCAACACCTGCACCAGTTTCCCACCAAGGAGGGAGCCAAACAGCCACCAATTTCTTGGGAATCTTTAGTAGATGCTAGTGTTTCCTCCACTACTGCCTCTAATCATCTATGTATTACAGTCTCCAAATGCCATCATTTGGATGACATTCCCTCCTGTAACATGGGACAATAAATTAGGAGAGGTTTTTTAAAGGAGACAATTAATGCTCTATCCCAGTCTCTTTGCATCCTTATCAGTTGACACAAATACAGAGGAATCCTAAAGCAAAGCTTTCATAAGATTATAAGATTTTCACAGTGCTCAGCCAGATTCTTATGGGATGTCTGAAGACCTGAGCGCAACAGCAGAACATAGATTATTACCAGTGGATGGCATAGAAAACCCTTACCTAACATTGCTAACAGGGAGTTGGACTGACTGGTTTATACTTTCACTTTGGGTGGGAATGTTCAACAATGTGGGTGTCCTGGAATATGGTTGCCAATTATGGCCAAGAATTGCCGTGCATTAGACTGTCTGTAGTCTAACTATAATAGGGACGCGGGTGGCGCTGTGGTCTAAACCACTGAGCCTCTTGGGCTTGCCGATCAGAAGGTTGGTGGTTCAAATCCCTGCGACAGGGTGAACTCCTGTTGCTTGGTCCCAGCTCCTATCAACCTAGCAGCTCGAAAGCATGCCAAAAAATGAAAGTAGATAAATAGGTACCACTCCGGAGTGAAGGTAAACGGTGTTTCCGTGCGCTGCTCTGGTTTTGGTGTTCCATTGTGCCAGAAGCAGCTTAGTCATGCTGGCCACATGACCTGGAAAAACTGTCTGTGGAGTGGACAAACGCCAGCTCCCTTGGCCTGAAAGTGAGATGAGCACCGCAACCCAGAGTCCTCTGCAACTGAGCTTAACTGTCAGGGGTCCTTTACCACCTCGTCGTCCTCCTCCTCCTCCTCCTCCTCCTCCTCCTTCTTCTTCTTCTTCAAACTATAAATGCTATGCTTCCTTGTCATATTATACCTATTGACCCTGGATTCCTGTATAAAGACCTTCCTAAGCAATTGTATGCAGCAGCAAAGTCATGTGTGGCATGGCACTGGAAGTTACTCTGAAGTAGCAGTAGTTGGTTCATAAAAAATTAGGGAGAATATGATAACTTTCAGATGACCTATTCATCCTGATTTCTTCTCTTTTCTTTTTGCACAAATTGCAGGGAGGTTAAGACGGCATTGGCTATTTATTTAGAATTCACTCTGATTTGTTTGCAGAAAGGTTAGTTGCATCAAACAGCTGTCAACCCAAAGTTTCCAGTGTCACATTCCTTATCACCAACAGCATGATATTTTAAGGAAACGGGTTTATTGTACAAGAGTTCCAAATCAACTTCAATTGCACAACCTGAATTTGCCGGCAGGTGAATCCCACCTGAAAGTAATGACAGTATGGAAGCCCTTCATGATTAGGTACAAACCTATTTAGCAAATCCAGCAAGCAAAGAATCATAGAATTTCAGAGCTGGAAGGGGCCTCAAGGCTATCTAGGAATCACAGTTAATAATCATTGACAGAAGGGCACCCAACATCTATTTAAAAACCTGACAACAGAATTTCCTGTTTGTTTGTTTGTTTGTTTGTTTGTTTGTAATAAGTAGTTATAGTGCACATTTTCTGTTTATCTCCTGCGTGGAAGCCATTCTGATCCCATTGCAAACAAACACATAGATGCACATTTTGCTTTTCTACCTGTGATTCAGCTACAAAACTTGCATATTCAAAGCCTATCAGCAGTGAATTTGCTTTCCCCCCTTTTTCTCTTAATTGGTGACCTTGCTGTATTGTTATACAGTGTTTGTCCTTTTTCTTGCTGGGATTTTTAACTTTATTTCAAGATAAAAATTCAGTGTGCAGATGGTGAACAAAACAAAATGAATGGACAAAAACCAGAAGGAAGCACATCAGCCACAGGCTGCTAGAGAAAGAGTTAGCCACCATACTACCCCCCAAAAATACATGCATATTTTAAAAAACCACAACAAAAAACCCTCATGGTAGAGTCAGTCAGAATCTAGCCTTGTTCTGCAGTAGTCTATTCTACAGTCGTCGTCCCCCCATAACAAATTAAGCCAATAGTATTAGCAAAGAACATCGCCACCCTAAGGAATGAGAGAGCACATCTTCCTAGATGGGACAAAGCTGCAAGCACATTTCATGACAGGCTGTCCTATACATAATAAATGTTCTTACTTATTACAGACTCAAAAGTAATCAGCTGGATTAAACAGATGATGCAGTCTTCTTCCAGTGACAGACAATTAAACATTTGTGCCATGTTTTGTCCATTCCCGCTTGTTTGATGTTAATCCGATAGACAAAGGGATTACATGAACACATCGCCCATGATTCCTTTGGCGTTTAATGTGAAAATGAGAGGGGAATGAGGTGGTTTTGAAATGGACAATCAAAGGACTTCAACTGAGTACACATTGAGTAAGAAACCATGAAAGAAATTATGACTTTTATCAAAATTCTTGAAAATATTTTGTTGGTAAAAGGAGAAAAAATAAACCTGTTACGGTTTACAAGCTCTGTTACATAAGGATAAGGAATTTACGCATTCGATTTATATGGCTTTTATATTAGAAAAAAACACACACACTAAGTGCATTTTTATGTTTATGGAATATAATGCTTCCTAAGTAGAGTAACTGCAACAATCTAGTAAATTCGGTAATGTGTATTTTATTTTACTTTTTAAAAACTCACTAAATTCTGGCTACATACCCAATATAGATCTTCAGCTACTGAGGTATAAATTGGCACAGGATTTTTTTTTATTATTGTCATTTTAAAGGTTTTTTTTGGGGGGGGGAGGTTTACTGTCATTTTAAAGTTTTGACAACCAAATTTCACCTTGACAGTGCTTTTATAAAGTGTGTTTCTCTTATTAAAGCCTTGCTCAGCGTTCCTGATTTGAGGGAGGTTTCCAAGTATTTTCAACTGAACATGCCTAGAAACTCTCTGAAGACCTCTGTGTTAAAGACATGAAGGTCAAAAGAGGAGCCCAACACACCTGGAAATGTCAAGGAAAAGGCTTCTGTGCGCACCCGTACAATACCCCAATCCACCTTTTTATAAAGCCCTCTGGTGTTCAAGTCATAATCTGAACAGGTCTTACACATCTTTATTCTTAAAGGTGGCATCAAGGGACGTTGGAAAATATGGAAACAGGAGCAGCAATTGCCAATGTTCGCTTATTTGCCCCATCTCCAGAATGGAAAGCAATCGAGTGAATATGACTAGTAATTGCTGTGGCTGTCAGCCCAGAAATTATGCTCAATTGATCCCTTCTCAACCTCCACTCAAGTTTCATTGTGTTTCCTTTGCACTGAAACAAATGGGTTGGGATGATGCAATGATAATTTATGTACAGTGGACGCTCGGGTTGCGAACGTGATCCATGTGGGAAGCATGTTTGCAACCCTGAGTGTTCGCAACCCGCAGCGCAGTGTGTCTGCACACACACAGGTCACAATTCAGCGCTTCTGCACATGCACAAGCGCCAAAACCCAGAAGTAACCCATTCCGGTACTTCCGGGTTCAGCGCAGTACACAACCCGAAATTGCACAACCCAAAGCACCTGTAACCCAAGGTATGACTGTACTTAATTGTGTAAATGATGCAATTTTGCTGCAGCACACCGTGAGATGAATAATGAAGTTTCTGAAGGAATATGAACTGTAGCAGAAAAGAAACAGTACTGCATGTAAGGAATACAGAGAGTAAATAGTAAACAAACCCTAGCGGCAGAAGTATTGACATAGGGCTAACCTGGAAAGACACCTTTAAAACGTTCCCAATGTTTAGCCATTCTACCATTGTTTCTCTTTTTGTCTTTCTTACTCCTCTCACTCTTCCATCTTCTTTGGCCCAATTAATAGCTGTGAAATACCATCGACCTTATTTTAGTCAAGCGCAAGCCGACACAGGTAGAGGCAATTGAGGGGGGGGGGTGAGGAACTCTGCCTGAAGATTTACAGTACAATAGGCCTATGATAGAATTTTTATACTCAATTTTCTTTCTTGTCAGAGGCTTGTAGTAATTTACAGCAGATTTTGTTGGGAAAGTTCCTTGGTATTTTTCCGCTCCTGTGGTGTGGGGTAACACTTTAAAAGCCCTTAAAGAGTTGGGCTTGCATGACTTGAAACATGTTTAATAACTCCCGGGGGGAGCAGGGCAATCTTGGCACCATATTAAAGGAAAGTCAAAGCAATAACTCCCTGACACCAGAAAAGGCTTTTTAAAATAATAACATAAAACAAAACAAAACACTGAGCTTGCAGTTACCAGTGTTTCAAAGGGTGAGCAGAAGTTTAGGCGGGCATTAGCATTCACAAAACAGAGCACTGGGGAGAAGTTCTGCTGGTATAAATATCTGAGACAACCGAAGAAAACAAGAACGGGGAGTTATCTAGAATGGGGAAAGAGCTTTGTGTCACTTCAGAATTCTGGCACAAGGCAACTTCTCACATTGCCTGACCAGGCGGCGACAGCCCCAGCCCCTCAGGGATCATAACGAAGGAATAAAGACTCTGACAACGTTATATGGAATTAAAATTAGGCCACAACTTTATTAAACTTCCAAATGTAGGAAGACCTTGGCTTAAGCCTTGGGCATGTATCCCTCCCAGCCCCCCAACCGGGGGAACTAGGGCACATCAGGTGTTATGTACTGAGTTGAATAGGACCCAAAAGGCAGCAGTCTGATTGGTCCTAGAACAATAGGATTCAAAATGCAGCAGTCTGATTGGTCCTAGAACAATAGGATTCAGAATGAAGCAGTCTGATTGGTCCTAGAACAATAGGATTCAGAATGCAGCAGTCTGATTGGTCCTAGAACAATAGGGTCCAGAATGCAGCAGTCTGATTGGTCCACAGGAGCCACCCAATCCAGCTCCAGGTGGAAGTGAATCAGCAACCTGATTGGCCTACAGCTGAATCCTGGAACTAGCCAATCACGTTGTGTAAATAATGTATATATAGCAGACGTTTGGGGGAAAGTTTCATTCATTGCTACTATGAGCTGAATAAAGAGCATGAAATTCACACTCGACTCCGAGTATATTTCACAAACAGAGTCTGTTCGACTTCCAAAAATGTTCACAAACCAAGGTACGGCTTCCGATTGGCGGCAGGAGCTTCCTGCACTCAATCGGAAGCCGCAGAAGCCCCGTCAGACATTCGGCTTCCAATAAAAGTTTGCAAACCAGAACACTCATTTCTGGTTTTGCGGCGTTCGGGAGCCAAAACGTATGAGTCACAAGGCGCTCAAAAACCAAGGTACAACTGTACCTGGTGTAGTATAGCCACAAGTGGCAGCTTTGCACATTCGCTCTGAACTCTTTTTCTTTAGTTCCTCTGCTGCATGGGGTTCCCCACCAGACACTAACAGGAGTATAGAAATCCTGGGATGCCAGATCTGCTTTTACCAGCATCCTTCTTTCAGAGAACGAGTGTGGAGCAGTCTTATAAGGCCCAACTCCTAAGCTCAGAAATCGGTCCTACAAAGTAGCCCTGAGGATGTAGCTTTGAGAAGGAAGTTGTTCCAGCACTATTCCATTTTCAATCTAGGTTTCCACATTCAATCTAGGCATAAAGAGACTGTCGAAATATCCTGCATGCTTCTCAGCAATGTTTTCTCTGCCCAAAGCTATAACAGACCAGATACGAATTGCTAATAACTCATTCCATATTGACGCTCGCCATCCTTGGCTATCTTTGGAGACCAGTGCTATCTCCTCATTCATGCAAGTAATCCCACGGTACCTTTTGTCATCTGATGCTCCAAAAAGGAAAATTGCTTTTTTTGTCAGAAGAAGCAGGAAACCAGCCAGTTTGGTTTTAATGTTTCAGGTCATGAATTTCCACTAGCAGGCCTTGGGGTAGAAATACAGGCTCTTTCTTGTGTCGCTGAAATGTTGCCTTATTACATATTTATCACCAATTATTCAGAGCCTTAGTCTTCTGAGATATTTATCGCCTCCTCTTGTACGACAGCAAGTTCTTTGTGAAGATGAGAGCTTCTCTGGAATTAAATGGATCCTAAGGGCCTTGAAATGGAAGACTTCCATGGGGCAGGGGGCAGGTCACCATTCCCAGCTGTTTGTTAGATCTCTAAAGTGCCATCTTTGTCTGCCTTCACCATATAGAGTTCAATAAGTGAAGTGATGTTTTAGTGCATGCGACATAGATGGACAAAGATCAAAGCAGGCTTCTGATACTGTCATTTTAGTGTTGTGGTTCTAAGCGTTAAAAGCCTGTGCTGTATTAACACTTTGCTTTAAAAAAAAAAAGATTTCAAATTTAATCTTTGGCACTGCAACAATTTGTACTGGTGGCACTAAGACTACCAGATTCAATACTCTTATAATTAATAGTATATTTCTATCAAGAGTGTATAACATGATCTATATGTTCTCTCACTAAAGTGAGAGAACACCCACTTTGGAATAGTAATATTGCTGAGATTTAGAATGGAAAGGGAGAAGTAGGATTTGACCAATGCATGACCACATTGCTTGCAAATAATGAACTCTTGACGATACAAGACAAAATCCCTCTGCATTTTGGCTAGACTCATAAATAAGCTGTGGCCAATCCACAGCTGGTTCTGTTGCTTCCTTCCCCCCAATACAGTGGTACCTCAGGTTACAGACGCTTCAGGTTACAGACTCCGCTAACCCAGAAATAGTAAAGTTTTTGCAAGTAGATACAACCCACTCACTTTCTATGAGAAATTTGTTTTAGCAATCATTTCAGTGCTTTAGTTTGTTTTTAAGGGGTCTCCGCATAGTAATATTTTATATATCTGTCTATCAAATGCTACTAACTCAAGTAAAAGCATTAAAATAACATTATAGATCACAAAAAGACATAACTGTAACACCATAACTGTAAAATAAAAATAATTGAATATTGGCATCAATTAAAAGTAGCCATGAAACACCCACGTCTTTAAGGCCCATTTAAAAATAGTCCTCCTTCAACTTTTACCAGCGAATTCCCAGAAAAGGTTTAGAAAAACCTGGCCCATCCATTATGCTGCTCATGGAAGTTAAATACAGTGGTACCTTGGGTTAAGAACTTTGCTTCAGGATGAGAATAGAAATTGTGCTCCAGCGGCGGCATGGCAGCAGCAGGAGGCCCCATTAGCCAAAGTGGTGCTTCAGGTTAAGAACAGTTTCAGGTTAAGAAAGGGACCTCCAGAACAAATTAAGTTCTTAACCCAAGGTACCACTGTACCATCTGACCAAACTCGGTCAGATGCCTCAGGTGATGCCAGAGGGCCATGACTCCAGAATTACCTGCATTCCATGGGCAGAAGGGGATGTGCCAGTGGAGTGACACTGGCATCACTCTGCAGCCAGCAGCTAGGGGGAGACTGACAGAGCCTGGCAGGGGTGGACAGAGGGACATCTCAACCCAATCTCCTGACTCCAGTCAGGTTCAAAGGGTGCTTGGATTGCTCCGTCCAATGCTGTTTATCCAAAGGAAAAACAATACTTTTCATTCCAGGTATCATAATCCTGGCTCATGGGGTGTACAGTGGTACTTCGGGTTACATACGCTTCAGGTTACAGACGCTTCAGGTTACAGACTCTGCTAACCCAGAAATAGTACCTCGGGTTAAGAACTTTGCTTCAGGATGAGAACAGAAATTGTGCGGCGGCGGTGCGGCAGCAGCTGGAGGCCCCATTAGCTAAAGTGGTACCTCAGGTTAAGAACAGTTTCAGGTTAAGAACGGACCTCTGGAACGAATTAAGTTCTTAACCTGAGATTCCACTGTATTCCTAATGTTCCAAAATGACTTTCAGAAGCAACTGGAAGCACACGTGAGCTTCCTCCTGTGGACACTGCTGTAACTCCTTGCTTATCGATGTAACTTCTTGCTTATCAAGGAACAGTTGGGCGGTTCGTTTCCACCAAACCCTGAACCAGGTTTTGTGCAGGAACCCGCCACAAAATGATTTTGCAAGGCATGTGCATCACAGAATAAGATATCACTTGCTCTTCAGTGTTCTGCTCGGAACATTTTTATTATCATACTGCACAAAGAAGAGAAAGCACAGAGAGGCATATTAGGCTAGTTTAGCGATAATGCTAAGCCGTGGTTTAGCATTACAATATGAAGCCTAGCCTTTCCCCGGCTTCCGCATTTTGCTTTCCTCCTCCTCCTCTTCCATTTTAACCCATAGCTGTCAACTTTTCCCTTTTCTTGCGAGGAATCCTATTCAGAATAAGGGAATTTCCCTTTTAAAAAGGGAAATGTTGACAGCTATGTTTTAACCACATCCATGGCATCCAAACTCAACAATCGGTGGCCTTAGCAAAGCTAAGCAGGGTCCGGTATGGTTTCAAATTGGATGGGAGACCACTTGTGGAAATTCCTGGATTTCAGGGAGTTGGACTAAATGACCATCGGAGTACCTTCAAACTCTACAAATGTATGATTCCACGAACCTAGCACAGGATTGTTATTAGGACAAAACAGGGGGATCTTGAGATCTTTGAAGGAAAGGTGGGATATGAATGTCATGAATGAATGGATGGAAGGAGGGATGTTTGGCTAGATGGATAAACAATTTTGAGCCTAATTGGGTGCTAAAATGTGGAAGCTTTTGAACATACAGAAGATCATTCTCCTGCAGTAACCCACACCTCTCAGAGATGTTTGTCAGCAGCTGTGTTTTACTCCAATCAGCTCTTAAGTGCTAATGAGCAGACACTTCTCTAATCCAATAAGTGATCGTTCTCTATCACAGTATGTTAGTTTGCATCCTCTCTTGTGTCAATATACCAGTGTAAATGTAGTAAATTTTTTTAAAAAGATATTGCGCACTGTGGGGTACTCGAAATTCAGTGTTGCTTCTTTTTTTAAATAGGGTAAGGGCATGTGAAAGACTCATTAAAAAGTCCTTTTTAATGAGAGCTGTTGCAAAGGAATGTAATCTTTGATTGCAGAATTTGGAATCTCATATTATATGTGGGGTGAATGGAACAAAACGGAAGAAACATTCCGCTCCGTGCCCTGCAATGCTACACTTTATGGCAAAAAGACATTAAAAGGCACGGTATGCATTATGCAATATTTTGCATTTAACACTCATCTTGTCACACTGTGCACAGCTTTGGAAGTCTGGGAAAATGAGGCTGCACCTAAGGACAGCTTGGGCTGTCGGCACGCTTTTTCTCCACAAGGCAGCCAACTGATAAATGTTTAACAGTTGCCTTTTCCCAACAAGGGAGCTGTGCTATAATACTTCCATCACTTTTAAATCCAGCTTCTTGCTTCTCTTTTTTTAAAAAAATCATAATTAAATAAACCAAACCAAACTCACTGCATTAAAACAGCTGCACATTAAATTTCCCACCATCTGTAAGCAACTTTTATCTAAATATTTTAAATCCAGGCAAGGTCCACATTCTGCAGTGGAAGATGAAGGAGCTGAAGATCAAATGAATGATATTCATGGGAAGAGTGGCGAAAAAGAGAGTGGAAAGTTGAGTTTGTGAAGGGCTTTTGGACTCTTCCTTTATAGTTTTAGAGCTCTCCCAATCAGCAGATCAAAAGGAGAGCAAAGATGATCAGACAGCCTAAGGGATTTCTTGAACCATTAAAATTCTGTTTCTACTTATTGTGGGGAAACTCAGATTTCATGACATCAGTTGCTTTGCCTGGACTTGGAATCCAGCATGTGTGTTCAAAGGTTCTAAAACACACCTAACTTCACCGCTTGAATAAAATAGGCTTTCCATTTAACTTGGCCTTTTAGGATCAGTTTGTAAGCTTCTTCCTTAATTGGTTGAAAGTTGACAGCTGAAGCAGCCCACCAGGTAAGGCACAGCCGCCATACTAGTTTCTCACCAAGTGGGTTGATGTCACTTCCTGGCAAAGGGAGGGGAGGGGAATTGGAGAGGGCAGCATGGTGCAACTGCAATGGCAGGAGCACTGGATTGCCTTTACCAGTGCACATATTGGAATGAAATCTGGTGCATACATTCTAAATTTTCAGTTTGAACACCAGCACCTATTTCATAACCCGCCGTTTGACATTTAGCTGTTTCTTTAAATGTGATCCTCCCCCATACTAGGCACATTTAAAGCACATAAAAAGGTAAAGGTAAAGGACCTCTGACAGTAAAGTCCAGTCACAATCAACTCTGGGGTTGTGGCGCTCATCTCGCTTTACAGGCCGAGGGAGCCGGCGTTTGTCCACAGACTGTTTTTCCAGGTCATGTGGTCAGCATGACTAAGCCGATTCTGGTGCAACAGAACACCGAAACCAGAGCAGTGCATGGAAACGCCGTTTACCTTTCTGCCAGAGCGGTACCTGTTTATCTACTTGCACTTTTTGGCGTGCTTTCAAAGTGCTAGGTTGGCAGGAGCAGGGACCGAGCAACGGGAGCTCACCCCATCGCAGGGATTTATTGCAGTTTAACAAGCATGTGGTTTCATAAACGGTATCAGTCAATTACAATCATGGGGTGCCTATCCAGACCTATAACTTCCACTACCTGCTCTCACTCACTAAACCACCTCTCAGATATTTACTTGTCTTCCTGGCTCCTAACTGTTCCTGACTCAGCTTATTTCGCTACACTAACTCAACCTACCCACAGACTCTATCCTAATTCACTCCCACTCCAACCAACCACCCAACTCCCAACAAACGCCCCCCTTTGCCCCTCCCAGAGCTGGTTTTATAGTCCCTCTGACTCCACCCCCCTGGGTTCTGATTGGGTAACCTGTTTAACTATTTCACCTCCAGCACTCTCATATGTTGGTTTAGAATCTTGAGAACTGTAGTTTACCCATCACAGGGCACCATTAACAAACTATGCTTCCCAAGATTCTATGTGCTTTAAATATATGGTGTACATGCAGCCAGAGTCTCACATAGAGCTTTAACCAAAGTACATGAAACCAGGGACACTCGTTACTGAATGCCAATTTCACTCACTGATTTCATGTTCAGGGGAAGTCCTTTCTTCTACCTTTTTTTTTAAAAAAAATAATATAATAAATACTGGTTACATTAGAAGTAAAGAAGAACTTCATGTGAAACAACGGCAATGAACAGCTGTCAGGTGCACAGTACGTAATTTCCCATCCTTCCTGTGCTTACACGAAAGCCTGGCTGATGATGCCATGGAGATTTCAGGAAAGGCAAGCACCCAGGAAGCCTGCAGAGTACTGGAGAGGTGATTTGTAAAACTGAAGAACGGTTCCTCACAAACACTCCCTGGCCAGATGAAAATAAGCTAAGTGCAACAGCAAAACCCTGCATCCAACACATGAGGATTTCTTCACTGTTTTGGCACAGAGCTAAGAAAAGGAATAGAGCTGGCAGCAATGACTTCCAATAATCTTCCCTCACTGTAGCATTAGGAGAGTCCACAGGGAGTACAGAATTGTCTTTCTGCCATTTTTGGATGCATATTTTTCAAAGAAAGTTTCTCCCAGAAGAGGGAATAGCTGTTTTCTGCTTCCTAATCCACATGTCCATTCCCTATTCATCTTTGCAGCCCTCTTTGTTGTTGTTATCATTCTTAAATCTTGGAGTCATAGAGACGGAAAGGTTCAGGTGGTCCAACCCCCCTGCTTGATAAAGGAATACGAGAGCTAGAGGAATCATAGAATTGGAAGAGACCATGAGGGTCATCTAGTCCAACCCCTGCAATGCAAGAATCTTTTGCCCAACGCATGAGGCTTGAACTCACAACCCTGTGATTAAGAAGAAGAAGAAGAAGAAGAAGAAGAAGAAGAAGAGGAGTTTGGATTTGATACCCCGCTTTTATCACTACCCTACGGAGTCTCAAAGCGGCTAACATTTTAACATTCTCCTTTCCCTTCCTCCCCCACAACAAACACTCTGTGAGGTGAGTGGGGCTGAGAGACTTCAGAGAAGTGTGACTGGCCCAGGGTCACCCGGCAGCTGCATGTGGAGGAGTGGGGAATCGAACCCGGTTCCCCAGATTACGAGACTACCGCTCTTAACCACTACACCACACTGGCTCTCTCATGCTCTACCAACTGAGCTACCCCAGCAGATATTCAACAGATGGCTGTTCAGCCTTTGCCTAAAGACCTTCAGTGAAAGAGAGAAGCCATCATCCTTGTACATACTTGGTCTTTGATTGATCTGCTCTTACCAGTGGCAAATGGTCCATAAGAACAAACAGAGTTCTGTTCCACCAATATCAGTTTGCCCTCAGTCATCCCCTATGTGCCTGCCTTCTTGCTTAAAACCAGTCAAGGGAATGGCCCTGACCATCAGCTTCCCCTTCTTCTGTCTCAGTGTTGCCCTCGTAAATCTCAGCAGGGAAGAGGATGGAAACTAAACTAGCCTTTTATTGGCTCTGGCCCCAGCTACTGTTGAGCTCCCTGTCTGCTGGTCTACCAGTCCCAGTTGGCACCAGCTACCACTGGCTCTTACAATTTAGATGTTTCTCCTAATGTTCAACTGAAACCTACCTTTCTAATGCTTGAAGCACATCAGATCTGGTCCTGCCTTCTGGGATAGCAGAAAAGCCTTTGTCTTGTTCCATGTAACAGTTTTCAGGTTTTTGAATAATGTCATCATGATATCCCCATGGTCTTCTCTGCTTTTTGCTGTTGTTGTTGTTGGCATCACCCTATCTCAAGAGACAATGGAGAGTGCCTCCAGGGAGAATCACAGCGCCTGCTGTGGCTGCAGAGAGAGCTAACTTGTAACTGCTTCCTCCTGCATTGTTTTTGCTACATGAGCAGCAAGCACCGAAGTGACCTCTCTGGGGTGCAAGCCTGGGCTATGTGTATGGAGGTCCTGGGCTGCCCAGACAACAAAACCTGCCTCTCAGCCTCACTGATGTGGTCCAAAGGAAAGCAGAGCAGTATGTTTGACACCAGCTTGGAATTGCTGGAAGGAGGCATACAAGGTATCATCCAATTGTCTTAGGGGCTCCACTCCAGATTTAGGTAGACTTTATTTCTCCCAAAGATGTCTCACACAGGCAGCAGTACAGATTTTTCCTTGGAGTTCACCCCCAAAGCCTTTCTCACGAGGTTTAGGACCAGCGTTTTCCTTCTCCTAGATGGTTTCCCTTCCCAGGTTGATGAGCCTCATCTGCCTCACTTCCTTCTACAGTACATACAGAAACCACCTTCTTGACCACTGGACCCACTACTGGTCTCACTAGCTTAATCTACTAGAGCCTGTATTTGCATGCAGGGGAAGCCCCTAACTCACCGAGGGTTCGAGACCCATCAGCTGCCCTCACCTGGTTTAGCTGGCCAGTCAAAGCTGTTTCCCAGGATGTGGCTGCTGTCGCATGCTGACAGCTTCTAGGAGCCACAGGTGAGAGCTGAGTGCAGGGTGAGGACCAAAGGTGGAGCACGATGTGATTTCAACCAGAGGTACCACCCCTCCTATAACACCCCATACACCCCTTCTCTACTCTAGGCTAAAAATAGCTAGTGACTTCAACCTCAATGGACCTAAATTAACCCTTTCAGTTCCTGATCCCTTTTTCTTGCCATTTTTAGCAGCCTCTGCCGGCCAGTCGTGACTCCACTCCTGCTATAAAGCATATTGCTACCTTAAAAATCCAGTGCCAGGTATTGTATTCTTGCTGTGGAATACCAAACTAGGCCTTTCTAGCAAGTGAGTCAAGCAAGACCCCTGACTGTGCATCTGCAACAATCACTGCAGCTAACCTCCTTATTTTCTCAGCTGGGTGATACGAAATGGTACTGCCCACTGCAAAAGACTGTGTTATTCTGTGTATCCTCTTGCATACATCTACTTTTTCCTGGTTGCCCGGATCATAGAGTCCACATTCAGGAGTAGCAAGAGATTGAAGGAAACTGGCTCAGAATAATCATGTTGCAGAGTCCTTGTATGCTACTTCCCAGGGGAGAGGAAAATGTTAAGGCTTTGTTAATTTGTTATCGTCTCCTGCAGTAAGCTCTCTACTATTGCTCTAACATGGCTCAGCTGGTAGAGCATGAGACTCTTAATCTCAGGGTTATGGGTTCAATCCCCATGTTAGGCAAAAGATTCCTGCATTGCAGGGGTTGGACTAGATGACCCTCATAGTCCCTGCCAACTCTACAATACTATGTTTCTATTATTCTATTCTTCCACCTAGAAATGATAAGGAGCAGAGCAGATCAGCCTCTTTGCACTTCAGAGATGACTACACACTTCTATTTCCCACTGAAGTTTTTAGCTATGGGCATTTGCAGAACCTCCCGGTGGTTTTTGCAGGATTTTGCTACCATTATTACATTGAATTGAATTAAATGTGGAAAAATCTGTGTCCTGCTTGAATTCCTCAACATTCTAAATAGAAGTGCAATTGATAAGAATCATAATAAGCTGGACATATTGACTTCCACAAATAAAATCACACAGTGCCGCCACAACTACAGTCATACCTCGGGTTGAAGTAGCTTCAGGTTAAGCATTTTTGGGTTGCAGAGCATGTTACTTCCGGGTTTCGCCACTTGCGCATGCACAGATGCTCAAAATGACGTCGCGCACATGCGCGGAAGTGGCAAATCGCAGCACAAGCAAATGCAGATGCGTGGACACAGGGTTGCATTTGCTTCAAGATGCGAACGGGGCTCTGGAATGGATCCTGTTCGAATCCAGAGGTACCACTGTATATAAAATAAAATGGTTCATACATAAATGCAGTCATCGGCCTTCTTCAACTTGCTGCCCTCCAGGTGTTTTAGACAACAGCTCCCATCATCTCTGACTCTTGGCCATGGTGGTTTTGGCTGATGGGAGTTGTAGTCCATGAGAAGGCTGCCCTATTTTATGCTAAATTTCCAAATGAGATCCAGTCACAGGGGGAAATGGATTAATTTGTAACTGACATTGTTTCAAATACATGCATTCCTCCAAATCTTTACAAATCCACATGACTGCTGATTCAAAGCTTTTCACTTTAAAAAAAAAAATCCCACACAATCATAATAATACCTATCCTTTAAAGGGACTTAATTTGCCTGCAATACAGTGAAGCAACGATTAACATGAAATTGCTAAGAGAAGATTGAAATGCTGGCTTTATATGCACAGATGTCACAACAGTCGGAAGCTAACAAAAAGGCTGGTTGGCTTTAAACATACTTCTTAGCATTCAAGCTAACAGATGAACACAGTGTGCAGCGTGGGAGCATAAAAACAGGGCGATGTGGCACTAATCTCATTCCATTCACTGAACTGCCTACCCAGGATTACCTGCAAGAGATGAATAAGTCACTATTATGCATTGCGGACATTTAAACTATATTTCCTTGTGTATAATTAAACCTACATATTGAGGTCATTATGAGATTTGCCTCCTCCTGGAGCAATGTTTTTTGCACCAAGTTCCTGAGACATCTTATCCAGACAGGAAGGTCTGCATATTCTTTTTATTCAGATTCATGGTAACCTTTTATTAATTACTTGCCTGGGTCTTATAATACTTGGAATTCAAGTATCTATTAGAATGCATTGTATCAGTCTACACAGTAGCAGCTCCCGTGTTACCTCTTTAAGCTGTCAGATAAGGGAAGGAGGGAAGAGTTTTCCCAGCTAGGGGGGAAGGATGAATTCATCCAGCTCACATTTTAATGGAAACCCGCCAAATTTACACATCCCACCTTGCGAACTGAAAAATGCAGCTCTCTTCTGAAATTCACACTATTTCCAAATCTTTCAGTAACCAAGAATGCATCAAAAAAATGCATAAATGAATGAAGAGTGGTTGAATGGGGAATCTGTGCTCTCTGCCCCCCACCCCCCCCATAATTCTGTTGGACTCCAACTCCCATCATCCACTGCCAGCAGGATTGGCCGGAGTTGTAATCCCACAGCATCTCGGGGGCCGCAGGTGACCCATACGTATGTTAAAAAAACTTTTACCCATAATAGCTCCTTACAAGAAAGCATTACAACCAAGCCTATCCTTGAAACTTGGAGGTTGCAAGTGTTTAATGTAAAAGTTCTCTAAGACTTTGCATGGCAGTAACGAGTTATCCATGTCTAGACTCTTAAATGAGTGTGCTCATATTGGTTCCAATCAGCGCTACTTTTCTAGAAAAAGAGGTGCCGGAACCAGTGGTGTGCGGTGAAATTTTCTGCAGGGGAACAGTTAAGGCCAGAGATGCCAGCTTGAGAGGGCAATTGAGGGAGCTGATGTTACGTGCATAACGTCCTGCTGTTGCTCATGTGAGCATCACACATCCCTCCCTAAGCCAGCCAGAAGCTTCCTGGCCTTTGGGAAGCAGGTGTCAGGGCTCTAACAGCATTCTGGAGCCGGGCAGGCTTTGGGAAGGTGGCAGGAGGGCTTTTGGACTCTGCCAGAGCATCATGCCTGCCTCCCTCGCTAAACCAGCTTTGGGAAGGAGGTTCCAGGGGGACATTTAGGAGACTAACCTAGTCCCCCCTAGTTCACTATATGCACACTCATCATGAATGGCTCCCTTGTTTCTTATAATGGTAATGGTGCCCACCTGAGCGGTGCCGGAATTGAGTTTCGTCAGAGTTCCAGCTGGAAAAAAGCCCTGGTTCCAGTGCTCGAAATCTATCCAAACTTTAGTTTATACTTCACAACGTATTAAAGTCCATGGGCTTCTGAAACTAAACTTCTCATTTTACTTTTGTCTTCCAAAATGTGAATTTTAAGTGCATGCTGTGTTTTGTTCAGATAAAACATATTGTATTTGCATATTATCAAGCAAGCTACATTCCCACCAGAGCAATTGTAAAATATTCTTCCTACCATCATGAGAATTTGTAAGCATTTTGGTTTCAAATGCTTTTTAGAAACAACAATTGTGGCATTTGAAATGTCCATGTAAAACCGGGCCATCTGTAATTCTAACAAAATCCAAATGAACCAATTCAACTTTCATGCTTCCTATTTTATATAAACCAAAGAATTGGAAGCCTAGAACAACCTGGCATTGTATCTAGAATATGTTCGTAATGATATATTACTTTTCTAAGACCATTCATCAAGGGGGTATAGTCAAAACAAATAACATTTTTTTACTTCTACAATTGCTTGGGGTTATGCAACAATTATTACCTAGATTTACTATGGTCTGGTTCAAACACAATGTTAAGCCATGATGTGCTTCGTTTAACTATCATTTGTTTCAACTTATGAACCCAGCCCAGCAGACTAATCATGGTTTATTTTCCACTAACAAACCATGATGTGAAGCCCAGTTTTGCTGCAGGTTTTCAAACCATGGTTTGTATTGCTGGCATTATGACAAACTTCAGAATCCTCGCTTAACCATAATTTTTTCAGACACTCCAGACACCTGCCAAACTACAAAGCCCAAAACAAGAACAGATAGGAAACAAACCAAACTTTGGAGGAACAAGCCATGGTTAAAATAAACCATGGCTTGGCATTACGTATGAACACTGGTGATAAATGACATTTGTGACTACCTGCATCACCTCACCAAGGATACAGCCTAATTCAAGGGAATCTGCAAAGGATGTAGAATATCAACATTTTCATCACAGCTATCATTTCTATTAAGGGGGAGAACTGACTAAACAGCATATCATGTTTCAGATAGAAGGAATTAAAACTACCATAGAGCAAAATAACGTTCTTGTTAATTGGTTTTGGATACATGTCAACTGCTAGTTTTCCATTTTGACTGTGCACCATTAAAACCATATCTAAAAAAGGAATGGATAATCTCAGATGGCTGGACTGAATTGATCTATTTTTAAAAAATGTCATTTATTTGTATAACCCATGAAAAAAGACCAAAAGGTCACCTGTGGTTTACTATAGAAATCTACAATATCATATGCCTCATATGCATCATCACCTAAAACTTGCAGCGTGTGGTGAGAGCTGTGATGAGGACAGTGCTCAGGCGATGTCCTTGAGGAGTAGGGGAGAAGACAACCACCAGAACATTATTTGGGGTCCTCCTGGCCAGAGGATACAGCCCTGCTATCATACCCTGAATCAGTGGGTGACTGATTCGGGCCCCCCATCCTCACAAAAGCCAAAGACTACAAAATAAAGCAGGGGGGCTTTAACCAGGTGGAACCCAGCACACTCCAGTTCTTGGAAGCTTACATGACGCTTCAGTTTGTTCCAGCTCCCTGCAGAGCATCTTCTCTGGTTGCAGCAGAAGGACAAAGCTTCAGCCAGCAGGGTCCCATTAGAGCAACCCAAGAGCCTTTTCTTGTCTGAGCTCCACTTTGATTTGATGCAGACTAGACAAAGCTATGCTTTTCCCAGTCGTGATGTATGCAAGTGAGAGCTGGACCATAAAGAAGGCTGATCGTCGAAGAATTGATGCTTTTGAATTACAGTGCTGGAGGAGACTCTTGAGAGTCCCATGGACTGCAAGAAGATCAAACCTATCCATTCTGAAGGAAATCAGCCCTGAGTGCTCACTGGAAGGACAGATCCTGAAGCTGAGGCTCCAATACTTTGGCCACCTCATGAGAAGAGAAGACTCCCTGGATAAGACCCTGATGTTGGGAAAGATGGAGGGCCCAAGGAGAAGGGGACGACAGAGGACGAGATGGCTGGACAGTTTTCTCAAAGCTACCAGCATGAGTTTGACCAAACTGCGGGAGACAGTGGCAGACAGGAGTGCCTGGCGTGCTCTGGTCCATGGGGTCACGAAGAATCGGACATGACTAAACAACTAAACAACAACAACAGACAATGACCACTTTGCCTGAGAGCCTCAAGCTCCTATCATTGCATCATGGTGTTAGAAGGTACTTCATCTTGTCCAAACCCTACTTGCCTCATTCGACTGATTGGAAGATGTCCTTATTATGAAGCACCCCCAACCCCCATGAATAATTTGCAACATTTAGGATGAAAGCTAGCTGGTTGCTTTTATTAATAGCCTACGGAGTATCAATCTCTAAAATAACTTAACCTGCAATATATTAAAGCTCGTTTCTCTTGCTCTGACGTTTAGATTTGCTGTCTGTTGTATCCTTGACATTTTTTTATATATATACATTTGAGCCATCTAATAAAAATAAACACAGGCAAAACTGAACCATTCAGCAATTTAATAAAACCAGAAATCAATGGTGTTATGGGGCAAAAGTGGTCTAGGCAATGATTGTGGCATCACCACCAGATCTCTGTTAGGAGGCATCCTACTCTCGTGTAGGACCCTGGCAGAGACACATGCCCGACTGGCATGTTCTCTCCCTCCTGATCAATCATTCAGGAACTTCAAAAGCTTTCTTCTGCCCGAACATCACAGCGACTGATGCCAACAGACATCAGCACACTTAGGGATCTGAAGAGTCTTCGCAGCTTGCGTAACAGACCTCAGCAACTCAGCATTTTGGCTAATCGACTTTATTTACATATAAAACACTCAGAGCATTCGGACTTAGCTCCTTCCTCTTTCTCATCAGACAGCAAACAGAAAGAACAAAGGACAATAATCCCATTTCATGGAACACACTAACACAAACATCCTGTCTCCATCACTTCCCACTCTGTGGAATGAAAACATACACCGTCATGTGACAGACAACAATCCCATGACTGCAGACACAGGGAATGAATCTCCAATCTGCAATGTGTTGCAGTCATCAGTGTAACTGCAACAAACATACAGATGTCATACACACAGTATACCGCTGTATCACCCATTCCACCCTTGGAACTACCTTCAACTGGCCTGGCCTTGGGCCTTACCATCTTGCACTTCTAACTAGTCTTGGCATCATAACCCTTCTGACTATCAGGAAGTCTCACACCTGGATTTGTTGGGACTCAAACCCTAGCTTCGTTCCTCTCTGAGGAATCAGTGTTGGCACACATGGCCTTTGGATGTGGTTCTGCTTCCTTCTCTGAGGAAACAGTGTCTACCCTCACAGCCTTTGGGCGTGGTTTCCCCTCCCTTGAGGACAAACCCTGTACCCCTTTCAAGATTTCGGGTTCCAAGACCTGTGTCCAGCTACTAACCACAGCTATCAATGTTTGACCAGCTGAGAACAATCTGGGTTAGTGTCCATGCATCAGACACACACACACACAAAGCTGGCTTTTGCTATTTACCAGATTAGCACAAAGACTAGCTAGGTACCCAGTGCCATCCATTCCTTTTTCACTTCTAACACACACTCGCACAATATTCTCAGGAAATGAAAGTCACTTGAGAGCCTCCTCAAACTGCATCAAACACTTAATTGCATCGATTTCCACACTTCATCCCCCCACCACCACCACCACTTGTTCATATCTGTGATAGGAACAAACCAAAGAATAAATAAAATGTGTCAAAACTGTCCATGTAATAACCAGTCCTGACTGCATTTATTCATTTTATGCAGGATATTTCAGGCTGAGATGGCATCAGGCAAAAGGATGTCAAATACATTCTTTTGAAAAAGTCAGAATATTGCAATTATATATATTTTTCCCCTTACCAACTATTAAAATTGTCTCCGGGGGAATTGTGAAATTGCAATATTCACCCTGACATGAACCATGGGAGAGCCAAATGTGTTTTTCTCCTGATCTTTGATAGCTGGTGCCAGTAACTGGAATAAAATATACATAGCTCATGTCAGTAATTCTGAAACCACTCCCTCTGTAGATCAAAGCCTTTTACATCTAGGGATCATTCGAAGGATCATTTCATCAGTGCGACCCACATATCTCGCCAATCCCAGACACCCTAGTTAAAAAACAAACAAACCCAAAATTGATTTTTGTAGAAAATTGAGTGTGTTTAACTTTCTCTGGAAAGAATCTGCATTCTCCTCCACCCAATAATTGAAATAAATTAAACAGCATGTGGCAATTTCCCTAATGTGTGTTAATTTGCATGCATTCTGTAAACGTGGGCACTTTGGAAGATGTAGAATGCTTACACAAGGGTGTAGATAGCGGGGGGGGGGAGAGGAAGCTGGATGAGATTCACAGGACATTAGTAGGCATTAAGTATGTAAGTAGGGAGTGACAAACACTACCTGAAAGGAGATTAAGGAGCTACACACTAACTATCAGAATTGTAGTAAAGTCAGTTGTTCATTTAGTTAATTTCAGACTCTGGACTTAATGTTCTTATGCAGGGCTGAGGAAGATGTTCTTTAGATGTTTCACTTCAGTTACTTCAATGTGCTGTGAGTCAACCCTGTGGCATTTAGAGACCATCCTGATCAATCCTGATCAATGGGGGGTTCATCCTGATCAATGGGAGCTGTAATGATCTCAGGCAGGCTAGCAAGCTCCGATAAGAATGAATGAGTCTCTGGCAGTTTTATAGACGTTTATTTACAATTTAGATCCAGAGAGCGGCTCCGAGCCTGCCGCCATTGCTACAAGTTGGTCACTCTGAGTCACCGCCCCTTTCACAGCACCAAGGGCGCCAGAGTCCAGTCCTTTCTCTCTTGTGCTGCTGTTGCATTTTAACCCTTCCAGCTCTTCTAGTTCCAGGAGAAGGTGGGTTAACTTTCCTCCCCCCGGCTATGAAAAGAAGGAGCCTCTAAACGCTACCTTTCTCCTGGTTGCATAGCAACCCCCACAATGCCATCTATCTCCTCCCCTCCCTCTGTCTGTGATAGTGGTACCTCGGTTTATGAACTTAATCCGTTCCTGAAGTCCGTTCTTAAACAAAATCCATTCTTAAACCGTGGTGCGCTTTCCCTAATGAGACCTCCTGCTGCCAGTGTCCTTCCACCGCTCAGCTTCCATTCGTAGACCAAGGTAAAGTTCACAAACCGGAACACTGCTTCCTGTTTTGTGGAGTTCGTAAACCGAATAGTTCATAAACAGGACTGTTCGTAAACCAAGGTACCACTGTATATATATTTAATATTCAATCTTTATCCGTTTATAGATGGCATACACACAAAAAGCACACAACATAATTCACAAATAAAAAGAAGGGGGGACAAACAAACAAAAACAATGCAACTCAAAAAGACAGAAAAATTTCAGCAACCAACTTCCGCCCTGCTTAGTGTGGGTTCTTTGTTTCCTTTGTTTCTCACTGCAGTTGTTGCATACATAAACACCCTCTATGGGGATGGAGTTCCACATTTTAGGGTCTGCTATAGAGAACATCCTCTCCTGTGCTGCCATCCCCGAATAAGTTTCTGAGTGCAACAGAACTACCAGGAGAGCCCCCTTGGGATGAAGGTGGACTTTCCAATATTTGGGGCCTAGTCATTTCTGGCTTTCAATGCCAATGTGAGCAAATGCAGTTCTTTGTCTTCACCTCCCAAGGAAGACTTCAAAGGCTCTTACGTCACACAGCTGGCACTAAAGCAATTTAAGATGCCTGGTTCTGTTCATTTCCAATCATTACCCTGGATTTTTAACACAGGTACCTCGGGACCTGTAATGAAGCTGAATCAATAGATCTCTTGTTTTCCTAACACAACATCTCAAACTCGCTCCGTTACAACAGGAACATATGCCTCAATCAATAATGCGTCCTTAGGAGACATATTTATATTGAATGATTGTGTTAATACACATCCTCAATGGAGCAGGAAGAAACACATTTCTCAAAGTAGCTCTGGAATATGTAAGTAGTAATAGCAACAACAGCACTTAGAATTTATATCGTGCTTTAGTGAGATCAAAGGTAAGGTTTGGTCACACCGCTCTCCACCTCACCTGCACACTCACATCACAACAGATTCAGATTTTCTGAGGTCCCTGGGATAATTCTTGGTAAATGTTCAAGACTTCCCAAGGAAAACCAACATAGGGTGGTCCTCCTTTGCCCTTTCTGCCATTGCTTTCCCTTTCGCGAGTCAAGTTGTCCCTGTAAAGTGGGTGAACGAACTGCCTGGAGAACTTTCTGGAGACAGGAGAGGCTTTGTAGGTCTCTTCTGAATTTGCCTGGGTCCTGTTGGTGCATTAGCTTATTTCCTGCCTAGCAACATAAGAGATATAGTTGTTGTTTTGATGCTTCCTTGTACCATTCCTCCTGGTTCTTTGCTTCTACAGCAGGGATGGGAGACATGTGCCCCTCCTGGTGCGGTTGGACTTCAACTCCCATCATCCCTGGCTGTTGAGGCTTATGGATGTTGGAGTCCCACAACATCTGGCGAGCTACAGGTTCCCCATCCCTGATCTACAGAATTCAGTGGTACCTCGGTTTAAGAACAGCCCTGTTTATGAACTATTCGGTTTAAGAACTCCGCAAAACCGGAAGTAGTGTTCCAGTTTGCGAACTTTACCTCAGTCTAAGAATAGAAGCCAAAGGGTGGGAAGGCACTGGAGGCAGGAGGCCTCATTAGGGAAATCGCGCCTTGGTTTAAGAATGGTTTCAGTTTAAGAACTGACTTCCTGAATGGATTAAGTTTGTAAACCAAGGTACCACTGTATAAAGATTGACAGCACAGGTATGCTTAGAATGGGAGACCTACTGAATAGATCTTCCAAGTAGGTGTGTGTAGAATTGCAGCCTTAATCCTGGTCTGTAAATAAGAATATATAATATTGTTGTCATTTAGTCGCATCCGACTCTTCGTGACCCCATGGACCAGAGCACGTCAGGCACGCCTGTCTTCCACTGCCTCCCGCAGTTTGGTCAAACTCATGCTGGTAGTTTCGAGAACACTGTCCAACCATCTCGTCCTCTGTCATCCCCTTCTCCTTGTGCCCTCCATCTTTCCCAGCATCAGGGTCTTTTCCAGGGAGTCTTCTCTTCTCATGAGGTGGCCAAAGTCTTGGAGCCTCAGCTTCAGGATCTGTCCTTCCAGTGAGAACTCAGGGCTGATTTCCTTCAGAATGGAGAGGTTTGATCTTCTTGCAGTCCATGGGACTCTCAAGAGTCTCCTCCAGCACCATGATTCATATATATATAATGCTTATTGAATACTTTAGGCAAATTAACCTCTAAAAGTCAGCTTCTAAATTCTGCTACAAAGCACTATCAAGATCAAGTAGCCACAACTGATGCCGAAAATCATGAGGATGTGAGAAACACACTGAAAAAGAGAGGACCTCTACTTCTTATGGCAGCAAAGATATCAGCTGCATCCACACCATCCATTTAAAGCACATTCAACCACAAACAAGCCTGAGAACAGTAGTTGGCCTCTCACACAGATACAAATCCCATCACCCTTAACAAATTACAATTCCCAGCATTCTTTGGGCATGCTTTAAATGGCTGGAGTGTACACAGGCATAGTTTCTGATCTATATATCTATTTAAAGTGGAACTTTACTATGCAATGGTGGCCACGCACACAAATATTCATTAATGCTGCCAGCTGTTATTTAAGACCACTTATTGCTGTCCAAAGCTGATTTCAGTTCTCACTGACTCTGCTGGTGTTCCAGCGCAAAGTATGGAACTGGGGTCAGTTCAGCTATGCTTAGATGCAGCCCTAAATCCATTGACCTGGAATTAAATCATAGTGAACACAGCCAGAAACATACAGTGGAACCTTGGTTCTCAAACTTAATCCGTTCCGGAAGTCTGTTCCAAAACCAAAGTGTTCCAAAACCAAGACGCGCTTTCCCATAGAAAGTAATGCAAAATGGATTAAACCGTTCCAGGCTTTTATAAACAACCCCTAAAACAGCAGTTTAACATGAATTTTACTATCTAATGAAACCATCGATCCATAAAATGAAAGAAATAAACCATGTACTGCAGTCACACAATCAATCAATCAGTAGCTGAACTGGGTTCCACACAGTCACAGAAACAAAACAAAAAGAGTTGCAAAAACAAAATCGCAAAATAAATAGCAAAAACAGACAGACCTCAGCGTAACACTCAAAACAGAAATGTGGCACTCAAAACGGAGCACGTTAGGCTTCCGAAAAATGTGTGCAAACCGGAAGACTTACTTCCGGGTTTGCAGTGTTTGGGTCCCAAGTTTTTTTTAGTACCAAGGGGTTTGAGAAGCAAGGTATCACTTTATATGACATATATACAGTTGGGCTGCCTATGGGTATTTTGTTGAAGAAGAAGAAAAAATTCCTTGCTGCATTTTCCCATTTCAGCTAAAACCAACCACTAAATAGTTCCTTCCCTTTGTGCAAATGCACCGATTAAAAACAGCAGAAAGCCTAAATAACTGTAAGGCTTGTGTGGCTAGGTGGATTGCACAATTTCCTCCAAGAATTAAGGGTGAAAGTGGAATAAGAAACGGAAACCATAGAGAAAAACTCCTCAGTGGTTCCAGAAGACAGGTGGTGGGTGACTCATTTCATGTAATTCTCTCCCATGTTTGACCATTAGAGCACAAGGCAAATGATAGCACCAGATGATGAATCCTTTGCAATTTCGGCAGCAGCACCAAACCGGAGCAAGTTCACCTGAAGTTCAGGCATGGCTTGACAAACTAGAATATGTTTTCATTGAAAACCCTCTGGAGGGACAAAAAAACCCCACAGCTTGTCATAACTTCCTTGCAGCCTCCCGAACCAACAACTGTGTGACATTCATTACCTTGGTTCAGCAAAGTGGATACATATTTAGAAGCAGACTCAAACATGGAGATGTAGTTGTGAACGTGGATTTGTTTTCAGGATAAGATACATTCAGGTGCAACTTGTTGGATGGGGCTGAGCTGCTAGGCTAGCTTCCCGGCAGGTTAATCACTGTTGCTTGCTGAGAGGGAGACGGCTGAAGCAGCAAGGATGCATACATGGTGCAAAAGCACTAGGAGGGGAGCAGAATTGGCTCCACCACTGTTTTCACTGTGCTGACTTCCTGCCTCCCCCATTCCTCCCTCCCTCCCTCTCTGTAAACAGCTGTGACTCACCTGCCAGGAAGCTAGCATAACAAGCCACTTCTGTTCACATTGCACTACTCAGTACGTTTCCGAGCACAATTCAAAGTGTTGGTGCTGACCTTTAAAGCCCTAAGCGGCCTTGACCCAGTATACCTGAAGGAGCATCTCCACCCCCATCGTTCAGCCCGGACTCTGGGGTCCAGTGCCAAGGGCCTCACTGCAAGAAGTGAGGTTACAGGGAACCAGGCAGAAGGCCTTCTCGGTAGTGGCACCTGCCCTGTGGAATGCCCTCCCATCAGAGGTCAAGGAAATAAACAACTCTCTGACTTTTAGAAGACCTCTGAAGGCAGCCTCTGTTTAGGGAAGCTTTTAATGTTTGATGCTGTATTCTTTTTTTCAGATTTTGTTGGAAGCCGTCCAGAGTAGCTGGGGAAACCTAGCCAGATGGGCAGGGTATAATTTATTTATACATACATACATGTGTGTGTGTGTGTGTGTGTGTGTGTGTGTGTGTACACACACACACACACACACACACACACACACACACACACAGAGAGATGTATGTAGGCTGATCACCGAAGAATTGATGCTTTTGAATTATGGTGCTGGAGGAAACTCTTGAGAGTCCCATGGACTGCAAGAAGATCAATCCTATCCTGTCCGGGAACTGCCATCGGAGCCAGAGGGAGAGGGAGGGCTCCAGAGGGATTCCGGAGAGCGTCCCGGGAGGGAGAGAAGCAGCACATCTTCTGGGGAAGGAAATCAGCGTAGCACCAGTGGAGAAGAGGGGCAGATGGGGGAATCGGCAAGGTGGCTCCAAGACTCCTCGCCGGGGACCAGCGGGGAGAGCATGGGTCCTCCGATGCCCACACCCTCCCTGCACTGAAGGCTTCCGCGCAGGGAAAGTAGGCGGAGACTAGGCATCAAAGAGCTTCTTTGCTGGAAGAAGTTCAAGAAACGCCCACTGACAGATTCTGCCAGCGATTGAGACAGGCACGGGCGAGTGGCTGTCCAGACAGAAAGGGTTCACTCAGGCAACCCAGCCAGCTGTGGCACCGATTTACGCACGAGCAACCCCTAGAACCATTACATATCCATTCTGAAGGAAATCAGCCCTGAGCACTCACTGGAAGGACAGATCCTGAAGCTGAGGCTCCAATACTTTGGCTCCCTCATGAGAAGAAAAGACTCCCTGGAAAAGACCCTGATGTTGGGAAAGATGGAGGGCGCAAGGAGAAAGGGACGACAGAGGATGAGATGGTTGGACAGTGTTCTCAAAGCTATCAGCATGAGTTTGGCCAAACTGCGGGAGTCAGTGGAAGACAGGAGTGCCTGGCGTGCTCTGGCCCATGGGGTCACGAAGAGTCAGACATGACTAAACAACTAAACAACAACAACAACACATACATACATACATACATACATACATACATACCCCACCCATCCGGCTGGGTTTCCCCAGTCACTGTGGGCAGCTTCCAGCAGAATATTAAAATACAATCGTCAAATGATTCATCAAATGTTAAAAGCTTCCCTAAACAGGGCTGCCTTCAGATGTCTTCTAAAAGTCAGATATTATTCTAATTCTTCTTATTATTATTATTATCTAGGTCCCACTGAGCTGGTAAAATGCAATGCATCTTTTGATGGGGCAAAGATTCAGATCCTGACCCAAGGTCGCTAGCCACGACTAGAGCTGGACCATAGTGACTGAATTTATTGAGTTTCATTCTTGGCTTTTATAACCCACTCAGTCCCTCCAAGCCTCTGAAGGTTATTCTTCAACAGAAAATATAAATGAAATTAAACACTCTTAAATCAACCCCATACTTACTCACAGCTATTATATTCCTAGCCAAGGAAGAGAAGAAGCTATGCCTGACATGAGCAATTAAATCTGCACAGAAGCACCTGGCTTTCTATTTGCCCTTCTCCAAGTCTTTTGCAATGGTAAGTGCATATGACTGGATCTCCCATCTGCCCGCAAAACCGCTGACCCTCTGCAAGCTGCAGGTGTGTCATCCTTTACGATTGCACACTCAGGACTTTAATCCGAAAGGGCATTTTCTCCCAAGTTCTTCCAGCAAGGCAGGAGTAAGTCAAATACGATTCAACAAGACATAATAGTTCTGGAGAGTGGGGGGGGGGGGAGCGTAGCAGGTGCATTATAGCATGAATAGATCTCTAGACGAGACAGAAATCCGAGCTCTGCAGCCGTTTGCATGCAGCACTTAGCCACCCTGAACGAGATGTGCTTGTCAAAGGGAATCCACACGCAGAAGGAGTCGGAGGGGGTGGGGAAAGGAGACCTGCTATTACTGTACTAGTCAAAGTGCCATCATTGCGACGGGAGGCAGAGAAGGCTAAATGCATTGCATTTGGGTTGCTGGGGGGTTTTGTAGCCACCACAATGATGTCCCTAGATGCAGTATTTCTTCTTCTTCCTCCCCTCCGATTCTGTAATTGCAAATGACAGCCTCCAGAGGCCAAACTTGCACCCTCAATTGCAGCCTGCTTCCCACACACAGCGTGCAATGTCTTTTCTTTACGTTTTGTAGGATAAACCAGATCAGCTGCTTTCAGAAACAAGGTTGCAGAGGGAGGTAGGGTGAACCCTTTCAGACACAGAAGTAGTCTACTACCTCCTCAGCAAAGGCTGGAGGCTGGAAGCGGTTTTCCACAGGCAGAAGCTGCAACTGCTTTTGAATGTAAGGTAAAAAGGTAAAGGACCCCTGGACGGTTAAGTCCAGTCAAAGGTGACTATGGGGTTGCGGCGCTCATCTCGCTTTCAGGCCAAGGGAGCTGGCGTTTGTCCACAGACAGCTTGCCGGGTCATGGGGCCAGCAGGACTAAACCGCTTCTGGCGCAACAGGACACTGTGACGGAAGCCAGAGCGCACGGAAAAGCCGTTTACCTTCCTGTCACAGCGGTGCCTATTGATCTACTCGCACTGGCATGCTTTCGAACTGCTAGGTTGGCAGGAGCTGGGACAGAGCAACAGGAGCTCACCCCATCAAACCGCCAACCTTCCGATCAGCAAGCCCAAGAGGCTCAGTGGTTTAGACCACAGCGCCATCCGTGTCCTTAGGTATCTCTACACACACACACACACACAGAGAGAGAGAGAGAGAGAGAGAGAGAGAGAGAGAGAGAGAGCATCTTTTCCTCAAGGACTACCAGATGTAGTTATATCTAATGTGTGCTCCTAACAACTTTTTGAAATCTGCTAGGCCAATGAGTCAGTACAATGATATTAGCCGAAGGGAAAGGAAGTTGGTGATGCCCCATTCTTCCCAACCCCAGTGCCTTGTTTCCTGGTGGTACATGCCAGCACACAGTACCGGCACCTTTTTCCCTCTAGAAAGTTGAAAGCTTATCATGTTCATGTTTCATTAGTATTCAGTCCCTATCGATAAACTGAGTCCTGCCACAGTCACCACCCAGGTTCAATTTTTGACCCTGACGCTGTTCCTCTAATGCAAACAATTATCCCAAATCTTTTTTATGCCCAGTCCTATCTGATTTGGGAAACAAACAATCAGTGACACTAGTGTAAGCACAATGGAGAAAAAAACAGACAGTCTGGATGCACTTCCAGGGACAAATTGGAATACACATCTGAGTTCATGTGCACATCCGAAGCATATGAGCTGTGGCTTGTTAATACTGCGTGAATCAGTTGCTACAACTGCTTTCTAAGGGGAAGATGAGACCCTGCTTGGAAAACAACACTGTGGTGTTTTTCCTGCGTGTTAGTTCATTTTGCTGGCTAATTCTGTGGCTTTGTTTAACTTTTACCTGCTGCTTGTTTGTTAAGGGTTTTTTTATTTATCTGATTTGATTGTGTTGGTAGTTTTTTGTTTGTTCTCTTTTCTTGAGCAAATTGCTTTTATGTTAGAAAGGCAGGCTATAAACGTTTGAACGAAAAGGTAAAGAGCATGAGGAAGCATAGGAGAAATCACTGTAAAAATAAGGGATGGGCTTATGCATATCTTTACATGTTTTACTGTGAACTGAGGGTGTTATCAAAGCAGTGCTGGACCGGGCAACCTCTACCTCTGATCTTTCCCCCTCTTCTTCTTTTCTGTTACAGCTGGTCTGCTCAAAGGACACAGCGGCCATAGCCATAAAGGTTTTTCACAGCCCTTTTGGCTGCTTTGGTCTACCTGCGCTGCCATCAGCCAACAGTACTTAGGTGGCTTTTGAGATGGTGAAATCTGAATTATGAGGCCCCTGAGTGACCAACATGAACTCCTGTATTTGCTTAAGTACTGTATATTTCTGTGTATTAGATGATGCTTTTTGCTATTAAAAAAAAAAAGACAATTGGGTGTCGTCTTATACACTGATAGTGAATGCAGAGGGGGGACGTGCGATCAATGGCAGCACCAAGCAGGAGATTGGCAGCAGTGATTGGGCGGGTAATTGGTGGCTGCAGCAAGGCCTGCTGGTGATTGGCTGTGGCTGTGGCAACTGGGCAGGCGATTGGTGGCTGTGGTGAGGCGGGCAGGCGATTGGCAGCTGCAGCAAGTGGGCAGGTGGGCTGTGTCAGGAGCTCGTCCTACACTTGAGTAGGACCCTGGCAGAGACACATGTCCAACTGGCATAGTCTCTCCCTCCTGGTCGATCATTTGGGAGCTTCAAAAGCTGTCTTCAGCCCGAACATCACAGTGACCGATGCCAACAGACATCGGCACACTTAGGGATCTGCAGAGTCTTTGCAGTTCACATGACAGAACTCAGCATTTTGGCTAATCTACTTTATTTACATATAAACACACATGGAGCACTGCAACATGGCTCCCTCTCTCTCTAGCATCAGACAGCAAAGGGAAAAAATAAAGGACAATAGTCCCACTTCACAGAACACAGTAACACAAACATCCTGTCTCCGTCACTTCCTACTCTGTGGAGTCAAAACATATACCGTCATGTGATAGACAACAACCCCATGACTGCAATCACAGAGCAGGAATTCTAACAGGCTGTTGGTGGTGGTGAGCAGATAGACAGTTGGTGGCTCTGGCAAGGTGTGCAATCGGCAGTGACTGTGGCAAGCAATCGGCAGTGGTGGGCAGGCGAGTGAGCGCTTTGTGGAAGTGACCTCCCCCCCAAAAAAAAACAACAACAGCTAAGCAACTTAATTTCTTAATTTTGGGTTAAAAAAATAGGGGCCGTCTTATACATGGGGGCATCTTATACACAGAAAAATACTTTGGGATGACACTGTGTTGGCGCAGTTTGCATCGCTGGTCTTGCAACCTTTAGATGGTAACACAGAGCACTCAGTGTTTCTCTATATACTGTTGCACAGCACCCCCAATCTCTGAGCAGTGCAAGATTCCAGGCACTTACCCAAAGTTCAGTTTCCTTGGAATGAGGAGCAGTGGAGTCTGTGGTGTATTTACATATATATACAACCTGCTATGATAGCGTGTCTTGCTTCTTCCATAGCCACAACCTTGGGCTCAAGCAGAAATCAGGCACGCCTCTGCCTTCCCAGCCTTACATCTAGCATCTACTTCTATTATCAGCTCTGGTCTTTGGCTTTCTAACTTCCAGCCAGTTGAGGGAGGGGAGTGCACCCTTTTGTGTTCTGCCACAGAGCCACTTCCTTTGTTACCTTAATGGCTCATACTTACAGGGCCATTAGGTCACGAGGAAGCTAGCCTGGCTATTCCAGAAATTGAATCCATGCTGAATCCAGGAATTAGAAGGGGGTCAGGCATACTTATGCCCCCCCAAAAAAGTCATAGCAATATTAAAATCCTAAAACACCATGACCTAGTAGACAGAATAGTTTGTAGGCATGAGAGACCTTGCTTCAAGTTCCCCCTCTCCATTCTATAATATGAGAAAAGTCACTGGTCATTGTCTCTCAGGACTTCTCCATGCAAATGACTTCTATTGCATTTTTGCCTTTGTGGGCTAGTCATGCAAGTCCCAGTTTAAATGCAGTCCCATCCACACGTACTGAGAGATATGGTGTTGCCAGGGGTGGAATAGCTTAGCCCACAAAGCCGTACAGAGGATGAACTAGTCTCAATGATGTTGGGAGATTCACTAGGATAAAGCTGGTGAATGAAAAAGTCCAATAGCTAGAAAAATAATCACAAACTTTCCCAACCTAGTTGTAAAGTCCTGTGTTAAAGATGGCATGGAAGTGATATATAAGTTTTTGTTTGCTTATCTATTCAATGCATAGTATAAAAACTATTGCTGTAGCTGTGTGCTCCAAACCTCTCCGGAGAATATTGTTTGAAGTATGATACCGGCATACACATTTACAAATACAGTCTCCATCACACAAACACCTTACACAATTATATCACCAATATGCTAGAAGATATATAAGAATCTGCAGTCTGGTCACAATTGAGGCATCTGATCAAGGCCTGTATTTTAAAATGAGCTTAAAGATATATTTGCAAATGTTTGTATGTTTCATGCCAGGCAGAAACCAGCTGGCAAAGCACTTTGGCAGTTGTTTATCTTCCTGATTTATAGCAGTAGCAGGAGACAAGTTTCTCAAAGTTGTAAAAGGGAAATACAGGCTGGGAGCAAATGTTACATTGACCCTACATATTACAGAATACAATCAAGCTGCAAAAACACTAATTAAGAGTTGGTAAATAGTAATATTTATTGTTTAACAGAAAATAATACCATGTGCCTCCCATCAGACTCTGGCCATATTTTCCTAAGGTTTAAGGTATACTGAGAGAGTTAAAGGGCAATAAATTTTGGGAAGAGCTAATGGGAAAAGCAGCTGGCTGGGAAAGGAGGGTGTAAACTGAAGAGGCTTCTTTTGAAGCTGTTTTTACTGAGTTTCTTTTTTACTTTGCAAAGGCCTTTTCTTCTAAAATGCTATGTTATGTATGAGATTTGTTGGCTTAATGTAATTATGCAAAGGATTTAGAAAGTAAGAAATGTTAGATTCTTATGTTAGATTCTTATTTCATTGATGGTGTGTGAGAATGTGAACCCAAGATCTCTGTTTAGATAGAATTTAATACCATGAGCCATTTGTTTTAGCCATTTGTTTTGGAATGCAGGGGCAACAGGGCAAAAGGTGATCTGGTAATTAAGGTGCCTTGTCGAGGCAAATGTAAGATATATGGCTACTTGTCTGCCATTTATGGATAGAAGGAAATGTAGCTCTTTGTCTCCCATAAAAGGTAATAGTAAATGGGTGTATCTTTTATGATTAGTTCTAGCAAACAGCCAATAGGAATTTCAGCCAGGCTGATTGGACAGAGGCAGCCAAAGGAGGAGCAAGGGGGCTGGGCTGAGGAAATATAAGTGCTGGCCATCAGGGCTGGAGGGGGCAGAGCTTTGGTAACCATATACCACTGTGCCTATCATTTATTTGTCTGACAAATAAATTATTATTTTAATTTCTCTATTGCTGCGTTGAATATTTCATTCCAGCTAAGCGTTAACCACAAGCAGGGTGCTACACAATGAGCAAAGGAGCATTAGCAAACCAACTTTCATGTTGATACAAAATTTGATCGATTTTGGTTGGCCTTGCAGAAGCCCTCAGACCGGAATAGAAAATCATACAGAAAGTTCTTATCTTGATTATAAAGTAATTCAGAGGGAGAATACACAGTTCTCCTGTTGAAATTCTCTGGTATAGCAGAGATAGGTGCATGATCGCAGATTTGCCACATCTAATTCTCAGAATGAATAGACCCTTCACTGCTTGTGATATGAAATAGCAGACATTCATTATGTTCCAGGGAATTGTGGTGCTCTGCCAAATTATCTACAGCCCAGATAAACTAAAGTAAAGTGGCCCAGATAAAGCATGACAGGTGTTCATGTGTTTCAGTGTTGCGGCTTACAAGCAAACGTTCCTCTGCATTTTAACTGTCTTTTGATGGTGTTCCTATTCGAGATTGGAATAAGGCCACATTCACAACATACGTTTAAAGCACTGTATTATGCTACTTTAAACAGTCATGGCTTCGCCGAGGGGAATTCTGGGAGCTGTGGTTTGTTAAAGGTGCTGAGAGTTGCCAGGAGACCTCTGTTGCCCTCCCAGAACTACAATTCCCAGAGTTCCCTGTGAAGAAAAATCGATGGGTTAAACCACTGTGAAAATTGTAACTCTGGGAGGGCAATAAGGAGTCTCCTAGCAACTCTCAGCACCCTTAACAAACTACAGTTCCCAGAATTCTTTGGGGTGACTCTTTTGTATGACTGTTTAAAGTGACATCATAGTGCTTTAAATGCATGGTTTGAAAGAGACCTAAAACCAACAACCAGAAATATATGTGCAAAGATCTGCAGGATGCAAATATGGTTCCAAGCTTTGTTGTGTGTTTGTTTCTACCACATGCATTGTAAGTGAGAAGGGAGCAGGGAGGGTTCTTGAATTCCCACGCCTCTTTGAAGTTCTACTAATCTTTTGAGGACCCAGAGTATTATCAATGCCATTTGCTCGTGGCATTGAGGCCGAAAGGGAAGGGGTGAGGGGTGGGATGTTGAGAGAAACTTAGTAAATTGCAAATCCTGCCATAAAATTGATTGCTGGGGGGTGGGAATGAAGGGAAATTGAAACATTATCCACTAATGTGCTAGCACAGAAGGTCAAGCTTTTTGAAGGAGCAGTCAGATTGCCAGTCTGAAAAATCAACAAAGATTTCAGCTATTTCCATTCCTTGAGGAAATTCCATTAAAATGTCAAGTGTTGATTATTGTTGGTTATGCCTAATTAAAAGAGTAATTTATTAACATGTGGATTTATTGGTGCATAGTATATAGACTTCTTCTTCTTTTTTTTTTTTTTTTGCCAGCCCATGGAACTGGACTTTGGCTTGTCCCAATAGTGAATGGGCCATTTTATTCACTTTTGAGAATGCCCTTCAACTCAAATTATGACCCTGGATAATTTGTCATTTATTATCCTGAAAGAGGTAATAAATACCCTAATAAGCAGCCATGCTGGCTGCATTTACACGGCTCAGGACCTCAATACCTTAAGAAGAAGAAGTGGTGTTTGGATTTGATATCCCGCTTTATCACTACCCGAAGGAGTCTCAAAGCAGCTAACATTCTCCTTTCCCTTCCTCCCTCACAACAAACACTCTGTGAGGTAAGTGAGGCTGAGAGACTTCAGAGAAGTGTGACTAGCCCAAGGTCACCCAGCAGCTGCATGTGGAGGAGCGGAGACGCGAACCCAGTTCACCAGATTACGAGTCCACTGTTCTTAACCACTACACCACACTGGCTCTCCCCATACGAACCAACCCTGACCCTGCACATGTCATCTGAGGCCCTTCTCTATGTTCTCCATCCCAGAGAGGTTCGGACTGTGGCAACATGAGAACGGGCCTTTTCTGTGGTGGCTTCCTGACTGTGAAATGCTCTCCTCAGAGGTCCCCACCTGGCGCCATCACTACATGTCTTTAAGCACCAGGCAAAAACATTTCTCTTTACCCAGGCCTATGGCTACTAACTAATCTATGGCCTGTGGAAGTGAAAGGAGGAGAGGGCTGTTATTTTGTCTGTCTGTTTGTCTATTATGTTTTTAATTATTGACGTTCTGTAATGTGAGTGAAGAGATTGCTGTTGTGTGGACTTCCTATTGACATCTGGGCTGGATCTGCACAGCTATAAAAAAAAACCACTGTGGAAAAAACCCACAATGGAAATTATCATTGACTTTGGATTTCAGCTCTACATCACCATCTGGTGTCATATTGTTATAATGCATTTATAACGCTATAAATAGACTAATGTAGCTGAGTCCTTGGGTTGTACGCTGTGAAAACAGAGAGCTGAACTAGATGACCCTTTGCCATGCTCCAGAAGGCCTCTTCCTGTGTTCGGATGAGGGCTGCTTAAGTCACTCCAAGTGACTGCACTGCTTTGCAAAGCCCCCACTTATTCTCTTTAATAGGGAGAGAAGCTCTGAAGGCTTATTATCCACATGCAACAGACTGATCTTTTAGATACCTGGGTCATTCAAATATAAGCGATGGCAGGAACCAATCATATGTTTGGCTGACATGTAAAGGGGACAGTTCATAACATACAGTGGTACCTCGGGTTAAGAACTTAATTCATTCTGGAGGTCCGTTCGCAACCTGAAACTGTTCTTAACCTGAAGCAGCACTTTAGCTAATGGGGCCTCCCGCTGCCACTGCACCACCACCGCACGATTTCTGTTCTCATCCTGAAGCAAAGTTCTTAACCCGAGGTACTATTTCTGGGTTACCAGAGACTGTAACGTGAAGCGTCTGTAACCTGAAGCATCTGTAACCCGAGGTACCAATGTATAGCATACAACCAGTTCCCACACGGGGACAGCCTTGTCTCCCACCCCCACCCTATACAATATCCACTGAGAGCTATAGAATGTCCCCCAGGCCTGTATTCCAAACACCAGCAACAGGCTGACCTCCTTTGCAGATTTCTAAAAAGAAAACGGTTTTTATTTTTAACAGACAGAAGCAGCCCTGCAGCCCTTGAACACCTCGTAAAGGGATCTGCAGGAAGTAGAATGACATGCCATTTATTCATATAGGGCAGGGGTGTATAACAGATTGATTGCGACCTACCTGTCGATAGTGGGGTGTACCTGATCCTCCCCCTCCCCAAGCTCAACAACACTGGCTGATTCTCCCCCCAAAAAAGGTCAACAACTCTGGCTGATCCTACTCCCCCCCCCCAAAAAAAGGGATGTGAATGGGCTAAACCACTGTGCTGTTTGGGCTTGCCGATCAAAAGGTTGGCGGTTTGAATCCCCACGACAGGGTGAGCTCCCGTTGCTCAGTCCCTGCTCCTGCCAACCTAGCAGTTCAAAAGCACACCAGTGCAAGTAGATAAATAGGTACCGCTCCAGCGGGAAGGTAAACGGCGTTTCCGTGTGCTGCTCTGGCTTCGCCAGAAGTGGCTTAGCCACATAACCTGGAAAAACTGTCTGTGGAAGCAGACAAACGCCGGCTCCCTTGGCCTTTAAAGCGAGATGAGCGTCGCAACCCCAGAGTCATTCACGACTGGACTTAACTGTCAGGGGTACCTTTGCCCCCCCCCCCAAAGCTCAACAATTCTGGTCAATCCAATGGGTAGATCACTGCTAGTTTATTTATAGTGGGAGTAGATCGCAGTCTCTTAGAAGTTGGACACCCCTGATATAGGGGAAAGTCAATTGCTGTACTTGGGAACCGCACTGTGCTGATAATCAAATCCACCCCAAAGCCCTGAATTGGTGGGCAGAAGCAACACTCAGAGACAGAAGCAATGGAGTGGGTGGGGCAGAGCCGCTACATTAGCTGCTCCTCATGTAGGCTGCTGTAGCTTACTAGGAGGGCGAGGCAGAGGAGCCAGGCAGCAGGATGGTCAGTGTGGTGCAAACACACTGACAGGAGCATCAGATTGACTCCACCAATGTGTCTGCATTGTGCTTGTATCTCCTGGTAAGCAAAAACACCCCACCTATTAGAATAGCAGCTACATATCACCCAGCAAGCCACTTCTGTTTGCAAACACCCAACAGTTATGGAGAGAGATGCCATCGGAGATACTACTTCCCTTTATTTAGCATCAAACCCATTATTTAGTACCAAGTCGTTGCCATTTGCATTGGTTCAGTTCATTTCTTTTGTGGTTGCAAGGATGCAGAGGCTGAAATTAAGTACAGAAAAGCTTTGCAATTTACAAACCCAGCAGATGACACTTAAAGGCAATAATTAAATGATCCCTAAAGGTGGAAAAAAATCCACTTGAAGTAATGAATTAAATATTTTCAAGCATATGTTTGTAATATAAGTACACATGTTCTGATTACATCGTCCTTCTGTTGACTCAATGCATTTTATATTTCTTAATTTTCTGGAATTATTCATCCATCTATCTTGCCAGCAATTTTAACCTGTATTCCTAGTACACATCAAACTAAATTAGAAACAGTCAACTTTAGTGACTCACATTAATGGCATTTCTCTTTATAGTTTCTCTAACCTTAAAAAAAAGTGGGGATTAATTTATTTGTGAGCCCATAGCCATTATCTCAAGATAAACATCAGACCACAATAATCACAAAGCAAATACCAACTTATTAAAAGCGTATGTCGTTAAAAGTCAAAGACTAATATATACCTTAGTGGAAAACACTGCATACTTAAGCTGCCATTAGGCAAACATTTCTAAAACCACTTTATGTTTTTCTGTTTCATTAAATTATTAACCATATAATAAACGTAAAGCTTCATAATTTGGACCGCATGTGGTTTGCTCATACTGGAAACAGATCTCTTTCATGCCAGATATGGAAAAAGGAAGCGCTGTAATCTATTTGCAGTGTGTGCCAACCACATGGATACCCTTGGTATGTGGAAACTGTCAAAAACCTCAAGCAGCTTTCTATAAATCCCAGCACTTTATTGTGGCATTTACAAGAAAGAACAGAGCAAACAGCTATTGCAATCGGCAAGAGAAGTCGAGAGGGAAATGCAAAGCCTCTGTGTATCTTCACACTTACAGCGGCAGTGTGGGCCACACTGACTCATCCTGCAACCTAGCATAAAACTCTTCAGAAAACACTCTAATAAATTTCCTCCAGTTACTCTCTTCATCTCAATAACCAGGCTCACTTGTCATGCTCAGTCAAACCCATGGCTTAGCATAAACAAACAAGAATGTGGAGATCACGGTCACTTCACTTCACGGTAGCTCCACTGTTGTGCTATATTGCGTTAAGCCATACTTTGACTGCAATGCCATCCAAACCTTTGCTCCTGGTTTAGCTCTTTTCAGACTAACCATGAGCCATAAGCAAGGTTTGTCCTTGGCTTGTGACTAGCCTGGAGAGAGCTACGTCGGTTTAGCACAGTGCGGCACAGCAACACAACAGCTTCCCCAAACTAGTGTTTTCAGAGAACAGAAAGCATGTGTGCATAGATGTAATGAAGACGTGTTGAAGCAATCATTCTTCAACATCAACTTCGTTGGACTTCGTTGGACAGGCGGATGCCTGATTATCGTCTTCCAAAGCAACTACTCTATTCTGAACTGAAAATGGAAAGCATAATGCTGGTGGTCAACAAAAGAGGTTTAAAGAGGTTTAAAGACAGTCTCAAGGCAAATCTTTAAAAATGTGGTATAGTAAAGGTAAAGGTACCCCTGCCCGTACGGACCAGTCATGTCCGACTCTAGGGTTGTGTGCCCATCTTACTTAAGAGGCCGGGGGCCAGCGCTGTCCGGAGACACTTCCGGGTCATGTGGCCAGCATGACGAAGCTGCTCTGGCGAGCCAGCACCAGCGCAGCACACAGAAATGCCGTTTACCTTCCCACTATAAAGCGGTACCTATTTACCTACTTGCACTTAGGGGTGCTTACAAACTGCTAGGTGGGCAGGAGCTGGGACCGAAAGAAGGGAGCTCACCCCGCCGCGGGGATTCGAACTGCCGGCTATGCGATCGGCAAGCCCTAGGCGCTGAGGTTTTACCCACAGCGCCACCTGCATCCCTTGGTGTAGTATAAACACCAATGATTGGAATAAATAAAAAAAATTTCCAGTAGCACCTTAAAGACGAACTAAATTTGCTCTGGGTATAAGCTTTCGTGTGCATGCACACTTCTTCAGATACCTTCTTCAGCACATGAAAGCTTATACCTAGAACAAAATTAGTTGGTCTCTAAGGTGCTACTTGACAATTTTATTTTTATTTTTTATTTTGACTGCATCAGACCAACACGGCTACCTACCTGAACCAACAATTGGGAAACGCCTGTGAGCACTCCAACAGGAGTGACTACCAAAGGTGTCATGGGCTTTGAAGAGGAAAGGCACGCTTGGCAAATCCACACCATGATCAACTCCCACCCGAAAACCAATGTCCCTACTGTGGAAGGACGTGTGGATCCAGAATTGGCCTCCACAGTCACTTGCAGACTCACTTTTAAAACTATGTTTATGGAAGACAATCTTACTCAGCTACAAGTGATCACCAAAGAGGAAGAAGAAGATGTAATGAAAGCATTAAACACATTTGTTTTGGATATTGGTAGGATGCACTAAATCACTGAAACCAGATATTTATTGCAGTGACTAAGAAAAACATCTTAAATTCTTATAGAAAAATGTTTTGGCTTCTGCCTTCATCAGTTGCTCAGATAAAAATGATGCTATTTCAAAGGCGGCAGTTTCAGAGCTTTGAGGATCGAATGGTCAGAAAGCCTACATTCTCTGAAGCTGGTTTCGGTTTTGTTAGTCTCTGTAACACACACACACAAGGCAAGACACCATACCTTATTCTGCCGAGCACATTATTTGGAGTAGGTTCTTACCCCCCCTCCCGCTGAAAAGACCCTCAAATATCATAGAGGCCATCAAAAGATGACTCAACATTACTCTTCCAAGTTCGGCTTCAGTACCATAATCATTATTGTACCTTGCCTCTTTCCGGCTGAGGACATACATTAACACCTTTCCGTGTTCATGAAACAGTCAGTGGTTACACTTTTACTTGCCAATGTCTTTACACAAAAGACTAATCCTGGCAAAGGAAGCTTAACAGCACCTGGTCCCGCGGTGTGTGCACCTGTGTCCTACTGTGGAGACTTAATAAAAAGCCCAGTGGCATAGAGATGCATACTGAAGCACAATAATGCGCCATCCCAAATAGCACAGAACACAACACACACCCAGGCTGATGTAGACAATAGCACTGTGGCAAGCTGAGAGGCACGGAATGAAGGAAAGCCGCAATAGAGGGTCTACATTCAATGAGAGACAACACCACCTGTGGAAGTGAGGGGGATTCACTTTAGAACGTGCAGATATATGCACAAATGTACATAGTCTTTTCCAACAAACACTCAAAGAACCATATTCCAGGTTTTTTTATTGAAAAAATAATCTAGTTTATAAACCTTCAAAATTCTAAGATACGTAAAACAGGTAAAATACAAAACCCACACGTGTCCCTGCTGCACTGCCAAGAGTGATTTTCTTGTCTTTTATATACTTTTTCTTAATGCGCATGGCAACTGCTAAAAAATTTACATTTTCCCCCTGTAACCTGGTTATCAGCATCAGCCAATAATAATGATATACAGAATGCTGAAAAACCCTGTAAGGAGTTAGCCAAGAGAATATGAATCACCATCGTAAATCCTTATAGATTTACATCTGAAGGCAGCCCTGTTTAGGAAAGTTTTTAATGCTTAATGCTGTATTGTGTTTTTTACATTCGGTTGGGAGCCGCCCAGGGTGGCTGGGGAAACCCAGCCAGATGGGCAGGGTATAAATAAATAAATAAATAAATAAATAAAAATAACAATAATAATAATAAGAAGAAGACTAATAATTCATGTGCCACTGATTCACCAACAAATCACCACATGGGCAGAGTCCATGTGAGAGGCAACACTTCAGTAAATTTCACAAATTAATTGCACAAATAAATTACACAAATGTTCAGCTGCCTGATTATGCAACATAAAATCCAGACTGAGACGAGCAACTGAATTTTGTCAATCAACCTCTTTAATTCTTTGGACAAGCTGTAACTAGGCCATAATGAGACCTTTCATCCCAATTTATTGCATAGAAAAGCCAAGGGTGAAAATCTGATCATGTCCTGTTTTCATCCATTTATTTGTACATGAGTTCAACATAACCAAAGGTCATAAAACATGAAATAAGGTTGCCCCAAACTAGTACTTAATAGTATATAACCAGCCATTTGCTTTCATTGAAATCGTACCAATTTCAATTCACAGGTGAGATGACAAACTAAAGACCAAACTAGATATTAGCTTAATTTGAACGAGGGTTCAAATCCTGACTCAGCAATGAAGCTCACTGGATGACTTTGGGCCAGACACTATCTCTTGTAAAGATAAAATGAGGGAGCAAAGAAATATGCTCATCTCCTTGGAGGAAAAGTGTAATATAAATGTGGGAGATTAACCTATTTTTTTTGGCCTGTGTGTAAGATCGGGATGACTTAATAGTGACATATCATCACTTTGTGAGAACAGTGCCCTCAGTAATTTTCCAGAATCACCAAACTATCCCCTTCTCATTTCTCTGATTCGGTTACGTATATAGGCTGCAATAATTTGATAGCATGAGGAATAAGGCACACTTGCTATGGATCAAACAACATTCATATGAACTATGAAAATTCATTTGCTCCACATAACAAAATTAATCAGTCCTCTAGACTGACAAGAGCGTCCTGATCCTAAGGACATGGGAGGAAAGATTTGAAGTGCCTGACTTCAAACACTTTGAAGTTCATCTGAAAAGACTGTAAGTAGATTTGCTGACCATCGTTTCCACTGCTATCTCTAAGAGCTCAGTTGTGGTAGCTTGTTGGCTAAATCTTGATTCTAGAATGTAAATGGCTTTAATCGGAACACGCACTAACAGCCTCGCGGTATTTCTTCTGAAAATCAAGATGTTCCACATCTTGCCACTTGAAAAATAAAATGGAGACCGGAACATTCGCTCAGTACGTCCGAATGATACGGCTTTTGATATAGTCAGTTAGGCAGCACATATAGAACTAGGCATCTCTGTCGTAAAGGAATCTGTAAGAGGCGAATGTAGAGGGTAACCTTCCAAGCCTACAATTGTAGGATTCTATTACAGTGGTACCTCGGGTTAAGTACTTAATTCGTTCTGGAGGTCTGTTCTTAACCTGAAACTGTTCTTAACCTGAAGCACCACTTTGGCTAATGGGGCCTCCTGCTGCCGCCGCGCCGCCGCAGCCCGATTTCTGTTCTTATCCTGAAGCAAAGTTCTTAACCTGAAGCACAATTTCTGGGTTAGCGGAGTGTGTAACATGAAGCGTACGTAACCTGAAGTGTATGTAACCCGAGGTACCACTGTATTCTACTTGCAGGAAGCATGCTTCACCTGCCCATGCCAAAAAGAACAGTAAATTATGGCATATATACCTTACCTCCTGCACCCTGAGAACACTAAAAAAATATATTATAAAATCATACGTATTGCACACACTGACAAAACAGCCTCCATGCTGCCACACTTTGTCCTGGGCTATCAACTTGGACATTGGGCGGGACTGTGTCTTGGCAGAAATTCAACAGGTGCAGCTTTCCCTCACACTCGTTAATGCATATACTGTATAGAGAATTTCTTCCTGAGACATCAGTAAAAGCCACAGTGCTCCCCAAAACAAGAGACAGCAACAAGGACGCTGAATGTCCTGCTAGAAATTCAGTGGTGATACAGCTTCCTCAGTCACTTGTGCATAGCTTCCTAAGATCTGCACAGTGTTTATTTCTGTATAATCACTAGGATACACACCAAGCAGCTCGTGGTGTCTAGAGTGAACCCTGCTCTTTTCTGATGAATGCTCTACTTTTGAATTTCTTAGCATGAAAGTTAATATCTCATAGATATGTACTAATCTTACTGAATTTACATTTCTCAATACCCATTATTCTAATTATCATCCTCCTAGTTTCGTCCAATTTCAGAACTATATTTTCTCTATATTTAAATCTGGTTTATGCATGCCATCAAACCATCACCCTGTTTCAAAATGATACATCAGTTTTCTCATTTCCGTGCTTCCCACTCCCCAATCTGATCAGCGATCCCACAGAGACATTCCCACTGCTTTCCATTTCGGTTAATTGGGTCCTCCCTTAAAGAGAGCACGTGTTGCGGTGAGACCTGGCAACCAAACCCTGTGTTGTGGGTGGGTAAGATTGGATAGCCACAACACCCAATTGGTAGGTCCCTTGATGCAGGGTTTAATCAGGCCAATGGGACGCAGGCTAAACGGTTTGAGGGACCTATTTATACCCTTGCACATGACCCAGAGCTTCCTATTTCAGCTCGTGCAATTGGAACACCCACCCACCTCTCCCTATATTTAGGGCTGTGTGCTTGACCTTGCTATACTGTCATGTGTCGTCTGTCAGTGGGACAGGGGCACGTCAGGAATTCCCCCCACCTGGCTGATTGGCTGGTGCCATTTGGGTTTTGCCTGCCGCGTAGCAAATCGTCACAACTTGTAAGGTTGCAGATAGGCTCTGGTTCAGGTGATAGGGATGGCAGAACGCTCTCACCATCCCTATGTGAAGGGTATTCCGTTAAAGGAATCCAGGGACTCGATGGTTTGGTCAACCCCTGAGAGGGGGGGGCACAATCCCCAAGGGGCCATTTGGGTGGCAGAGTTAGCCTGTTCCCAGCTTTCTGCTTATCCAGGTGTTCACCCTAGGCTGACCTATGCTGGTGCCCTGGGTCAGCACTACCTGCAACATTGCAGGGAGCTAGTCAAACCAGAGCCTATGCAACCACTCACTTGCTGTAATCAATAAAGTTGTGGCCTAAATTCTGCCAAAAACCAAACCAAAATTTGCGTCTTGTCTGAATTTATTTAAGGGGGAGGTTTAAAGGTCTGGACACGCAACTGGTGTCTGTGGGAACACAGACCTGTATTTTTGCTTTTTCTGGAGCTGTTTTTCTTACTAAGCACAGTTTACAAAACAACAGACCTTTCCCAAGAGGAGGGACGTCCGGTATTGCAGAGAGTTTCATAAAGTCACCCATTAACGCACAAACCCAAAAATAAAATTCTAAGGATTGCCACAGAGGGTTCTCAGCACAAACAAATCCATTGGCTCACCATAAGGTATTATGACTTAAGATTGCCTTCATAGGACATTTGGTTATTGCATCTAACCATAAAAGCTATTTCCCAATTGTGCCCACATTCCATCAATCTAGCATACAGAACAATGCCCGGATTGTCGCACTCTTGATGGTAGGGTGGGGAATAAGGGAATGTTTCCAAATACCAATCCGAATACTAGCCTGCCCCATAACATCTTGGGCTTCTAGTGCAGTATGCCTTACTCAATGGACACCACTCATTTCCATGAACAAAAGTAATTTATATCAGTCCTACTAAAGAGCACTTTGCTACTCATAAGATATCACAACATCACAAACCCCTGTAACAGCAAGCTTCAATGATCAAATGCCATTCAGTTTGGAGAGAAGGAGGGTCACCCAGTGCTGGATTTACGTGTAAGCTAAACAAGCTACAGCTTAAAAAGGTAAAGGGACCCCTGACCATTAGGTCCAGTTGTGGCCGACTCAGGGGTTGCGGTGCTCATCTCGCTTTACTGGCTGAGGGAGCCGGCGTACAGCTTCCGGGTCATGTGGCCAGCATGACTAAGCCGCTTCTGGCGAACCAGAGCAGCGCACGGAAACACCGTTTACCTTCCCACCAGAGTGGTACCTATTTATCTACTTGCACTTTGATGTGCTTTTGAACTGCTAGGTTGGCAGGAGCAGGGACCGAGCAATGGGAGCTCACCCCAACGCGGGGATTCAAACTGCCGACCTTCCGATCAGCAAGTCCTAGGCTCTGTGGTTTAACTCACAGCACCACCCATGTCCCTAAGCTACAGCTTAGGGCCCCCCCCCCAAAAAAAAATTTAAAGGAAGAAAACCTGGATGTACATTACCAAAATATAAGATAAAAAACAAAATAAAACCGATATACAGCAACAGTGTTTTTTGTTATGTAGGCTCCTATGATGTAAGTAATGGACCCTGCCTGCTAGCCTGCTCCCTAAAGTATCTCTCTCGCTTCAAGAAGTAAGGTTAAAGGGAACCAGCTAGAGGGCCTTCTCAGTAGTGGTGCCTGCCCTGTGGAACGCCCTCCCAGCAGATGTCAAGACAATAAACAACTACAGTCATACCTCATGTTACGTTTGCTTCAGGTTGAGCATTTTCAGGTTGCGTCCTGTGGTGACCCCGAAGTACCGGAAAGTGTTACTTCCGGGTTTCACCATTTGCGCATGCGCAAACATGCCAAATGACGTCACGCACATGCGCAGAAGCGGAAAATTGCAACCCACAGATGTGGGTTGCGTTCTGCTCATGTTGCGAACGGGCCTCCGGAACGGATCCCGTTTGCAACCAGAGGTACCACTGTATTTTACTTTTAAAAGACAACAGAGGCGGCCCTGTTTAAGGAAGTTTTTAATGTCTGATGCTGTATTGTTTTTAATATTCAGTTGGAAGCTGCCCAGAGTGGCTGGGGAAACCCAGCCAGATGGGTGGGGTATAAATAATAAAGTAGTAGTAGTAGTAGTAGTAGTAGTAGTAGTATTTTTGTGCTTTTATATTGTAAACTGCCCTGAGATTCTTGAATGAAGGATGGTATAGAAATAAATCATCATCATCATCATCATCATCCCCCTGCCCGGATCTAGAATTTCAAGCAGCATGACGATCTCCACTTTGGTAAGATTTGGCACTGATATGTGGCAATAGGCTCCAACGACAGCATAAATGTGCGAATGCAATCACCGTTTCTAACAGGTGCTGCAGAACGAAGTGAGAGCAGGTAAATCATTCCAACATCCTGTTGTCTATAATAAACTAAACAAGCATGCCATTACTGAAACGGGCCTAGGAAAATTTGCAAAAATTATCACCGCGCACCGGAAAAATGACAATCCAATCTCCTTTTTTTTCAAAGGCTATGTAGTGTATTACAGCTGCGGAAGCTACATTACTTTGGTGGTCGTTCCAGGAAGGGGGGGCAAAAAAGGAAACAGAGTGGGGAATCCATATGTACTCAGCTGAAAATGCCATCAAAAATATTGGCCATTGTGCAACAGCTCACAAGAGTGAGCTGTGACAGTTAGTCAGAAATGAACATCCATGTACGTAACGCAGAAATTCAGCCCTGCCATCCTGTGGCTATTGGCCTGTTAATCAGAAAAGCAGGATGCCAGAACTGATAGAGCAAAAATAAGTACACAGATCAGCCAGACAGAAAATGAAGCAAGGCAAACAAATCATTTATGTTACTGAAATCGTTGTTACATTATGACACATTGGTTTAGTACTGGAGCAAGATCACTTCAAGTACAGCTTTCCCCCCTTGCATACGAAAAAGGTATATGATGCTTCTAAAGTGAAGTTCTAACCCCATGTAGTTCGCTTGACGAGATTCCAGCCAAAGGCTATGAGCTGTGCAGGTTCAAACAATGCATCTCTAGACTATGACAACCAGAAGTTTACAAAAGAGTGAGAATTGTTTTAGAAGACATCTGAAGGCAGCCCTGTTTAGGGAAGCTTTTAATATTTGATGCACTATTGTATTTTAATATTTTGTTGGAAGCCACCCAGAGTGACTGGGGAAACCCAGCCAGATGGACAGGGTATAAATAATAAATTATTATTATTATTATTATTATTATTATTATTATTATTATTATTAGCAAAAATACAGTAAACAAGTTGATACATTAGCAGGATTTTAAGTAAACCCTTGCAACTAGCAGAAAATTAGATGAAATTAAAGGAAATAATAATTGGAAAAGTGTAAGTATATAAGTATAGAAATTTGACCAAACTGCGGGAGGCAGTGGAAGACAGAGGTGCCTGGCGCGCTCTGGTCCATGGGGTCACAAAGAGTCGGACACGACTAAACGACTAAACAACAACAACAACAAAAGTATGGAAATGCAGCAGAACTTTGTTTATACTGTATAAGGAACCAGAAGAAGGTATGGAGGGAAGTCTAGAGATTCAAAGCATCAACAAAGAGAAGATTTGTGAAACTGTATTTGTATAAATCTATATCTGGTAGAAATGTGAGTTAAATTGTGTTTTTAATTGTGAAAACGTAATTGTGGAAAATTAATAAAAATTTATTCACAAAACAAACAAACAAACAAACAACACATCTCTAAGCAGTTGAATTCATTGGGGCTTGCTTGGCATCAATCCCTTGTGAGATGAACATAGGAAACTGTTGAATATTGCAGGCGCAATATTGCGTACGCAGACTATCTGGAAGCATTTCTTTGTAAGCTGGTAGGATGATCAGGAACAAACGCTGTGGTCTAAACCACAGAGCCTAGGACATGCTGATCAGAAGGTCGGCAATTCGAATCCCCGTGATGGGGTGAGCTCCCATTGATCAGTCCCAGCTCCTGCCAACCTAGCACTCTGAAAGCACGTCAAAGTGCAAGTAGATAAATAGGTACCGCTCCGGCGGGAAGGTAAACAGCGTTTCCGTGCGCTGCTCTGGTTCGCCAGAAGTGGCTTAGTCATGCTGGCCACATGACCCGGAAGCTGTACGCCGGCTCCCTCGGCCTATAGAGCGAGATGAGTGCCGCTACCCCAGAGTCGTCCACGACTGGATCTTATGGTCAGGGGTCCCTTTACCTTTACCTTTAGTAACCTGGTTTCTTAGAGATTTATTATGTACAACAGCAGACTCACAAGTTACTATATACAAGTTACAGATATGGATTTTAACTCTCAACAAACGTCAACTCACTCCAAGACTCTCCTACACAGAGGAGGAGGAGTTTGGATTTGATATCCCGCTTTATCACTACCCAAAGGAGTCTCAAAGCGGCTAACAATCTTCTTTCCCTTCCTCCCCCACAACAAACACTCTGTGAGGTGAGTGGGGCTGAGAGACTTCAGAGAAGTGTGACTAGCCCAAGGTCACCCAGCAGCTGCATGTGGAGGAGCGGAGACGCAAACCCGGTTCCCCAGATTACGAGTCTACTGCTCTTAACCACTACACTACACCACCACATGGGTCATTCTGCCTATATGGGTGACCTCATACAATACAGTGGATGCTCGGGTTGCGAATGTGATCCGTGCAGGAGGCACGTTCACAACCTGCAGTGTTCGAAACCTGCAGGGTTGTGTATGTGCATGAGCGAGCGCTGAAACCCAGAAGTAACCCGTTCCGGTACTTCCGGGTTCGGCGCAGTGCACAACCTGAAAACACGCAACCTGTAAACACGCATCTGTAACACGAGGTATGACTGTAGCAGAGCTGTATCCAAGGCTCCCATATCTCCAGGCAGAAACTCCCCCTGCTCAGTCTCCCTGGCCTTCGACCAACTTACTAATTGCTCACTCTGCAAAGCTGCACAGAAGCACACAGGCAATGTCCCAACAGAAACTGCCTTGAACTGCGTCAAACCATTGGTCCATGTAGCTCAGTATTGTCTTCACTGACTGACAGAAGCTCTGAAGTTCCTCATGCAAGGCAGATGCTTGTCTACTGAGCTACAGGCCTGAAAACTTGATAAAAAATGAAGTCCTTCCTCACATCAAACAAAGAATAAAAAACTTTGTTGGGTGGGGTAGTGTTTCAGTGGGTTCCTGCCGATGGATTAATTCCAGTGGAAGAAACAATTCTGATGGCCCACATTTGTCCTAGTAAATTAAACTGATTGCAACATCCGTCTCTAAAGTAAATCTCAAACAGCCTAGAGGTCAGTGAGGCTTATATATATATGAATATTAATTCTGACTTCCAATTTGTGTTCTTTCCTAATTAGGTTTTGTTTTCCAAAAGTGAAGGAAGTGGAGTGGACAGATTAGAGTATTAAGATTTGCTCAGAAGTGCCTACAACCTTACCACAAATAACTTCCATGTACGCAAGTGGCAAGAGTCGCCCATTCACAGCAAAATGTTCTAAGACGGCTTCGACCAATTTGGACCAACAGATTGTCATCCATGGTACAATGCGTATTCTGTTTAATTGAGTACATTTTCTAATGTGCCGCAGAGTTCAGATTCTAAGGCTTGCCCTTTCTCTCTAAATGGCAGACTGCCTGTCCCTGGCCTTGTTTTTGATGCTGCCACCGGGGACTGCCCAGTCGGTTGTGGGAAACTCTCCCTACTGAAGTGCGCTGGTCTCCATCATCAGTAACTTTTGGGAGGAATTTGAAAACGTTTCTGTTTACCCAGGCATTTGATGGCTGAAGAATACTGGCAACCCCGAGATCATTAGAATACGTTGATATGCATGGATTAAGTACGTAAAGTATAAATGAGAATAATAAGTAGAAAGGGTTGCAGTGGTACCTCGGGTTACAGACGCTTCAGGTTACAGACTCCGCTAACCCAGAAATAGTACCTCGGGTTAAGAACTTTGCTTCAGGATGAAAATAGAAATTGTGCTCCAGCGGAGGCATGGCAGCAGCAGGAGGCCCCATTAGCCAAAGTGGTGCTTCAGGTTAAGAACAGTTTCAGGTTAAGAAAGGACCTCCAGAATGAATTAAGTTCTTAACCTGAGGTACCACTGTATAAGAGATGCATTATCCAAAGAATGCAATGATAATATTCAAATTTGAACCAAAGGAAATAGAGTAGTGGTGGAGGGAAGTCACGGGGGTATGTAGGGTTTGTGTTTGTAGTATAGGGGGGGTATATGTATTTTTTCTTTTTGTATCAGTATATGTTAGTTTATTTTATTTTCATGTTTTGTATCATTTATTAAGAATAAATAAAATTTTTATTTTTAAAAAAGAACATTTTTAACTGTAATGGCTTTCAGGTGTATTTGATTGTAAGTTGGCAGTTTGTTTGCTACTCTGGGCTCCTTGGGGAGGAAAGACGGAGTATAAATTCAATAAATAATAATTAATAAATGGTGCCTGACTGGAATGTCAACTCTGTAAAAATATGAGTCACTTCTAGGGCTGGGCAATGTATTGATATATCATCCAAAACTGGTTTGAAGTCCATATTGTGATATCAGTTTCATAATTTTTGACCTGGCTGCATATTATGAATCATGGTGGGTGCCATGCAAAAATTACAATGTGAGGAAAAACCTTAAAGCCAGCCAATACCTCTGCATAACACCATCCTTATTTCAAATATCGTGATACAGTATTTCAGTATATCGCAGTGTTTAGCTGGTGATAAATTGTGATGTTGAAAATCAGATATCACCCATCCCTGGTCACCTCTGTTGCTCCACCCACTTCTGCTTCTGGCTCCACCCACTCCTAGCACACAGCCCTCAGAAGGGGAATGCAGCCTTTGGGCTGAAAAAGATTTCTTACTTCCGAATTAAATAAAGAACTCGTGAAAAGTAACGAAGGAGCATGTGCACACTAGAATCCTCACAAAGAGGTTTAGCTCCTTTATTTCAAATTTCTTGGCGTAATGAAATCTTAACGTAGAAAACTGCACTTCCTTCGTCAAAAGTTCTGATGTTGTAGAAGACTTAGCAGAGCAGAAGAGGCAGTCGCTTAATTAGGACCCAGCTCCTACTGCAATTCAATCATGTGCATATGAAGTGATGATAGGTTCAAAATGCAGGGTCAGCGCATTACAGGAGCTAAAGCAGTGGCTGGTATATTTATGAACCACAAAAGGAAACACCTGCATGTGAGCCGGAATGCAGGACTTTCTTTGCGTGGGTTAATGACAAGTTGTACTAAATTTATCCACCCTAGTATTTACTCATCACGTATTTCATAGCGGCTGTTGAGCTTACACAGTGAGGAGAGCACAAATACAGTTTACTGGGAATAATATGCATTAGAGTTTTCTTCTCCGCTGGGCTAACAAAAGAATTTTTGAATTTTAGGGAAATTAGGCTCCCCTCCTAATCACACTGTCCCTATTAGAAAGCTCTAGATGTGCTCCTTAATGTGCCTATAAAACTGAAACACCAAAGAACTGCTGCCAGTCTGTGATGATAATACTGAGGAGGAGGAGGAGGAGGAGGAGGAGGAGGAGAGGAGGAGGAGGAGGAGGAGGAGAAGGAGTTTGGATTTGATATCCCGCTTTATCACTACCCGAAGGAGTCTCAAAGTGGCCAACAATCTCCTGTCCCTTCCTCCTCCACAACAAACACTCTGTGAGGTGAGTGAGGCTGAGAGACTTCAGAGAAGTGTGACTAGCCCAAGGTCACCCAGCAGCTGCATGTGGAGGAGCAGGGAAGCAAACCCGGTTCACCAGATTACCAGTCTACCGCTCTTAACCACTACACCACAAGATGGGCCATGGTCTGGCAGCTTCCTATGGTCATTCTAAGCTCTTTAGCAAAGTTCTTAATAATAATAACAATTTATTAAATATACCCTGCTCATCTGGCTGGGTTTCCCCAGCCACTCTGGGTGGCTCCCAACAGAATATTAAAAACACAATAAAACATCAAACATTAAAAACTTCCCTAGACAGGACAGCCTTCACATGTCTTCTAAAAGTCAGTTATTTATTTCTTTAACAACTCATGGGAGGGCATTCCACAGGGAGAGTGCACTACCGAGAAGACCCTCTGTCTGGTTCCCTGTAACCTCACTTCTCTTAGAGAGGGAACTGCCAGAAGGCCCTCAGCGCTGGATCTCAGTGTCCGGGCTGAACAATGGAGGTAGAGACGCTCCTTCAGGTATACTGGGCCGAGGCCGTTTAGAGCTTTAAAGGTCAGCACCAACACTTTGAATTGTGCTTGGAAACGTACTGGGAGCCAATGCAGGTCTTTCAGGACCGGTGTTGTATGGTCTTGGCGCCCACTCCCAGTCACCAGTCTGGCTACCACATTCTGGATCAGTTGTAGTTTCCGGGTCACCTTCAAAGGTAGCCCCACGTAGAACACATTGCAGTAATCCAAACGGGAGATAACTAGAGCCTGTACCACTCTGGCAAGACAGTCTGTGGACAGGTAGGGTCTCAGCTTGCGTACCAGATGGAGCTGGTAGACAGCTGCCCTGGACACAGAATTGACCTGCAAACATAAGTCATCATGGCCTATGATGGGAGTTGTAGTCCAGCAATATCTGGAGGGTCACAGGTTCCCCATCCCCAGTGTAGACAATTACTGGATTAGACAGACCAATAGTCTGGCTCTATATAAACAGCTTCCTTTGTGTACCTTTTGCACACCCCTGGTGCATTACAATAGGCAAGGAAGAGCTGCTTTCAGAAAGAAATGTGTGCACTCCATTGCTGCCTTCATGTAAGAGTAAACAGTCCTTTCCTGTTGATTGGTAGTTTTGGCTGAAGAAATTGCTAGACTGAAAGCCACCAACTCCATTTGGCTGGTTGTGAATGAGCAAAACGGGTAGTTTGCATCCCAGATCAGAGTGATGTTGCTTTCTAAAAGGTCAGCATCAGTGTTATTTTCTGGGCAATTTTAAATATGACATGTCAAGTTTTGCGATAGTCACTGAGCAATTTTAAAATTGCATGCAATGAATGGAATTAAATTAGCAGTGTCATTTTCATTCCCCCGAAACGTATGTCAGCCAGAGACTTGAGTGCATGCTTTTGGCATGGAACTTTCCTTGCAAACATCACAAAGTGATTTCCATTCAAGATTGGTTTTTGTTTTTTTTCTGGGATCCCAGAGATCAGGACTGCCAGAGTTTGTGTTCCCTCCTAAGGTATTTGGGTCAAATTACGCTGCTTAAAAGTTGGATGGAATTCAGCAATGTGAAATTTAAACATTCCGGCTCAATTCATTTTGGAATTACAGAGAATATCTGCACTTAAAACAGTCTGAAACACTTCACAAGAATCTCTGTTGAGATGCTGTCATGCAAAGGGCTGTGAAGGGGCCATTGTTTGGTGATGAAGCAGACATTTCGCCTGCGAAAGGTGCTTTGCGGAGCTGGAAAAGACGCTTCCTAACCACTTCCAGTAGATGGAGCAATCACTGGACTTAGTACAAGGCAATGTTTGGTGGGTGCATCTGGTGGGTGTGTCCAGTGGATGCCCCTATAGTGAAAAACAGAGTTCTCAAGAGATGCTTCTTTCATCACTTCGCACAGAAAAGCTTACATGACGAACAGGCTTTAAAACAGCCTGATTGTTTTTTCCACACCTCCCTCCTTCCCTTTCTCTCTCTCTCTCCAGCTCGCTCTGCTTTCAGTTAAGAGTCTGCTGGGAAGGCAAATATATCTTATCTGAACTAAACCACTTGAAGGAGAATATAATTCAATGGTTTGCATACAATTTCCCTTCCATTTCAGTCCCAGAGGGAAAGTCAAGTCAGTATTTGATTTGGAAAAGTTTGAGAGGCACAATAAGAAGAAAGACTATAAATATAGACTCAGGGAGAAAGGAGACATGTTTCCCAGCAAAGAAAAGATCCTTGATTTTGAGACAGCAGGTGCTTTCATTGTCCGGGGGTGGGGGGGGATGAGCTTAAGCAATTGGCACTTAGAGGAGTTTTTCATCTCCCAGTCTTGGCATTTCTTCTTGTGATCAATTGCAAAGTTTCTATTTGTATCTTCTCCCTTTCTTTAGCTTTTTATTTTGCATTGAGAGGCAGGAGCCGATTAGGCAACTTAAATGGTTTAGGAATTAACTTCTTAAGAATTAAGTTCTTAAGATTTAACGCCCTAAGACCACACAAATTTAGAGTCTCTCTGCTTTGACATCCCCCCGATAACTCCCTGAAACACAAACCATTTCATCATTATACAAAGGTGCACTCATCACCATCACTATATATTCATAGTTAGGAATCTAAAAGAAGAAAGAAAGAAAGAAAGAAAGAAAGAAAGAAAGAAAGAAAGAAAGAAAGAAAGAAAGAAAGAAAGACCAGGCATGTAATTCTTTCCCAAATCTCACTTGAGATATTTCATTCAGAATCTCCTTCTTATTAGCAAAAAATAACAGAGAGCCAAGCCAATGAGTTCTACGACTATCCCATCCTTGTTTCAGCCAAGCTCTAGACACTGGGTCATTAAATAATAAGAAGTGCAGAGTCAACAGACCCTTTCACTCCATCAGAAGTCACAAATTCTCTTTTAATCTGCCACTAGCATGCATATACCTTTGGCATGGAACTCCTTTAGATTTCTTACTAGACTATAAAAAAATGCAAGCCCAGCAGAGACTTGGATGCTCCCAAATGATAGATAAATTATCCCATGCTGAGTTGTTTTCAGTTGCAAATGCATCCAGCAAATTATATTTTTTTAAAGAAGTGCTTTAATTTCTTTTAGAGTCTGATTTGAAATTTGGTTTTTATTGCCCTGTGGATTTCATCTCCTACATAAGAAAAAAAATTCTGCTAAGCTTTCTTGGGGAGCTGCCATCAACTCAATGGAAGTGCAAACATCTTGTTCAATCGCTGGCACTGCTAGCAAAGGGAAAAAGAGCCCAGGGTTTGGAGAGTCTCAACCAGTCAGGAGGCAATACTGGGATAGGTAAACCAATGAACAGTTATCAGAGGGTAACTTCTAACTTAGAGTTAAAAAGTATAGGTATCTTGGGGAGCAGCTGAACATGGATTTTGCCTCCATTTGATGGTCATTTATTGGCTTATATGATAAGCCAATCACAGGGATGGCAAGTCCCAATGAAATGTTGCTTTATTTGGTATACAGAACACATGTTCTGTATTTTTCCCATATCAGGCCAGTTTTATTGTCTCATGAAAATGCAGTTTGTTTCATCAGGTAACAGCTGTGAACCTGTTGTTGCTGTCATACGCAGTTTTCATCATCTTCTTTATTTATTTATTTGAAGAAGAAGAAGAAGAAGAAGAAGAAGAAGAAGAAGAAGAAGAAGAAGAAGAAGAATTTATTATTTCTACCCCACGCATCTGGCTGGGTTTCCCCAGCCACTCTGGGTGGCTTCCAGCAGAAGGTTAAAAATACGTTAAAACACCAGTCATTAAAAACATCCCTATTTTACTTTGTATTTCTCTCTGGATTGTTATTTTGACTTCATAATAAAGTCCTGAAAATTTTAAAAAGCAAGGAGGGTTACCAGAACATGCATTAAAGCAGTCAAAATTCAGTGTTCAAGAAGGGGCATGTTTCATGTACTAATTGAAGTTGGTAGGCCATGTTTCTGGTCACTGGCTCAACCTAGGAATTTGGGAGGAATCCTGGACCCAGAAGCACTTCCCAATGAAAACTGTGTTTCTTCTGACGTACTGTGGTGACCACATGTAGATCGATATCCACTACATCACCAGAATTGACATTGCCCACCATGTATAACTCCCTCTGATCGCCATTGAGTTTAAACTTATACATCCCTCAGCTAGTCCACTAGAGACTTCAAACACAAAATCACCATGCCTGAGCCAGATAACATGGAGGGGAAAGATCTAGGTGTCTCATTCCAAAGCTCCGGATGATTTCCTCCAGCAGTTCATGTGATGCTGAAATGCATTAGAAACAGAATAGACCCTAGGGGCCACAGAAGAGAACTTCTCCTGGGAAAAACTGTTGTTGCTGATATGGTTTTTATGATGCTGTTTTCCTGCTGTTGTTTGTTTTATTTTATTGCTAGGAGCATTTAATTGTGCTGTGATTTATATATTTTTATTTGCAAGCTGCCTTGAGTTTGATTTCATAACAGAAAGGTATAAATGTTCAACAAACTAAATAAAACCGTTCTCCAGCAGCATCTTTCAAAACTTCCCAGTGAGAGACTTTAACCACTGGAAAACACAGTGCCAGCAACCCCACAACCTTACTCTTCAGTCAATGAACAATTATCTACACCAGGGTTGTGGAATCCTTTCTCGGCCCGAAGGTTGCAATCCCTTATATGACAGCCTCTCTCAAAACTTCTGGTCCCCGGATGTTGTTGGACTACAACTCCCATCATCCCTGACCACCGGTCCTGCTAGCTAAGAATGATGGGAGTTGTAGTCCAGCAACATCTGGGAACCCAAGGTTGAGAAGGCTGCCTTATGCTCAACTTTCCAGGGACCACCTACTAGTGACAGAGGCAGAAGCAGGCATGGCCCGAGGCAAAAGTGTACAGTAGACTAGTTCTACCCCTCTTCATCCTCCATCCAACCAAGCAAACAACACTATAAGAGTTTAAGGACACATTCCAACCAACAAGGGTGCAGAACAGAGCTGGTGAAGAGTGTGGCTTGGGAGAGTCCCAAGGACCACATAAAGAGGCTCTGAGGGGTCTGAGGTTCCCAACCCACAATATAAAAAGCTACTAAAGGGTTCAGGGTTCCTTTTGCTCCTGGCAGGAGATCAAATACCTTCCTTCTGGTTTCAAAGGGATCCATTTTGTCTGGTAAAGGTAAAGGACCCCTGAATGGTTAAGTCCAGTCAAAGGTGACTATGGGGTTGCGGTGCTCATCTCACTTTCAGGCCAAGGGAGCCGGCATTTGTCCACAGACAGCTTTTTGGGTCGTGTGGCCAGCATGACTAAACTGCTTCTGGTGCAACGGGACACTGTGGCAGAACTGTTTACCTTCCTGCTACAGCAGTACCTATTTATCTACTTGCACTGGTGTGCTTTTGAACTGCTAGGTTGGCAGGAGCTGAGACAGAACAATGGGAGCTCACTCCGTTGTGGGGATTCAAACCACCGAACTTCTAATCAGCAAGCCCAAGATGCTCAGTGGTTTAGACCAGTGTTTCCCAACCAGTGTTCCGCGGCACACTAGTGTGCCGCGAGATGTTGCCTGGTGTGCCGTGGGAGGGAGGCGGGCGAGTCGGGCGGCGAGAGGCGGGGCGGCGGCGGTGAGGAGAGGCCGCCCAGCGCGGGGCTCTCACCGTCTGCCTGCCTGCGTGGCGCTGACGTCACGGGGCTGTAACGTGCCCCACATAGGCACACGCGGGGCGGCAAGCGAGCTCCCTCCCACATCCCATCGCCGCTCACTTCGGCCGGCCTACTGGGCTGTCGCAGGCGGAAGGCCTGCGCATGCGCGAGGTTTTCGTGCCTTCGGGATTCCCTTCACGCCTTCCTCCTCCCGGGTCCTTGAGAGCGTGGGAAGCGGCAGCGCGAGACCGGCGTTGAGCCTGGCAGGTATTGCGCTTGCCAAGGCAGTCATTTGGGAAATGAAAACTTGCAAAGCAAGTAACCAGTTCAATCTGAAGTACGTGTATGCTTAATATCCTGTATCTGAAACCTGTTCTGCCCCCTCCCCCACACTTGGTGCCATTTTCATCTACACATGCAGCAGAGTAAGTTGACCCAGAATAGTACCAATTCAGATGGCAGATGGGAGAATGACAGTGCTGAATGCTTTCCCATGTAGAACAGTCCCTGCAAATAAAAACCTAGCATATTTGGAAGAGGGATGCTAGCCTAACCATTACCTTCTATGCGGTTACTATTTTTTTTATTATTTTTTTTACATAAGTAAAAAGTGACCTTTCCCCATCTGGCATGGTGGTGTGCCTCGAGATTTTTTTCATGAAACAAGTGTGCCTTTGCCCAAAAAAGGTTGGGAAACACTGGTTTAGACCACAGCACCACCTGTGTCCCTGTCTGTTAGGATAGCTTAAACAGAGACTGGGCTCATGGTCTCTCTCTGGCAAATGAATAGATAGGACAATGATCCCAACTGTGCAGCTAGCATGGGACCTCTTCAGACTGTAAACACGCTACATGTCTGCAGCTCCACTCTCATCAAGCATCATAGGAAGCTACCTTATACTGAGTCAGATCATTGGTCCATTTACTGTAGCTCAATAGTGACTTTCCAGGGTTTCAGGCAGGGGACATTCCCATCTCCACCTGGAGATGGCAGGGAATGAACCAGGGACTGCCTGCATGGAAGGCAGATACTCTGCTATTAAGCCACTGTCCTATTGCCTAGCTGTGAGAATGCTAAGAAAACATGGTGGACACAAAGTACAGTGGTACCTCTGGTTACGTACTTAATTTGTTCCGGAGGTCCGTTCTTAACCTGAAACTGTTCTTAACCTGAGACACCACTTTAGCTAGTGGGGCCTCCTGCTGCTGCCTCACTGCCGCCGCGCAATTTCTGTTCTCATCCTGAAGCAAAGTTCTTAACCCAAGGTACTATTTCTGGGTTAGTGGAGTCTGTAACCTGAAGCGTCTGTAACTTGAAGCATCTGTAACCCGAGGTACCACTGTACTGTAAATCCCACTCTAAAATCCAAAAAAAGAAGTTGTTGTCTAATGTCCCCATTTATTAATCAAGCATAAGGAAATGGTCTGTCTTTATGTGCACCTGAAATTGTTCTCCCAAGACTACCCTTTTGAACTACCAGCCCTGCCTCTTTCCACCCAGGTCTAGAATTGCCCTGGCATGCCAGAATTCCTCTGACTTTTCATCCCCAGAATCTCCAGATTTTCCTGATGCCTCCATTCCCTTCCACCAAGTTTTTCAACTTCTCTTTTCCTAAATCCCCTAAAATTTCTGTGTCTTCTTTGCACCCTTGAATTATGCCTTATCTGCTTCCCAGGCAGAACCATAAGCAAGGGGTGGTAACAGCAGTGGCGTAGTGTGGGTTGCCAGTGCCCGAGGCTGCATGAAGTGGAGGGTAGGAGGGAGGGAAAGGGACAGAGGAGGCATGCTCATTCAACTGCATAACAGCGTCCACAGCACCCAGGAGAGTGCAGCTGCAGAGATAAGAAAAGGAGAGTCATTGTGTTATCTGGAGTGGTCACTTCCTGGTTTGCTTGAAACCATTTTCAATGCAGCTCAGTGACAGAAGTGTTCAGCTGTATTGAGGCAGCACTGGGTGTTGAATTTTTCAGCTCCCTAACAATTATGCACCCGGGGCAACCATCCCCATGGATAACAGTGCCCTTTTCCTCTTTCCCCTAAATCTATTTCCTGCTTTCTCTAAATCCCACTGCAATTTCTCCCTCCCTCCACCTCTTCACCATGCAGACATGCCACCTTTCCTTCTGTTACCTCTCTCTCTCTCTCTCTCTCTCTCTCTCTCTCTCTCTCTCTCTTTCTTTCTGGGAAGCCATTCATAGTTAGCCATTTACCTCCAACCTTGCTATATGTTTGTCAATAAAACTTATTTTTCCGAAATGCTCCGTCTTCATGGATCTTTCAAGACTCTACTACCCAGACTTAACCATCTGGACACTGCTCATGCCTGTTGAGAGTGCTGGTTTTGGTCAGCTCTACCAGACTGACAGCAGCCTGTCCATGGTGGAAGATTGTTAGGAGTCATAGTGGAAAGCAGTTAGCAAAATTAATTCCTCCAAAAATTACTGTTTCAGAATACCTCATTCCCTGATCAAGCAACTTGTAGACTAAATACTAAATACCACTCTTAATGCTTAAGTTGCATGTGAACAACAACTTTACGATACAAAGATACGATAAAATTAGAGAGTTAAAAATAACCGGCTTATTTAGAGATGCACATACCAGTTGACTGAGTTCGCAGTTATGTGTGGAATAGTAATATAATTGAGAAAATAAATCCCCTTTTTTTGAAAAAATGAAGGCTGAATATTTCAGTGATTAACTCTGAAATTCAAGTGACACCCCCACCACCACCACCAGGACAGGAAATTATCTATTTCTATCAGACCAATTTCTAAGTGATTCTTTAGCCTGCTAAAGAATCTTAGAGGCATCTCAAAAAACTGACAAGAAATGTATGTATTATGATATGATGATCAGGCAGAAAGAAATTCTCTATCATTCTACTTGAGTTCTAAATTTCAAATTACATTTGCTGGCTTCTTCTGTGCCCTCACATTGGTCTCATTATTCCCACATGCCCTGGATTTCTTTCTAATTATCTTACTTAGGCCTTCCCAGGTCTTCCCTTGCAACATTCACCAGTCAGCATGTAAGTTAATATGAAATAGATAGGATTTCAAACATTGCCCCCTTTCACATCTAAAAGCCCTGGGGAGTCTCATGCCACTAAATAGGGAAAGCTGTCTTTGACTTATGTGCCCTCTTGAACATTATCCTAAGCATGGTTCACTTAAGAGCTGAGGCTCACCAGAGCTTACTCTATGAACCTGGTTTTCATGCCAGCACATGCAAACAGTAATCCATCTCCAACAAAGTAAATGACTCAGTACACTTGATACCATCCGGTATTTGATACTAACTAAAAGATAATATTTTTTTACACACCCCCCTCATATATGAAGAGTTGTGGGGAACGTGAAGAGTTTCAAACCTGCAAATGACATTAATCACAATAATTGTCCCATCTGCAGCTGATATAAGTAAAATCGAATGAGCTTTATCCCATTAGACTCAAAGGTCATTGTTTGATGTGCCCTCACAGAAATCATTAGCAACCCCACCTTTTTATTTTATATTTAGGGAAGTAAGTCTAAAATGGAGACCTGGATTCGTGTATCCCTTTATTCATGAAGGTTACAGGGTAACTATGGATCAGTAGCTATTGCTCAGTCTACGCTATCTCCTAGGGTTGGTGTGAGCATAAAAAGGAATTTAGGAACCTTGAGATTGTTGTAGGAAAGATGGAATACAGGTATATGCAATATGTTTCCAGACTTCTTTCTCCTTCAGCTCATAGTCTTAAATTATGTAATTTTCTAAAATGATTATGCTCTACAGTGATTTTCATACATGATTAAACTCTTATGGTTCAATCTAATGTTTAAATAAAAGGTCATTGAGAGTGGAAAAATACTACTACGGCTACTGCAGTTAACTGGGCCCATTAAAAAAAGCCTTTAATAACCCTATGTTTCTTTTAGGAAGACTTGTAAATAGCACATAAATTACAGCATCTGATGGAACCCGATGCGTGAATCAAAAGATTAGGCTGCCAAAAACATTCATCTACAAATGAAAAAGGTTATTTTGTATTTGAAAAATTCCCATGATAGTGAAATGTAAAGCATGCAAAAGAACTTCTAGAGTCGAGCTTTAGAGTACCGTTTACTAGTTTGTTCTGTCTCAAATAAAGAAACCTACTTTATTTAAATAATAATCTGGGACTTAATATGAAATGTATACATTTAGGTACAGTTAGCTCCACAAAATATCCACCTCCCAATCATTTCCCCACAAAAAGTTCAAAATTTACTGCACACAAGTAGATTTATGAGATCTAGCCTGGTGTGCTGCGAAGTAGGTATACTTACAGCACAATCCTAAACATGGTTGCTCCTATTGGAATCAGTGAGGTTTCTCGCAAGCAGGTGGGGACAGGATTGCAGTTTTAGCCTGTAAACTTCAATATTAGGTAGAAGCTGTTCACAGACAAGCAACCTTTGAGTATTCTCCAGATCAGCTACAGCTATGTGCAAATAGCTCAATTTAAATAAATTCAAATAACACCAATTAGCTGGGGCGGGGGGATAAATCTAACCTCCTTCCACTCTCAGACCGGTGATCAATGCTGTCATTGATCATCTGTGTTCCTGGGTCCAACTTCCATGCATGTTTGCCTCCAGTTGGATAACTGAAGAAACTTACATCTCAAAATAGGGAGGAGGGCCTGTTATTCCCACAATGATCTATTCTAAAGGGTTAATAATTGGAAAGGACATAGGTAAAGGTAAAGGACCCCTGGGTAGTTAAGTCCAGTCAAAGGTGACTATGGGGTGTGGTGCTCATCTTGCTTTCAGGCCAATGGAGTTGGTGTTTGTCCACAAACAGCTTTCCAGGTCATGTGGCCAGCATGACTAGCCTGCTTCTGGTGCAATGCGACACCATGACGAGTGCCAGAGCACACAGAAATGTGTTTATCTTCCCGCAGCAGCACACCTATTTATCTACTTGCCCTGGTGTGCTTTTGAACTGCTAGGTTGGCAGGAGCTGGGACAGAGCAATGGGAGCTCACCCCATTGTGTGGATTAGAACCGTCGACCTTCTGATCAGCAAGCCCAAGAGGTTCAGTGGTTTAGACCACAGAGCCACCCACTTGCCAAGGGAAAGGACATACAACAACTAAAGTCCCTATTGCTCTTATTGTCTCCATTATCAGAATCTGTCTGGGGAGTTAATGTAGAAGTATAAAAAGTACACTGGACAGACTAAGAAGACCAGATTTCAAATTCCCACTAAGCAAGGCATGAACTGCCTGGGGTTCATGGGAGGATGGAACAGGTTAATTCCATGTAACCTTTATCTGAGTTCCTAGGAGAAGAAAGGCTGGCTAAAGATGTAGAATACAGTCACCAATTGTGGCAAAGAGAGGGATTTCCTTTTAGACCAGCCAGGTGGTTAAAACTACAACTCTTATCAGCTGGCTGGGACTGATAGGAGTTGCAACCTGGTGCCATGAGGTTGGAGAAGGTTGCTTTAGACCTTTATTTACTTACTGTCTGAGAGCAGTCTCTTAAATCTTCTTATCAGTGCTGTTTCTCATAAGCTACTGCCAGTCTCAAATGCTGCCAATTGTCAGACACCTTGTTTATGTAGCCAGTGATTCATTGCCCAAATTCAGAAATCACTTGATTGATATTTCCAAAGCTGAAAGGGGCATCATTATATTCAAGTTAGTGGGAACTTGTGACTTTGGAATCTAACTTTCTGTGATGTGTCTGATTTGTTGTTGTTTCTGTTTAATCTACATCTGTATATAACCTGTAGGCAAGCACCCTTAAATAGGTTATGGGGGAAGAGCAGAGGTCACATTTGGCCTTAACTTCTGCTGACAGCCCTGACTAGGTGCTTGCTGTTAGCCAATGAAATGGTCCAGATACAGTCATCAATACGAATAGGCTTTTTTGCAGCTACTTAGCAGGTCAAGACACCTGTCAAGGTGGTTAGTTTAGGTTTCTTCAACATGCAGCAGAATCAGAAGCTCTCTTTGACTCCCTGCATCTTTTTCAAAAAAAAATTAAGCAAATCTTGCACAGTCAAGAATAGAAGACTGAAATCAAAATTTGATGCTTGCTAAAGGGACTGGGGGAGGAATATAGCTACTTCCTTCTCTTTTCTTCATTCATGCAAGGCGAGCTGTAATCCATCTTTCAGATCAGATGAAAACAGCAGTAGTTGAAATATGGTGAGATTTTCATATGAAGCCGAAGTGAGTCAACAGTGTGCAGCTCATGTTTTAATCATTTTTTTCAAAGGCGCCCGCTATATTACTGGATAAAGCACTTTGCATTTTTGTACCTGCGGCAGGGGTTTAGGCGTTGCCCTCCAGTCTCAGGTTGATATGGTTAGTCTAAAACCAAACCTTTGTCAAGATCAATGCAAGGATACAGTAGGGCGGACAAACCAAGCTAGGATGGAAAGGAACAGCCTGTGGCTAAACAAAAGGAAAGAGTCTGTTAGATCTGGTTTCTCTCTCACACTTGTCTGGTGCTTTTAAAACTTAAAAAAAAATATTCATTCCTATGAATAACTGAGGAATACAGCCTTTCATGCCACTACAGGAGGGATTGCTAAAGATGAATCACAAATTAAGGTCTGTCCAGAGACCTTAAGAGAGAACATATGGAGAGTTTTGCTGGCTCAGAGTAACCATTCTTCAAGACCAGCCTTCTGTTTCCAACAGTGGGTAGTCAGATGCTCGTAAGAAGCCTACAAGCAAGGGGAAAATCTAAGAGTCCTCTCCCATTGCTTGTACTCTTGCAATTTCCCATAAACATTAAAACTACATTGAAAGCCATAGCTAACAGCTGTTGGGTGGCCTATACTCAGAAACTGTTCTAGACCACCATTCTCTGAAGCCATCTAAGTAACTGAGCATCACCACATCTTCACAGAAATCATAGAGTCAGAGATTTGGAAGGGGCTCTGTTCAACTACCTACAATGCAGGAATACGCAGGTGTCCCATATGGGGCTTGAACCTGCAACCTTGGCGTTACCAGCACCACGCTCTAACCAACTGAGCTATCTTGTGACAGATAATTCCATAGGTAAATTGTTGTGTGTTGTATGAAGAAACGCTTCTGAATCTTGTGTCAATCAATTTTGTTGGGTGACCCAGAGTTTAAGTATTATGAAAGAGATAATGCATCTATTCTCTCCATTTCTAATGTTTTTCCCCACTTAGTCATTCACCTCCTACACTAAACAAGCCCAGCTTAAATGCTTTAGCCTTCCCTCATAGGGAGCGTGCTTCAATTCCCTGATCATTTTGTATTCAGTGACATCCTCTGTGAGATGGGCAATCAGAACTACACTAAGTATTCCAAATGTGGCTGCATCAGAGATTTATATAAAGACATTAGGATGCTTGGCCATTTTGTTTTCAGCCCATTTCCCAATAATCCTCAACATGGGAGCTGCCTTTTTTTCATTGCCATTGCACATTGACTTGACATTTTTAATTTGAGCTCCCTGTCTACCATGGTCACAGAGCTCTTTCCTAGATGGCCTCAGATCCCATTAGCCTACATATGAAGATGAGCTTGTAACTGTGTGCATTTTCAAAATCTCTGTTGCCATTTTGTTGTCCACTCACCCAGTTTAGAAATGCTGTTTTGGAGTACTGCACATTCAGCTTGAGTTTTCTCCATCCTGGATACAGATCCTTGGGGGATCGCATTGCTTGTGTCTCTCAGTTGTGAAAATTACTGCTACGTTCCTACTCTCGGCTTCCTTTTAAACAAATTGGATCTGCTACCTAAATTCTTGTAAATTTCAGCAGTGGGGCCAAATCAGTAGAACCGATTCACCTTCAAGAGGAGCATGCACATTTTCACAAAACCCATAAGCATAGCTGTCAACCGTCCCTTATTTGGCGGGAAAGTCCCTTATCCCAGCGCTGTGTCCTGCTGCTGTCCCTTATTGATGATGTCCCTTAAATTTCCCGGGTTTCAAAGGAAGCAGCTCCTCTCCCTCCCTCCCTGCCGGCCTGGGAGGAGGGAGGCTCCAACTGTGTTGCTTGGCTGCGTTGCTCACCCAATAAGGAGTCTAAGAATGACTGGGGGGGTGGAGCTTGCATGCCTTGTGCCGATTAAATCAGCCGCATTGCCTGGGGACTCGCCTTTGCTCAGTGCTTCCCAGCAGAGAGGTGACGGTGGTTTTCCTTGCTGCATCCCCTTTGCTGGGTTGCTGCGCTGTGGGAACCACCACTTGAAGCTTCGTTTGGCTGCTAGCTGGGCTTTCTGCCTTTGGCTTGGAGGGGCTCAGAATTTGAACATACCTGTGCTTGGAAAATCCCTTATTTTGGCTGCTGATCCCTTATTTCCGAGGCTGCTGGTCCCTTATTTTCAAATCTGTAAGTTGACAACTATGCCCATAAGTATATAGTGACACCAGCTATGGCAATATATGGGGAAGGGCATTCAGGCATTCAAACATCATGTGATCAGGGCAAATGGGAATGAGCCCATTGTCCCCACCCCTTTCCATCCACATCAATGTTACTGGCCTCATCACATTCCATGTGTTGGGAAGGTGAACTTCTGCAATGAGGAGTCAATATGAGTATAGAGCCAGCCCATCCATGAGGCAGATGGAGGCAGCCAACTCAGGGGGCAGAATCTGTGGGCATGCCGCCACTGCCACTCATGCAAAACCCACTCAGAGGATCAGGGGGCTGGATTGCTCTGCCCATGCCTACCATTGAAAGGTTTTCACTCAAGTCATATTATGCGACTGGACATTTGCTACCTATGTGGCTGGACACTGGCTATGTTTGAATACAATTACTGTAACCTGTTAATGTAAGCTCCTAAGAGAGGTGCCATCATTACCAAGATTTATGAGCAGAGCACGAAACATAAAACTGTGGTAATTGCTTCCAAACTGCTGGGCTATTTTGCCAGTTAATATACATTATATAATTCCCAGAGTAAGCCACCAGAAAGGCATTATGCTTAGTAATTCAACTCCTCACCTGCCTCTCTTGAATATTTCCACTATAAACATGATGAAGAATATGTTGTCCAGCAATACGTATGAGCACATATTTCTGGGAGGAGATAGGATTTTGTTACCTCCAGCAGCCGGAACAATCTGTTATTTTGCTTTGTTGCCACATTACATTGATTTAGGACTGCAATTTTCAACTCTTTTATAGAACAGAAACTGATAATTTATTAATTCCCCCCCTACTAAAATTCCCACTTGTTCAAAATTCTAAAGAGAGTTAATCAAAATTGTGCTTATTTTATTTGAGACTTTTTTTGTTTGTTTAAGATACAAATGAACAAGAAATTAAACACTTGTAAGCAGGAGGGGGGATGCAGAGTTCCAAACCCATATGGATTATGTATTGAAATAATTATATTAAGAGATTTAAAAGCATTAAGAACATAAGAGTATAAGAAATTATTATAAGCAAAAGTTATCGTTTGCAACCTTATCTGAGTGCTGGGCAGAGATGTTTAAACCTTTCTTCCCATCCTAGAGTTGTGAATGCAGTGGTACCTCAGAAGTCGAATGGAATCTGTTCCGGAAGTTGGTTCGACTTCTAAAATGTTCAGAAACCAAGGCACGCCTTCCGATTGGCTGCAGGAAGCTCCTGCAGCCAATCGGAAGCTGCGGAAGTTGCATCGGATGTTTGGGTTCAAAGAATGTTTGCAAACCAGAACACTCACTTCTGGGTTTGTTGCGTTTGGGAGCCAAACCGTTTGACTCGCAAGGCATTCGGGATCCAAGTTACAACTGTACTTGGATTTATTTTTTTTCTGCCAAATCAGGCCCCTAGGGTACAGGTTAACCACTCCTATATTATGCTGCATTTTATCACAATTTTATCTCATTGTGGGTGCTGGAAACAATGGGTCAGATCCAAACCAAGGGTAAGTGAGGGGTGGGCACCTTGCTCACCATAAGAGATTCAGTCCCAGCTTTGGGGTCCAACTCAGATGCAATACTTCCAGGTTGCATGATGGGCCCACCATATCAGTTTGAACCATGGTTTATGCAACTCACATCAAAGGTTCATGCAACTTCCATAAATGGTGTTTCAGTATTGGCTAGCATTTGGGCTGCCTGATGACTGGGTCCCTGACCCAACTTGGTGAGCTGTAAACAAGAAAAATTATGGCCATCACTACATCTTCCATGTCATTATTTCCTCCATCCATCCACGACACAAGTCTACTACAGTGGTACCTCGGGTTAATTACTTAATTCGTTCCAGAGATCCGTTCTTAACCTGAAACTGTTCTTAATCTGAAGCACCACTTTAGCTAATGGGGCCTCCCACTGCCACCGCACCGCCGGAGCACGATTTCTGTTCTCATCTTGAAGCAAAGTTCTTAACCCAAGGTACTATTTCTGAATTAGTGGAGTCTGTAACCTGAAGCGTATGTAACCCGAGGTACCACTGTACACACATATACATGTGTGGGCGTATTTTCAATATCCCTCCCGCAAGGCAAAAACAGGGAGCACAACATTTTACTAGGGACAGGCAGGAGAAACTAGGAACTGTATTTGGTAAACAACAACAGTTGGAGTGCCCAAGATTCAGAAAGCTTTGATTCCATCAGAGATTTTCCTAGAATTGCACAATACCATTCAAGTGCTTTTTGCGTTCAAGGCAAATGGTGCTCAGATACTCTAAAATAAAGCACACCGCTCCAAGACTGCATATTGAATGGAGATTCTAGACACGCTCATTGTGTTGGTTCAAGTTTAGGCAGCTCATTGACAATATGAGCTTCGAACGCATCTGAGGCCCCCTCAGCACTTTAAATGCAACGTTATACCATTTCTGATGCTGAAGTGTTTATCACCTGAAACGTATCCTTTTGAAATGTTTCAAGTGTCACACAGAATGTTTACTCATTCAGCGATCAAGGCCAGACATAGGACTTGTGCTTGAAAAACAACAGCACTGCCAGTTCATTGTTCCGTGAGGGAGAATGGGTGATGCACAATCGCGACGATGGAGATACGTGCCCAGGAAACTCACATCTAAAGTGCTGGTACATGCGTTCACATTATTCACTCAAAAATAAGTCATTTCTGTGTGACACCCTTGTTTTTGTTCATATGCACTCCCAAACAGCCTGTTGTAGTAGTATATTTTATTGAATAGTAATAATAGTAATAATAGTAATAATAGTAATAATAGTAATAATAGTAATAATAGTAATAATAGTAATAATAGTAATAATAGTAATAATAGTAATAATAGTAATAATATGCTGCCGATCTGTGTCAGCTCCCCAAACTATTCTGGGTGACTTCCAGCAAATTAAAATGTCAAACACAGTAAATCATAAAACATTAAAACTACCCTATATAAGGCTGCCTTCAGATGTCTTCTAAAAAAGTCAGATAGTTGTTTATTTCCTTGCAATCTGATGGGCGGGCATTCCACAGGGAGGGTACGACTACTGAGAAGGCCCTCTGCCTGGCTTGCTGTAACCTCACTTTTCACAGGGAGGGAACCGCCAGAAGGCCCTCAGAGCTGGACCTCAGTGTCTGGGCTGAACTATGGGGGTGGAGACACTCCTTCAGGTATACAGGGCTGAAGCCAAAATAAAGTAAATCCCAACACTCCCGGTGAGAAATCAGGGAGAGTTTTTAGACTCCGGGCCAGGAGGCTGCTCCTCTAAAGCCCTGAATACTTCAAAAGGTATGTGGAGAGAAATAGCCAAAATAGCCCCAGAAGTGTGAATATGTTCATGCCTGAGGGCTGAACTGCATACTATGTGAACCAGCATGGAGGCCCTTAGTTGTCATCAGGCATACAGCTGATACCTGAACAAAAATCATCCTTCTAGATAGAATTAGCTGAGGCAACTTCCACTGGGAGATCATTGCAGGTGATGGAAGGGTTAACCTGTGGTTCCCCCAATGAAGATTGGGGCAACTAGGAAAACCTGTGGCCTTAATACTAGTTGTGCAATTAATTGCAATAAACAGAGCATATTGTTTGATCCTCATAGGAACAATTCATCTTCTCTATGGGCTCTGTCCAGGGTCCTGAAAGGCCTTGCTTTGACGGGTCTTGTTTACTAGTGTTCTGATCAGAGATTTCACCCAGTGTACCAGACTTCCTCTCCCTCTGCTCCAGGCTGATGTGACTGGACCTGTAACCTCCTGGTCCATCCATGGGATTCACCCCATGAGATCTGGGCACTGGGGGGAAACCTGAGAGACTCTTAAAAGCAGATTGTGTCGTGGCAAAGGGAGTCTCTTGCTTTGTTTGTTTATAAACCATAAATCCCACTAGCTGTGCCCCACCTCTTTACAGTATCTGAAGTAGCTCTCTGGATCCTAGCCGGTGCTTGTTCCATGATACTACACTGCAAATCCTAACTCATATAGGTCTCATGGAAACATAAGTACTCTCAACTATAAACCATTGTTCTCTAGATCAGAGGTGGACTACCTGCAGTCCAGGAGTTATATACAGCCACTGACAACATTTTGTGTGGCTTCTGATACCCCCTGAAGCTTCTACATTATGCAATCAGTGCTCCTTTTCCCTGTTCCTCTCTTTGTTATTTTCCCTGTCATTTTAAAACATTCCTTCCTTTTATGTAGTTTCAGAACAATTGGAAGTGGCAGTATTATTTGATGGAAATAAATTTATGATGATAGTTTTAAAAAAGAAAGAAAGAAACCCTAGTTTTATGACTTGGAGAAAAGAAGTTTTCACACACAGATGTCAGAGAGCAAATTGATAGATATTTGCACACTGACATCAGAAAGCGATTGCTTTATCTTGATTTCCAGAATAATAGCTGCATTGGTTTAGTCTACTTTGTAAAAAGATCCTCTGCATATGAGTAACCCTATCAAACCTCATGGGACTTACTCCTGAGCAGACCTTCCTAGGATTAGGAATTCTGCCCTGGTGAAAACTGAAGCAGGGCAGTCTTTGATTCTGGATTACTTAATCCATAATACTTTTATCTCTTGCTTTGCCTGTCATTAGTTCAAGCTTTGGCCATGCCTGACATTTGACTTCCAACAGATTACCCCGAAAGAATGTGACCCTCAACAGGACAAAAAAAGTCTGCCCCTGCTTTAGACATATTATGAATATGAATTTGTGATGCTCATAAAGAGTGACCCAATTCAGGCAGTATACCTGTAGCTATTTCACAGGCTATGAACAAAAGGACCCAGGGCCATAACATGGGGGGCGGCTGGGACAATGGCCCTGGCACATTTTTCTGGGGGGTGCTACTCATGCCACTCAGCCAACCCTGTGCTACTTTGTGAGTAGCAGGTGAATCATTCAGATCAGATCCCAGCCTCACAAAGAGGCTCAGGGCTGGCAGGGCAGCATGAGAAGGATGCAGCAGCCATGTGCTCTTTGATCCCAGTGAGGGTGCGGCTGGGATCGAAGAGTGCATGGCTGTTGCATCCTTCTCACGTTGCCCTGCCAGCTCCAAGTCACTTTGTGAGGCTGGGATCATTCCAGCCTCACAAAGTACAGTAGTTTGGGGCTGTTCTGTCGGCAATGGTGGTGAGGGCTCGGCTGTTCTTGAACAGTGGGCTCTGCTCACCCTCCGTGCCAGCCCTGGGCACCAGCAAACTCTGCTACACCACTGAAAGGACCCCCCATATACTGACAAATAAGCAGGTGCTCCTGGTGGTAGAAAATACTCTCTCTCTACTTCAAGTTTTTTGGGTGTGTTTTTAAGGAATAGAAATGCAGTGGTTAATTCCAAAATAACTGTAAATCTGCTATCATTATTTTGACATGAAGGAAAGGAAAACAAGGCCAATTCATCAAACTTTCATAAACTGATTGCCCAAAAGCAAAACAAAATCTGTGTTGAAGTTCATAGGATTTTTTTTATATTAAAAAAATCACCATGACAATATAATTTTAACAAGGAATATTCCATCCCATTCAAACTTGTGGTGTGTGTAATTTCTTCATTAAGGACTGGGCAGATAGTGACATTGATAGATGATGCCCTTAGCTCTTGTGCACTGGTGGGAGTTGATTGCATAGATTATAGGAGATAGGAAATGAGCATGTTTTAAAATGAATTGTTATGCTGAGCTAAATTCCAGGAGTTTGGAGCTTTTTCAAAGTTAACTTTGTGCTGTGCAAACTGAACTACTGCAGATAACTGAAAATGTATCCCTGTTAGATGTACCATTCATAGAAAAAGGAAGAGATATATCTTTCTCCTTTCTATATTTCAAAGGTTCTTTTGTTCCTACCATCTTCAGCAGAATTGGAATGCCTATTTACTCCCATGTTCTGAATCGTGCAGACAAGCCACTCCAGTCCCCAGAGTACTCTAATGGAGCATTCCTAGGCAAAGCAAATAAGATTGTAGGCTACTCTGAAGATGGGATGAGGGAATCTTTGTGGACTGAAAAAAAACCAGAAGGAGGGCCAGCAACATCTGACAGTCCCAAGAGCCTTTTCATTTAGTAAATATTGTCTGCAAGTGTTTAATATGTATTAAAACTACAGTTCTACGGTCTGGAAACTTGATTTTTCTTAAGGACTTTGCATTCTTTGGAATCTGATTAATACTAATCTGTAAACTAAATCCCACAATTTGTGGCTTGACAGGAGTCCCACAATACAAGAAAGGCATAAAGGTAAAGGGACCCGCTGACCGTTAGGTCCAGTCGTGACCGACTCTGGGGTTGCGGCACTCATCTCGTTTTATTGGCCGAGGGAGCTGGCGTACAGCTTCCGGGTCATGTGGCCAGCATGACTAAGCCGCTTCTGGCGAACCAGAGCAGGGCACGGAAACACTGTTTACCTTCCTGCTGGAGCAGTACCTATTTATCTACTTGCACTTTGATGTGCTTTCGAACTGCTAGGTTGGCAGGAGCAGGGAGCGAGCAATGGGAGCTCACCCTGTCATGGGGATTTGAACCGCCAACCTTCTGATCAGCAAGTCCTAGGCTCTGTGGTTTAACCCACAGCACCACCCATGTCCCCATTAATAATCAAATCACCTCTGTGCAATGGCATGCCCACTTTTTTTCTCTCTTCAATCAGTTTAATCTACGTAGGAACCTCCTTGAATTCCCATTAGAACATAGATACACATGTGCTATCTTGCTGCCCTGAATGGGATCCAGTAACTGATGATGAAATAAATGTCTTGATTAATTCCCTCCCTCCCAAAAGGGCTCCTGGAGAAGATATGCTCCCTGGAGAATTACCGGTATTCAAATCAAATCCCAGTTGGTGGTCCCCAGTCCTTGCTTCATTGTTTACCCATGTCAATCATCATGGGAAGATTACCCAAAGATAGGGAGTAAGTATAGTTGTCCCCACTCACAAAGAAGGTTCCAAGGCTGATCCAAATAATTTCATACCAATTAGCCTACTGAGTAGGGATCGGGTGGCGCTGTGGTCTAAACCACTGAGCCTAGGGCTTGCCAATCAAAAGGTTGGTGGTTCGAATCCCCGTGATGGGGTGAGCTCCTGTTGCTCTGTCCCAGCTCCTGCCAACCTAGCAGTTCAAAAGCATGCCAAAAGTTCAAGTAGATAAATAGGTACCACTCCGGCGAGAAGGTAAACGGTGTTTCCGTGCGCTGCACTGGTTTCGGTGTTCCATTGTGCCAGAAGTGGCTTAGTAATGCTGACCGCATGACCCGGAAAAACTGTCTGCGGAGCGGACAAATGCCGGCTCCCTCAGCCTGTAAAGCGAAATGAGCATCGCAAGCCCAGAGTCATTCACGACTGGACTTAACTGTCAGTGGTCCCTTTACCTTTACTTTTACCTTTAGCCTACTGTGTATCATGTCAAAATTATACTCAAAGTATCTATTGGGAGTCCCACAAGGAAACTGTGTGTGTGTGTGTGTGTGTGTGTGTGTGTGTGTGTGTGTGTGTGTGAGAGAGAGAGAGAGAGAGAGAGAGAGAGAGAGAGAGAGAGAGGAGTCAGAATAAAAGCCAGCACCAGGGGGAGTCATGCAGTGCTATCCTAAACATGTTTACTCAGAAGTAAGCCCCACCATGCTTGGTAAGGAACAAGCATGCATAGGATTGTGTCCTTAGCAAGAAGATAGATAAATTTAGTGACATTTGTTATAAGAAAGAAAGATATTCCCAGATATTGTTTAAACGTTGCTAAGTGTTAAAATGTGTGCCGTGAGCACACCCAAAGGAGAGCATCAACAATATTTATGTTCCACATCACTCATCACTGCTGGGCAATAAAAAAGCAAGAGAAATGCTTGTATGATTACATCTACAAAGAACAATTGAAATCTAAGTGCACAAATCACAAATGCGATCTTGCAGCTAGTTATTAGCTTTGACTAACTGAAGGCGGGGTTGTACTCTGTGATTGAAAACCTACTCCTTCCCCATGCAAATGTGCAATCATTGACCGCTATCTACATATGCTTTATGTTGCGCTAATTTATACAGCTGCACATAAGAATGCTAATATTATAAACGTCAAAATGATTGCTGGTGTGTCGGTTCATGCAATGATCGGAGCTCTGGGTTGCATTGCTTAATATTTCTAAGTTTACAGCATAGGGTTGAGAAGCAAATCATTATACCCATTGCTCTTGGTTCTAAACTCACAGCTACAGCGCCTGCATGACAGATGTTCAGTTGGCAAAAGCTAAATTGCTTTCAGGTATGAAACAAATGCCTATAGCTTTAAGAAACAATCCTGAGGTATAGGAAACCGCTGCTGCTGCTCTGAATTCATAGCCAAATTTGGAAATTATGTTCATTAAGAAAAACAAAAGAGCATTCTTCAGCTAAGATCAGGGCATGCGCCAAGGCCAGAAATGTGCATGCACTTATTTATGTGTATAGGTGCTTCTGGGTAAAGTAAGATGGTAGACAGTAGGGAGAATCTCCACCCCCATCGTTCTACCCGGACACTGAGGTCCAGCTCCGAGGGCCTTCTGGCGGTTCCCTCACTGAGAGAAGTGAGGTTACAGGGAAACAGGCAGAGGGCCTTCTCGGTGGTGGCGCCTGCCCTGTGGAACACCCTTCCATCAAATGTCAAGGAAATAAACAACTATCTGACTTTTAGAAGACATCTGAAGGCAGCCCTCTTTAGGGAAGATTTTAATGTTTGATGTTTTATTGTGTTTTTAATATCCTGTTGGAAGCCGCCCAGAGTGGCTGGTGAGGCCTGGCCAGATGGGTCGGGTATAAGTAATAAATGATGGTGATGATGATGATGATGATGATGATGATGATGATGACCTTCCCAAACTACTGCCAGCACAGTGAGGCTTAAAATCTTGCACCAACTGGCCATACGTTACCAGGTCAAGGTTCTTGTATTAATTTGCAAGACTTCAACAACTTGGGTCAAATATAACTTATAACCCTTTCCAACCACTAAGATCTTTGAGGGAGTCTCTTCTAGTGGTCTCCCATGACTCAGATGCACCTCTTGCATCCCCCAGTAGCTGGGCATTCAGTATTATGAGCCCAATTCAGTAGAACTCCCTGCCAGCTAAGATCAGACAGGGCCCCTCTCTATCCAGAGTCTTGCTGGGTCAGGCCAATGGTCCATCTAGTCCAGCATCCTGTTCTCACAGTGGTCAACCATAGAACTGTAGAAGTTGGAAGGGACCCCCAAGGGTCATCTAGTCCAACCCCCTGCAATGCAGGAATCTCAGCTAAAGCATCCATGACAGACGGCCAACCAACTTCTGTTCAGAAGCCTCCAAAGAAGGAGATGTAACCATGGAGGCAGAGTATAGCCATCCTGGCTAATAGCTGTTATTATATTCTTGATGGCTTTATCATCCAGGAACTGACCATCAGACACTTGATTGTATGCAAACTGTGCAGGACAGAGGTGACTGCATGTTCACAACCTTTCTGTTTCACTGGGCATTTCAAGGAAGTTTTCTGCATTTCATGATTAATCTGTATTGATTCTACCCACTGTATGTGCTTTCTAATCTTTATGAGCACCACTTAGACGTTTGGGTAATTAAGCGGTATAGAAACAGTTTAAAAATAAACAAACAAACTCCCCTTTGCAGTGTGCTAGGCATGCTAATCAAAGGAGAGAAATGAATAGGACGTCCAGAGTTTGACACAAAATACCAATGGACGTGGGTGGTGCTGTGGGTTAAACCACAGACCCTAGGGCTTGCCGATCAGAAGGTCGGCGGCTCAAATTCCCGCAACAAGATGAGCTCCCCTTCCTCGGTCCCAGCTCCTGCCAACCTAGCAGTTCAAAAGCACATCAAAGTACAAGTAGATAAATAGGTACCACTCTGACGGGAAGGTAAATGGCATTTCTGTGCGCTGCTCAGGTTCTCCAGAAGTGGCTTAGTCATGCTGGCCACATGACCCGGAAGCTATACACCAGTGCCCTCAGCCAGTAAAGCGAGATGAGCGCCACAACCCCAGAGTCGGCCACGACTGGACCTAATGATCAGGGGTCCCTTTACCTTTACCTACCAGGGGCTTGGGCCTATCTCTGATCTGAGTGCTGGGCTTTGGAGGCACTCAGAAGCCAGATGTCTTGCTGCCTCCAGAACTCAGTGCAATTTAAAAACAAGGCCAGAACCTAAAGCCAGCCGAAGCATACAGCTTCATCTTTTATATGTGCTGGGCTTTGCAGAGAGAAAAATCAGCATCTTAGAATAACAGAACCATAGAATTGTAGAGATGGAATATACTCCAAGGAGTCGTCTAATCCAACCCACCACAATGGAGGAATCTCAACTAAATCATACATGATAGATGGCCATCCAACCTCTGCTTAAAAGCCTCCAATGAAGTAGAGCCTGCCATCTTACTGTTTCTGAGTGCCTCCACAATTCAGCAAACCACATTTGCAGAAATTCACTCTTACTAAGGATCTACACCTGTCCTCTTTTGCCTCTGACCACTCGAGTTTTCTCTTTCCTCAGTGGAACATGATTCTGAGTAAGCATGCATATGACTGGGATTTGCATCTCAATTTCAGTGAAGTATCATAAATTTCAGCGGGAATTACAGTTGCAGCTAACCTGTACTGCATTCCATCTATGAAATTTCTCCTTCTTTTTGCCAATCCACATTCCATGTGATTTCACTTACTGTAACATACACTTAAACAACGTCTTGTTTTTCAGTCACTGGGTCTGAAAGGCATCCCTGGTTAATGTCGTAACAGTTATATACTTTCGTTAAGACCTTCAAGAATGTGTGAGTTTTGGTTTTTCCCTCCAGTCTTTTGGAAGCAAAGAGGTCCTTGGACTTCAGTTACAAAGGCTTGGTCACTTCTGCTACAGAGAAGGCTTACGAAACTGCCCATTCACTTTGTTTTATCTGTCCATGAGACAGTAAATACTATGGCTCATTTGGTCCATGTTTCAATATCTTGGTGGTTTTAACTTTGTTCCAGTAAGGAGCCTACAGGGCTGCAGCCGATAAGTGTCATAAAATGGAAAGTTATTTTCTATTATAATATGGGCACCAAACTCAAGTAATGAATACCATTCATAATGACTACCAAGAAAGCCAACAATAAATGTCATTCTTAATCCCCAGGATATAAAACATTATAAGTTATCACGTACTGGAGAACTACTTATGGTTAAACAAAAACGCAGCATATGTACATTCTCTCCCTCCAGACAAAAACTTATGACTCATTCCAAGACGCAGAAAACATTACAAATGTCTACGTTTCTTTACGTGAACTGATTAGAGACGTTCCTTTAATTTATCCCCCACAATGCTTAAGCATGAATTTCATTACGGTCTTCACAAACACAGCCACAAACATCTTGCATCGAAGTGGAGGGATATATATATATATATATATATATATATATATATATATATATATATGTAGGTTTTGGTGTCTTCGGGTGTCTTCCCGTGTAAGAGTTGGGGTGTCTAGGCGACGTTTCGACGAGGTCTCACTCGTCATCTTCAGGCTGGTGCTTTCGGCTTCTTGTTACTAGAACAGAGCAGGATCTCAGTGTTTGAGTTCCTATAAATACTGTTGAGGGGGTGTGGTGTATAGCCTCCAACGTTCTGGGCAGAGAGGAAGTTCCTAGGTTAATGTGCCTTTTCTTCTTTTGTTCATTAATTACTTGAGGGATATCTTGAGTGATTACTTGAGTGATATTCTGAGTACCACTTAGGAGGGTCATTAGGTGTGGATTAGTTGCTAAAGCTTTCGTGTCTTGACCTCTTGACCTTGTAAAGAGTTTTTCTGAGAAGATGGCTGTACTGCACTTAGTTGTGTTCTGGCTTGGCTTCGTGTATAGGGGCGAGCTGTGGTTTTGTGCCCTGTGCCAGCCAGATCTGTGTAGGGATTGCAGGGGGGTGCAGCATCCGGAGGTGCCACTATGGTTTGGCTACTGGATGGTGTCTGTAATTTATCTGTGGAGAGGGTCTGGGTTTGGGTCTGGTGTGGTTGATTGGAGATGGCGTTCTGTGTGCCTCTGGTTCTGGTGTCGGTTTTTGTGGGGAGGGCTAATTTCCAGATGTCTGGCAGGCGGGACGTGTCGTCACGCTTGTTCATGTTGTGAGGGTGTTTCTCTATCTCGATGGCTTCCATGATTATTCTCTTGTGGTGATGTTCCATGTTAAAGAGCAATTTGGAATCTGCAAAATTAATTTCGTGTCCTGTTTCTTTCATGTGTTGGTAAAGAGAGGAAGTTTTTTCTTCTTTTTTGACGGCATTCTTGTGTTCTGCGATACGTGCATTTATTCGTCTGTTTGTTTGTCCAATGTACGTGGCTGGGCAGACTTTGCAGGGTATTTCATAGACCCCTTGGTTTTCTAACTGGATTTTATCTTTGGGGTTTCTGAGGTCATTAGGTGTGGATTAGTTGCTAAAGCTTTCGTGTCTTGACCTCTTGAGCTTGTGAAGAGTTTTTCTCAAGAGGTCAAGACACGAAAGCTTTAGCAACCAATCCACACCTAATGACCCTCCTAAATGGTACTCAGAATATCACTCAAGAAATCACTCAAGATATCCCTCAAGTAATTAATGAACAAAAGAAGAAAAGGCACACTAACCTGGGAACTTCCTCTCTGCCCAGAACGTTGGAGGCTATACACCACACCCCCTCAACAGTATTTATAGGAACTCAAACACTGAGATCCTGCTCTGTTCCAGTAACAAGAAGCCGAAAGCACCAGCCTGAAGATGACGAGTGAGACCTCGTCGAAACGTCGCCTAGACACCCCAACTCTTACACGGGAAGACACCCGAAGACACCAAAACCTGCATTCCTGTACCCGTGAAAATCTACGAAAGCATATATATATATATATATATATATATATATATATATATATATATATATACCCACATTGATCCTGATTGTCAATGCTGTGAACAAGTTCAGGACTATTTAAAGAAACTTCAGTGTATGGAAGTTAGGGTTTCTACCTGGTGCTGAAATGATTTCAAAGCAATATCTGTTGCAGCCTAAAAGGATAGCCGCTCTAGAATTTGTCATGCATGCACACACATACAAATGAATTTGTAAATCTGTCTGTGCTTGGCTACCCAGAGCTTAAATACATGAGCTTTCACAGACCCTTTGAAACACATGCATTTGGAGAGGATCCTTAACTTGGCAGAGGGATAAAGATAGAGAAGACCTGAAACACAGGACAAAACTGTATCAATACAGGATGCAGCATTTCACATTGTAATACAGGACAATCTTGTATTATACAGGACAGGTGGCAACCCTACATGGAAGTGTCAGGGAGAGAGGCTATGTCCTGCAACTGGACCCTGAAAGGAATGGTTATGCCATCCTGGAGCCAAAATCTGGGGCTTTTTTATGTACAGGTGATCAAATTCTTGATCACTGAAATACCCTTCATTGCAAAAGACAAGGGCCGACATTGATGCCAAAATCCAGCATCGCCTGAGCTCTGCAAAGGGAGCTTTCTTGCAGTGCACAGTGTCTGAGGACCAGGACATTCACAGGGGGAGAAAAATGCTTGTTTACAAAGCTATTGAATTACCAACATTACTGTAGGCTTGTGAAACATGGACCACTTATCTCCATCTCCAACTCCTCGAAAGATTCCATCAACGGTGTCTCCAAAAAATGTTACACATCACCTGGGAAGACAGGCGGACTAATGCCAGTGTACTGGAAGAAGCAAAGATCACCAATGTTGAAGCAATGATTCTTCAACATCAACTTGGACTGGTCATGTTGTGCAGATGCCCAATTATCATCTTCCAAAGCAACTACTCTATTACAAACTAAAAATGGAAAGGGTAATGCTGGTGGTCAATAAAAGAGATTTAAAGACTCTCTCAAGGAAAATATAAAAGCATGTAGTATAAACAATGACAACTGGGAAACACTGGCCTGTGAGGGCTCAAATTGGAGAACAGTCTTTACCAAAGATGCCATGGGCTTTGAAGACGCTTGAACTCAGGAAGAAAGGGAGAAACGTGCTAAGAGGAAGGCACATTTGGCAAACCCTCACCGTGATCAACTCCCACCCGGAAACCTATGTCCCCACTGTGGAAGGACGTGTGGACCCAGAATTGGCCTCCACAGACACTTATGGACTCACTGTTAAGACCATGTTTATGGAAGACAATCTTACTCGGCTACGAGTGACTGCCAAAGAAGAATAAAAAAAATTCCTTCCAGTAGCACCTTAAAGACCAACTAAGTTAGTTCTTGGTATGAGCTTTCGTGTGCATGCACACTTCTTCAGATATGTGTATCTGAAGAAGTGTGCATGCACACGAAAGCTCATACCAAGAACTAACTTAGTTGGTCTTTAAGGTGCTACTGGAAGGAATTTTTTTTTATTTGGACTATGGCAGACCAACACGGCTACCTATCTACTACTGGTGCCAAAGAAGAAGATTGCAAAAGACAATTCACTATTCAGTAATTTGATGGGCTTGACGTTATCTCTCACCCACGACAGTCCTAGTCAGGCATTTGCCCATATATGTGTGGGCTAGAGGTGGGTAGGAAAAGAAGCATACACACAAACGCTGCCTCCAGCATCCCTATGGTTTCTAGATCTGCTTCAGACATTCCCACCCTGAGAGAGCTTGAGAGCTTCTGGCTTAGTAGCCTCCCTGTCAGGAATGAGAAGCCAGTGCAGAGTTTTTCTAAACCAGAAAAAGTATGTTCAGAACAGTGAGTCCTGGTTAAAAAAAACCAAAAAGAAACCTGGCTGCTGTATTCTATGGGAGGTGATTATGTGAGTAATTGTATAGTTTTATCATGCAAGTTATCAGATGCTCTAAAGCAAGTTCTGAAGCCCTGCCTAAACAGTAATTACAGATTGTGTATCCTCAAGAGAACAGCGTGACAGTCAAAGCAAAAGAACTCCACATCCATCCATCTATCCAGGAGGAGGGGGAGTCAAAACTATATCCAGATTACCATCCCTTCAAGATTAAGACTGTTAAAAGTGGAAGCCCAAATCCATGGGAAAATGACTGAAGAAACAAACGGCTGTCATTATTGCAACAAAAGCCTGGCATTAAATAGTGGGTGATAAAAGAAGATTAAGAGAGGTGTGCTAGAAATTACATTAATTCTATCTAGGTGAGGGGATTATTTCCTCTCCCCCCCCCCCTTTAAATGCTTGAGAAAAATGACAGCCAAATGAGATTGGAAAATGACTTGCAGGAGGACAATTATTCGTTTTCCTTAATGCTTCGGGAAACTTTTAACACTGAATCGTATTAAAGGTTTACTGCTGCTCTTGTGTGCCCGGGAAATTAACTCCTGAAGAGAACTGAAAGGTATGGCATGTGAAGGTCACTCAATTATCCCCTATCACATGCACACACGTCCCAATAATTTGTCAGAATGAATTGCAGCAATCATGGAGAGTTTTTTGTCTTTTTTTAAGGATTGTTTTATTGGTTGTTTCTGTCATACTTATTTCTGTCATACTAAAGTGTTCAACTAGTGTTACATGATTTTCCCCTTCCCCTATTTTGTCCTCACTGCAACCCTGTGAGGTGGAGCTAAAGGTAAAGGTAAAAGGACCCCTGACCATTAGGTCCAGTCGTGGCCGACTCTGGGGTTGCAATGCTCATCTCGCTTTATTGGTCGAGGGAGCCGGCGTACAGCTTCCGGGTCATGTGGCCAGCATGACTAAGCCACTTCTGGCAAACCAGAGCAGCACACGGAAACGCTGTTTACCTTCCCGCCAGAGTGGTACCTATTTATCTACTTGCACTTTGACGTGCTTTTGAACTGCTAGGTTGGCAGGAGCAGGGACCGAGCAACGGGAGCTCATCTCGTTGCAGGAATTTGAACCGCCGACCTTCTGATCGGCAAGTCCTAGGCTCCGTGGTTTAGACCACAGCGCCACCCACGTCCTGAGGTGGAGCTAGACCAAGGTTATTCATATCCTGTCTAAGAGGGGATTCCCTACCACCATTCCCACAAACCCAGGCCTCACCAGTCGTACTTCAGCTATTGGGGAGAATCAGGTGGATTTCCAACAGAAGATATGACCTGGCAACTTTGCCATGAATGATTAAAGAAATTTCAGTAGGCCATGTGACTTTTTTAGCCCTCAGCTGTTCAACCCTCCAATCTTTAAACAATAAAAATTGACCCTTGTGGGCAAAGGTGATAGGCAGCAAGTCTAGTCCTGTCATGGGACCCCAGTAAATGGTAAATCACAGGACATGCTGATGCATCTCCATGTGATACGGCGAGTGTGAATTTGCCTGGGCAAAGTAGGTACTATCACAAAGATGGCTATCTGTATATATTGCATTCCACTTTTGTTTTCACAACCATTTCTCCATAAGGTCATGCATGTGATTGCATGAAGACATTGAGTAGTAGCAAGTATAGCCAACATGGTCACTTCCAGATGTTTTTGGACTCCACTCTCATCAGCCCCATCCAGCATGGCCCACGGTCAGAGATTATTGGAGCTATAGCTCAGCAATATCTGGAGGACCCCACATTGGTTGCCCATGATGTAGTGTGATCAAGACTTTAGATAGACAGCTCTGAGGACAACGCCTTCAATACAGCCAGTTTGAGCATAAGGGAGAGGTCTTTCTCCATGGTGGCCCCATGAATTCAATCTCCAAAAAAACACCACATTTCAGAAAGGCCCTGGATATATATTTATTATTGCCAGTTTTGTTAACGTTTTGAGCTTTACAGAAGGTTTTTGTATTCCATTTTATTTTTGTTGGGGAAAGTTTATTTTTATCTGCCATTTTGTATATAGCCGTGAATGGGTTCTACTCATAAAAGTGGCCTATAAATATTTTAAATAAATACAGAGTGATAAAAAAAGCAAAACATGTTGCCAGAGTAGTGGCAAGGAGTGGATGGGGCTCTGTTTCTAGGCAACCACAATGTGATTATTTCCTCACTTAACTGACATGGCAAAATGGACCACTAAAGCAGAAGAAAATGGCCAGAGCAGCAGGAGGAGGAGCTTAGCTAGCAGGGGCCTCAAAACTGAAGAGGTCCCGAACCTTGGAGGAACTAGCTGTTTCTCTAATACTTAGGAATGGCACTGAACAGTGTGCTACCTTTTTTTTTCTTTGCTTGGGCAGGCTCTTAAGAATCTCTCCCTTGCAATAAACCTCTAGAATATATTGAAATTTTCAATCCCTAGGACTGCCAGTGTGGCATTTTTCACAGGCGTGAAATTCCTCTTGCATTAAAAGACAGAAAGCGGGTAGCGGGGACTGTATTGATGAACTGCCAGCTTTGGGGGGGGGGGGGAATACAGTGCATCAATTTCACCATATAAATAAGAACATGATACAAGCATTTTAAAGGTAAAGGGACCATTAGGTCCAGTCGTGACCGACTCTGGGGTTGCGGAGCTCATCTCGCTTTATTGGCCGAGGGAGCCAGCGTACAACTTCCAGGTCATGTGGCCAGCATGACTAAGCCGCTTCTGGCGAACCAGAGCAGCGCACGGAAATGCCGTTTACCTTCCTGCCGGAGCGGTACCTATTTATCTACTTGCACTTTGACGTGCTTTTGAACTGCTAGTTTGGCAGGAGCAGGGACCGAGCAACAGGAGCTCACCCTGTCAAGGGATTCGAACCACCAACCTTCTGATCGGCAAGTCCTAGGCTCTGTGGTTTAACCCACAGCGCCACCCACATCCCATGCCACCCGCGTACCAAGCATTTTACCTGCACTTAAATACACCCCCCACCCCACCCCAAAAAATCGTACTGTGAATTATCTGCTTTTCGGGCAATGCCATACCTGTGAGCTGCCCCAGAAAAACTGGGACCTCCCATTTTCCCCTACAAGACCACAATGGCCATTTTAGTTTACAGTTTAAGCTTAGTTAAAGTTGTCTTTGCATGTTCTGTCCTCAGAAATATACTGCAAAACCCATCTCCATTTGGTCCTCTTTTTTTTAGTGGAGGTAGTTACCCCCTTCAAGGGCAGGAAGCGGGTTTCACTCTCATCACAACAGTACCCCAAGGGCAGCAATCTACTTTACATCACAGAAATGAATGACAATCGTTCAGTGAGATGGGATGAAAAGAATGGTGTATGCATTGCAGGAAATGGGTAAGAGTGCCACCTAAACCTGGCCTCTGCTTATGACATTCCCAGTTTCTTGGAGAAGTATATTTTGCCTCTTACTCTGTTGCAAGCTTCATCCTATCAGCTTTATCCCTTGACACTTCTTAGGAGCTGCTGGCAACCAAGCTCACAGTTACCTGCAACACTCAGTCCCTCTCTCTACCTCTGTTGTAGGGAACCTCAGCCCCTGGGGCCAAATGAAGCCCTCAAGGTCCCTCTAGCTCAACCATTGAGCACTCCCAGCCAACACCCTCTTGGTTCTGGCCTCCCCCTGTTTTTGTCTGGCCGTAGTGTGTCTGTGAACTCTGACAATGCCTCTGGGTTGCCAAAAAGCAGAATCAGGTGTGAGAGTGTATGTAGAATCTAGCCTATTCTACAAAGGTGAAATTAAATTAGGCGATCTACCCAGTTTTGCCTCTGGCCTCACCAGCAGGAAGTGCAACCCTCAGACTGAAAAATGTTTCCCACCCCTGTTCTACATAGCCCCCTCCTGGTTCACATCTCCCACTCACACTGATGAGTGATTTTGTGGGGGTGGGGTGGGGATAAAAAGGTAAAGGGACCCCTGACCATTAGGTCCAGTCGTGACTGACTCTGGGGTTGCGGCGCTCATCTCGCTTTATTGGCCGAGGGAGCCGGCGTACACTTCCGGGTCATGTGGCCAGCATGACTAACCGCTTCTGGTGAACCAGAGCAGCACACAGAAATGCCATTTACCTTCCCACTGGAGTGGTACCTATTTATCTACTTGCACTTTGACGTGCTTTGAACTGCTAGGTTAGCAGAAGCAGGGACCGAGCAACGGGAGCTCACCCTGTCGCAGGGATTTGAACCGCCGACCTTCTGATCGGCAAGTCCTAGGCTCTGTGGGATTGTTAAATTTCATAGAATAATAGAGTAGGAAGGGACCATGATAGTCCAAGCCCCTGCAATGCAGGGATATTTTGCTCAACATGGAGCTCAAACCCTCGACCCTGAAGAGTCTCATTCTCACTGAGCTTTCCAAACCAGGGAACCAGGCAGAGGGCCTTCTCAGTAGTGGCTCCCACCCTGTGGAACACCTTCCTACCAGATGTCAAAGAGAAAAACAACTACTAGACTTTTAGAAGACATCTGAAGGCCGCCCTGTTTAGGGAAGCTTTTAATGTTTGGCAGACAATTGTATTTTAATGTTTTGTTGGAAGTTGCCCAGAGTGGCTGGGGAAACCCAGCCAGATGGGCAGGGTATAAATAAATAATAATAATTATTATTATTATTATTATTATTATTATTATTATTATTATCATCATCATCATCATCATCATCAGCTACCAGTTAGTGCAGCAAAAACAAATGATATGTAATTGTAGACCACGGGGGCATTAACCCTCTCCTGCTCTGGCTTGTGCATGAGCTCAGAGGAATAGTTGCTGGACAAAACAGATCCTCTTTAAACAGGAGCAATGTGACATGCAACACAGTTTGGTACTGGGATCTCTCCTCATAGAGACCTAGCATTATACTTGACCTTGAAAAGCCTTTTGCTGATGGATGGGTATTGGATAGGAGAATGTCACAGGGCAAGTTCCCCAGGTCAGATGGAACGCTTCCAAAACGAGGCGACATTTTTAGAAAAGCAGGCAGCGTGAGTGCTTTAAATACATATTGAAAAGGCGCTGAAATGTCATCTCACCCCCCCCCATAAATGTAGAACAGTGCTATACTGCTTGAGAAAGCAACTCCATCACATTTCTTTAAAAATGTAATGCGTGGCTAAAAGCTACAGAAGTCCCCAGACACAGTTCAACAGAGAGAAAAATGTTTCGCTTCCAAATCATTCTATGTTCTAGCCGCAGCTCTGCAGCAAAAGTGGGGCAAATGGGTACAGCGTCCCCCTAGAGCTGTGCTTTGCTCCACCATCACCCCCAGATTTTTAATTTTGTGTGTATGTGTGTGACATGACAGGCTATGATCACCTTCCTTAAAAGGATAGATTGTTTTAAGAACTGGAGCAAATTAAGACTAGGACTGTGACTGCCCCACCTAACAAGGAAGGCTGGCTACAGGGCTGTCTAGTAGGCTAGATGTTTGTGATCATGAGTTCCCTCCTGTCATGCCCAGGTAAGGACTGTAAGGTACAATACCGTTGAATGCCACTCCAATCTCAAAATGGTGCAAGATTCCAAGGGTTCCAGGCGCTTACCCAGGGTTCATAGAGATGCGGCACAACAGAAACGCTGGTGTTTTTATGATATGTTTCTTTACACATATATGAAACCTGAGCCTAAAAGTGGAGGGGTTCACAAGCATCAAACCCCCAAAGGGTCTTGTTTCTCCTACAGGCAAAGTTCATGCTTTCTGGCTCTTTGGATTTGCAGCTTGTTGTTTTCCTTCTGGTTCACATCACAGCTTACTAACCTCTAAACTCTGGCTTTGTCCTTCCAACTAACTGAGTGCCAGATATATATACCATATATCATAAACACACCACACTGTCCACGGTGTCTCATTTTCAAAATGAGACACGAACCCTGGGTAAGTATCCATTTACCATTTGGCACAGATACCCATCTCCTTTGCTTTCTTAATGGCTGATTACCTTAACTTTGTTTTCCTAATGGCCCTTCACCCAGGCGATTACCTGAACATAGGAAGCTAGCCTGGCCTAATTGGCTTCTAACACATGCTGGGTCCAGGGAATAGGTTTCTGGCACCCAGTTTAACACCCAAGCTTTGATGAAATTGTAACACTTGCTGGATCCAGGAATTTATAGTGGTCTGACATCCACAAGTTCATAACAATACCCAAATCTAGACCTAGGGGAGTGTGTTCCTCAAAATCAGAGTCCTGGAAGTCACCACTCAATGAGGTGGAAGGAGAAAAGCAAGAAGGGAATACCAGGAGGAATCAAGAGGCCAGGCTCCTAATACCAACTCTAATGAGACTAACTGATCTAGAGCCTTCATACTACCTGCCAATCACAGAGGGGAATGTTATGCACCATTATTCCCTCTTTGGCGTTCTTGTCCCAGGCCTGAACACCAAGGAGGCAACACCTTGTTGAAACCTACTGTGCCTTTAGAAGGATTTGAAACAGTTCCTGATCATCCATTATCAAATGCGTGATGCCACAGATGAGGTCTTTCTGAACAGCCGGTCCCGTACAGGTGCCTTGAGCTATTTTAACCCAGGCGGTTGCCATGGGTGCAGAATCACTGCTCATCATGTGCTACAGACACAGTCCCAAAATGAAACAGTTCACATTACCACAATTTCATTGACAGGGCCACACTCCACATTTATACATAGCGCTGTCCTCCCACTGCACAGCTGACCTATTTTAAACTTGTTTTACCCGTCAAGACCAAAGGAACACTGTGAACTGCAGTTATGTGATGATGCCATCCTTCAAAGATGAGAAGCCTCCCCATGAGTTCCTGTGCCATGCTTGGGGGTTGAGGTGAGGTGGGGCAAGCCACATGTGGCAATTAAACCAAATCAACTTTAGACAGACCCTCTGAGTGTCCCTATTTTCCAGAGACAATCCCAGATTTACAGAAGCCATCCCGGTTTCTGATTTGATCCCAGAATGTCCTGCTTTTCCTTAGCACATCCCTATTTTCCTCAGAAAAATGTTGGCTATGCTACTCCTGAACCAAGGAGATAAGTACCTTAACTACAGTGGTACCTCAGGATGCGAATGGGATCCATTCCAGAGCCCCGTTCGCATCCGGAAGCGAATGCAACCTGTAGCTGCACAGCTGCGCATATGCAGGTCGCGATTCACTGCTTCCGCGCATGCGCATGATGTCATTTTGACCGCCTGTGCATGCGCAAGTGGCGAAACCTGGAAGTAACGCACCCTGTTACTTCTGGGTCACCATGGAGTGCAACCCGAAAGCGCTCAACCTGAAGCATATTCACCCCGAGGTATGACTGTATACAGTGGTACTTCGGTTTAAGAACAGTCCTGTTTACGAACGATTTGGTTTACAAACTCCAAAAACTGGAAGTAGTGTCCTGGTTTGAGAACTTTACCTCGGTCTAAGAACGGAATCCGGATGGTGGAAGGGCACTGGTGGTGGGAGGCCTCATTAGGGAAAGCACACCTCAGTTTAAGAATGGTTTTGGTTTAAGAACGGACTTCTGGAACGGATTAAGTTAATAAACTGAGATACTACTATACAACTTTTGGAAGGTATCTGAAGGCCACCCTGTATAGGGAAGTTTTTTTATGTGTAATGTTTTATTGTGTTTTTATGTGTTGGAAGCCACGCAGAGTGGAATGATTATAGAATAGGACATCCCTATTTTTATCGGGTATGCATTGGAGTGTACGGGAAATGCAATATTCAGTACAAATAAGGACTGAATGTCTAAACGTGCAGCTATAAATTAAATTATAGTGTTAGGTTGCAATCCTAATGCCACTGACCTGGGAGTAAGCACCACTAAATTCCATAGGACTTACTTCTGAGTAGACCTGGCTAGGCTAGCACTGCTAGTGGTTGCAGTGCTCTCTCTCTCTCTTGTTCAATCTTTCTTTGCCTTGCTAGAGAGAAAGACTGGGAATTCAAGCCCAAGGAGTCAAATGCCAGCTTGCATAGTCCCAAAAATTGGACTCCGTGGGCCACTTATTCCCTGCTCTGTGCAAACTGAGTATACACAAATGTAATTCAATTGCATTTTGTGGAGCAAGTGCCAGTTAACAGTGCAGAAAGCCTCAGAAGCATCAGACTTCAAATTTACTGTGATGGGCTGAAATGAACAAATATATATATATATATATATTATTTTTGCCAGAGACAGGAGCTTGGGGGAAGCTCCCTGCTGTGCTTCACTTGTTGTAGTCAATCGCTAGATTTGCATGGTAGGAAGGAGCTCAGCATATCCCTAGGACAATATTAGCCTGTACTAAATCCAGAGGCACCTGCATTCATGAGCTTTATGGGCCCCTTATCAATTTGCCTTTCTGCCACAGATAACGACTCATCTGTTGCTATGCGTTTGTAATCCAGTATCTCAGATGCTGCTGCTGCTGCTGCGGCCAGACTCAGTTGACTTTCCCAAAATGGAGTGAGGAGCCATTGCTTCCTGGCTCCAAGTCAGGATTCTAGAGTCTGTCTTCTCTGAAGGACTCCCAATCCCTACATTTCTCTATCACATTAACTGATGGTCAGATATGCTGCTGTACTCACAAACAGGACTCACAAACATTTCCTGAATGAGGGCTGCAAGCACATGGAGAGGAAGTGGTCTATAGTCCATGGCCACATGGTTTCTTGGCAGACTTTTCCTTTTTGTATGGCCTAGGAGCCTAATGCATATTGCACACCTGACAAGGATCTTATTTCCTGGATTGGGGGGGGGAGAGCAAAATAATTGATGTGATGCCAGACTGTGTAAATTTCCTGGTTGGAGGAGAAGTTGAAAACAAAACAAACAAGGGCTTCACTGTCATAAAGAGCTTATGAACCTAGCAGTGTTCATTCTGGAATGAATGATGGAGAGCAGAAGTGAGCATCCATCTTTTTTTGTGTCAAAAGCAGGGTATGAGCAGGGTAACCAATGTGGTCCCTCTCAAATGTGGTTGGGCTCCAGTTCCCATCACTCCAAGCCAGCATGGCCAATGAAGAGCAGCACCCTTTTGGCTATCCCTGCTCAAGTCAACTGAACAGTTCATTTCAGGGTTGTTGTTGTTGTTTAGTTGTTTAGTCGTGTCCGACTCTTTGTGACCCCATGGACCAGAGCACGCCAGGCACTCCTGTCTTCCACTGCCTCCCGCAATTTGGTCAAACTCATGCTGGTAGCTTTGAGAACACTATCCAACCATCTCGTCCTCTGTTGTCCCCTTCTCCTTGTGCCCTCAATCTTTCCCAACATCAGGGTCTTTTCCAGGGAGTCTTCTCTTCTCATGAAGTGGCCAAAGTATTGGAGCCTCAGCTTCAGGAGCTGTCCCCAGTGAGCGCTCAGGGCTGATTTCCTTCAGAATGAATAGGTTTGATCTTCTTGCAGTCCATGGGAATCTCAAGAGTCTCCTCCAGCACCATAATTCAAAAGTATCAACTCTTTGGCTATGGTCCAACTCTCACTTCCATACATCACTACTGGGAAAACCATAGCTTAAACTATACGGACCTTTCATTTCAGGGTACAGACCAACAATCCTGGATTTCAAGAACAAGCATCAGACCAGCATACTCTTTTTTGTTTTTTGTCCAGAAACTTGGGAATTACTCTGGCGTTCCCTTTTACATTCAAAATTGGAAACTCTGAGGAACAAAGTGCAGTTTAAGGTATACTAACATTAGTATCATAGAATTGTAGAGTTGGAAGGGACCCCAAGAATCTCAATTAAACGTCCATGACAGATGACCATCCAACCTCTGCCTTAAAACCTCCAAGGAAGGAGAGTCCACAACCTCCCGATAGAGACCATTCCACAGTCAAACAGCTCTTACTATTGTAAAATTTTCCTAAACTAGGGCTGAAACCAGGATTTCAAAGGTGTCCAGGATCTTAGGCAAGGCAATCGAAAAATCATGGGTTTTTTGGGGGGGAGGCAGGGTTCCTTAAAAAGCTCAATAACTTTTGGGGTGTCCTGGCAACCCTATCTAAACCAGAGTTTCCAATTTCAAATAATAAATTCTTTTTTTATTTTTTTATAAAAATTTTATTGGGTTTTCACAATTTATATAAACACACACAATACACAATACAGACATACAAACACAAAGACAAACATATATAATTTCAAATTAAATAATAAATTCTTAGGCAAGCCAGGACTAAGTGCAGACCCGATGTTAATTATCATTACAGGCAACTTTCAACTTGCACACATTTAACTTTTGCGCATTCAGCTTTACCCACTCAGCAAAAAAAATAAAAATAAAATGAAAATTGAATGAAAAAGTGGGTGGGAAGGGGGCAGGCATGGAGGGAGAAGACTTTGGCAACCCCACCCACCATTGAACCCAACGTGTTTTGTCTAAACTCAATTTTGGCTTCCATGTGCTATTCCCCAGTACGTAACTGTGACGTTAACATATGAGAGTGCTGGAGGTGAAATAGTTAAACAGATTACCCAATCAGGACCCAGGGGGTGGAGTCAGAGGGACTATAAAACCAGCTCTGGGAGGGGTGAAGGGGGGAGTTCATTGGGAGTTGGGTGGTTGGTTGGAGTGGGAGTGAATTGGGATAGAGTCTATGGGTAGGTTGAGTTAGTGTAGTGAAATAAGCTGAGTCAGGACCAGTTAGGAGCTAGGAAGACAAGTAAATATCTGAGAGGTGGTTTAGTGAGTGAGAGTAGGTAGTGGAAGTTATAGGTCTGGATAGGCACCCCATGATTGTAATTGACCAATACCGTCTATGAAACCACACGCTTGTTAAACTGCAATAAAGAAACAGAAGTTTATGTTCCAATTTAGTCCTGACTGGACTCAGTATTGTACCAGGTAGGGCCTGGGTGGTGGCAGTGAGAAATAAAGTGGTGGCACAAGGATCAATAGACGGTGAAAGGTCCGGGGACCCTGTGTGATCGCCACAGTAACCCCTGCATAAATAGAGTCACCTGTGTTGCACAACCAGCACTTGTTGTCATTAGGAGAGTAAAGCTTATGGTTCAGATTATGCTCATGTATCTGAGACAACTTCCCCAGACGCTGCATGTCCTGTTGCTATCATGATCTTTGCTAAAGAGGTAAATGACACTGGGCACCCTCTGAGATCTGAAAGCAAGAGCCACACTTTTGTTGCCTGTCACCTTTGTCCAGCTGACAGATTACTCCTCTTCTGCAGTGGAGGTAGAGAGAGAGAAATCTGCTTTGCTTCTACTGTGCCATGCTGGGCTAGGAGGAGGGGGTGGGCAATGAACATAAGGCAATGGGGGGGAGAGCTATTTTAGTTACAATGCGCTCGCCAGGGACCTGGTGTGGCATCTGTGGCTCTCTGCAGCACCAGCAAATAGAAGTTTACTTCAGACGAACATTACACTTAGATGAAATGGTAATGCAGGCATTTTCATCTTAAACTGTAACCCAGTATAGGTTTTATTGGTGGTTGGCTGTATGATGTACAGAACTGGAGACTATGAGACATTTAACGGTGAGCACCAGTAACACCCAAAGTCCAAAATATTGCTACATGCCAACCCAATCTCTGAGCAGTGCAATATTCCAGGAATTCCAGGATCCTACCTGGTTTGAGTTTCCCTTGGAATGAGGCATGGCAGAGAAGGCAGTGTTTCTATAATATGTGCATACAGTGGTACCTCGGGTTACATACGCTTCAGGTTACATACGCTTCAGCTTACAGACTCTGCTAACCCAGAAATAGTGCTTCAGGTTAAGAACTTTGCTTCAGGATGAGAACAGAAATCGCACGGCGGCAGCGCGGCAGAAGCAGGAGGTCCCCTTAGCTAAAGTGGTGCTTCAGGTTAAGAACAGTTTCAGGTTAAGTACGGACCTCCGGAACGAATTAAGTACTTAACCCGAGGTACCACTATATATGCAAACTGAGCCTATGATGGAGGGGTTCACCGCATTAACACCCCCAAGAGGGCCTTGCTTCCCCCATAACCCCCAACCTTGAATTCGAACGGAAACATCCCTCTTACTCTCCATGGCTTCCCAGTCTGAAACTTTGCTTCTAGCATCTAGCTCACATCACTCAACTCCCAGCTCTGGCTTTTTGTCTTTCTAACTGCCAGCCCACTCGTTTGCTCTCTGGTACAAACCGCTCGCTTTGTTCCCATATTGGCCCATTAACCAGGCTTTCACCTCATCAGGAAGCTACCCTGGTTATTCCAAGAATTAGAAGGGGGACCAGAGATACATTTCCCAGCAGGGGAGAAGGGGTCATTAAAGTCATAAAAATTTAAGAAAAACACTGCCAAATCAAATCAAAAGCCCATCTAGTCCTATATCCTATTCTCTTAGCAACCAACCAGATGCCTGTGATCAACTTGCAAACAGGTCCTGACTACAACAGTATTGTATGATGGGGTTTCATTTAAGAAATATTAGGATATGTTCCCAAATCACTCTGTGCTCGCTCTGCTTTAAACTGCCACAGGGTTCCAAGCTGCTTCAGATAATATGAAATTCTGTGTTCCCCATTCCCTATAATAACCTCTTCCACTGGTAAAATTTACGGGCACAAGAGCTTGCCTAGAGTAGATTAAGCCCTCCCAAAATGCAGACAAATAGGTTCATGCAGCGGCGTAGCGTGAGTTGTCAGCACCCGGGGCAACGCAAGTAATTTGCGCCCCCTAACCCGGGGCAAGGCACGTAATTTGCGCCCCCCTACCCCCTAACCTGCGAGTTGCCGCTGGCGCTGCCGCCCAAATGACGCCGCTTGCCCAGAGGAGGAGGGGGGCAGAGAGGCGAGGAAAATGCAACGGCCCAGCCGCTGCAGCAGCAGCGGCGGAGGCAGGGCTGTGAGGAGGGGCTGCCTGGCGCATCCTCCGCGGCGAGCGCTGAGAGCCGCTGCCTGCCGGGCGCCTTCAGCCGGGCGCCGCGAGACATGCGGCTCTGCTACAGCCTGCGCCCGAGGCTCTTCGGCGACTCCGGAGGCAGCGAGCGCACCCCCCCCAGATGTTGCGCCCGGTGCGGCCTGCCCCCCTTGCACCCCCCACGCTACGCCACTGGGTTCATGGGCTTTTAAAAGTAAAATGGATTCACTCTGTGGTAAATAAAAATTCTATAGTTCAGCTCTGTGCTGATCTTTTGTCTGCCCAGAACTTCCAACATTCATTTGATGACTCCGGGTTCTAGCTTCAGGAGAGAGGGAAAACAAATTATGCCCATTTACTTTTTTCACACTGTGCACCTCTATCAATACACCCTTGGTCAATTTCCCCCTAAACTAAGCTAAAAAGCCCCAAATGCTGTGACTTTTACTCATCCAGTGATGTCTGCTGATTGGCAGGTGGGTGCACACCCGCCAACATTTCTCCGATGAAAATAGGGGCATCCTATTCCAACTTCCAACACATATAAAAGCACAATAAAATATTGAACATTAAAAAAAACTTCCCTATACAGTGGTACCTCAGGTTACATACGCTTCAGGTTACATACGCTTCAGGTTACAGACTCCGCTAACCCAGAAATAGTACCTCGGGTTAAGAACTTTGCTTCAGGATGAGAACAGAAATTGTGCGGCGGCAGCACAGCAGCAGGAGGAGGCTCCATTAGCTAAAGTGGTGCTTCAGGTTAAGAACAGTTTCAGGTTAAGAATGGACCTCCGGAACGAATTAAGTACGTAACCAGAGGTACCACTGTACAGGCCTGTCTTGAGATGCCTTCTAAAGGTTGTATTGTTACTCATCTCCTTGGCTCGGGGGATACCTAATTCCATACCCTCCAACATTTCTTCAATGAGTGCTCACTGGAAGGACAGATCATGAAGCTGAGGTCACCTCATGAGAAGAGAAGACTCCCTGGAAAAAACCCTGATGTTGGGAAAGATTGAGGGCACAAGGAGAAGGGGAAGACAGAGGACGAGATGGTTGGACAGTGTTCTTGAAGCTACCAGCATGAGTTTGACCAAACTGCGGGAGGCAGTGGAAGACAGGAGTGCCTGGCGTGCTCTGGTCCATGGGGTCACGAAGAGTCGGACACGACTAAGCGACTAAACAACAACAACAAACAAAGGAAAAGCAGGACATTCCAGGATCAAATCAGGACTGTAAATCCAGGACTGTCCCTGGAAAATTGGGACACATGCAAAATAACCAATGCAGTTGATAGCCTTCAAATAAACTATCCATGTACAGTACATTCATGAAATTCCCCATTGTGCCTAACAAGTGTTCCCTGATTCACACAATCTGATCCTCACAAATGGCTGGCCTACGGCACTTCAAATTGCGGGTTTGAGTTCCTTTTATGGCACACTCTTTCTCGCACAAAGGGAGACAAATTCCTATGTACAGAAAACCAAATGTCAAGGAGAAGTTTCGCTGCAGCAAGCATGCCACATAGCTAATGCATAAACTGGGCCTCAGCCAGAGGAAATCAAGTTTCTCCTCTCCATTTGTGCATCTCCTTATAAAGGGCAGAGTTTATTCTGCACTAAATAAATAAATTCAGCACCAAATCAATAACAATTCTGTGCCGAAGGAAGCTGAGTTCTGTGACCTGCATTACAAACTCAGTGCATTTCCAGAGTCCCTCTTATTTTACATAAGCTATTTTGCATAACATATTCTGGTTTTGCTAGTATTGTAGAGGAGCAAGGAGCTATGATAAGCCCAAGTCCTGCCCCCAAACATGGGAAATTATATTCAGGCATCCTTCTAGTTTCTGGAATTGTCACAGGCCTGGGCCACACACTTTCAAGAATAGCTTTGCAGCTGCTAAGGACTACAGACTTGATCTTTTTAAATTTTAAAAATACAAGACATATGAAATGAGAGTTTGAGGTCACTGTGTCCCATTGTCTTGAATGTTCGCTTCAACCAGGATTTTAATTGGCTCCTTCTCCTCCTAGCGAAACCTTCAAATTAAAGCAAAATAAAACCACTAAGAAGAATGGGATACACTGGTTCAAGGGAAAGAAGTATAATATAATATATAACACTTCAGGATCAGTTATGACACATGAGAGTTAATTTTGGAATTGGAGATAAGTTGTGTGGTTTCCAATTTCATGCATCCTTTCAATTTTTCACATAATTTCACACTATAACAGTTTGGGACGCATCTGGATGTTTAACTTTCCTCTGAGTTTAAGTGCACAATAAAATCTGTTCACATCATTATGGTAAGTTATCAAGCATCGGTTGCATCTGCCTGTACGTTCAAGCTCCATCAATACTGCCATGAGCTGAGCAGAATCATATCACCACGGACCTCTACAAAAAGGAGCAACTGGGACAAGACAAACTAGCACTCACGCTATGACTACAGCGCAGGTTGTGTGTTACAGTTGTGCATGTGATGTGCAACTAATATATGGTGCTAAGGTTGTACAACAAGTGTGAGGAACCGTTGGCCCTCCAGATGTTGTGATACTGTAGCCCCAACCAGCATGGCCAATGACCAGGAATGATGGGAGTAGCAGTTCAGCAACATCTGGAGGATCAAAGATTTCCCAGACCTGTTGTACAGGCTCAAACCAAACTCAAAAAGAAGACTATAGGAAGCATTAGCCTCTCTACTTTCTCTGCATAGCTCACCTGTGGCTGTAATCAGATTCTGAACCTGAGAATCCGGTATGTGTTTTTTCACTCCCACTCATAGCACAGAAATGTCCTCTGACACCTAACAGACACCAGAAAGGGTGAATCATGTTCATGACACCTAGGGTGTAAAAGTCTACAATCTCCTGCAAAACCCCAAATTAATGCACTGTTAAGTTGACACTCCTTCAGCTCAGGAAAATTAACACAAATTAATGTTGATGCTAATCAATCCAAGCAATGTACATGGAATTTGAAAATCAATTATCTCTTCCAAGTGCGGTAAAATATTTAGTGCAGTGTTTTGGCACTGGGAGTTGGATTGTGCTCCCTGAACCCTTTGCTGTGTGCTCACATCTCCGAAGAAAGAACATTAGTCTGCAAAACTAGTCATATTTCGTTTGCAGTAACTCACAGGGAACTGACTGGACGTATTTCTGAGTATTCATGCACAGGAATTCATTAGCTATTGCACCGAAGGCCCAGGGCATTTTTTCAGCCACATCTCGCTGGAACTCAGTTCCAGCTCTTCTTAGGTGGGTGCCATTGCCATTATACGAGAACAAGGGAGGCATACATGGTGAGTTCCGGCACCTTTTTTTCTAGAAAAATAGCACTGTCAAAGCCCATTGAAGTTCATGGGGTTGAAAGTAATCACAAGTAACTTACTGCACTGGTTTCAGTAGAACTTTAGAACGATAACTTTCCATTAGATTTGGACCACAGCACCTCTGATAGACCACTGATTGGATTATTATTTATGATATTTAAATGTGGCACTGCCAAAATAACGAGCACTGAAGTAACTGGTGTCAGTCAGTATTCTCTCACACACAAAGAACAAAGGCAACCAAGTAAAAACAAATGTTCCTACTTGCTAAAAAGAAAACGTTAGTTGAAATATACCAAAATTAGCAGCATACATCGCTTCCAGGTCATGCAATGTAAAACTTGCATATCCACCTTCACATCAAAAGAAGCATGCCTCCAGTTCAAAATAGAGCCAATGAACATCATAATGTGGGTGGAGATATGTAGCTGGATTTGATCTTTGGCCCAATACACAGGATTCTGTTGTGATCAAGAGAAAGCTTTATTGTTGAGCCGTTCAACCTGGACTTCAGTTTGTACAGACCCTCTGACATGGCACTTGACACTCTCTCAATTTTGCTCAATTTTGAATTATCCACACGCACATACATTAAGATCATCTCAGACCAAGATCTCGGTGTCCCCATTTTTTGTGGTTACATGGGGTGTCTAGTGAGAACAGTACATTCTCTGTGATGGCACCCCAACCATGAACTACCTTTCACCTCCTGCCTTCTTCACTATCTTTTAGGTATCAGGTGAAAACTTATTTTTGCAAGTCGCCTTGCCAATGATGTCAGAAAGATGGAGCATTCGTTTCTTAACAAAAATAAATAAATGTCTGCAACATGTCTCTCATTTAGCTTGAATGAGGAATTAAATGTAATAATAATAATCATAAAAAATTTTTATTTATACCCTGCCCTCCCCGGCCAGAGCCGGGCTCAGGGCGGCTAACACCAGTAAAATTACAATAAAAACATAATGGGGGGGAAACCAATTTAAAATACGGGTTAAAATACAATTTAAAATGCAGCCTCATTTTAATAGTAGCCCATAGATCAAAACCATAAGGGGAGGGAAACATAAGGGTCAGACTGAGTCCAAACCAAAGGCCAGGCAGAACAGCTCTGTTTTGCAGGCCCTGCAGAAAGATGTCAAGTCCTGCAGGGCCCTAGTCTCTTGTGACAGAGCGTTCCACCAAGTCGAGGCTAGCACTGAAAAGGCCCTGGTCCTAGTTGAGACCAATCTAACCACCTTGCGAGTTGGAACCTCCAAGGTGTTGTCATTTGTGGACCTTAAGGTCCTCCACAGGGCATACCAGGAAAGGTGATCCCGTAGGTACGTGGGTCCTAGGCCACATAGCGCTTTAAAGGTCAAAACCAGCACCTTAAACCTGACCCTGTACTCCACCAGGAGCCAGTGCAGTTGGTAAAGCACTGGATGAATGTGATCCCACGGCAAGGACCCCGTAAGGAGCCTCACCGCGGCATTCTGCACCCACTGGAGTTTCTGGGTCAGCTTCAAGGGCAGCACTGTTACAATAATCAAGCCTGGAGGTGACCGTCGCATGGATCACTGTGGCCAGATCAGGGCGAGAAAGGTAAGGGACCAACTGCTTAATATGGCGGATATGGAAAAATGCCACCTTTGCTGTACACATCAGCTGATGAAAATAATGGCAGGCTAGATTGGAAGGAAGGGGATTCAAACGCCCTGAAGTTCCTTACTGATGCCAAAGAGTCGGCATCAGGTTAGCAAGTCTAAATTAGCAGCCTTTGCAACAGCATCCGCTTCCCCAAGATCATGTAAACACACTGTTTGGAGACAAATTTATACTAGGTACAATGTGGGTGTACAAGAAAGAGGCAAAATGAACAATTCCCTGCACTAATTGGAATGATTACAATCTCTTTCATGTGGATAGTAGGAGGACTGACTGATAAGAAAGGCGTCTTCAGAAGCAACCAGAGTGCGGCTTCTTTCTCCATGAAGCTCCAGTGTGTATATAGATTAATCACAGGATTTAATCATTACTGGGCGGAGTAGGGAGTTCCCCGTTGCTGTTATGTTCTTGTTTAACAAAGATAGTACAGTTCTTGCCTAGCTGTGAGATTGGTGTATCTTCTAAGCCTTCAGGGACACTTGAGAAAGATCAAGGAAGCCTATACATTTTTTGCCCATCTCAATGATGCAATTGGAGCAAAGCATTAATTTACTTATACCTACTTTTGAATCAAATAGTCCTCAAGGCAGCTTACATCAGGATGCAATAAATCAACACATACACACGCACTCCCAAAAACACTCACAAAGCATGCATTACTTGTGTGATCAAGAGATGCAGGGAAAATCCTAGGCATCATGAGTGAGGGATGCCAAGTTTTCACCTTGTTATTAGGTAAAGGTAAAGGACCCCTGACAGTTAAGTCCAGTCGCGAATGACTGAATGACTCTGGGGTTGTGGTGCTCATCTCGCTTTAATGGCGGAGGGAGCTGACATTTGTCCGCAGTTTTTCTGGGTCATGTGGCCAGCATGACTAAGCCACTTCTGGTGAAACCAGAGCAGCTCACGGAAATGCCGTTTACCTTCCTGCTGCAGCGGTACCTATTTATCTACTTGCACTTTGATGTGCTTTCGAACTGCTAGGTTGTCTGGAGCTGGGACCGAGCAACGGGAGCTCACCCTGTCGCGGGGATTCGAACCGCCAACTTTCTGATCGGCAAGCCCTAGGCTCAGCCCCTAAAAGGTTGTTAGCCTTTAGGTTGTTAGGTTGTTGGCTCATGAGTGGCTGTGGCTAAGGAGACAGGTCTGCGCAATACACAGCAAGCAATAAAAACATGGAGCAGCAGTCATTATGTTTTATCCCTCTAAGAGCAGCATTACAGAACGACTATATGTGAACAGGTGTTATGCAAACAGCCACTTCTTGCAGAAGTGAGAAAAAGCAGCCTCAGAAAAGAGTGATTTGGAGTGGGAAAGCAGCAGTAGGCAGGTTCAATTTGTCTCTGCTCCTCTCCACCCCCCACTCTCTGCAAAAAAAACCCTCCCTGCTTGCAGCTGCTCATCCTCCCCATGGTTCGGTAGAGAAGGGGGAATACCGTATGTATCTGAAGCCTTGGGAGAGGTGGTCAGCGGTGGTTTTTCAGCAGAAAATTGGCAGGCATGCAGAATCATTAAACATCTTAGAGACACCATTTCCCCACAGACCCAGTTGCTGGAAATCACAAGTGAGGAGAGTGCTATTGCTTGCAGGGTTTTCATAAGAACCGGTTGGCCACTGGGGGAACAAGATGCTAGACTAGACGGGCCATTAGCCTAAACCAGCAGGACTCTCCTTACTTTCTTATGAAAGCCATTGCCTGCATCCACACTCTGGGTGGCTTCCAACATATATAAAATCATAATAAAGCATGAAACATTTTTTTAAAAAAAAACCTTCCCTATACAGAGCTGCCTTCAGATGTCTTCCAAAGATTGTATAGTTACATATCTCCTTGGCTCAGAGGTTGCATAACTCCATACCCTCCAACATTTCTCCAAGGAAAATTGGGACATTCTGGGATCAAATCAGAAACCAGGATGGCTTCTGTAAATCCAGGACTGTCCCTGGAAAATAGGGAACTGTCCCTGGAAAAGAGGGTCTGTTTATTCCCCTTTTGTTCTTCTTATATATCAGGCTTCCTCAACCTCGGCCCGCCAGATGTTTTTGGCCTACAACTCCCATGATCCCTAGCTAGCAGGACCAGTGGTCAGGGAGGATGGGAATTGTAGTCTCAAAACATCTGGAGGGTCGAGGTTGAGGAAGTATGTTATAGATCTTCACTCATCCCTTCTTCCCTGTTAGGGGTCCACCATTTTGTGGTTTGCCTCAGGTGCCAAAATGCATTGGGCTGGCCCTGACTGTAAGTCAACACCAAACTATGCATTGCATTTGGCTAGGGACTGTGGCTTGTAAGGGATAAATAAACACAATATTGGGTTTGCAAAAGCATTTGACTGTGTCGACCACAGCAAACTATGGCAAGTTCTTAACGAAATGGGAGTGCCTGATCACCTCATCTGTCTCCTGAGAAGTCTCTATGTGGGACAAAAAGCTACAGTTAGAATTGGATATGGAACAACTGGTTGGTTCAAAATTGGGAAAGGAGTACGACAAGGCTGTATATTGTCTCCCTGCTTATTTAACTTATATGCAGAAGTCATCATGCGAAAGGCTGGGCTGAATGAATCCCTAGCCGGAATTAAGATTGCCGGAAGAAATATCAACAACCTCAGATATGCTGATGACACAACCTTAATGGCAGAAAGTGAGGAGGAATTAAAAAACCTTTTAATGAGGGTGAAAGAGGAGAGCGCAAAATATGGTCTGAAGCTCAACATCAAAAAAACAAAGATCATGGCCACTGGTCCCATCACCTCCTGGCAAATAGAAGGGGAAGAAAAGGAGGCAGTGAGAGATTTTACTTTCTTGGGTCCCATGATCACTGCAGATGGTGACAGCAGTCACGAAATTAAAAGACGCCTGCTTCTTGGGAGAAAGGCGATGGCAAACCTAGACAACATCTTAAAAAGCAGAGACATCACCTTGCCAACAAAGGTCCGTATAGTAAAAGCCATGGTTTTCCCAGTAGTGATGTATGGAAGTGAGAGCTGGACCATAAAGAAGGCTGATCGCCAAAGAATTGATGCTTTTGAATTATGGTGCTGGAGGAGACTCTTGAGAGTCCCATGGACTGCAAGAAGATCAAACCTCTCCATTCTGAGCAGAGTGTGACAGTATGTTGGGAAATGGCTTTGGGAATGTGTAAGGGATGAGGTGGTTCTTGAGGAAGAGGAGGCTGAGACAGTGAACTGCCCCAGGTCTTTCCAGGAGTCTGGGCTTCAGCTTGAACTCATGTGATAAGATTCGCCAATGACAATATTGTGAAGAACAGAATGTTGATTTCCTCCATTCCAAAGCTATTTTGTGTACTTCTCAGGGATTAACTCTCAAACACCTATATATGCCCTAAAATACAAGTCCCTTCAAATATCATGTTCTAGGTTTTCCCCCACCCCACTCTCATTAAAGTTATTTTGCATGATCTATAATTAAAACCTGAAAGAGATGTCGCCTCCTTTTGCCAGCAACTGTGTTACATCAATTAAATGGGTAAGTAGGAGCTTCCCCAGAGGGGGGCACCATGTGACTCTGTATTGATTAAGACTGCAGTGGAATGTTATTTGCAATCTCATTGCATAATGGAAATCAGGAAGTAGCTGCCATGCTTTCAGAAGACAAATTGCTGCTATCGGAGACAATTCATAGGCTTCTCTCCTTCTTGCTGTTCTCAATGTGCAGCTAATGCATGTTCCACAGGGATTAGTTTCTAAAATCAGTCGACTTTGCTGTCTCCAATAGTAAAAATGAGGGAGAGCTGTAATCTAGTTGACCCTGCATTAAGTGACCAAGATGTCTATCACTACTTCTGATTTATGTATTATTTAACTGGGGTAGAAAAGACTTGAGAAAAAGGAGCAGGCAATTAAAAAAGAGATGCATACAGAAGGCAGTATGATAGTTACCTGCAAAGACAGGAATGTAATCAAGAGTGACTCAGATTTTTTTTGGGGGGGGGGTTAAACTACCACCTAGACAGATCATTTTCAAACACTCATTTCTATAGCAGCATTTTTAAGGTATGAAAGAGTAATTCCCTGCAAACCTCTGAGCCAATACTCACAACCAATGCTATACAGAAAAGGAGTGTTTTGAGTGTGCTTAGATGCTTTTATTCTATGCTGCACTCTCAGCCATTTAAATATAAAAATGATTTCCATGATTCTAAGCACCCTATAGCATAATGATTCGGGAGGGTAGAGAAATGTGTCTCACATCCTTACTAAGCTATGCTGTTTGCCAGCTGAGCCCGAAAAGTTGCATTTCCTTCATCCTGATATACTTCATAGGATTGCTGTATTCTCTATTGCCCAGGAGGGCTTAAGTTATAAGATTTAGCTAGAGAGCCTTTGGAAAAATGACTTAATGGTAAGAGCAACTCAGCAATGGCGACCAGTGCCCTAAAGGGGTGGTGGCTTCTCTCTTGCTAGAGGTCTATAAGCAGAGGCAAACTAAGTTCCTCCTTATGAGGAACGGCTAAGGGAGCTGGGCATGTTTAGCCTGGAGAAGAGGAGGTTAAGGGGTGATATGATAGCCATGTTCAAATATATAAAAGGATGTCACATAGAGGAGGGAGAAAGGTTGTTTTCTGCTGCTCCAGAGAAGCGGACACGGAGCAATGGATCCAAACTACAAGAAAGAAGATTCCACCTAAACATTAGGAAGAACTTCCTGGCAGTAAGAGCTGTTCGACAGTGGAATTTGCTGCCAAGGAGTGTGGTGGAGTCTCCTACTTTGGAGGTCTTTAAGCAGAGGCTTGACAACCATATGTCAGGAGTGCTCTGATGGTGTTTCCTGCTTGGCAGGGGGTTGGACTCGATGGCCCCTGTGGTCTCTTCCAACTCTATGATTCTTTCTATGAAAATGTCTTTATTGTGCATTCTATGATTCTATGATTCTAAGTGTGCTCTCATTCTGGACTTCCTACATTAAGCAGTTGGTGTTATTCAGGTCCCTTCCAGTTCTATGATTCTAAAACCACTTTCCAGAACTCTGTGGGCAATGGCAAGATACAAATATGAACAATATTTCTTATAAGCCTTCACTGATCTGATCCTTTTCACTCATCGTGTCTGGCAGCAGCTGGAAAATTGCAGGCAAGTGAATTCACACCAGATGTGTTACTGCATCTCCAAGGAATGCCATGAGGAATGGCTGGGAAAAAAGCATCTCTTTCAAAACCATGTGTCTCAGTTAGGGGTGTTAGAGATAGTCTGCATTTAAAGGCACATTTACCTAATTTGCACTTCCTGAAAAAGGACGCGAACCAGAAACGAAGCAGACCTTCAAATTTTGCAATGAAGTTCTCCAGTCAAGTGACATGTACAAAATATGCATATACTGGGTAATGTATGCATAAAGATGCACATATTAGTGAAGGCAGCAGCGAACAATGCGTTAAATTATAGGAACCTGCTTTGCAAAAACATGCACTGGGCAAAAGTACAAGACGTGTATTTTAGAAGAAATTTGGTAAATTTTTGTGACTTACAAAAATTGCAAACTGATGTGGAAATGAAGAGAACGGAACTTAAGCATGAAAAACGGCAAAATGAAACTGAGAGATTCGTCCATCTCTAGTCTCTGTGGTGTAAATATTCCTTTGGGTGACCTTGGACAGTTGCCAATGGAGAGTCAAACCCCTTCCTTGGCCTCTATAGCTTGACCATCCCTAAATGCTTAGAGCCATGTTGACCCCCAGTGTGGAGGCTCCATGAGACAACTGCGCCATCCTCCAAAAGGAGAGCTTAATTCTTGGCAACTTAAGGAAGCATTCAGCACTGTCCCCCATCTCTTGTTTGAATCTTGTGGCTGAATTGCTAGCCAAATGCTAACTCCGGTTGTCGGACATTTTCATGTATGAATGAAAAGGATAGAACTTTCACAACGTTCAGCTCAGATACTTTGCAGGCTTTGCAAATGGAAGCGGTTCACACATCTGTGTTTGTGTGTGGTATGTAGGCTTCATTATAAGCATGATCATTCCCAACAGAAGATGAGAAGAGAACTGGCATAATAAGTGTCACTCCAGATAATAAGAGGCAGCATCCATGGTATGTATTGAAACCATCTAATGCACCATTATCTATTTACCATCCTGCAGGATTTAAAATTAAATGCTAGCTGCCTAATCAGTTCCAACTGAGTTTATTGATTAGGGCTCTGTCATCTGTCCACTGTGCTTGATGAGTCTAGAAGTGGCAGGTTTACCTTTCCACTGTTTATGCTCTAGGACATAATAAAGTATATGATGAAGGTAATCAATTACACGTCAACACAATTGTTGTTCTGAAGCAATCTGCTGGGACTCGTCTGGGAAAAATTATAACCTTGCGAAAATTAAGGAAGAGGCTAAGTTTCTCAGAGAAGTAATGACACTTCATTATATTTAATTTGGTTAGACATACGGATCAATATTTCCAGCATTCCAGGCATATTTGCCCATTTAAAAGATCCTCTCTGGTCCTCTTACAAGCAGATTTGTGTGTAAGACTTGGATCTGATTGTCCTATAATTGTGTTGTCAGACAGAGGTGGTCTAGAAGAACTTACAATTAAATACAGAAATAGCCTGAGCCACAACAGTGAATACACTTAAGTATTGATAGTTGCATCTACCTCAATTAAATGATCCATTAAGTTCACAGGTGCATAACCAAAGTTCTGCAAAAACAAAAGTCTGCGCTAGCAATTGTTAAGCACACAATGGCTTCTGTTCTGCGCAAAGATCCCGTTCTGGATCCCCCAAGCCAAGCACGATTCAGAGCACTGTCCTTAACCTTTAAGTGAGGAGGAGGAGGAGGAGGAGGAGGAGGAGGAGGAGGAGGAAGAAGAAGAAGAAGAAGAAGAAGAAGAAGAAGAAGAAGAAGAAGAAGAAGAAGAAGAAGAAGAGTAGTAGTAGTAGTAGTAGTAGTGGTAGTAGTTTGGATTTGATATCCCGCTGTATCACTACCTGAAGGAGTCTCAAAGCGGCTAACATTCTCCTTTCCCTTCCTCCCCCACAACAAACACTCTGTGGAGTGAGTGGGGCTGAGGGACTTCAAAGAAGTGTGACTGGCCCAAGGTCACCCAGCAGCTGCATGTGGAGGAGCAGAGACGTGAACCCGGTTCACCAGATTATGAGACTACCGCTCTTAACCACTACGCCACACTGGCTCTCCTTTTTTCTTCAGACCGAGGGCCAAATTCCATCCTGGACCACCTTCCAGGGGCCACATAACAGTGGAGTGCAGAGAGAGAGGTAAAAATGGTTAGAGCAATGAATGTAACTTTTATCTTTGTATATAGACTGGTTTCTATATTCACACATTCCTGCGCCCCTCTCTATCCCCCATCCAGACAAACAAGGGTTCAAGACACACTCTGGCCAGGCTGAGGAAAGTGTGTGATCTGGGGAGAGTCCTAAAGGCCAGACAGAGAAGCAAAATGGCCACATTTGGCCCCCTAGACCTAAGGTCCCCCAGCCCTGCTTTAAAGCAAAAATAGCTAAGGGTCTAAATGATTGCTTTTCCTCCCACACAAATCTGTCTGGGTAATAAGATCATCCTCTTAGGCCTGTCTGCAAGTCTGCATGCCATCAGGAGAAAGGTGGGTGGTGACCAGAGAGAGAGTTGATTCAGTTGTGACATCCCATCTTTGGTGTGGAATTCCCTCCCCAGGAAGGTTTCCCTGGCACTAACTCTGTTTTATTTTTATACTCAAAGGAATGCCTATTTTTTTTAATGCCAAAGCCATTTAGATTTATCAGTCTGTAACAGGGTTTTTTACCTGGGAATTTAATCTGCCCTGCTGCGTTGAGGCATCATTTCTAACCCTATGTTGTTGTATTTTGTTATTATCCCATCTAGGCCACTCCTAAAGTTGTTTGAATGGACTTCTGCTTCAAAGGTTTCGAAAAAATATTACAACATAGTCACACAATCATGTCTAAGCAAAAACTTGTGATCATGTCTAAGCAAAAACTGGCTTGTAGTGTGATCTTAAACCACTGAGCCCCTTGGGTTTGCCGATCGGAAGGTCAGCTGCTCAAATCCCTGTGACAGGGTGAACTCCCGTTGCTCTGTCCCAGCTCCTGCCAACCTAGTAGTTTGAAAGCACACCAGTGCAAGTAGATAAATAGGTACCACTGGGGCAGAAAGGTAAATGGCATTTCCGTACGCTCTGGTCTCCGTCACGGTGTTCCGTTGCACCAGAAGCAGTTTAGTCATGCTGGCCGCATGACCCGGAAAGCTGTCTGTGGACCAATGCTGGCTACCTTGGCCTGAAAGCAATATGAGCCCCACAACCTCATAGTTGCCTTTGACTGGACTTAACTGTCCAGGGGTCCTTTACCTTTTTACCTTATTTGGTAATAGTAATAAATGTAGTGAAGTCTATTCATCCCCTACGCCAAGTCTACAAGCCTACACTGTCATTCAACACCCATCAGTGTTCTCCATCATCTCCCCAAAGGGAGAAGATATTTGACTGTAAACTTCTCAGGACAGGGACATTAGCATGTCCTGTGAAGTGTCATGTGCATTTCTATATGGCACTTGTTGATAATAATATACAGTCTACAACAATCTTCATTTTTCCCCATTAGACCTTTCCTTTTACACACACACACACACACACACACACACACACACACGCACACACACATTTAAGATATGAAATATTTTCCAACACATACCACATATATGAATAGGGGGATACAAATTTATTCCCCCTAATATTTGAGCTATGGTTTGTATTATATTAGGGAAATGTTCTTGCTGGGATACCCGAAACCACAGCTGGATTGCTTCTTACTTACGTTCATTACATTTCACACATTAGATGAAGAGTTAAAAGCACACCTACCTTAAAAAGTCTTAAAATATTAGCCACCATAATGGAAACTGAACTTGCAGCTGCACCTATAACCCCCGTTATCTTGTCCGGCTTTGTGAAAATAGGTGGGTCTCCATTAGCACACTTCACGTCGGACCCGTCTTTCTCTATCAAGGCTTGCACAAATGTTAAAGACTGCTCCAAAGCGTAGGTGTCCCTGGAGCAAGTGTCTAGTATCCGGACGCCTAAAGTGACATTGGCAAGGAGGTCAGGGTCCTTGTTGATCTGATCGATTGCATATAGCATTGCCTCGAGCCGATGGATCCCCTTTTCCTTCTTGAGCTCCCCACAAGGTACTCCTCTTTCCCCCTTTGCGTGGACAGGGAAAAGTCCCCCCAAGATGACATCTCCATCGAGTCGGATGGAGTGGGCATATTCCTGGCCGTGAGTTCCTCGCATCATCGGGAGCATCCAACACAATTTGGCTGCGAGTAGGAAGAAACAGTGGCCGGAGACTAGATGCTTGTCCTCGTATACCATTTTTCCGGAAGGTGTTGTTGCAATCCAAGACCCAGGTTCTTCTCTGGCTAGAGGTGAAGGTGGACGATTTGAAACTGCCCCTTCTGAAGGCTACCATCAGTGCCCAATGAATCAGAAGATAGGACCATGCAGTAGGTAGAAAAGGAGGACAGTAGGGTGGTAGTTGCTTCTCAACAAAAGTCCTCAAGAAGCCTTTCACAAAAGGAATCCATTGGGATGAACTTTTCCATGTGTTACCTTTGCTTGTGGAGTATTTTCAGCGATGGCAGACTGTCATTAGGGTAAAAGCATCCGATGCTGGGAGGAGATCAGCAATTCACATCCTTGGATGATGTCCTGAGATGGAGACACTCCTGAAATATCAGGGGGGAAATATAGAAAACTGCTTAGTTCAGCTATCTTAATTTTGCTATTACACTATTATCATTTTCTGGAACAGAGCTTATTGCTGAGGTTTTACCCTTCATTTCCTCTGAAGATATTAACTGGTTGCTCTTTGTCAATATACACACATTCCATTACTTGGAAACATTAGTTTCAGGGGGCAACTGAAGGGGTGGCTCAAACATCTCCTCTGCGGGAAGAATTTCAAGCACAGATGCACTTTTAGCTCACATGTCTCAGAGGGGAATGAAGGGAAATCTGCCGCTTCAGATGCTACCCAGTATTGTGGAAAGATGCACAACTCATTCACAAGTCTCTTTTTGGCACAAGTCTACGATGTCCGACACTACAATTCTATGATTCCATGATTACCCCTGAGAGAGCAAGGCAGCGATTACATTAGCAGAGCTGAAGCGACAGCAGAAGCTCAACCCAACAAGGTCTGAACCGACAGTTCCATTGCATTGCATTCTATTCTTTGCATTCTATTCCTTTGGGTTGCAGGTATATAAGCCTTGAAACACAGCGCTCATGCTGTTGAGATAATGCACATCCTTTATGTTTGCAAAACTGCATCAGCATAAGGGAATTTCTGCCCGATCATGTTCCTAAGGAAAAGACTGTATAATCTTATTGCTATTCTGCCGCATTGTCCTGTACTTTCATTCTTCTGCCTACATCTGTTTTTTGTGAGGCAAAAAAATGGCAAACATATCTATTTCCCAAAGCTTTCCCTGGCCTCTGACACCAGTGGAATGATGATTACTGGCTACTGTAATTGAATTCATAGTGAATTGTTTTTATTGTATATCTGATTGGGGGAGGTGTTGAAATGGTTTTGTATTTTTTGTTTTTTACTGCACACGCCCTTAGCATTATTTTAATGAGAAGTGATATATTATCAGTGATGTGATATTTATTATTAATGTGGGTTACAGAGCCAGTGTAGCATAATACAGTAGTTAAGAGTATCGGATGAGGACCTGGAAGAACAAAGTTCAAATTTCCACCCAGTCATAGAACTCATTGGGAGGCCTTGGGCTAGTCACTCAATCACAGCCTGACCTACCTCAAAGGGTTGCTGTGAGGATAAAGTAGGAATGAGGAGACTTGTGTACAGTGGTAGCTCAGGTTACATACGCTTCAGGTTACATACGTTTCAGGTTACACACTCTGCTAACCCAGAAATAGTGCTTCAGGTTTAGAACTTTGCTTCAGGATAAGAACAGTTTCAGGTTAAGAACAGTTTCCGGCGGTGTGGCAGCAGCAGGAGGCCCCATTAGCTAAAGTAGTGCTTCAGGTTAAGAACAGTTTCAGGTTAAGAACGGACCTCCGGAACGAATTAAGTACTTAACCTGAGGTACCACTGTATTCCACCTTGAGCTCCCTGGAGGAAAGATGGGAGGTATAAATGTAATAAATAAATAAATGAAAATTACCCCCCACAAAAAAAGAAGAAATGAATTTCACCAGCACTGCTCCACTGACCCAAGCTATTTCACTCATTCAATATTCCTGCTAGGAATTTGTAGAAACGGCGTAACTCCAGGACTTTCAACACTGCCATAAAAACAGTACTTGATCCTGTCCGTTTCTTGTCCTGCATGGCAGATTAGAGGATCAAGCGCCATAAAAGCTAAATCTTCCATCAGGTTTGGGTTTTATGCTCACAGCTGAAAACTAAAAGCTACTTTGGGGTGGCTGTAAAGAATTAACTGTATATCATATGAAATTGTATTTGTAGTATAAGTGGATTGGACAAATTCCTGGAGGATGAGGCTTTCAACAGCCATCACCTTATTTGTTCCATCTCCCCTGTCAGAGGCATTAAGCCTCCAGAGGCCATTTGCTGCAAATCACAGGGCCCACCTGACATCTTTGCTGGCCACTGTGAGGACATGATCCTGGTCTGGCTGGACTCATCTGCTGCGGCAGACTCATCTTTATGTCTACCTCAAGGGTTTGGGAAGGGGACTCACTGTGTAAAGAAACCATATTGAAACTGCAATATTACGGCTTCCCATGTGGATGGAAATGCAACATGGTTGACGGAAAATGGAAGCCATCTTGTATGGAGCATCTCCAGCCCCATCATCCAGCCCGGACACTGAGGTCTAGCGCCGAGGGCCTTCTGGCGGTTCCCTCGCTGTGAGAAGTGAGGTTACAGGGAACCAGGCAGAAGGCCTTCTCAGTAGTGGCACCTGCCCTGTGGAACACCCTCCCACCAGATGTCAAGGCAATAAACAACTATTTTACTTTTAAAAGACAACTGAAGGCAGCCCTATTTAGGGAAGTTTTAATGTCTGATGCTGTATTGTTTTTAATATTCAGTTGGAAGCCGCCCAGAGTGGTGGGGTATAAATATATATAAATATATACCCAGATGGGCGGGGTATAAATATATTATTAATTATTATTATTATTATTATTATTATTAAGTATATGGCTACTAATTATGTTACCTCTATAGGTGCTCTATAGTTCTTTGAGAGATGTCACTCTCCTCACTTTACAGATATAGAACTTAAGGTTGTCTTCTTCCACTGCCTTAATAAGATTGAGGTTTGACCAAACTGCAGGAGGCAGTGGAAGATAGGAGTGCCTGGAGTGCTCTGGTCCATGGGGTCAGAAAGAGTCAGACACAACTAAATGACTAAACAACAACAACTGTTTCCGGTGGGCGAGCAGCACAGACATATCCCATACCCTCCAATATTTCTCTGTTGAAAATAGGGAGATCCTATTCCACAGCAGCAACAACAACAACAACAAAACAACAGCTTCTTTATTATTTGTACCCGGCCCATCTGACTGGGTTGCCCCAGCCACTCTGGGCAGCTTCCAATATATATAGAAACATAATAAAACATTAAACATAAAAAGCTTCCCTATACAGAGCTGTCCTCAGACGGCTCAGGGGTTGGATAACTTCATGCCCTCCAATATTTCTCCGATGAAAATAGGGATGTCCTAAGGAAAGGCAGGATATTCTGGAATCAAATCAGAAACCATAAAGGCTTCTGTAAATCTAGGACTGTCTGGAAAATAGGGAACTTTGGAGGGTCTGCGATCCATCTTTCCCGTATCACTTCTCATGTTCTAGCACAGGCATGTCCAAAATCCATTTCGGGGGCCTAATCCAGCCCTCCAGTTGGTTTAATCTGGCCCTTGTGGCAGTCTATCTCCTGGGGTAAAAAAAACTCAACAACTTTAATCCTAAAAAAGCTCAATAACTTCATTCCTAAAAAAAGGCCAACAACTTTGGTCAGCCCTCAAGCATTTCTATTATTATAATTCAATCTTTATTATTTTAAAAAATATACATTTATACAACACTGTCTGGTTTTGTTTGTAACAAAAAAGAAAATGATGGCAACTGAAGCAAAGATACTTTGTATACCTCACAATACACATGACACTACAATTTATGAAAAAGGGGGGGAGGGGGGAAGGGGGGGAAAGAAAAAGAAAAAAATTAAGAAGAAAAAGTAGTTGAGGTTTTAAAAAAGACTTCCAAACATTCTCATTGTATGTTATCTGTTAAATGAACTTTTACCTCACAGTTACTTATTTCTTTTATTTTTTATCATATTTCTATGTAAATTGTCAATTACCTTTATATACTACAAGGCTCAGTCTAGGTCTGCCAGGAGATTACCCTTTACACCATGGTTCTTCAAATATTATTTAAATATTCTCCATTCCTTGTGAACTTTTTGTTTTGTTAGGCCTCTAACTCTTCCCGTCACCTTTGCTAGCTGCAAGTATTCTATCATTAATGTTTGCCAGTCTGCTATATTAGGTGTTTTAGTATTTTCCCAATTTCTTGCCACTAAAATTTTAGTGGCCCTCATGCGTGTTCACTTCATCAAATATAAAATATGGCCCTCTTTGAAAAAAGCTTGGGGGCCCCTGTTTATAGCATTGCTGCAGTGGCATGATAAGGCGCTGCGTGGAAGCAACTGCAAGGCCTCAACTAAGGAAGGTGAATAAACTGGACAATACAATGTTCTGGGATTTTAAAATTGGCCAGAACTTTATTGATTCCAGGTGTAGGTGGGATTCGGCTTAGACATTGGGTGTACAGTGGTACCTCGGGTTAAGAACTTTCTGGAGGTTTGCTCTTAACCTGAAACTGTTCTTACCCTGAGGTACCACTTTAGCTAATGGGGCCTCCCGCTGCTGCCATGATATTTCTGTTCTCATCCTGAAGTAAAGTTCTTAACCCGTGGTACTATTTCTGGGTCAGTGGAGTCTGTAACCTGAAGTGTCTATAACCTGTAGCGTCTGTAACCTAAGGTACCACTGTATATTCTTCTCAGCCTCCTGATGGAGGGCTGAGGTATGACAGGATCAAGCCCAGGATTAATGGGTTATCCGCAACATGCAAAGTTACCAATCAAGGGAATCTGTTGGCTAACTGGGGCTTCCTGAAATAGGCCACAAGATTGGGTAAGCAGTCCTTTTTGCACTTCTTATGAATCTGAGAACAATACCCAAATTTCAGAGTCAAAGCCCAGTTGATAGCCAAATCCAGGATGTAAACCTAAAGTATGAACCAAGCAAGCAAAATGTGATTTGACTCATTAGCAAAACACTGTGATTCCATGCCCCGGCCCCACAGTTTAACCACCCACATGACCTTTTCCCCAGGTTACTACCTCTCAGTGAATCCTGTTTGGGTTTCAAATATTCCACCAGTTAAAACTTATTAGGGCATAGACCTAACAGGAGAAGTATAAACGGATGAGTGTTTCAAAACCTGTGAAAATGAGTCAGGCTGAAATCTCCTGTGTTCACAGTAAAAATATCTCACTGTGATACCAAAATAAAGACTTGAAAATGAAACATAGAGAAGCAGTGTGAACGAGAGAGTGTACCTATTAGAAGTATCAGGGATCAGGGTTGTGTGAAGCACAAGGCTTTTTTAAAAAATATATATATATATTTTTAAGGATAGCACCATTCTCCCTCCTATTATTTGGCTTAGGTTAAGCCTCTGTGAGTCTAAGATTTACAGGACACCAGATACCATCAAACTGGCCTTCTTGGCACATCTCAAGGTATAAATCTGTACAGATTCTGTTCTATTCAGGTTCCTCGAGACGAGCGACTAGGACACTCTCTGCTCTTAGTTCCATATAAGTAAGTCTAAAGTAGCTTCAGTGGCTTAAATATATATCCATCTAGATTTATAGTTGTGTGACTCAGAAAGCAGAATTTGGCCCCGCTGATTATGAGTCACCCTTAACCTCAAAACACTGGACATCAGCTTTACATTTATTGGATAGTGTCTCCAGGTAGAAAAGACTCCTATAAAAACAGTATCTACAGTTAACAGTAATTCCCGGGTATTAGATTATTGCATATGCTGAGTCATTGGTTCCCATTATAAACAGGGGATATGCCTGCTTCAGAATTTTAACGCAGCTCTTGAAGAATGGCAAAAGTAGATCTTGCTATACACATCATTTAATGCACCTCATATTTAAATGTCAAAATCTGAAATTAAAGATGCAAGAGTATAGATGATGATGGTGATGCATGTTTTGGGGTGATGTACAACATTATGCCCCCCAAAAAACGGTGTGAAATCGTGTGAGATCACAATGTCCAAAATGCCTGCCAGGCTCTTGCGAGAAAAAAATGGGATGTCCTGGTTTTTCTGGGACTGTTGAAAGGTATGCAAGTATGCCCCAAGCAGCAAAATATGATGCGCAAATGAAAGCTCTTGTATTATTTTTTCACTGAATGAACTTAGAAGTGACTGGAAAGAGGAACTTGGAGGAAGCAGGTTATTTTTCTAGCACACTGAAAGCAAGACTCCTGTGACTTTGTGATCTCCCCTATTCTTTCAAGCACCCCCATTTTCTGTATGAATGTTAGAAACCAGGTGTAGGGCCCTGTATCGGCATGAGGAGTGTAAAAACCAGCAATCTGAAGGACCTCCTACACCCTTATGAATATTAGAGCCAGGCCTCAATATCAGCCTCAGAAGCCCTTGTTTGTAGGCCCTTCATCAGGATCAACGAGACTGGTAGGCATTTTACACAAAACCATCTCAGTGATGACCCCATACTTGCATACCCGTCGACAGTCCCAGAAAAACTGGGACATCTCGTTGTTGTTTTTCTCACAAGACCATGGCAGCCATTTTGGACATTGTGATCTCACACGATTTTGGGCAGTGTAATCTGTTTCCTGCTTGGCAGGGGGTTGGACTCGATGGCCCTTGTGGTCTCTTCCAACTCTATGATTCTATCATTCTATGATCTCGCACGATTTCACACCACTTTGTGGGGGGCATGATCTTGCACATCACCCCAAAACGTGCATTTTTGGGCCGAAAGCACTTTGAGGTGAATTGTGGGGTGAAATTGTGCAAAGATCACATGTCCAAAATGCTCTCATGAGGGAAAAGACTGGAAGATGGCGTCGCGGAGAATTGAGTCTCAGTTTCTGCCTTCAACATGGCGGAGGGTATGTTAACTTGTGAAACTCCCCTCTGAGGAAATGCACATTCAGCCCCTCCCTTACCGACGTTTAGATGAGCCTTGAAAACCATTTTGCCTTGCTCTGCTTTTCGTTAAAAGGCACTGTGCCGGTTCCTTTATTGTTTATACTCTTGTCCTCTCAGTTTTAAATGGTTTCAAATTGTTTTATTGGACTTGCTGTGCTGGGCTATGGAGTGGTTTTAGACTGCTGCCTTCGGGCACAAAGCAAACCCCAACTGGGCTATGGCGACGGCACCGCTGCTTCCACAGCCTCATCACTCACGCCAAGCCATGAAAAACAGGCTGCTCTGCTACTCCAGCTCCAGAGCTGGAAATGCAAGCAGGTCTCTATCCCACAAACACAACTTGCAGCTCACTGGGCCTGTTTAGGATGCAAACGTGCTGCTCCACCTCTGCAACACCCCATATTGGGGCTTTGAGCTGCTTCCACCAGTGAGGATGCTACCAATGGGAGCATCCATCCATCCGTATTTTCAGCAGGTAGAGTGGCGATCTCTGCAGGACCAGAGCCTGAATAGCAACAGAGCCCAGCACATGTGAACAGAGGGAGCTGGAGAACGAGCCTCTGCTTCTTGCAAACACCCTCCAACATGTGGTATGGTGGATCAGGGTTCCTGACTGCATAATCTTAATGAGTTTGATATTTATCTATATTCAAAGCTGTACATGCATGCTGTTGGGGGAGAGCTTTGGTCTTGAAAGCCAGCACAGCACAAACACACACACACACACACCTGTTGCTGCTTTGCTACAACTGATTCTTTGCAACGTTACCTTGATTGAATAGCTCCATAGGCTCCACATTTTTCTGAAAGATTACTCAGAAGTAAATGTCCTCAGCCCAGTATACCTGAAGGAACGTCTCCACCCACATCGTTCTACCCAGACACAGAGGTCCAGGGCTGAGGGCCTTCTGGCAGTTCCCTCACTGCGAGAAGCCAAGTTACAGGGAACCAGGCAGAGGGCCTTCTCGGTAATGGCGCCCGTCCTGTGGAACGCCCTCCCACCAGATGTCAAAGAGAACAACTACCACCAGACTTTTAGAAGACTTTTAGAAGGCAGCCCTGTTTAGGGAAGCTTTTAATGTTTGATGCATTACTGTATTTTAATATTTTGTTGGAAGCCACCCAGACTTGTTTTGTGGTGCAGTGGCTAAGAGCGGTAGTCTCGTAATCTGGTGAACCGGGTTCACTTCCCCGCTCCTCCACATGCAGCTGCTGGGTGACCTTGGGCTAGTCACACTTCTCTGAAGTCTCTCAGCCTCACTCACCTCACAGAGTGTTTGTTGTGGGGGAGGAAGGGAAAGGAGAATGTTAGCCGCTTTGAGACTCCTTCAGGTAGTGATAAAGCAGGATATCAAATCCAAACTCCTCTTCTTCTTCTCTGCAGTCAGTTTTATTTATTATTTCTCTATTCCACCTTAACATGGCTCTCCGTCTCCCCATATTTTTCCTCACAACAACCACCACCCTGCCAGGTAGGTTAGGCTGAGAGACTTGCGACTGGCCCAAGGCAACCTTGTGAGCTTGGCGGCCAAGTGAGGATTTGAACTGTGGTCTACCAGGGCCTCCTAGCCTGGCACTCTGTAACTACACTGGGGAAGTATAATAAGCTAATCTCAAGCAGCTATTTCAGGGATTCCATAATATGACATTGTTGTCATACAGCCAGGATGGCCATGTGATCAAAGCTTTTACTTATTTAATGACATAAGGGAGCTAAAGTAATTCAGAGGAATGTGATTTTCATTGCACTTGACTGTGACGTATTCCCAGAAACAATGTGTTGTAAGTAATTCATTTTCTGTTCTCCATACAGGTTTTCACCACCAGCAACAATGAATCACATGTCCCATCTTCAACAGCAGGCAGTGAACTAACTCTTTGATGTATGAGCATCAAAATGTGTATGTAGTACTTTATTCTGCTTGTGGGACTTCTTTATGCTTCCACACGCTATAAACGTAGGGACATTTATAGCGTGTGGAAGCATAAAGAAATCCCACAAGCAGAATAAAGTACTACATACACGTTTGATGCTTGTGCATCAAAGGGTTAGATCACTCTCCACTGCCAAAAACAAGGGGACATCTGATTCATTGCTGTTAATGGCTAAAACCTGTCTGGGAAATAGAAAATGAATTGCTTATAATGCATTATTTTTAGACTACGTCACAGTCCAATGCAATGAAAATTACATTGCACTGAATTACTTTTAGGCTCTTTATGTCATTGAATAAGTAAAAGCTTTCATTAGACTCCCTGGCTTATTCAAACCACATCACTTTTGCTCTATTGATTAATATTAAATATTACAGTAATACAAATGCAGTCGTCTGAACTCCTGCAGCTAACAGCGAAATAATTTCATAAACATTTGTTTTCATTGTTATCAATGCACTTTAGACAAATGAAAAAATATTGACCTGCTGTGCTATAAATCCAGACAGCCTCCTTTCATAGTCAGAATTCTTATTCAAAATAAAACCTCACTCCTGTAGCTATAAATCTGAATTAATCTAACTGTATTCCCAAGTTATCAGAGTTGTGTGGGTTGTTTTTTTTATGTATAGTTTCAGCCAGTGTCCACATATTAAATAAATACAGAAAGCATGCCTAGATTTGCATGTCACTTACTGAATGTGCATGATCAGAATACCTTGAGTCTACATAGTGGATCTAAATTACATTGTGTTGAATAAGCATGCAGATACACTAATGCATTTATCTTCAGCTGGTATGTTGTGACCTACAGGCAGGAAGTGTCACCTAGGCCACATTCACACTATACCTTTAAAGCTCTATGATATCCCTTTAAAAAGTCACGGTTCCTCCCTAAGAATTCTGGGAACTGTAGTTTGTTAAGGGTGCTGAGAGCTTAGGGAACTCCAAGAATTAATAGCTCTCCAAGAGGAAGCAGACTCTTCTGACAGCTCAACAGACTACAGCTCCCAGAATTCCTTGGGGGAAGAAGCTATGACTGTTTAAAGTGGTGCTTAAATTGTATGGTGCGGACATGGCCCAGGAGTGTGTTGAACCACTGGCAGACAAGCATTTTAAGTTTGTTTCAGAAAGGAGAAACAAAAGAGGAAGACTATATAAGTGGGAGGAGAAAAAACTCACAGAGAGATGTCCTAATCCAACAGAAGAGAGGAGCTCTTCCTACATAAGCAAGCTTCTGTATTAGGAACCACAAGCATAAACCAGACGCACATTCCGATGCACATGGGATCATGCATATAGCTGTGGTGTTTGTCTTGGTGCATGGCATTGCTTTCAATGAGATGTGGATTCAAATGCACGGAATCACTCTGGAGAAATCTACTCATGTGTAAATGCTGTTTTAGTAGCAATGGACAACCAGCCTAGGATATTTTAGCCGTTTGAGTGAAAGGTGGGCCTTTCCCCCAAACAGATTACAGACTGTTGCTCTAATGCTAGAAAAGCCATTGCTCTGTAGATGAACAAAGGAAGAAACTAAATGGTGTTCTGCTGGAAGGTAAGAAAGGGTGGCTTCTGCCAATCTTGCTCTCACTGGTTACTGTGGACTGCAGTCCTCATTGCAGTTCAACGTCTACAAGTTGTGCTTGGTGTCAGTTGGACTTAGGCGTGACTAGCAATGCGCAGGAATGGCCTCATCTTCCTATACGTGGCCAGAGTTAAGTTCATGCTCAGCATGCGATTCCATGTTGACAATAGAAAGAGTAGGGAGAAAGAAGAGGCTAATGGGACTAGTCATTATTCTTATTACAAGCTCATTACTTCTTACAGAAGTCGCCAGTGTCAGCTGTAGTGTACTTTATATTAATGAACTCTAAATAATTCATCGCAATGCTAGTTCCGTGCAAAGTACCGGGTTCATTTTGGTAAGAAGACTGCAGGGAGTTTTGTTTATAGCGACTGCACTCCGATGAATACAAATAGGGAGGGTTTGGCCCTTGCACAACTTGACTTGAGAAAACTCTGCACTCCCATATGAGGGCTGTTAAAGAGGATTTGTTTGCTCATGCCTGTATTACTTGATCCCCCTAGGATGCTGCAAATCAAGTCTCTCCTTTGCTGGAGTTCTTGAAGGAGAGGAGGGGCAGACATCTCTCAAGGATGCTGCAACTGCAGACCCTGCACTGAGCAGGGGTTGGACCAATGACGTCCGAGGTCCCTTCCAATTTGACAATTCTATTATTTATTAAAATTGTATACTGCCTTTCATTTGAAGATCACATGGCAGATCACAGTGTAAAAATACAGGATAAAAACACCCCAAAAAACCAACATAAAAAACCACAACAAACCATTAGCACCCTGGGACTGGGCAACCTGGGGGGGGGTGGATATGCTTAAGTGCCGCATATGCTTAAGACAGCCCTGTATGAGGTTGTGGCACTCACCTCGCTTTCAGGCCGAGGGAGCTGGCGTTTCTCCACAGACAGCTTTCTGGGTCATGTGGCCAGCATGACTAAACCACTTCTGGTGCAACGGAACACCGTGACAGAAACCAGAGCACACAGAAACGCTGTTTACCTTCCCGCCGCAGCGGTACCTATTTATCTACTTACACTGGTGTGCTTTCGAACTGCTAGGTTGGCAGGAGCTGCGACAGAGCAACAGGAGCTCACTCCATCATGGGGATTCAAACCACCAACCTTCTGATCAGCAAGCCCAAGAGGCTCAGTGGTTTAGACCACAGCACCACCCACTCTCATGGAGAGGGCACATGAAGAAGGGCCTCAGAGGATGATCACAGCATCTGGGTCAGTTCATATGAGGAGAGGCGGTCCTTGAGGTCTTATGGTCCTGAGCCATTTAAGGTTTTATAGGTGAAAAACAGCTCTTTGAATTGGGCCAGGAAACCAATGGGCAGCCTGTGGAGTTGGGTCAGAATCAATGTAATATGCTCAAACCACCTTGCCCCAGCGAGCAACCTGGCTGCCAAATTCTGCACCAGCTGAAGTTTCTGAACTGTCTTCAGAGGCAACCCCACGTATAATGCTTAAGCAACCAAACCCACCTTATCCAACTCCAAACAGATATGATTTCATATCTTTATTCTGTAAGGTACCTGGCACACTACTGATGCGAAATGAAAGTAAGGTGGAGACAAGAGTTACAAACCACTTCACACACATTATTTTTGATTCCATTTCAAAGCAAGGTCAAGCCTGTTTGGGCAACACAGTTCAGTGATCCATTTTGTTTCTATACAGAATACTGAAACTGGTCGTGTTCTGACAGCTGATCTCTACTGGTTAAAAAAAAATAGAATATCGGGGCATTAAAACAACACCACCACCACCATTGTATTGTCATTTTAAATGAGATGCATAGAAGAGGACATAAAATGTAAATGTTTTGTTTTAAGAATGCCATTGCCCAGCACATTCTTATTTTGCTATCTCTCAGGCAAAGAGATAATGGCTTAAATGAGGAAAACATATGTAAAAATACAACAAAATCTCAATGTATCAAATGATGCAAAGAGACACAAGATTTGTCCCAGCTTGGGAGACACTGTGTGTGTGTGTGTGTGTGTGTGCGTGCGTGTGTGTGCGTGTGTGTGTGTGTGTGTGTAAAGAAACCACGTGGGGAATACTAATAGTATTCAGAATAAGAAAATAATTCAGATTACAATTGTCCAGATGAACTGAGACTTAATTCTTAAATCACACTGATCTTCCTATACAAAGAGTTATAGAAAGCCCTCTAGAAATTGGGCTGATTGCATAGATGAGACATGAAAAATGTGAATAAACACACTTTGAGGTCTTGATTATAATGTGGTGATACAGGACTTTTTTCCTAAAGATCTTGTTATATTTTATGTAAACTGCTTAGCAATCTCAATTAAGCAGTATATAATTTTTATTAATTAAAAAACAAGTACAGCCGAGCATGGTGTGCTGGAATAAGCAAATCCTGAAAAAACGGTTTAGTGCTGACCAAAAGGGGTTTTTTTAAAAAAATTAAATGTTCTGGGTGATTCAAGTATTGCAGTTCAAAAACTTTATAAATACAGAATTGGAAGAAAAAACCTGCAATGTCTGTGTGTATTGGGGGCACAATTTTTAAAATACAAACTCTTTCCATTCCCCCTCCAGGCACATCCTGTCAACACATCGATATAGGTAGCTGAACACACTTTAGCTCAGAGCTCTAGTGCACAGAAAGTACTTCTCACAGACAACTTTTCTGCAACAGTCGCAACAGAAAGCCCCACAGAAATGCGGGCTGATGTGACTAACTTAGGCTGAAGGACAAATACGCCGGTCAATCATGGACACTTAGACAACAATCTACCCAAGCTCCTTAAATTAGTCCCCAAATACTGCTTGCTTCTGGGAGAGTATCATGGCAGTGGTAGCAGTGTTATCTGAGAGGATTCCAGTAACGCTACTCAGCCTGGATTTGTCGTCTAAATATACACAGCAAGTGGGAATGGTTGATTCCCCTTCTCCAAGCTCTGCAAAGACAGAGATGTGAATTATTCATCCTAACTACATAGTTCACCAATATTTTACCAGCTCTGTTGCTAAAAACTTGGTGAATGCCAAACGACATGTTATATGGGTGTCTTGATAGGTGTGAGAACTCCATATTTGATCAAAGCAACGCCACTAAACACAACATAAAAACATATTGTTGCATGCCACCCCAATTTCCAAGCGTTGCAAGATACCAGGGGTTCCAGGTGTGCTTACCCAGGGTCCGTGCTCTCTTTTGGGGGAAAGGCACAGTGGGGACTGTGGTATCTTTATGATGTATAAAGATATATACATATATACAACCTGACCCTAGGATGAAGGGGCTCCCAGCACTGACACTCCAAGAGGGTCTTGCTTCCCCCATAGCTGCAGCCCTGGATTCAAACAGACCTCAGCTTCCAGCCCACATGGCTTCTGTTGCTGCTACCCCTGTCCACGCTAAGCTCTTGGCTTTATCTGTAGGGCGAAGCCCCGTTCACTGGGCGTCTCGTGCAGAGTTCCTTTGATCTTTGGTTGTCCTAATGGTGCATTACCCCAGGCTAAATCACAGGAGCTTTTAACACATGCTGATTCCAGGTGGGTTAGAGATGTGTCTAGTACACAGCTTAATACACATGGGTCTAGCAATTTCCTGGTGTTAACTCCCCAAGCATTTATTAAATTCTGACACTTGCTCAATCCGGAGATCATAGTGGTCTGCCACCCACAAACATAACAAGAGCTCTGCTAGATCAGGCTAAAAGCCAGACTTATCCAGCACTTTGTTCTCCCAGTGACCAACCAGATGCCTTTGGAAAACATGCAAGAAGGAGATGAGTGCAACAGAGGATGAGGAGAGGATGCTTAAACTTTTCCACATATCTAAATTCCTTGGTCTAAATTGCTACCTGAGTGCTTTTATCCTGGCAGAGGGGGAAATAGAAGTGTCCCTTTTTCCTCCCTGTGGTACTGCCAACAACTCTTGAAGTGGGAAGGGGATTTTGATTAGGTAAATCATAGTACAGGGGAAAGGGTTGCTTTTGGGAGCAATGAGACACCCAGTGTCATGAAAAGCTGTTTGGGGGGGTGTTTCTAAGAAAGCTGTTCTGGACAAATGGTGGCAACAGGTTTTTGTGGACAGCAGTGGGTGTTGCTGAACGCTGCTGCTAACAGGCTGGAAAACTGTCAGCAGAAAGTGTGGGACACCTTCAGCAGTGAATGTAGCAAACCTTGCATCTCTTGGCTACATTAAGAATTGTGGCTGTTGCTACATCTAAGGAAAGTTAGTCCCTGTGATCTAATGCCTGAAATCAGCCAGGGTGTGTATTACAGGTACAGTTAACTTACTATTACCAATCTCTCCATCTCCTTTCTTCACACTGTGCTTATAACATCACCCCCCTTATCATCCCCCCCCCCAGAAATTACAGATCTCCAGACATTGCAGCCTTTCTTCCTAGGGAACATATTCCAGCCCCTTCTCAATAGTTTTGGCTGCCATTTACTGCCCTGTTTGAGGTGCCACATGGAAAAAGTATCCAGAGTAGTGTCCAGAAGAGACCCGTTTATTTCAGTGTCTCAGCTCTAAGCCTGACCAAGTCTGAGAATTCAACTGCCGGCTAATACAGTTTCATACCTCCGCACACACAACAATAAAAGGCAAATGATCAGCTGTTGGCAAGGTCCAGTCCTGGGACTAGCAGAAGGCGGGTCCCTTTATCTCACAACTTATCATTACAGGACCAGGTCTTCCTCAAAACCATCCTTCTTTATCAAGGCACATAACGATTTGCAAGGCCAAACTCTCCCTCACTCAGCAAACTCTTTATAACTTTCCCCCAAAATGAGTAAACATGAGGAGATGCTTCCTAATGGCAAGAGTTATGTGATAGCAGGAAAGACTGACTTGGGAGGTGGTGGGCTCTGTTTTGCTGGAGATAATGAAGGAGAGAGGTTAGACAGCGGTAGTTCAGGGTTTGAGTAGTTGTATCCTGTATTTTAGATCCAGCACTGGGCTGGGAGCAAGACTAAATAGATGTGCTTCTCCCAAGTTCGTGGTCCTAATCAAAAACCTGGCACCATGCTGACAGCTGAGAGTGTGATCTGGGAAGCCCCCAGTTCACATATCAGCTGCCATCCATTTAGTGGGTGACTGGAGGCAAATCATGGTCTCTAAGCCCCCGCTGACAATGCATTGAGAATTTAACTATCCTACATAATTCTTGTAAGGAATGCTAAAAGCAGTGTAAATGCTAACAGCCATTCTTACCAGCATCAGTTCTAGAACATGTTTTCCATTGGGGGGGGGACCTCTTAAAATGCTTCCACAGTATTTCAAATAAGCCTGTTCCAACACTATCTGGGAAAATCAGCTCCTCACTGAACACAGCTGCATTCTCTTTTTAAAATAGTCTGCACTGATCCTCCGCCCCTCTGGTTTTTGTTAAATTAAAGACAGCCACATTCTGATGCCAGGAAAGGGGAGAAATCTTCCCAACGAGTTGAGAAACTGGGGTACAGAGAGAGAGAGCTACAATGCTCCTCTCTGTGCTTCACTGATCCTTCAACTGCAAAATCTTCCCATCCCCGGTCTCCTTTGTGAAATGCAAGCAGACTTTCCAAATCAGCCTGGAGGAGGCATTGCTCTGGCCAACAGATTGCTGCAGCTCCAGTTTATCGGAAGTTCCTGTTCTGCATCAGTGACCCAAAATACTCCGATCGGAAGAGTGGAGAACAAACGTGAAAAACAGAGGAGGAGTTTCCTCATGCTGGCTGTCATAAATGCATTTGTCGGAGGACCGTGAAAGAGGGGGAATGGAACAGGACACATATCTCATCTCAGGAGGCTGGGCCTCCTTTCACCTAACGCACTGGAGATGCTGGAGGTCTGTTCGTCCAAAAGTGAACATTAATGCCCTAATGCTGCCAAGGTCACTGTCTGATCAGGCTACTGCCTGTCTGGCTGCCAATTTCACCCAGGAAAAGCTGCCAAAGAGCAGCTTTCGCTGGCTCTGCCAACTCTCCATACATTTGGCTGAATCAAACATTGCCTGCCATTGTATTCCAGCTCCCCTTCCTCTCACCTCTCAGAGTCAGTTTCATCCCAAACCATCGGCCACACTTTCATTCCCAGCACTTATACTTATCTTCCATTCATATTTGCAGTGCATTCTAACAGTAGCCGTTCGTTGCAGGGGATCAAGGTAAGTTTCCCTGACATCTAAGGGGTGTCCTTCCAAGCAAACAGCTTTAAGACTGGGAGGCCCAGAAGTTCAATCAGCATGCAGGATTTACCACTTTTTTCCATTAAAAAAATCACACAAAAACCTGCTGCTACCTGGATAGTAAATGCACTCAGGCGGGGGCCCTCTGTTGATGGCTGAGTTCTGTTTGGCTTTTTTACTTGTCCCCACACAATTTCCTTCTGCACCAAAGGAATTTCAGCCCTAATTGGAAGACTGCCAAGGGGAGGTGGAGTATTTTGCCGCCAAAGGGTGAGCAGCAACCCTTCCGCTATCTCTCATTGCAGTCCAGTCTTTTGTAGATTTTGAAATGATAGAATGAAATGGCTTCATTCGTTCTCTTAAAAAAGCAGGTTCACAAGGCATGTAGCGTTTGAGTCTTCCCAAATGTCCTGTGTGTGCATATGTGCTCAGATGCAACTGCCACAGCCCTGTCTCCTTAAAAAGAAAGGAAGAACTGCAATTGCTTCCCTCTGCATAGAAATCCCTCTGTGGAAATGTAACATCCTTTTTTAGTGAGGAATTTCAACCCCCGAGCTTGCTTGTAATGGCAAATGTCAGTTTGCCGGCTTGGCCTTACCGCTCTCCTAAATCCATAATTGCTCTTGATAGTTTGAAATGGTTATTGGGGGCATGTGTTTTCAATGTGATCCATTTACCCACTTGTCTTTAAAATACCTGCCTTAAAAAAACAAAAAAGGACAGATTAGACATCTCCAAAAGAGATGAGATTCCATTAGCAGACATCTCATATTCTTTTCTATAAATAGCTTTTTTCTTTCTTTCTTTTTTGGAGAGACATCAAGAGAGCTTCCTCTTTCCCCCCTCCTCTGAAATACAAGTCTGGGGAATCAATTGGTGAGGGCTCTCAGGGGCTTCTGTCATGTCCTGCACAATCTGACAGCTAGGATACCCCCCCCCCCCGCCAGCTTACAATTTACACGAAGAGGCACACGGGTCAATCCTGAGCGATTTTACCAGCTTGAACAAGCCTCAAGGGACCTCTCTCTCTCTCTCCCCCCCCCCCTCTCCACAGTAGGGTGGGCTTGCTGATCTCCAAGAGCCTTAAAAGCTCCACTTCCTTCCTCCGGGCGACGGTGAGGTGGGGGGGGGTGGAGGTTCAAGGAGGAAGTGGATCAAGCTGCTTAAATTTAAATCCTGAGATCAGAGGAAGAAATCGCGCTGGGAGGACTTTCGCCAAGCTCCGCTTTGCATAGCTTTCAAAGGAAAGTTCGGGGGCAGCCCCCAAGTGCTCCCGCGCCCCCTAGGAATGGTTCATAACTCCGGATTAAACCCAGGGGAACAGGCGCGTTTAAAAAAGCAAATAAAAAAAAAAGTCTTCAGGACTGAAAGCCATATGCAATTTTTTTAAAAAAATCAGCAAATGGTGGTGAGGAGCCATAAATAAAAAGGGGGTCGAAACTGGGTTGTAAGCTCTGTGTGTGTGTTCGGATTTCATCCTTGCACCAGGCACAAGACGCCTGTTTGATCACTGCCCCTTCACGTTGCCAATTCCTTCCCCAGCTCCCCATCAGGTGTCTTTCCAGATCCGAAAGCTCCACCAAGTGCTACAGAAACAAACCCCGACAGCTCCTCTGGCGAGCAAGTCGGATTTCTCTCAACACCCCCCACCCAAAAAAACCCCACACAACTTGCATTCACGCATCACTCTTCTTCCTGCCCTTCCTGGATTGCACCCCCCCCCCCATTTCCCTTGATACCATTCCTCTCATCCTCCCCTCCCACATACACACTGCATTCAGCCTAATAAATAATAATAATAATAATAATAATAATAGTAATAATAAGCTACCTCGATTCCCCCAATCGCTCGGCAAGACTTGCAGCTCCATCGCGCGGGGAGCGGCGGGGGTCAGTGGTGGAATTAATAGGCGGCGGCGGCGGCGCCCGGGTAGGGAGAGAGGATTAGGTAATTTCAGCCCACCAACCTCTCTCTCCAAGCGACTCCCCGCCCCCTCGGCCCGCTCCCCGCCCCCCGCGGGAGATCCGGCGATCCCGGCAGGGCTGCAAAGCGCCGGGGCAGCGGTGCCAGCCTCCTCCATCGCCGCGCCCTCGAACTTCTCGGGAAGGAGCCGGAGGGAGACTCCGGGGCGCCTCGGCCCCGGGTGGCTTGTGGCAGAGCGATCAAAGCAGCCGGGGATCCAGTCCCCTGGCTCCCAACTCCGGGTCAACTTGATGCATGCGCTCCCGTCGCGAAGTTGCAGACGGGGTAGGGTGCGGGGTCCCGGCTCGCTCACTCACCCGGGCTGGAGAGGAGCCCTCGGGGCGCCTTCTTGCGGCTCCATTTGCGTGCACGTTGCCTGGCTTTTCCGAGGAGGGGGAAGCAAAAGCAAGCGAGCGAGCGAGGAGCTGCACTTGTAGCTGTTCTTGGTGCTGAAAGAAAGGAGGAGGCAGCGATTCCCGAGCCTCTTACATGTGAATCACAAAATACTCCCACTGGCAGCAGCTATTGGTCTGTCTCTCAACTCCCCTCCTAATCCACCTCTTATCAGACGTTCAGCCTGGCCACGGGCAAGAGGTGGCGGCGGGGAGATAGTCGGGGAAGCTCCGTCGCTCTCGCAACACCCCCACCTCCCCCACCGCAGCCCAGCCCAATCCCGGCCAATTCTGCTCCCCGCCTCTTCTCTCTCTCGCACACACACACTCGGGGGGTAGTTTTCGAGCGCCCAAACCGAAGTCACTCCTGAAATGCCGCAGCCTTCCCAACACAACGGAAAGCTCCCAGAGCCGGTTGCATCGGAGAATCCTTCCTTTTTCTTCCGCGCTCTCTCCGCCCCCAATTTTTTTTTTTTAATGTGGATCGGAAAGATCACAGCAGGATCTAGTCTCTCCCCCCCGCCCCCTTTCCCCTGCAAAGCTTTCCTGCGCACACGCTTTCTCTCTCCCGACCCCCCCCCTGCCGACCCCCCCCCCCCTTAATCTGGCACCACAAACGCGCAGGACGAGAACTGTTTCCACCAGGTTTTATTGGAAAGGAAGAGCCAGTTTAGGGCTCGGTTGCGGAGGTGGGGGCTAATCAGGAATGTGTGGGTATGAACTGCGGCTTCTCTTGAATGAAGGCGAGACAGTCAAGGGAAGCGGGGCGGGAGGAGCAAGCGAGCCTCCCTTTCCCCGAGTTGTCTGTCTATGTGTGAGCGCGCGCGCGAGTGCACTCATTAAGCGACGCGCGTCGCTAGCGCTCCAGGCGTCACGCCGCGCCCAGGTCTTAAGCAGCCCCTTCTAGAACTCGCTCGGGGCTCTTCCGCCGGGGGAAGCCCGACGGCGGACGCAGGCTGCCCATCAAACTTTGCAAGGCCTCCTCTTCGCTGCCTGGAGTTGCCTCCGGCTGGCTGTCCAAGCCCAACCGTCCGAGGAAGGGGCGCTAGTCTCCCAACGCCGCGCGTCGGAGCCTTCTGCTCCGATGGCGCCCCCTCTCGTCGGAGGAAAGCCGCCGGGTCGCCTCTTCCTCCTGAATCGGATGTTTCCCTCTCTGATCTCTCCGGAAAGCGGCTCTGGAGGGAATCCGCCGCCGCGTCCGTTTCCCATGGTTCCCGATGCGCTGCGCTTCCCTCGCCCCCTTTTTTGGGTGCATTGCTGCCTTGGTGAACAGGTTCCATCTGCAGGCATCTGCTTGCAACTGCAGGCTCGCCCAGGTTGCCCGGGCAGGATTTTTCCCCCGCACCACTCTCTCGCTTCGGGTGACAGGATGAGTCACCGACGACGTCGCCCTGTCGCAACTAGAGCGGCGACGCAAGCGGGAGGGAGCGAGAGAAGACGGAGAGGGCGAAGGAGGCGCCCTGAGTTGGAGACTGGAGGGGAAAGGAGAAGGACGCGGCAGGTGCGGCGAGGTAGGAAGGAGCGTGGCCGGAGTCTGGACCGTCCAGGGTTACGGGGACCTCGCGGAACAGCTGGAGAGGGGAGTCCAGAACCTGCCACTCGCAGCTTTTATTACGCGGGGCAGCGATCAATCGGTTGGGCGAATTGATTTTAAAGCTGTGGATTAAAAGTCCCTCCTCCCCTCACGTCGCTCAGTGATTATTTTTTGCACAAATGCTTGCCAAACCCACAAGTTTACAGCAGCCACCTTCAAAGAGGCATTCCTCGCACCTCCGCCCCGAATTCCTCTGGTAAGAAGCTACCTTCTGGGGCTCATCCTCGGAAAACAGAGAAAGGTTCTCCCCACCCCACCCCCCAAAGAACTATTGTTTTGTTTTTAGCTGCGCGTTTCTGCAGATTTGGGCTGGGTAGCCACTCGATACTTTTCCAGAATCAATGGAGACCGCGTTGTCGATACATGATCTACAATCAGCGTTTCCTGAAGTTAGGTCGCCAGCCGTTTTGGGGACTCCAACTCCCATCATCCCTAGCCAGCAGGACCAGTAACCAGGGACGGTGGGAGTTGTAGTCCCAATTAGCTGGAGACCCCAAGTTTGGAAAACACTGGTTTTTCCAAATCTACTGTACATATGATTTGCCCCTGAAAAGTGCCGCTTGTGAAAGTGGTTTCGCTCTGAAGATAAAAGCTTATCGCGGGTCGATTCTGCATGGCCCCGCAGTGTGTTCATTTGAAAACTGCTGAAAACTCAGGACCAAACCTGATTTCAAACTCACGTCAGATCAGACAAAAACCCACTCTTGACTCCCCCCTTCTGCCGCTAAGTTATGTTCATGTTAGCAACCGAATTTAGAAGTGGGCAGGCAGAGAGAAGCCTTTTCGCTGCTGCTATTGTTAAACAATTGGGGGGGGGGGTGTCAGTCAGCTGTTAAACAATTCTTGCTGATCCCTCAGAAGTCTGCCAAGAGATCTATCTGCACCTACTATAGTATACACAAATTTAATATACTGTGGTCACCTCTACAGCATACATGTAGAGCACATGCCTTTCCCGCAAAGTATTCTGGAAACAGTAGTTTACCTCTGATGGGACTACAGTTCCCAGCACTATGGTTCCCATGGTTTTGTTGGGTTTTTTTTTGTTTGTTTTTTTTTTGAGGAAGCCATGTGCTGTAAATGTGACCTTTGGCTGACAGCCAGCACAGCAAATGAGATAGCAAGAAATGAGGGGTACTACTATCCCTTGGTGTCACGCACTCTCTGCATACACTCTCTGCATTTATTCAAGTGCCAACTTGAATAAATTAAGGGGAGCAGATAAGCTCCACCCACATAATCACATGGTGCAGCACACAGACATCATCAATGGCAATGTCCATCAACTTGAGGAGGTGGCCCCTTCAAATATTTTATTGGGGGGAGCAAAGGGACCTCAGCCCGTAGGAGCTGGCTCCTATGACTGCATGGCTGTGTTGAGCATAAACTCATAGCATGGCCTTGGGTATTTAAGACAGTAAGATACTTGATTACCAGTTTGGGTAGCCCTAGATTTGTTGGAAAATGGGGCTCTTACATTATAATGTTAAAAAAGGGGTTAGCATTTAATTGCTAACATGAAGAAACCCTCTACTACACATGCACAGATGAACAGAAAGGGCCACGGCACCCTGGGGGTAAATGCCCTAAAAATCTGGGATTCTGGATCGCAGTCTTCCCCATTCATGTCTAGTTCTCCCATCAGTTACCTTGTTAATCTTGCACAGCCATGGCTTGCTCTATGCAAGCAGAGGTGCAGTATCAACCTTCAATGGGTCCCTCAAGCCCGCCATTCTTATTACAGCCCATTTTATAACAATCATGAGATCATTTACAAGAGCACACTGCACATTCCAAAAGTGTACTCTGCATCTAGCTTGATGATGATGCCCTAATTAAGCACCTTTCCCATAAACCAGTTTTACAGGCCGAGATGTGCTTCACTCAGTTTTGAAATGGAATTAGAGGCAACATGGGACGCCTTGATTGTGCTAGGAAATTCCAACTGGTTGGAATGGCCTGATGCACCAGTCATGTCCACATCTGGCCTACTGTGAAACTTGCCACCACAAGGAGAGGGCTTAGTCTTAAAGGTAAAGGTAAAGGTACCCCTGACCATTAGGTCCAGCCGTGACCGACTCTGGGGTTGCGACACTCATCTCACTTTATTGGCTGAGGGAGCCAGCGTACAGCTTCCGGGTCCTGTGGCCAGCATGACTAAGCCACTTCTGGTGAACCAGAGCAGCGCACGGAAACGTCGTTTACCTGCCGGAGCGGTACCTATTTATCTACTTGCACTTTGATGTGCTTTCAAACTGCTAGGTTGGCAGGAGCAGGGTCCGAGCAACAGGAGCTCACCCCATCACGGGGATTCGAACCGCCGACCTTCTGATCAGCATGTCCTAGGCTCTGTGGTTTAACCCACAGCACCATCCGGATGTCTTTAAATGTGATTAGACAAATGTTTGGAAGACAGATCTATCAGTGGACAGGAGGCAAGAGAGCTAATTGGGGCAGACACACTTGGAATACCAGTTGATGGTAGAAGGGGACAAGCAACAGCGGAGGAACCTTTATCTGTTTTATTCTTTGTTTACCTCATCTTTTTTCCAAGGAGCTCAAAGTGGCATAAATTTATCTTCTCCCCTCATTTTAATCCTCACAGCATCCCTGTGAGGTGAGGGTGAGGGTGAGAGAGGGACGGAGGGAGAGAGAGAGCGAGAGAGAGAGAGACTGGCTAAAGTTCCCTCAGGAGGCTTCAGGAATAACTGGTGGAGATTGGAACTTGGGTCTCTCCAGGTCTAGTCAAACACTCTGTCCCTGTTGCCTTTATGTCCTGCTGTGGACTAACCACAGCAATTCAAAGTGCTGGTTTTGACCTATAAAGCCTTAAATGGCTCAGAACCACATTACCTCAAGGACCACCTTTCTCCATATGAACTGACCTGGACTCTCTGAGGCCCTTCTTCATGCGCCTCTTCCACGAGAGGCCCAAAATTTGGCAACACAAGAACCGGCCTTTTCTTTGCAGTGGCTCCGTTTGTGGAATGCTCTCACAAGAGAGGTTTGACTGGCGTCTTCATCCTACACCTTTAGGCACCAGGCGAAAACATTCTTCCACAACCAGACATTTAGGGGATTAACATCTGATACCCTATTAAACGTGTCGTTGGGTGGGGGGAATAGCTAGGGCATCGCAGTCAGATGGGCAGGGCACAAGTAATTTTTATTATTATTGAGGGGGGTTCTTTTTATTATGGTTTTTATCTTGTATTTTTATGTTGTGAACCGCCCTGAAATCAGCGGGTGAAAGGCACTATACAAATTTAATAAATGAAAATAATAAATAAATCACCAGTTCTGGATGGCCACGGGTGCAAACAGAATGCTGAATCAAAATGCCCCCATATACAGCAGGGCTTTTTTCTTATTGCTTTTGTCTCCTGACAATTTTTCAAGTTCCAAACAGCAGCAGGGCAAAAGACATGCGTGTGTATATGCTTTACCTTCACAGCACCTTCATCTTTCTTTTCTTTCAGTGACCTCTATCCTTTTGTTTTGCTGCGTATCATTTTATAGTCTGCTATTTCCCCCCAAATTTTCCTGCCTTTAGGCAGTTCTTTCCACCTTGATCCACCTGACAAGAAACCTCTGGACCTGCCAAGGAACCCTTGAATGCTGTGAAGGATTCTGGGAAGTGCACTCTCAGGATCTGTTGGGTCTTGACATTGCACTTGGCATTGCTACCCCGCAGAGCAGTAAGGATACAATACGATACTCTTTATTGTCATTGTCCCATGCAGAACAACGAAACTGAAAATCTACATCAGACATTCAGAAACCAACAAGCCTGCTATCCCAGCTATCCCAGCCTGGTTAGCCCCCTAAAAACTCTGATACCCCATAATTAAATACAATATACTCCCAATGAGACTACTTTACACTGCATTTAAAACCAAAATCGCATTTGAATAGAAACTGTTTCTCAGACGGCTAATCCTAGTCTTTATAACCCTGTACCTTCTTCCAGAAGGCAAAAGCTGAAAGAGATCATTTCCGGGGTGTGCACTATCCTGCACTATCTCTGCAGCTTTCTTATGACATCTGGAAGCGTAGATTTGATCCAAGGTGGGAAGAGTGCACCCAACTGTTCTCTCCACAGTCTTTACAACCCTGGACAGCATTGGTTTTCCCCTGACCGTGCAGCTCCCAAACCACACACAGAGACCATAAGTTAATACACTCTCAACAGTACAATGGTAAAATGCCACCAACAGGTCCTTTGAGAGATTATTTTTCCAGAAGATGGAATGCCAGGGATCTGTGACGGCATCTGCGTAGTCAATGACATCAAAGCTCCAGGCACAGATAAGCAGCTGAAGGATACAGGGCACAGACATTTCAAAGTGGCATCTGACCACATCTCCAGCATTGTTTTATCATTGCCAAAGCCACATCAGGTCTCAACTTAAATACAACTTGAAGTATCTCTTTGACGCAACAATGAGGACATTAAGCATATGTTCCACCATGTGCTTCAAATCCGTAAGAAGGACCCACTCCAGAGTGCAACATGATGGCTAAAAGAAGCTGGATTTAGAGCAAAAGGCATACGTTAGTAATGGATCTGAAATCATGGTAGCTTTACTACTACTAATAATATAATAATAAATTTTATTTATACCCCGCCCTCCCCAACCAAGGCCGGGCTCAGGGCGGCTAACAAGCAATAATAAAAACAAGTGGAATGAATACAACTTAAAAACAAGATTAAAATACAACATTAAAACATTAAAATGCAGCCTCATCACAGAAGGAGAAAGGAAAAAGAAAAAAGAAAAAAGAAAGAGGGGGTTGTTATGAATTGCCCCGGTCACTCTAGGAAGCTTCCAACAAATTAAAACATCAAACATTTAAAACTTCCCTATACAAGGCTGCCTTCAGATGACTTCTAAATGTCAGAAAGTTGCTTATTTCCTTCACATCTGACAGGAGGGCGTGACTATAAAGAAGGCCCTCTGCCTGGTTCCCTGTAACCTCACTTATTGCAATCAGGGAACTGCCAGAAGGCCCTCGGAGCTGGATCTCAACGTTTGGGCTCAATGATGGGGCTGGAGATGCTCCTTTAGAATTATCTATAATTTAGAATTGTCTATAATAATAAAAGGCTTGTATACTAGTGGCCAAAATTGTGGAAACCTTTTGCGAAAAGTGTATTTCCGAGGTTTGATGGCTTATAACACCTGATTGGTTCTCTGAACACTCATGCTCATTGGCTACATTCAAATGAAGGAAACCTACTGCATATCAACCTAAGCAAGTTTTGCTTCCTTTTTCCTGGCTATAACTTTTGATGGAATACAGTGGTACCTCGGGTTACAGACGCTTCAGGTTACAGACTCCGCTAACCAAGAAATAGTACCTCGGGTTAAGAACTTTGCTTCAGGATGAGAACAGAAATAATGCTCCTGCAGCGCAGCGGCAGTGGGAAGCCCCATTAGGTAAAGTGGTACCTCAGGTTAAGAACAGTTTCAGGTTAAGAACAGACCTCCAGAATGAATTAAGTTCTTAACCCGAGGTACCACTGTACAGATAACTGAACAAACATTGTTGTATTACATTCTTCATTACATTATCTTTCCATTGATATATAATTTTATGGTATTACTCCAAAAACAGTAGTGTTATGAGCCACCAAACATCAGAAATACACTTTCCCCAAAAGGTTTCCACAATTTTGGCCACTAGTGTATATCACAATTTCATTAAAAAAATCAGTAGTTTACAACTAAACACACACAATAAAAACCTTTTAAAGAATTATACAAGATGTTTTCTTGGCTGTCCGCCTAAACCTGGGGACATAGAAAGGTTTTCAGTAAAGGATTAAAGCTGAATCTCTATTGGAAAAGCATTCCACAGGCCTGGGTCGATAAAACTAAAAGTTCAATTTTGTGTTGACGTCAGATGAGCTTCACTAACTCCAGGGATGACCACTGATGCCCCTATAGATCTCAGTGATCAAGCTGGGATATAAGGGTTCAGGCAGTCCATAAGGTACTCGAGATCAAAATTGTCTGGGGCCTTACACATTAATGCAAGGACTTTGAACCTGACACAGTAATAGACAGGCAGCCACTGCAGATGTTTTAACATTGGTGTCAAATGTTGCCTGCCACCTGCAATCTGACCACCACATTTGGCACCAGTTGCAGATCATGGACCAGGCCCAAGGGCAGCCCCACGTAGAGCGTCTTACAGTAACCAAGCCTAGAGGTTACCAATACATGGACTACAGTGGTCAGACTAACGTAAAAGGTAAAGGACCCCTGGACGGTTAAGTCCAGTCAAAGACGACTATGGGTTTGCAGCGCTCATCTTGCTTCTCAGGCCAAGGGAGCTGGCATTTGTCCGCAGACAGCTTTCCGCGTCATGTGGCCAGCATGACTAAACCACTTCTGGCACAACAGAAGACTGTGACGGAAACCAGAGCGCACGGAAAGGCTGTTTACCTTCCCGCCGCCGCAGTACCTATTTATCTACTTGCACTGGTGTGCTTTCGGACTGCTAGGTTGGTAGGAGCTGGGACAGAGCAAGGGGAGCGCACCCGTCGCATGGCTTCGAACCGCTGACCTTCTGATCAGCAAGCCCAAGAAGCTCAGCGGTTTAGACCACAGCACCACCCGTGTCTGGTCAGACTATAGCTAGTGAAATAACCATAGCTAGTGAGCCAGACAAAGCTGGTAAAAGACAGAAGATAATAATAATATGTAGAAAAAAAACAGGCAGGCTATGATAAATGGCACTGGCAGACTGAGGGCATTTCCAAGCCACTCGAGTCTCGTGCCTGGTATTAGGGTTAATGAGTCTTGCCTTATTGTAGCTCACTCTTGTAGCCTAATGACTAGCAATCATAGATGGTGTAATTAGATCAGGTTTTATTCCAGAGATTTATTGAAGAGGCAGAAAAATTCTTATGCAATTGCAGAATTTATGATTATTAACTGCCACCTCATCTGTCATCGTAATGGGATGCTAGCAAAATAATAATACTAATAAAAATTCCTCTGTTTTCTGTCTGATAACCGAGATAAATCCTATTGTAGGAGACTTCTTACAAGCCTTCCCCCCCCCCCCCAGCAGAGCAAATGTTAATATCTGAGGCAAGATACACCCACAAAAATCTTTGGTTTTGCTGCTCACTGACATGCTAACCATTTTCCTGTCCTCACACCCAGAAGAGGAGGAGTGGGATATTGGGGGGGGGGGGGGGAGAGAGAGAGAGAGAGACTCCAAAGAATTAGACTTAGTTCTTCAGGGCCAGGAGATTCAATTTTTCTGCACATAATTCAATATCCTCTTAATGCTTTTGTTCCTTGTGTAAGTTCAAAGACGTATTTTGACATGGTTGTGCAATTCAAATTCTTTTCCTTTTCCTGAGTTGCGGTCAAAACCAATCCCTAAAGTGCCTATTCCCATTGAATTTACATGGCTTCCTCTAACTGTTTGAGGAGGGGGGTTCACAGGAGCTCGGCTATGCAGTAATTCCAAAGAAAGATGCCCCAAACCATCAAAGTGATCAGGTCTAAGCATTTGTTAAGGAAGGGTACAAACTTACAGCAAAGGTCTGACAGCTTCTTCCTTGCCCTGGGCTCACAGCATTCCATGGGACAGACTCCGTGGGAAGGAGATGGCTTTTCCACACCCAAGCAAAGATGCAATCTTTTTAGGCCCAGTTGGCTCCTATTAACTATTGCCTGAGATCCCTTGGGAACCCAGATGGCTGGTATTAACCATTGCCTGTCCCTCTAGCTATGCCTGGGGCCTGTAGATACATCAAGGCATGTGAAACACAAATGAGCTCAGCACTACAGCTGCAGGGGTCATCGTGGAAGCCCTGCTGCAAATAGGGCTTCCAGACCAGCTCGCCTTTAGGGTCAACGCACATAGGAAGCTGCCTTATACTGACCCAAGCTATCAGTCCATCACATTTGGTACTGTCTACACCTGCCTTCTTCAGTCTGGTGCTGTGCTGGTCCCAGGGGGGTTACCGTGAGGCGTGGTCAAAGTCTGGTCCTGGGTCGAGGGTCTGGAGACTGTCCACCAAGGGGGAAGTGGGGTCCAAAGCATGAAGCCGGGCATGGTCGGGAACTCCAGAAAACACAGGTCTGGGTGCTGGCAGAAACAGGTTTCCAATGTCGTTGCTCCCGCAACCTGGGACCGGGCTGACTGGCCTTTATCTTCTCTGAGGCCAGGGGCGGTCCCGGCCCACAGGTGACCCGCCTCTCCTGGCCTTAAGGCGAGCACTCCTCCTGAGAGAACCCAGTTCCCTCCGCCTCTCTGCCCTGAGCCTCTGCAGCTCAGGAGAGGCTGGAGGGTTACTGGACCCAGGGGGAGGCTCACCTTCCCCTGACAGGGCTGGGAGAGGCGCACCTGTAGGCAATGGGGCCTCAATCACCTCCGGAGCCAGAGTGGATTCATCTGGTGTCTGCTCCTGAGGATCTGGCACAGGTGCAGGCACTTCAGACTCAAGGCCCTGCCCCGGCTCAGCCGGCCCTGGAGGTGGGGACTCCTGTGCAGGCTGGGATTCCTCCAGTTCAGCCTCCGAATCAGATTCCCAGGCCATCACAGGTACCTTCTAGAGCAGTGTTTCCCAAACTTGGGCCTCCAGCTGTTTTTGGACTCCCATCATCCCTAAGCTAGCAGGACCAGTAGTCAGGGGTGATGGGAGTTGTAGTCCCAAAACTGGAGACCTAAGTTTGGGAAACACTGCTCTAGAAGTTGTTGGACTCCAATTCCCATCAGCCTCAGCCAGCATGACCTGTAGTCAGTTATTATGTGAGCTGTAGTCCAACCACATCTGGAGGAAATTGGGTTGAAGAAGATTGATCTAGTAGCTCCCCAGATTTTCAGAGAGGAGTCTTTCTCAGTCCTGCCAGGAGATGTGATGGATTGGGGGCCACTAGGGAGCGCATCGGAAGATGGCTGACAATAACATCTCTCCGACCCACACGAGATAATTTGGAGGCTATGATGGGAGTAATTAGCCTCCCTACCCCCCCCATCCTGGGGGGGGGCTGCCCCTGCCTGCTGGCCCTATACCACCCCCGAATTTGTGGGGATGGGGGCACTAGGCACAAAGCCCTCCTGTGGGATTCCGGCACTCCTGGACGCCGTCCCTGATCCGCGCCACTAGCTGCAAGAACTTCAAAAGAAACAATTTGGATGAAGGAATGCACATATTTCAAGGAAGGAGGGGGAGTAAAGACTGCTAACAGAAGAGATCTCTGATAAAACAAGACAAGAATAAATCATGAGAAGATACGCCAAGATACGGTATGGCAAATGACTGATGGGGGAGGGGGAAAAAACTTTCCTTTCTTTCCTTATGTGATTAAACAAGAATCCCCTCCCCTCACGAGTCAGAAATGTCGTTTTAAGGACTTAAGCTGTGGATTTAAGACTGTGTGGAGATAAACTTTCGAACCAAAGCATGTTTTAAGAAGAGCATGGAATGTATAAGAGCTCTGGAATGACGCAGTTAAAAATGCCGTCGCCATATTGGGAAGTTCTGTCGGAGGTCTTGAGTCTGGGAGGAGAAATAGAGAAATAGAGCTGCTTTTATATTGTGGGTGAAACTCCTCAGAGGGACTCAGAGTGACAGTTTTGCGAGATTAATGATGGAAAGAGCGATGTTATCTATGAAGGTGATGATATATGGAAACCATCTCGATTTGAGGATTGGAAGAACGGAAAAATTCACACAGGATTAATATTGGTGTTTATCGGCTTAAGGAGACTATCAGAAGAGATCATAAAGAAAAAAGAGAAAATATATGAACAAGATGTGATGTGGAAACAGCAAGATAAGACTGGATAGAATTATGAACTCTGTTTGGACTGATTTGGTCTGATTTGGACATTAATGCAGTAGCAAGAAGTTGATCAGAATCCCCCTTCGGATCTTGAAATATGAGTCCCCCCAACAAAATTTAAAATTCGGCTTTGTAATTCAGAATTTATTTGATGTGATTTAATTTGATTTGATTGGCCGGTTAATAAAAATTATATATATATATTTTTAAAAAAAGGAGATGTGATGGATTGAGTTCCAGACATTTGGGTTTCAAGGCAGGTGCTCTACCAACAACCTTCCCCTAAGGTTATAGGTTATCTACCAAGAAAGTGACTGGAATGCACTTTAGATGCATCCAAGTGTTTGGGTACACTGAATGGAATTTGTATTTTATTTTTTACTTTGATTAATAGCCTCTCTTTCAGATCGCTACCTGCTCTGCCTTGCCAAAATGATTTAGCACATGACTAGAGGTGGCTATTGTGCAAGACACACAAGCCCAAAGTGTCCTTTGGTATTATTATTATTATTCATTAAATTTCTACACTGCCCTTCATCCAATGATCACGGGGCACCTTACAAGGTAAAAACACAAAAATACATAACATAGTACCCTCAAACATTTCTCCAATGAAACTCGGAACAGCCTATCTACATCAGAAAGCATCTCCCCCCCCAGATGTCATATTCACATCTACATTGGTCACCTCAAGCCAATTGCAATCTCCCCACCTTACCTACCTCAGAGGGTTGTTGTAAAAAAAAATGTGGGAGGCAAGGGACCTTGTATAAACCCTTCCACAGATAAATGCAATGAAATAAAATTGTAGTGGTAAGACGCCTTGAGTCCCTGTCAGGGAAAACAACAGGATAACAACAACAACAACAACAACAATCCACCATCAGAAGGAAGACGAACATCAAGAACAATGGAAGAAATTTAAAGATTATTTAGTTAAATATTGTAATATAAGACAAGTAGAAGCTACTTGAATGTATCAACTTGGCTGAGGAATAGAATATGACTAAATTGTAAAACATTATGGGAGAAATTATGAAAAGAAGTAAAGAAAGTAATTTGAAAAAGTAAATTTTGTTAGAAAGAAGATATTGGAAAACTGTTACAAGGGGATACAATGGAATTCAGTTAGGGGGGATTTGAGGAAGTCAGTTAACAATGAAAACTAAATTGGATTTTAGAAGGATTACGGTAAGTGTTTATTTGTATGTTCTTTATTTATTTTTCTTTTCTACCTTTTTCTTTCTTGTATCTTATATTTGTTATAAATTTGGAAAATCAATAAATTTTTTAGAAACAACGACGACAACAACATTGCAGGGTAAGGCTGCCCAGTCTTGAGCCAGTTACCTGGGAGAAAGTTCCATTGAATGCCATGGAACTTACTTCTGAGTAGACAGTGTAAGCCTCCATTTGCAATAAAGGAATAAACATTCCCCACATTTCCTAAGAAATGTCTGGCTGCGAAAGCGTTGCAATTAAAGAACTGAAAGTGGATTTTCCATCAAAATTATAGGAAGGGCTTTGTAGGCCAGCTTCACCATTTCCTTCATTTGGTGTAAGGATTTTATTTTCCATACAACCAGGACTCCTTTCTTCTACACACACACACACACACACACACACACACACACACACACACACACACCTTTTAATTGTTCTCAGAGATGTGGAGGGGAGGAAAAAGGAAAAGTGGGACATTCAGGATCAAATCAGAAATCAGGATGGCTTCTGTAATTCCAGGACCGTCCCTGGAAGATCGGGACGTGTGGAGGGTATTATTGTCATTATTAATGTCAGAAGATAATGACATAACAGACACCAAGAAGCATCATGCTTGGGCTGGGCATTGTTGAAACGCACAGCTTTCAACTGTATCCATGCTTACATTCTTTCTTCCCGGAAAAAGTATCCCAGAACATACCTGCTTAATTTTTTTACCAAGCCAAGTTGGGTGGCTAAGGGATTAACACTGCTTCAGTGGAAAACCAATTTTCTGCTAGCATTACAGTGGCTCAAAGACAGAAAAGACCTATTGTAGACCAGGCATGGTTGACTTTCCAGAAGAGATGTGAACTGCATAAAATTTAGGAAATTTTGTCTGACTTCCCAGGCACTTTTAAGCTAAGCATCGGCCTGAGTTCAAAGACATGACCCAGCCATCACTGTGCCTCCTTACTCTTCAAACTGACCTCTATTTTTATATTTGCTCCCATAAGCTCTTATAGCTTGCTACTCTGTTTTGCTTTTTCAACTTCAATACCTTTTCTAGTTCCTACCTCTTCTTTAGCTTTCATTCTTGGAAGTCACTGAATTTAGTCCTAAGGTGAATTCCAACAGAGTATAAACATATTTTTTTTCAGATTCTGGAGCACAGAAATTCGTGTTGGAGCCAGCTTATCAATACTTTATCTAAGGATCATTTGTATTCAGTTTGGGTTTTCCCTTTTCCCCATCTCCCAAGTTCCTTATTATGGCGACACTAATGGCATAATGCAGTTTTTGTTACATCTATGCTTTTGATTAAAATATTCACAGCGTAAATTAAACTATAACCCTGGTTTCGTTTTCAAACTATAGACAGAATTTTTCTGGGTCCATCCAGTAGGACAGTCAGTCCTCAGTGTGGTGCAATGGTTAGCATGGCAGACTAGGATCTGGGAGATCAGGGTTAAAATCCCCACTAGGCCATGTAACTCACCTTGAGCTCTTTGGAGAAAAAATGGGATAGAAATGCAATCAACCAGTCAATCAATCAATCAATCAATCAATCAATCAATCAGTGATTACACTTGTGTGTCATGGAAGTTTTGCATATTCTTCTTTCCAGTACAGTCGTGCCTAGGGTTAAGAACTTAATTCGTTCCGGAGGTCCGTTCTTAACCTGAAACTTTTCTTAACCTGAGGTACCACTTTAGCTAATGGGACCTCCCGCTGCCACCGCCCCGCCGCCACACGATTTTTGTTCTCATCCTGAAGCAAAGTTCTTAACCCGAGGTACTATTTCTGGGTTAGTGGAGTCTGTAACCTGAAGAGTCTGTAACCCGAGGTACCACTGTAAAGTTTTTATTGATCAACAGTGGGTCACATATAAGAGTACATTGGCAGAGATTGAACCACGAAGTGCTGTGCAATCTGCCACACGTATCCGAGCAGGATGTGAGATCCACATTCTGTATATGTCACATTTTTGGAGGCATGTGGTGTCACACATCTGTATTGCAGCGGCCGCTCTCAGTGGCTCCTCTTCCTTCTCCTCTTTGTGAGGAGAATCTGTGAGGAGACACGGCTGTGACACACCCTTTTCTGCGGGGAGGGACTCGGACTCGGAAGCAGAGAAACTCTGCCCTGAAAATGGGGACTCACTGGCTGGCTGCAGAGGGCAACGCTGAACTGCTTCTCTCAGAGGTAGCGACGCAGAGGCTGGCTGGCTGCCTCTCTCGCGCTTTGTTAATTGACTTTCTGGGTGCCTGGCCCCCAGAGTGGGGGTGCCCAAGCACCCATGGCCTCCTGGAGTTGGCTCCTATATAAAGGGTAAAAGCCTGGTTATAGAAAAACGTTTTCATCTGGTGCTTAAAGATATGAAGTGAAGGTACTAGGCAGGAGAGCATTCCACAAATGAGAAGCCACTGCAAAAAAGGACCATTCTTGTGTTCCCTCCCCTCCAGACCTATTGTGGAGGAGATACTTAAATAGTTATCCTTTATTAGGCATAGCAAACCACACATTATCAAACAGACACCGTATACAAATTGTGCAAAATACGAGCTCAACATAACAAGGATTGTCCCGGTCAGATCTTTAAAGGAGGAGATACATGAAGAGCAGCCTCAGATGATGATTGCATGGTCCAGGTCGGTTCATATGAGGAGAGGTGGTCCTTGGGGTATTGCAGCCCTGAACCACCAGGCTTTATACTTCAAAACCAGCACTTTGAACAAGGCCTGGAAACAAATTGGCAGCCAGCGCCAATTTGAATCAACACAATGAGGATATAATATATATATATGATCAATAGCGTAGACCAAAGGTTTTCAACCTTTTTTGAGTCCACGGCTCGCTTGACCAACTGCATTCTTTCTGCGGCACCCCTGTGGGGCTCAGGAGCCCAGTTATGTCACCCCTTGCCTGCACAGCTGGCAGCTTCTCACCCTTTTTCAAACACCCTTCATTGTGGAGTGTAATAATAATAATAATAATAATAATAATAATAATAATAACAACAACAACAACAACAACAACAACAACAACAACAACAACAACAACAATTTATTATGTATACCCCGCCCATCTGCCTGAGTTTCCCCAGCCACTCTGGGTGGCTCCCAATCAAATGTTAGAAACAGTACAGCATTAAATATTAAAAACGTCCCTAAACAGGGCTGCCTTTAGATGTCTTTTAAAGATAGGATAGCTGCTTATTTCCTTCACATCTGAAGGGTGTTCCACAGGGTGGGCACCACTACTGAGAAGGCCCTCTGTCTGGTTCCCTGTAACCTCACTTCTCGCAATGAGGGAGCCACCAGAAGACCCTTGGCGCTGGATCTCAGTGTCCGGGCTGAATAATGGGGGTGGAGACGCTCCTTCAGGTATACTGGGCCGAGGCTGTTTAGGGCTTTAAAGGTCAGCAGCAAAACTTTGAATTGTGCTCGGAAACGTACTGGGAGCCAATGCAGATCTCTCAGGACCGGTGTTATGTGGTCCCGGCTGAGTGTTCCTTCAGCCTCTTCTCCCCTCTCCTTGGGAGTCCTCTAGGCTACTGCTGCCCCTGGTCTCTGAGCTGCCCCCTCTGCCCCAAAGAGAGGTGCCTCCTCACACTGCCCCACAGGGGCCTGGGACTTGTCTGTCCATTCCCAACAGCAAGGGCTAGTGGACTGGCTGGCTGGTCTCACTCACCCGCTTGCTCGCTTACGCCAAGGCTGCCTCAGCTCCTGGCAACCAGCACCCTCTGGCCAGCCCCTGAGGCACCATTCACCTGGGGAGGGCATAGTCAGGGCTGCTGCAACAAACAGCTGCACCAACCTTTGGGAAGCAGAGATGTGAGAGGGCACCAGAGGAGTAAGGGAAGGGAAGAGGGACAAAGGCCAGTGTTGCCCGCGGCACCCCTGACCATCACTCAAGACACCCCAGGGTGCCACGGCACACTGGTTGAAAATGACTGGTGTAGACTATATTCTGAATTATACTTGGCTTTCAGTCTTGCAGACAAACTAGAAATTAAACTGGGAGACCTGTGATTGGTTCCCTTAAAAAAAAACAACCCCAAAACCCCTCCTAAATGGAACTGTGAAAACGGGAAAAGCTGCTAATTTGATCAAGGAAGCAGCAACCCTTTCCCCTATGTCAGAATTAGCCAACATGGTGCCCTCTAGATCATCATTTTTGATCACTGGCCAGTCTTGCTGGGGCTGTAGGAAGCTGGAGTCTCAACATGATGTTGGCGGTACACACCCTATTGCCATTTTTGTTATTTAAATCACACCTTTCTGTCAAGGCAAGATTTGCTGGACAGAGACAAACTATAGGTGCCTATCTCATGCTTGTATTTACACACACATGAGAGAGAGCAAATGGGACATTTAGTAAACACAGAGAAAGACTATTAATAACCTCTCCTCTGCCACTGTTTTCCTGATCATATTAATTCCTCCTGATCAAATCAGCTCCTCCCAAGTAACTCCCTACACATTCCCCAGTGCTGTATTTAGATATATAAGAAAGGAGGTGAGGAGTTATCTCTCGGCATTATGTATACTTTGGCTCAAGTACTATTTGAAATATGGCTCACCACAATTCAACAAACCACTGCATTATTAGGAGAAAATGAAGAACCTTGACAAAATGTGTGCTGATTTTTAAAAAAAAATAGAAGAAAGAACTTATAAATTCATGTTTAAATGTGAAACCCATATTAAATAATAATTAATGGAAGCTGTCTGAGAGACTTTAATTTAGCCTTTCAATATTCCAAAGCCTAAATTCTAATCTTCCATTGCCTTTAATAAACATATCAGCTGCTCAAACATAGATTAATTTTTCTATTTGAAAACAAAATGGCTTTTGGTGTGTTTTTTTAAAGGCTTTTGATCAAAACATTCATTTTCTCAGAAGACATGTATAAAACAGCAAAGCACCAATGAATTAATTAAACTATACAGAGATGTTTTAAAACCTCTCTTTTTTTCTATCCAGGAATCTCTGGTGCATCCAGCGATTTTGGCTTAGTTACATAAATAGCACTACAACGGAGCAGGGCACATATTCAAGGTGGTTTAGTATACTAAAAATCTGTTCCTGTCCTCTAACAACGTTTTCATAAGCCGGGTAAGCAAAGAGTCGAAAAGCTTTCACAAGCATAAAAGGTAAAAGACCCCTGACAGTTAAGTCCAGTCGAAGACAACTCTGGGGTTTACTGGCTGAGGGAGCCGACATTTGTCCACAGTTTTTCCGGGTCATGTGGCTAGCATGACTAAGCTGCTACTGGCAAAACCAGAGCAGTGCACGGAAACGCCGTTTACCTGCCCGACGCAGCAGTACCTATTTATCTTTTTTTTTTTTATAAAAATTTTTATTGCGTTTCTTTCCATAGGTTAACAGATTTGTTTACATAACAACATGCAAGAAACATTTTTTATATATAAAGAAAAGTAAAGAAAACGAAGAAAAAGTTAAGAAACTTTCATAAAGTCCTTCGAGAATTCGCTTTTGGACCTCCTCACATCCTCTCGACATTGCATTCATTGTTCTAGCCAGTTCAGCAATTTGTTATCTTGTTTCCCATCTTATTATATCTTTAAGTTTATTATGTTACCAATTTTAAAAATTTGTAATTTAGTTTTAACACTCTTAATAAACATAATATTTTGTTTCTAATTTGTCTCGTTTTTTTTCCATCAATACTTACTTTATCATTTACTTAAATAAATTGCAGAAGCATAACGTTTCTTAATCGTGCACAATCTTAACATTCAAACAACTTATAATGTTTTTGCAAATAGTCCTTGAATTTTTTCCAGTCCTCCTCCATTGTTTCTTCGCTCAGATCTCGAATTCTGCCAGTCATTTCTGCCAACTCCATGTAGTCCATCAGCTGCGTCTGCCAGTCCTCCAGTGTGGGTAAATCTGGTGTCTTCCAGAACTTTGCGATAAGAATCCTAGCTGCTGTGGTTGCATACATAAACAAGGTTCTATCCTTCTTTGGCACCTTCCGGTCCACCATGCCCAGAAGAAAGGCCTCTGGTTTCTTAGAAAAGGTATATCTAAATACCTTTTTCAACTCATTATGTATCATTTCCCAAAAGGCCTTTACTTTCGGGCAGGTCCACCAGAGGTGAAAGAATGTCCCTTCTGCCTCCTTGCATTTCCAACACTTATTATCAGAAAGATGATATATTTTAGCCAACTTGACTGGGGTCATGTACCACCGGTATACCATTTTCATGCCGTGAATTTCATACCGGTGTTCCATAACCTTTCCCAGTCCTCAGACATGATGTTGTGTCCTACATCCTGTGCCCATTTTATCATAGCAGATTTAACTGTCTCATCCTGTGTGTTCCATTTAAGCAGCAAGTCATACATCCTCGAAAGTACCTTAGTCTTTGGTTCTAGTAACTCCGTCTCCAGTTTCGATTTCTCCAACTGGAAACCCACTTTTTTATCCATTTTAAATACCTCTTGAATTTGAGCATAATGTAACCAATCTCGCACCTTATTTTTTAGTTTGTCCTGGCTTTGGAGCTTCCAATTATCTCCAACTCTTTCAATCAATTCCCAATATTTTGGCCAGTAGGCCTCCATATTGGGCCTTTTTTTAGAGATCTTGGCTTCCACTGGTGATAACCACCTCGGGGTCTTGCTTTCTAATAAGTCCTTATACTTCATCCAAACGGCAAAAATTGATTTTCTGACAATATGGTTTTTAAACAATTTATGAGCCTTCGCCTTGTCATACCACAAATATGCATGCCAACCATAAACATTGTCAAACCCTTCCAGATCTAGGACATCGGTGTTTTCCAACAAAAACCAATCCTTCAGCCAGCAGAAGGCTGCAGCCTCATAGTACAACCTTAAATCCGGCAGGGCAAACCCCCCTCTTTCTTTTGAGTCAGTTAGTATTTTGAATTTAATTCGGGGCTTTTTGCCCTGCCAGACAAACTTAGATATATCCTTCTGCCATTTTCCAAAACATTCCATTCTGTCCACGACCTGGAGGGTTTGAAATAAAAATAACATTTTTGGTAGAACACACATCTTTATAGCTGTGATTCGGCCTGACAAGGTAAGTTTCAATCTTGACCAAATATCCAAGTCTTTTTTAATTTCCGACCAACACTTTTCATAATTATCTTTGAATAGATTTAAATTTTTGGTGGACAAAGATACCCCCAGGTATTTCACTTTTTTAACCACACTTAGCTCTGTCTCTTTCTGGTACCCCTCTATCTCTGTAGGCGTCAAATTTTTGGCCAAAACCTTAGTTTTTTGTTTGTTTAGCTTGAATCCCGCCACCCGACCAAACTCCAAAATAAGTTCAAGAACTCTTTTTGTGCTAGATTCTGGCTCCTGTACTGTAATGACTAGGTCATCTGCAAAAGCTTTCAGTTTGTATTGTTTCGCTCCGACCACTATACCCTGCACCAACTGGTCCTCCCTGATCGTATTCAGCAGTACCTCCAGAACAGAAATAAATAACAGAGGGGATAAAGGGCACCCCTGTCGTGTCCCTTTTTCAATTTGGAGTTCCTCCGATACCACATTGTTCACAATCAATTTAGCTTTTTGTTCTGAGTAGATTGCTTCTAGTCCATTTTCAAACCCCCGTCCCACTCCCATCCCTTTCAAGTTTTTCTTCATAAACATCCAAGAAATGTTGTCAAATGCTTTCTCCGCATCAATAAAGATTAAAGCAGCCCTTGTGTTTCTAATTCGCAACAACTCCAGTATATCAATAATGTTCCTGGTGTTGTCAGACATATGTCTGCCAGGGAGAAAGCCTGCTTGGTCCTTGTGAATTACTTCATTTAGTACATTTTTAAGTCTATTTGCTAGAATGTCTGCAAATATTTTGTAATCCACATTCAGGAGTGAGATGGGACGGTAATTCTTAAGCTGAGTCTTTTCCCTTTCTGACTTGGGAATCAATGTGATAAATGCTTCTTTCCACGTTTCCGGTGCCTTTTTCCCCTCCATGATCTGGTTACAGACCTCCAACAACGGTTGTATCAAGAAGTCCTTCAAAGTCTTATAATATTTGGAGGTAAGTCCATCCGGGCCTGGAGATTTGCCCAGCTGCATGTTCTGGATGGCACCTTCAATTTCCTGTTGCGTTATCTTGCTGTTAAGAATTGATCTTTTATCTTGACTTATTTTAGGTAATCCATTTATCCTCAGAAATTGATCTATTTCCGGTTCTTTCTGAGGCCCCTGTGCGTAAAGTTCTTTGAAGTATCTGTGGAAGCACTTTCTTATTTCTTCTGGTTTCTGAACTATTTTTCCTTGAATCTCCAAGTTTGTAACCGTATTTAACTTTTGTCTTTTTTTCAGCTGCCAAGCTAGCAACTTTCCACATTTATTTGCTGATTCAAACGATCTCTGCTTCATTTGTTTAATTTTCCACTCAATCTCTTGATTGATCAGTTTCGAATATTGAGCTTGATGGAATTTGATCTCTCTTAGCACCTCTTTTGACTTTGGTTTGGTTCTCAGCTTTTTCTCTCCTTCGCTTATTTTCTCTAGAATTTTTTCTTTTTTCCCATTCCAAAATTTCCTCTTTATTGTATTCTGTTGTATCAGAAACCCTCTCATTACGGCTTTACTTGCGTCCCAGATTGTTCTTTTCTCCACCGTAGTGTTCAAATTTATTTCAAAGTAGTCCTTTAGCGTTTTTTGGGCCTTCTTAACAATCTCTTGATCTCTTAGCAAGGTGTCATTCATTCTCCATCTGAAGGATCCAGTTGGGAAAAGTCTCAATTCCATTTTTAAGGCATTATGGTCGGAGCAGGTTTTTGGGCAGATTTCCACTTTTCTTGTTTTCGGGGCCAGCCCTCTAGATATCCAAATTTGGTCAATTCGTGTCCATGACAAGTGAGCCTCAGAGAAGAAGGTTCCTTCTTTACCCAAGGGGTTCCTTGTCCTCCAAATGTCAATCAAGTCCATATTGTCTGTCATTTCAAAAAAGGTTTTAGGGAGTCTGCCGTCTGTTGTTAAGTTTTGATTTTGGGATTTGTCCATGTTTGTGGACACCACCCCGTTCATATCTCCCATCACAATTATGTTAGAATAGTCCAAATAATCCATCATTGTCTCATGCAGCTTCTTATAGAATTCTGATTTTCCATCATTTGGCGCATAAACTCCTAGTATCAAAATCTTTTCCCCTTGTGTTTGGATTTCAATTGCGAGAATTCTTCCATGATCATCTTTGAATAGAAATTTTGGTGACAGGTTCTCCTTTGCATAAATTACAACGCCTCTTTTTTTAACTTTATCTGATGAAATAAATTCCTGGCCAAGTCTTTTATTGATTAATACTTTCCTATGGAGCCTAGTCACATGTGTTTCTTGAAGGCATATTACATCCAATTGTTCTTTTTTCAGGATATGAAATATCCTCCTTCTTTTTTCCGGAGAATTCCCGCCATTTATGTTCCAACTAAGTAGCTGCAGAGACATCCTGTTCTAATTAAGATGTTCTTAGGATGAGGTGTCTTCCTTTTGCTCAGATCCCGAGGGTGCAGGCGTTGGCCCGCTTCTAGGCAGTATTGGTACTGGTAAGGCTGGAAGCCAATCCACTCCTTTTTGGAGATCTTCTCCGTGGTCGTGAAGGAACTTTTGGTTATCTTCAGGTGTTCTAATTTTAACCTTCCTTTCTTTGTAAGTGAAGGATAATCCTTGTGGAAACTCCCACCTATAGGGAATTGCGTTGTGTCTCAGCAATTTTGCTAGTTCTGAGTAGGTGGCTCTGAGGTCCAGCAACTGTCTCGGAATATCTCTATAAATTTCCACCCTTTTATCTTGTATTTCAATTGCTTTTTTGAAGTGTAGACCTAGGATCTTGTCTCTCTCTTCCTTTGATCTTAAAATTATCAAACAGTCTCTGGATCTATCTTTCCTTACCAATCTTCCCAGTCTATATGCCGAGACAATCTTAAAGTCTGTGTCCTCCTTTAAACCCCAGAACTTCGTGAATTCCTGCGTCAAGTATCCAATCAGGTCTCCTTGCTCGAGTTCCGGGATGCCTCTCAATTTGATGTTGCTCTCGCGATTTTTCAGTTCCACCATTGACAGATAGATTTGTTGTTCACCCACCTGTTTGTGCAGGGGCTTGACTTCTCCTTTAATTTCTTCAACTTCTTTTTGTAAAGCTCCCACTTTCTGAATTGCTTCTCCAGCTAGTTCCCGATTTTCCGCTGTTGCTCCTTGCAAATTCTCAATAGCCTGTGTGTGCTGGGAAACTTGATCGGTCAGTTTTTGAATCGAAGAGGTCGCTTTATCTATTTTCAAAGACTGGTCGTCCACTTTCTGGTTTAAACTTGATAGTTGCTCCAATATTTGTTTTAATAATGTGTCTGACCCACCTGCTGCCATAACTTCTTCAGTGGACTTCTCTGTTATTTCCCCTTCCCTCTGAGATACCAGTACAGCTGGAACCGACGATCGACGTCCTTGGGTCAGTGTTGTTTGTACAAATTGTGTTGGTTTTCTTTCTCTTTCTTTTTCCTTGGCCTCTTTAGATTCCTTAGCTTTAGATGCTCTTGTTCTCCCTGCACCACTCATTACACATCTGTCAGTGTTCAAGGTCAGATTGTCTATTGTTCCATGGGAGAGACAAATTCAGAAGTAAACAACCAGTAAAGTGGAATTCAAAACAAAAATCAGTTCCCAGGATTTTATAATCCGAAAGCCCTGTAGGGGGAGTGCCACCAGGTTTCAGAGACAAAGAAGGAAGTAATCCGCCATTAAAGTTCCAAATTATTTCAAGTCAATAAATCCAATAGTCCATCAGTCCCTTCAAAAACTCAAAAGTTTCCCCAGGCACCTTTTATAGTTCAACAAAGTTTCACAAAAGGTGCTTGCAACAGTATCCCATCCAGTCTTTTCTGCTCAAATGTAACAGTTACGTTCCAACAAAGTTTTTGCAACTGTTTCCGCAGTTTGACACAGTCTCCCTCTCTGGCAGCCCGACGATCTGGCTCCTTAAAAATACAGCCCAAAGACGAAAAAAGATAGGAGGAAGATCCCCAATTACTACTTCTTTTAGTCAATGTCCATTTCTACCTTCAGTTTAGAAGAAAAAAACAAGCAGATCTGATAGCACGAAAGAGTTAAAGCTTCCCACAGTCCCGTTTCAAGCGCTTTCCGCTTTTTAAAGCTTTGCTTTGATCTTGTCAGCAATGTCGGAAGACGGACTTCCCTTTTCTCGTCTCCCGCTTTCAGCCAAATTTACGAAATTCTTTTGCCAAATTTTAAACCCCTTTACTCACGGGTATGTTGCTTGCAGTTTGGTGTTGATTTTAGGAAGAAGGATCAGCGCTCATCTGTAACAGCCGCGCGGCTTCACTTCCGCGGAAAGAGCGATGAACTCACAGCACCGCTACCCCTCCTTCACTCCGGGTCTCCTTACGGGGTCCCTTCTGTGTTTTCGGAGCAGCTTCTGGTGCCCGCCGAGTCCCACGGCCACGGGCTCACTCTACCCGTGGTTTATCTTGATGGGTCGTCGCTATGCCGCAGCGAACGACCCTTTTCCGCGGAGCCCCTCTTCAGAGCTCGAAGAGGACCACCATTACAGTTTCGCGCCGCCCCCGGAAGTACCTATTTATCTACTTGCACTTTGACGTGCTTTCGAACTGCTAGGTTGGCAGGAGCTGGGACCGAACAACGGGCGCTCACCCCGTTACGAGGTTTCAAACCCCCGACCTTCCGATCAGCAAGCCCAAGGCTCAGTGGTTTAGACCAGAGTGCCACCCGCACCACACCTGCCACCCACATTCACAAGCATACCTGTATGCTGGATGGTATCCAACTAAAAGTAGAGCTAATTGAATGAATATACTTGACTAACCTAACTCCATCTGTGTCAGTGGATCTACTCTGAATATGACTTTCTTGAACAGATACCATCCCTCCACCATTGGTGTGTAGTGGAGGCTGGTCCATGAGGGAAAATGGGGCACTGCTCCATCAACCTTAGTATGCCCTCAGCCAGCCCCTGGTTGTGAGTCGAGGACCCTCCGCACGCATAGGATTATAATAAGACACACAGACACATTATTTTAGGTTATTGGTTACAGCATGTGAGTAGTATTGGCTTAGCCATTGGATGAAACAGCAATACAAGACTCCACCCCACACAGCCGGGAGTCATATCAGGGTTAACAACCAACGGGAGGAGCTTGTTGATGCAAATACAACTGGAAGCTCCCCCATGACGTCACCGGGGGTCGTGCCTTGGCCCTAGCCACCAGCAGGGCATCAGACAGGATCCACAGCCGCCAGATTCCTTTAACGGAATACCCAAAAGAGGAGGGGTAGATGATGGTGCATACCCAATCCTCCAACACAGCACACACATTCCAGTGCCTAACCGCCAATACCAGAAAGTCATGACGAATTGCTACGAGGTAGGTGAAAAAACCAAGAGGCTGGTGCCAATTTGCCAACTGGATAAAAAAGTCCTACCAGGCCCCTTGGGCAACCAACCACAGTCCATAGCAAGGTCAATACTTTTAATGTTTGATGTATTATAGTATTTTAATATTCTTTTGGAAGCTGCCCAGAGTGGCTGGGGAAGCCCAGCCAGATGGGCGGGGTATAAATAAATTATTATTATTATTATTATTATTATTATTATTATTATTATTATTATTATTAGCAAAAGAAGCTGACCTAAGAGGGAGGGAGGGAGGGAGGGAGATCCGAAGAAAGCAGGAACAGACTGAGAGAAGAGGGCTGCCACGGTTGTTTAAACATATTTAGCCCCACCCACCAGCCGGCCCTATTGGTCGGCTGGGAGGCTTGGCCGCGGCAGCAGAAGCAATCAGGAGCAGGGAGCCGAATCACCAGTCAGCTTTATCCTCTTGCATTTGCAGTGGTGTCCATCCCTCAGAAGGCAAGAGGGTGGGTACCAAACTAGAATTAGCATTGGCTCTGCCTCCATCTACTGTGGGACCTCTTTGCTGCCCACCCCACCAGTCCCCATGGGCGCCAGCCAGCCCCCAGTGCCGGTGTGTAACAACCAATCTACACATTCAGAAAGAAAATGTGGGTTTGGAAACCCCAGTCGCCACTTCTCTGCTGGGGGGGGGGGTGGATGAAGGTCAGGAGAAGGTGCAATGTTCTTCCACCATCTTCCACACTTCTCTCAACTGGGGTTTCTGAAGGTGTTCCTGTGCCAAGTGGAGAAGAACCTGTTCAGTGGGGAGGTCATTTTTTTGATTTTTTTTAAAAAACTATCTTTCAAAACTTAATAATTTTTCACTTATATAATCAGGGTGATCTGCCATTAAGTTTTGAGAGCTCTCCCCCCCCCCCAGAAATTTGCCTGGTCGGGTGTGGATCAGAAGCTGACCCCCTTGTCTGGGCAGAGCTACTCTATCTGAATTGGATTCCCACTCACAGAAGGTACCTCTGCCCAATTTTCTGCAATCTGCCCCTTAGCACCCCTAACTCCCCGCCGCCGCCACGCCACATCCCACTCCAGCCAGAATGGTCACCTCAGCATCCTCTACTTCAGGTTTCCTCAACCTCGGCCCTCCAGATGTTTTGAGACTACAATTCCCATCATCCCAGACCACTGGTCCTGCTAGCTAGGGATCATGGGAGTTGTATGCCAAAAACATCTGGAGGGCCGAGGTCGAGGAAGCCTGCTCTACTTTGTAAAAGAACAGCAGCATGAGAGTTTTCTGGCAACCTGACAACAGCTAATCTTCCCATGTAATCTTCTTCTCATACTGACCTCAGACAGGCCTAATAACAACTTTATACAGTCTCCTTACAAGCTCCCCATTTGTATTCATTGTTTTGTACTCTTCTTTCTTTCTCTCTCTCTTTTTCAAAGCTTCTTCTGTTGCTAAAGGGAAAATCCATCTTTTCCCCCCCTGGCCAGGACCTTAGCCTCTTGCCATGAGGAATAAAACCACACTATTTCCCAGAATACAGCGGTTAGTTGAAGAAACTAATGATATGAGGATTGCAAGAATGTGAAAAAAGACACAGAACACTTCATTCTATCCCCTTCAACCATCCACAGCCCTAACACCCCCCCCCCCCGTTTATAAATACACAGTAGAAGCAAGGTACTGCATAAGCACACAGCACAGTCAGACCATAAGATACTAGAATGGCATAAGTTGCTGTTTCCTGTCACAGTGCCTAAAGAGGTCAGTGTAAGGGCCGGGGTGGCCTGGTACATTTCACCACCTGAAGCAAATATAATAATAATAATAATTTATTATTTGTACCCCGCCCATCTGGCTGGGTTTCCCCAGCCACTCTGGGCGGCTTCCATAGAAACCAAAATACAGTAAAATATCACAGATTAAAAACTTCCCTGAACAGGGCTGCCTTAAGATGTCTTCTAAATGTCAGGTAGTTATTTATCGCTTTGACATCTGATGGGAGGGCGTTCCACAGGGCGGGCGCCACTACCGAGAAGGACCTCTGCCTGGTTCCCTGTAGCTTTGCTTCTCGCAATGAGGGAACCGCCAGAAGGCCCTCGGCACTGGACCTCAGCGTCCGGGCAGAACGATGGGGGTAGAGACGCTCCTTCAGGTATACTGGGCCGAGGCCGTTTAGGGCTTTAAAGGTCAACACCAAAACATGAAGGTGGTGCAACCGGCTGCCAAAATCTTCCTTATTGGGGCAGAATGGCAGCTTCTGGGAGATTTAACCATTTCCCCCCACAAGATTTTGTCTGAAGCTGCCCTCTAGGGCAGGACACCCACAGGGGCTCTGCCTCATGGGATTCCGCTGCCCAAAGCAGCTGCTTCAGTCTACCTCCTGGGCGGGCTGGCCGGCCCTGCTAAGGGCTAAACAGATCACACACTCCACAAACAAGAATCTAGAGCACTAAAGGGAATAGACACAATTCAGTCTTATTCTACGGTTCTACAATAACTACCCACAAGGCTCCAACACATGATCGCCAAAGAATTGATGCTTTTGAATTATGGTGCTGGAGGAGACTCTTGAGAGTCCCATGGACCGCAAGAAGATCAAACCTATCCACTCTGAAGGAAATCAGCCCTGAGTGCTCACTGGAAGGACAGATCCTGAAGCTGAGGCTCCAATACTTTGGCCACCTCATGAGAAGAGAAGACTCCCTGGAAAAGACCCTGATGTTGGGAAAGATGGAGAGCACAAGGAGAAGGGGACGACAGAGGATGAGATGGTTGGACAGTGTTCTCGAAGATACCAGCATGAGTTTGACCAATCTGTGGGAGGCAGTGGAAGACAGGAGTGCCTGGAGTGCTCTGGTCCATGGGGTCACGAAGAGTCGGACACGACTAAACAACTAAACAACAACAGCTCATTGCACCTTCTTGGCTGTTTCTATAAAGGGGGGGTGGCACCTTTTCTGATCTGCAGGTGGAAGGACCTATATTTGTATTGGTTAGTTTATCGCAAGGTCATCGAAGGAAGAGGTGGACTTTCCTAGAATCAACGGAAAGCCTAGATGCCCCCCTCATCTTTAAACAACAGACCTGGAACAATAATTGCTTTACTGGTGTTCCTCTGCAGGCTGTTCACAGAGCTTAGGACCTTGGCCCCTAGGAATTGACTCCTATGCCCTCCCCCCACCCAAAAAGTGGTTACAAAAGCATGTGGCAAAACCGGGGTACAGCAACCTTTTTCAGTCATGGGCTGGTCCACTGTCCCTCAGACCTTGTGGTGGGCCGGACTATATTTTTTGGGAGGAAATGAACAAATTCCTATGCCCCATAAATAACCCAGAGATGCATTTTAAATAAAAGCACATATTCTATTCATGTAAAAACATCAGGCAGGCCCCACACGTAACCCAGAGGTGCATTTTAAATAAAAGGACACATTCTACTCATGTAAAAACACGCTGATTCCTGGACCGTCTGCAGACCGGATTGAGAAGGTGATTGGGCTGCATCCAGCCCACGGGCCTTAGGTTGCCTACCCCTGGGCAAAACTCTGTACACACATCTATTTCCCCCAAGTGTGTGTGCTTGGAGTCCTTTGCTGTCTTGCAGCTTCCAAACACCACATTCACACAGAGTGATGTGTATTACAGTGGTACCTCGGGTTACATACGCTTCAGGTTACATACGCTTCAGGTTACAGACTCCGCTAACCCAGAAATATTACCTCAGGTTAAGGACTTTGCTTCAGGATGAGAACAGAAATTGTGTTCCGGAGGCGCAGCAGCTAAAGTGGTGTTTCAGGTTAAGAACAGTTTCAGATTAAGAACAGACCTCCAGAATGAATTAAATTCACACTAAACCCAAGCAGGAAGGGCATATGTAAGGAAATGGCTCCAGGAGTTATCTGCCTGAGGATAAACATCCATATGTAAGCCAGAACAGAAAGGCCTCAGTTATTTCCACTTTATTTAGCACCGAATAAAAATGTTTTCACTGAAGAACTGTGATGTGGGTTCCAAAGAAACGTGCCTTACAACACCTCTTTTGATACATAGGGATGAATTATTTGAAGCTTTTCCCTCACTATGAAATACAGACTGAACGTATTCAATAGGAGGATCACTTGTTGGCAAAGACAGCAAAATCGGAGCAGTTGATAGCCTTTTAATCAAATTCATTCTTTCCCACAAGTTAAAAGTTAATGTAGGCCATCATTTCATTCTCTCCCACTCGGTTTGTGGGCAGACAGAAATCAGAATGAAGTCAATGCTGATTTATCTTTCAAAGAGAGTACAGGATTGCTCTTTCAATCAGCACGGAATTGTCCCCGAGCCTTCAATAGAGCTACACCAAATTACACTGTCAGAGTATGTATGTCAGCATATAAAAAGATTTGCAGCTTTACAAATTTTATCACTTTGAGATGCAGCAAGCCTGATGAGTCTCCATGTGACACAAGCAAGGAAACTGCTGTTATCATTTCTTGGGAGCTATTTAAAACGTCATCCTTAAAACGCCCGGGGGCAGACCTAAACAAACAGCATCTCCTCCCGTCGCAATATGCAATAGTTTGAGGAGCTGCACCTGCCATTTCTTTCTAGGCTACGGATGTATCAAAGCCAAATATTACATTCAGCGTCCCAACCCCTAGACTGTTGCTCCTCTTATCTCCCCCAGCTCATTCCAATTACCTGACCCTCCCTCCCTTCATCCTGCTCACTCCTGAATTGCCATTTCATCAACCCCTGAAGATACTATTTACGTAACCTCTTCCCATCGCCCTGTTTACATCTTTACAAACATGTTTTCAATTCCTCAACGGGCCCCTTTAATGAAAGGTATTCTGTTGGTAATAGCATGATCCTTGGTGAATCTTGGCAGTTTCAGCCTCTTTCCTCGCCTCTGATCATTGGCACGCTACTCTCCCTTGCCACCTCGGTTTCATTCATCAAAAGGTATGAAGCATTTGAATTTTGGCATTGCTGGGTTTTACTGCCTATACTAAAGTTCTTCTTACACATACATGTAGCAAACTTTATTCGCAAACATCTTAAATGAAGAAAGGATACCAATTTGAAAAATAGAAAAGACCCATGAAACAACAGGGGCATTGCAGTGGAGACAGGATATTACTGTGGGTTCGTCTCAAGTGGCACAATAGGTGTAATTTTAAAAAATTTAAACCAAGCTTTGAAGAAGACGCATAAAATAGCACACGTGTAGAAAGGGAGGATGGGACGCGGGTGGCGCTGTGGGTTAAACCACAGAGCCTAGGACTTGCCAATCAGAAGGTTGCTGGTTCGAATCCCCACGACAGGGTGCGCTCCCGTTGCTCGGTCCCTGCTCCTGCCAACCTAGCAGTTCGATAGCACATCAAAGTGCAAGTAAATAGGTACCGCTCCAGCGGGAAGGTAAACGGCGTTTCTGTGTGCTGCTCTGGTGCACCAGAAGTGGCTTAGTCATGCTGGCCACATGACCCGGAAACTGTACGCCGGCTCCCTCGGCCAATAAAGCGAGATGAGCGCTGCCACCCCAGAGTTGGTCACGACTGGACCTAATGATCAGGGGTCCCTTTATCTTTACCTAGAAAGGGAGGGTGGTGTAACTAGACGCTAGTGACATGATGGACACTATCCAATACGTGCCCATAAGGTTCCTGCAACCATAACACACATAAATATTCCAAAGAAAGCGTTGTGAGGGATGGAGGAAAATCACAGCCATTCAATACTGTGGTTTGAGCTCTAGCAAATTAGTCCATGCAGTGAACCACATTGCAGGGCAGGATTGCCTGCCAAATACACTAATTCAAACTGCCCAATCATGGGCACCTGAAGGGCTAGAGCCTTGCTGGCAGAGCATGAAATGAATGCTTCCACTCTGGTCCACTGGCTACACTGAAAAGCTGACTCGTGGAGTCATCAAGGACTTGGGTGAATTAGTGCATCACCCAGACCAAAGAATAGGTGCATACTCATGGTACTCCATTAGAGGGGTCTAGGTGGAAGTCTCTGTCCAAAAGCCAAGTGTGGGGCAAACAGGCCATAGAGTTTCCCACAGTGACCTGGGGATGGCCACCTCTGTAGATTGGCATCTTGGTGAGGCTACAATCCTTGGCAGAACCCTGTAAAAAAATTCAGCCCTCTGGCAGGAGGTTGAAATGGATACCCAACGCCTTAGCCGAAGTCCACCAACATCTGAAATCAATAAAGTTGCAACTATTTTTATCCCATATAGTTGTCTTGTCAAGTTTGTTCATTTGCACCTTAGCCATAGCCTCTGCACAGGGAAAGGTGGTGATGTGACTGGGACCGCAATGTCCTAGGGCATTTTTCTATGTCTGGTGAATATAGGCTATATAGAACGCTTTCTAAATCGCAGGGTTGGTCAGTTGTTTTATGAGCTGAGATGGCTGTAGATTGTGTGCGCGCGAACTATAACAGTCAGAGTGAAAGCAAGGGTTATTAGAACGGGCAGAAAAGGCACTGATCCTGCACCAGATTCCCCAAAAGCAATGGATGCAGCCTTCCTACCCAAGACTCAAGAGCAGTTTTGGCTAACTCCAGTTTAAAACTGACAAGGCGCTTTCTCGCACCTTTCAAACTCAGATTGCCTCTAGCTGTTCCTGTCCCGTTCTCAAACTCTGAGGGGCAACACATCCCAGAGACAGCAAAAAGACCCCAGGTCATTAAGAGCCATTCCGCTCCTTTTTTTAAAAAAGGTGACTCATACTTGAAGCAAAACCATAGTATTGGGCCTACTCACAATGAGTGCGAGAAAGAGATCTGGACACCTTATAAAAAAAAGTGAAGGGGCAGGACTGAAGCCGCAACACTAATCAATAAAACCTTTAGCACGTCGCAATGAACTAGCCCATCTGTTCATAGAAAAGCATCACAAATTTAGAAAGCTGTGAACTGTGTACAGAAAACAGCAAGCCTCGTTCAATCAGGGCCTCATTCATTCACCACAGACTGAAGCAGCTAACATAAGCTTTTGTGACTACTATATGCCCTCCTTAAAACACACACATAGTCCACCACAACTATAATCCTATGTACTACTGCCTACTGACATCCCCCACTTTTCAACAAAATGTTAAGATAGAGCAAAGTATTGTGAGATGCTGCCATCTATTCACTGGATAATGTAATAACTGTTGAAACAGACAAACAAAGGGAAGCAGTTTTTACTCGCCTATCTATCCACTAGCAACAAACTCAGGGTTGTATTTGCACATCCAAGCCTAAGAGTCAAGTCTTATTTTATTTACGTGGGCTTTGATCCAAATATATCTTTCACAAGTGTGTGCTGCAACCTGGGGGAAGATGCACACCACAAGAAATATGTTCAGAATTGTTGACATCACATTATCATCGAACATTGCTAAGCCTATTTGCTGAAGAGGACCAGCTCTGCAAAAGGTCCTAAAATCCAGGAATGGTCCAGATTGCTTGCACTGGTTTACTGAGTGTTGAGGACCGCTGAAAAGAGGGGGGAAAGCTGAATTCTGTTGTAGTGTGGGAACGTATTTTAATACTCAGTAGCATGACTATAATGAACTGAGTAGATTATACATGCTATAAAATCTTGTCCTCTTTAATTATACTTCCCAGATCCGCATCGTGACTTTTTAGGTAAGGTAAAGGACCCCTGGACAGTAAAGTCCAGTCAAAAGCGACTATGGGGTGTGGCGCTCATCTCGCTTTTCAGGCTGAGGCAGCCAGCATTTTGTCCATAGACAGCTTTCCAGGTCATGTGGCCAGCATGACTAAATCGCAGAGCGCACGCAAAAGCCATTTAGCGTCCCGCCACAGCGGTACCTATTTATCTACTTAACTGGTGTGCTTTCTAACTGCTAGGTTGCAGAAGCTGGGACACAGCAACGGGAGCTCACCACTGTTGTGCAGATTCAAGTTGTTGACCTTACGATCATCAAGCCCAAGAGGCTCAGTGGTTTAGACCACAGCACCACCTGCATCCCTTTTTAGAATCCACATCCTACAACGACCCTTCTGAAACATCATTAATTGAAGCCAGCTAGTTATTCCTATATAAGGAATAGGTAGGCAAACCAAGGCCCGGGGGCTGGATCCAGCCCAATCGCCTTCTAAATCCGGTCCGCGGACAGTCCGGCAATCAGCGTGTTTTTACATGAGTAGAATGTGTCCTTTTATTTAAAATGCATCTCTGGGTTATTTGTGGGGCATAGGTTTATTTCCCCCCCAAAAAAGATATATATAGTCTGGCCCCCCCACAAGGTCTGAGGGACAGTGGACTGGCCCCCTGCTGAAAAAGTTTGCTGACCCCTGACCTAAGACATCTGAAAGGCCCTGATTCAGAGTGTCTTTGGTGCCACAGACAGGAACCTACACATGTAATAATCTTTCTAGTAGTGAAGCAGTCATACGTGAAATGTGAGGATAAGATGCTTATGTGGAAACAATAACAAAGAAACAAAGTAAACAAAACAATTGGGGATGACTAGGGCAGGATTTCTGGAGTCCAGTGATCAGAAATATTTGCATTGCAGGGGGTTGGACTAGATGACCCTTTTGTTCCTTCCAATGCTATGATTCTATGTCTTTGGAAATCTACATGCCCTAGAGATTGGGTGGAGGGAGAGCAAAGCAATTACAGTTTGTTTGTTGGGTGCTTCAGCCACTCTAAAATAATGGTGTTTATAGACTGTGGGATAAAGAGCCTCATATAACCAACATGCTTAAGTCTAATTAATGCATGAAAGGGTTAAAACCATAGAGTAAGCTGTCCTGCCAGACTTAGCTATGTCCACTTCCCTTACCTTGGGGGGGGGAATAGGTAATCTATCCTATTGTTCCCCCTCAATTTCAATGTGTGAAGAGGCTTGAGCTGGTTGCTCCACCTGAGACCGCAAGCCACCCTTGAGTTCCTATACCAATAATTTAGGAACTTGCACTACTGTTCAGGGAAGTTTTTAATGTGTGATATTTTAGTGTATTTTGGTTTCTGTGGAAGCCGCCCAGAGTGGCTGGGGAAACCCAGCCAGATGGGCGGGGTACAAATAATAAATTATTATTATTATACTTTGTAAGTAAACTAAGTTTTACTGCCTGTGCAACTTTTTCTGAACAATGTATGCAAAAGAACATGAATATGACCTTTGGAGAGTTTCTAAGTAAACCATTTTTAGCTTACCAAACATGGTCTTTTTTCTATGCTAGTGAAGAAGGAAGCTTTGGAACTCACCTGAAATGGCATATTTTAAAGGTCTAACAGCAGACATTTCCATGCTTTACTTTGCTCCATGTATTGTGATTTTTAATCTCTGCTGGGGTCTTCTCATCAAAGAATACTTGTCCCAGACTTGGCTCTTGAGATCCAGGAATTCTAAATTGCACCAACATAGATAGCTCTGAAAAATCTGTAATGTGACCTGTCATTTTCTTAGTGTATTTATATGCAGTGGTTTTTTCCAGGGGTGGGTGGGCGGTGGGGGTGCGACGCATACCCCTAAAGGAAAATGAGAGCACCCTTAAACATTTTTTAAAAGCAAAAAAAGCACCGCTTATATGTATTTATTTCCCCAACATTTCTTTCTGCCAGCACTTGATTAATCGACCTGGAGGAAATTTAGTAACAGCTTCCAGAAGTCAGTTAACAGACTTGAAAACTGTTTTTAAAACTTGCCATTCTGCAATGGCCTGGATTGCCCAATCATTTGAGATCAGAAAACTAGCTTATATGGCTTTCATCAGAGTGAACACACACACACAAATATCACTGTATCAACACTCAGATGATGGGACCATAATGCTCTCTTTACACATGGCCCACTCCAGCTAAAAACAGGTTACTTACCTGTAATCATTATGCAAGTGGTTGTCTAAGGTTCTCTTGCAGTTTCCTCGAGAGAAGTCAGTGATCACCCGTGCATTAACTTTACTGATTGGGTGAAGTTCAAGAAGCAGTGAATGTGAAAGAGCAAATGGTCAGGGGAATCATTAAATAATTGCTGACTAGGTTGATGGGAGTTTGGCTGTATCTTAGAAAAGGTAAGTTTGACCCAGGAACCCACCACTGAACTGAGTTGGTCAAGGTGAGTTTTCTGGATGTAGCAACAGACCGAACTGAGTATGGTAAGCCGCAATGAAGGATGCTTTCTACTGAAGGTTACAGGTAGAAGCACCATTTACTTGGCGCAAAAAAATCACTTCTGTTCACTCAACTATTCAAATCAAAGTAAAAAAACACACCCTATTTTGACCGTTTCCCTTGCGCAGTCAAGCAATCCAGTCCGCCCCCTCCTTCTCCAAGCATCCCTAACCTTCTGCTCTCTTGTTGTCTCCCCATCAGACCCAAGAGTAAAAAGGTAAAAGGTAAAGGACCCCTGGACGGTTAAGTCCAGTCAAAGGCAACTATGGGGTTGCAGTGCTCATCTTGCTTTCAGGCCGAGGGAGCCGGCGTTTGTCCACATACAGCTTTCCGGGTCATGTGGCCAGCATGACTAAATTGCTTCTGGCGCAACAGAACACTGTGACAGAAACCAGAACGCACGGAAACGCCGTTTACCTTCCCGCCACAACGGTACCTATTTATCTACTTGAACTGGTATGCTCTTGAACTGCTAGGTTGGCAGGAGCTGGGACAGAGCAACGGGAGCTCACTCCATTTCGGGGATTCAAACCGCCGACCTTCCGATCAGCAAGCCCAAAAGGCTCAGTGGTTTAGACCACAGCGCCACCTGCGTCCCTAGCCCCAAAAGTACCTGGGCACTGAGATAAAGGCTAACATAACCCATATTATTCTCAGAGTTGTAAACACGCACAAATTCAACTAATAAAATCAAGTACAAACATTCGAGTACATTTACCTCAAATAACTTCCAGTCTGCTTTATTTCCAAATAAAGTACATTTCTCCAAGAAGCAAGTGTATTCAAACATAGAACATTTCCAGCAACAGTTACAGTCTATTTCCCATTCACAGTTTTTTTTTTTTTAAGTGCAAAGCCCTAAAAGGCCAAACACTTACCTATCCATAAAAGAATATTTTTTTTTATTTATGATCAACATTTTTAGATATATTTTATACAAAAAAGTATATATGGACACAAGGCATTCCCTAAGCAAGGGAGTCGACCAATATTTTAAAAATGGCATTTCTTCATTTGTACATCGGGTTGGATCCAGAGAGAGTCCCTTCCGTGAACAGAAGGGACCAAGAACCAGCAGAAGCTCTTACGGGAGGAAGGTGAAGCGAGGTGGTTTTTGCCACTTCCTCTTTCCTCTCTAGCCCTCCATGTCACACCTCACACTGCTCTGGAGGTGGGAGAAGGAGGAATCAGTGAAAATGGCTTCATTAGCCTTCCTCCAGTAGGAGGGTCCTGTGAGCGGGATCCTGTTCACAGGTCCTCTGGATCTAACCCATCATCTTTTAAACTATGGCAATTTGACACAAATCACTAAACATTTTCTAAAAATTAAGAAAGCGCAGAAACCTGCCAAAAAATTCATAATGGTAGGTATGCTAATGTTTTGCTATAGAATCGATTATAAAATAAGACAGGAAGCAAGAATTTCATAAACTTTACAGTGAAAGTCAAGTGCCATCTACAGTGGTCATTCAACATCTTGTGGGCAAAAAGAAAGAAAGAAAAAAAGTCCTTCCACTATCTTCCGTTTAAACAATATTTAAGGAACTATGGTTGTATATGAATTGTCTACAAAACCCATCTACTATCTTCACATGAACATTAGTGTACTGTGTTTTAAAAAATAACTAAAATTTTAAACTGCATCTATTAAAGTGCTTGTGTATAATCTTTTTTAAAAAAACAACAACAATTAAAATAGGGGAATGTGGGTCACTTGTAAACTTCCATATGAAAGACTGACCAATATGCTAACCATGCAAAATTACTATACATTTTTTTTTTTGCAGCAAGTTCAGTACAGTCAAACTTAATACTCCCAGAAAAGTATTGAACCATGAATTGAAATTAGCGCCAATGCTAAAAAATATTATGATTCAAATTGCAGTTCATTCAAATTACGCTAAGAAACTGCTCATATACATTCATCTGTAAAAAAATATTTTTAAAGTACATCACACAACAAGTGTTTGCTTAGTAGTATATCACAATGGACGTAAAATCTGTTCAGCAAAATTAGAATTAAGTAAGGGCCAAGTCTGGAACGCATGCTCCAAGTTGATAACGTCCTTAAAAAGAATAGGGCTTCAAAAATGGTTTGCAAAATTTCCCTTTTAAAATGTTCATTTTTCTGTTACCAGCACTACTGCACACATGAAATAAGAAAGCTGGCTATTAATTCAAAGGGCTATTTTTAATGGAGTTTAATCACTCTTGAAAAACTCAGACAAGACGTTACCTTTTAGGAACAATCAATACATTTACTAAGAAAATAGCTTATAAAAATATTTCCTCTCATAGAACTATTTCAAGATATTAGTGGTTCTAATTCCAAATTTTACCACACATCATCTCATGTTAAGGAGAAATACATATATCAATATAATATTTAGCCAACTTTAAAAAAGGGGGCATTACTTGTAGGCAGCATGAACATTTTCCACACAAAAGCCAGAAGCACTTTCTGTGTCCAATAAGCTGACTGTGGTTTTGGTAAGAATAACCCATATCTTTATTATTTAGCCTTTAAAAGACAAAACGAAAAAACCACCAACTTCCCCCCAGCAACCTGAGGGTGGCTCCCAAATATCTGGAAGCTTGTCTACATATAACCTTTTCACATTAAAACCAGAATCCCCAAGTGGTTTAACTCTGGAAAGATACCTTCACCTAATGGGAACTTTGGATCTGAATTATCAACATAGATATACTCTTAATAAACATCTGTTAGAGATTAATAATCTTTCGTATAAAGTAGTAATTAAAAAAACCCACCAAACTATTATCTCCTTGGTGGTTGGTTGCCCAACAACATTTCAACTGAAGCTAGTTAAGACTGTTGTTTTGTATGTCATGTAAAATTGCCACTGAACTGTAGAATATCCAATATCCCCACCCACAGGTGTCTAAACAGGGTATGTGGAAACAAACGTTATGGTTAAAATGCTAGCTACAAAGGTCCAGGTGCCAAAATTCTAGCTCAGGAAAAAACTGAGATTTTAGTTTCTCTAAGAGGAATGGACATCTTGTGTCAAACAGAGAAACGGAATTTTAACGCAAAAGTGTTGACTCTAAACTATAGAGCTATATAGAGCTATATACCCTAAATTTATGCTCATCTTAAGTATGCTAGCATTTATGCAAAAACTCTATATGCCAGAAATATTTGCTAACGGACTAAAACCACAGGGAAACACAGCACTAACAGGCTATTTGAAGCCCATCAAAGGCTTTCCTCTACCTGGTCAGTACCAACGAAGTGCAAAGTTAATTTAAAAAAACCTTTGGAACTACGGTCCCTACCGCTAAACATTATGCCCCAAACAACTTGTTACAGAATATTATTAAACTTTCAGGAACCGACCATGTACAACTGTGCTAGCTTCACTTTCTTGAACAAAGACAAATTCATCTTGAATCCTATAAATACGTGGCTGAGGAGAATAAATGCAATATTCTTTTTATGTTCTACAGCGTAAGAGTCTGAGCTAGAAACACCAGTGGAAAATTCAGGCAAACGTTTTGCAAGGCACTAGTTGTTCCTCAGCAGACAAGAGCTTTAGATCTCGTGCTTCTGCCTTTGGTTGTATTGTTTTCTTCAGGCGAAGGGGATGCATTTGCCTTATGAGTCTTCTTGTGATGCTCTAGGAAAGTCTTTTTGGCAAACGCTTTCCCGCATTTATTGCATCTGTGCAGAGAGAAATTCTTTGTGACTTTCACTTCAATGCCCACATCAGCCCCTTCGTACTTCTTGCTCGGCGAGTTAGAGGTGACATCCGGCTTTGCGCCATTTTGCTTACCTTCATCCCTCGGAGCGCCTCTTCTCGTCACCTTGTTTAAAACGCAGTCAATGGGTTTTTTCACCGCTCTGATTTCTAAGCTCGCCGTTATCTTGCCAAGGTAGCGCGAAGACTTTTTGTGCACGACGGTTATATGTCTGATCACGTCGCGCTTCCGGCGGGTTTCGTAAGGGCAGAGCGGGCACCGGTAGAATTTCACAAAAATGTTATTTCCGTCCGTGTGCAACTCGATGTGCTTCGTTAGATTTTGCTTGGACGTAAATTGGCGTTTGCAGAGTTTGCAGTAAAGCTTTTTAAAGTCAAAGCCAACGGAAAGTCTCGGCTTCCTGGGCTTTCGGAGACCACTTGCAATGGACTGATTACTTGACTTAGAATTTTCAGAGCTCGGCTTAACTTTATTTTTCTTTGTGGGTGGTGCGTTCTTCCTTTCAGTGGAAGAAGATGCATTCTTCCGTTCAGCAGATGATGCATTCTTTCGTTCAGCGGATGATACATTCTTTCGTTCAGCGGACGATGCATTCTTTCGTTCAGTGGACGATGCATTCTTTCGTTCAGTGGACGATGCATTCTTCCGTTCAGCGGACGATGCATTCTTTCGTTCAGCGGACGACGCATTCTTTCGTTCAGCGGACGACGCATTCTTTCGTTCAGCGGACGATGCATTCTTCCGTTCAGCAGATGACGCATTCTTCCGTTCAGCGGATGATGCATTCTTCCGTTCAGCAGATGACGCATTTTTCCGTTCAGCAGATGATGCATTCCTTCGTTCAGCAGATGATGCATTCTTTCGTTCGGCGGATGACAAGGCATTCTTTTTCTCAGTCGATGAAGATGCATTCTTCCTTTCATTCGAATGATTTGTTCCCTTTGTTTCATTCTGCGGGGAGCTGATGATGGGAGGCACTGATTCCGCAGGTTCTGCAGGTTCCGTTTTCTCTTTTACTTCTGTGCTAACTGCGTTATTGGGCTTCTTCTCTCTTTTAGCATTTTTTGCCGAAAGGGTTATCTTGTGAACAATCTGCATATGCCTTTTAAGCATTACCTGCGAACTGTATTTCCTCTTGCACAAGAGGCATTTGCAGGTGGTTAAGTTGTATTCAGCCTTAAGGGACTTTTGTTTTCGGGTCTTAACAGATTTTTTAGCCGATTCCAAGGACAAAGGTTCCCCAGGCTTTGTAGCTATGTCAGGAGTGATGGAATCCCTCCTCAATCCCCTATGAACTTCATCAAAATGCCTCCTTACATTGGCTTTTGTAGCAAAGGATTTATAGCATACAGGACAGCTCCTACCCAATGTTACAAGAATGTTCTTATTGCGCCCCCTTCCAGATGTCTGATTTGGCCGCCTCTTAATTTCAATAAATTTCTTCAGTTCCTCCATCTTCTTCTTGTGTACTTTTCTAATATGCCGGCGTACACTGCGTCTGGAATGAAATTCTTTTTTACAGAGGCAGCAAATTAACTGGTGACCCAAATCTGGTTTATCGCATTGCAGCTGAGGCTTCGAGGACAGAGACGGTTCTTCTGGAGTCAATAATACCTTGCTAGCAGCAGCAGCCACAGGAATCTCCACCGTTTCTTCCTGTGAGGGACTAGGAACCGCTTTAGGAGGTTCTGCGGTAGGTTCTGGCATTTCTGCTACAGGAGCTGGTTCGGTGGTGACATTCATCTCAATGTTCTCAACTGTGCTATCCGCCTTTGAAACATATTGAAAGACAGCATTCTGGTTTGTCTCTATAGGTTCCAAACGGATTATATAGTCTTGCTTGTCCACTCTAGGATACATAGCTTCCAGGAGATCGCTTATGGCTTGGCTCTGCTTATCATTTACATCAGGAGAGTCTGTAGATTAAAAAAAAACAAAACACAATGTTTACATTATATTATTTCACAGGTGTCACTCTTTTATTATAGATTTTCTTGGTTTACAACATGCATTGTCTCTTTTTCAGGTTGTGGATTAGTTACATATGATGTGAGACATTAAGTGTTGTATACAGTACAGTGATACAGTGGTACCTCAGGTTAAGAACTTAATTCATTCCAGAGGTCTGTTCTTAAGCTGAAACTGTTCTCAACCTGAGGTACCACTTTAGCTAATGGGGCCTCCCGCTGTCACTGTGCCACCGCTGTGCAATTTCTGTTCTCATCCTGAGGTATAGTTCTTAACCCGAGGCACTATTTCTGGGTTAGCGGAGTCTGTAACCTGAAGCGCCAGTATACCTGAAGGAGCGTCTCCACCCCCATCGTTCTACCCGGACACTGAGGTCCAGCACCGAGGGCCTTCTGGCGGTTCCCTCACTGCGAGAAGCCAAGTTACAGGGAACCAGGCAAAGGGCCTTCTCGGTAGTGGCGCCCTCCTTGTGGAACACCCTCCCACCAGATGTCAAAGAGAACAACAACTACCAGACTTTTAGAAGACATCTGAAGGCAGCCCTGCTCAGGGAAGCTTTTAATGTTTGATGTATCACAGTATTTTAATATTCTTTTGGAAGACGCCCAGAGTGGCTGGGGAAACCCAGCCAGATGGGCGGGGTATAAATAATAAATTATTATTATTATTATTATTATTATAATCTGAAGTGTCTGTAACCCAAGGTACCACTGTACTTCTGTTTCCCCCTCTGCCAGGATAAACGGACTCAGGTAGCAATTTAGACAAGGAATTTAGATATGTGGAAAAGGTTAAGCATCCTCTCCTCATCCTCTGTTGCTTGCTCCTCATCTCCTGCTTGCATGTTTCCCAAAGGCATCTGCTTCGCCACTGGGAGAACAGAGCGCTGGATAAGACTGGCCTTTAGCCTGATCCAGCAGAGCTCTTGCTATGTTTGTGGGTTATCAGACTTCTGCGGCTTCCGATTGGCTGCAGGAGCTTCCTACAGCCAATCAGAAGCCGCACTTTGGTTTCCGAAGGTTTTGGAAGTCAAATGGACTTCCGGAACAGAATCTGTTCGACTTCCAAGGTACAACTGTATGTTGAACAAGAGACTTGAGAGAACAAAACTTACTGTCATCCATCCGGAGACTTGGAGGACAGTAGAACTTCTTGTGGGTTATTAAATTCGGTAGTCCCCTGAAGAGGCTGCGGCATAATTTACATTCGAAGATGGTGTCCACATCTTTCAGCAAAATATGTTTAAGTTGCTTAGTTCCTGAAACATATAAAAAGAAACGTATAAAAAGTTACTACTAGGTGCATTCGAGGCAGGATCCAGGTGAAGGTAAGTACTTTAAATGTTCAATTATGTTTATGGGGAAATTAATCAAACGCCAACATCTTTCCCACAGACATAAGTAAGACTAATGGTTGAATGTTACACATACCTACCCATACTTACCCCACTGAGTTCCATGAGACTTACTCGCATGTAAGTGTGTACAAGGTAGCAACCCTTAAGTACTTAGTTTTTGGCCCCTTGGGCCGCTAGAGGGCTTGCATGGTGGTCAATAATAATAATAATAATTTTAATAATTTATTTATTTATACACCACCCATCTGGCTGGGTTTCCCCAGCCACTCTGGGCGGCTCCCAACTGAATATTAAAAACGCAATACAGTGGTACCTCGGATTACAGACGCTTCAGGTTACAGACTCCACTAACCCAGAAATAGTACCTCGGGTTAAGAACTTTGCTTCAGGATGAGAACAGAAATCGTGTGGCGGTGGCGCAGCAGAAGTAGGAGGCCCCATTAACTAAAGTGGTGTCTCAGGTTAAGAACAGTTTCAGGTTAAGAACGGACCTCCGGAATGAATTACCGTATTTTTTGCTCTATAAGACTCACTCTTTCCCTCCTAAAAAGTAAGGGGAAATGTGTGTGCATCTTATGAAGCGAATGCAGTCTGCACAACTATCACAGAAGCCAGAACAGCAAGAGGGATTGCTGCTTTCACTGCGCAGCGATCCCTCTTGCTGTTCTGGCTTCTGAGATTCAGAATATTTTTTTTCTTGTTTTCCTCCTCCAAAAACTAGGTGCGTCTTGTGGTCTGGTGCGTCTTATGGAGTGAAAAATACAGTAAGTTCTTAACCCGAGTTACTACTGTATAGCATTAAACATTAAAAACTTCCCTAAACAGGTCTGCCTTCAGATGTCTTCTAAAAGTCATATAGTTGTTTATTTCTGATGGGAGGGCATTCCACAGGGTGGGCACCACGACGAAAAAGGCCCTCTGCCTGGTTCCCTGTAACCTCACTTCTCACAGGGAGGGAGCCGCCAGAAGGCCCTCGGCGCTGGATCTCAGAGTCTGGGCTGAACGATGGGGGTGGAGACACTCCTTCAGGTATACTGGGTCAAGACCGTTTAGGGCTTTAAAGGTCAGCACCAACACTCTGAATTGTGCTCAGAAATGACTGGTTGCCAGTAACTGGTTAGTAGTCACTGACAAACTTGGCCGGGGGGGGGGGGGAGTCCCTACAGGTGGATTGTGAAGGGGCTGCAGAATGATCAGTTTTGTGCAGCACAAAGTGCATGCCTAGCCAGAAGAAGAGTTTGGATTTGATACCCCGCCTTTCACTCCCTTTAAGGAGTCTCAAAGCGGCTAACATTCTCCTTTCCCTTCTTCCCCCACAACAAACACTCTGTGAGGTGAGTGGGGCTGAGAGACTTCAAAGAAGTGTGACTGGCCCAAGGTCACCCAGCAGCTGCATGTGGAGGAACGGAGACGCGAACCCGGTTCACCAGATTACGTGACTACCGCTCTTAACCACTACACCACACTGGCTCTCTAGCTAGGTATTTATGCTAATAGTCTTTTATACTTTTAGTTGACTCCAGAATTAAAACTGGTTCCTTGTGATCTCAGGGGCCAATCTTAAGGCCAGGGCAGTTTAGTATGGGTACAAGTGGTCCCTCAAACAGCCTGTTTAGGACTTTAAAGGTCAACATGAGTACTTTAAACTGAGCCTGAATACCAATGGTACAGCACAGGGTGGATAAAACTCAATGATTTTTTTTTTATTTTAAAAAATCAGATTTTTAAAATTTAAATCAGATTTTTTTGATTTAAATTGGATTTGAAAAATAAAATGCTTTTGGAGGAAAAATCTTTCTAAAGGTAGTTTTCTATTTAAGTTACATTATATTCCAAAGTCTATTCAGCAGGAAATAAGGATTTGTTTTGAGTATTTCATGTGTGCTAAAACTCAGTCTAAGTTTTTTTTAAATAAAAAAAAAAAGTTTAACCAACATGGATACATATGCTATAATGTTATTGTTTTAGTTAAATTGTTATTAAGGAAATGATTGTTTTTCTCCTTCCAATAAAGTACAGCAGAAAAGTTTTCCAAATATAAACAGTCAACTTACTAAACCTCACAATAATTTCATAATTATCGGTCTATGCATTTCTAATAGTATAACCAAATCATTAATTTTTGATATAACTGTAAAAACTACTCTGAAAATTTATTATTCCAGAAATAAAAGCGTCATCTGGTTGTAAATATTAAAATTTTACCAGCAAGAATGTGTCCTTCCGTAAAAAAAATGATTTAAATCAAGTCTTACTGACTAGTGATTTAAATTGTGATTTAAATCAATTTGATTTAAATCAAATCCATCCTGATAGAGTTTGTGGTGTGCCCTAAACAATGGCTCACATAAACAAACTAGTGCTTGCATTCTGAAGCAGTTGAAATTTCCAAATAATCTATAAAGGCAGCTGTAGAGTGCACTATATAGTCTGGATGTGAAGAGAGCACATTTAACGGGAGATTTGTTTTATTTAGATTAAATAGCTTGGACTGGTTCACCAGCTTTGGCCCTACTAAAAGTCACTCATAGCCACCAGACTCAATATAACTAGCACCAAGTTCAGGAAAATCCCCTAACTTGGTTCTTTCAGCGACTGTGCTATCCATCCCAAGTCAGTTCTACTGGGGCATTTTGACCGGAGCAGGTAGAATAAAGGGGTGGAACTATGGGACAACACTTTGATCCAAACCTCCTCAAATGACTTCTTTCAGCAGCTTCATGTGAATGTTAAATAGCATGGGAACTTCAAAGACAAAACTATAAGATGGAACGGAAATCATCAAACACCACCTTCTGGGTCCAAACCTCTGGAATGTCCTGGTCCAGAGAGACAGCCCATTGTTGATGGTATTTAAAGCTGTTTAGAGGCCCATCACGAAAATAATTAGATGATTCCTAACAATATCCCAGCATAAATCATCCAATTGAGTGACTCAAAAACAGGCCAAAGCCAGACGGAAATCAGTTAGACCCTTGAACACAAACTACCGGTAATCTTGAGTAATTTATTTCAAACCCTTCAACATCTAGTTACTGAATAATGAATGATATTTTCTATGATGTATTCTTATCTATATTTCTCTCTCTCTCTTTTTTAACCAAATCTGGACTTCAAGATGCTGTAAAGTTCTGTTTAAAAGTGTGAATGTGGGTATGCCTCTCTCAACATGAAACGATATCAGTGTAGAGATCCAACTGATGCTACTAACAGCCTATTATTCCTATTACTCCCGTTGCTCTGTCCCAGCTCCTGCCAACCTAGCACGTCTAAAGCACACCAGTGCAAGTAAATAAATAGGTAGCGCTGTGGTGGGAAGGTAAACGGCATTTCCATGCACTTTGGCACTTGTCATGGTGTCCCATTGCACCAGAAGTGGTGTAGTCATGCTGGCCACATGACTCGGGAAGCTGTATGTGGACAAACACCGGCTCCCTTAGCCTGAAAGTGAGATGAGCGCCGCAACCCCATAGTTGCCTTTGACTGGACTGAACCATCCATGGGTCCTTTACCTTTATTACTCCAATACTGCAAAATTGTATATTTTTCACTAGGGTTATTTCTTTCAGATGTAAGTTATATAAAATCAAAGTCCATTTCTCCCCAAAACACAATTTTTTTTAATATTAAAACATCTACTGAATTAATTTTAATGCCACTTCTCAGAAAGCCTTAGTAAGACATTAATGAGGAAGTAAAAACAAACGAACAAAAAGATTGCTTGTTTTCAGCTTAGCCTATTTTACTTAGTATACTGATAAAAACTACGGTTTCAAAAGCAAGGATCATACAATAGCACGACTGTACAATACTTATACTATTTTCACAGGCAAATATAATAGTTAAAATGGTACTAAATGGGCAATAGAATGAGGCTGCAATTCTGTGCAAAACTGTTATTTTGGTGTTTGAAGGGATCACCCAACAACATGCTTGGTATATGGAACATTATTTCCATTTTCAAAAGTTTATTTGCCTAGCACACGATCAGGTATCCAGATTGATCAGGTGTGACCTGGTAAAATATCCTAAAAGCTAAAGAGAAACTTGGGTCCACACTGCATCCCTTTTATATAAAAGTTTCAGAGTTCCTTTTCAAAGCACTTCTATTTCTCTTATGTCAAACACCTGAGCAAAAAAGCCATTTGTAGTCCCATAAATTATTGCTGCTGCTACTTGACAGTGCTGGTGCACTAAGTAAACACCCGAGAACATAGAAATGTCAGACCATGGAGCTGACTTGCCATTTAAATTAGATTTACAAGGAATTCTGTGTCATCTTGCATGTCATGCTTCTGGTTGTCACATGTCCACTGCCATTTTGAAAAACTGTTGCCAGATCATGAAACTATGGAAAATTATCTTTAAAATGATATACAACATGTAAACTATATATGAAAATGAAAAATGGGTGGGTATTTCCATGGAATCGCCTGTTACTTTACTTTTTTCATTTTTCTCTACTAGTATTTCCTTTTTCTAAGGTTTATTTCAGATATAATTCCAAAGTATGTTCTGTAAAGCTTAACTGTGTTGTTCTTGTTTTACGTTATCTAAATTGATTCTAAGTAGCCAGGAAACATGTTTGAGAAAACACAGCTTGGCTTAATGTCTGAATTAAGATACCAAACATAGTTTTCTGCTCCTCTTCTGGAACCCAGATACAGCTAAATTCAGAAGTTTTTAATAGACTGATAATGAAAAGAAAGAACAGTTCTAAATCACTGTTTGCTTGATTGTTAGGAAGCTCGACCCATGCTTAGCACATGAGTGATGTTTGAACTTAGATGATGATGATTAGATAGATAGATAGATAGATAGATGATAGATAGATTGCTGCTGCTTCTTTATAGCTTTCATTACCTGGCCATTACCTGGTACAGTATAATTATTCTAACTGGAAGGAGGCAGGGGCTGGATAGAAACTTATAGAAGTCCAGTACTGTCTTACCAACCATTTTGAACACAGTATTATTATTTTATTCTGGGTATTTCTATATTGCCTTGCAACTAAATTATCACTTAGGTTTACATATGAAAGGAATTAATATAAAACAGTGAAGATAAAAACGGCTAACAATTAAAACACTAAAAGGTAGAAAAACAAGTAGCATAAAACAATAAACACCTAAAAAAAACACCTTAAATGACTAGGTAAAGGTAAAGGACCCCTGGACGGTTAGGTCCAGTCGAAGGCAACTATGGGGTTGCGGTGCTCATCTCGCTTTCAGGCCGAGGGAGCCATCATTTGTCCACAGACAGCTTTCCAGGTTATGTGGCCAGTGTGACTAAACCGCTTCTGGCGCAACAGAACACCGTGACAGAAACCAGAGTGCAGGGAAATGCTGTTTACCTTCTCGCCACAGCGGTACCTATTTATCTACTTGCACTGGCGTGCTTTCGGACTGCTAGGTTGGCAGGAGCTGGGACAGAGCAACAGGAGCTCACCCTGTCGCGTGGATTCGAACCACTGACCTTCCGATCAGCAAGCCCAAGAGGCTCAGTGGTTTAGACCACAGCACCACCCGCTCCCATAAATGACTATAGTTAGCAACACATAGATCCATTCAATCGCTATCCTAACTTGAAAAGACCATCTAAATAGAAATAATATACTCCAGTCCTGCCTGACAACACCAACCTTGAATCCTTACTCCTTTTTTCAGAAAGCAACAAGACCACATTGGAAAATTGTAATAATCATAATCATAATCATAATCATCACCATAATTTATTATTTGTACCCCACCCATCTGGCTGGTTTTCCCCAGCCACTCTGAGTGGCTTCCAACAAAGATTAAAAATACATTAAAATGTCATACATTAAAAACTTCCCTCAACATTCAACCTAAGCCCGAAATTTCTAAGGCCACAAAGGAGAAATTCCAAATTTCTGCAGACAGGGCAAAGAAATGCTTCTTCCCTACAACACAAAATAAGCATATGCAATTTACTAAAAGATATGGCAAAAGCCACTAATTTAGATGATTTTACAAATGGAGTGGCAAATTAACGTTAGAGTAGATTTATAGTTACCAGTTTTCCGTACCTAAATTTATTTATTTATATTTTATTAAAATATTTAAATGCTTCTTATACGGGCATCTCAAGGCAGTCAATAAGAATATCATACATAATTATTATACAGTAAAATAAACAATCAAACATCATTTTTATCTCATAACAGCTGTCACCCATTGCCAGCAAAAGCCATGATAAAAAAAAGTTTACTGCATATCTCAGAACTGCACTGCTATTGTAAATACATAATTTATGGTGTACAGTTTCCCAAAGGAGTTTTCAAAATTTGAAATGCTACAGTCTCAGCTACGATGTATACAGTAAAGTCGTACCTTGGAAGTCGAATGAAGTCCGTTCGATTTACAAAACGTTAAGAAACCAAAGTGCGGATTCTGATTGGTTGCAGGAAGTTCCTGCAGCCAATCACAAGCCACGGAAGCCCCATCGGATGTTCAGCTTCCAAAAATAGTTCGCAAACCAGAACAGTCACTTCTGAGTTTGTGGCATTCGGGAGCCAAAACGTTCGAGAACTAAGCTGTTCGAAAACCAAGGTATGGCTGTACAACCAAAGAACATTACAACAGAAGAACATTTAAAAAGATGAAGTGACAACAAAAACAACACTCTGTCTGATCAACATTCACCGCAGGATACCAGCAAAGGCCGGGGAGTACCAGAAGCGTTTGACTGACTACTTACTGTTGGTAATAGAATAGTAGAGTCGGCGAATCTTGGTTAGACCTATTTATTCATTTAGAAATTCTCCATGCACTCATCTTAAAGTAGAAACCCAGGGTGGTATACTTACAATCAAATATCAATACCATAATTAAAACAAGCAATTCTTAAAACATTGGGTAGCATCCAGCTGAACTTTCCTCAGCGCCAACCCACCAAAATTAATGTCATGTGCATTACCGTGGTACCTCGGGTTAAGTACTTAATTCGTTCCAGAGGTCCGTTCTTAACCTGAAACTGTTCTTAACCTGAAGCACCACTTTAGCTAATGGGGCCTCCTGCTGCCGCCACGCCACCAGAGCACGATTTCTATTCTCATCCTGCAGCAAAGTTCTTAACCTGAAGCACTATTTCTGGGTTAGCGGAGTTTGTAACCTGAAGCGTATGTAACCTGAAGCGTATGTAACCTGAAGCGTATGTAATCCGAGGTACCACTGTAATTTCAGTGGGTTGTATCCAAGGATATCAGTGTGAACATGAACTAACTTGCATGGGCACAAGATAACTTTACTTCTTTCTCCTTCCACCCTCACCCCTAAAACTGCTCCAGAGAGTTGGGGGGAACCCCCAGAGCAGATTTTGGAGGTGGAGGAGGGAGAGAAGAGGTTCCATATTACCTGCAGAAGTAGGCTTGCATGTGCAATTATTTTGTTGGTTACAACCCAGTGGTTCTACTGTGAATATGACTAATGTTGGATACAACCCAAAATCAAATCCATGAAAATCCAAGAGCGCCATTTTTCTTAAAACGTGAAATAATGATTTTAGATTGTTCATTAGATGTTATTTACATCACCACTGAAGCATTCCAAACCTTCAAGGCAAAATAATATATAAAAAAGAACCTACTCGTACCTGATCGAAAACATTCAATAATTTGCTGAATGCCAGATTTTGATGTCTGAAGAGGCTGCTGCAATAAAGGATGATCTCCAGGTTCCAGTATATGCACTGCAAAATAGTCACAATAAATAGTAAAAAAAAGAGCTTAAGGTACATGTCCACACATAAATGTTAACTGCACTGAGGCTGTTCTATTAAATTTCTATTAAAACATTGCAATATAGTCTGGACATCAAAAATGACAAATATGTAGGTTTTTTATTGCTATTTCCAAAACAACTGTGACTGTCTCAGTTAAGCTCAAAAAAGCATATTCACACACAAATAGAGATACAGTGGAACCTAGGTTCTTGAACGAAATCCATTCTGGAAGCGCGTTCAGCTTCCGAAACGTTCGAAAACCGAGGCGCGACTTCCCATTGGTTGCAAGAGCTTCTTGCCCTCAGCGGAAGCCGCGTCGCAGGTTCAGGTTCCAAAAAACCTTTGAAAACGGAAGCATTTACTTCCGGGTTTTCAGCGTTCGAGAACTGAAACGTACTACAACAGAGGCATTCGGGAACTGAGGTTCCACTGTATACATACAGCTTATCTAGAAAGCAGTTACCACTAGAAATGACAAATAACATTTCTGAAAGATAAAATACACGTAATTGCTAGAAATAATTGCCATAAGGTTTTACCAATGTTGTCTAGCAATTCCTACACTCATGTACCTATATTCATATTAGGATTATGTTTGCTGCTCAGTTGCATTAATCTCAATTTAAGTAATGAATTATGCTAGTGTTTGTTAACTCTGTTGAGCCAGTCAAGACGCAACTGGGCATCTTTGGAAGAACATTTATTTCAATCACAGCTTTTTATTTGTAAAGATTCCTAACAGACATGTCACCCAATTAAAGAAATCTGAGATGATTAGCCATATACGGTATAGTCAAGTAATCATCTGATCAATTAATTCTATATAGGTAACAACCCTATTCTGAAGCAACTTACTTTCTTTGGGTTGTACCCACTTAAGTCATGAGTTGATATTAATGGGCTTAAATTATTAAAATCCATTTGTTTCAAAAGTTTACTCCAAGTGTGACTTAATAGGATAAAACCCTTTGTTTTTAGATGATACATACAGTATATGTAAAGGTAAAGGGACCCCTGACCATTAGGTCCAGTCGTGGCTGACTCTCAGGTTGCGGAGCTCATCTCGCTTTATTGGCCAAGGGAGCCGGCGTACAGCTTCCGGGTCATGTGGCCAGCATAACTAAGCCACTTCTGGCGAACCAGAGCAGCGCACGGAAATGCCGTTTACCTTCCCGCTAGAGCGGTACCTATTTATCTACTTGCACTTTGACGTGCTTTCAAACTGCTAGGTTGGCAGGAGCAGGGACCGAGCAACGGGAGCTCACCCCGTCGCCGGTATCTGAACCGCTGACCTTCCAATCGGCAAGTCCTAGGCTCTGTGGTTTAACCCACAGCGCCACCCATGTCCCATATGCATTACACCAAGGATCAATTTAAAAAGACACTCCAACTATATGAGAGAAAAGGGGGAACACACTTTTCTCCATCTTAAGATGGTACTTGCCATTTGCACTTATTAGAAGTATTTCTTAAATATACATAGAAGCAGACCTCTATTTATGTGGCAGTACATATAGTCAATTAAAATGTTTTTATACATGCCTACTCAAGCTCAGGTAAGTAGGTTAGTAGGTACCCTATCTTAAGTTGAAGCACGTACTAATGTGTACATTTCTCTTCATTTTCTCGTTTCAAGTGTTTTTAGGTTACAAGCCATTTTTTTAAGCTCATGTGGTTATTACAGCAACATGCCAACATCAGAATATTTGTATATATTTATATCAAGCTATTTGTATGCTGAATAAATTTTGTTTTGCAGGCCTTGGAAACATAGTTTCCAAAAATGTTTATTCCCTGCCTTCTCCCTCAACCCAGCCTACAAGAAAGAAATACAGATGTAAGAAGTACTCCATCAAAACCCAACTATTTTTAAAATACTGGCAATATAACAATATTTGAAGATGTCCTAATTCCATTACGGCAGCATAATATAGGCTATCTTACTGCATTTATTTCTTTTTTAAGAAAGGTAGATTACTAAAGCACTATTACCTGGTTCACAGCAGCCATGGTGATGGTGGTCAGTCTGACAACACTTGTCCCTTAGAGGCATTTTCTACATCAACGCCCTACTTTCCTTCTACATCTAGTAGCTCGTTTCTGCTAAAATAAGCAAATTTTCTATCATTTACCAAGGAAAATAAGGTTCTGCAGTGTTACATGACTTCCCTGTAAAAACCGCTGATCTAAGAATGAGTGGTGAATATTGAACATATATACAAAGAGCAATTCTACATATGAAAAAACGAAATCTTCTCAACTCCGCCATTGTTATGACATGGATACATGGATAAATTTTGTTTTAGAAATAGCTATTGCAATCAGAGGCAGCTTAAGTTGCATCAAATGGGCTTGGAAAAGAGGCAAGTCATTCCCTCCCAAATCAGGAAAGTTCTTCACTCCTTTTCAGTGCTAATTCAAATTAGCTGATCCAAGCTCTGTAAACCCCCAAATACCTTTTGTCCCACCTCAATCCCCAACCCTACTTATTCCTTCTCTCTAACCCCCCGTTATGTTTGAACCACCCTGTGATGAAGCAGGGCATATACGTAGTTACCTGGCTGGTTAGCCAGGTATACTGCTCCAAGAACAGCAAATACCTATGGGATGTGTAAAGGGGGAAAGTTTCTCCAGTGCAGTAGTCTCTGGGAAATGTAGTCTTCCTGAAAAGAACTGCTGGAACTCTTTTTGGGAATCTCTTTTCTTCTCTTTCCCCATGGCTATTTGCTACCTTCCAGCTGGAAAAGGGCTCTGGGACAGCAATTACTGTCTTGACTTGGATTTTAATCCAAAAGGGAGAATAAGTCTCCTGAATTCTTTCAGCTGTGCGTTAGAAGCCTATAAAATGCACACCAGAGTAACCAAAATAACATTTTCACTCAGCCCTATTTACAAACATTTTGTAATGCGAACTGACATTCACAAAGGATTTTATTTATCGGAATGAAATAATTGACAGAACGACAGATGATGGCCTACCCAAAAAAAGGGCGGTTTTCAGCACTCCACCAGCATCCAATCAAAACTGGAGGATGGGGAATAGCAGTGAGTTTAAAAGACTTCAGAAATACACTACTTTAGAGTAAAGTATATATACGAGTTTATGGAGTGCATTTACCAATCCAGTATTTTTTATGCAACTTCTTCCTAAATATCCTCCAATACAGATTTCAAATTGCATGCATCCTGTCACATCACTGCCAGCTTCTAAGCCACTGATCTCCTTTGCAGCCTCACACACATTTGAGGCTACATACATAGAAGTGCAGAACTTTGGGCAGGTTCCCTCATGCTGCAATTGAAGGAGTTAAGAGCACTACAAAATGTCATTCTCTAAAATGGTTCAACTGTTTGCAAAAAAGTATATGATGCTTGCTCCTTCATAACAGCATAACATTTAATTCTGTTTCTACGTGTACACACACCACATTGATGGCTTTATGTTTTGAAGCGGTCTATAAATTGGTTTAATAATCGTGAACCACAAGAGATCCTTCAGGAGTAACCATTGCAGGCCATGCCTTAACACATTTACTTCCCATTCAAAGGAAAAGTACTGGTACTATGTTGTCCAGTTATACCAGCTCTTACTCTATTCCCAACATAACAATGGAAAGCGTAATGTCGATGAACAATAGGTTCAAAGATGCTCTCAAGGCAAATCTTTAAAAAATGTAGTATAAACACCGACAGCTGGAAAACACTGGCCTGCGAGTGCTCCAACTGGCCTCTGCTAAAGGAGTCATGGAGTTTGAAGACACTCGAACTCAAAATGAAAGGGAGAAATGTGATAAGAGGAAGGCACGCTTGGCAAATCCTCAACGTCATCAACTCCTGCCCGGAAACCTATGTCCCCACTGTGGAAGGATGTGTGGATCCAGAATTGGCTTCCACAGTCACCTACGGACACACTGTTAAGACCATATTCATGGAAGACAATCTTACTCGGCTATGAGTGATCGCCAAAGAAGACAAATCATGGCAAGACCTACACACAACTCAATCCAAGCATGTTTACTCAATGGTAAGTCTCTCCCCCCCCCCCAAGGGACTCACTTCCAAAAAAAGAATATGTAGGATTGCAGCATCAGCATCTAAATAAATGATCAAACTTTCTGTCCTTGACAAAGACTATCTCATTTCCATGTCTGTATGCAGTGCATGTGGACCAGTGTTAGCTAGGCACCAAACGGCTCCTTAAACCAGATATGCATTATAACATGTAATATGTCAAATGTACCTAGTCACAATAACATGACATCCCAGAATACTATTTCTATCACTTTTCACCAGCACCTATTGCTTCCCCATGGGCTGAAAAATGTGTTTAATTGTTGGCAACCACAACTATATTTGAAAATGCACATTTCTCTGCACAAATATCTCCATCAAAAAAGTCATCCTACCTCTTGACACCTCCTGTCTCCCTCCCTCTCCATATATGCAGCAAAACACTCCCTTGACAACTTAAGCCAGACAATTTTAGAACTATCTACAGAACTCATTTTGCTGTCTCTCTTTCTGTGGACTGTTTTTATGTACACTGCTTATAAATGGAAACAATTAAGCAGTATATAAATGCCATAAGTAAATAATAAACCTATTTTTATTGTCAGGAATCAATCCCGCTGTGTAAAGCCAGACAAATGACCACATACGGTCTACTGCAACTGAGGAGTCAATACCAGTCCCTTCTTACCTGACAAGTCAAACCATGCAGTTCCCCCACCCCAATCTCACATTCACCATAAATGAGGGATCAAGAACTTGATCCAAACCTATTCCTGAGCTAGGCACTCCCTTGCCCTCCAGCTGTCAAATATAAACCAAAATAAGATGTGTCCTGTGCACGTAGCTTCGAACATGTGATGATGCAAAGGAGATCAGCGCCACAGAAGTCAGCAATGCTACACCTGTAAATATCCTGTTGCTGGAGGATATGTAGGATCAATCTTTTGGCCCTATGGCAAGAGACGTTGCAGGCTGGCAGATGGGGAAGAGGGGGCAATGTACTGGCCCACTATCCTTGGCCAAATCCCCAGATTGTCCCCTTGTGAAAAGTCATGACTATCCAGGGGCGGACTTTGGTAATACAGTGTCGTGGGTATGCAAGAGCTAGCCAGGTTTTTTGCCCTGGGTGAAGCATAGAGGGGTGCTACTGAGGCTCCCAGCCCCCCTCCCTCTCTCTCTCTCTGTGTGTGTGTGTGTGTGTGTTTACACACCAGTGTTAGAAACTGAGATGTGAAAGCTAGGAGCTAAACTTAAACCTAAGAACAATACAAAGCTGAAAATGAATGAACAGCAGCTAAAATATTATATTTTTCACATGGTCTAGTCCTTTCCCTGCCTACCCCCCTAGTATTCTGGATTTCTTCTCCAGTCTTCAGAGAGTAGCTGGAAGTGGGGAGGCAGGAAAAGGTCTTCCTTTCTTTCCACTCCACAGTTTAAATCTGAAATCTTAGGCGCAGTACTGCGCCCACAGCTCAAAAACTGCTCGCGTTGGTAAAATTTCCTGTCACAAAATGTGCCTGGAACAGTGGGAGTTTCGAACACCAGCGCCCACAAATGTGCGTGAGGGGCAGTGCCAAACTGGGTCTTTGACCCTTGTGAGGTAATGCCTAATTTTGCCCCTGGGTAATATGGCACTGTGAGGATGAAATTTGGTACACACACACCCCAAATGTTAATTTGACAATAATTCATAAAGGGGAGGGGAAAACTGTATACTTTAAAAGGTTGTCATTGTACTTCACCAGATCCTAACCTATTACAGTATTTGTAAGAATACTGGGGTTTCCCCCCTTCTCCCCTTTATTTTCCCTTCTACACAGGTTCTGTTTCTCTTTTTCCTTTTCTCTCCTTTACTTACATCTCACAATGTTTAGTGTACATATAATCATGTACTTTTTGAATTTTCAGTAACTATATTTTTAAAAATTGACAATAACTCAATTTGGCACGTTTGCTTTTTAACCAATCGTCTCAGTAGGGACCCACATAAATATAAGATATTATCATCATCATCATCATCCTTCGACTCAGCACCCTGTGATGTGGAACCGCCCGACACTGCCCTAAATCTGGCGCTGGGCTGATCCATGCCACACACAGGAATGCCAACCCAGACCATGCCAACCATTACGACCTGGCCACCCACCCCATCACTAGCCTTTCCATCACCGATGCAGGAACAAAACAACAACAACAACAACAAGCATTCCAATGCAGAACCCACATTCCCAAACACACACACACACACCTCTCCCTCTCTGGCACTCATCCCTCTCCACACAAGTTCCCTCTCCCCCGAACACACCACCTCCTCCCAGGTTACCAACTCCTCGCGCGCTCTTCCGGGGCCACCTGTCACACGGGTCACCCGCTTCACACAACCCAGCATCGGCGCGCGAGGGGAGGGAGCGGGCACGCGCGCGTACACCCACACGCCAGCCAAACCAACACGCATCTCCTTCGTGTTTTCCGCGGCGGGCAAGGGTGCCCGTGACGGAGGGAGAGGCGAGTTTCAGCACACTTACGGGAAAGGCTCCTGCGGGAGACGCCAGCCCGGCCCGAGCGAGGCGCGTGGGGTGCCTGCCGGGCGGGCAGCGGCTGGGCGTGAGCGAAGCCCCTCTTCGCCTGCCCGCCACCGGCCGGCGGGACGCGCGCGGGAGGCGGAGAGGGAGGAAGGAAGAAGGAGCCCCTGGGCTGCTCCGAGGAGGCGCAGGCAGCAGGTGACAGCGAGCAGGGCGCCCGGAGAGGAGGCTCCGCGGAGGCGGGCGCGGGGGACCCTGCCACCGCCGACGATGCGGGGCTCGGCGGGGAAGGGCAGCGCGCTGTTGTCGCCGCGCCCCGACGCGAACTCGCCGTCGCCTGTCCCGCCCAAGCGGCCCCGCGACGCGACCCCGGAGCCGGATGGGCGCAAGGGCAGGAAGTGACTGCGGCCGCGGCAGGCCCGGGGCAGCGCACGGCGCATGCGCCGCACCCGGCTTTTTCCCTCCTCTCCGCCCCCTTCCCAGCCTCCTCGCTTCTCTCTCCCGCTCGCGTTCTCCTCCCACAAGAGCCCCGAGCGCGCAGGTGGCTGTTGTGCTCCGCGGGGTTCCCGCCCGACGGCGACCAAAGTCGGCGGCGGGGGCAAAGTTGGGCGCGCGGCGGAGGGGTCCCCTGCGCGCGCCTCCTCTCCAACATGCGCCTCAGCCAATCAAAGAAAGGCACCTCGAGGCCCGCCGGGGCAAGAAAGGGCTCCTTGCCTTTTTTTTCCCCCTCTCTCCCAGGAGGCTCCGGCTGCGCTTGGCTCGCTTGCGCCCTTTGGAGCCGCCGTGGCGCGCGCCTTGGTGCCAGGGCGCACGGCTTGGCGAAGGGCGGTGGAGGCGCCGCCGCCGCGCCTGCCTTCCTGCCTGCTTTTCCGCGACGCCAGCGAGCTCGGCGTGGCACTCCGACCCGCGTTTAGAAAGGGGCTGAGCGAGGGAAATGCTCCGGCTGCGGCGCTTGGGTACGTCTGGCGCCCTGGAGCAGCCGCCTCGCCATGGTTTTTACGCACTCGCAGAGGCGCGCAGGGCGAAGGGAGTCCAGCGCGCGAGGGGAAGAGGAAAGTTCCTCCACGGCGCAGCTCCCTCGGATGGGAAGCATCGGGTTCTCCGGGCGCGCTGTTTTCTCCGCTGGTGGGAAAAAAGGCTCCATCCGTGGCGCAACAGTCGCTTCTCTTCCGTGCCATTGCCGGCTTACTCGGGTTTCGCGACAGGCGCATCTTAGCAGGCTTTTAAAATCCCGCCGGCCGATCGACTTCGCGTGCCTGGTCTAAATTCTCTCTCTTTAGTTTTCCCTAGCAATCCAGCCGCCACGTCTGTGTTTACAAAAAAAATACAACGCCGGTTGTGGCTGGTTATACCGGTGCGCGGGGAACCCTAATGGCGAGGGACGTGTAGATTCTGTGCACATACAGAAAAAAGCATAATTCTGGGAAACTCTGTCTTTCATTGACAAAACTGAAGTGTTTTTAATGTTTTGACCGCAAAGATGAAGTGGAGCAGGGAACTCCGAAGCTGGATGAGGGGACAGTGAAATATCCAAGCAGGCAAGGCTTTCGTTGCTATTCACCGAAGCAGAGTGGGATGCAGAAAAATAAGCACATTTACGCTATTTGCATAATTTATAGAGATATTCTGCGCTTCTTTGGTGCAGATGTTTGAGATCCTGCCTCGCTAGTTTTACAGTAACAGATGTAACAAAACTTCCCTATTAAGTGAAGTTCTTTGGATGCTTCCAGGTCATTTCCGTTGAAAATGGTCTGCAAATTAATCTGAGCTTGGAACAAAATATATTGCATCATCTCCAGCAGATAATTTAATATAAATAAAGTACTCTTGCATTTTATTTATTTATCTAATTTGTAGTCCACCTCATATTGCAACAGAAATTCCTTAACACTTTACAAATCCCAAAAAAAGATATAATTATAGAATACAAATTCCACATTCAAAACAACAATACGACTTAATTGTCATCAGCATCACAATTCCAAATTTTAAGTAACATAAATAAATAAATGTCCCTCAATGCAAACTTTAATTAAAAGAAGAATCCAAAATAAACCATATACAAAGCATATCAAGATACATAAACATTCAATGCAATACATATAGTTACAAATTTATAAATATATAAAAAGTATACCACATGTCACTCCATCTATCTACTTCTCACTTCAATAAACATTCCAGTGTTGAAATAACAAAAATCTAACCAATACAGAAGAAAGGTCCAAGAAGTAAAAGCAATCAAATAGTAGAAAAGTCAAGAAGCATTCGTTTTCTCACCATTCCCTCATCTGGGGCAATACAGACACCCTCTCCCTACCCTCTCAACTATGGAGATTAAACCCTTCCCCACAAACAGGTTATTATCCTGTGGGCAGTTGGGCATGGCTACCACTATATAGAGGGACGTGGGTGTCGCTGTGGTCTAAACCACAGAGCCTAGGGCTTGCCGATCAGAAGGTTGGCGGTTCGAATCCCCACAACAGGGTGAGCTCCCGTTGCTCAGTCCCTGCTCCTGCCAACCTAGCAGTTCAAAAGCATGTCAAAGTGCAAATAGATAAATAGGTACCACTCCGGCGGGAAGGTAAACGGTGTTTCCATGTGCTGCTCTTCGCCAGAAGTGGCTTAGTCTTCCTGGCCCCATGACCCAGAAGCTGTATGCCAGCTCCCTTGGCCAATAAAACGAGATGAGCGCCACAACCCCAGAGTCGTCCGTGACTGGACCTAACGGTCAGGGGTCCCTTTACCTTTTACCACTATACATGTTTCTCACTGCCCCACAGGGAGCATCCTAATCAATCAGACCAAAGTAAATAAGCACAATTTCACTTAAAGAACAGCAGCCCAAGAAGTAAGACAAGTAAATAATGAGGTGGGACTCTGAAGCAACAAACAAAGGAGGTTTCTCCTCCTCTGGGTCATTTACTTCAAATTTTTGTGTGTCCTGGGATCCGGTAGCAGATTTTGTGGGAAATTCTCCCCCAACGCCCTTGGCTTGCTGGGAGATTGAAATGGCATGGGCATGGGCACTGATTTACAGAAGCAGTAATTCATGCTGTGTCTGCCCAGATGTTTCAGTGTAACACATTTCTGTTGCCATCCTGGCCATTCCAGCACAGTGAATAACACGAAACCTGTCACTGTGTTTTAGGTTTGCTTTGGTGATATTTGTAGTTAATGTTACAGCATGCGTTTTTGCTACTGTAGGTGGCCATGCTGGCAATCATGGAACCGTATTTATTTCATCGCTTCTAGATTTTATTCTTCCACTACTCTAAGCCATGTAGCATGTGTGCCCATTCGGAACAAGCTGTCCTGTTTGTGTAATGGTGTTTGTATGTTTGTTGTATATCACGCTACTCTCTTTTGGAGGATGGGTGATTTAGAAATATGCTTTTAAGCAGTCCAATCTGGCTTTTAAAGGTAATTCACCTTGTCTGGTTCATTAATCCCCCTCCAAGGCTAAGAGGTCTATTTAATGCAGAATTGCAGCCAAGACTTTCCAGCTGAACTGTTTTGGAGATATAGCTTGAAGAAAAGCTGCGACTTACAAAGCTGTGGTCAGGTAAAGACTTGCTGCTGTGCTGGGCATAAAAGATCTTGGGTTCTGCTAATTTCTTGCTTCCCAAATACTTTCTCATTTTAGTTGTTCCAAACACGGTCTTTTCAATTCTGACCACACCGACTCTTGCTGTCGGTTAAAAGGAACCCCAGAGAGCTTCTGTCAGGTACAGAGTGGTGACCTAAGTTTACAAATAGTCTGACCTCTGGTGTAAGGCAATTTCTGAGGCCTCTTCCTCATTCTGTATCTATCTTGCGTGCAAGAAACTATAATGCATTTTAGGACAAAATACAGTGGTACCTCGGGTTAAGTACTTAATTCGTTCCGGAGGTCTGTTCTTAACCTGAAACTGTTCTTAACCTGAAGCACCACTTTAGCTAATGGGGCCTCCCGCTGCCGCCGTGCCGCCGGAGCACAAATTCTGTTCTCATCCTGAAGCAAAGTTCTTAACCCAAGGTACTATTTCTGGGTTAGCGGAGTCTGTAACCTGAAGCGTCTGTAACCTGAAACGTATGTAACCCGAGGTACCACTGTACAGTGTGGGCAGTAGACGAGATACTGCATTTTGCAAGCCAAGAGAGCAGTCCTACCCAGAAGTGGCTTGCCAGGTGAGGTGAAGCCACTATGCTATCTTCCCAGCAGGTGGGACACTGTTGCTTACCAAGAATGGGAAGGGGCAGGCGGTGAGGATATTGGCATGGTGCAAATACACTGGGAGAGCTTATCCGGCACTCTTGCCAGTATGTTTGTGCCACACTAACCTAATTGCCCTGCCCCTCTCCTTCCTAGGAAGCAACAGCGACCCGCCTGTCTGGAGGCTAGCATAGTGGTTCCGCCCTGCCCATTGAACTACTTCTTTTCCACCCTGCCCCATCATTCGCTTGGTGCTTTCTCTTTCCCCATCTCAATCATAGCCCAATGCAAACTGGGAGTGTCCCTTCCTTTCTACATATAGACAGTCATGTTGAAGTGGTAAAGGTAAAGGGACCCCTGACCGTTAGGTCCAGTCGCGGACGACTCTGGGGTTGCGGCGCTCATCTCGCTTTATTGGCCGAGGGAGCCGGTGTACAGCTTCTGCGTCATGTGGCCAGCATGACTAAGCCGCTTCTGGTGAACCAGAGCAGTGCACAGAAACGCCGTTTACCTTCCCGCTGGAGTGGTACCTATTTATATACTTGCACTTTGATGTGCTTTCGAACTGCTAGGTTGGTAAGCCAGTCCATTAAGTCCAGGGACTCTCACTTTGCACTCAACTCCTAAGAAGACATGGGGAGCATTTTCTACAGCCATATTGCCCTGAACGTGCCTTTCTGATCCCAGAAGCTAAGAAGAGTCAGCCATGGCTGGTAGTGAGATGGCGAATCACCTGAGAATTCCAGGTGCTGTAGGCTTGAGGGAAGGGCTGCAGCTCAGCCCAGGTCCAATCTCTGGCACCTCCAGATTAGGGCTGGGGGAAATTCCCTGCCTGAAACCATGGACAGCTTCTGCCAATCAGTGTAGATAATATTGAGCTAGATGGACCAATGGTATGACTCGTTATAAGGTGGCTTCCTACTGTCCTGCCTATGTTACTGTTGTCATTTTAGGGGAGCCGTATCAGCTGATATTTTAAATACAGTGGTAACTCGGGTTAAGAACTTAATTCGTTCTGGAGGTCCGTTCTTAACCTGAAACTGTTCATAACCTGAGGTACCACTTTAGCTAATGGCGCTTCCCACCATGCGATTTCTGTTCTCATCCTGAGGTAAAGTTCTTAACCTGAGGTACTACTTCTGGGTTAGCGGAGTGTGTAACCTGAAGCGTATGTAACCCGAGGTACCACTGTACACGGCTGTACCAACCCTACATACCATTAAATTCTGATTAAATATTTCTAAAGCCGCTTTAGCAGCGTATTCTTGTTGAAAATGACAAAGCGAAAGCAATTTTAACTTTTGGACTTGTTCCGCTCCCAGTTTCAGAGAGGCTAGGTAGAAGAATCACCTTGCAGCTAGGAGAAAGGGAAAATGAAATATGTGCTTCTGATAAAAAATAGGACTTGGGCAAGGGAGTGTGCCAGCTCGTCTTTGCCTCCAATATAATCTAGGATGTGCCAACTAAGAGCAGAATGGAGGGGAGAGAGAGGCAGACCATTCATGGTGAATGAAAAACATTAGAAGTCCATGCTGACGTCATGTAATCTGAAATGAACCAGCAAAGTTTCTTTTTTAAAAAAATAATTTTTATTGGTTTTTCACCTTTTATGAATACATAACACACACAGAAAAGACAAAAGACGAAAACATGTATAATTTCAGAAAATCCTACTTTCTTAACCTTGTTCCTTAACTTCCCCCCACCCCCCTTCATGCATCCCAGTTCCCATAATTATGTCAGCAAATTGGTATTTCTCCTCTTAACCATCTTAATATTACCTCTTTTATTAAAGAAAAAAAAAAGTTTTTCTAAGTTGGACTCAAATTCCCTTCCATCGATTTCCCATTTTGTCTTAGGTAAAAGTCAAGTTAACTAAACCCAAAAGTCCTGAGTGTTTTTAACGTTCTATTCTTCCCTCCCTCCCATCCCCGGTTTTCGTCCCTTCCCCAGTACATGTCCAAAATAACAGTTCTCAGCCTGGATTCCTCACGTCCGAGGCTTTCAAGTCTCTTTCAGTCCCTCTCCGCCGGTCTTGTTGGTAGTCCTTTATATTGGTCGTCGAATCTCGAAGGAATTCTGTCCCCATCAAACCAGGTTCTCTTCCCACAAGGGCATTTGAAAACAACTGCTGCAAAAGTTCCTCAGGCCATGCATCTTCAGAGTCAGAGTGAAGGCCCCAATCATATTTCTTCTTTATTTTGCGTTCCTGTATTCCATATACTCCCGGGGCCGCCTCCTTCGTCTTTTGCATCATTCACAGATTTGTAATCAATGTAATCCAAAAGTCTCCTTGCTTATATTCCACTGGTGTAAGCTTCTGGTTGGTACTTTCCATCTTTACTTTCTCTTCTCCTTGTTTAGTCTCCTCCACTTCTTGAGTTATCATTTCCGATTCAGCTGCAGAATCTTTCTCATTCAGGTCCTCAATACATTCAGCAGAGCTGCTTGTTCCAGAAGTCAAGGTCATAAGTTGTTTATTCATAGCCAGACTCTGCTCTTGTAAGATTCCCACCAAATGAAACATTCTTTCGATTTCCACTAGTAACTTTCCATCCACAGCCATTGTAATGTCACAGAGTTCCCCCTAGAGGGAATCTGGTTACTTAATAATCTTTCTCCAATAATCCTCTAACTTGTTGTTGTTACTTTGTTTCCAACAATTTTAGTTCAATTTTAACTGATTTTAATCCAGAGGGATCTTAGATGACAATTTTTCAACTTTAAACTGTCCGTTTGACAGCTTTGACAGCTGTCAAACTCCGCATTCCTCTTCCATAAGCTCAAATACAGGACGCTCCCGGGCCCGGGAGGGGGGGTTGCATACAACAGAAAAAAGGCTTCTAAAATTCCACTCTTTCACTCCAGCTCAAAATTTCTTTTTGCCAAATCTTGGAAGTTAATGTCTTTTTTAACTCACCCCACAAAGGGTAGGCTCTCCAGCTTAGTTCTTCTATAGTTGCTTTAGATCGTCTGCAAGAGGGGGGGGTGCGGACTTCCTTTTAGCACACACCCCGGTCGTCTCGAATTCACAGGAAAATATTCTTAAAGCCCAATTTCATCTTACTCACGGGTTATTCTTTTTCAGTCCAAATTTCAAGGAAGGAAGTCAGCGCTCTCCAGTCATGGCTCGCGGCTCCGCTCAACCGAGGTAGCGATCGACTCTCAGCACCACGCCACCCTCCGTACCCTCTCCGCAGCCTTTAAAAAGGCTCTTCGTGGGTCGGGGGCGCTTAAGGCGCCCACCGAGTCTTCTAGTCCGCAGGCTTCAGCGCCTGCGGTTTCTAAGGGTCCCCGCATCGCCGGCGTGGCAAGACCCGTCCTCAGTTGAGCCGATTCCCTCCGCAGCTCGGAGGGAATCCGCCATTTCCAGATCGCGCCAACCCGGAAGTCCTGAACCAGCAAAGTTTCTACCCTTCACTTCTCCAATGGCACTTGGGAATCTAGTTGTCTTTATGTTAAATTAAAAGGAGTCTGGCATTGCATAATTAATATTTTTTAAAGTTAAATTGTAGCTGTGAGGAATTGGGGTTGGGATGTGGGAGGTATTTTAACCCTTGTTTCCACCCACACTATGATCGGAACAGCTTACCACACTGCCCCATTTCCATAATATGCACTGGGAACTTTTGGGCTAGTAGCTGGTTCTCTCCCAGTGAAAATGGCAGGAACAGAGTTGTGCTTTTTTTTAGATTGTGGCGCATATTTACTAGCGGGGAGTGAGTTCCATTGAACACAATTTGCAAAAATTCAAAATATCAGGCTATCTATAATTTCTTATGTAAACTTATGTAATTTCTGCAGGAAAAGTTAATCACAATCAAATTCCATGGATATCAATGGAACTTTTAAATGTTACGTTCTTTATTGAAAAATAAAAAGTACATACATAATTACAAGTGCACGGAATAAGATAATACACAAAGAAGATAATACACAAAGAAGGAATAGTACCCATGTAGAAAACAAAAGATAACAGAAAATAAATAAAGGAAATTGTACACATAACAAAAAAAGGGGGGCGGGATTGTAGTTAACCAGACTTTAACCTAATGGAACTTAAGTTAGGTATGACTAACTGATCCATTGGTTTCAATGGGATATGTAGTGTAGTCCAAACTATACACAGAAGTGAGTATAATTGAAGCTTATAGAGTTTACACGCTAAAATGTGTTTAGTTGCTGCTAATTTTAGTTGGATAGGGGTTAATAGGCACAATTATTTTCCTGTGCCTAACATTCATTTGGTTGGCGTGCTGTGCCACTTTTCTTCGAAAAGTGTTTTCAATTATTCTTTATTATCTGTGTGCTTTGCCAGCTAACATTGATGTCTTTGTTCCCTTTGATTTTTGTAGGGTGGTTTATTAAACTAACAATAAACTAAAATAACTAATCAAAAAACCAAATCTCAATTCATCCTTAGATGTCCTTTAGGTGTCTCCTGGGCTATACTGGTGCTCTGTCTTGTACTGTACAAGTAGCCACATAGTTTTCCTAATTACTATACTCTATAGCTGTAGGGACGCGGGTGGCGCTGTGGTCTTAATTTGTTCTGGAGGTCCGTTCTTAGCCTGAAACTGTTCTTAACCTGAGGTACCACTTTAACTAATGGGGCCTCCTGCTGCCGCCACATGATTTCTGTTCTCATCCTGAAGCAAAGTTCTTAACCTGAGGTACTATTTCTGGGTTAGCGGAGTCTGTAACCTGAAGCGTCTGTAACCCGAGGTACCACTGTATTCCTTTTCAAAAAATTAAAATAGAACAAAACACACCCTTAATTTTATGGTTTGCTTCCATATTATTGATATTTCATGGTTCATCTCAAGTGATTTATTTGAATATTATGCTCAGTGGCAATCTTTATTTATTTTATTGCAAAGTGATTTTGGAAGCCTTCCCAAATGGCAGATGGCAAATGGTTTCTGTTTTTTATGACAGCAGACTCTCTTTTGGCATTCAGCTTTTATAAGAATTCTCTCTCCACAGTGAATGTAAATCGTGTCACCAGACACTCCGGAGGGAAAGAGATCCAAGGATGGAGCATGCAAAGCAGCACATCTATTAAAATATTGAATACTGATGTAGCATCTTCATAGCAGTTAGCTGCAACTGGGTTACTTTTCTCCAGCATAATGTAGTAGCAGCAGCAGTATGGTGACTGTGCAAAAATTCTGGCCGGCAACTTAAATTATTACAATGTGATTTGTTTAGTTCTTTGAAATATTTCTAACACTGTTCCCGGTTCTCGGGAGCACATAAATTAAGTACAGTGGTGCCTCGCAAGACGAAAAGAATCCGTTCTGTGATTCTTCGTCTAGCAGTTTTTTTCGTCTTGCGAAGCAAGCCCATTGATGGATTAGCGGATTAGCGCTATTAGCGGCTTTTAGCGGCTTATCGGATCAGCTGATAAGCGGCTTAGCGGCTTAGAAAAAGGGAGGGAAAAGGGGGGAAAACCCACAGGAACTTGCAAGACATTTTCGTCTTGCGAAGCAAGCCCATAGGAGATTCGTTTTGCGAAGCACCTCCAAAACGGAAAACTCTTTCGTCTAGCGAGTTTTCCGTCTTGCGAGGCATTCGTCTTGCGGGGCACCACTGTACAGTGGTACCTCGGGTTAAGTACTTAATTCGTTCCGGAGATCCGTTCTTAACCTGAAACTGTTCTTAACCTGAAGCACCACTTTAGCTAATGGGGCCTCCTGCTGCTGCCGCGCCGCCGGAGCACGATTTCTTATCCTGAAGCAAAGTTCTTAACCTGAAGCACTTGTCAGGGGTTCAGGAGCAGAGGCGAGGGCAAGGGAGGAAACAGAGAGCGAGGGGGAGGAGTCCGAAGGAAAGATGAGCGATGACGACGACCCGAGATCTCCGAGTCTTTCCAGTGAATCGGAAGATTCACAGAAAGGAGCGCCAGTGGCCAGAGCGAGGGGGGAGATTAAGGGGACACCCCAGGGAAAAGGGACAAAAGGGGGTTCAGAGAGCAGCAGTTGGAAATCGGGGCCAACGTCCCCAACAGAGCGCAGTGGGGAGGAAGGGCGCCAGGTATCGGGATCCGGCGGCTCGCCGCAGGGGGGAGGGCATGAGTCAGGAGTGGCCACACCTCCATCGGGGAGCGAAGGAACGGTTAAGCGGAAAGTGGGAGGTTGGGCGCGCGCGCCAAGCTCAAATGCACAGGAAGGCGGCAGAGTAAGCAGCCCGGAAAGGGAGCCAGGTCCTAAAGCCCGCCGCAAGGAGACAGAAGGGTCCGGGGGGTCAGCGTCAGAAGAGTCCAGGAAGGAAGAGACCACGGGGGGCAGAGGGACCCAGAGAAGGAGGGGAAGGCGGAAAAGGTGGAGTAAGGCGAGGTTATTAAGTTGGTGTACAGGAGGTGGGGACTCAGACGGAGCTTTGCCGGTCTAGCTGATAAGACGTAGGGCTGCATGCGGCAGTTTGAAATTGGAAACTGTAACTCAATAAAGACTTTTATAAAGTGAACGCTGGCTAGCGTCATCCTCTGGCTAGCGTGATCCTCTTTCTAGGTTAGCGGAGTCTGTAACCTGAAGTGTATGTAACCTGAAGCATATGTAACCCGAGGTACCGCTGTACCCAATTTTTTAAAAACGTGTCTTTTATTTATATCCTGTATTTTATTCATATCCTGAGTTTCCTTATTAAAAGAAAAAGCAGAAACAAGAGCCATTATAGCAGCCAGATGCACACAGGACATTCCAACCGATCCAAAAGCCTTCAAAAAAATAAGCTGGCGTTATGGAAGTGCTTAAAGCTTACAAGGGAGGAACACATATAAAATTCAGGAAGCCCCCATTAACATTGGCATTCCTCCAGCTCTTGAAGACACACCTGCTTCGACAAGTATTCCCTGACTCTCCTGGCTCAAACTTCCTGTTCTAATTGTTATGTTGTTTTAATGGGGTTGTTTATTGTACATTTTAATTATGGATGTTTATGCTAATGTTGTGATGCAATTGTTTTCCTGTGTAGTTCAACTATGCAAGGCTATCTTTTTATAAAGCTACAACCCACTTAAAAGTCATTTTGACAAGTAAAGGTAAAGGGACCCCTGACCATCAGGTCCAGTCGCAGACGACTCTGGGGTTGCGGCGCTCATCTCGCTTTACTGGCCAAGGGAGCCAGCGTACAGCTTCCGGGTCATGTGGCCAGCATGACTAAGCCGCTTCTGGCGAACCAGAGCAGCGCATGGAAACGCCATTTACCTTCCCGCCAGAGTGGTACCTATTTATCTACTTGCACTTTGAAGTGCTTTCGAACTGCTAGGTTGGCAGGAGCAGGGACCAAACAACAGGAGCTCACCCCATCACGGGGATTCGAACCGCCGACCTTCTGATCGGCAAGTCCTAGGCTCTGTGGTTTAACCCACAGCGCCACCCGCATCCCTTATTTTGCCACTTATTTTGGCAAGTAAGTTTTAAATAATTAAGGCATATACCTCTTGGGGGAAATTGTTCACTATCATTGGGGCAACCGTGTTCTGGATGCTGCATCCCACAATCAAGATCATTCTGTTGGCCTTCATCCATGCCAAGAGCACGTCAAGATGCCAGTCCAACAGTTCCATAGCATCCATGGAATGAGTAGTGGCAGAAAAGAGATAAATTTGTGTTCCATCTGTATTCTGATGATACTGCAGCCCCAATCTCCAGATGACTTCTCCCAGTGCTTTCATATAGATGTTCTATAACATGTGGGTCAAGGTAGGACCTTGAGTCACCTAGTAGGCCAAAGGCCATGGGTTGGAACAGTAAACATCCAATAACATCTTCTGTTAACAAGCCACTGTGACAATACACCTCCCAGGTCCAACCAGTTTGGCTGCATGTTCTTCCCCGCTCTAGTGACCACACAAGTCAACCATCAGAATGACCAACAGCACAATGTTTGCTCAGCAGGAAGTCCTACTGAATTCAGTAGGGCTTGCTCCGAGGTAGGCTGGGAAAGGATAGCAGACCAAGACTGCTTTAATCCAAGCCTGGGCTCAGCCTGAACTGAAATGAATCCAAAAAATCAGTGTTACCATCCAACCTTAACTTGTGGTGCAGATGGAGTTCTGCTTTCCTGTGAATCTTCTAGACTGCCTTTTGTTCAGCTCAATAAATACTATTGCGGCCGCCAAGACCACATAACACCTACATTGAAAGACCTACATTGGCTACCAGTATGTTTCCGAGCACAATTCAAAGTGCTGGTGCTGACCTTGAAAGCCCTAAATGGCTTCAGCCCAGTATACCTGAAGGAGCGTCTCCACCCTCATCATTTGCCCAGACACTGAGGCCCAGCGCCGAGGGCCTTCTGGCGGTTCCCTCACTGTGAAGAAGCCAAGTTACAGGGAACCAGGCAGAGGGCCTTCTCGGTAGTGGCACCCGCCCTGTGGAACGCCCTCCCACCAGACGTCAGAGAGATAAACAACTATCTCATGTTTAGAAGACATCTGAAGGCAGCCCTGTTTAGGGAAATTTTTAATGACTGGTGTTTTAATGTATTGTTAATCTTTTGTTGGAAGCTGCCCAGCGGGGTATAAATAAATAAATAATTGTTGCTGTTGTTGTATAATGGTTCATCTTAAGGTAGTTTACTGTCTTAACATTGGAGGAAACCTTGGAGGAAGTGATCCTGCCTTCCTGGATTTCATAATACAGAGGCAACGGAAAGCAAAGTATAGTCAGGCATGCACTCTGGACTTTAAGAAGGCCCATTTCACAATGCTTAAGGAGCTAGAGATCTCATTGTCAGAAATGCTCAAAGAGAAGGGAGTCCAAGATGGATGGGAGTTTCTTAAAGATGAAATATTGAAAACCCAAATGAAGACAATTCCAGCAAGAAAGAAAAGTGGGAGGCATCTAAAAAAAAAAAAACTGGTGGCAAAAGGAGCTTACAGATGAACTGAAATTGAAGAAGGGCATGTATATGAAATGGAAGAAAGAGGAAATTCACAAAGGTAGCCAACACGAGTAGCCAACAGTTTCAGGGTGAATGTCAGGCAGGTCAAAGCTCAGAAGAAGCTGGAACTTGCAAGAGAGGTTTGCCTAGAAGAAGAAGAAGAAAGTGGTATGTCCTCTGCATGGAGAAGATGGAGAAATGCTGTGGGTGAAGGAGAGAAGGTAGAACTACTTTGCTCTGTCATCATCCAAAAGGAAAGCAGTGCCTAACCTGGCAATAACAAAATAAATGATGCAAGGTGGAAGCTGCAGCCCAAAATAGGAAAATATGTGGTATGGGAACACTTAAGTATTTTAAATGAATTCAGATCTCCAGTAGTACCCAAGGGTACTAAAGGAGCTTGTGAGTGTAATCCCAGAGCCTCTATCTATAATCTTTGGGAATTTTTGGAAAACAGGTGAGGTCCCTGCAAACTGGAGGCCAGCAAATGTTTTCCCCATCTTCAGAAAGGGGAAAACGGAAGACCCAGGTAGCGACCAACCAGTGAACTTGACGTCAATACCAGGAAAGGTGCTTGAACAGATAATTAAACAGTCTGTGAGCTCTTAGAAAAGGATGCTGTGATTACTTAGACCCAGCATCGCTTTCTGAAAAACAAGTCATGTCAAATGAATCTCATTTCTTTTTTTGATAGGGTTACAAGGTGGATCAGGGGAATGCTGTGGACATAGTGTATCTTGATTTCAGTAAAGCTTTTGACAAAGCCCCCCATGATATTCTTGTGAGGAAGCTGGATGAGGTAACTGTTAGGTGGATTTGTAGCTGGTTGACTGACTGAACCCAAAGAGTGCTCATGAATGGTTCCTCCTCATCCTGGAAAAAAAGTGATGTGGGGTGCCACAGGGTTCTGTCCTGGGCCCTTTGTTGTTCAATGTCTTTATAAATGACTTGGAGAAAGGAGTTGAGAGGATGCTCATCAAATTTGCACAGGACACCAAATTGGGAGAGGTAGCAGAAGACAGAATTGAGATTGAATATGACCTTAGCAGATGGGATAACTGGGTTATGAAATTCAATAGGAACAAATGTAAGGTTATACACTTAGGTAGGAATAACCAGCTGCACAAGTATAAGGTGGGGGGACACCTGGCTTACATGTGAAAAAGATCTAGGGGTCATAGTAGATCACAAGCTTAACATGAGTCAACAGTGTGATGCAGCAGCAAAAAAGTGAATGCTATTCTAGGCTACATCAACAAAAGTATACTGTCCCGATCAAGGGAAGTAATAGTCCCTCTGTATTCTGCCTTGGTTACACCATGCTGGGAATACTGTGTCCACTTCTGAGCACCACAATTTAAAAAGGATATTGACAAGCTGGAACATGTGCAGAGGTGGGCAACCAAGACGATCAAGGGTTTGGAAATCAAGCTTTATGAGGAACAGAAGACGATCTCAGGTCCGGGTAGGTTCATATCAAAAGAGGTGGTCCTTGAGATCTTGCTGTTGAGGAAGCTGGATGTGTTTAGCCTGGGGGGGAAAGGACACTCAAGAGGCTGGTTGCAATCTTCAAATATCTAAAGGGCTATCACATGGAAGATGGAGCAAGCTGGTTTTCTCCTCTGGAGGATAGGGCTCGAACCAGTGGATTCAAGTTACTGATTAAATATCAGGAAGATATTTCTGACAATAAGAGCTGTTCAACAGTGGAATGGACTCTTGGGAGGTTGTGGACTCTTCTTCATTGGATGCCTTAGGTGAGATTCCTGCATTGCAGGGAGTTGGACTAACTCAGTGTTTCCCAACCGGTGTTCCGCGGCACACTAGTGTGCCGTGAGACATCGGCTGGTGTGCCGTGGGAGGGAGGCGGGTGAGTCGGGCGGCGAGAGGCGGCGGCGGCGAGGATCCGCGTCGAGCCGGGGGCGGCTCCGCAGTGGTGGTGCCGAGCGGCGGGGCAGCGCGCGCAAAAAGGAGGAGCGCGAGACAGCGGAGGAGGAGGAGGCCGGCATGTCCGGGCAGCAACAGCAGCAGCAGCAACTCCCGGCGACGGCTCCTCAAGCCCCGCCGCCGCCCCCTCCTCCGCCCGCTATCGCCGCCACCACCACAACAGCCGCCGCCGCCTCAGCTGCCGCCGTCCCTCAGTCCCTCGCTCTGCTGCCTCCTCCCACCCCGGCAAGGGGGAGGGAAAAAACTTTCACTTTTGTGCGTCCCTCCCGGCGTGACGCTGCGCGCTGACGTCACGGGGCGGGGCTTTAATGGTGGTGTGCCGCGAGATTTTTTTCCGGTAAACAGGTGTGCCGTTGCCCAAAAACGTTTGGGAAACACTGGACTAACTGACCCTTAGGATACTTTCCAACACTATGATTCTACATCTCGTTTTCTGTATATGGGCATCCCTGGAATTGCCACTGGCGGAGATGAGCAAACTTGCTATACTCCATTTCTTTTTCACTATGTTCCATCAGCCATAATGGTCTTTTAAGCGAAATCTGTTTCCCAACTCCTTTATGCTTCAAACATCTGGTACAATGGTCTATTTTCTAAGTTATATGGATTCCAAACTAAGTTCCTTTGGTCCCTGCTACAGCTCCCAAACTGTGTCCCTAACTCAGTTCTATTGTTGGAAACAGGTGAATGCCCATTCTCCACCAAAGCGTGGTGGGCTGCCTTGAAATATTGGCTAAAGATCTCAGTATTGGGCTTGAGGAAGGGATTACTTTTACATCTAACCAATGAGGAGTTGTATCAGCTCATGGCTGAAAACTATGGACTGAAAAGCCTACTTGATTTGATATTTCACCATCCATTTTACATCAACTGGACTATGATATTGCCCTTAAATCCCTGAGGTAGAGGTTATGAGATATTTCACACAGTAATCTTCGCTCCAAATCCTATGTAACCTGTGGACCGTTTGCATCTGGAATCCACTATGGCCATGATTTTCAGTTAACATCATGTTTCATGAATCTGTCTGTATTTAACTATCACCGATTATTCACCAAAGCTGGACTAAAGGTATTTCCCTCAGAAGTACTAAATGGCAGACTGTCTGGTATACCCCATCAGAATAGGCTCTGCTCATGCTCTCAGGGTGTTGACTCTATGAAGCATATCCTACTACACTGTGAGCAGTTCAAACAAGCCAGGGATCAATTAATTAAACCCGTATTGGTAAACTTAACTGGAAAATCTGAAACCTTCCACCTTAAGTTACCTGCTTGGAGATATGCCAAATGATACTACCCTGCCCATGGCTAAGTTCCTCTTGGAAGTATTAGGAAACAGAAACCTACATACTCTGGATAAAACATAGCAACCACCTTGGAACCCTTCCCCTGTATTTCTGTTTTCTTTTGCTTTTGAAAATGTTTGAAATAAAGAATGTGTGTGTGTGGACATTTGAAATCGGAAATACTTTATTGTCATTTGTACAACTTGTATACAGTGAGATTACACGAGTACCACCCTCCACTCAGCTCTCTTAGTCTTAATTCCCCTCGTTTACTGACGCACACCCACCAAACCCGAAAGTCAGTTGCCCTGTTGTTATCTTTTCATTCAGCAGCCTAACAGCCCACGGATAGAAGCTGTTCTTTACCCTGTTGGTGCAACTAATCATGCTTCTATATCTTTTACCTGAGGGCAGGAGATCAAGAAAGTGCCATCCAGGGCGTGAATCATCCCTGAGAATTTTAGAGTATATCAGTATATCAGTAACAATCTAAAGCACTTTTGCTTCTCAATATCCATGCAGTTGAGCAACTGCAAATGTGGCTTCTCACACTGAATTCTAGGAACTGTAGTTCAGTGAATGGGATAAACTCTGCAGCTTCTTTTGCCATTGCATTCGTGTAGCATACAGGCATCAGACTTCTGAGTTGTACAATGAATGGGATCAACTTTCATGAACCCTTAATATGCAATATATGCTCTCAAGTGGGGGTTGAGAACCTTTTTGGCTGTGGAGTCAGATCTTTTATCTGGCCGCACCCTGCAGGCAACCCCCCTGTCAGTCATCCCTGGGTTGCATTTGCCTCATCTGTCAAACCACTTGTGCTTGCAAAGCCTGCCTGGTACTGATCCTTTCCACCTCCAAAACTGGAGATGGAAAGAATCAGAGAGGGGCAGGCTTTCCAAGTCTCCCATGCCTCCTGCTTTCAGGCTTTGCAGTCAGACACCAGGTGTAGGGCAGGAGGCATCGCTTCTCCAAAACCACCTCACAGGCCAAATGGCAGGCCACAAGTTCCCTACTCCTGCACTAAATCTCAGTTCTCAATCCTATGTTCTAGTCCAGGCATGGCCATGTAATATGTGGAAATTATAAAGCTTGATGCCCTTGAACAATTGTAGAGTGCAATCTTCTCACCACTGAAAAAACATTCCAATTATTACTATTGCTATTATTAAACATTTTTATTAAGAGGATGGATAGCTCAGCTGGTTAGAGCATGGGTTGTGGATTCGATCCCCATATGGGGCAGCTGCATATTCCTGCATTGCAGACGGTTGGACTACATGATCCTCAGGGTCCCTTCGAATTATACTGCCCTTCATCTGAAGATCACGGGACAGTTTACAGTATGAAGTTATTGGGCACCCAACTCCCACTAGTCCCAGCCAGGATAGCCAGCAATCAAGGATGATAGGAGTTGTAGTCCAGAAACGTCTGGAAAACCAATCCCATCATCCCTGACCCTAGCACTTTTAATTTCAGAACGTAGTTACTGGTTTTAGGGATTATTACTGAGAAACCCATTCAGTTGAAACTATATCTATGTCCTGGGATTGAAACTTGGTCTGGGTCATAATAATATTATAATAATTTATTATTTGTACCCCGCCCATCTGGCTGGGCTTCCCCAGCCACTCTGGGAGGCTTCCAACAAAGATTAAAAATACATAAAAAACTTCCCTAAACAGGGCTGCCTTCAGATGTCTTCTAAATGTCTGGTAGTTGTTCTCTTTGATATCTGGTGGGAGAGCGTTCCACAGGGCAGGTGCCACTACCGAGAAGGTCCTCTGCCTGGTTCCCTGTAACTTGGCTTCTTGCTGTGAGGGAACCGGCAGAAGGCCCTTGGCGCTGGACCTCAGAATGATGGGGATGGAGACGCTCCTTCAGGTATACTGGGCCGAGGCTGTTTAGGGATTTAAAGGAGGCATTAGGGAGCAGTGGGTGGGGTGCTCTAGGAGGCAAAGGCAGGCAAGGGCCCACAGCCCAGCTCACTAGCTTGCCAGGTAGGGCTCACTAGCTCTGGGAGGAGGTGTGTGATTCCTCAAGTGGATAGGTTGGGAGCAGGTGAGAGTCACATGCCTCATCAATTGAGCGGGTGGTTGCCAAACAACTCCAAGCACGCCTGGAGGATGCGGACCGTTTGGATCCCTTCCAATTGGGATTCAGGCCTCACCATGGGACTGAAACTGCCTTCCTTGGTCGCGCTAGTTGATGATCTCCGGCGGGCTAGGGACAAAGGTGAGAGCTGTTTCCTAGTTCTGCTGGATCTCTCAGCGGCCTTTGACACCATCGACCATAACATCCTTCTGGACCGTCTAGAGGGGCTGGGAGCTGGGGGTACTGTCATACAGTGGTTCCGCTCCTTCCTCCTGGGCCGTGTTCAGAAAGTGGTGGTGGGGGATGAGTGTTCAGACCCCTGGGCTCTCACTTGTGGGGTGCCTCAGGGTTCCGTGCTCTCCCCCATGCTTTTTAATATCTATATGAAGCCGCTGGGAGAGATCATCAGGGGGTTTGGACTGGGTGTTCATCAGTATGCAGATGACACCCAGCTCTACCTCTCCTTTAAATCAGAACCAGTGAAGGCGGTGAAGGTCCTGTGTGAGTGCCTGGAGGCTGTTGGAGGATGGATGGCAGCTAACAGATTGAGGTTGAATCCTGACAAGACAGAAGTACTGTTTTGGGGGGACAGGGGGTGGGCGGGTGTGGGGGATTCCCTGGTCCTGAATGGGGTAACTGTGCCCCTGAAGGACCAGGTGCGCAGCCTGGGAGTCATTCTGGACTCACAGCTGTCCATGGAGGCACAGGTTAATTCTGTGTCCAAGGCAGCTGTCTACCAGCTCCACCTGGTACGCAGGCTAAGACCCTATCTGCCCGTGGACTGTCTTGCCAGAGTGGTGCATGCTCTAGTTATCTCCCGTTTGGACTACTGCAACACGCTCTACGTGGGGCTACCTTTGAAGGTGACCCGGAAACTGCAATTAATCCAGAATGCGGCAGCTAGACTGGTGACTGGGAGTCACCGCCGAGACCACATAACACCGGTCCTGAGAGATCTGCATTGGCTCCCAGTACATTTCCGAGCACAATTCAAAGTGTTGGTGCTGACCTTTAAAGCCCTAAACAGCCTCGGCCCAGTATACCTGAAGGAGCGTCTCCACCCCCATCGTTTTGCCCAGACACTGAGATCCAGCGCTGAGGGCCTTCTGGCGGTTCCCTCATTGCGAGAAGTAAGGTTACAGGGAACCAGGCAGAGGGCCTTCTCGGTAGTGGCACCTGCCCTGTGGAACGCCCTCCCAGCAGATGTCAAAGCAATAAACAACTATTTTACTTTTAAAAGACAACTGAAGGCAACCCTCTTTAGGGAAGTTTTTAATGTCTGATGCTGTACTGTTTTTAATATTCAGTTGGAAGCCGCCCAGAGTGGCTGGGGAAACCCAGCCAGATGGGCGGGGTATAAATAATAAATTATTATTATTATATCATCAAGCCCAGATGCTGCAATCAGAATGCATAGTATAAAGGGGAAGCAAAATGGTGGTGCTGTGTCTGCTCAACTGCATATGTTGAAGGACCTCAGTTTGGATGCTCCAGGTTCTCTGCAGGGCTGTGCTTTTGGTTTGGACTTTGGACACATGGATTGACTCTGATCTGGGGACTTGACACACTGACTTGCTGCCAGGTAAGCCAGGGGTTCAGGACAGAGATCCATGATCACCACGGTTTGTGTGCATGTGTGTTTAGATAGGCACATAAGCAGATCTGGTAACAGTGTGGCTAACTATATGCAGCTTGACTTCCTGATGGTCATGTGTGCTCTAATCATAGCCCTAAATTCCACTAATTAAGATTGAATTGTTAATGTCCAGCTAGAGTGTCTCTTTGAATGGTGCTGGTGGGTGGCTAAAACATTTATTTTACTTAAGCAATCCATTGTTCTATCAAATCTACTTTCAATTCCATTATCTGTCCTCGTTAAAAAGGAGCAAATTGCTTTAGTAAGGATCTCATCATTTTTGCAAAGTGGCTGTTGATTTTGGAAGCCCCACGAAAGGATGACAGCTCTGAAGTTTAGAGACAGTTGATTGTGCGTTCCTATTTTGCTGGCGAATGTTCATGGAATAAAATGCTGAAGCTTGGTTATGTTATTGCTACTTTGATCTTTCTAATATAATGGATAAGAAGAGGAGGTTAAGGGGTGATATGATAGCCATGTTCAAATATATAAAAGGATGTCACATAGAGGAGGGAGAAAGGTTGTTTTCTGCTGCTCCAGAGAAGCGGACACGGAGCAATGGATCCAAACTACAAGAAAGAAGATTCCACCTAAACATTAGGATGAACTTCCTGACAGTAAGAGCTGTTCGACAGTGGAATTTGCTGCCAAGGAGTGTGGTGGAGTCTCCTTCTTTGGAGGTCTTTAAGCAGAGGCTTGACAACCATATGTCAGGAGTGCTCTGATGGTGTTTCCTGCTTGGCAGGGGGTTGGACTCGATGGCCCTTGTGGTCTCTTCCAACTCTATGATTCTATGAATGTTAGCTTACTGAATGAAAGCAAGATCTGTCTACAGCATTCCGTAATCTCCTTCCAACAGTAGCCAGCCAGATGGAAACTCACAAGCAGTATGATTTTAATGGCCATTCCTTATTGTCTGTCTGCAGCATCTCATATGCAGAGGTGTGCTTCTTTTGAACATGGCAGATTCCTTTGGCTGTGATGGCTAATGAGCACTGATGTATTGTCGCCCATGAATATACCTAATCCATTTGCAAAGCTTCACAATATTTTTGCAACACGTGAAGAGAAAAAATTGTGTTTGCCGCTTACTTGCTAACAATCACTTTCATTGACGAATGGTTAGGGTATTGTTGTTGTTGGCATCTGTCTGTCTCAAGAGACAATGGAGTGTGCCTCCAGGGGTGAAGTCAAACCACTGCATTAGCAGCACTAAAGTGATGTCTTTGGGGCACAAGCCTATATGGAGGTCCTGGGCTGCCCAGACAACAAGACCCGCCCTCTCGGCCTCACTGATTATTGGTTATTGCAGATTAGTTGCACTGCAGAAAGCATGCTGGGGAGACCACACATTCAAGAAACTTCTGCTAGGTTTTAATAATGAAATATACTCAGAGTCGAGAGTGGATTTCATGCTCTTTATTCAGCTCATAGTGGTGAGGAGGAATGGAAGTTCCCCCAGAATGCCTGCTTTATTTACATTATTTACACAATGGGCCCCACATGATTGGCTATTTCCGGGATTCTCCTGTAGGCCAATCAGGTTGCAGATTCACTTCCACCTAGAGCTGGATTGGATGGCTCCTGTGGACCAATCAGACTGCTGCATTCTGGATCCTATTCAACTCAGTACATAACAAATAAAAACAAAAACTCCTTTTACACTAAATTACAATATATCAATAAGCATGACCCATCCACCAGGGTGCTGAGAGCTACACGCTGCTCTTTATATACCATACCCAACAGCTTAATTACCACAACTTAACAGCACCTGCTATACTGCTTCACAGCTGTAAAACTAGGTCACGTTATTTGCTCTGGCCTTTAAAGAAATACACATCTTGTGAAGCAATAATGAACCTTCAAATTTAAGGAGACCATTCAACACTGATGTGGTCCAAAAGAAAGCAAAGCAATACATTGGCACCAGCTTTGCTGCAGGGGTTGCCAGAGGGATGCGTACAAGGTGCTATCCAACTGTCTTGGGGGTTCAGCTCCGGATTTGGGTATAGTTTACTGCTTAGCCTTTTCTCCTGAAGATGTCCTGCAAGACATCAGTATTTAGGGCAGGCCTCTTCAATCTCAGCCCTCCAGCTGTTTTGAGACTACAATTCTCATCATCCCTGATCACTGGTCCTGCTAGCTAAGGATCATGGGAGTTGTAGGCCAAAAACATCTGGAGGGCTGAGGTTGAGGAAGCCCGATTTAGGGGTTTAATCCTTCCCTGGACCCTGCTAGTATTCCTGGCAGCTGTACTGACCACAGTGGGTCTTACTTCCAAGTAAACATGTAGGATACAGAGGTCCAGAGTTTTGTGTTAGGTAGGATTTCTGGGTTGTTTTTGTTTTTAAATGATCTCCAAAATGTAAGCAAGGTTCTCTGAATATTTTACCACAGTTCCGCGCCATTATTGCTACATGTAAAAAATGCAAATGTCTTAAGCACAGCTATCTATAGAGCCGTATAGTGTGTATGTGTGAGCACAGGATTTTTCCAGATTGCCTTATCAACAGCCAGCAGTAGTGCGCCAATTTTCTTCCATGGATAGAACAGAATCCTAAATGGGTTCATTCCTTCCCGATACTTCCCAGTGCAATGTGGATGTCATTTAAATAAGCTACAGGCTGTTAATTATTCTGGCAAGTTTTCAGTTACTTTTATTTGTTCTAAAATGTAAATGTGTGAGGCGCATAACAGAGTATTTGTCGAACATGGTTTTTAATTGATTGATTTATTTTTTCTTTTAAATCTCATTTGCCTCTTTGATAGCTTGCTACAAACTGTGATTATTCCAAATACTTTCTATATGGATGCAAAATTTCATCACATTTTCCCGTGCTACCTTCAGCATCAAATTAAAACATTAAATTGCTCAAGTGAAAGCGTGAGGGGGAGAATTACTCTGCAACCCAAAACGAAATAGTAACAAAACACTTAGCAATAATGAATGCCTGCTGTTGAAAATTACATGGAGTGCAATCACTATCTCTCGAGAAATTATATATTTTGTTCTTTTCCACTGGCTATGTTTACATTAACTAAAAGAAATGCTGCAGTACATTTTTATTTATTAAGTTAGTAAATGATGTTATTGGTGTTTTTCTGCTATTAGAAAATATTCCTACAAGTAAGATATTAAGAAAAAAAAGCTGTATTATTATTTCAAAGATGTAATTTCTTTGACACTGGCCCCATCCATCTGCACTATACACTTAAAGCAGTATCATTTCACTTTAAACAGTCATGGCTTCCCTCAAAGAACTCTGGGAAGTGTAGTGTGTTGTGGGTCCTGAGTGTTGTTAGGAATCTCCTATTCTCCCCACCAGAGCTACAATTTCCAGAGTGGTTTAGCAAGCAATCCCTCTTCCCTAGCAACTTTGCGCAGAGAGGGGTTATTGTTTCTTTGCAACTACTAATATTTAGTAAAGTGTTACAGATTACTGCAACTAAACATAGGATATCAGTGTCAGGAGCTCATCCGACACTCGAGTAGGGCCGTGGCAGAGACACATGCCCGACTGGCATGTTGTCTCCCTTCTGGTCGATCGTTCGGGAGCTTCAAATGCTTTCTTCAGCCCGAACTCAGCATTTTGGCTAATCTACTTTATTTACATATAAACACACACGGAGCACTGCAACATGGCTCCCTCTCTCTCCAGCATCAGACAGCAAAGAGAAAGAACAAAGGACAATAGTCCCACTTCACGGAACACAGTAACACAAACATCCTGTCTCCGTCACTTCCCACTCTGTGGAGTCAAAACATACCACATCATGTGATAGACAGAAATCCCATGACTGCAATCACAGAGCAGGAATTCTAACAATCAGATGGTACATTAGTTATAGTGGGCATAGCACAAACCTGCTGGAATGGGGGGTGGGGACTAGTAGGATATGGTTATTTCAGGATATAACCTCTGTACTAGGAAGGGCAGAGCAGGGTGCAGTGCGAATGAAGTACTTCTGTACATCAAAGAGGGCATAGAGCCAAACAAAGTAGAGATCCGTAAAGGGGCAGATTCACTTTTACTGGCACTCAACCTTATTCAGTATTAGATACATATTATCCAAAATATCTCTGAAAGCAACTGGTTGGGAAAGGTGTATGGGCAATCTACCTGGAAGATAGATTATCTCCACTTTTGAGGAGATAGTGCTCTAACATGGTTATCATTTATGCATCTGTTTGCTTCTCCCTCTCTAAGCTCTTTGATGGCTGAAGAACAGCCTTTAATTTCCTAGCCCTGTTGGAAGGAAGTGATAGTGCTGGGTACCTTCTTTTGATGTTGGACATTGTTTGTAGAACGTGAGACATTGGAAAAGGTGGCTAATGAATAATCTGCATGTAGCTAGTAGCATGTAGGCAGTCAGGGAAGCCACACAGGCTAACAGATTATCTATCTATAAATCGGATGGTTTGGGGCCAAGTTCTTAGATGCTGATGCATGGACTGATGGCCACAGGGCTGTGCAAACGAATGCTACCTGGGGGATTGCTTCGCCGCTTATTGAGGGCTTCCATGTGGCAGGTTGAAGTGCTTGCTTGGTAATGTATATATTGCTTGCTGTTTAGAATAAAAATCCTTAATCTTCTCTCTCACTCGTGTTCCTATTGCCTCTGAATCTCATTTGGCAAAACAGGAAGGCTTGTGCAGATGAGCATGAGCTATATGGATCAAGGGTCTAACTGTCAGGGCTGGAGTCAGTATGAAAGACACAAGGCTCCACTGTCGGTGAAGTTCACTCTTTATTCAAGAAAACAGGATACAACTTAGCAACCTTTCCTAGCAGGTCTTGCACCTGCCTTCCACCCTTTCTAAGGCGGCTCTTCTCCCTGCCGTTTCCCAAGCATTCTCAAACTGCCTCTGCGCACCTGTCCTGCCCTCCTCATTCTGCACTTCTTGGGAGAACAGGGGGAGCGGAGCTTGTTGCAGCAGGACAGAGAGACTCCCAGGATTCTTTAGCTGTGTCTCTTGACAGCTTCCTCTGCATCAGCCTCTAAGTCTGAACTGCTCCCTATCACAGACTCTTCTTGCTCACTAAACCTTGTTGCCCCTTCAGTATACTGCGTCTTTTCCCAAGCTTCCCCATCTAACCTCTCCTCAGTGTCCCACCACCAACCCGCCTGGCTCTGAGCCTTCCTCCTCTGGGATTTCCTTTGGGGGAGGTTCCCTAGCTGGTGCCTCCCACCACTCCTCCAGTGTGGTGTAGTAGTTAAGAGGGGTAGTCTCGTAATCTGGGGAACCGGGTTCGCGTCTCCGCTCCTCCACCTGCAGCTGCTGGGTGACCTTGGGCTAGTGACACTTCTTTGAAGTCTCTTAGCCTCACTCACCTCACAGAGTGTTTGTTGTGGGGGAGGAAGGGAAAGGAGAATGTTGGCCACTTTGAGACTCCTTTAGGGTAGTGACAAAACAGGATATCAAATCCAAACTCTTCTTCTTCTTCTTCCTCTTCATCCAGCCAGTCCCTCCCTATTACACAACCTCCTCCCTGTTGGTTCGACAAAGGCAACACAGAGAATAAGGAGAAGGAAGCTCACACCCATTGCCACCCCCTGGACTGGTTGTAAGTAAGGAGGCAGCAGCCGGTGGGAGCTGGCTGAGGGCAGACTAAGGCTGGCTGGGAAGTGCCCCATTCACTCTAATGGATCAGCCTTGAATTGCCTTCCTTGTTAGCCATTTGGTTCTCACCACTATTCTCCCTCTGAATAAGGGGGTGTCTGTTTTGACACCATTTTGTCAATAGTTGTTGGCCGGCCTGCCCTCCATGAATTTGTCCAGTCCTTATCAGAAATAGTCTAAGGGCACTATCACCAACTTAGTGTTGCCGCCACTTTTTGCAGCGATGGAGTCCAAAGGTCAGTTAAATACACTGGCAACTCCAGCACATCCCATCCTCATTTTCATTTCTTCTTGTGCACCTTCGCTACTGCACACCACTGTAGCTGGTTTTGCTTTCTCTTTTTTTGCAATGGAGTGGGGAAAGGACTTTATTCCTAAAAGATTGCGCCAATTTGCTTCGTCTCCAGGAAGCATCAGGAATGACCGCTCCCCGCTTAAAACGGGGGGGGGGGCACCCTTTGCGTGGACGTGCGCAGCCCTAGATCTGGAGCAGCATAGGCTTGGCTTTGCCTTCCCTCAGGTGGGATACCTGGAGGTCTCCGCCTACCTCAGTCAGTTGTCCAATCCCACCTGGGGGGAGCGTTGCCAAGGAGACCAGGCCAGGTAGGGGAGGGATTACCTGCCCACACAATAGAGGGAGGATCTTACCTGGGAATCCTCAAATGTCTTCTTTTGCAGGTTAACTTTTCTTCATAGGTTTTACAGGTAACTTTTCTTCACAGGTATGCGGGCGCTGCTACGTTAAGGTCGCTGTTAAAGGGCCGGAAAGGAATTTCCCTGCATTGGCAGGTTTCGCCTTTCCCGTTGCAAAACGTCACAACTTTGGCGGTATCAGGCCTTGGGCGGAATCCTTTAGTCCATCTTCCTCTTTGCGGCAGCGATACTAGGGTTCCCCGTTAAAGGGGTTTCTGAAGGGAGGCTTTGACCGTACGCCGAAAGGTCGTCATTGCTCTCCCCTGTGGCGACGGCATTACGGGGGCGGCTATCTCTGCTTGAACATATGTTCTCCAGAGTTGGCCCATCTCCCCCCCCCACACACACACTGGATAACCCTGAAGCTCCCTAGGTCCCCGGCTGAGGACTGGGGAGGGAGAACGCCCAATGCTGAGCCAAGGTCCACCCACATTTGAAATTTAATAAAGTTGTGGCCAATTTAATCCCATAGCACGTTGTCTTGAGTCGTTATTCCACATGAAGGGGGGGGGACCGCTCGGGATCTGGGGACTCCACCTGTCCACGCAAAATAAGCTTCAAGACAGTTTTGCTGCAGTGGAATTTGTTCGCTTTCATTTGTTAGAGAGGGGAGGGATGCCATAGTATTCAGTATGTCAGAACTAAAGGTTATAGGAAGTGTAGATGGGAGTGAGGCTGAAAAGACTACTGCAAGACTGACATCTGTTGGCCAAAAACACACACCCTCTGACTGTGAAATTGTTGTTAGCCTTCCCAAATTCATGGGTTGTGCATTGTTGCAGAAAATTCTAAAATGGAGGTGGAGGGCCTGAAGATGATCACTTTTCATAAGCAAGGGAAACTGGTCCCTTGCTGAAAAGTGAGAATAGGTGTTTCAAGCCTCTGCCCAAAGGGCAGGGGGCGCATATTGATACTTAGAAGCTGGCTCTGGCAGGTGTGAACCAAGTGAATCAAAGCTGTAAACCATGTGACTATAATAAATAATAATTTTTTATTTATACCCCACCCTTCCTGGTTCAGAAAACCGGGCTCAGAGCGGCTAACAACAAATTTAAAGCACTTAATTTTAAAAGCAGCATAAAATACAATATAAAAACATGAATAACAATAAAATTCAAAGTTCAGAAATCAATTTGGGGAAAATCCATCTTATAAGCATTAGATAGTAACCAGGGCTAGCTGGCTGAATTGGTCCTACTTGGGCCAGTGAGGAGGCCAGGGGAGAATTAGCTGTGGGGTCTCAGAGCGGGTAATCTTCATAAAAGAGGAGGGGGAGGGAAGAGAAAGGAAATAAAAGATCTCTAAGCACAGTCCAACAAAGGTAGCTGGCCTGGTGGGGGAGATAAAGATCTGCCCCACTAAGCCAAAAAATGTTGCCTGCATTTCTTCTGATCAGTTGAGTATTGAGAATCTTTGTTCATTGGCAGGTGACGCCATCACCAGGAAGCTAAGTCATGCCATGTTAATTGTGGTCAGGAGCCTGAGATATTGTAGGAGAGCTTCCTAATTTTCAGTGCAGGGAGAAATCGAGGTTTTGTTTTTCTTTTGATTGAAGAGCACTGGAAACTAGCATTCCAGTTTGGTATCAGGGAGAAGAAGAAGAAGAAGAGTTTGGATTTGATATCCCGCTTTTCACTCCCTTTAAGGAGTCTCAAAGTGGCTAACATTCGCCTTTCCCTTCCTCCCCCACAACAAACAGTCTCTCAGAGTGAGGCTGAGAGACTTCAAAGAAGTGTGACTGGCCCAAGGTCACCCAGCAGCTGCATGTGGAGAAGCAGAGATGCGAACCCGGTTCCCCAGATTACGAGACTACCGCTCTTAACCACTACACCACACTGGGAGGAGTGAGACTCCAGGGTTCAGCAACCGGCCGTTTCCAAGCGCTGCCAGCTGACTGGCCAGAGTGGGAGGTGAGGGTCGGCGTCCCCTCCCTCGCTCCCCCCTCTCTATTACAGTCAAAAGAAGGGATAAACTATACTGTTATGTACTGAGCTGAATCCTAGAACAATAGGATCCAGAATGCATCAGTCTGATTGGTCTGCAGTTGCATCCACAACCTGATTGGCCTACAGGAGCAGCCTAGAATTAGCCAATCATGCAGGGCCCCTTGTGTAAATAATGTATACAGTCATACCTTGGGTTACAGACACTTCAGGTTGCGTTTTTTCTGATTACGGACCCGTCGAAACCCAGAAGTACCGGAAAGGGTTATTTCCGGGTTTCGGGGGTCGCGCATGTGCAGAAGCGCTAAATCGCACTTTGTGCCTGTGCAGAAGCGCTGAATCGCAACTGGTGCTTGCGCAGACATGCCACTGCAGGTTGTGAACGCTGCGGGTTGCAAACGTGCATCCTGCACGGATCACGTTCGCAACCCAAGCATCCACTGCATATAGCTAGACGTTTTGGGGAAAGTTTCATTCATTGCTACTATGAGCTGAATAAAGAGCATGAAATTCACACTTGACTCCGAGTATATTTCATATACCATCTCCAGAATTTGTGGAGTTCAGGGCTCCCTTGAGGGGAGCGTGTTGGGGAAATGAGAGGCTTCCCCAATGTGCCCCATTCCACACTCCCCCATAGCTGGCAGAACACCAGTAACAGAACAGATTTGACTGTGGAGCTTGCCTCGGGTGTACCAGGTACCAGGTACTTCTCCATTGGCAGAGCAGCACTTTAGGACTGTGCCTTTATCGTCTTCCTAATTGCTGTTTTGCTTACAAATATACAGGTGCAGCAGAGTAGACGCAAACAGATTCCTTCAGCAAACAGCACTGCCACTGCCAGTGTGGTGTAATGGTTCGAGTGTTGGACTAGGGCCTGGGAGAGCAGAGTTCGAATCCCCAGTCAGACACTGAAGCTCGTTGCGTGGCCTTGGGCAAGTCACCATCTCTTAGCCTAATCTACCTCACAGGGTTGTTGTAAAGATGAAATGGGGAGAAGAACCATGTACACTACCTTAAGATCCTTGGAAGATGATACAGCATTGACCCTAATATAAGCCACACCCAAATATAAGACGCACCTTTAAAACTGAAAGAGGGGGGAGAAAAAAATACCCAAATATAAGCCACTCCATTCCTCGCTGCTCCTTGCTGCATACTGGGCAGAGAGTGGGGAGCTGCACTACATTGCTGGTAGCCTTTCTCCTTCCTTGCTCTCTCCCTTCCTGGCCGTGGGGGAGAGGATGGGGGGACTACAAGCGGGGCAGGAACCGCTTTGCTACGCTCCCAGCTGCATACCGTAAGGTCGCAAATATAAGCCACACTTTAACTTTTCAGTCGGAATTTGGGGGGAAAGTGAGGCTTATATTCAGGTCAATACGGTAGTGTTATATAAATGAATAAAATAATAATAATAATAATAATAATAATAATAATAATAATAATAATAATAATAATAATTTATTTGTACCCTGCCTATCTGGCTGGGTTTTCCCCAGCCACTCTGGGCGGCTTCCACAAAGGCCAAAAATACACTAACATGTCATACATTAAAAACTTCCCTGAACAGGGCTGCCTTCAGATGTCTTCTGAATGTCAGGTAGTTGTTTTTCTCTTTGACATCTGGTGGGAGGGCGTTCCACAGGGCGGGTGCCACTACTGAGAAAGCCCTCTGCCTGGTTCCCTGTAGCTTTGCCTCTCGCAATGAGGGAACCACCAGAAGGCCCTCGGCGCTGGACTTCAGTGTCCGGGCAGAATGATGGAGGTGGAGACGCTCCTTCAGGTATACTGGGCCGAGGCCGTTTAGGGCTTTAAAGGTCAACACCAACACTTTGAAATGTGCTCGGAAAATTAAAATAAAATAAAATTTCTGCATCAAATCCACCCCCCCCCCAAAGGCCAGCTGCACCTGAAAAATACTTCAACAGTTTCTAGCTCTACACAACCACTTGGAGGTGGAAAATCTACGAAACTATTTTTCTATATTGGCGTTGTTGATGCGCTGCAGTTTTCTTCAGGATTTTAATGGCATGCCAGATATATCTTCCATGCTTCATATAGGTTTCCATTACCCATCCTCGTCACTTTTGTCACAAGGAGCGCCCTGATCAACTTGGATGTTTTCGCTGCACTTGTTTGTGTATAAACTTTTGTTAAAACAAGGGCCACAAGAAGAAATGACCTTTATGCAGACACCTATTAAGGCACTAAAAGGCTTGGGCTACATTCATCTCTGCGGCATATATATAATGATCAGGACAATGACAGGATCAGCAGCTGCTAGGGGCTTGAATTGAATTCCCTAACAATGACAAAGTTTTTCCAAGCCCAAAAGACATTTTAGGAGTGGGGTGGGGGGCAGATAACCCAAAAAGAAAGAAAAAAATATAGGGGGGGGGTGAATGCTAGCCAACTTTGCAGCAGTTAGAATAAGGTTACCATCTGAAACATGTCAGCTTAAGAGTGGGACACTCTTTCATACAACTTTTTATACAACTGCAGCATTCAGAACTGGTTTCCCCTCAAATAATCCCAGATGGCGTGGCCACAAAATTTCAATTCTTTTTCTCTCCCCCCCCCCTTTTTTTAAAGCCTCCTTTGCCGTTTTTATGCAACTGAGAGAGTGCAAAAGCAAAGTTGCCATTCTCATGGCACTATTTGCATTGGCTATTATCCCCCAAAATCCCCTTTAAACAGCTACATTGTCAACCCATAGGCCCCCATTTAGGACGACAAAAAGGCTCAGATTAATTTGATCAAAGGGACGGCCAAGTACAAAATGCACTTTTCAAACTGCATCAGATCGCTGCATAGCGGAGGCAGTGGAAGGAAGGGGAGAGGGAGGGGGAGAGAGAGAGAGAGCTTTAGTGGGTGTTTTTTGTTCCCATGATTTGTACCAAATACATATAAAATTGACTCTGTCAGCACTGAGGTATGAGAGGCACTTTTGCATATTTGGCTTTCTGCCCCTCACCCCCCCTCCCAATTCCTCCCAGAACGGGTTTTACCTAGCAGCAAATGTGACACATCTGAAGTCACAGAGGACAAATACTTTTTCTGACTTAATGAAAAAAATGCTACAGAAAGGTCTGTAAGAAAAGGAGAAGGTATATTACGCCACCATCAGTTTTTCCTGTGTAAACCAGGCGGGCAGTGGGTGGCCAGAGCCACGTGACATCACATGCCAGTACAGTGGTACCTCGGGTTACAGACACTTAATGTTACAGATGCTTCAGGTTAAAGGTAAAGGTAAAGGGACCCCTGGCCATTAGGTCCCGTCGTGACTGACTCTGGGGTTGCGGTGCTCATCTCGCATTATTGGCCAAGGGAGCTGGCGTACAGCTTCCAGGTCATGTGGCCAGCATGACTAAGCCACTTCTGGCGAACCAGAGCAGTGCACAGAAACGCCATTTACCTTCCCGCTGGAGCGGTACCTATTTATCTACTTGCACTTTGATGTGCTTTTGAACTGCTAGGTTGGCAGGAGCAGGGACCGAGCAACGGGAGCTCACCCCGTCGTGGGGATTCGAACCACCGACCTTCTGATTAGCAAGTCCTAGGCTCTGTGGTTTAACCCACAGCACCACCCGCGTCCCTATGCTTCAGGTTAGACTCCGCTAACCCAGAAATAGTACCTCGGGTTAAGAACTTTACTTCAGGATGAGAACAGAAATTGCGCAGCAGCGGCAGCAGGAGGCCCCAGTAGCTAAAGTGGTACCTCAAGTTAACAACAGTTTCAGGTTAAGAACGGACCTCCAGAACGAATTAAGTTCTTAACCCGAGGTACCACTGTACCAGGAGCTGCAAGGAGACTTGGGAGATCGGGAGGGCTGTAAAGTGTGAGTGGGAAGGTGGCAATAGTTACCTCCTAGGGGGAGCAAATTCTGTAGATTGGCTCTGCACTGTGTGAACAACTTCCTGGTGTCCGCCCCGAACCTTCCAACATTCCGCTTCATAGGATGGCCCCCCAAGTTCTGGTATTACATGGGGGGGGGAGGAGAAGGAGAAGTTTGGATTTGATATCCCGCTTTATCACTACCCTAAGGAGTCTCAAAGCAGCTAACATTCACCTTTCCCTTTCCCTTCCTCTCCCACAACAAACACTCTGTGAGGTGAGTGGGGCTGAGAGACTTCAGAGAAGTGTGACTAGCCCAAGGTCACCCAGCAGCTGCATGTGGAGAAGCGGGGAAGCGAACCCGGTTCACCTGATTACGAGACTACCGCTCTTAACCACTACACCACACTGGCTCTCTTCCTATCCACTTTCAGTGAGCCAAATACCAAAGAAAGACGAGGCTGCTTGGATAATTCCATATGAACTTACCCGGTCCTGGAGATCATCTTCTGAGCCCTTCTTTGTGTGCCTCCTCCCTGAGCAAAGGCACAGCTAAGGAGGGGCGGGAGGCACTGGGTGCCACACTGAGGGGTGTGGCACTTGCTTGAGCCACGCATCTCTCCTGGGCATGATGCAGTGGCTTGGGTGCCCAAAAAAGCAACGCGAGCCTGCAGGGTGCTAGAGCAGGGCTTGGGCACTGGGATTCTGATGCCTCCTGCTCTGCAGGCCCCCTTGCCCCTGTTAGAATTCCTGCTCCGTGACTGCAGTCATGGGATTTCTGTCTATCACATGACGGTGTACGTTTTGACTCCACAGAGTGGGAAGTGACGGAGACAGGATGTTTGTGTTACTGTGTTCCGTGAAGTGGGACTATTGTCCTTTGTTCTTTTTCTCTTTGCTGTCTGATGCTAGAGAGAGAGGGAGCCATGTTGCAGTGCTCCATGTGTTTTTATATGTAAATAAAGTAGATTAGCCAAAATGCTGAGTTGCTGAGGTCTGTCACGCAACTGCGCAAACTCTGTGGATCTCTAAGTGTGCCGGTGTCGGCTGGCATTGGTCGCTGTGATGTTCAGGTGGAAGAAAGCTTATGAAGCTCCCGAACGACCAACCAGGAGGGAGAGAACATGCCAGTCGGGCATGTGTCTCTGCCAAGGTCCTACTCGAGTGTAGGCTGAACTCCTGACAGCCCCATCCTCCATGTGCAGCGTGCATGGTGCCCTGGACACCCAAGTGGCTAGCTATCCCACTGTCCATGAAGGTGGCAACATAAGACCAAGCTTTTTTCCAGTGGCTCCCCACTTGTGGAATCCTCTCCCCAGTGGGGGTTCACCCGGCGCCTTCATTATGCACCTTTAGGCGGCAGGCAAAAACATTCCTCTTTCACCAGGCCTTTGGTGGATTGTCATCAAATGCCCTTTTAAAGTGGTTTTATTTTTGTGTTGGTTTGGTTTTTGGATGAGAGGTGTTCAGTTGCTTTTGTTTTGATTATGTGTTCCGTGTTTTTATATTGTGAAATTATCCTGTGAACTGCAGGTATAGGGTGATGTATAAATCTTAATAATAATAATAATATAGTAGTAGTAGTAGTAGTAGTAGTAGTAGTAGTAGTAGTAGTAGTAGTATATTTATTATTATTACCATTGACTCGCTCATGGAGTTCCTTGAAGCTGCCTGAATTGGAAGTACATATTGGAGTGTCTCTGACCTTGGTTTGGGTGATTGTTGTTTTTGGACTGCCCTGTTGCATTCCTCGGCAGCCAGACATCCCTCCAAAATAACCCCAAAACATCTGGGTTAAAAAATGCCAAGAGAATTTTCCTGAGTGTTTCAGTTCATTAGTAGTTTTTGTTGTTTGTTATTTATAGCAATGTCTTAGGGTGGTAGCAGAAAGCAGCTTTTGTTCACTGCTTATCTTCTAGGGAAGTATATCCCGCCATCTGCCAGTAATGTCCTTCTGGATTCGACGCGGGAGAAACAGTCCCAACACTATGCAAAACGATCAATGGGCAGGCACAAATCTGACATCAAAAATGGCAATATTTGTAAGGGGGGGGTATTCAATCTATCAGGACACTCTGACACTGATCTTAAGGTGGCCTTGCTTGAACAAAGGGATTTCAAAAGGAGCCTCCAGCATGAAACTGGAGCGTGAAACTCTATTCATTTGGGTCTGAATAGAGACAATATTTCCTTTCCCACTACAGATGTTAATTAACTCTGCATTGCCGAGTTAATTGTTTTATCACCTATCACTGCTGTTCTGAAGGGTCAACTGTGCTTATTTTGCATACATTCTAGCTCCAATTGAAATGTCACTATCTGTAGTTTTGCATTTCGTTTTCATGCCACAGCTTTCAACTCCCACTTACTACAGTGCCTGTGTGTGTGTACATACACACACATGCATCTGATGAAGCAGATTCCAGGCCATGAAAGCTTATGGAAAAATAAAATCTGTTAAACTTTAAGGTGCCATAAGACCCTTCATTGCTTTTTATGTAACCAACTTAACACAGCTGCTCCTCTGGCACCTTTCAAATGTGGATTTGAGGTCTTTTTGGGTGGCAGGTGTAATATCTTGTGTTATGTACTGAGCTCAATCCTAGAACAAGAGGATCCAGAATGCAGCAGTCTGATTGGTCCGCAGGAGCCACCCAATCCAGCTCCAGGTGGAAGTGAATCAGTGATCTGATTGGCCTACAGGAGCAGCCCGGAGTTAGCCAGTCACACAGGGCCCATTGTGTAAATAATATGTATATATAGCTAGAGGTTTTGGGGAAAGTTTCATTCATTGCTACTACGAGCTGAATAAAGAGCATGTAATTCACTCTCAACTCTGAGTATATTTCATATTGCCAGATTAACTTGCATCATTCAGGAAAAGGACCATGCATTCTCCTCCCCTCACCTCCCCCTGTTATGAGCAAGTCCAGCTGCAGTGAGCAATCTGCAAGTTTTGCTACCTGAGTTGTGTTGCTTGGCTTGCGAATCTGTTTAGAGGGAGTATTTGTCAACAACCTTCTAAAACTCAAAGATTTTGGCCTGTCCTGGTGGGCACTTGGTGCCAAGGTCAGCAGGCAATGTGAAATAAGACAGTGGGGTCCTGGGTGCCCCGCTTCCCAACATGAACAGCAACAGATCATTTGCTGGAGCCTTCCTCCATAGTAAGCGCCACAGCTGCTCACGCCTGTGTTTGTTTGTTTGTTTGTTTGTTTGTTTGTTTCCTGCCTGCCCATCTGGTTGGGTTTCCTCAGCCACTCTGGGCTAGTTCCAACAGAATATTAAAATACAATAACCTATTAAACATTAAAAGCTTCCCTAAACAGGACTGCCTTCAGGTGTCTTCTAAAAGTCTGGTAGATGCCTTCTAAAAGTCAGCACCAACACTTTGAATTGTGCTTGGAAACATACTGGGAAACAACCAAGGTACGGATATCTAGGAGCTGAAAGGCCTAGAGAAAGAGTGCAATTCAACTGTCTTGAATTGAGTGGGACATCCAGGAAATTAGAGAAGCCATCCTGACTTTTGATTGGATCCCAGAATGTCCTGGTGGTTTTTGGGTCTCGTGCTCTTTCGCAAATCAGCTGGCTCATGCCAGAGTGCTGGACCAACAGACATTCGTCTTCAAAAGAGACTCCTGCAAGAGCTCGAGACCCAAAAATGTGCATCCAAATTTTGATCAGCAGCATGTATGAGAACAAAATTTGAACTGGATAGCTCAGATAGTGTGCTGCTCATAACAGCAAGATTGTCTGTCCACTCCCCGTACGGGACAGCTGCATATTCCTACATTGGGCTAGAACATGTGTAGACAAACTAAGGCCCAGGGGCCGGATCTGGCCCAATTGCCGCCTAAATCTGGCCCACGGATGGTCCGGGAATCAGTGTGTTTTTACATGAGTAGAATGTGTGCTTTTATTTAAAATGCATCTCTGGGTTATTTGTGGGGCATAGGAATTTGGTCATTCCCCCCCTTCAAAATATAGTCCGCCGTCCGCCCCCAAGGTCTGAAGGACAGTGGACCGGCCCCCTGCTGAAAAAGTTTGCTGACCCCTGGGCTAGAAGATGATCCTGAGGTTCCTTTCCAACTCTACAATTCTATAATTCTATGACAGTGTTGTTATGTACTGAAGTTCTCACCCTGGGCCAGCAGGGGGATACTGTAGATAGTTTTCACTCAGGTCCACATATGCAAATAAGGGATTGAAAGTGATGTTCAGTGATTGGATAGTTACAGAAAGTGGTTACTGTTGCGTTGTAGTGGAGCACTATATAAGCAGGCTGGCTGAACCCTTCAGTTCAGTTCTGTTCTGGCCTGTGAATAAACAAGAGCTGTTTGAAGAATCACTGTGTCGTCTGATATGTTCACCCACAACTTAACAAGTGTGGCGAAGGCCTTTGCTGGTGGCCCCCCTGGGCAAGAAAAGACGAACGAACCTTTTGCTTGTGTGGTGGCTTCCAGATGTCCTTTTTATTGTGCGTTTATTATTTGAGCTCAGCATGGTGTAGGGACAGTTAAATGCAATCCTGCTTTCAGTAGTGTTTCGCCTGCAAAAGTTTTGCTTCATTTCTAATTGCTGAAAGTCCCACAGCCTTCATGCTGAAATCCTGCAGCTTTTTATGCCACAGGTGTTCCAGTTTAGCCTGTCTTTTCGGTCCCCGCTTTTGTTGCAAGAGTGCCTCTCTAAGTAGCAATAATGCAGTAACATTGGGGGAGCAACAGAGAACCACTAATAAGGCAGAATGATGTGCAGACAGTCAGGTATAAAGCCACCATTAATGAAGGATATAAGCATCGATGACACGCTGCAGAATATACGGTACCAGCAAATAGAGAGTAAGAGCAGCTTCGGGGATGACGAATTGCGCAGCACTGCCACTTAGTGGTGTCTGTTGCATAATGTTGCTGCAAGAAACGCTACACATTTTATGAGCTGTGATTTGCTGGCACTAACGTTTGGTTCGAGTGCTTGATGATCCAGAATTTCCACAAACAGGAAGAGTGCAATGAGACCTGCAATGTGATGCCAGTCGGAAAATAATTATAATAATAATTTTTTTTTATTTGTATCCCGCCCTCCCCGGCCAAGGCTGGGCTCAGAGTGGCTAACATCATAAAAATAACACAATATGCATAAAAGCAGACATCAATTAATTAAAATACATCTTAAAATTAATTCAGATAAGTTAAAATCTGGGCAGGTAGCAATTATCAGGTTGGAATTGAGAGTGGTTAATATTTGCCAGGACCAAATGTTTCACTGAAAAGCATTTCCCACAAATAGTCTCCCAATTTTTCTTAATTTCTGCTATTTACATGATCGTATTTAAACACAACGCTTGATTTCTCAGCTGTATGAAAAGCAGAAAGGGGAGACCGCATGAGATTTCTTTGTGATGCCAAGGCAGTGAATTCAGCACATACAAAAATCCTGCAAGGTATTCAAAGGTGAGCTTAACATTAATCTTTGAGGCTCCTTGCAAAAGCAGGAACAGTTTGCAGATACTAAATAGAGTTCAGTTCTTCCTTTCTGTGTAACAAGCAGTTTGTGGGGTCCAAAACATATAACAAAGGCTTTTGGGGAGGGCAGGGAATTCCAGAAATGGAGTGCTGCCACTGAAAAGCCTCACTCTCTTGTGACTACATTCCTTACCTGACTTGGCAGAGGCAATTTGAGGAGAACCTCCAAAGATGATCTTGGTGCAGGGTAGCCCAGGACATTTTGCTACAAACAGAAAATAGTACTGGCTGCTGCTGTCACCAATCCACTTCCACCTGAGGCAACTGGAGGTGGCCTGAGAGAGCCCAGGCGTGCTGAAGGTGGTGGAGGAGAAACAGAGGCTGGAGAAGAGAAGAGGGGTGGGTGGGTGAGGAGCGTAGCTGTCAACGTTTCCCTTTTTTTAAGGGAAATTCCCTTATTCTGAATAGGATTCCTCACAAGAAAAGGGAAAAGTTGACAGCTATGGTGAGGAGGGAATGATAAGCACAGGAGGTGGTGAGTGGCGGATTCCTCAGGGCCCAGATCAGCTGCCATTCCCAGATGTCCCCAGTGTGCCACCTGAGGTGACTGTTTTGGGGAACATTTCTGCTTTTAAGGAAAAAGGACTTAATAATGTGTTGCACGTAAGTCTCTCTCTCTCTCTCTCTCTCTCTCTCTGTGTGTGTGTGTGTGTGCATTTTAGCAGATAATTTCATTATTTTTAATAACATTTTATGCTTTTAGCTATGTGTATTTTATCTGTATTTGTTTTGATTTTTATGTGCTACCCTAAGTCCTGGTTGGGGGGGGGGGGAGTGGGAATAATAATAATAAATAAATAATAATACAGTGGTGCCTTGGGTTACAGAGGCTTCAGGTTACAGACACTTCAGGTTACAGACTCCGCTAACCCAGAAATAGTACCTCTGGATAAGAACTTTGCTTCAGGATGAGAACAGAAATTGCATGGCAGCGGCACGGTAGCAGCAGGAGGCCCCATTAGCTAAAGTGGTACCTCAGGTTAAGAACAGTTTCAGTTTAAGAATGGACCTCCAGAACGAATTAAGTTCTTAACCCGAGGTACTACTGTAAATAATAATAATAAATAATGATAATATAATGGATATGGAGATTACGAACCTAGCCTAGGTCTGTAAAGAGAAACTGCCAATGAACTCTGCTCTTAACATCCTGCCAACTCATTTTTATTTTTATTTGCATTAAGAGGGAAATTAGTCCAGAAAATTATAAACTTCACAAATGTTATATTGAGAGAACTAATTTTTTTTTTAAAAAAAAAACAAAACCCAACCATCTGATTTCTAAACAAATTAAACAATATTTGTTAAAACCTTCACCACTCTGGTCAGGTCCAGTTTTGACAGAGCTAGTAACTAGATGAACAGGGGAAAAACACGCTCATTTGACACTGGATTGGGAAACACTTGCCTGCGAGCGTTCCAATTGGAGAACAGCCTTTACCAAAGGTGCCATGGGCTTTGAAGACACTCAAACTCCGGGTGCAAGGGAGAAACCTGCTAAGAGGAAGGCATGCTTGGCAAATCCACACTGTGATCAGCTCCCACCCAGAAACCTATGTCTCCACTGTGGAAGGACGTGTGGATCCAGAATTGGCCTCCACAGTCACTGACAGACTCACTGTTAAAACCGTGTTTGTGGAAGAGAATCTTACTCGGCTATGAGTGATCACCAAAGAAGTCATTTACAGTTCTTCTGAGACCAAGGATTTTTTTTCAAATGTGCCACAGTGAAATACATTTATTTTGAGATGTGTTCCCCCCCCCCTGCCTGCCTTGCATTCATTCTTTTGCACAATGTTAAGTTTCCTCAGCCTTTGACCTACAGGTTGCTCACTTCAATGTGGCAGCAGAAGGGTGTTTTCTCTTTTCAGGGAACACACAACAATTCTCTGCTTCCTTGCAGGGCAACATTTGCCATTTCCAAGGAGCAAATGGCAAAAATGACGGCTTCTATTTCATTTTTTCTTTGTGAGCATTCCTTACCAGTTGGAAAGAGGAAACAATAGATCCATCTTGAAATGAGTGGCCATTATAATGTTGTTGAAGAGGTCGAAGGTGAACGACCATTTCTGAAATTCTGCCTTGTAAGACATGCACTTTCTTTATAGATGAGTTCCAGAAAAAATAGTTTTAAAGGCTGTGAACAAGAACAGGAGGAAAAATCTTATTTGCAAAATGTAAAGTGGATTCATAAGATGTCTGATAAGTGTCTTGGGTTTGACTTTAGCTCAATATCTTTGTTCAGGGATTGGTAATATGTGAATCTATTTTAGAGAGTATTGCAATATCCTGTCAGTAGAAATGTATAGCTCAGTTCTAATATGGTACTTTATACCAAAGTACCTGCAGGAGTCATCTGCTTTCTGAGAGAATATATATATCGTAGTAAATGGGAAGGGTGCATATGTTACGGTTTAAATAGTAGCTCTATCTGGCACCTTTATTGCCACGCAGAAAGCCATTTTCTGTGCAACAATTCAACATTTGGATTAGGGTGCTCATCCGAATACTGTCACAAACAGGACCTCGCGAAGAGTAAGTGATAGTGAAGAGGTAATTGCCCAGTCCAAACAGCTCACCACAACTGTCACGCCACATTATTTACATTAAGACAGCGGCCCGAAGTCCAATTACGCCATGGGTTGGAGTATTTTCAGTAAAAAAAAACAGAAGTTATGAGAGAGACAGAAAAGTCTATTTGAATTCTATGTGTTGAAGCAAATCATTTTAAAGTAGTACAAAGGTTAAGACTGAATGATATCGAATCTTATTTCTGAACGACAGCTAGTGAATTTCTGTTCTCTGAAAGCATCTCATTTATTCTATTTTTAAAAAGTGATTGCCTATTATTGGTTTTAGTATGCTACAGGTTCCCATATGACTCCTCTAAACATACTGAAACCCACAGCAGCTTGAACTTGTTCGAAAAATGCCCATGGATAAGATTTAGTTTCAGTTTTTTTAAGCATCATTCCTCTCTTCACTGTGTCTGATCACTTGTACTGCTTGGAGACTTGGATATTACTGTTCAGTTCTAAGGATGTGGGTTTCTGAAAATCTCAGTGTCAACATTATCCATATGGCTTTTTCTGTTTCTTCTGTCTCTCTCTCCTTGATCTCGATGGGAAGCCAGCAATTTTACCACCTCCTCCAAAAATGCAAACAATTCTCACATATTATATGCATTACTATACTTATGCACCCGACACAGCATCTTAAAAAGCAGAGACATCACTTTGCCAACAAAGGTCCGTATAGTTAAAGCTATGGTTTTCCCAGTAGTGATGTATGGAAGTGAGAGCTGGACCATAAAGAAGGCTGATTGCCGAAGAATTGATGCTTTTGAATTATGGTGCTGGAGGAGACTCTTGAGAGTCCCATGGACTGCAAGAAGATCAAACGTATCCATTTCTCAGGAAATCAGCTCACTGGAGTGCTCACTGGAAGGACAGATCCTGAAGCTGAGACTCCAATACTTTGGCCACCTCATGAGAAGAGAAGACTCCCTGGAAAAGACCCTGATGTTGGGAAAGATGGAGGGCACAAGGAGAAGGGGACGACAGAGGACGAGATGGTTGGATACTGTTCTTGAAGCTACCAGCATGAGTTTGACCAAACTGCAGCAGGCAGTGGAAGACAGGGGTGCCTGGCGTGCTCTGGTCCATGGAGTCACGAAGAGTCGGACATGACTAAACGACTAACAACAGCATCAGTTGACCACAAACTTGACATGAGCCAACAGTGTGACGTGGCAGCTAAAAAAGCCAATGCAATTCTGGGCTGCATCAATAGGAATATAGCATCTAGATCAAGGGAAGTAATAGTGCCACTGTATTCTGCTCTGGTCAGACCTCACCTGGAGTACTGTGTCCACTTCTGGGCACCACAGTTCAAGAAGGACACTGACAAACTGGAACGTGTCCAGAGGAGGGCAACCAAAATGATCAAAGGTCTGGAAATGATGCCTTATGAGGAACGGCTAAGGGAGCTGGGCATGTTTAGCCTGGAGAAGAGGAGATTTAAGGGGTGATATGATAGCCATGTTCAAATATATATAAAAAGATGTCATATAGAGGAGGGAGAAAGGTTGTTTTCTGCTGCCCCAGAGAAGCAGACACGGAGCAATGGATCCAGACTACAAGAAAGAAGATTCCACCTAAACATTAGGAAGAACTTCCTGACAGTAAGAGCTGTTCGACAGTGGAATTTGCTGCCAAGGAGTGTGGTGGAGTCTCCTTCTTTGGAGTTCTTTAAGCAGAGGCTTGACAACCATATGTCAGGAGTGCTCTGATGGTGTTTCCTGCTTGGCAGGGGGTTGGACTCGACGGCCCTTGTGGTCTATTCCAACTCTATGATTCTATGATTCTATGAGCATCATACTTATGCATAAAATAAATTCTTATATGTATATGTGCTACAGGATTCCTACAATATACAGATACTTGCAACAATGCATTCATTAAAAAACTTATTAATACTTATAAAAATACACTGTGGGGAAAATAGCATTGCATGGGCTCTTATATGTATTATAATATGCAATTTTTGCTGTATAATTTTGCATACAAGTAATCAGGTGCACTCTCTCTCATATATATAATTTCATTATGTATATAATTTCAATGCAGCTCAGATGTAAGTAAGCACTCAGTGCAATGAAAACAATGCTCAGGCAGGTCAGAAGCACCAAATTCTGTGCATACATCCTTTTAAAATAGTTTCCTCCTCCTTCCCTGTTAAGGATTGCAAAATAAAAATAAAAATATGACTCTTAGAATAGGCTTATATTTGCTTTGTAAGTTGTTTTCAGGGCTTTTTTCAATGGGAACTTGCTGGAACTCATTTCTGGCACTTCTCTCTCTATATATATAATTTTTATTTATTTTCCATTTTATAATATATGTTCACACCATAACACTCTACTTTATGTCCCTGGCTCTTTAGAGCCTGTCAACTTCCTTCCCTCCAGCCTCGTGGTTTTCAAAATTCACCTTTATATCATTGCATTTCGCACGTTTCCCAACTCTAGCTACACACATTACAAAATAACTCAAAATTTAAATAAATATAGAAAGGTAGAAAGTTTCTCATTACAAGTCTTCAAACACCCCTGCTTGTGATGTTAATTGCTTACAATAAACTTTCAGATATCATATAAATTTACTCCAGTCCTTTTGGAATGCTTGATCTTGCTGGTCTCAGATTTTTCCTGTCTGCTTCGCCAGTTCTGCAAAGTCCACCATCATTTGCCACTCTTCTTTTGTTCGTACTTCTTGTTGTTTCCATTTTGGGGCTAAGAGAATTCTTGCCACAGTTGTTGCATACATAAACAGTCTTTTATCTTCCCTTGGTATCTCTTTGACCACTATACCCAATAAAAAGGCTTCTGGTTAGTTCTGGCACTTCTCACGTGGGCACCATTGCCATTCTAAGGGAACGAAGGAGGTGTTCACAGTTAGTTCTGGCACTGCTTTTTCTAGGAAAAATAACATTGGCAGTTGCTATAATTATCTGCACAACTTAACCGACCACAAGTTCCACGGAAGTAGTTCAAAGTATGCAATTGTAGTACAAACCCACTGGATGGCAGTGTAAGAGCAGGAATGAAATTAGTTCTCACCAAGGTAAAAACAAGTCCTTCAAAATTATTTCCAAACTTTTAATAATAATAATAATTTATTATTTATACCCTGCCCATCTGGCTGGGTTTCCCCAGCCACTCTAGGCGGCTTCCAACAGAACATTAAAATACAATAACCTATTAAACATTAAAAGCTTCCCTAAACAGGGCTGCCTTCAGATGTCTTCTAAAAGTCTGGCAGTTATTTTTCTCTTTGACATCTGGTGGGAGGGCATTCCACAGGGCGGGCGCCACTACCGAGAAGGCCCTCTGCCTGGTTCCCTGTAACCTCGGCTTCTCGCTATGAGAGAACTGCCAGAAGGCCCTCGGCGCTGGACCTCAGTGTCCGGGCAGAACGATGGGGGTGGAGACGCTCCTTCAGGTATACTGGACTGAGGCCATTTAGGGCTTTAAAGGTCAGCACCAACACTTTGATTTGTGCTCGGAAACGTACTGGGAGCCAGTGTAGGTCTTTCAAGACTGGTGTTATGTGGTCTCGGCGGCCACTCCCAGTCACCAGTCTAGCTGCCACATTCTGGATTAGTTGTAGTTTCTGGGTCACCTTCAAAGGTAGCCCCACATAGAGCGCATTGCAGTAGTCCAATCAAGAGATAACCAGAGCATGCACCACTCTGGCGAGACAGTCTGTAGGCAGGTAGGGTCTCAGCCTGCGTACTAGATGGAGCTGATAAACAGCCGCCCTGGACACAGAATTGACCTACACCTCCAGAATGACTCCCAGCCTGTGCACTTGGTCCTTCAGGGGCACAGTTACCCCATTCAGGACCAGGGAGTCCTTTTAAGCTGCAGGGTGGCTGTCACAACTGCCTCATGCATTTCACTGAGCTCATGCTAACTTCTACCCACATCAGTCTATGGCATGCCAGTGGTATGAGCACTGGCATCTTTTCTGTTTCCTTGGCTATGGTTTCAACTTCCAGTTTGTGCCTTGATCCTGTGTTGGTTTTTCCTCTTGCCATGACGTCTGGTGTCCCCCATAGTTTCAGGCTCTCCAGCTCAATCCAGACTGCCATTCATGCCTCAGCCCCAACAACTGGGAGCCTCTGCTGGCTTGTGGAGAAGCCAAGTTACAGGGAACCAGGCAGATGGCCTTCTTGGTGGTAGCACCCATCCTGTGGAATGCCCTCCCACCAGATGTCATAGAGAAAAACAACTACCAGACTTTTAGAAGACATCTGAAGGCAGCCCTGTTTAGGGAAGCTTTTAATGTTTAATAGACTATTGTACTTTAATATTCTTTTGGAAGCCGCCCAGAGTGGCTGGGGAAATCCAGCCAGATGGGCAGGGTATAAATAATATATTATTATTATTATTATTATTATTATTATTATTATTATTATTATTATTATTATATATTGAAATTCCTTCGATAAGCAGCAATCCTTCTCTGCACTGAAGAACAGTGAACATAGGTACGGGCTGCATCACTCAGTGGCAGTTTCTTGCCTGCTGTCAGGAAATGAAGACATCAGGAAGGATTTGCAAACAAGCAGATGCAATTCTTGAATTTAAACATCAAATTGAAGTGCTCTGCCTTAACTGGATTATCGATCAGGCTGATAGAATAATCTCCACGTAATGCATGCAAGAGGGAGGAAGGACCGGAAAAGCAAATAAATGGTGTTGCATTCAGCTATGCTCTGGACCAGTAAATAACTGCCAAAACAGAACTTTAAAATCATATCTATAAGCATTTTGGTTTCTGCCTTATTATTAATATAGAGGTATAAAATGTTATAAAGCTAAAAGTGGGTACAGAACCCCTGGACATTATGGACATATAAAGTGTTGTATGTATTTATATGTCATTTGGAGAAAGTTGTAATTCTCTGGCATCTTATGTCGTAAGGGGCGGGTGAGTGCAATAAATAACTGCAATAGACAACACATGCCTTGTCACTCCTTTGCAATATTTTAGTTGGTTCTAATAAAACCTATTACCCTTCCATCACTTCCATCTCCGTCCCCCCCCCCTGAACTCTGTGCAATACTTGACTGTTACTTTTATAACTGTCCTTTGTGTTGCTGTCACTATGCGAAGTAAATTATTGCTCATCTGTCAGTCTTGCTTGCACTCATCCGTATTTTATTCTGTAATTAGTATATCAGCAGATAGTGTGTGTGTATATTAAAACATATTATTAGTACACTAGAAAAAAAAATCTAATGGGTGTATTTAAAAGAGGATATTGATACCATATGGGTGTGATAAGGAAAGTATATATCCTGAGCTGTCTCTGCTTTGTGGTCTCATGACTCCTCCCTTAGGTAAAAGGTGGTAGAAAATAATTAGGTTTCCTCCCCCCCCCCGCTTCCGCCCTTCCATAAACCTGCTAATCAGCATCATTTTTTAATCATTTTTAAATGGTGTTTCCTACTCTCCTGACCATAGCTTAATGCACACCATGGACCTGACCGAAGCTTAGATCCACACTGTACATTTCAAGCCCATCCGGCACACATTTAAAACACACGACTTGCCCCAAAGGATCCTGGGAACTGTAGTTCACCCCTCACAGAGCCCCACAACTCCCAGCACCCTAAAACTGCCTTCCCTTGAGGTGCATCAGAGCACAGACGTTTTCAGAGGGAGAATTCCTAATTCTTCTTCCGTTCCACAAACATAAACCCCTTTGTCCCCCAGGCAGAGTTGGAAGCCATATTTCTTCTGCATCAAATGAGGGAGAAGAGGCTTAGTGCTGCTTTTTCCTGACAGTTTCCCTCAGTCTTTTGCTCAAGGAAAACATCCCGTTCCCCTTCTAGTTGTAATAAGGGTGTTGTTGTTTTTTGAGGGGGTGAAATATACTTGGAGTTGACTGTGAATTTCATGCTCTTTATTCAGCTCGTAGTAGCAATGAATGAAACTTTCCCCAAAACATCTAGCTATATATACATTATTTACACAATGGGCCCCGCGTGATTGGCTAATTCCGGGCTGCTCTTGTAGGCCAATCAGGTTGCGGATTCACTTCCTCCAGAAGCCTGATTGGCTGCTCCTGCAGGCCAATCAGGTCACTGATCCACTTCTACCTGGAGCTGGATTGGGTGGCTCCTGTGGATCAATCAGACTGCTGCATTCTGTATCCTATTGATCTAGGATTTAGCTCAGTACATAATGGGGGGGGGGCATTAGCAAGGCTGAGGCCTGGTAAGCATTTTAGACTACATGCAAACATTTCTGCTGCCAAGGTGAATGCCAAGTGTTTGGAGGAGTGTGTTTGGGGTGGTGGTTAAAATGGCTTCTTCTTTATTATTATTTATTAAATTTATATTCCGCCCTTATACCCAGGGGTCTCAGGGCAGTTCACATAACAAAATCAAGATATAAAACCACAAAATACCTAATACTGTAAAAATAAAAACTACAACCCAATAGCCATCCCCCCCCCAAAAAAAAACATTTTAAAAGGGCATAGGATGTAAATCGGATCAACAAAAGGCCTGGTTAAAATGGTTTTTGCCTGGCGCCTCAAGGGGTATTATGAAGGCGCCAAGTGAACTTCCCTGGGGAGCGCATTCCACAGATGGGGAGCGACTGCAGAGAAGGCGCCATTCTTCTTATACTTTTAGAAAAAGCTAAAATGGAAGGAATACTTATTCTCATTTCTAGAGAGAATAATGTTGGCAGAAACAATGTTAAGTGACAGTGTAATCTAGCTAGATACCTTGTATCTGAAAACGATCATGCATTGCTCTCTTTAAAAAAGTTTGAAATGCTGCCTTATACTACAGTGGTACCCCGGGTTACATACACTTCAGGTTACAGACGCTTCAGGTTACAGACTCCGCTAACCCAGAAATAGTGCTTCAGGTTAATAACTTTGCTTCAGGGTGAGAACAGAAATCATGCAGTGGTGGCGCAGCGGCAGCAGGAGGCCCCATTAGCTAAAGTGGTGCTTCAGGTTAAGAACAGTTTCAGGTTAAGAACGGACCTCCAGAACGAATTAAGTACTTAACCTGAGGTACCACTGTATATTGTAGTGTGTGTGTGTTCCTGGACTTTACAAAAGCAGGTCATGTACTAATATTGTACACATCTATAGGAGTCTGTACACATATGTAACAGTTCAGCTGGGGGCTGAGTTACACAAGCCCTGAGCCAATGAGATAAGTAAATATACAACCTTCTAGACATCTGAATGGGGAAGTCTTTCAGTGTTTAATGTTTTGTTATGTTTTAATATATGTTGGAAGCTGCAACAAATAATAATAATAATAAATAAAAATTGAATAGGATGTCCTTACTTTCATCAGAGAAATTTTGGATAGTATGGAATCCCATATACAGTGTGTGTGTGTGTGTGTGTGTGTGTGTGTGTGTGTGTGTGTGTGTATACACTTGCTGGGGTGGTGGTGGGATTTATTTATTTATTTTAGCATGCTTCCACCCAACAGCATCATTATTTAGTTGCTATTCTAGAATCCGGGACGCGGGTGGCGCGGGACGCGGGTGGCGCTGTGGGTAAAAGCCTTAGCGCCTAGGGCTTGCTGATCGAAAGGTCAGCGGTTCGAATCCCTGTGGCAGGGTGCACTCCTGTTGCTCGGTCCCAGCGCCTGCCAACCTAGCAGTTCGAAAGCACCCCCGGGTGCAAGTAGATAAATAGGGACCGCTTACTGGCAGTGGGGTAAACGGCGTTTCCGTGTGCTGTGCTGGCTCGCTAGATGCAGCTTTGTCACACTGGCCACGTGACCCGGAAGTGTCTCCGGACAGCGCTGGCCCCCAGCCTCTTAAGTGAGATGGGCGCACAACCCTAGAGTCTGTCAAGACTGGCCCGTACGGGCAGGGGTACCTTTTTATTCTAGAATCACGAACTCGCACACTGCACTTTTTCTTCTTCTACAGAAAAATGAAACTTTTTCGCCCTTTTGAATGGACCCTAAATATTTTCATTTGTTTGGAATGTATGAGGGCACCATCCTAATGTTATGTGCAGAGGGGATGAGGTTGAGGGGTGCAGTTTGTTAGACGTCGGTTTCCTGCTGCTTCCACTCTGACTGGTGCGAGCTGTCCTTTTGGACTGGGCCCCGTCCTGAGGAGAAAATGGCAGGTAGCAATGTGAGTTTCTGGGACAAGCTGTCACTCAGAGATGTACACAACATTCCTCTCGTCTAACCTCTTCTATACTCCTATGTGATTAGGATTCTGGAATGTTATATACCCCATTCCCAAAAAGAACTTGCTAAAGGGCTTTTGCATGCTCATAACTGACATTATCTATAGGGAGGAACACATGATGGGTATAACTACAGCCCAGTGCTGGATTTACGTATAAGCTAAACAAGCTATAGCTTAAGGCCCCACTCTCTTGGGGGCCCCAAAAAAATTTAAAGGAAAAAACAACAACCCTGGATGTACATTTCCCAAACATAAGATAAACAAATAAAATAAAACCTACATACAGCAACAGTGTTTTGTGTTGTGTAGGCTCCTATGATGTAAGTAATGGGCCCCGCCTGCTAGCCTGCTCCCTAAAATATCACTGGTTTGCTCATTTCTGTATATAGGGTGCCTCCATTCTGCATGGACTGGTTGCATGGCAACATGTGCAAATGGCTTTAGATACCTTTTGGGTCCATAAATTGCCAAACAGTGGTACCTCTCGTTGCGGACTTAATCCGTTTCGGGGTGCCATTCACATCCCAAAAAGTCAGCAAGTAGAGCGCCTCTACTGCGCATGTGCACGATGCGATTGAGCGCTTCTGCGCGTGCGTGAAGTGCACAGATCGCTTCTGCGCATGCACAAGTGGTGAACCTGGAAGTAAACACTTCTGGGGTTGCCAAGTTCATAAACTGAAAGTCCATAACAAGCGGAACGCAACACGAGGTAAGACTGTATAGCATATATTCAACACGAAAAACAGCAAAAATTTGTTGTTGACAAAGGACAGCTGGACATATAAAGGGCCCCATTACCTTCAGTAGCCTAGGGCCTCATCAAGCCTCAATCTGGGCCTGCTACAGCCCTTGAACTTTTCTCAATTTAGGCAGAACCCACTTGCGGTATAATAACAAGGACATGCGGCCAAAGGTGGAGCCAGCTTCAAACACCTGCTTAAAAATCTTGGATCAAACAGCTGCTATATTGCCATAAGAGGTAAGTGTGGAAAGAGCCTATATAGCTCAGATACAATGATTTGAACTTTGGACTTGACATACTGACTCGTCACCAGGCAGGCTAAGGTTTCAGAACAGTGTGGCATTACCAGTAAGGACTAAAGTCTTCCTACCTTTGTATAGCACACTGGCAGCTTTGTCCATTTTTGGTCGACTGTGTTTAAAGAGGAGTAATTCTACCTGAGGACGTGGGTGGTGCTGTGGTCTAAACCATTGAGCCTAGGACTTGCCGATCAGAAGGTGGCGGTTCGAATCCCTGCGATGGGGTGAGCTCCCGTTGCTCAGTCCCTGCTCCTGCCAACCTAGCAGTTCGAAAGCACACCAAAGTGCAAGTAGATAAATAGGTACCGCTCTGGCGGGAAGGTGAATGGCGTTTCCATGTGCTGCTCTGGTTTGCCAGAAGCGGCTTAGTCATGCTGGCCACATGACCCGGAAGCCACCGCAACTCCAGAGTCATTCACAACTGGACTTAACGGTCAGGGGTCCCTTTACCTTTAATTCAACCTGAAATAACTGCAATGCATTACTTTTAGGATTCTAAATCTTGTGTGTCTGAACTAGTTAACCTCCTGCTCCCTTCCAGTCTAAATCATTCATTATTTTTATATTCCCGAACCCATATATAATTATTGATTATAACTAATAGTTCATAGTTTGATTTCTTTCTTTTTAAAAAGTCTGTTGGAAACAGCAGGGTACAGCTGATTATTATTTTTTAAAGTCAGTTCTTCTATTCACATCTAAGATTAGAATAATTGTAAGAAGAACTGGTGAAAGTGCTTTTTTACACAAATGCTAGCCATAGTTTCCTTTTCTATTAATGATTTTTACCATTTGCATAATATAGCTGAATGTATACACATCAGACTTTGAAAGTTAGCTACTTTGGTCGCTCTGGTAGTTAATACATACAAGATGGAGCAATTACTGGATTTCCAAATACAGGAAGAAAGGATTCATTTATAACACATTTAGAGAATTCCAAGTAGCATTGCCATTTAATATCTCTTATAGCCACTGGAGACTCTGAACAGTCCAATACATCCCTTTTATCCTTTGTCCTGTTCCATCAATGGTTTCACAGCAAGAATCTAAAATTGATGGATAAGGGTTGGAATCTAATGGCTAGCTAGCTGCTGGTACATTTAATGAGCTGATCAGTAACGAACCTGATTAACACTTTGAGCTCTGCCTCTGTATTGTGTGTGACTTGGAGAGCTTGCCTTTCAATGCATTACAAATCTAATTTGTAGAAGGTATGAATGCTGCTCTCTTTTTTTGCAGGAGTCATTCTCAGGGGGAAAGTGGAATAAATTGATCAGACATGAAGGTCTTGCTGGCAGGCTTGTGAAACTGAGAATTTTAAAATGGGATTTCATCAGCCTACTTGAGTCAGACTAATGGCACCTCAGGCCTGCGTTCAAATGATGGAATGTGTGAATGCACATTCTTAAGCCAGAAAAAAAAAACCATTGAAAATGACTTTCATCAAAAGCTTGTGTCCTCCGTGAGACATTAGTGCATAAATATGTATACCATCTATATTATGAGATCAGAGGCATGACAATGGATTATTCATTGCCAAAGCTGTGAATTCATTGTACAGGATCCCAGATGAATTTCCCCAGACTCACAAACGTTGGCAAAATAGATCATATTCATGTGTTTTATATACTACTATGGAAGCAGGCATGGGACCTCTTCTAGGCATGGAGAGATGAAGGAAGTTCCCCTAAAGGATGGGGCAGTAGACTTGCATCTCTGAAGATGGGTGAGTAGAAACGACCATCCTGTCTGAGGAAGGGAGGTTGTGATACAGAGAGGGACGGAGTCATCTTTGTCATCTTCTTTTCTTCCTTTCTATTTCATTTGTTTTCTTTTTCTTATTGAGAATTAAGGATCTTTGGCTTTGGCTACAATCTCAAAATTAAAAGGAGCCTGGGAATTGAATTTCTCATGTGGACAGGGGAATTATGAAACATATGAATGTGGGGAATGGCAAACGGCCTTTTATAATAGTTTATCATACTGTTCAATATGGATTCTTTATATTTCTATGATGGGCTCTGAAAGTGGAAGAAAACAAAAAAATAGCTTTTTTTAAAAAAAAAGCTGGAGTAGGTTGGTTCACATAGTAGATCCTTATATCATTATGGCCACGGGCCACAATCCAGAGACATTGCAGTGCCCAGTGGAGGACTCGGATGAGGACAAGGTTCAGACTGCTTCCTCAAGGAGAGAGCCACCCATAACTTGTTCAGGGCTAAGCTGGAAGCCACAGCCCTACCACCATCTGACTCGGAGGATGAGTCCCTTGCAAGTACCATTATCTGCTTAGCAAAGGCTGTAAAATGAGACAATGGTCCATTAAACACCCAGAAGGGGAGGGGAGGCCTTAATAATAATAATAATAATAATAATAATAATAATAATAATAATAATAATAATTTTATTATTTATACCCCACCCATCTGGCCAGGTTTCCCCAGCCACTCTGGGCGACTTCCAACCGAATATTAAAAACAATACAGCACCAAACATTAAAAACTTCCCTAAACAGGGCCGCCTTTAGTTGTCTTTTAAAAGTAAAATAGTTGTTTATTGCCTTGACATCTGCTGGGAGGGCATTCCACAGGGTAGGTGCCACTACCAAGAAGGCCCTCTGCCTGGTTCCCTGTAACCTCACTTCTCGCAGCGAGGGAACCGCCAGAAGGCTTTCGGCGCTGGACCTCAGTGTCTGGGCAGAACGATGGTGGTGGGAACGCTCCTTCAGGTATACTGGACCGAGGCTGTTTAGGGCTTTAAAGGTCAGCGCCAACACTTTGAATTGTGCTCGGAAACGTACTGGGAGCCAATGATGATCTTTCAGGACTGGTGTTATATGGTCTCGGCGGCCACTTCCAGTCACCAGTCTAGCTGCCGCATTCTGGATTAATTGTAGTTTCTGGGTCACCTTTAAAGGTAGCCCCATGTAAAGCATGTTGCAGTAGTCCAAGTGGGAGATAACTAGAGCATGCACCACTCTGGTGAGATAGTCTGCGGGCAGGTTGGGTCTCAGCCTGCGTACCAGGTCTGTGCCAGCCCACAAGACTAAACTTTAACATTACCACAAGACTGACATCTTTTGGCCAAAATTATGCTGACAAAATAGACTCTCTCTCTTCTAACTTTTATCTCCATTTATGTCCAGAATTGTTGCAGAAAATTCTAAATACCATCAAGTGAAATTGATCCCTTACTTAAAAGCAGGAGCAGACGTACTGAGCCTCATCTGCAATGATAGGGACTGATCCATTACTTACTTAAATTTGAAAATTTGTCACAGCAGGATTGAGCCATGTATCCAAAATTCAAACAGCATCAACAAACCTTTTCAGTGGTGGCCCCCGCTTTGCAAAATGGTCTTCAGGATGAGGTGGAACACACCCTGACACCGTATACTATGGTCCTAGTAGAGCAGCAATAAAACTGCTAGCACATTTGTAAAGCTAAACTGGCTCTGGTATGGTTTCAAATTGGATGAAGGATCACATCATGTGTTGAGATTCCTGCATTGCCCTTAGGATCCCTTCCAACTCTACAATTCTATGGTTTTAGATACCCAGTTGTTTAAGAAGGGCTGTAGCTGAAGCTTGATATGCTACATGGTTGTTGTTGCTTAGTCGTTTAGTTGTGTCTGACTCTTTGTGACCCCATGGACCAGAGCACGCCAGGCACTCCTGTCTTCCACTGCCTCCCGCAGTTTGGTCAAACTCATGTTGGTCGCTTCCATAACACTATCCAACCATCTCGTCCTCTGTCGTCCCCTTCTCCTTGTGCCCTCCATCTTTCCCAACATCAGAGTCTTTTCCAGGGAGTCTTCTCTTCTCATGAGGTGGCCAAAGTATTGGAGCCTCAGCTTCATGATCTGTCCTTCCAGTGAGCATTCAGGACTCATTTCCTTCAGAATGGATAGGTTTGATCTTCTTGCAGTCCATGGGACTCTCAAGAGTCTCCTCCAGCACCATAATTCAAAAGCATCCATTCTTCTGCGATCAGCCTTCTTTATGGTCCAGCTCTCACTTCCATACATCACTACCGGGAAAACCATGGCTTTAACTATACGGACCTTTGTCGGCAAGGTGATGTCTCTGCTTTTGAAGATGCTGTCTAGTTTGTCATCGCTTTTCTCCCAAGAAGCAGGCGTCTTTTAATTTCGTGACTGCTGTCACCATCTGCAGTGATCATGGAGCCCAAGAAAGTAAAATCTCTCACTACAGTAAAAGGTTTTAAATGTCTGGACAAGATACAAAGACTTACTTGAAAATAAAACCCCGAGGTGGTTGTCACCGATGGATGCAAAAGCTCAAAAAAAACCTCAATATGGAGGCCAGGTGGCCAAAATATTGGGAGACTTTGGAGCAAGAAGGAGACAAATTGAAATTGCAGAGTTTTGAGAAACTAAAAGACAGAGTGTGAGATTGGCTTCATTATTATCAAATAAGAGAGGTTTACAATTTGGATAAAAAAATTGGCTTCCAGGTGGAATAATCAAAGTTGGAAACAGAACTGTTAGATCCCAAAACTAAGATACTTTCAAGAATGTATAACTTGCTGTTAAAATGGAATACTCAAGACGAGACGGTTAAATCTGCTATGATTAAATGGGCACAGGACATTGGACATAATATTATGTTTGCTGACTGGGAACAGTTATGGACCACAGGTATGAAATTTACGGCATGTAATGCCTTAAGAGAGAATATTATGAAAATGGTATACAGGTGGTACATGACACCAGTCAAGCTTGCAAAAATCTATCATTTGCCAGATAATAAATGCTGGAAATGTAAAGAAACTGAAGGTACATTCTTTCACCTTTGGTGGACGTGCCCAAAGATTAAAGCCTTCTGGGAAATGATATATAATGAATTGAAAAAGGTATTTAAATATACCTTCCTGAAGAAACCAGAGGCCTTTTTCCTGGGCATTGTCGGCCAATTGGTGCTAAAGAAGGACAGAACTTTTTTTATGTATGCAACAACAGCAGCAAGAATACTCATTGCAAAGTACTGGAAGACACAAGATCTACCCACTCTGGAAGAATGGCAGATGAAGGTGATGGACTATATGGAATTGGCAGAAATGACTGGCAGAATCCGTGACCAGGGAGAAGAGTCGGTGGAAGAAGATTGGAAGAAATTTAAAGATTACCTGCAGAAATACTGTAAAATTAAGGAAAGTTAAAGTGATGCTGGATGGAAAATAAGTGGTATTGGTTAAAAGTTTTTTAAAGAGCATGCAAGTATAGATTGTTAACACTTAGAAATATATATTTACAATAGGCGATGACACAGAGTTATGAAAAATGACAGAGGGTAAGGATTTGCTGAAAGGACTTTTTAAATGGGAACACAAAAGGGGAGGTGTGAGGGGGTCAAAGAATCAAGGTAATGAGATAAAGGAGGATTGAAGGATGGAATTAATTTTAAACTTTTAATGCTTGTTTTTTCTTTCTTTACATATCTAATCATTATTATTATTTTCCTCTCTTGTCTATATAATTTTTTCTCTATGTGTTTTTTCTTTTTGTTTTATGCCTCTCTTTATTTTTTAAATTGTTAGTTGTGTGAACTGTATTTTATAATTCTATGTTTATTTTTAAAATCTTGATAAATATTATAAAAAATAATAATAAAATAAAAGGTTTTAAAAAGAAACAATTAGTAATTGCCGAACAATTTAACCTGGGTTTGTTTTCTGTCTTTTCTTTTTGGTAAAAGCTTTACTTGTGACATTTTTGCCATTGCTGTTCTTATGCACAGAGACATTGGAGTATGCCACTGTGGTGGGGTGCAATTTTGATAGCGATAATACCCAGTTTAGCAGAAAAGGCACATTCATTTGACATGGATTACTCGGTTCCTGTGAAAGCAAGAAACATTTTAAACCTATCACGTTGGAATATATTTTCTCCCCAATGAGCCTTCTTTCCCTTCAGCCTGCCTGCATCCATAATTTTACAAAAGAGTCTTCTCCCTATCAGTGTTCAATTCAGATATGATCTATCAGCACTAGCAAAAAAAAGGGATCTTCTCTTTTCAGGTACCATGTGACCATTCTGTGCTTTCTTGCTGGGCAACATTTGCTATTTCAAAGAAGCAAATGGCAAAATGATGGTTTCTTGCTTATTTTTTTTTTTTCTATGTGAGCACATTGCGGCTTCTTGAGCAAACATTCCTTAACAAATGGAAACGGGAAACAATAAATCCAGCTTGAAAAGTGTGGCTGTTGTGTTGCTAAGGAGGGTGAGGGAGAATCAGTTCCCAAAATCTGCCTTTTAAGAAAGGACTTTTAGAGGCTGGGGAAAAGAAGAGCGAGTAAAACAAAAAAACACAAACCTGCCAGGATTTTTCTTCTCTTTTATATAGTACATGAAGATTTGCAGCGGGGTGTGTGTGTGTGTGTGTGTGTCACTTTTGGGTTTGATTCTAATTCAGTATCTCTGAATCTTTGTTCAGGGATTTGTAATACAAGCAACATTATTCTCTTTGGAAATCACTCCAATGAGCTGTCAGTAGAAATGTAAAACACACCTCTAATATTGTACTTTATATGGAAGGCGCTGTGGGTTAAACCACAGAGCCTAGGACTTGCCGATCAGAAGGTTGGCAGTTCGAATCCCCTGACGGAGTGAGCTCCTGTTGCTCGGTCCCAGCTCCTGCCAACCTAGCAGTTTGAAAACACGTCAAAGTGCAAGTAGATAAATAGGTACCGCTCCGGCGGGAAGGTAAGCGGCATTTCCGTGCGCTGCTCTGGTTCGCCAGAAGCGGCTTAGTGTGCTGGCCACATGACCTGGAAGCTGTACGTCGCCTCCCTCGGCCAATAAAGCGAAATGAGCGCCGCGACCCCAGAGTCGGTCACGACTGGACCTAATGGTCAGGGGTCCCTTTACCTTTACTTTACCTACTGGAGTTATCCGCTTGTTGGTTGATAGATAGGAGATGTTTGTGTTACAGTTGCCATGTATAGGGCATTTTTAAATATTAGCTCCCCATGGCAGTTTTTTTACTGTGTGAGTAAGCCATTTCTGTGTAGCAATTCAGCATTTGGCTTCGGTGCTCAACTCAACATCATCACAAACAGCCAACACCCAAAGGAGAAGTGATAGTGAAAAGAAAGTTGTCTAGTATAAATGACTCACCATAACCATCTCACCATGATTTGCAACAGTGGCCATATTAAGGCAGCAACCCCAAGTCCAATTACATTGGTACTTTGGTTTTTCCGCCGGATAAGTTGTCGAGGGCTGATCTCTTGTCCTGTGATTAAAAGCCTTCTGTTTCGACAGCTAAACCTTTCAGGGGAGCCTTTTCAACCGTTTGGCACCATTTTTGAGTGAATTGCCGAAAGTCAGATTTTTGATGAAATTGTGAACCCGGGGCTTAGGGATTGGGATTTTTTCCAAAAAAAAAATTTCCGCCGGTTAAGTTGTCGAGGGCTGATTTCTTGTCCTGTGATAAAAAGCCTTCTGTTTCTACCGCCAAACCTTTCAGGGGAGCATTTGCAACTGTTTGGCACCATTTTTGAGTGAAATGGAGAACGTCAGATTTTTGATGAAATTGTGACCCCGGGGCTAAGGGGTTTTTTCAAGAAAATCTTTTCCTGCCGGTTAAGTTGTCCATGACTAATTACTTGTCCTGTGATAAAAAGCCTTCTGTTTCGACCACCAAACCTTTCAGGGGAGCATTTGCAACCGTTTGGCACCATTTTTGAGTGAATTGCCAAAAGTCAGATTTTTGATGAAATTGTGACTCCGGGGCATAGGGATTTTTTTTAAAAAAAAAAAAAATTCTGCTCGTTAAGTTGTTGAGGGCTGATTTCCTTTCCTGTGATAAAAAGCCTTCTGTTTCGACCACCAAACCTTTCAGGGAAGCATTTGCAACCGATTGGCACCATTTTTGAGTGAATTGCCAAAAGTCAGATTTTTGCTGAAATTGTGACCCCGGGGCTTAGGGATTTTTTCAAAAAAATATTTTCTGCCGGTTAAGTTTTTGAGGGCTGATTTCTTGTTCTGTGATAAAAGGCCTTCTGTTTTGAGTGCCAAACCTTTCAGGAGAGCATTTTCAAGCTTTTTGCACCATTTTTGAGTGAATTGCCAAAAGCCAGATATTTGCTGAAATTGTGACCCCGGGGGTTAGGGATTTCTTCAAAAAATAATTTCTGCCGGTAAAGTTTTTGAGGGCTGATTTCTTGTCCTGTGATAAAATGCCTTCTGTTTCGAGTGCCAAACCTTTCAGGAGAGCATTTTCAAGCTTTTGGCACCATTTTTAAGTGAATTGCCAAAAGCAAGATTGTTGCTGAAATTGTGACCCCGAAGCTTAGGGATTTTTTCAAAAAAATATTTTCTGCCGGTTAAGTTTTTGAGGGCTGATTTCTTGTCCTGTGATAAAAAGCCTTCTGTTTCCATCGCCAAAGCTTTCAGGGGAGCATTTGCAACCGGTTGGCACCATTTTTAAGTGAATTGCCAAAAGTCAGATTTTTGCTGAAATTGTGACCCCGGGGCTTAGGGATTTGTTCAAAAAAATATTTTCTGCCGGTTAAGTTTTTGAGGGCTGATTTCTTGTCCTGTGATAAAAAGCCTTCTGTTTCCATCGCCAAAGCTTTCAGGGGAGCATTTTCAAGCTTTTGGCACCATTTTTGAGTGAATTGCCAAAAGCCAGATTTTTCCTGAAATTGTGACCCCGGGGGTTAGGGATTTCTTCAAAAAAATATTTTCTGCCGGTTAACTTTTTGAGGGCTGATTTCTTGTCCTGTGATAAAATGCCTTCTGTTTCGAGTGCCAAACCTTTCAGGAGAGCATTTTCAAGCTTTTGGCACCATTTTTGAGTGAATTGCCAAAAGACAGATTTTTGCTGAAATTATGACCCCGGGGGTTAGGGATTTCTTCAAAAAAATATTTTCTGCCGGTTAAGTTTTTGAGGGCTGATTTCTTGTCCTGTGATAAAAATCCTTCTGTTTTCATCGCCAAACCTTTCAGGAGGGCATTTTCAAGCTTTTGGCACCATTTTTGAGTGAACTGCCAAAAATCAGATTTTTGCTGAAATTGTGACCCCGGGCTTTGGGATTTTTTCAAAAAAGCCTTTTCCGCCGGTTAGGTTTTTGAGCGCTCATTTCTTGTCCTGTGATAAAAAGCCTTCTGTTTCCATAGCCCAAGCTTTCAGGGGAGCATTTTCAAGCTTTCGGCACCATTTTCGAGTGAATTGCCAAAAGTCAGATTTTTGCTGAAATTGTGACCCCGGGGGTTAGGGATTTCTTCCAAAAAATATTTTCTGCCGGTTAAGTTTTTGAGGGCAGATTTCTTGCCCTGTGATAAAAAGACTTCTGTTTCCATCGCCAAAGCTTTCAGGGGAGCATTTGCAACCCGTTGGCACCATTTTTGAGTGAATTGCCAAAAGTCAGATTTTTGATGAAATTTTGACCCCGGGGCTTAGAGATTTGTTCAAAAAAATATTTTCTGCCGGTTAAGTTAATGAGGGCTGATTTCTTGTCCTGTGATAAAAAGCCTTCTGTTTCGAGTGCCAAACCTTTCAGGGGAGCATTTTCAAGCTTTTGGCACCATTTTTGAGTGAATTGCCAAAAGACAGATTTTTGCTGAAATTGTGACCCCGGGGGTTAGGGATTTCTTCAAAAAAATATTTTCTGCCGCTTAAGTTGTTGAGGGCTGATTTCTTGTCCTGTGATAAAAAGCCTTCTGTTTCGAGTGCCAAACCTTTCAGGAGAGCATTTTCAAGCTTTTGGCCCCCTTTTTGAGTGAATTACGAAAAGTCAGATTTCTGCTGAAATTGTGACCCTGAAGCTTAGGGATTTGTTCAAAAAAATATTTTCTGCCGCTTAAGTTGTTGAGGGCTGATTTCTTGTCCTGTGATAAAAAGCCTTCTGTTTCCATCGCCAAAGCTTTCTGGGGAGTATTTGCACCCGGTTGGCACCATTTTTGAGTTAATTGCCAAAAGTCAGATTTTTGCTGAAATTGTGACCCCGGGGGTTAGGGATTTCTTCAAAAAAATATTTTCTGCCGGTTAAGTTTTTGAGGGCTGATTTCTTGCCCTGTGATAAAAAGCCTTCTGTTTCCATCGCCAAAGCTTTCAGGGGAGCATTTGCAACCTGTTGGCACCATTTTTGAGTGAATTGCCAAAAGTCAGATTTTTGCTGAAATTGTGACCCCGGGGCTTAGGGATTTTTTCAAAAAAGTCTTTTCCGCCAGTTAGGTTTTTGAGGGCCGATTTCTTGTCCTGTGATAAAAAGCCTTCCGTTTCGAGTGCCAAACCTTTCAGGAGAGCATTTTCAAGCTTTTGGCACCATTTTTGAGTGAATTGCCAAAAGTCAGATTTTTGCTGAAATTGTGACCCCGAAGCTTAGGGATTTGTTCAAAAAAAAATTTTCTGCCGCTTAAGTTGTTGAGGGCTGATTTTTTGTCCTTTGATAAAAAGCCTTCTGTTTCGAGTGCCAAACCTTTCAGGGGAGCATTTTCAAGCTTTTGGCACCATTTTTGAGCAAATTGCCAAAAGTCAGATTTTTGCTGAAATTGTGACCCCGGGGGTTAGGGATTTCTTCAAAAAAATATTTTCTGCCAGTTAACTTTTTGAGGGCTGATTTCTTGTCCTGTGATAAAATGCCTTCTGTTTCGAGTGCCGAACCTTTCAGGAGAGCATTTTCAAGCTTTTGGCACCATTTTTGAGTGAATTGCCAAAAGACAGATTTTTGCTGAAATTGTGACCCCGGGGGTTAGGGATTTCTTCAAAAAAATATTTTCTGCCGGTTAAGTTTTTGAGGGCTGATTTCTTGTCCTGTGATAAAAATCCTTCTGTTTTCATCGTCAAACCTTTCAGGAGGGCATTTTCAAGCTTTTGGCACCATTTTTGAGTGAACTGCCAAAAATCAGATTTTTGCTGAAATTGTGATCCCGGGCTTTGGGATTTTTTCAAAAAAGCCTTTTCCGCCGGTTAGGTTTTTGAGGGCTCATTTCTTGTCCTGTGATAAAAAGCCTTCTGTTTCCATAGCCCAAGCTTTCAGGGAAGCATTTGCAACCGATTGGCACCATTTTTGAGTGAATTGCCAAAAGTCAGATTTTTGCTGAAATTGTGACCCCGGGGGTTAGGGATTTCTTCCAAAAAATATTTTCTGCCGGTTAAGTTTTTGAGGGCTGATTTCTTGCCCTGTGATAAAAAGCCTTCTGTTTCCATCGCCAAAGCTTTCAGGGGAGCATTTGCAAACCGTTGGCACCATTTTTGAGTGAATTGCCAAAAGTCAGATTTTTGCTGAAATTGTGACCCCGGGGCTTAGCGATTTCTTCAAAAAAATATTTTCTGCCGGTTAACTTTTTGAGGGCTGATTTCTTGTCCTGTGATACAAAGCCTTCTGTTTCCATCGCCAAAGCTTTCTGGGGAGCATTTGCAACCGGTTGGCACCATTTTTGAGTGAATTGCCAAAAGTCAGATTTTTGCTGAAATTGTGACCCCGGGCTTAGGGATTTCTTCAAAAAAATACTTTCTGCCGGTTAACTTTTTGAGGGCTGATTTCTTGTCCTGTGATAAAAAGCCTTCTGTTTCGAGTGCCAAACCTTTCAGGAGAGCATTTTCAAGCTTTTGGCACCATTTTTGAGCGAATTGCCAAAAGTCAGATTTTTGCTGAAATTCTGACCCCGGGGCTTAGGGATGTTTTCAAAAAAGTCTTTTCCGCCGGTTAGGTTTTTGAGGGCCGATTTCTTGTCCTGTGATAAAAAGCCTTCCGTTTCGAGTGCCAAACCTTTCAGGAGAGCATTTTCAAGCTTTTGGCACCATTTTTTTTTTTATAATAATTTTTATTGCGTTTTTTCCAAATTACAGATAGAAAAGAAAGAACATAAACAGTAAAAAGAAAGAAAAAGACAGAGAATCTCGACCATTTCATCAACTTATTTCAGAATTCCATCGGACTTCCCCACATCTCCCGCATAATGCATTCTTAACAATAAAATTTATCAGCAAATTATAACCTTGTTTCATGTGTTTCTTTTTTACTTTCAATTGCAGTTTAAGTTTAAATCTCTTACTTTCTATTTACTCTTAAAATATAGCATATTGTCATTTTTACCCATTTAAACCTTAATTCTTTCATAAAAGTTATCCAATTTCTTATATAATCCACTTTTGTTGCTGGGGCTAACATTCCAAATCATACGGCATCTTAAAGTTCATATAGCTTATAATACTTTTGCAAATAATCCTTAAATTTTTTCCAGTCCTCCTCCATAGCTTCTTCTCCCAGATCTCGGATCCTTGCAGTCATCTCGGCTAGTTCCATGTAGTTCATCAGTTGCGTCTGCCAGTCCTCCAGTGTGGGCAAATCTTGAGTCTTCCAATGCTTAGCGATAAGAATCCTTGCTGCAGTAGTAGCGTACATGAAAAGAGTTCTATCCTTCTTTGACACCTTCTGGCCGACAATGCCCAAGAGGAATGCCTCCGGTTTCTTAGGGAAGGTGTATTTAAACACCTTTTTTAACTCGTTATATATCATTTCCCAGAAGGCCTTCACTCTTGGGCAGGTCCACCAGAGGTGAAAGAATGTCCCTTCAGCCTCCTTACATTTCCAGCATTTATTATCGGACAAATGGTAAATCTTAGCAAGCTTGACTGGGGTCATGTACCACCTGTATACCATTTTCATAATGTTTTCTTTCAAGGCATTACATGCCGTAAACTTCATACCGGTGGTCCATAACCTTTCCCAGTCCTCAGACATGATGTTATAACCAATGTCCTGAGCCCATTTTATCATGGCTGATTTAACTGTCTCGTCCTGTGTGTTCCATTTAAGCAGCAAGTTATACATTCTCGATAATAGCTTGGTCTTTGGTTCTAACAATTCTGTCTCAAGTTTCGATTTTTCCACCTGGAATCCTGTTTTTTTATCTAGCTTAAAAACCTCATTAATTTGGGCATAGTGAAACCAATCTTGCACCTTACCCTTTAACCTTTCAAAGCTCTGCAACCTCCAATTGTCTCCAATGTTCTCTATTATTTCCCAATATTTCGGCCATCCGGCCTCCATATTGGGTTTTTTCCGAGCCTTGGCCTCTATTGGTGATACCCACCTCGGAGTTTTGCTTTCTAATAAGTCTTTGTATTTTTTCCAGACCATAAATATTGCTCTCCTGACAATATGGTTTTTAAACATTCCATGTGTTTTTGCCTTGTCATACCACAAATACGCATGCCAACCTAACGAGTTATTAAAGCCTTCCAGATCCAGGACATCAGTGTTTTCCAACAAAATCCAATCTCTCAACCAGCAGAAGGCTGCAGCTTCGTAATATATCCTTAAGTCCGGCAGGGCAAATCCCCCTCTCTCCTTTGCATCAGTTAATATTTTAAACTTTATTTGGGGCTTTTTGCCCTGCCAGACAAATTTAGAGATATCCTTCTGCCACTTTCCAAAACATTCCACTCTGTCCACAATCTGTAAGACCTGAAACAAAAACAACATCTTTGGCAAAACGTTCATTTTTATAGCTGCAATTCGGCCTAACAAGGATAACTTCAGTCTTGACCAAATTTCTAAATCTTTTTTAACTTCTAACCAACATTTCTCATAATTATCTTTAAATAGGTTCAAGTTCTTGGAAGAGAGATTAACCCCCAGGTATTTCACTTTTTTAACAATGTTTAGTTCTGTTTCCTTCTGAAACTCTTCTGTTTCAGTAGGTGTCAAATTTTTCCCTAACACCTTAGTTTTTTGTTTGTTCAACTTGAAACCCGCCACCCGACCAAATTTCTGTATCAGTTCTAAAACTCTTTTTGTACTAGATTCTGGCTCCTGTAATGTTAAAACCAAGTCATCTGCAAATGCTTTCAGTTTATATTGTTTCACTCCGACCCGTATTCCTTGTACCTGCCGATCCTTCCTTATCATGTTCAGCAAAACCTCCAGGACTGAAATAAACAATAAAGGGGACAGGGGGCACCCCTGGCGTGTTCCTTTTTCAATCTGAAGTTCTTCTGTCACCACATTGTTCACTATCAACTTAGCTTTTTGTTCGGAATAGATTGCTTCTATTCCGTTCTCAAACCCCCTTCCCACTCCCATCCCTTCCAAGTTTCTCTTCATAAATTTCCAAGAAATATTGTCAAAGGCTTTCTCCGCATCAATAAAAATTAACACTGCTTTAGTGTTAATATTTGTTTGTAAAAGTTCCAGAATGTCAATAATGTTCCTGGTGTTATCAAACAAATGTCTACCAGGGAGAAAGCCTGCTTGGTCCTTATGAATTACTTCATTTAAGACCCTTTTAAGTCTATTTGCCAAAATGTCTGCAAATATTTTGTAATCCACGTTCAGGAGTGAGATGGGACGGTAATTCTTAAGTTGAGTCTTTTCAGTTTCCACTTTAGGTATCAGAGTGATGAATGCTTCTTTCCACGTATCTGGTGCCCTCCCTCCCCCCATAATCTGGTTGCAAACCTCCACTAATGGTTGTGTCAAGTAGTCCTTTAACATCCTGTAGTACTTGGAGGTAAGTCCATCAGGGCCTGGGGATTTGCCTAACTGCATGTTCTGTATGGCAACCTCAATTTCCTGTTGTGTTATTTTACAATTCAAGATTGATCTCTTCTCTTGAGATAATTCTGGTAGGCCATTATCTTTCAGAAATTGTTCTATCTCAGCCACTTCCTCAGGCCCTTGGGTGTACAGTTTTTTGAAATATTTCTGGAAGCACTTTCTAATTTCTCCTGGTTTCTGAATATTTTTTCCTTCCACTTCTAGATTGGTAACATAGTTTAATTTTTGTCTCTTTTTCAACTGCCAAGCTAACAGCTTCCCACATTTATTCGCAGATTCAAAAGATCTTTGGTTCATTTGTTTAATTTTCCATTCCACTTCTTGGTTGATCAGTTTCATATATTGTGACTGGTGAAATTTAATTTCTCTTAAAGTCTCTTTTGATTTTGGATTTAGTCTTAATTTTTTCTCTCCGGCTGTTATCTTCTCTAATATCTTATCCTTTTTCCCATTCCAAAGTTTTTTCTTGATCGTATTTTGTTGTATCAGAAACCCTCTCATAACAGCTTTACTTGCGTCCCAGATTATTCTTTTTTCCACCGAGGTGTTGAGGTTAATTTCAAAGTAGTCCTTTAAAGTTTTTTGGGCCTTCTTTACAATCTCTTGATCTCTTAGCAGGTTGTCATTCATTTTCCATCTGAAGGAATCGGCAGTAGTAAATCTCATTTCTATTTTCATAGCGTTATGGTCGGAGCATGTCTTTGGGCAGATTTCTACTCTTGTGGTCTTAGGTGCCAGACCTCTAGTTGTCCAGATTTGGTCGATTCTTGTCCATGACAGATGGGCCTCAGAAAAGAAAGTTCCTTCTTTACCTAGGGGGTTTCTCGTCCTCCATAGATCAATCAAATCCATATTGTCAGTTAGTTCGAAAAAAGTCTTTGGTAGTCTTCCATCTTTGGTCAGGTTCTGGTTCTGTGACTTGTCCATGTAGGTAGAGACCACCCCATTCATGTCTCCCATCATAATGATGTTAGAATAGTCCAGATAATCCAGTAATGTCTCATGAAGCTTCTTGTAGAATTCTGATTTCCCCTCATTTGGTGCATAAATTCCTAATATCAAAACTTTTTCTCCTTGGATTTGTATTTCAATTGCCAGGATTCTTCCTTGTTCATCTTTAAACAAAAATTTTGGTGATAAATTCTCTTTTGCATAGATCACCACTCCTCTCTTTTTAACTCTGTCTGATGAGATAAATTCTTGGCCTAGTCTTTTGTTTATTAACACTTTCCTGTGAAGCCTGGTCACGTGGGTTTCTTGGAGGCAGATTATATCCAAATGTTCCTTCTTCAAAATATGAAAAATCCTTTTGCGTTTCTCCGGGGAATTCGCGCCATTAATGTTCCAACTATACAGCTGTAGAGACATCCTGTATTGATCTGTTGTTGCTCTTTATGGGGTGTCTTCTTTCTTGTCTAAATCCGAGGGTGTTGGCACTTTCCCAGACTCAGGTGGAGGCCAAGGACCTGCTATTCCCTTCTGCAGGTCTTCTCCGTGGTCGTGCAGAAACTTCTGGCTGTCCTCTTTCGTTTTGATTTTAATCTTCTTTCCTGTGTAGTTGAATGATAGGCCTTGTGGAAACTCCCACCTGTAGGGTATTCCGTTGCTTCTCAAAAGCCCAGCTAGGTCAGTGTAGTTTGGTCTGAGATCCAGTAGTTGTTTAGGAATATCCTTGTAAATTTGAGCTCTTCTGTCCTGGATCTCAAGTGCTTTATTAAAATGTAGGTCAAGTAGTTTGTCTCTCTCTTGCTTGGTCCTTAAAATGATCAAACAGTCTCTAGGCCTGTCCTTCCTGGCAACTCTTCCCAGTCTGAATGCAGTTGTTATTTTAAAATCTGTATCTTCTTCTATACCCCAGAATTTAGAAAATTCTGCTGTCAAAAAGCCAATCAAGTCCTCTTTCTCAATCTCTGGGATAGAGCGTAATCTCAAATTATTTTCCCTGTTTCTCAGTTCCACCATAGACAGGTAGGCCTGCTGGTCGCTGATGTGTTTGTAAAGCGGCCTTACTTCTCCTTTCTTCTCCTTTCTTTTTGAGTGAATTACCCCCTTTTTGAGTGAATTACCAAAAGTCAGATTTCTGCTGAAATTGTGACCCTGAAGCTTAGGGATTTGTTCAAAAAAATATTTTCTGCCGCTTAAATTGTTGAGGGCTGATTTATTGTCCTGTGATAAAAAGCCTTCTGTTTCCATCGCCAAAGCTTTCTGGGGAGCATTTGCACCCGGTTGGCACCATTTTTGAGTGAATTGCCAAAAGTCAGATTTTTGCTGAAATTGTGACCCCGGGGGTTAGGGATTTGTTCAAAAAAATATTTTCTGCCGGTTAAGTTAATGAGGGCTGATTTCTTGTCCTGTGTTAAAAAGCCTTCTGTTTCGAGTGCCAAACGTTTCAGGAGAGAATTTTCAAGATTTTGGCACCATTTTTGAGTGAACTGCCAAAAGTCAGATTTTTGCTGAAATTATGACCCCGGGGCTTAGGGATTTTTTCAAAAAAAAAATTTCTCCCGGTTAAGTTTTTGAGGGCTGATTTCTTGTCCTGTGATAAAAAGCCTTCCGTTTCGAGTGCTAAACCTTTCAGGAGAGCATTTTCAAGCTTTTGGCACCATTTTTAAGTGAATTGCCAAAAGCAAGATTTTTGCTGAAATTGTGACCCCGAAGCTTAGGGATTTTTTCAAAAAAATATTTTCTGCCGCTTAAGTTTTTGAGGGCTGATTTCTTGTCCTGTGATAAAAAGCCTTCTGTTTCCATCGCCAAAGCTTTCAGGGGAGCATTTGCAACCGGTTGGCACCATTTTTGAGTGAATTGCCAAAAGTCAGATTTTTGCTGAAATTGTGACCCCGGGGCTTAGAGATTTGTTCAAAAAAATATTTTCTGCCGGTTAAGTTAATGAGGGCTGATTTCTTGTCCTGTGATAAAAAGCCTTCTGTTTCCATCGCCAAAGCTTTCAGGGGAGCATTTTCAAGCTTTTGGCATCATTTTTGAGTGAATCGCCAAAAGCCAGATTTTTGCTGAAATTGTGACCCCGGGGGTTAGGGATTTCTTCAAAAAAATATTTTCTGCCGGTTAAGTTCTTGAGGGCTGATTTCTTGTCCTGTGATAAAAAACCTTCTGTTTCGAGTGCCAAACCTTTCAGGGGAGCATTTTCAAGCTTTTGGCACCATTTTTGAGTGAATTGCCAAAAGTCAGATTTTTGCTGAAATTGTGATCCGGGGGTTAGGGATTTCTTCAAAAAAATATTTTCTGCCGGTTAACTTTTTGAGGGCTGATTTCTGGTCCTGTGATAAAATGCCTTCTGTTTCGAGTGCCAAACCTTTCAGGAGAGCATTTTCAAGCTTTTGGCACCATTTTTGAGTGAATTGCCAAAAGACAGATTTTTGCTGAAATTGTGACCCCGGGGGTTAGGGATTTCTTCAAAAAAATATTTTCTGCCGCTTAAGTTGTTGAGGGCTGATTTCTTGTCCTGTGATAAAAAGCCTTCCGTTTCGAGTGCCAAACCTTTCAGGAGAGCATTTTCAAGCTTTTGGCCCCCTTTTTGAGTGAATTACCAAAAGTCAGATTTCTGCTGAAATTGTGACCCTGAAGCTTAGGGATTTGTTCAAAAAAATATTTTCTGCCGCTTAAGTTGTTGAGGGCTGATTTCTTGTCCTGTGATAAAAAGCCTTCTGTTTCCATCGCCAAAGCTTTCTGGGGAGCATTTGCACCCGGTTGGCACCATTTTTGAGTGAATTGCCAAAAGTCAGATTTTTGCTGAAATTGTGACCCCGGGGGTTAGGGATTTCTTCAAAAAAATATTTTCTGCCGGTTAAGTTTTTGAGGGCTGATTTCTTGCCCTGTGATAAAAAGCCTTCTGTTTCCATCGCCAAAGCTTTCAGGGGAGCATTTGCAACCCGTTGGCACCATTTTTGAGTGAATTGCCAAAAGTCAGATTTTTGCTGAAATTGTGACCCCGGGGCTTAGGGATTTTTTCAAAAAAGTCTTTTCCGCCAGTTAGGTTTTTGAGGGCCGATTTCTTGTCCTGTGATAAAAAGCCTTCCATTTCGAGTGCCAAACCTTTCAGGAGAGCATTTTCAAGCTTTTGGCACCATTTTTGAGTGAATTGCCAAAAGTCAGATTTTTGCTGAAATTGTGACCCCGAAGCTTAGGGATTTGTTCAAAAAAATATTTTCTGCCGCTTAAGTTGTTGAGGGCTGATTTCTTGTCCTTTGATAAAAAGCCTTCTGTTTCGAGTTCCAAACCTTTCAGGAGAGCATTTTCAAACTTTTGGCACCATTTTTGAGTGAATTGCCAAAAGTCAGATTTTTGCTGAAATTGTGACCCCGGGGCTTAGGGATTTGTTCAAAAAAATATTTTCTGCCGGTTTAGTTAAGGAGGGCTGATTTCTTGTCCTGTGATAAAAAGCCTTCTGTTTCCATCGCCAAAGCTTTCAGGGGAGCATTTTCAAGCTTTTGGCACCATTTTTGAGTGAATTGCCAAAAGCCAGATTTTTACTGAAATTGTGACCCCGGGGGTTAGGGATTTCTTCAAAAAAATATTTTCTGCCGGTTAAGTTCTTGAGGGCTGATTTCTTGTCCTGTGATAAAAAGCCTTCTGTTTCGAGTGCCAAACCTTTCAGGGGAGCATTTTCAAGCTTTTGGCACCATTTTTGAGTGAATTGCCAAAAGTCAGATTTTTGCTGAAATTGTGACCCCGGGGGTTAGGGATTTCTTCAAAAAAATATTTTCTGCCGGTTAACTTTTTGAGGGCTGATTTCTTGTCCTGTGATAAAATGCCTTCTGTTTCGAGTGCCAAACCTTTCAGGAGAGCATTTTCAAGCTTTTGGCACCATTTTTGAGTGAATTGCCAAAAGTCAGATTTTTGATGAAATTTTGACGCCGGGGCTTAGGGATTTTTTTTTAAAAAAAAAATTCTGCTCGTTAAGTTGTCGAGGGCTGATTTCCTTTCCTATGATAAAAAGCCTTCTGTTTCGACCACCAAACTTTCAGGGAAGCATTTGCAACCGATTGGCACCATTTTTGAGTGAATTGCCAAAAGTCAGATTTTTGCTGAAATTGTGACCCCGGGGCTTAGGGATTTTTTCAAAAAAGTCTTTTCCGCCAGTTAGGTTTTTGAGGGCCGATTTCTTGTCCTGTGATAAAATGCCTTCCGTTTCGAGTGCCAAACCTTTCAGGAGAGCATTTTCAAGCTTTTGGCACCATTTTTGAGTGAATTGCCAAAAGTCAGATTTTTGCTGAAATTGTGACCCCGAAGCTTAGGGATTTGTTCAAAAAAATATTTTCTGCCGCTTAAGTTGTTGAGGGCTGATTTCTTGTCCTTTGATAAAAAGCCTTCTGTTTCGAGTGCCAAACGTTTCAGGAGAGCATTTTCAAGCTTTTGGCACCATTTTTGAGTGAATTGCCAAAAGTCAGATTTTTGCTGAAATTGTGACCCCGGGGGTTAGCGATTTCTTCAAAAAAATATTTTCTGCCGGTTAACTTTTTGAGGGCTGATTTCTTGTCCTGTGATACAAAGCCTTCTGTCTCCATCGCCAAAGCTTTCTGGGGAGCATTTGCAACCGGTTGGCACCATTTTTGAGTGAATTGCCAAAAGTCTGATTTTTGCTGAAATTGTGACCCCGGGGCTTAGGGATTTCTTCAAAAAAATACTTTCTGCCGGTTAACTTTTTCAGGGCTGATTTCTTGTCCTGTGATAGAAAGCCTTCTGTTTCGAGTGCCAAACCTTTCAGGAGAGCATTTTCAAGCTTTTGGCACCATTTTTGAGCGAATTGCCAAAAGTCAGATTTTTGCTGAAATTCTGACCCCGGGGCTTAGGGATTTTTTCAAAAAAGTCTTTTCCGCCGGTTAGGTTTTTGAGGGCCGATTTCTTGTCCTGTGATAAAAAGCCTTCCGTTTCGAGTGCCAAGCCTTTCAGGAGAGCATTTTCAAGCTTTTGGGCCCCTTTTTGAGTGAATTACCAAAAGTCAGATTTCTGCTGAAATTGTGACCCTGAAGCTTAGGGATTTATTCAAAAAAATATTTTCTGCCGCTTAAGTTGTTGAGGGCTGATTTCTTGTCCTGTGATAAAAAGCCTTCTGTTTCCATCGCCAAAGCTTTCTGGGGAGCATTTGCACCCGGTTGGCACCATTTTTGAGTGAATTGCCAAAAGTCAGATTTTTGCTGAAATTGTGACCCCGGGGGTTAGGGATTTGTTCAAAAAAATATTTTCTGCCGGTTAAGTTAATGAGGGCTGATTTCTTGTCCTGTGTTAAAAAGCCTTCTGTTTCGAGTGCCAAACGTTTCAGGAGAGAATTTTCAAGATTTTGGCACCATTTTTGAGTGAACTGCCAAAAGTCAGATTTTTGCTGAAATTATGACCCCGGGGCTTAGGGAATATTTCAAAAAAAAAATTTCTCCCGGTTACGTTTTTGAGGGCTGATTTCTTGTCCTGTGATAAAAAGCCTTCCGTTTCGAGTGCCAAACCTTTCAGGAGAGCATTTTCAAGCTTTTGGCACCATTTTTAAGTGAATTGCCAAAAGCAAGATTTTTGCTGAAATTGTGACCCCGAAGCTTAGGGATTTTTTCAAAAAAATATTTTCTGCCGCTTAAGTTTTTGAGGGCTGATTTCTTGTCCTGTGATAAAAAGCCTTCTGTTTCCATCGCCAAAGCTTTCAGGGGAGCATTTTCAAGCTTTTGGCACCATTTTTGAGTGAATTGCCAAAAGTCAGATTTTTGCTGAAATTGTGACCCCGGGGGTTAGGGATTTCTTCAAAAAAATATTTTCTGCCGGTTAACTTTTTGAGGGCTGATTTCTTGTCCTGTGATAAAATGCCTTCTGTTTCGAGTGCCAAACCTTTCAGGAGAGCATTTTCAAGCTTTTGGCACCATTTTTGAGTGAATTGCCAAAAGTCAGATTTTTGATGAAATTTTGACGCCGGGGCTTAGGGATTTTTTTTTTTAAAAAAAATTCTGCTCGTTAAGTTGTCGAGGGCTGATTTCCTTTCCTATGATAAAAAGCCTTCTGTTTCGACCACCAAACTTTCAGGGAAGCATTTGCAACCGATTGGCACCATTTTTGAGTGAATTGCCAAAAGTCAGATTTTTGCTGAAATTGTGACCCCGGGGCTTAGGGATTTTTTCAAAAAAGTCTTTTCCGCCAGTTAGGTTTTTGAGGGCCGATTTCTTGTCCTGTGATAAAATGCCTTCCGTTTCGAGTGCCAAACCTTTCAGGAGAGCATTTTCAAGCTTTTGGCACCATTTTTGAGTGAATTGCCAAAAGTCAGATTTTTGCTGAAATTGTGACCCCGAAGCTTAGGGATTTGTTCAAAAAAATATTTTCTGCCGCTTAAGTTGTTGAGGGCTGATTTCTTGTCCTTTGATAAAAAGCCTTCTGTTTCGAGTGCCAACGTTTCAGGAGAGCATTTTCAAGCTTTTGGCACCATTTTGAGTGAATTGCCAAAAGTCAGATTTTTGCTGAAATTGTGACCCCGGGGGTTAGCGATTTCTTCAAAAAAATATTTTCTGCCGGTTAACTTTTTGAGGGCTGATTTCTTGTCCTGTGATACAAAGCCTTCTGTTTCCATCGCCAAAGCTTTCTGGGGAGCATTTGCAACCGGTTGGCACCATTTTTGAGTGAATTGCCAAAAGTCAGATTTTTGCTGAAATTGTGACCCCGGGGCTTAGGGATTTCTTCAAAAAAATACTTTCTGCCGGTTAACTTTTTCAGGGCTGATTTCTTGTCCTGTGATAGAAAGCCTTCTGTTTCGAGTGCCAAACCTTTCAGGAGAGCATTTTCAAGCTTTTGGCACCATTTTTGAGCGAATTGCCAAAAGTCAGATTTTTGCTGAAATTCTGACCCCGGGGCTTAGGGATTTTTTCAAAAAAGTCTTTTCCGCCGGTTAGGTTTTTGAGGGCCGATTTCTTGTCCTGTGATAAAAAGCCTTCCGTTTCGAGTGCCAAACCTTTCAGGAGAGCATTTTCAAGCTTTTGGGCCCCTTTTTGAGTGAATTACCAAAAGTCAGATTTCTGCTGAAATTGTGACCCTGAAGCTTAGGGATTTGTTCAAAAAAATATTTTCTGCCGCTTAAGTTGTTGAGGGCTGATTTCTTGTCCTGTGATAAAAAGCCTTCTGTTTCCATCGCCAAAGCTTTCTGGGGAGCATTTGCACCCGGTTGGCACCATTTTTGAGTGAATTGCCAAAAGTCAGATTTTTGCTGAAATTGTGACCCCGGGGGTTAGGGATTTGTTCAAAAAAATATTTTCTGCCGCTTAAGTTGTTGAGGGCTGATTTCTTGTCCTTTGATAAAAAGCCTTCTGTTTCGAGTGCCAAACGTTTCAGGAGAGCATTTTCAAGCTTTTGGCACCATTTTTGAGTGAATTGCCAAAAGTCAGATTTTTGCTGAAATTGTGACCCCGGGGGTTAGCGATTTCTTCAAAAAAATATTTTCTGCCGGTTAACTTTTTGAGGGCTCTGATTTCTTGTCCTGTGATACAAAGCCTTCTGTTTCCATCGCCAAAGCTTTCTGGGGAGCATTTGCAACCGGTTGGCACCATTTTTGAGTGAATTGCCAAAAGTCAGATTTTTGCTGAAATTGTGACCCCGGGGCTTAGGGATTTCTTCAAAAAAATACTTTCTGCCGGTTAACTTTTTCAGGGCTGATTTCTTGTCCTGTGATAGAAAGCCTTCTGTTTCGAGTGCCAAACCTTTCAGGAGAGCATTTTCAAGCTTTTGGCACCATTTTTGAGCGAATTGCCAAAAGTCAGATTTTTGCTGAAATTCTGACCCCGGGGCTTAGGGATTTTTTCAAAAAAGTCTTTTCCGCCGGTTAGGTTTTTGAGGGCCGATTTCTTGTCCTGTGATAAAAAGCCTTCCGTTTCGAGTGCCAAACCTTTCAGGAGAGCATTTTCAAGCTTTTGGCACCATTTTTGAGTGAATTACCAAAAGTCAGATTTCTGCTGAAATTGTGACCCTGAAGCTTAGGGATTTGTTCAAAAAAATATTTTCTGCCGCTTAAGTTGTTGAGGGCTGATTTCTTGTCCTGTGAT